>NC_065421.1:1364597-2602097 GCF_024362695.1 Pectinophora gossypiella | reverse complement strand
TCCGACCCTGCGTTGCCATTTCGTAAAAAATAAATTACCCACGTCCAATGTTTTTAATTTACTTTGCCAGGAAATTTTGAACTTTTAGTAATAGATTTACGTACAGTTTTAATTATTTTTATGTATGTGACAAATATTGGTTATTAAATACTTACATTAGTCAGCAATTCACTTTATTTTCAATAATAAAATTTACGTCCTTGGAATGTTGGAGATAAATTGGTTGGTAACAGTTACATCATCAATGGGCTAGCAATGGCGGCTTGTCATAGGATTGAGCATACCTGGTCTTCTTATACCATGGTGGTTTCTAGCACTTATGCACGGGACATAAGACTTATAAACAAAGCAAATGAGAAGTGCGTGCAATATGTGGATTTTATGTACGGAATCATCGTTGTTCGTATCAGACTTGCACTTAATCGGCTTTTCTACCTTTCTTTTTTAAGAACTATTTAGGACTCACGTTTCCCCATGAAGCTATTTTGACAATTTTGGCCCACGGGTATTTAGGTGTGATCAGCACTGGCTGGATTGTAGGTCCAAGTGGAAGAGCAGACTCCAATAATATAAGGCCGATATCATTCTTGTTACCAGCTTCCTCATAACGTTCGTGTGGCACAAGCTTTTTCCCTTTTTTTATTATAGTAACCTGAAATTATATTTCAATGACGTTGACTATAAGGCTGTTTTCACACGACGCGGTCGCGCCGCGGTTTGGCGGAGTCATAGAATAAGGATTTTTTTTATTATTATTATTATTCCTAGCCGATTTCGGCTTCGGCGACTGTACATTTCTAGATCATGATCGGCGCTCATGGGCCCTGACGTGACTAGTAGAGCCCATTTTATTCTTGAAGGTGCGCCTATGTGTAGAACGGCAACTCTCCGCTCCCCACCAGCTGACATACGTTTACCTCATACCCCTCGAACTTACTTTAGTCTTCAATCGTATGCGCGTAGACGTCACACACACAGATGCGCGTGTACGATAACGTCAATGTGTAGTGTTTGTGTAAAACGATGTGTTTTGTGTCCGGTGTGGCGGTAAAGCGTCACACTACGAGCACTCCTTAAAAAAAAACACTGTTCGTGAATTCCTTCGATAACCAGAGCTAGAGACTAAATCCATGGCAGGTAAGGTGGTCAGTACAACACATAGCTATACGTAATCACAGCATGAAATGAGAAAGCCACCAGTCTGACTGCTGCTGCGCCGGGGTCCAAACCACGGGACCGAGATATGCCGACAGTTCCTTGTTAAATTCACCAACTACTCAACTGAGTTGAAATAAGTGTCCAACATTAATAACACAATTTCCGATAGATTAAACAGTTTCTTCATAATAAATTCGCAGTAAACAAATTATCCGTGGCGGACCCCGTGGTCGGCGCGAACAGAGTGACGCCATATTGGTTTCGACCACGCGCGCGGATTGCCGCGGCTCGCATAAGTCGAGGCGGCTGATTCAAATATCAGCCATGAGTACAGTTTGCGTGCACAAACACATTCTTACCTTGTACCGTCTAACGCGTAAGTGTAAGCGAGACACAGTCTGAGTGGACCCCTCCCCCCCCACCTTACTCCTGAGAAATACTTACGGCCATTTAAAACTAATATAAGACTGAACGGGGGTAAGGTAAATGTAGCTCGGCGCCCGATACGAATTGGTGCCGGGTGGCGTGTCCGTTCTATCATCATCATCCCATTAACGTCCCCACTGCTGGGGCACGGGCCTTCCCTATGGATGGATAGGGAGATCGGGCCTTAAACCACTACGCGGGCCCAGTGCGGATTGGTGGTTATTAACGACTGCTAATGCAGCCGGGGCCAACGGCTTAACGTGCCTTCCGAAGCACGGAGGAACTCCAGATGAAAACTTTTTTTGTGGTATATGACATGGTATGGTATGGTACATACTATGACCGGCCTTTGCGAAAGTTGCTTAACAATCGCAGACCGAGCGCGTTTATCGCTGCGCCACCGAGCTCATCTGTCCGTTCTATACATGGTATTATTCTTTACTCTATGGTAGCGGTCGGCGAAGTAATATTGACTTGTATCACAGAATACTTGTATGTAAACCGTCGATTTTCAACACGCGAGCACCGCCTCACCGCGCGGTCGACCGCGTCGTGTGATACCCGCCTTACATTACAATAACTTTTTTTTGACGTGACTTATTGTATTTGCCGCAGATGGCATTAACTACTTGGCCGGACAAATAGGGAGCGCTGAGGGCTCTCACTCGGTACAAATTTTAAGACAACAGGCCAGATGGTCGCGAACCTTGCCTCAAGGCGTCGTCTGAGAGGAAGAATATTTGAAAGAATTAATCGACCTTAGTGAATCAATAGCGATAAGCGCTGAATGAGGGAAATAGTCAACCACGCCGACGGGGTCGGTATCGGGGTTCTGACGTGTTTGGTGTCGCGAGCTGATTGGCCGCGTCTATGGCTAGAGTAATCGGGTCGTAGAGATATTACAATAAGAATTAACAAAAAAAAAGTTAAAAGTAACTCACTTTTTTTAGATCCTCATGACCAGCATATACGTCTATGCTCGGTCTTTTGAAGATGCAATGGGCCGCTGTCAGTATGAGAAGGTCGGTGAGAACCGAACCCCCGCATATCCATTCTTTTGAATTACGCATATACACAGAATGGGGGTAGTCAGTTATACTAGCATCCTTACCGTGCCAGATTTTGCCTTCAATTGCTCGCAGCATTCTTACAGCCTGTGAAAAAACTACATCATCGTCATCATCTCCCATAATAGCTGTGGTCCAGTGGTCGAGCGTTCGGCTCAGGATCCGGAGGTCCCAGGTTCGAATCCCCATGGGGACATATCACAAAGACCACTCTGTGATGCCTAGTTCGGTTAGGACATTACAGGCTGATCAACTGATTATCCGCATGTAAGATGATCAGTGCTTCGGAAGGCACGTTAAACCGTTGGTTCCGGTTACTGTTTACTGATGGAAGTGAGTTATCGTTACATGACCCATGGCAGGGGCCTCTGGCGGATCAAAAGTAAACCTGACACCAGGGTTGATGATGATTTGTTTTTGTAGTAACTCGTGAACAAAGATATGATGATCTCTTCGTTTAGATATAAGGTTAGGTCTTTGGTTAGATTTTAATGTTGTAAATGTATAATTATGTGTGTCGTAGGTTTTACCGAAATAAACTTTTTTATTATTTATTATTTTATTGTTTTTACCTATACTGTTTGTTTTGTATATTCCTTCTGTCTGTTCTATAGTAACTTATACAAATAAATAAATAAATGAAGAATATAATTGCTTTTTAATGAGAAAATAAAATCGATATTCTTTTTTTGGACTCGGCCGGGACTTGTCCCGCGGCTCTTGTCAAACCGGGACGAGCGTGTTAACCATTACACCACCGAGTCGTCCTGTCCATGTGAAATTCTGTCTTTGTATCGTTATGAAGCCGACTCCGGCATCATCTATCTAGAATATTCTCTTTAATGACTTACCCAGCCGGTATTTAGTACTTAGCTTGTAGGTACCTTGAATAAACCGACACTAGTGAGGACAGAGTCTTTGAATCGACTTCTTATAAACGCTTGATAATATAAAAAGTTTTATAATCTATAATTTTTAATTTACTATAATTAAAATCCACAATCATTCTAAAATTGTCATTGGTTCAGCCATAACGGTTTTATGGCGGTATCTGGCTGTGGTAATCAATTTTATCGATGATTAAGTGTATGTTTGAATACCTCTATAGGTTTGTAGGCTCGACCATTTCATACGGTGATTCAGCTCACCATCTACCACGTTGGTCTAATAGAAAGTTCGGTGAACTGTGGGTACTTGGTTCATCTTGCGATGGACGTACGTCAACTATCCCAATAGGCCAGTTTCCAACTCGTCAAATCAGTTACTTTTTACTAAACGTCAAAACACGCAAAAGGACTGTGACTTCACAGAAGAAAGTGTTAAATGTCGGACTTATTATTAAGTGTTCCTTGATTAATAAAACAATCATAAATAATTTAATAATAATAATAATATAACGTTTATTTCAGACCAACACAAATATGTATAACAGTCCATAGATTATTAGTAGGTTAATAACAATTGTGCTTAATAAACTATGTTAATCATAAACTGCCTATATACGTCCCACTGCTGGGCACAGGCCTCCCCTCAATCAACCGGAGGGGGTATGGAGCATACTCCACCACGCTGCTCCACTGCGGGTTGGCGGAGGTGTTTTTTACGGCTAATAGCCGGGACCAACGGCTTTACGTGCCCTCCGAAGCACGGAATCATCTTACTTTTGCGGACAATCAGGTGATTCAAGCCTGAAAAGTCCTTACCAAACAAAGGACAGTCTCACAAAGTGATTTCGACAATGTCCCCATCGGGAATCGAACCCGGACCTCCAGATCGTGAGCCTAACGCTCTAACCACTAGCCCACGGAGGCTGTTAGAGAGAAAAGCCAAATAAGGGATTACAGAGTGATTTCACCCATAACATACATGTAGTGAGCGCTCAACCACAGGACCACGACAGTTATTAAAGGAGTGAAAGCCTAACTTTGTTAGTATTGTTAATTTAAAATCTAATTATTTACTTATTTTATCTTATTTACTATACCCATAGCTACTTCGACCCAGTGCCGTTGGAAGAAGCTGCATTTTCAGGATACCGTTGGTGCTGTTTCGTAGGCGCTGCATTTAAACAGAATAAAAATGTTTGCGTCAGTTTCAGATCTGTCTTTATTTAATCAGAATTTAATACTTTTTCTTTGACCTAGGAAACTACTCAATGGGATATAGTCAAGAGCTTTTGTTCCGACACGTCACTAAGGTGCATCTGAACCACTTTTCTCAGACATATATGACGTCTTATAAAGGAGAGCGTCTATGTAAACAGGGCGGAAAACCTCCGACTTATGAGTAGGGGCCCGAGGGAAATAAGAGGTGCGACGTCCTCCTATTTGTACTCCTCTGACCTCTTAGGAGGTAGTGTGAAAATACACACGAGCGTCTTGGTGGAAGGTACGGGAGCAAGCGTTGGACCAAAAGACGTAACTCTAGAACAAAAACGGTGTAAAAAACATAATTTTGAATTTAGAAAGAGCAAATAGTTCCCTATTCAAAAAATAGAATAAGCAAATAACAAAAGAAAATAATAATATTAAATATAGAACGTGTTTTGGAGGTCGAAAAAGTCCACAAGTGCGCACTTGCTTTTATCTATCTCAGCCTAATTCATATCCAATTTTGGACGTATGCCTCTTCCATGTATTTCTACTTCCGACGATCTTGGGCTATCGACATCCAGCCATATCCTGCGTGCCGCACAATGTGGTCCTTCCACTTGCTTTCTAAGCGCAAATATCAAATTGAAAAATTACTTCCGTGCTTGGAAATACACGGTAAGCAGCCGTTCTCGAGTTACTATTTACTTAACTATGTAGTTACACGAGCCATGTCTGGAGCCTTTGGAGAATCAATAGCTACCCTGACACCAGGGTTGATGAGGTCGATCATTGGTTGCACAACCTCCACGAGAAGAGAAGGAGATTAGCGACCACTGGCGTTATTATTATGTACACAAAATCACGCCTTTTTCGCACCGGGGTAAGCAGAGACTATGGAATATTATTTGCTTCGTTCCTGACATACTTCTCTTGCTTCCTTCACATTCAGCAATCGTTTCGTACCACTGCCATCGTAACGGCCTCCGTGGTCCAGTGGCTGAGCGTTGGGCTCACGATCCGGAAGTCCCGGGTTCGAATCCCGGTCGGGACATATCACAAAAATCACTTTGTGATCCCTAGTTTGGTTAGGACATTATAGGCTGATCACCTCATTGTCCAGAAGTAAGATGATCCGTGCTTCGGAAGGCACATTAAGCCGTTGGTCCCGGTTACTACTTACTGATGTAAGTACGTAGTCGTTACATGAGTCATGTCAGGGGCCTTTAGCGGCTCAATAGTAACCCTGACACCAGGGTTGATGAGGTTGGTAATCCACCTCACAACCCACACGATAGAAGAAGAGAAGACTGCCACCGCCACGTCAGTTTATCAATTGTTGGGGCTATATTGGTGACGGATGGCTGATGGGGCCGTAACGTTCTCGAGTGACGACCGCAGACCGGAAAGCACAGCGTGGGCAGGCCCCCTACTACGTGATTACGATGACTTGCTGAAGGTCGCGGGAAAACGCTGGATGCCACCAGTAGAGGATCGATCATTGCAGCAGTGCACGATTTCTGGCTAATAATGATAATGATGAAGACTTTTCTAATGACATACCTAATTTTGTTTTTTAAATCACCAAATTATTTCTTTATTCATCGCTACAGCTTCCAACTGGCAACTAAGTACTAGGGTCTTATAAATAGGACGAACACGGTTTCTGTTTTGAAAAGTATCCAGTAACAAAATTGGTAGGTCTCTACTTTACTGGCATAGAATAAAAAATAATACTACGTACATAACATACATAACATAAACAGCCTATATAACGTCCCACTGCTGGGCACAGGCCTCCCCTCAATCAACCGGAGGGGGTATGGAGCATACTCCACCACGCTGCTCTACTGCGGATTGGTGGAGGTGATTTTTACGGCTAATAGCCGGGACCAACGGCTTAACGTGCCCTCCGAAGCACGGAATCAACTTACTTTTTCGGACAATCAGGTGATTCAAGCCTGAAAAGTCCTTACCAAACAAAGGACAGTCTCACAAAGTGATTTCGACAATGTCCCCATCGGGAATCGAACCCGGACCTCCAGATCGTGAGCCTATCGCTCTAACCACTCGACCACGGAGGCTGTTCTTACTACAATACTACGTATAGAATGGCAACCCTCCGCCCCCCACCAGCGGTAAAGCTAGGTTTACCTCACCCCCTTCGGTCTTACTTTAGTGATCGTCACACACACAGATGCGCGTGTACGATAACGTCAATGTGTAGTGTCTGTGTAAAACGAAGTGTTTTGTATGAAGTGTCTGGGGTGTTACTGGCACGCTTATTTCTGCAAGCAGCTCTCCTGTGCTCTTTCAAAAAGTGTACAGTCATCTTATGAAGAATTGAATTAGTATACACCGAATGAAGAATTGAATTGGTATAAATTGAGTTCCGTTTTGGTCAAAACACCTCTGAATTTATGATGTTAACGTTTGACTTCTGTGTGAATGAGAATTTTGATAGTGTGTACGATGTAAAAGAATTTTGGTGTGCTTTATCAAGTTATATAATAAGGTAAGTAATGGGTTTACTACGTAGTCGATTCATCGGAAAAATGACTATCAGCCTAATATTGTTAGTCGAAAGATTGATTTTTATACTTACACAACATATTTTCCCAAAAAATAAGAAAAATGTATCAAAATTTTTAAAAAGTACTAATTTTAATATTATAATAACTTATTTTGTCATTCAAATAATATTTGGAGTTATGCTAATTTGATTCGTGCACTCTTGTAATTAATACTAACTTGGAAAAAGGATTCCTATCTTAATTAATATGCACCTTTGAATCCGCATAAAGTTTATTCGAAGGTTCGAGATTATATCTAACAATTATCAGATTATCATTGATAATATAATTGTAGAAATCGATATTGATAACGATTATTAATCGATATACAGTCGATTATCGGGCAACACCACTCCAAATCGTATTAGTGCGGAGCAAAGAGTGTTTATTTATTTAGGTACACATACAGCAATAAGTACGTATGAAAATTTACTCACAGCATTATAAATAGAAAGACTTGGTATCTATGCCTATAAGTGCCTATAAGTACAAAGAATACAACAAGTACAATAAGTATTATAATTTTTAAAATTCGCAAACACAATTAACCAACTAATGAGTTTAGTCTATGATAGAAGTGTGTAATCAATAATACTAAAACAGTAGTTACATTAAAGCGACATAATAGGACATATTAAATGGCAATAGTAATAATGGCCGACATCAAAATGTACATTACAATTAGAATTAGTTAGCATAATTCCCGTACTAGTCGTTAGTATGCAAAATCAGCGCAAGTGGAATAAGAGGATCGTAATGTAACCAAATAGCATTAGGGCAATGTGGTTGGCTATACCAGGATGCCCACAATCCTTATTCTGTTATGAACCATACAGCATACAGCACACGTACGTAATTATGATGTGATTATGACACTTACCCATAAAACGAATTCCAATTTTAAAATAATAAGATTTGATATGCCACTTCAAAAAGTTGATAAAAACTTTGAGAATCACCACCTGTTTCCGAGCTTATGTTTTACATCGACTATACGACCAAATAGACGCCTTACGCTTGAGTTTTTCAAGAAAAGAATTAATTCTGAGAATTAGCTTACCTAACCTAACCTCTAACGTGGAGATTTCCAGACACAATAGTTTAACAGTGGGATTTGGATTTTAAACGAATATTAGACCTTACAACTTTAAGACAGATTCGTTTTATGTCAGACTAGCATTATGGCAGCTTTAAGACAGAAGTCCATATCAACACGACTCTTCTTCTTAGAACCCCTTATTACGAAACCTTTGACTCCCTTGATTGATCTGCAGCAAGCGTGTCAAGAAACTTAAAGAACCCAGTTTTTCTCTCATTTGGAATCTGTAAGACACTGGTTTTGAACAAATTGTTCCCTTCAGCCGTGTAGGTAACTGTAAGTTCGTAACTAGTTTCGAAGTAAACATAATTATTCTTTGTTCGAAACTGGTTTCGACACGAGAACTATTTTTCCGTATTTGAAAACGCGGTTTTTATTTTCGTAACTGGTTTCATAATTATGTTTACTTCGAAACTAGTTACGAACTTACAGTTACGTACACGGCTGAAGGGAAATTGTTAACGCATGTGTCTAGTCCGTGTCGTCACAAGACAACTAAGCTACTCGAAAACTCAACTAGGATACTGACTTTTACACTATCAACTGCCAGGACCTTCTGACAACTGATTCTGGACGTTACTTTTTCAGTGTCTGCTCCTTTGGGAGCTCTGGCCACTATCTTTCATCAGGAGAAAAAAACTGTATCCGTTTACTCAGCCAATCAGGGATCGGGGCCTTAATGGTAAAAGACGGGTGTGGAGATACAGGTCAATTAACCAAGATGAGATGCGTCACTTTGGCAAACGTTGTCGCATCTTCTATCTGACCTATTTATCACATGTTTTGACAATACCCGTTTCTGTTATTATGAGTCTAAAGGTTATATCGCCGATAGTTTTATATTATTCTCTTTAAAAGTTTTTGCGACCGGCTTGAGAGCGCCTTATTTCGTTTTATGAGCAATGAATCCCACTTTCCACTTTATTCCTTGTTGCATCTCGGAATTGGAAAGTAAATCGAATAGAAGAATGTTTCTCTATCTTTATGTATAACTAACCGATTAACTATAAAACATTTACATAGTCAAACGAAAAATTGATTATATAACTGTACCTAATAAGTTATTTATTTCATATATTGTTAGTAGGTTAGAATACTCCGCTGGACTTAAGAATTATAAAATTCGTTTAGTTGCTAAGTTATAATCCCACTTTGTAAGTTGACTCACGGATTATTGGATTAGCTCTAATATAAGTATAATATATAGGAATAGTGAGCTACATTAGGATTCCCAGTCCAATTGCTCTGTTTACTCCAATTTGAGAAACCAATTCAGTGTTAAAGTCTCCAAACGACCCACAAACGTTCGTTACGATAAAAGCACAAAAAAAAACATTGACACCGAAATCTTTCACAAATTCTCAAAGCGACTGTCTGTCGCGTTCGAAAGGAAAATTTCTTTACATTCCCTAACAAAAAGTCCTAATGAATCCCTAATTCACAAATCAGAATGTTCATCAGCGAGCACTCGATAAAATGGAACGATTTTTCCGAAATCAAATCAGCCAATCACAGGAGCTCTGGCAAATACGTCATCAATCATGGCGGCGAGGATTCCAAATTTGAAAGGACTGCCATCTGGCCGTTTCGCACGGGCGCTCTTTAGCGAGCGACGAATAGGTCACTTACAGATTCTTTGAAAATGGAACGTTCTTTTGGTAAAGGAATCACAGTCGCTTTACTCTTTTAATCCAGTAATAGTACAATTAGGTAAATAAGAAATTCTTAGGTCTTAAAGAAATGCTTATAATCAGAAGGCAAATGACATGATGTCCAAAGATGGATATGATGAAGCAAACGGTGATAATTATAATGGTCCATTACATTAGCATCAATTCCTCAGTCGGTTTTACGACATGCTTGACATGACAAGCACTGTTACGTGTACAAAAGAGGCTTGCCAATATTAAACAAATTGATCTAAATAATTTGTTGCAAACAATCGAAGTTGAAATGAAAATCCAAAATAAGGGCGCAAAACAATGTTTACCCTAACGTTTTTCCGAAAAATCGAGTTAAGTAAATGTCTGCAATGCGTTAAAAGCATTAAACTTTCTGTTCATTCCGTTTGATGCTGTCAAATTGGGCGTGAACTGCGTGAGGGAAAGGAAAGAATGGAGAAGTTGCGAAGGAAAACAATGCCGATGTGGTATTAAGAAAAAGGATTTTGTGAATCCAATGCAAATGTACATTCAGCCACATTAAAAAAATAATAATGAAGTGAATGTTCGATTTTTTATCATTGAAAGATTTTATTACTTATCTTTTCTTAATCTTTTTTAACAGTCAAAACTTAAATGTTTCTGCTAATGTTGAAAAATCTACACATTTTTTTGGTCCATTTGGATAGTTTGAACTTCGGCCCAGGTGTGGAATTAAGTTGTTGAGAACTCGTATTGAGTAAGTATGCCGTATCTGTTAGTCAGCATGGATCAGAGGCAACCCATCAAAGTAGAAAAAAATATAAAGATTCAGCGAAAATAAGTTTTGATAGTCTTTATCGCTTTGTGGTGTCATAGAATAAGGAATAATACTACGTAGAGAACGGTAACTCTCCGCTCCCCACCAGCGTCTGAGCTAGGTTTACCTCACCTCCCCTCGAACATAGTTTAGACTTGAATCGTATGGTGTGAGACATCAAACACACAGATGCGTGTGTACGATAACATCTGTAGTGTCTGTGTAAAACGAGATCATCTGTATGAAGTGTCCTTGTCTTCTTCTATCATGTGGGTTGTGAGGTGGATTACCAACCCCATCAACCCTGGTGTCAGGGTTAATATTGAACCGCCAAAGGCCCCTGACATGGCTCCTGTAATGATTACTAAGTTGCATCAGTAAGTAGTAACCGGGACCAACGGCTTAACGTGCCTTCCGAAGCACGGATCATCTTACTTTCGGACAATCAGGTGACCAGCCTGTAATGTCCTTGTTTTACACAGACACTACACATTGACGTTATCGTACACGCGTATCTGTGTGTGTGACGTCTTCAACTAAACCGCAATAGTTATTTACGCGAAACAGCATACTCTCTCACTTTCAACATTCCATCTACCCTTTTCCCCCTTGACTCGCAGTATTGACACAGCTTTCTTGCCTTAGTGATAAATAATGTATTGATTTTAAGAGAAAAACATGTCGATTGTAAAAACTTTTCCGTGTTACGCGTAAGATGTTTGAGAATACATTTGGTTACTGTAAATGTTCGGCAGCGAGTGCGCAGAAATAAAAAGAAAATCTAAAAAATATCACTTTTATATATATCTAAGGAAAAAGAAAATACATGAAAGAAAAGCTTAAATAAAATAACTTAAAAACTCAACGACCGATCTTGGTGACAGCGAAAAATCAAGAGGAAACAAAAGACAATCATACCATATAGAAGAATAAAACAGAAATTCTTATAACCTAAGGAGATTGTATATAATTAACAAAAAGTATAAAATCGATATAAAAATGTTCGTGTGTCGTTCAAAGTTACCAAAAATACTTGACTTAAAATTGCTTCGAAATATATCATTCTCTACTAGCAAATAATACATAGTACTAATGTACACTGCGAAGCCAGATACCACAACAGTTCCTGCACGCTAACCACATCTTTACCCTCTTATTAATTTGTCTTAGGTGTCTTGAGAGTACACCGTAAAAGGGTAGTGTCCAACTAGTCAAATCAATTACTTTTTACTAAACGTCAACGAAATGAAATTACTATGGAATTTGTATGAAAAAGCAACCTGTGTCGTCATAGAAAAATGTGACAAATTGTAGCACTTATTATTAACTTAAATTTATTTACATTTTTCTTTTTTTACATACATAAACTCACGCCTATTTCCCATCGGGGTAAGCAGAGACTATAGAATTCCATTTGCTTCGATCCTGACACACTTCTCTTGCTTCCTCCGCATTCATCAATCGCTTCATACACGCACGCCGGTTCAGAGTAGATCTTACTAAACCTTTTCTAAGGACATCTCCAATCAATCAATCTCACTTTTTTAAATTCATAAATAACTTAAATAGAAAAAAGAAAATGTTTTTTATCACCTTTAGATCTATCTGTACTTAGTTATCAGAATTTCATAATTGAGAGAGAGGTCTTAAATTTGACCTAGGAAACTACCGAATTGTGTCGTTTTTTTCCGTGCGGAAAGTCGCCGTTTTATCGATAGTTATATACTTACTTATTATTCTTTACTAACGACATCACATTAAAAACCTCAAAAATAGCAGTATTTCTCCACTATTTAATGGATGTTGTTACACATATAAACGTTCCTCGTGAATCACTCTATTAAAAAAACCGCATCAACATCCGTTGCGTAGTTTTAAAGCGTACATAGGGATATAGGGTCAGAAAAAGCGACTTTGTTTTATAGTATGTAGTGATTCTATGCCCATAGTAAATCACAAGTAAGTATTATAGTCTCAGTACAACCCCCAACATATCATGCAGAATGTAAACGTGCAATTCCAGTCATACTGTTATATTTATGGTCGTAATAACGCGAAGTGGTCCACTTTTAGTGGAGTATAGTGCATCTTCAATATTGTGGCTGGCGTTTGGTAGGTAGTTGCTGGTTTAGCATTCTATCTGGGGGCACAGGAGTGCCCCTGCCAAGACGAGCAATGCAAAGCGCAAGGGCATTACCTAACTTTTCTCGAAACGTTTCTTAAATTTTTTGAACCCTCATAACTCAGGTTTGGGTTATACCAGATAAACCAAATTCTCAAGATATATTTTCAGCAGTAAACTTATTAAATATGTAAAGTTTTAAATGCATAGCTGTTATACTTTACGTTTTATAGATATGTAAAAAACTCCGACATCAAAACTCATGAAACTCATGTATCAACAGTGGCTGCAAGTTGTCTTTGATTACTTGTGGCTCTGCCCACCCCATTTGGGATTACGGGCGTGAGTTTATGTATGTATGTATGTATGTAAAAAACTCCGACTTTGACACTCGCTCACTGACTTACTCACTAATGATCATCAAAATTATAAGGTACTTCCAGATGTTTTATAAGGCTGAAATTTGTGATTTAAGCTAGTATTAGTACACACCAAGAAAATTCTAAAACTGTGAAGTTTCACCCCCCAAACAAAGACAAATTTATTAACGCGGTCGAGTAGTATAACAATTATATTGAACGTAGTGAAAAGATAAGTTTGTCATGGTTTGCGCGGCGTGGTGGCTGTGCCTAATTATCTGACAAAAAGAACTGAAATCCCAACAAAAACATTTGCATGTAAAATGATGCCAAGACGAGATCATAATTATTGATCGCAATATCAAAAAGTTATCAGATCTCATGTAGAGCCAAGTTTCTAACTCCACACGCCCTAACCATACAAACACTAAGTTCACTAACTTCACACTTTAGGCGAAATGATTATGTAGCTTGGCCGTTTCGCTTCTTCTTCGTTAATTTGTCGCATTATTTTTTTTTACTTTTTTCCTACATTCCCTTATGTAATAAATGCAAGAACGTAACACTTTTCAATCTCGGATATGCTCGTACGTTTAACAAATACCAGTTGACCCGAAGACATTCGAATCCCGGGATCAATCCCGCTTAAATTTATCGCTTCTCACCATCCCGGGTAGATTTTTTTGTCAAGTCCGGATAGCATGTGACTTATACAGGCCCTTTTGCAAAAGAAAATAGGGTATTACGTTTGCTATGTGATTTTCATCCTTGTCGCTTTATAGAGAAAAGCCCGTAAGTGCCTTTTTGTAAAATCACACTCGGATGTGATTTTTGTTAACAAAACCTCGCAAAAGACACATTACACAATCCTGTTAAGAAAATGTGGTCTCAATTTTTACCCTATTGAAATGAATAAAAAGAAATCCAGGGGGGTTAAAAAGGCCACATCGAACGAAGCAATTAATCTAAGAAAGCAATATTACAATCTGACATTTGCGCATATAAAAGTAAGTGCGCAATGCAAACACATGTCAAATAGCAATATTGCTTTCTTAGATGAATAAAATTGCTCCGCTGTGGCCATTTTAACCCCCCAGTATTTAGTGAAGAAAATCACATCAAAAAGTGATATTTCAAAAAAGCGTTTACGTGGTTCTTCTCTAAGGCGACTTCGTGTAGGTTTTAAATTGTTCCTTCGGCAAAACTAGGGTCTAGATATACAGGGTGTTAGTGACATCGTAACGAATACTGAGGATGATGATTCAGGTCATGATTCAGAATTAATATCAAGTGGAATTTTCCGTCGCAAAATTCTTTATTATTTTTAAATTATTTTCAATTATAATACTTTTCCGATTTAAAATTCCACGTATTTACTATAATTATACGTACTTGTATGTTCCTGTTAGACAATTCATAAAAAATTGTAGTATTTTAAACTATTTTTAGTTCCATACCTTTGCGACGGAAAATTCCACTTGATATCAACTCAGAATCATAGTCTGAATTATCCCTCAAAGTTTTCGTTACGATATCACTAACACCGTGTATAGTACACCCACACCTCGCCAGCTATGTTCAAGTCCCGTGTAATGGGGGGCAAGCCTTTAACCAGGCAAAAATCCTGAAAACCGCGTGATATCAATTACGTAAGTACGCTTACCTACGAATTTCTATTCACTCTACCTCTAGTTTTGAAGAAGAGTCTTTGATAAGAATGGAGGAAGCGAAACTGGTGTGTCAAGAACGTAGTATTAGACGTGATCATCAGCATCATTAGGCGTGATCTTATGTAGGTCTGTGCCCTGGAGTGGGATGTATAAGCTGTTTATTACCCAATTGCGGCCAAGCAAAAAGAAGGGTTATGTGTTTGACTGCTATGTATGTGTTTTTGTATGCACGTTTGTTCCAACCTAACTTCTAAATCACCTGTCAGAATTTAACAAATGAGGTGTAACTAGGAGCGTCTTGATTGTCCGGAGGTTTTAAGCTATGTGACGTCACACAAGGCTTTTCGGCGGGAAACGGGAACGGGACAGTTGCTTTCTTCATTGAGTAATCTAAATAATTAATACGAAGTGGTGTTTTGTGGTTAATGATCCCATTAAGTTAGTTGGAAGACATTCGCGAGTGTTATTATATTGGAGTATTCAATAAACAAACTGTATCTGCCTATTTTCGCTTCGTGCCGGGAAGCCGCTTCATAACTCAAAAGTTTATGCGGACTTTTGAGTTAATTCGTTTGGGGTTCGGAGTAGGAGTCTACTCCGAGGGTGGGGGCTTAGGTTTCATCATCATCACCTTTCATCATTTCATTAATCATCAAGAAAAAAAATACGTCAGACATGGCTGTATGGGCATAGTTCCCTTTGCCTTACCCTTCGGGGAAAACCAAAACAAAAAAAAAAGTGACGTCACACAAAAATCGATGTGGCGCCCTCTACAGGACTTTAACTGAGGACGAAAAAACTTTTTTTTTCGAAAGTCATTGTGTTGGGTATTTAGTGCGTGATTTTTCCGTAGTCGGGTTTTAGTTTTTAAACTTATGTTTACTATTAATTATGTATACCATAAATAAATACGTACATAAACAATTTGTTAACTAAAATACACTTTACCATGAAATGTTGGCAAAATTATTCATTTTACTTTAAGGAACGGAGGAACAGAAGCCAAAACGAAATTCCTCCAAGAAGAGGTGCAAACATTATGCCAAGTGTGAGTCGGTACTCATTGCGTGGTATTCCGTAGAGAAATGTGTGGAAATGCAAAAATCTGGCTTAACTGACTTTTGATACCAAGTTTCTGTGCTCCAGTGGCATTGAACTCACGAGGGGTTAAATAGGCCACATTGAAGCTTTTTTTTTGACGTGACTTATTGTAGATATGCCGCAGATGGCATTAACTACTTGGCCGGACAAATGGGGACCACATTGAAGCGATTCATCTATAAAAAGCATTAATTACTATTTGACAGTTTGTTAGGACTGGGTGTTGGTGACATCGTAACGAAAACTTTGAGGGATGGTTCAGACTATGATTCCGAGTTAGTAACAAGTGGAATTTTCCGTCGCAAAATTCATGACTATTTTGTTTGTTTCTTTAATTATTTTCAATTCTATACTTTTGCGATGGAAAATTCCACTTGATATTAACTCAGCATAATGTGCTGAATCATCCCCCTCAGTACTCGTTACGATGCCACTAACGCCCTGAATACTACACACACACATCTGCCTACCTCTTCGGGGAGGCGTTATGTTATGCACCACGCAGACACGACCCATCCCTGAAAAAGCCAGGAAGAAAATAAAAAAATACAAGCTACACTGTGCCACACGTCATACGAAGGAAAACGGAATGGAATTTTAGCGTAGTTCGCTGAAATAGTTAAAGGATCTAGGTACTGACAATAAGGAGGATGCGGCAAAATATACGGTACGGGTAAATAGATAGATCATCATCATCGGCCCATTCACGTCCCCACTGCTGGGGCACGGGCCTTCCCTATGGATGGATAGGGAGATCGGGCCTTAAACCATCACGCGGGCCCAGTGCAGATTGATGGTTATTAACGACTGCTGATGCAGACGGGACCAACGGCTTAACGTGCCTTCCGAAGCACGGAGGAGCTCGAGATGAAAACTTTTTTTTTTGTGGTCACCCATCCTATGACCGGCCTTTGCGAAAGTTGCTTAGATAATAATAGATAGATAAAATACTTTAATTCCTTACCTATCGGCCTCTGTGGTCCAGTGGTTGAGCGTTGAGCTCACGATCCGGAGGGATCCCGGGTTCGAATCCCGGTGGGGACATATCACAAAAATCATCTTTGTGATCCCCAGTTTGATTAGGTCATTACAGGCTGATCACCTGATTGTCTGAAAGTGCATTTTTCGGAATCAGCGCGACCGGGTGCATTCGAAACATTTGTTCTACTTTAGTAAACACACATTATCTCCAAAACTGTCTTTTAATATCAAACATTCAGTGACTAGTGAGTTAACAGCCTCCGCGGTCTAGTGGTTAGAGCGTTAGGCTCAAGATCTGGTGGTCCGGGTTCGATTCCCGATGAGGACATAGTCGAAATCACTTTGTGAGACTGTCCTTTTCTTGGTAAGGACTTTTCAGCCTTGAATCACCTGATTGTCCGAAAAAGTAAGATGATTCCGTGCTTCGGAAGGCACGTTAAGCCGTTGGCCCCGGCTATTAGCCGTAAAAACACCTCCACCAACCCGCAGTGGAGCAGCGTGGTGGAGTATGCTCCATACCCCCTCCGGTTGATTGAGGGGAGGCCTGTGCCCAGCAGTGGGACGTATATAGGCAGTTTATGTTATATTATTCAGTGACCATCCTCGCTACTAATCTAGCCGAAATACTCTAGTAGATCTAGTCTGAAATGTTTTTTTTTATTGAGCACAATGGACACAAGATACATAAATAACGATAACAGACTTCGATAGATAGACAGATAGATAAAAATTAAAATGCTTTATTAACCACAATTGACACAAGATAAAGAGATAAGGACAACTGATACAGAAAGGCACAACAGGCGACCTTATTGTTCATACAGCAATTTCTACCAGGCAACCTTTACAACAACAACATACATAAAGCTTCTCAAACAGGGAACGCCCGTTCGAACCCCCTGATACCAGTTTTGCACCAATGACTTATTAATTTATCTTAAGTGCAGTTTTCACTAACACAATTGCCTCGACCATTATAGATGGCGATACGGCTCGCCACCTATCACGTTGGTCTAACAGAAAACTCGATGAGGTGTGGGTAGTTAGTTCATTTTGCGATGGAGGTTGGAAGTACCTCTGACTACCCCAATTGGGATATAGTCGTGTGCTTATTAACATAAGCACTGGACCACAGAGGCCGTTAATGAGTTATTAATTTATCTTAAGTACAGTTTTCACTAATACAATTGCCTCGACCATTATAGATGGCGATACGGCTCGCTACCTATCACGTTGGTCTAACAGAAAACTCGATGAGGTGTGGGTAGTTAGTTCATTTTGCGATGGAGGTTGGAAGTACCTCTGACTACCCCAATTGGAATATAGTCGTGTGCTTATTAACATAAGCACTGGACCACAGAGGCCGTTAATGAGTTATTAACATTATAGACGGCAATCCGACTCATCACCTATATCATGTTGGTCTAACAGAAAACTCGATGAAGCGTGGGTACTTAGTCATCTTGCGATGGATGTACTTCTGACTATCCCATTTGGGATATACCCGTGAGCTTATGTGAGTTTAAATACCGCATCTAACCTTCGCAATTCTCCAGTAACACCGCAAAAGAATTCTTCATAGAATGAAAACAGCGCAGTCTTAACGTGCATACGTTTAGCATACATTTTGTTTACTTTATAAATAATAGGTTGGCCTTTGTCTAATGGTTAGTTAGATCTGGAGGTCCGGGGTTCGATTCTCAGTGAGGACATGACAAGTTATGCTGGATGAGGTCCATAGTATATTAACAATGTTCATCACCGTAACATTATTATTATCATTTCGACAGTATCATTGTTTTTTAATTGTCATTTTGTGTAAGTTTGAAGTCTGGTTTTGTATTGAACAACTTTGTAGTACTATACTTGGTTTGGATCGTATATTAAATTAAATTAGGCAGCCAAATTACTAAATTGTATAACAATCTATTATGTTTTTTTTTAAGAACGTCTGGGACTTGCGCCGTGGTTTTTCTTGCAGCTTCTTTTCCCCGGCTATACAGGTTGTGAGAAGCTGCAGTAGTTTTAGGCGGATGAGACGTTCGTTATGTAAAAAATGACGATTCAAAGTGTAACTATGTTACCAACTGAATAAAGATATATTTGAATTTGAATTATTGACTGAAACCTCTTCAATGTTTGAAAGGTAAATTGTTTAATCGTTTTATTCAACTTGCGGTATATTATGTTTCACATTATTTTATTTACCATACGATAGATAAAATTGGTGATATGCTCCACGTTGTTGGAGCCAGTTGAACCAGCCTATCGCCAAACGTACACCCGTCTATCGTCAATTGTCACACTAATATTCGTAAAGTCATCATTAAAGTTGCTGTTAAATTCGGATTTAGCAACAACAGAAGCGCTAATATCCTAAAACCGACAAATGACACAATCAATAACATTTTAGATCATATAAATCATTCGTTACGATCACAAGCCCAAACCACTTTAATCATTCACCTTTGTAAACGCTCAAATCACATTCCCAACCTTATTTACTGAGTAATAGACTGGACAATACTGAAATTTTCTACGTTGAACGCGAAAATAATAAGTTTGTCATGCAGTTAGATGCAAAGTTAATATTAGTTTTCGTGAAAAAGCTTTTCTAAAGTTTTCGGCCTTATGCCAGTAGAAATAAAGAGCTTTTGGTTAACGTTTGCAGTGGAATGATGGAATGAGATAAGTCTGCCGTTTGGAAGCCATCTGTCATTCTCAATGATTGAATTCAGCACTGGTTTTGATTTATAACTGAGTTTGATTGGTCATGTAACGTTTTAAATTGCAGCTTAAGCATAGAACTTCTATAAAAATGATCTCTGCACACTCGCTTGCATTAATCCAAACATCTCATCCGCCTAAAACTACTGCACTGTTAATTTCCAGAAAAACATTTCTCAATACATTTTTATGTTTTCATGAAGGAAGTAACAGTGAAGTAATTAAACTCCATAGTTATATTTCTCGTCAAGAAACCGTCTTAGTTACTGTAACAGAGAAATTAAGATGTCATCCACAGATTTTTCCTTCTCGACTCTCGTTAATAAACTTATATAAGTCGCTATGAATTAATTAATTCATAATTAATTTTATATCCCATTGCCTCGACCTTTTTCTTGAGTCTTTGAAAGTTTCCTTTGCAAGGGAGATGCTTTGAAAGAAATAATGGTGCTAATTCCTGTAAATACCATCTAATTTTATTTTAGGTTATATCTGTCATTTTCTTATCCGCCGAAAAGGAAAGGGACGGATGATCGACAAGCATAAAATTTATGGAACACACGTCAATTTTAAGCACAAATCTAAAACAACCGTCTAAAAATTCGCCCGGGTTATTCATTTATTTACTCATTCTTCCTAAAATTAAGAGCTGTCAATCATCCGTCCCTTTCCTTTTCGGCGGATAAGAAAATGACAGGTATAACTTAAAGTAAAATTAAGAGATGTCTGCAGGAATCGGGGCCAATGTGTTTGTAAAGAAATGTAAGAGATTTTACTTTTGTGATTTGAATTTCGAATGAATACCAAAATGTAATATAGCTAGTCAGAACATACTACGTTTAAATAAACTTTTTCATTATTATAATTTGTATGTCGTTTCCATATCTCGGGCCTACGGAGTCCTGGACTTTTAGAAAGCGTGCGTGGGGCCGAAACCAACACGTAGAGGCCCCTTAAGACAATTTAATCTAAATGTGGTGTGACACCAACCGGCGATTATCCCTGTAGACCCTGTATGCACTATGGGAGTGCACCCAAAGACAATCCCCGGTTCGTGTATGATTATTATTATTATTACTTTTATTATTATTATAAGTACTTTTATAGGTCTCCCTGCAAACATTCATACATAAATTCACGCCTATTTCCCACTGGGGTGAGCAGAGACTATGGAATAGGGTATTTGACTGCGTCAAAGGTAAATTATAAAATGCTAATCTAGAAATAGAAGCCAGTATAATTATTTTCGAATTTTATTTATGAATTAAGTAACAATAACTATGACGTTTGACCGCTTTTATTGATGACGTCACAGGACTGTAGTTCCATACAAACTCCGAAGAAAACTTTCGTTTTGACGTTTCGTAAAACATATCTCATTTGACTAGGTTGTCAAGTAGCCTATTCTATTTGCTAGAAGAAGGGGTTTGTATCGTTTCTTCACAATAAAAAGATAATACGAATCTCCACTTGAAATGTATTTTTGTTTGCGTAAGAGCACACGTTACACCTCATTCTCGTAGAGAGAAGGGACATTTATACGGCCGAGTTGCCATACATTTAAAATAATTTCCAATACTAGGAAGTAGAAAAACAATAACGAATAGGTATGTTAGGGAAACTTATGAGGAATATGTTTTTTTTTAGTTAAATTTTGCAAATTGTATTCTATTTTATGTAATTTATGTTTTTTTTACATAACCTTATGGTAGATTAGTAAAACTATGTGTTTTATTTACTCTTAGTCCTACACAGAAACGTGATCGTATGAATGTTTAGGATACCCAAGGATTTATTCAAGGATAAAATAACATATTGATAGAAGATGATCCGAAAAGGCGGACAGAACATTTCTTCAGCTTTTGTTTGGAAGAGAACTATCAGCATTATGATATTTTTTCCATCATAACGACCGTGGCTTATCCGTGTTGTGTTTAATTCGTTGGAAAATTGAATCCGAACGACTTCACTCAATCTATTACTTTTTTTTGCGAGGAATGGGATATCGGTATGTTCGCAGTCAACTTTGAGCTTCACTGGGGCAGCTGATACGATAATAACTTGGTCTTTTCGGATCCCGGTGTGTTTTTGTGCCTTATTTTGAGATTCAGTTGATGGAATTATTTGTTGAACTAAACTCGTCTAGTTCAGTTTCCTTTCGCGGATTGGAAGGTCAGACAGGCAGTCGCTTCTGTAAAAAATCGGACCTGTCAAATCTTCACATCCGGGCAAGTAGTTAATGCCATCTGCGGCAAATCTACAATAAGTCACGTCAAAAAAAAATCTTCAGGTTAGGTAAGTGGATCCTGTGAAAAACGGGTCAATTTTTTTCACGATTTATTGGATTTCGTTTGACCAATGAAATGACCAAGTTATCAACGTGTCAGCTGTCCCAGTGAAGCTCAAAGTTGACTGCGAACATCGACATACCCCTATCCCAACCCGATACAGGTTAGGTCACATACCCCGGAAAATGCAAGTTCCCAAAAAAATTCGTCTCTTCAAAAACATTTTTACTCCAAATTATTTCTACAATATTTACACAATCTCCCTAGGTCCGGACCTGACAACAACACAATGGCGTCTAAACATGGCACTTAACCCCGAACAGAAGCGTCACCCCAAAAAAGTTGTCGAAAACTTTATTTTCGTGAAGTCGTCGAGAAGAATGAAATCGTTTAACAGGACAAGACGACAAATAGTTGGGGCAGAGGTTATCGACAGGCTCGCCAACAAAGGATGCAATTTGTCACGTCAAACAATTCTGCTGCTACCAAATCGACGGATTTTTTTTTTGCCTGACTTGGATGGATCTGTGATATTCCGGAGAACGCGTGGCTTACATCGTAGCGTCACGGGTTCGACTCCCGGCACAGGCTTTTCGTACAAAAACTCACGCCTATTTCCCACCGGGGTAAGCAGAGACTATAAAATTCCATGTTTCCATCCTCACACACTTCTCTTGCTTCCTTTTTTTTGACTTGACTTGACTTGGCCTACTTGGCCAGACAAAATCAATTTTCATATATGCACGCCGGTTCAGAGTATCGAACTAAACTTTTTCTAAGGACATCTCCAATTTGGTCACAGTACATCCTGAATAAAAACCTTAAACCTCTGAATTCAACATTCATCATATCCCTAGCGTTATTCAGTTTTTATAGGGTCCGCTTACCTAACCTGAAGAATTGACAGGTCCAGTTTTTTACAGAAGCGACTGCCTGTCTGAACTTCCAATCCATGAAGGGAAAACCAGCCCAATACGGGTTAGGTCATATACCTCCGAAACGCATTTCTCGGGTATGTGAGTTTCCTCAAGATGTTTTCTTTCACCGCTGAGCACGTGATAATCATTTATGATCCAAACGTGAATTCGAAAACCAATTTCGAAAATCATAAGTTTAGGTCTGTCCTGGATTGAAACCTGCGACCTTACAATGAGAGTAAAGGGTTCTTCCAACTGGTTTGAATTCCAAGGTTCACAATAATTGATTTCACGTGGTTTTCAGGATTTGTGACCAGCTAATTGCAATAGACTCGCCCTTACTGGGACTCTAACATAGCTGTTGAGGTGTGAATGTCATCCGCTACATTGCACATTTAATTATCCCGGTTAATAAAAGCTCAATAAAATCCGCAAAGAATTCTGCTTCAAAAGTGGAAGGAACAGAAATCCTCTTGTGAAGCCAAGAGATTGTCAATTCATTTGCTGTTTGCTATCAACTGGTTTGTCTCAGAGGAAATGAGAGGAGTATTTGCGAGACTGAAGCGGTACTCACACTATAAAATCTCGCTTCCTTTGAGGAAAATTAAAAAAAAATCGTTGTCAATTTTAGAGTGTCGTGGAGAGCCGTGGTGGTGTCAGATTCGAATCGAAGCACAAGCCTAACCAATAATTTCCGAATTTGTTTTCGAATTCATGTTTGGATCATAAATATCTTTCTCGTATTCCGGTCCAACCAGGTTCCTCTCATTGTTTTCCTTCACTTCTGAGTGCGATAATGATTTTAAGGTCCAAATTTACATCTGTCATCAAATGTACCTCTCCAATCAATCAATCAATCGATTATATTATCATTTATTTGCGGAAAACATTGGTTCTTAAAATAATAAAATAGTACCTAAATGTTAAACCACAATAGGCATGCAAATAATTATTCATAATCATAACAATAATAAATTAAAAAACTAATCAAATATACTTTATTGCACAGAACTAAATTTCAACAATCAGACATAACCAAAAAACAATCAATAAAAATAAAAACCAATCAAAATAATAATAATTAAAGTTAAGTAAGTATATAATAATAATAAAAATGTTTTATATTAATTTATTATCAGTAAAATCGAATCGAAGCACAAGCCTAACCAATAATTTCCGAATTTGTTTTCGAATTCAAATAGTAATAACGAACGAACTAAAATAGTAATAATTTAAAAAAGTAAACAATTAAAATCAATCATATTGAGTCCATAAATTTATATAAGAATAATCAAAATGTATAATCGAAAATATAATGTATGTGTGTCCAATTAGGATTCGTGTGATATTTTCAAATTCAAATTCAAAAATATCTTTATTCAGTAGGTAACATAGTTACACTTTGAATCGTCAATTTTTACGTAACGAACGTCTCATCCGCCTAAAACTACTGCAGCTTCTCACAACCTGTATAGCCGGGGAAAAGAAGCTGCAAGAAAAACCTCGGCACAGGGCCCTAGACGTTCTTTAAAAAAAAAGCATTAATATTTTTGTTTTCTTAATTTTGTATTCTTCTTAATAAATGCCTAAGCTGTCTGTCTGTCATTGCTAATCGAATCAGATAAGCAATATATCGCAATAACCTTTAGCATAACATAACTCTTAGAACATTCCGTCTTCTATGTCTTGGAAACATTATTAATTTAGTCAATTACAGTAAACAGTATTAATTATAAAGTAACTTGTGTGTGTTATTAAATTCAATGGCGACCTCTAGTCGACGTCAATTATAGAAGTTTGGTTCTAACTCGCGCTGTGACATCCAGTCAATGTCGTTTTAATTTACTCCGTCTCTCTGTAGGTACTATGTAAACGACTTAAGATATAAATGGGTTTATGCCTCGAGTATGCTTTTACCTTTTTTACCCTGTATGAAAACTGTACAGCGCTATCTATATTATTTTTGAGGAAAGTGCCCTGGATAAAATCTACATACAAAAAAAAACCTCGATTTACAGAGACACTACACATTGACGTTATGGTACGGTCACGAGCATTTTATGTATACACTTTGGTACCATGTCACATTGAATTTTTTGACAAATTAAACTGTAAGTCTCACGAAATGTCAAATATGTTAGTGCGACAGAGTCCTAAAGTGGGTACATTATATTGCTCATGACTGTACACGCGCAATGCGCATCTGTGTGTGTAATGTCTGACGCCCATACGATTGAAGACTAAAGTAATCCCGAAGGGGGTGAGGTAAACCTAACTCAGCCGCGTGTGGGGAGCGGAGAGTTGCTGTTAGTATTATTCTTCTGAGAAATGTAGATTTTACTGTAAAACCGCGTTGCAAGTTCATTAATTATAATAATATATGGTATAGCTTTTGCCCGCGACTTCGTCCGCGTGGAAGGATTTTCCAGCTAATTCCCGTTTCCGTGGGAATTTCGGGAATTCCTTTCTTAGTGCACCTCTACGGTACCTAAGCTACGTCCCTTCCAAATTTCAAGTGCCTACGTTAAGCCGTTTAGGCTGTGCGTTGAAATGTCAGTCAGTCAGTTTGTCCTTTTATATATTTAGAGATGGTATGTTGATTACCACCTTCCTCCACCTTCCACCACCTTCGAGTACCCTTCATCGTAAACTGAATGCGAACGCTCACACAAGGCGTTCACACAACAGTATCGAATGACCTCTCCTTAATTAGAGAGGATCTGGCCCTCTAGCCTCTCGGAGGGAATAACATCACAAAGTTATCCTCCTAGCAGGTGTGGCCCTCTGCCACATTATTAATTGGGGATCCAAACACTATAGTTTATTCATCCCGTCATTTCTGTTATATTATTACGGATATTTTAATTAAGTATAAATTAATAATTATGTTAACGGCCTCCGTGATCCAGTGGTTGAGCGTTAGGCTCGCGATCCGGAGGTCTTGGGTACGATTCCCGGTGGGGACATATCACAAAAATTACTTTGTGGTCCCTAGTTTGGTTAGGACATTACAGACTGATCACCTGATTGTCTGAAAGTAAGACGATCCGTGCTTAGGAAGGCACGTTAAGCCGTTGGTCCCGGTTACTACTTACTGATGTAAGTCATCATCAGCCCATTAACGTCCCCACTGCTGGGGCACGGGCCTTCCCTATGGATGGATAGGGAGATCGGGCCATAAACCATCACGCGGGCCCAGTGCGGATTGATGGTTATTAACGACCGCTAATGCAGCCGGGACCAACGGCTTAACGTGTCTTCCGAAGCACGGAAGAGCTCGAAATGTTTTTTTTTTGTGGTCACCCATCCTGTGACCGGCCTTTGCGAAAGTTGCTTAACTTCAACAATCGCAGACGGAGCGCGTTTACCGCTGCGCCACCGAGCTCCTCAATTCCAATCTTATTTACTTAGACCTAAATAGCAGGGCTTCAACATTTATTTATGACAATTCTCACTACGCCCCTCTTGTTGAGATTTTTGGTGAGATACGCCTTTTTTTGCGTTCCATTTCTTTTGAAGGGTAAAAGGACAAAAACGGGGTATTAGCTTTATGACAACTCGTAAACACGAAATGGTACACAAACGAGATAAAACTCATAATGCCTTTTGTTTAAACCCGACTTTTTTGAGAATTTAGTAGAACGGTTGCCTTCACTAAAAATGCTAAGATGTTGTTTTGGGTGTGGAACAACTTTCACTTCAGAGATCGTTTTTGAACTTTTGAAATTGTGATATTCGTTGCGGCAATTTTTTTTTCATACAAAGCTTATTTAAGAATAAATAAAATGTATAGTAAGTATTATCATCATTATTATCATTAGAGAATCGTGGTAGCCCAGTTGGTACAACGCTTACGACTCACTTTGAGGTCGCAGGTGAATCCAGCACAGGCCTAAACCAATGATTGTCGAACTTGTTTTCGAATTCATTTTTGAATCATAAATGATTATCACGTGCTCAGTGGTGAAGGAGAACATCGTGAGGAAACCCACATGCATTTTCGAAGGTATGTGACCTAAGCTGTATTGGGCTGGTTTTCCCTTCGCGGGTTGGAAGGTCAGACAGGCAGTCGCTTGGACGCAGACTGGACAGAGGCAGACCCAGGAAGCGATGGAAAGACGGCATTCAGTTGACATTCACTATCTAGCCGAAAGAACCATTTTCTATTAATATTAAAATTTATTAATTCTTGAAAAATAACAATACGTCACAAATACAAACGTAAAATATACTACATATTAGATTATTTTGCTATGTACATATTTTCTATTAAAAATGTTATTATGTAGATAGCGTAATATAAACGGTGCTATGCGGAGTAGGTAAGGTATTTCAGTAATAAAACCTGCAATATTTAGTTAGAAGAGTCTGCTCACTAAGCCAACTACGTCAGATTCCTGAAAGTTTAAAACCTCAGGTAGCTTCTCGTAATAAATGTAATTAGAAAGTCCGTCCGCGCTAACGTGCTGGCGGTCACAGGCACAGGTACCCTGCCCTGCCACTGAACTTTGCTGAACGCAGTTTGTGTGATTTTAGGGTAAATGGTAGGTCTGACGGACCCGTGATATTAAGATTTTAAGATAAGAGCTTCTTATAATAAATAATAAAAATAAAGAGTGTTTATTTCCAACATCATTTATGCATTTTTGTAATTGTTTTGTGAAAATTTAAAATGCTGTCTTGTTTTGTCTTGTTTTGTTTGTGGCGTTAACGTTTTGAAACAACCCCGAGAAGAAAGGCTATTGCTTGAGTTGGGAGTGTTTCGCTCTGACCCTAGTTGTTCATTATGTAGTTGGCAAGCAAAGCAAAAAAGAAAAAGCTCTTATTAGCTTCAGTTTGAGTTTTATCGTTAATATTTAGCTCGTAGATACATGATAGAACAAGTAGAAAACATAGTACGCGTTCAGCTGCTTCCTTCCTCCCCGGCATGTCGTAAAAACCGACATAGATATTGAGTCCTTCAAATCAAATCAAATCAATTTATTTGCGAGAACGCATAAAATACAAAAAGGTGGTAAAATCTTCTTCTATCGTGTGGATTGTGAGGTGAATTACCAACCCCATTAACTCGTTCCCTGCCAACTACGAGTATACTCGTAGTAGCTGATCTGGCATCCACTGCCAGCTACGAGTATAGTCGTAGATGTTTGTATGAGATTATTAACAAGTCCTTTAGGATTGGCAGTGGATGGAGGGCAACAATGAAATATTTGACATTGGAATCAAGACATAGTTTAATCAGATAAACAAGTTACATACATTTATTTTATGAAAAATTAAGTGGAAAACATGAATGAATGATATTTTTTGAAACAATTTGGAGGAGATTCCTCATCATTGCTGTCAACATCTATCCAATCATCTTCTTCCTGCGATAATGGTGTTATAGGCCTAGAACCGGAGGGATCTTCTTCATCAATAGCCGGTGAGTTCAAATTAGAGACCACGTCAACATCAATATTGGGAGAAGCTTGTGGTATTACGTCCTGATCAGGTGAAGCCGCTTGGGATCGTTCCTGACTGGCTGGTGGCGATTCAGTTGCCTCAGGTGGCGGAAGTGACCTGGAGGGGCGCCTTATAAAAATCTCATTAGACGAGCCGCTACTGCATTCATCTGATTCATCGACTCGGCGAGTGGACCTGTCATTTGATGAGGTAGCTTTACGAGGTCCCGGTTCAACTGTCTCCTCTTCCTCTTCACCGCCTTGTGATTCCTCATTTGATGATGAATCATCCGATATGCACTTACTACGATATTGTGGTAGCATGGAAGGACGACGACGTGAAGGAAATATTTCTTCGGAGGAGTTACTGTCACCACAATCTTTCGGACTAATTGATCCAGGACGAGCGTCAGACTTTGAATTTTCATCCGATAATATATCCTCGTTTTCACTCTCAACAGGTCTAGCTTGTAAATGAGAGCCACGACATGTCTGGTGCGGTAAATCCTCTTCATCACCCTCACTTGAAGATTTTCCTGATTGAGGTAGTTGGTAATCGTCGTCGTCGTCGTCTGGAGAGAAATCTCCTTTACGGCTATCATCAGATTCACTTAGAATACACCTCTTGTGCTTACGTGACATCGTAAATAATAAAGAAAAGCTGTTTTGTTATGATAATTAATCAGCGCAATTACTATCAATCACACGATCGTAAACAAACTGCATAAAAAATGCAAACCGCGTGGTTCTCGCTCGCGACACGAATAATCCCGATGTTTTACGATCGCAGCCGAACTATCCGGTGCATCGAAGCTCGCACGAAGCGTCCCGCTGTCAGTTGCTAATGAACAGCATGCGCTGCGGGTGTTTTCGCGCCAAATTTGTCTACGATTATACTCGTAGGTTGGCAGTGGGGTACAAAAATCATAGCTAATTGCCATACTACGAGTAAACTCGTAGTCCGTACTGGGCTCCATTGCCAACTACGAGTATACTCGTAGCTAACATTTTGTATGGTGGCAAATACCATAGGAAATATTTACTACGAGTATACTCGTATGGCAGCGAACGAGTTAACCCTGGTGTCAGGGTTATTACTGAGCCGCCGACGGCCTCTGACATGACTCATGTAACGACTACGTACTTACATCAGTAAGTAATAACCGGGACCAACGGCTTAACGTACCTTCCGAAGGGCGGATCATCTTACTTTCGGACAATCAGGTGATCAGCCTGTAATGTCCTAACCAAACTAGGGATTACAAAGTGATTTTTGTGATATGTCCCCACCGGGATTCAAACCCGGGACCTCCGGATCGTGAGAACAACGCTCAACCACTGGACCACGGAGGCCGTCGGGTGGTAAAATAATTTACATACTTAACAATGTCGTGATGTGTTCCCTTCTAAAATGATGATGCGTGTTGAGTGTGAAATGGACTGGTCGTAGGTCCCAGGTCATGTCTGTCGGATGCCTAACAACCTGTGGGCTAAGATCACCACAGAATGAGTAGAGACAGACGCGGGCGTGGCAGACCTAGGCGGAGATGACGCGAAGACGAAGCATTGGAGAGAGAATCCTGGAGGATATGGAGGGAGGCCTTTGCCCAGCAGTGGGATACTTTAGGTTAGATAAGAAGAAGAAGGGCAAGTTAGTAGGTAAGGGTTAATTATATCCGTTTTAGGACTAAGTTTCAAAAGAGCCTCACGGATTGGAGCGCCAAAGGTTCGCCTTTTAAACGAATACTCTTGAATTTTCTATTGAATAATAACGTATCTACATCATAAGTTTTTAAGTGCTTTTTAGAACGATTACAAGGTAAAACGTTAAGGTATCCCTAAACTGAGATTCATTAGTGTTAATTATTCAGCCGGTTACAGAATTATAATATCGAGTTGTTGCAAATGGCGCAAGCCATAAGAGAAACGAACATATTTTTCACAAAGTCTTCTTCTAAAGTCATTTATTCAAATATTACAAAAAAGTCGTCAAATAACCTGACTTAAAATTACTTAACCTAGAACCCACTCCGTGTCAAACCTGGCCCAAAAATGCCCATGACACTAGCGGCGTTACCGCGCTGGATTGCCGCGGACAAACAAAGTCAAAGTCTTCTTCTTCCATCGTGTGGGTTGTGAGGTGGATCACCAACCTCATCAACCCTGGTGTCAGGGTTTTTATTGAGCCGCCAAAGGCCCCTGACATGACTCATGTAACGACTACGTACTTACATTAGTAAGTAGTAACCGGAGCCAACGGCTTAACGTGCGTTCGGAGCACGGATTATCTTACTTTTTGAACAATCAGGTGATCAGCCTGTAATGTCCTAACCAAACTAGGGATCACCGGGATTCGTACCCGGGACCTCCGGATCGTACGCACAGCGCTCAACCACTGGACCACGGAGGCCAGGACGTAAATAGTAATATATTTTATTAGATCAAGCCAAATATTATTTATTTCACATCAATCAATTTATAAATACACAAAAAGGAATGCAATACAATAGATAAATGGGTTTTTTATGCGCAAAGTTGAAAACAGATATAGACTGAAACTGTTTTCCGTCGTCTGTTTTTCCGCCTCGTTATAATCTCAGAGCCTTCAAGGCTAAAGTGAATAGGCATTTCCTAGGTTAGCGTGATCCACCCTAGACCACATCGTCACTCACCATCAGGTGAGTCCTTTTTCATACTAATTCCATAGTAATTTCGTATTTTGACGTTTAGTAAAAAGTAACTGATTTGACTAGTTGGAAACTAGCCTATTATATCCGCTCTCCGCTTACACTTAAAGCCTCTGAGTCCTTCGGGAAATTACAGTTTCGACCAATTAGAAGGCCCCGAATAAATTTGCTAACATAGCGAGATATTTTTTAATTATATCCTGTATTTGTTAACTTATTTTTAAATTTAATTAGACAATTTTTGCCTGCTCTGGGAATAAAGTGCCGATAGCTGTTTCAGGATTCATAGATAACTGAAAGCAATATTGTTAGTTATTCCGGTTAATAATAACAACTTCTTGTTTCGTATTGTGACGGATTGATAATCACATCGCATAAACAAACTCCGCAACCAGAGAGTTCTAGAATATTACCGTAAATTCTTGCTTTTAGCAGCATCCTATTCTGACGCATGGCAGCGTCCTTGCTTTTTCTTTACTAGAAGGTTCCACCTGAGTTTATTCGAGAAAAGAGTCGACAATCCTAGTACGAGACCATAGGGTATATGAGGAGCGCGAGAGCCAGTTCAGTTTCTAAAGCGATCGAAGCAAGAAGTGGAAACCCACTTTCGTAACAGTATTAACAGTGGCTGCAAGTTGTCTTTGATTAATGTGCCCAAATTTGCTGAGCAAGGTTAATTTTAGCATACCAAAAAGATTCTAGGTCTTGTACAGCAAAAAAGTTGTTCTCGCTTCCTAAATGCCGCACCAATCTCAAACAACACTATTCGTTGGTTCGGTTGTTTACTACTTACGAATTGTATGCAGATAAAATAGATCTTCTTCACATCTGTTCCTCGAATCAAAAAAACTGTTTTATCTATAACAGATACTTTTTAATCATTGAAGTTGTTACTTTTCCTAACTCTAATTTATGTTTTTAATTAAGTACCTAAAGTATTAGTGCATGTTGTGTCCACCTGTAAGTGGCGAGGCGCTTAGTTTTTTTATTTGTATTAACTGCAAACTGTAACCATGTATCAGTGTACTTGCCGTTGGTTGACCAAATAAATAAATAAAAATAAATTCATAATGTGGCCCAGCCCACTCCATTAGCCATTACGGGCGTAATTCCATTTACTTACCTAATTTTCGCAGTTCTCAGAAACTGCCACCAATATTTTCTGTAACTTGTAATTTTATGGGTTTAGCCTGAAATTTTATTATAATATTAATATCATTGAAAATGTTTATTAGTGTCCCAGGCCCCGAAACGTTTCCTATTCTTTGGTCTCTTTTTCTCTCTCTCTCTCTCTCTCTCTCTCTCTATGATCCTTTCGCGTGATGTGAAGGGATTCTTAAGACTATGGTCTTACGTGACCAGTAAGAGCGTTGCTTGGGCATGTTTCGTTGACTTTATGTGGCTTTGTGAGAAAAATTGCTTTATATAGAGTGCAAAACTGGATTCTAAGTGAAAAGACGATGTTAAATCTGTTATGTTCTTTCTACAAAATTCTTATTATAGAAATGCCGCGGGAGCATAGCGAGTAGGACCGAAATGTGCATATTACATCAGGCAACGAACGTATTAAAAACTTTCCACATCATTCATTGCGCCTTTGGTATCGCGCAACAACAATTAGCGTTTGTATTACTACGCAATGAATGGCGGTTAAATCGATGTAGCGGTCCAGCCAGAAATATGTACCAAGACATTTCACACAGACGTTAGTTAACAGGCGACATGCGAACTCGTGTAATTTTGACTGAGGACATATTATTATTATCTCCCTTGTTTCTATGATATGTGGTTCTTAGTATAAGGAATAATATTACGTATAGAACGGTAACTCTCCGCTCCCCACCAGGGTCTGAGCTAGGTTTACCTCACCCCCCGTCGAACTAAGTTTAGACTTGACTCGTATGGTGTCAGACGTCACACACACAGACGCGCGTGTACGATAATGTCAATGTGTAGTCTCTGTGTAAAACGAGGCTGTTTGTATAAGTGTCCGGGGTGTGGCGTAGCGGTAATACGAAACTAGAAGCAAATAAACACTAAACAGTGACCAAGTGAAATAAACACCTCCACACTACACAAGTTATTATAACGAACGAGTGCCACAGCGCTATAACTTTGTAGAGGATTCACTTAACCGGCGCAAAACACAAATAATATCCAGTGTGGTGTGCGAACGAACATATTTTATGCACAGGTCTACAAGGAAACCGACTAAATCCGAATATATTCCACATAAAAAGCACTTTACATACTACGACACGACTTTATCAAATCAAATAATACTTTATTGCACACAAACATAATATACAGCACTGCAACATAATTATTATACAACAAAATTACAGACATACAAACATAAACTCAAGCCTATATATCCCACCGGTGTAAGCAGAGACTATAGAATTCCATTTGCCTCGATCCTAACACACTTTTCTTGCTTCCTTCACATTTATCAGTCGCTTCATACGCACACGCCAGTTCAGAGTAGATCGTATTAAACCTGCAACACAACACGCACATACCAACACAACACATACAATAACATAACACAACACAACATAACACAATTTAAAGTATAAAGTTGAAAATAATTTTAAAAGCAAAACAACATTAATTTTGCGAAGGAAAATTCCACTTGAATAATTTCGAATCATGAGTCGAATCATTCCGCTCAGTATTCGGTACCGAGTCACTAACATACTGCAATGTATAAATTTTCTGTACTCTAGTTGGTTTAACAGAAAGCTTGGTGAGGTGCGGGTACTTAGTTCATCTTGCGATGGATGTACCTCTTACCCCAATTTGGATAATATAGTCGTGAGCTTATCTGTGTTGAAATGCACAAAGAAGATCTGTAAGTATAAAAGCCTTTCTCAAACGGCACTTGGACGCCGGACACAAGAAATGTGCCGCGCAGGATATCTCATATATGATAATAATATATTTCACGCAGCACTACTCCGCGATTTCCACCCCAAATGTATCTCGAGTACTCCGTGATATAATACACTACATTGGGCGCTTCCAGAAGGCATATTTTAATGTATCACTGGTTTTTCGCGGTATCTATATAAGTAAGTTTATGGAAACTTTATTTCTTATTAAGTAAGTAAAATATTTATTAAAGACTTGCAACGGCCCCGATTCTTGCAGACACCTCCTAATTTTACTTTAAGTTGTACTTGTCATTTTCTTATCCGCCGAAAAGGAAAGGGATGGATGATTGACAGCTCTTAATTTTAGGAAGAATGAGTAAATTAATGAATAACCCAGGCGAATCAAAAAGGTATTTCCCTGGTAAGGAAACGGTTTGACGTGTGCTGTCAATTTAATTCCGTCGGGTTATTAGCCAATGTATTTTTTATTGGGGTGTTTTAGACTTGTGTTTAAAATTAACGTGTGTTCCATAAATTGTATGCTTGTCGATTACCCGTCCCTTCCCTTTTCGGCGGATAAGAAAATGATGGACATAACTTAAAGTAAAATTAGATGGTGCCTACAGGAATTAGCACCAATCACGTACTTATATCCGAAAAAAATGCTTATTTACTTAATAATAGTTATGCTTATGAAGCTGTATAGAAACAAAGTTATAAGATGCTATTTTGTATTAAATATATAGAAAAATTGGCATTAAACGATCGATCTGAGTCATTATTCCACTTGATATTAACTCCGAATCATGGCCTGAATCATCCTCCTCAGTAATCGTTACGATGTCACTAACACCCTGTAAACTCTATCAACCGAAAAGACAACGATATATCACAACACTTAGTAAGTAAATGTAGTCTTTATATGAGCTACGTCAGGGGACTTTGGCAGGTCTATAGTCCCCCCACCCCGGTTTGATGAGGTCGGTCATTGAACTCACAACCCACAGGAGAGAGGAAGATCTAAATCTTCATTCTGCTTGCGGTCTGTTTGCGTAAATTATCATTAAGACGCTTTATTCGTCCACGTATTCTAATTAATCATTTTTAAATCACTATATCTGAAAAATATTGATAGTAATTACATTAGAGATAACGTCGTAGATAATTTAGTACTTCAGTTATAGCAATTAGGGCAACATGTATCGAATATTGATATTTTGTTTATTCATTTCAAATGTTTTCTGTCAGGATAAAGAGTATAGAACTGTGGTGGTGGAACAAGGGCCGGTGGAGGGGGAAAAATATTGGGGAGGGGATTTCTTCCAATTCTATGGTATCCCTTACGCGACTGTTCCAAAAGGAAAGGATCGGTATAAGGTTAGTAAATCTTAAAATATTACACTAAAAAGTCATTCCCGTGGTCACTTCGTCTATTGTGTGGACCGTGAGGTTAGTGACCTCATTACCCTGGCTACCAAAGGCTCTAATTTTAACATACAGACACAGGATATAGTACAAGTAGGCGGCCTATTGCTCTAGAGCAACTTATTCTAGGCAACCCTAAAAGAAAATAACCATTTACTAGACTTGAAATTAATGAATTTCCCATAACACCTAGTTATGGATAATCGAATAAGAAAAAAAATAAAATAAATAAAAACAATTCATACTTACAGGCTCCATTACCACCAACGCCATGGAAGGATGTTTTCATAGCCGACAACGAGAGGATAGCATGCCACCAAACATACTACACCGGAGAAGACACTGAAGAAATATACCTCGCTGGTCAAGAAGACTGTCTCACTCTCAACCTGATGGTCCCTAGGATCGCCAACGAAACTAATCTAGTCCCTGTCATGGTCTACGTACACAGTGGAGCGTTTTCGGGTGGAAATGGGAACATGGCAAAGTTTTACTACCTCGCTCGACGTGACATTATAGTTATAGGCTTCAACTTCCGCCTAGGAGCCCTGGGCTTTGCCTGCCTTGGTAATGAAGAAATACCCGGAAATGCTGGAATGAAAGATGCTGTAGCTGCTTTAAAATGGATTAAGAAGAACGTGCAGAAATTTGGTGGGAACCCGGATAAGATAACGCTTGCAGGGTTCAGTGTTGGTGCTGCTATGGCCGAGTTGCTAGTCCTATCCAAATCTACTGAAGGTCTAGTACACCAACTTGTATTAGAAAGTGGATCCGCGCTGTCTCCTTATTCTATCAACAGAGATCCTATAAGCACTGCTACCAATATTGCCATATCTCTTGGCTACAACGGAACTACACTTAAAGAATTAACCGAATTTTACTTAAATGCCAAATCTGATCTTCTTGCCGCAAAAAGTCTTAACTTCTTCCTTACTAACAGCACATTTGGATACGCTCCATGCATCGAGAATGTGTTTGAAAATAGCCAGCCTTTCTTAACAGAATCACCTCTTGATATAATGAAGAGAGGAGATTACCCTAAACTGCCAGTGTTAACGGGCTTCGCAAATATGGAAGGATTAAGTAGAACGTTGAAATTCGACCAATGGAGTGACATGATGAATGCAAATTTTGCTGATTTCCTACCCGCTGATTTGGTCTTTGACAACGAAAAAACTAAAAATGACGTCATAAAAAAAATCAAAGAGATTTACTTTAAAAATGAAGAAGTAACCCATGATAATGTACAGGGTTATATTGACTACTTTTCTGATAGCATGTTTAAGTATTCAATTCTGAAATCTGCGAAACTGCATGCGGCAAGATCGTTGCCTGTTTTTTTCTATGAGTTTGCTTTTGTGGGTACTATGGGTATGAAACATAACTTCATGGACAGAATCCATGGAGCGAGCCATAGAGACCAGAGTTCTTACATTTTGGATTTCTACTCTTACACAAGTGATGTTAAGGACTTGTTCATGAGAGACCGATTGACCTGGATGTGGACAGACTTCGTAAAGTACGGGTGAGTGTATTTCTCTTTGTTTATGGATTAGTACTTAAATTTAGTCTACTTTACTCTTAGAGCAACAAAGAACAGCAGTAGTCAATGCAGACGTTTCCCTCTGCCAAAGTGTTTACCCACTCTAGTTCATATCCTAGCAATAGGGAATCCGATCCCGATCTCGCGAGATCTCGTCAAATTTTTCGAGATCAATCCCGAAGCATAATATCACGATACCATTCGAGATTGACGGGATTGGGCGAATCTCCATGAGTTATACTTTTTGTTTTAATTATGCTGATTTCCAAAGAAAACTTTATTATTTAGTTAGTAATATTGAAGAATAAAGGTTTTTGTTTTCTTTCAAATAATATTTGGTTTTAATTAACCTCACTACCACAACGAGCTGTTTTCATCGTTTTCAGCATCTTAATTTTACATTTTTTATGAACTAAAATTCCCAAAAATTTCGGGATTTCACGGGATTGATATTTCCAATCCCACGGGATCTCGAATTTGCAATCTCGAGTCGGGATTGCATTCCCTACCTAGTAGCTATAATTTGTATGTTAGCGATATTGTCATAGAGCAATAATACTTACCGGTTTGTAGATAGTTATCGATCAAAATGTTCAAGAGAAAGAAGTATTTAGCGCTCGTTTCTAAAGATAGGCCTTTGCTTAGCAGTGCAGCAGCAAAACCTTACGCTATACAAGACATGTTAATAAGCAGTCATTCAATAACTTGCCTTATTTTCAGACACCCAACAGAGTATGAAAGTGATTTAGTCAACTACACATGGCTCCCATACACAGAAGAAGAACCCAACTATCTCCACATCGACATGAAGACAGAAATGAGAAAGAACGTTTTCTCAGAAGGATATAAGTTTTGGGACGCAATTTATGGGAAATATCACTGGATGCCGCAAGCTCCGAAACCGACGAAGATATAAAGCACATAGCAGAGAAACATTGCTGCCATTTCTCATGCGAAGTTAAAGATAAGTTACTTTTACGTTACTTAAGAAATAATAAACACTTGAATAATAATTACTACACTTTTCACTAACACCCTATTTCACTAGTAAGTATCCTATAAAAAACCGACGGACGACCTACCCTTCGTCTGTGTTCTAGACTTTGTAGTCGATTACTGATGATACCAAAGAGATTCTAGAACTGTGTTTATGTTTTGAATTTGGAATAAACTCCAAATTGTAGCCAGCCAGAACGATAGTTTTATTAATAAAGGATGTCAACCAAGAAGTTTGACATCATTACATCATCATCATCTTCCTAGCATTATCCCGTTTTTCACAGGTCCGCTAACCTAATCTGAAGATTTGACAGGTCCGGTTTTTTACAGAAGCGACTACCTGTCCGCCCTCCAACTCACGAAGAGAAAACCAGCCCAATACAGATTAGGTCACATATCTCTGAAAATGCATTTATCGGGAATGTGTGTTTCCTCACGATGTTTTCCTTCACAGCTGAGCACGTCATAATGTTTTATGATCCAAACATGAAAACAGAAACAAATTCGACAATCATTGGTTTAGTTTAGGCCTATGCTGGATTCGAACCTGCGACCTGAAAGTGAGAGGCAACCGTACCACCAACTGAGCTACCACGGCTCACGTCATTACAGCAGCATTAAATTCATATTGGATAATTAATTGTTGTGTCATTATGATGGATATAATTATAGGTCAAATTGCAATTTAATTACCGTCAATTAATGACAACGTCACTGACACGTGGGCCCGCGGTTTTAGTCCTTCAATAGACCAAATAACATTTAAACTCAACGCACACAGCACAACGTCGCGTCGTAGAATTATTAGAACGCTTGCCTCTCACTTGAGGTCGCAGGTACGAATCCAGCACAGGCCTAAACCAATGATTGTCGAATTTGTTTTCGAATTCATGTTTGGATCATAAATGATTATCACGTGCTCAGCGGTGAAGTAAAAACCCACATTCCCGAAAAATGCATTTTCGCACTATGTGACCTAACCTGTATTGGGCTGGTTTTCCCTTCGCGGGTTGGAAGGTCAGACAGGCAGTCGCTTCTGTAACAAACCGGACCTGTCAAATCTTCAGGATAGGTAAGCGGACCTTGTGAAAAACGGGATAATGCTCTCACCAAGGTTCGCTTGTCCCTGCCCATATCGCTTTGTTGTACTTATAGCTTTTTTTTGACGTGACTTCTTGTAGATTTGCCGCAGATGGCATTAACTACTTGGCCGGACAAATGGGGAGCGCTGAAAGCTCTCACCCTGTACAACGTTTAAGACAACAGGCCGTCGTCTGAGAGGAAAAATATTTGAAAGACTTACTTTTGAACAAAAAAAAAAACAAAAATGATTTTCAAAAATATTTATAAACCAGAACAGTGTATTTTCCGGTGAATTTTCCTATTCATCATCCCTCGAAAACTCAAAGTCACGGAAGGTCATTTGTCAAGTGCACCACAATATTCCGCAAAATCAACACTTAAAAAAAAGTTTCATACAACCCCCTGCTTTGAAGGGGTGATGTGAAAAATGTTCAATAATGTAGGTACATCATTTCTGATAGACATTCGAAGGGGAATTCTCTTTGTTTGGATGTGTCGGTGACAGTGTGATTTTTGGGGGGAGTTGGGTGATAAGTGACAGCGAATATAATATATTTTTCATACGATATAGGCAAACATTTGACAACAACTTTAAAATATATTAGCGCCCATCGTCTAGGGGCATAGAATAAAGGATCTTCTTCTTATCGTGTGGGTTGTGAGGTGGAATACCAACCCCATCGACCCTGGTTGCAGGGTTATTGCTGAGCCGCCAAAGGCCCCTGACATGGCTCATCTAACGACTACATACTTGCGTCAGTAAGTAGTAACCTGGACCAACGGCTTAACGTGCGTAACGAAATACGAATCAATAGAATAAAGGATAATTAGTAGTTACGTAGAGAACGGAAACTCTTCGCCCTTCACCAATTAGTATCGAGCGCTAACCTCACCCCCTGTGGGTCTTTAGCTTTAGTCTTAAATGGCCATAAGCCGCTAATGAGTAAAAAGGAAAGAGCACGGACTTTGTCTTGCTTGCACGCGTCAGGCTGCGTTTCCATTGACGCGGAGCTGTGCGGAGATGAGCGGAGATGTGCAGAAATCGACCAATCACCGTGAGGGAGAGAGTGACAGAGCGTCTTCGTTTTTCGCTCTCTCGAACGCTGTGATTGGTCAAGTCATCTCCGCGTCGGTGGAAACCCGGCCTTAGGCGGCACAGGGTAAGTATTTAGATTTTTATATGAAGTAGGTACTTCGGAAGGCGCGTTGAAGAGTTTTTGTGAATGAGTGACTGTAGTCCTGCATGTCACAGGCTTGCTTCGCAAACGGGGAGCACCGGTTCGAAACCCGGTACTTGTATCAATGAGTTAATAAGTTTTCATTAACATAATTGGCTCGTTTACTAGGTTCAAGATAAATAAAGTTCTAAAAGTAACGAAAAACGGTGTCTTTTTCTATTTAACTTATTTAAGAATCTTAATCAATAAAACGTGATAATAAGTCCGACATTTTATCACGTTTGTCTATGACGTCACAGTGTGTTTTTTCATACAAATTTCATAGTAATTGCGTGTTTTGACGTTTAGTTAAAAATAACTGATTTGACTAGTAGAAAACTAGCCTATTGGCTCGAACATTATAGACGGCGATATGGCTCACCACTTATAACTTTGGTCTAACAGAAAGCTCGGGGAAGCTTTTTTTTTTTTGACGTGACTTATTGTAGATTTGCCGCAGATGGCATTAACTACTTGGCCGGACAAATGGGGAGCGCTGAAGGCTCTCACCCGGTACAACGTTTAAGACAACAGGCCTGAGGGTGCCCAGTTGGGCGCGAACCTCGGCTCAGTGCGTCGTCTGAGAGGAAAAATATTTGAAAGAATTAATCGACCCTAGTGGGTCGATAGCGATAAGCGCTGAATGAGGGAAATCGTCGACCACGCCGGCGGGGTCGGTATCGGGGCCCTGAAGTGTTTGGTGTCGCGAGCTGATTGGCTGCCTCTATGGCTAGAGTAATCGGGTCGTCGGGATCGTATATTACGTCCTTCGGACGCCGATACTTTTCAGTACCGTCCCTAAGCGGAGCTCGGGGAAGCGTAGCTACTTAGATCATCTTGCTGCTACCCCCATTGGGATATATAGCCGTGAGCTTATATTATGTTTTTGTAAAGCTTGTTTGCATACATCGCTATTTCTCATAGCTTAGCCCAACCAATAAAATAGGGAGTATTTGCACAAGGGTTAATATTGTTCGGAAATTGTGCTGTTTTGAATTTTTCTATAACGAGGCATCGATTTGCAGGGAGGCAGGAAGGAGGCGACAGATTGCACAAAGTGTGAACGTTCTCTCCTCTTCGCGTTTGTTGGTTGATAGACAATGTATTTATTTTTCTTTGTTAAGGAAACAAACAGTTTACACAATAGATACTTAAAGATATAAACTTATAATTAAACACATTAAGCCAAAACAGTTTCCACCGACGTACGAGAATCTTCCGTAGCGTTCTACATACTAGCGGCCGACTTCGTCCGCGTGGATTTCGGTTTCCGCGGTAAGAATTTCCGATTTTTTTTTAATTGTTAAACCCTATAATATGTTATTCTGATGTATAAGCTTTATAAATTATAGTGTAATAGGTAGTTTTATTGAGGAGCTCGGTGGCGCAACGATAAACGCGCTCGGTCTGCGATTGTTGAAGTTAAGCAACTTTCGCAAAGGCCGGTCATAGGATGGGTGACCACAAAAAAAAGTTTTCATTTCGAGCTCGGAAAGCACGTTAAGCCGTTGGTCCCGGCTGCATTAGCAGTCGTTAATAACCATCAATCCGCACTGGGCCCGCGTGATGGTTTAAGGTCCGATCTCCCTATCCATCCATAGGGAAGGCCCGTGCCCCAGCAGTGGGGACGTTAATGGGCTGATGATGATGATGATGAGGTAGTTTTATTATACGAGATGGCGGGCTACAAAGCTGCATAGAACATCACGGGCCTGCGAGGCGACAACAACCTTCCAGATAACACAGTATAGAATATGATAATTGATAAACTGTCATCTCCCTAGCATTTTCTCGTTGTTCACAGGGTCCGCTAACCTAACTTGAAGATTTGACAGGTCCGGTTTTTTAAAGAAGCGACTGCCTGTCTGACCTTCCAACCCGCGAAGTGAAGACCAACCCAATACACGTTAAGCATTTCTCGGGAATGTGAGTTTCCTCACGATATTTTCTTTCACCGCAGGGCACGTGATAATAATTTATCATCCAAACATGAATTCGAAATTGTTTTCAACAATCATTGGTTTAGGCCTGTGGTGGATTCGAACCTGCGACATCAAAGTGAGAGGCAAGCGTTCTACCAACTGGGCTACCACGGCTCGGCAGTTATAATTGTTAAACAAAATTCCAAATTCAAAAACTCCTATTCCACATAAGACAAGCAAATCTATTCCAAGTTCAACACTCCCAGAATCAAGAGGAATATTTGAATTTTGTCAACAAAAACGTTGATTGAGGGATGTACTCAAAACATTTCAATTATAGGGCTGTCACACACAATACCCTGATAGGCTGTTTATGCCCTTTGTCATTGCCTTGTGAAACGAGTAGGTGGACAAAAAACATTAGATTTAATATTCTGCGGTCGTTGGCTGATTGTTTGTGTAAAGTCTGGTTTCAGGGTGCGTGGTTTGTTGATACCTGTTTATTCTGTCTCGAATTTGATTAAACTATGTTTAGTTTTTTAATTCTCGAACCTTACTCTTATTTTAAATCAGAAATCAGAATCATTTGTTCAACGTAATTATCATGGATAAACTTGTTGAAGGTCGATGTAAAATTTTTGAATTTACGTCATTTCGCAAGGTGTTATGGCTGAGGAGAAGAAATGACAAGAAACTGCAACGGCAACACATCTTTTAGAAACCAATGAGGGTATACATTGTTTTAAGTTTACGCGGTTATTATCATAATTAAAACACATAATAACGGGTTCTCCCACAGGGAGTCTCATATCCCCATTTAAACGCGGTAAGAACCCGTTATTATGTGCTTTAATTACCAATGAGGGTATACATTACAAGTTATTTAATAACTAGAGGAACACATTAAAGTTTTTTGTAAGATCGTAAATGTACTAGGTATATAATTATCATTAGTAATAACCCTGACACCTAGGTTGATGAGGTTGGTATTCCACCTCACAACCCACACGACAACAAGAAGATTAATAATAAGTTACTAATTTATCTTAAGTGCAGTTTTCACTAACACAACGTTTCAGTTGACTCGACAATAATTATAGCCGGCGATACGGCTCACCACCTATCACGTAAATCTACGTAGTCGTAAGGGAAACCCAGTGACCAGTGAATACTTAGTTCATCTTGCGATGGATGTACTTCTGACTAACCCAACTTGTATATAGTCTTGAGTTTACGTTATATCATCATTACTCATAATAATTGTCCTCGATAATCATTATGAGAATGACAATGCACTTCTACAATAAGTCGGACCTGTCAATAATCTCACTGTAATTGTAAAGCGAGGAGCTCGGTGGCGCAGCGGTAAACGCGCTCGGTCTGCGATTGTTGAAGTTAAGCAACCTTCGCAAAGGCCGGTCATAGGATGGGTGACCACAAAAAAAAGTTTTCATCTCGAGCTCCTCCATGCTTCGAAAAGCACGTTAAGCCGTTGGTCCCGGCTGCATTAGCAGTCTTTAATAACCATCGATCCGCACTGGGCCCGCGTGTTGGTTTAAGGCCCGATCTCCCTATCCATCCATAGGGAAGGCCCGTGCCCCAGCAGTGGGGACGATAATGGGCTGATGTTGATGATGAATTGTAAAGTAACATTTTTTAAGAAATTCTATGGCTCTGTGGCGACATTGTGAAGCTGCAGTAGTTTTTAATTATACAGCGAGGATCCCAACCCATTCTTCTTCTATCGTGTGGGTTGAGAGTTGGAGTACCAACCTCATCAACCCTGGTGTCAGGGTTACTATCGAGCCGCCAAAGGCTCATGACGTGGCTCATGTAACGACTACGTACTTACATCAGTAAGTAGTAACCGAAACCAACGGCTTAACGTGCCCAACCCTCTAAAAACGGGGTTTATTCGACAATTAAGTTGACGCCTAATAACCCTTTACTGACTTTACTAATAATATCATTTTACATGTAATTCAAACCATAATTTTAATAAATAAATTAACCTTACAATTAAATATAATATCTATGGCTTTGTGGCGAGATTGTGAAGCTGCAGTGGTTTCAGGCAGGTGAAATGTTTGACAAAAAAAGTCATCATCATCATTAATTTAAGAGCCACGCTCTTGTCGGTATCGCATTGTCCATTCTATCATTGGCCAATTCTTTGACTTCATTACAAGAAACGACGTTCGCAATCTCTTTAAGGTTTAATCTACTAGGTTAAGCTTTTTGTTACTAAGTAAATATGGAATAGTTTCCGAAATTAATATTTTGAATTTGAATTTAATTTGTTCCATGTAAGCTCTTCTTGGTCTTCCCCCTTCCTCTCTTTCCTTCTATTTTCCTTCTATGATGACAAAAATATATAATAAGTACTTATATAAAAAGTGACGATTCAGAGTAACTGTGATCAACATCATCTCCCTAGCATTATCCCGTATTCATAGGGTCCACTTACCTAACCTGAAGTTTTGACAGGTCCGGTTTTTTACAGAAGCGACTGCCTGTCTGACCTTCCAACCCGCGAAGGGAAAACCAGCCCAATACAGGTTAGTTCACATACCTCCGAAAATGCATTTCTCGGGAATGAGGGTTCCTCACGATATTTTCCTTCACCGCTGAGCACGTGATAATCATTTATGGTCCAAAACTTAAACTGAAATCGAAAACAAATTCGACTCTCATTGGTTAAGGCCTGTGCTGGATTCGAATCTGCGACCTCAAAGTGAGTGACAAGAGTTCTACCAACTGGGCTACCACGCTGCTCAAAGTGTAACTATGATACCAACTGAATTAAGATATTTTTAAGTTTGAGTTTGAATTTCAGGCTAGGTGACTGGACCCAGTAAAAAAAGAACTAAACGCTTAGAAGAGAACTTAGAAATCGCTTCGTAATAGCTCCACATCAAAATAAAAATTCAATTACCGATTCTACTATAACACGTACTGAAATAACGCAGACCTGAATTCGAAGTGAATTCAATTACGATTCCATTTTCAAATCCAAACATAATAGCACTTAAGTTCTAAGCTAGACTTCACGAATTAAGTCCAGCTTATCATCATCTTCCTAGCAATAACCCGTTTTTCACAGGGCTTTCCTAAGTCCTAAGCGAAGACCAAAGCCGATTTTTTTTATAGAAGCGACTGCTGCGCCGTCTGGCCTTCCAATTCGAATAACTCCAAAACGCATTTCTCCGGAATGTAGGTATTTTCACGATGTTTTCAACCTTGAAAACAAATTGGAAAAAGATAGCCCAATTGGTTTAGACCCGTGCTAGGATTCGAACTTGCGACCTCACATTGGGAGTCAAGCGTTCCGCTAGTTGACCGCGGAGGTTGACGTACACGATTATTTATTTGTTTTTAAATTCCACAATATGTAGCTTTCGTTCGTTTTTTAAAAGGTAAGCACAATAAAAATAAAATGTAGGAAGAATCAAACAGCAAATAATCTTTCTCTTGAAAAGACACAGCAACTTCTACCTTAATAGGGGTGACATTATGAATTATCAAAACATGTCACTTTTCTGGCACTGACATTGACACGTATAAATGGACGTCACTTATCTACTGACACCTGAGGGGCAGTGATATACAAATAGTGATGCAGCTTCAAAAGCTAAAACTTCGAAAACGGGGTTTATTCGACAATAAGTCGACGCGTAATGACCCTTTACGTCGATGGCAGACTACGTATATTATACCCTCGCAGTTTTTGCGGGTTTACCGATGTCTGTATGCCAGTGTTGGTAACATTGTTTTTATAAGAAAATAAATAAATAAAAAAGAAATCTACGGAAACAGCAGCATTGTTAGTAGCCAGCATCAAGTTCTCCCGCGTGCAGGGGGCAGGGGAAGAAGGACAAGACATGACATGTATAAAAATAAAATTGCTATTCAAAATTCTAGATTAAGTAATTTCATCTTTTTTGGGGTTATGTATACGTTTTTACAATAAAATACCAGATGATATTTTAAATTTGTGTGAAACTTACTTTGTGTAAAAAAGCTTATTATAAAATTAATGATTATCTAAATGATAAAAATGTCTGGCATTAAATGTGTTCCTCTAGTTATTAAATAACTTGTAACGTATACCGTCATTGATTTAAAAGATGTGTTGCTGTTGCAGTTTCTTGTCATTTCTTCTCCTCAGCCATCAGCTCATAACATCATGCGAAATGACGTAAATTTAAAAATGTTACATTGACCTTCAACAAGTTTATCCATGATAATTACGTTGAATAAATGATTCTGATTTCCATGTTTTGAGGAACCGTTCCACACTCACACTCCAAGTTGGAACTTCCTACGAATCCCCACCTGGAGATTTTTTTGATGTTAAGTTATATTAAGTTATGATACTGCGATAGTATATTCATTGTACCATAGGTACACCAAGTAATATAAAGCTTTGACACTTCCTAAACCTCCCTAACTTTTCGACGCCCTCCAATCGTTCAATATTAAAGTTAAATAGAAATGGGTAGAATCGAATATCGTATGGCGGGCGAACTAAGCCGATTACACCTTCTTATTTGGTATGTGTATGTATACTATTATAATATAAACAATGTATACTTAAGACTCGAGGCATAGTGAGAGGAAAATAAAATTAGCGAAAAGGTACCTAATAAAAAAATTAAACCGACCTCTAACTGTACAGTTTCGACGTGTTATAAGTAATGAGTTTAAGCCCCATGAACAAAATAATGAGTCATTGATTGGAACTATTTTCTGTATTTTTTATGATAAAAATCCCAAAAACTTAATGTTGATCATCACATTAAGATATAAAGTCAATGTGTAGTGTCTGTGTAAAATGAGGTTTATTGTATGAAGTGTCCGAGTTGGAAATAATAAACCCAGTATACCATCAACTTTAACTTGCACCCTTCAACGAAGGGACGATATTTTGCAACGAGCTTCTGTCAAGCAACCCTTTGATGTGCAGATTATTTATGGTATTAAATTTGACTCCTTTTGTGAGCTAAGGGATGTTGTCCTTTATGATCGCCTCGTCTAAGCACATTAATTTGCACTCAAAGCGTTGTTAGTCTAATTATGGATTAGCAACCCTTGTTTTGGGTCGGTTTGTAATAACACTAATTATATAATAACTAATCACCTATTCAAACAGATTTTACAAACATTGTAATCCGGTAATTGAGGTACCATTTTTGACTTATGACTTATCACACTCGCAGTGCGAAAAACGCCTTGAGAAAAGTACATAGCATATACAGCAACGTAATAAAAAAATGTATTGCTTTAAACTATTAGTAGGCGTTTGCATTCTTTACTTGTTTGCTCTTCATTCACAGTCCAGCAAATCATTTTATTTTTCCCGCGAAAAATACACTTTCAAGCCCCTAATGCTTTTATTTATCTTTTCTTCTTTATACGACGTAATGTCCCTTACACAATTTATCTCGAAAGCCATATTTACTTAATTTCTTTCAGCAATTTCTTCGACAACATTAAACACAGTTTATCCCAGCCAACATTAGGGCGAGATTACAAGAGGGCACAGATTAAAAAGAACACAGCACGCCCCTCAGGGAAGATAGAGGGTGAAATGTTCTCTATTGTCCTTGCTGGGTGCTCCCTTTGTTTATCAATGTTAATGTAATTTTTCACACTAATGAGGGACTTTCTAGGCTACGTTCCCCATAAAAACTATAGATGGCGCTGTACAGATTTTCTTTCGTTGAACCTTCTAATTTCATAGATGACAGGCACATTAATTATGCATCTTTTAGTTATCTTTAGGTATAAATTATAACCCCTGTTATTACACCCAGGTACAACACAACAGAATCAGAAATCAGAATCATTTATTCAACGTAATTATCATGGATAAACTTGTTGAAGGTCAATCTTCCACCCATTATTATTCTGACTATAATAAACAGAAGCAATATAGGTAGCAACATAATTCTACTATACTATAACCATATATCTGATCTAAATATCAAGCAACAATTATTTTAAAATTGTTTAATTTAAATTGATTATTGATTGTTTGATTTAATTTGTATTTGATTTTTACAAATTTTATTGTTTGTGTATGGTTTTGAAATCTGAAATAAATAATATTATTTATTACTATTATTATTTTTAAATATGCCTCTGCCATTATATTATATTTTTAAATAATTATGTACGCGAGCAATGAGAAAATAAGTAATTAGCACCTTAAATCTGTACAACGCCATCTATATTGTTTTCGGGGAACGTGGCTTGAAAAGTCCCTTATTAATGCATGGTTTTGTACGAGAAAGAGTTAAAAAGCCGATCAAGTGCGACTCCCACTGAAAAAAATCCAACTCGAAAGTATATTTTGTATCGTACAGTAGAACAAAAAAATAACTATAAGTACTTACAGTCACGAGCACTGACATGTATATACTTTGAAACCATGTCACACCAACTTTTTGACAAATTAAACCGTAAGTCTCATTAAACGTCAAATATGATAGTGCGACAGGGTTCCAAAGCGGGTGCATGATATTGCTCATGACTATACAGCTCATTACAATTATCAACGCAAAATTGTTTGACTTTCATAAAAGACATTTTTTGACGTGACTTATTGTAGATTTGCCGCAGATGGCATTAACTACTTGGCCGGACAAATGGAGAGCGCTGAGGGCTCTCACCCAGTTATAAAAGACACAACGTTCGCCTTCTCTTTAATTTTTGCCATGTAAGCTCTTCTTAGTATTTCCATCCGTCTCTTTTCTTCTATATGCTATGTCTGTGAGGGGAGTGTTTCAACAGACTGAGAGGGAACAGACCTCCTCAATAGAGGGGCAAGAGACGTAGGTGTTAGGGTGTTTTAATAAACGGAAAACTGATTTATAGCTCAAGAATTGGAATTTTCCGGCTTCCAACCGCAGTGTTGCTGAGATATTGGTAATTGGTGTTGCCAAGAAAAATACTCTTTATTTTTTCTTTATAAAAATAAAAAGAAATGTGCATTATGAAATCTACATAGGTAATTATTACAGACTTAACATAAAAGAAAAAGAGGGGCGGAAGTGGGAGGTTGCTTTATTTCCCCTATAAAAGTAACATGAATAATGCTATACCGACAAGAGCGTGGCTCTTAAATTAATGATGATGATGAAACTTAACATAGATAGGTTTTAACGGTGTTGGGACCCTCGCGGCAATTTTCGGCGACAATAGATGGCGTAAGTGTAGCTACACCATTTGGTGATCGAAATATTTTTTTTGTCATAGATAAAGTAAACTAAATGAGCTATACACCATTTTACCACTACTTGAAGGTCTAAAGAATCTACAAACAATAAAAAATATTATAAACCGTTCCTATCTTCTTCAGGTTACTCTGGTTTTGAAGCTATTGACAACTTTCTATTTTAAATGTTGTTTTTATTACTTATTATTTGAAACTACATGTAAAAAAAGTTTTGTAAAGGATTATTTACGTTTATTTGTAACATAAAATACAGAAACTTAGTAAATACTTTTGTATGGGAATGTTTATTTTATCAATAATTCAAAGAAAATACATTTATATAATAAATTGAGGCCTCAGAAATAATGAAAAATGTGAAAAAAAAGTATTTACGATTTACACTGAATCCGCTATACGCACGGTAACATACGACTATAGAAACTAGACTAGATTAAATATTTATTTTATTTCTTATTTATTTTTAAACCCGAAAGTGCTAAAATTGAGCATCGTCAATTGCACAGTCATCCGGCTAAACATTTAGGGGAGGACAAAACCACCAAGAATTTTGGCAAGATTCTTTAAAATATCGCTTCAGCTATAATTTTCCACGAATGCCAGCTTTTGATTCCGTTTTTCTATGTTTACAACACTTTAGATCTAGGGGTGAACAAGACCACATCGAAGCAATTCCTCTAAAAATGCAATATTGCAAATCTTCTCCTATCGTGTGGGTTGTGAGGAGTACCAACCTCATCAACCCTGGTGACAAGGTTATTATTGAGCCGCCAAAAGACACATGACATGGCTCATGTAACGACTACTTACTTACATCAGTAAGTAGTAACCGGGACCAACGGCAATAATAATATTACAATATGACATTCAAATTCAAAAATATCTTTATTCAGTAGGTAACATAGTTACACTTTGAATCGTCAATTTTTACATAACGAACGTCTCATCCGCCTAAACTACTGCAGCTTCTCACAACCTGTATAGCCGGGGAAAAGAAGCTGCAAGAAAAACCTCGACACAGGGCTCTAGATTTGTGTGCATTACTCACTTTTATAAGAGCAAATGTCAAATTGCAATACTTAATGCTTTTTTAGATGAATTGCGATGTGTGCTGTCTAAGTAAGGATACTGGCTTTTTCAAATTGTTCTTTCTTTTCATCATCACCAGCCCATTAACGTCCCCACTGCTGGGGCACGGGCCTTCCCTATGGATGGATAGGGAGATCGGGCCTTAAACCATCACGCGGGCCCAGTGCGGATTGATGGTTATTAACGACTGCTAATGCAGCCGGGACCAACGGCTTAACATGCCTTCCGAAGCACGGAGGAGCTCGAGATGAAAACTTTTTTTTTTTTGTGGTCACCCATCCTATGACCGGCCTTTGCGAAAGTTGCTTACTTCAACAATCGCAGACCGAGCGCGTTTTACCGCTGCGCCACCGAGCTCCTCATTCTTTCTTTTACTCTGTACTTATCTGCCTAAAGATTAAATACTAATAAAGCGCTTTTTACTTAAGTTTTCCGCCTTTTACTAACCATCATTTGCCTGTATCATCCCTCAAAGTTTTCTTTACGATGTCACTAACATATACATACATAAACAACATAAGCTTACGACTATATCCCAATTGGGGTAGTCAGAGGTACATCCATCGCTAGGTCTACTCAGTACCTACATCTCGCCGAACTTTCGATATCGATCGAGCTAATTTACATCACCAACAGTAGTGATGTAGCTACTTGTTACCTATGAGGTAGGATAGTTTCATCTTCGGTATTCGGTGGCTATCAAGTAAACATTGCAGTGACGTCACAGCACTGGTTTGCGCAGCCCCGTGTGGCCCACCAAGGAATGCTCGCTGTCTCTCAAACTACGTGCCATATACAGGGTGATTATAATGAGGAACTTTCTAGAAGACGTTTTCCGAAAAATACATAAGTTCTGGAACAAATTGTAAAAAAATATACTCGAAAATGGACGATACCTACCTATATCATCTACGATCACAGCTGCAGATACTATGTACAGTGCTTCTTCTTCTATCATGTGGGCTGTGAGGTGAATTACCAACCTCATCAACCCTGTCAGGGTTATTATTGAGCCGCCAAAGGCCCTCACATGGCTCATGTAACGACTATATACATACATCAGTAAGTAGTAACCAGGACCGACGGTTTAACGTGCCTTCCGAAACATGGATCATCTTACATTTTTGAAAATCAGGTGATCAGCCTGTAATGTCCTAACCAAACTAGGGATCACGTGATTTTTGTGATATGTCCCCACCGGGATTCGAACCCGGGACCTCCGGATCGTGAGCCCAACGCTCAACCACTGGACCACGGAGGCCGTTTGTACAGTGGTGATGAGTTATAATGAATTTAAGCACCATGGACAAAATGACACATTGATTGGAACTACTTTTAGTATGGTGAATCAACATTAAGTTTCTGGTTATTTAGCATCGTCCTTTAAGTTAGAGCATAAGGCATAATACTACATATAACGGCAACTCCCCGCTCCCCACCAGCAGCTGAGCTAGGTTTACCCCCCCCCCCCATTCCCCACCCATACCCCTCGGTCTTACTTTAGTCCTCAATCGTAAGGGCGTCAAACATACACAGATGCGCGTGTACGATAACGTTAAGAGTTGTGTCTGTATAAAACAAGGTATTGGTGTTTTATATGAAGTGTCCGGGGTGTAGTTAGAGAACATCCTGTATTGTTAGTGTTCCCTGCAACAGTATTCCGTCAATACCTGGATTCCAGATTATGTGACGGCGCGACGTGCCGCATACCGAACATTCTCGATCTAGCTAGCCAAGTAGGTAAATTAAGTTCAGTCTATCATGCTTGGCATAAAACTAAGTACTTAACAATGAAATTGGTGGTGGACGCACTGGGTTCGTTTCCAGCGGAGAGATGACTAAAGTTTAAAAAAAACTTTTATTACACTTTCGACGGTGATACGAAAAAAAATATAGAAAAGAAGAAAAGAAACAAAACACGAAACAAAACGAACAAGAAAAGTATAGAATTGAAAATCATGAAAAAAACACAAAAAAGCATCCAAGTTGTTTGTAAATCTTTGTTTCCTGGTAGCGGTTGCTTGGAAGAAATTGCTCTAGAGCAATAAGGCCGCCCAAATTGTATTGTATTCATGTGTTGTGTCTGATTGTTGATATTTAGTTCTGTGCAATACCTAAAGTATATTTATTTATTTATTTATTTATTTAGATATCCAACAGCATTAACAATAGTCGTTTTCTTATATAATACATGTACAAAATTTCTTCGCCAATAACAGGATATCATAACATGCAAATTTAAATGAACCGTGTTCGCGTGTGTCTATGTGTGTGTGTGTGTGTGTATGTGTGTAACATTTACTTACGTATTTTATATTATATTGTATTGTATTATACCTATACAAAAGACAATGAAATAACAAAATAAATACATACATATTAACATTAATAGCACAATATATCTAAGTAATTATTATATATATATATTATAAATATATTATAAATATAATATGGATTTAACTACATGATGGTTATTTATTTAATTTTTGATTTAATTTTTAAAAAAAACACGCATATTGCGACGAAAATTCCACTTGATATCAACTCAGAATTGCGACATTTTATCACGCTGTTTCTATGACGTCACAGTGTGCTTTTTCATACTAATTCCATGGTAGTTTCGTGTTTTGACGTTTAGTAAAAAGTAACTGATTTGACTAGTTGGAAACTAGCCAGTTCGTACCTCTAAGAGGCCAAAAAGAGGTGGCGAAGATTGTATGAAACTTTCAAAATTTTAATAGCAGGGATTCAAGCGAAAAAAATCGCGGGTAACCACTAGCTTATACTGACAAAGGCGCGATTTCCTTATTCTTAATCTGAACAGTATTAATTTCCCCTAATCAAGAACACCTGAGTTTATTTAATTCCAGTAAGGAATTAATTTCGGCAAATATTCGGATGACAACCGACTCCGGGGAAATTATGCTGTCACTTTAATATAATATCACAGATACGGGGAATTTAATTAAGGAAATTCATAAAAGGCTTATAATATTCGTACATTGTTCGTACAAGAACGGTGGAAAATTTATATTGGATGGTTTTATTTTGTTTTGTTTGAGTATTGTAAAGATTTCCCTGGCGTTATCCCGTTTATTCAACAGGGTCCGCATACCTAACCTGAAAATTTGCCAGGTTCGGTTTTTTACAGAAGGGAAAAGAGTTATTGAAGACAGAAGTGGCAAGATGATTCAATACTTTCTTAACAATTTATTAAAAAACATCATAGAAGGTTAGCTCAAATGAAAGAGAGGAAGGGGAAGACCAAGAAGAGCTTACATGGAACAGATTAAAGAGAAGGTGAACGTCGTGTCTTATATGGAAATGAAAGAATTGGCATTTGAAAGACAGGAATGGAGAATGCTACACCGACAAGAGTGTGGCTCTTAAATTAGTGATGAGGTACGTACTACCGACGGGGGAACATGCATAGTTATCAGAAATGAATAACAGGGTGTAAAAAAAGCCACATCGAATCAATTGAATAGGCTAGTTTACAACTAGTCAAATCAGTTACTTTTTACTAAACGTCAAAACACGAAATTGCTAAATTTTGACGTGACTTATTGTAGATTTGCCGCAGATGGAATTAACTACTTGGCCGGAAGCCACTACACTTGTACCTATCTACTCACAGAAACTATGAATAAGCAGAAATAATTAACACATTTTCTTTAAAACACTTTTCCACTTCCGACACGGAAACATGCGTAATTAAAAAAACTTATTTGATCCAAAAGCGCGGCAAACTAAGTGTAAAAATGCCTTTTATGTTCATTAGAGCGTCAGAAAGATTTTTATTAAAACATTAATTCAAAAAGACTTGAGTGTCACATGTACACTCTAGCTTTGAAGTTCACCCAAGTGTGATGTGGAACGTTTGAGAACATGTCTGCTGTTTTTTTTTTAATTACTTACTTTCCTTCTTTACTAAAACTATAAAAAAAATATTCTCCTCTGTTTAATTTTGTCGTTTGAATCATCAAATAAAATGATACATTTCTTTTCCATCATACGTACATAATATTTAAAATCCAATCACGTACGATTATTATAGTCAAAAGACTGCAAAAAAAATGAGTAAGTAGGAATGGAATTTTCTGTCGCAAAAGTATGGAACTAAAAATAATTAAAAAAGCACTTAATTTTTCATGAATTTTCCGACAGAAAAGTCCACTTTATATCAACTCAGAATCATGGTCTGAATCATCCCCCTCAGTATTCGTTAAGGTGTCTCTAACACCCATACCCACTTGTATGGCTACCTGTATGTACTTGTACGGGGTGTAAGTGACATCGTAACGAATACTGAGAGGAATGATTCAGCTCATTATTCTGAGTTAATATCTCCATCGCAAAATATAAAGTTGAAAATAATTTTAAAAAACTAAAAACATGAATAAAAAAATAAAAATAATGAATTTTGCGACGGAAAATTCCACTTAATAATAGATTCTACCAACAGCAGTGTCTTAGCCATTAATATAACAATTAATAAAAAAATAAAAATAAATAAAAAATAAAGCATAAGAAAAACGCGTACGAAGTCACGGGCAGCAGCTAGTTGAAAATTTTAAGGATAAGTTGTGCTTTTTGTAAACGGGCGCAGAGAGAGAAAAAATTTCAAGATCAGAAAACAAGTGGTTGATGATGATGATGATCTCCGACCGATTAGCGCACACACTCGTCATACGCCTCCTTGCTTCAGTGGAACGGAAAAGCGATACGACTGAAGGAGAGGACAGGTCATGTGTCTGGCCTACGATACCATGTTTATACCCCTCCAGTTCATGGACGCTTGCGGCCAGCAGCGAGATTATGGCCTATTTACTTTAATTAATACAACATATAACCTAACGGCGTCCGTGGTCATGTGGTTGAGTGTTAGGCTCACGATCCGGAGGTCCCGGGTTCGATGGCAGGTGGGAACATATCACAAAAAAAAATACTTTGTGGTCCCGAGTTTGGTTAGGACATTACTGGTTGATCACCAGATTGTCCGAAAGTAAGATCCGTCCGAGAGTAAGAAGCACGTTAAGCCGTTGGTCCCGGTTACTACTTACTGTTGTAAGTAAGTAGTCGTTACATGAGCCATGTCAGGGGCCTTTGGCAGCTCGATAGTAACCCTGACACCAGCCCAAGTAGCATCGGTCTGGAGGCTTAAAACGAAATTATCTATTGATAGTCTATTCGTGGTTTATTTCTAGACAAGGGCTTTCTACAGATGGCTTCTATAAAGTATTAGTATTCTTATAGAGTATCTTCACTAATATTTGATTATTTTTAGATAATTTGCTCTATAGAGCACTTATTTTAAGTATATTTCTAGGTATGACGATTATCTTAAGACAATATTATCTATAAGTAATGAATAAAGCCTAGAAGAACCTATTTTCAAGATATTTTATAGATAAGATGGTATATTTTAAGATATAACTTTCTACAAATATTCAATTTTAGCTAGTGGTACTCTTATCTTTGTTTTAGAGAGACACTAAAGTCTAAATAAACTACTTTTATAGATATGTTATAGTTATTCTAAAAATTTGCTAGTGAAACAGTGTTTCCAGTGTTTATTTGCCTAACAATAGCACAACTAAGTGCAATTTTACTAGATCGATTGGCTTTATGCAACGGAGACAGTAAAAATTTAAAGATCACGATCTAATTTTTTGGGGTTCCCAGCTGGTCCTGACGTGAGCGTTCAGCCGATATATTGCCTTATACTCAAGATATAGTTCAAGAGGCGAGAGATTAAATGCTTTGGACCGACTTAGAGGTCTTCGAGGACCTTGGATGTGTTAATTTCTTAGATCGTAATGACATAACATTTTATTTTATTCATGGATGTGTACAAATTGACGCAGCGCCGAGTATAAAGGTGATCTTTGTGGTGGTGCCTTTGAGATGGAGGGGGCTGGTGAAGCCATTTGCCACTTATACCTGTAAGAGGGGTATTAATCTATCCACCAATTTAAATTTAAAACTTATTTGTCAATCATGACTTTTATTCAAACAAAAATCGACTTTATTATTACTTCACTGTGATTGTTATTGGTATTTGTAGGGTCGTATGCTGATTGACGGATTGCCATGGACAAACCACCAAACCACCACCATAGACAAAAGAAATGCACAAAAACGAAGTTTAGAAAAAGCGACCTTATTATTACTGCACTGCGGTCACAAATCATTTTAGGGTCGTGTGCTGATTGACGGAATACCACAGGGCCCCCAACTACCTGCGGTCGGCCACCGGCAAGACCGTGCCTCGAATCCCACTACCCTCCAGAGGGAGCTTCCCGGCCTGACGTCGCTTAAGGAACCAAATCGGTTCTAAGCAACAGAACTGATACCCTTACATCCCCCAAAGGCACTGGTATTCCCGCGCACAGACGGAACGCAGCGAGTGGCTTGGCGTCTGGCTCCAGCGGGAGGGTGGTAGCTAACCAGGTGGCGGGGTCTACCACCAGCTAAAAGAGGTGTTATGTTTGGAATTACCCTTAGTCAACTCTTACGACACCCACGGGAAGAGGGGGGCGGCGACAATCGTATTCTTTCTCTGTCGCCGCACGGATAAAAGTGAATTCTATTTTGCAATAGCGAGTTCTATTTTGGAAAATGAATAATATCAGGAGAAAATAACGGACCTGTGTCATCGTCATTATATACCAGTAAAAAAAAGAAATATGCTAGATTTGAAAAAACTAAAACTCTAGGAATCTCTAATATTGCAAGTAAGTCCAATAATAAAATTCACCTAAGAGGTAGAAAAACGTACAGAACGTCTATCATTAAATTTCTTTATATTTAAATAAAAAAAATATATTAAAATACATACATACATAAACTCACGCCCGTATTCCCTGAAGGGGTAGGCAAAACTACAAATCAAGAAACTATTTGCAGCCACTTATGATACAAAATCCTAAAGTGGATAATGATGAACACAAAAATTTGAAAAATGTTACAAATGGTAGGTTTATTTATAAAAGAGAATTCAATATCGTTTTGACGCTTATATCACAGGGTTACGCATACGCACGAAGTGTCTCCACGGGAGTTAAAAACAAAGTCACTATGTTTATATACAAGAGGTCGAGCATTTTTGGATAGATGTAATACCACTCATACATTTTATCGCCTTCTTTAAACCATACTAGACTGAATTTAACGAAAGATCTAAATGACTTGAGATTATATTTCGTATTGTTTACAAATAAAAATATTTTACTTTCCCTCGTCAATTAATGCAATCGATTGTTTCTGCACAATTCCATCCATAATTGTTCACAACGTAAAAAATACAGTTCTCTGATGAATGTCTAGAAATACTCCGAGAAGATAAAACAGTATACAAAAATGACAGTTTATAGGCAATCTTAAATCACTCATAAACCTGTTTTTTCTTCGACTAGTAAGTTTAGTATGTAACAAGTACAAATAGTCTTGTCATTATCTAGAGCCATACTACAGATAATTCTTTAGAATGTTTGTTCTAAAGGAATCGATTTTCTAGACAATTTTAACTAGACGCCATTTTTATTGCTTGATACGTTTTTACATTATTATAACGAACTATTTATTCGTGTTTTTATGAATAAATTATGTCTAATAAATCATTCTACACATTTTAAAATACTATATTATGAATGAAATAAATGGTTAAAGCATTTAAATCTAATTTAAAAAATATTATTTTTTACAAAATATTTTTTTATTTGGTAAATTATTAATTAAATATTACATTTAAAGCGGGCGCTCTTATTTTAAGAGAGTTTTACACAAATTCCACGAGAGACTTTCATCCGCATTAGGTTTTTCATGTCTAGGTGACAGTATCAGCCCGTATAAGCGGTAAATAAATAGGAATTTAGAAATTTGTAACGCCATGTTGTAATATTAACTTTTACTCTTGTGAGATCTGCGCCATTATGAATCGTTGTCTATTTCAAATAAAAATTATCTTAAAGCTGTTAATGTTAAGAAAATTTGGTCTTAAAACTTCACATGCAAAGATTTCTGTTTAGCTCTTAACATTATCTATAGACTATCTACTAGTGCACATTGTGGTCTATAAACAGTTTAGAAAGACTCTAGAAGTACGCCTTTAGACTTTGAAAATTTTCAACTCTTAACTCTATCTATTCGTGCGTTCTTAACTCCTTCTTATGAATAGCTACAAGGTTGTGCCCACTTGGCTAGAGGCTATCTATAAGCGTTCTTGAAGATAACTTGAGGGATATTTTACTCTAGAGGTAGACAATCAAATCGCATTCTATTAGATATCTAATATCCCCTTTTTAGACTCGCCAATGCTACTTGGGAGGGTTAATGAGGCTGGTATTCCACCTCACAATCCACACGATAAGAAGAAGAAGAAGAACCTAGACCGATCTCTCGAATGGAAGCAGAGGTGACAAAAGAAATGTGAAAATATGAAAGTTGCTTGATCTCCCGCTTGGCGCAGCGTGGCGCCGTGTCTAGACGCAGTGCCATCTGGTGAAACTTTATGACACTCCGAGTACTGATGGTGTATTCGATACTTAACTTACATAATTAATAATTTGCTCGTACTTCTTTCCTACATACATCAAATGCACAGAAACATAAAACACAAAACAAACAGAAAACTCGGTAAGGTGTGGGTACGTAGTTCATCATACGATGGATGTACCTATGACTACCCCAATCGGGATATAGTTATGAGCTTACTTTACGTAATACCAAATAAATTGACCAAATTGGAGACGTCCGTAAAAAAGTTTAGTACGATCTACTCTGAACCGGCGTGCGTGTATGAAGCGATTGATGAATGTGGAGGAAGCAAGAGAAGTTTGTCAAGATGAAGCAAATGGAATTCCATAGTTTCTGCTTACCACGCTTCGAAATAGGCGTGAGTTTATGTATGTACTAATTTGCTGGAATGTGGTTCTTCGGTCGGTCTATCGGTCAGGACACCATGGCGCCTTTATGGTGTAATTCAGCGTATGGAACGATTAGTATAACTCTTCACCCTGCACCAATTTGTATCAAGCACCGGGATAATATTTACTTCACCCCCTCTGAGTCTTACTTCAGTCTTAATTTCCGTAAGCTGTTAAGGAGTAAGGGAGAGGGCGCGGACTATCTGTCTCACTCGTATTTACGCGGTAAGGCATACGGTAAGAATGAGTTTTGTATGGAATATCCGGGGTGTGCTTAAAATCCAATATGGCAGGCAACGACGCTTTCCCAACAACACACAATACTGTTTGTATTGTGCCTATATACGTCCGACTGCTGAGCACAGGGCTCCCTTAATTTTCCCCTTTATAATAAACGTTTCTTTCTTTCTTTCTTTCTTTCAATCAACTGGAGGGGGTATGGAGCATACTCCACCACGCTGCTCCAATGCGGGTTGGTGGAGGTGTTTTTACGGCTAATAGCCGGGACCAACGGCTTAACGTGCCCTCCGAAGCACGGAATCATCTTGCTTTTTCGGACAATCAGGTGATCAAGCCTGAAAAGTCCTTACCAAACAAAGTCTTACAAAGTGATATCGACAATGTCCCCATCGGGAATCGAACCCGGACCTCCAGATCGTGAGCCTAACGCTCTAACCAGTAGACCACAGAGGCTGTTACGCTTTCTTTTTCAGAAATCGTTTGAGAACTTTTACTAGCTCCTGATTACTCTAAGTAGCCATAGAATAACAAATAATACTACGCATAGAACGGCAACTCTTTACTCCCCACCAGCGTCTTAGCTAGGTAACCTCCCCCTCGGACATAGTTTAGTCACACAGATGCGCGTGTACGATAACATCAATGTGTGGTGTCGTGTAAAACGAAGTTGTTTGTGTGAAGTGTCCGGGGTGTGACCATTCTTAGTATTGAAACTCCAGACATTTCCGCGACTCCACTCGGTCTATATCTCGGAACGATTACTAATAAATATTCACGCTAGCGTACAGCGGGCGTGACTTTTAATTGAAACTGCGATTATCCTCCGACTGTCGCATACATTTCAATTTTTAAATTCATTTTTCCTTTTTCGTCTATCGTTCGGTTTGCTAGCGGGGTTTTTCGGCGATTATATTTAAAAGCCTCTGGTTCATACCTATTTCCTTTGGGTAGATATCAGTCAAATTCAATAAAGTTTGAATAAAGAATGGAATCTATGTACAACAGGAATTGGGTAGTTTCCTAGATCAAAGATAAATTATGAAATTCTGATTACTAAATATAGACAGATCTAAAGGTAACAAAAAAACGTTATCTTTTTTTTATTTAAGTAACTTATTAATCAATTTGAATAAATATGGAAGCTACGTGGAGGCTGGAGTGGAACATGTTCGACGGCACAAATTCGGACCTTATTCAGGATCCCTCGCGGAGGGTCCCTGGCTTTGACTCCAAGCGAAAAATCTGGACACGACTGAACCGGTGTAGGACCGACTATGGAAAGTCAAACCATCACCTATGTAAATGGGGCTTAAAGGAGTCACCATACTGTGAATGTGGTCACCCGGACCAAACCATATCTCACATAGTGAACGAGTGCCCTCTGCACCGGTTCCCAGGTGGTATAGCCGAGCTGCATTGTGTGACGGATGCAGCAGAGACTTGGTTAAGCGAGCTTAAGCTGGATATTTGATCCAATCAGGATATTTGTCTGCCATACGCAATAATAATAATAATAATTTGAATAAAGAAAAATGTAATAATAAGTGCGACATTTTGTCACGTTATTCTATCGCAGGTTGCTTTTTCATACAATTTTCATAGCAGTTTTGTATTTTGACGTTTAGTAAAAAGTAACTGATTTGACTAGTTGGAAACTAGCCTATTATGGTTTTTTGTCATGGGAGGCCTGTGAACTTGGCTTTGTCTGTTCTGTAGTCTTTCAAACAGTACAGTTATCAACCCAAATCCCCTCGATGTTTTCAAGTACGTACATTACGTGAACTTGAAATCAAATTGAAACTCCAAACTATCCATTCCAACCAAAAATCTTCAAAACTGAAAACCCCGTTGGTCACGGGACCGCGTGATGGTTTAAGGCCCGATCTCCCTATCCATCTATAGGGAAGGCCCGTGCCCCAGCAGTGGGGACGTTAATAGGCTGATGACGATGAGAGGTAATTAAACATCAGTCTACAAAGGTGAAAATTGGTAAATTAATGCCGCTTTTGTTTCAAAATTGTACCCTATACAAACAGGAGAATCAAAGGTTTGGTTTGTGACCGCGCTGTGTCATATTTTATAGCACATTTTAAAGGGGAGCGCTTAGCATAATGCATACGGGTCCTTTCCGTCAGCAACCCGGTGAGAGGGTACACTTGAGGCCACGGTTGAGGGTACATTGTTGTGAATAGTAATTGATACTAATTTATTTTTATTTAAAAGATCTATAGTGCAAAAAAATAAGAAGTATACTATATACCAGAATCCGCGACTTTGGCGTCATAAGATGAAACTGTTGGCAATTGATTCTGTCATGAATTTAATTCTTCTTAGCCAACCTAAAGGTAAATTACTTTTTTCATAACATTTTTGATAGCTTGGTATCAGCACTTCATTGAAAGTATTTACAAGACTTATTATTTTGTAAATACAATAGAATAAAAAAATATATTATAAAAAGAAGCCACATACAAAAGAATATAATCAAAATTACAATAAGACTAAAATGATTATCATAAGGTGGTAGTCATCATCATCATCAGCCCATTAACGTCCCCACTGCTGGGGCACGGGCCTTCCCTATGGATGGATAGGGAGATCGGGCCTTAAACCATCACGCGGGCCCAGTGCGGATTGATGGTTATTATCGATTGCTAATGCAGCCGGGACCAACGGCTTAACGTGCCTTCCGAAGCACGGAGGAGCTCGAGATGAAAGCTTTTTTTTTTGTGGTCACCCATCCTATGACCGGCCTTTGCGAAAGTTGCTTAACTTCAACAATCGCAGACCGAGCGCGTTTACCCGAGCTCCTCAAGGTAGTGGACGTCCTGAACTAAAACGGCTTCTATCAGCACAAGTCGCCGAATAGGGCCGTAAGCTCCCATCGTAAATAAATGAGGAAGCCCCCTTATAATCAAATACTGACCATAATTATAAACTTTCATAAAGAACAATCAGAATTATCACGCAGTAATAAACAACCAAAATAATAAGCACATGCCCAGTATTTCATGTGCCAAAAGTGCAAACCACGCGGTACTTTTTAGGTGTACATTTTTAATGCAAGCAAGTGTACGTGCCTCGCTAAAAGCTGTGCCAAACGCTGACCAAGTCTCCGTTGATTTATGGAGGTCAACCTATATTGTATCGTCGAGTACTGAAAATGTTATAAATCGTGAAAGTATAATGTTCCTTATTCAGTAGGTATTATAACATTAATTTAAAAACAAAAACAGCTTTCAGCAAGGAATCGCAACCACAGAGGTCTTGATAAAGGATAGATTTTTTTTAAGTGACTTATTGGCCCCGATTCCTGCAGACACCGCCTAATTTTATTTTAACTTATATCCGTCATTTTCATATCCGTCGAAAAGGAAAGGGACGGATGATTCACAGCTCTTAATTTTAGGAAGAATGAGTAAATGAATGAATAACCCGGGCGAATCAAAAGGTACGTCGCTGGTATGCAATCCGTTTGACGTGCTATTGACGTGTTATTGACGGGTGTAAAATTTTTAGACGGTTGGTTTAGATTTGTGTTTAAAATTGACGTGCGTTCCATAAATTTTATGCTTGTCGATTACCCGTCCCTTTCCTTTTTGGCGGATAAGAAAATGACAGAAAATTAGATGGTATTTACAGGAATTAGCACCATTGTGTGTTTGCCTCTTATGGCATGAACTATTTGATTGAATAAATGGAAAGCGCTGAAGGCTGTCACCTGGTACAAAATTTAACACGTTGACAGTCCCCATACAAAATGTTTTGACTTCCTTGTAAGTCCCGCATATTACTTCGATTTTTATACATCCTGTTAAAAACGTAAATAATAACAAATGTATTCTAAACACTTCACCCATGTATGGGTCACGGACGTATGAAGCTAATTCGTCATGACCCATATATGGGTCACTGGACTCTCAAAGTGTTAACACATCAAGCCTGACGGTGACTGGGCTTCGGCTAAAAGGATTACATTGAAAATAATTAATCGACTCTAGTAGGCCGATTGCGTTTAATGAAGAAAACCATCAACCGGATAAAATGTAAGTTTTTATATTATTTTTTCTCATTTTATTGACACTGGGTACAATGCAACTTGTTGAAGATTCGAATTCGGATGATTGATTACCAGCAATTAACCCTTATTTTTTTCTACCCTCATATTTGCAAGTTACTAAGGCTACAAATTTTCGACAGGAGTCTGAAGAAGAGAATCTGTTGTTCGAGCCCTACGAGCAGGGGATAATGGGGATTAAGAAGAAGAAGGTTTGTATGATAGTAGTGTCATAATTACTGCCTCTTTTTAAAAAAATAAGAAGGCAACTTGCAAGCAGTGTAGTATTAATTATACGTATGCAAATTAATCCCATCCTAACGTCCCGAAACTAGTCGAGGTATATATATTCCAATCCACTATTTAAGATGTACATCTTAAAGCAGTACTGTGACCATTATTTAGTGGCTCCTTGACTCGTGTTCAGGAAGGATGTCCCAGACGGCAGTACCGGTGTTTTGTTAACTTAGATTTAAAGTCACTTGTACTAACGCTTTGCATGAGAATGAGAGCACCAAGTCTTCCTACTTAATGCGATAGATGGCGCTGATACGTTTTTGTTTATCAGCTACTAAAAGTCGCCATTTTACTTGTGTTTTTCTCCATTTCAAGAAAACGCTTCTGCTGAACTGAGGAATAAATAGAACGAGTTCTTGGACATGTCTCAAAAACTGACAGAGGCATTATCTCCATTCTAACGTCTTGGATCGTTAAAATGGCCACATTTAAAGCGACAAAAATTCCAACGTGACATTGCGCTCTTGCTTCTACTCATATGCGCCTGCCTTTCTCTTTGAGGTCGCAGGTTCAAATTCAGCACAGGCCTAAACCAATGATTGTCGAATTGGTTTCGAATTCATGTTTGGATCATAAATTATTATCACGTATTCAGCGGTGAAGAAAGACATCGAGAGATGCATGTAACCAATCCTCTATTGGGCCGGTTTTCCGTTCGTGGTTGGAAGGTCAGACAGGCAGTCGCTTCTGTAAAAAACCAGACCTGTCAAATCATCAGGTCAGGTAAGCGGACCCTGTGAAAACGGTAATAATGCTAGGGAGATGAGATGGATTGATTCAATGTAGCCTTTTTAGACCCCCTAATTACTGCCTATCCTGATAGACATCACCGACTACAGCTACTGACTTGCCCCAGATAAAGCCCGACGGTTATAACGTAGAAGTCGATTAGATTAGTCGATCAGTGACGTCACTGGCAGAAAGTCAAATCATTCCTCTATCGGGCGCCCGATGCAATCACAACGACGAGTTTGGTGCAGATGTTCGATTAATTGGTGCACGACGTCGTCCATATGAATATTTATGTCGGCATAATCGCCCGTCTGCTGCCGTAATGAAATTTGTGCTCAAATCGCTGGCGATGTAAATTAGGATGCGTTGTAGTCGCTCCGAATTAGCGTGGTTGTTTCTCGTAGTGTGTTTGTTTACAGCCTGTGGGTTCGAATTTTGAAATGGTACTATGATATTTGTACTGGACGGCCATATTGGTTGGTCTGAGGTTGTATTCTTAATTTGAATTTGTATTTTTAATTATAAATAATATTTATTCATACCATAAACAAGACAGTTAGTTTTTGAAATGATAGAAATAGACTAATCTTAAAAATAAAATGAAGAATTAAAAATAAGATTTCACAAAACTTAAAGTAAAACAAATTACTGAACTTATTGAACCTGTCGATAGGTTATTTTATTGTGTAATGTTAATATTGTTACCTACTTTGAATAAATAAATACAAAATACTAAACTTATTCTTTATTATTTTTGAAGTCTTCGGTTGTTTTCCAACAGATTTTATTCGGGACCAGTGTGCCTGACCAGAGGGATAAAAAGGCCACATTGAAGCAATTATTATTTACTTATCTAAAAATCAATATTGCTATTTGCGGATATACAATTCATGACGCACAATTATTTTTCTTTTTTAACTGTCATTTTGTGTAAGTTTTCAAGTGTGATGTTTTTGTATCATTTGTTACTGTATTTGTCGTCCTTTCATAATCATTATTATTAATTTAAGAGCCACGCTCTTATCCGTGTAGCACTCTCCATTTTTGTCTATCATAGGCCAATTCTTTCACTTTCTTATAATATACGACGTTCACCTTCTCTTTAATCTGTTCCATGTAAGCTCTTCTCGGACTTCCCCTTCCTCTCTTTTATTGTAGCTTCCCTTCTATGATGTATTTAACAAATTCGTCGTGTCTGGTTAAGTGTCCAATCATCTTGCCTCTTCTGTCCTGAATAACTAACAATATTTGCCTTTTATAATCATTTTTTTTTTAAAGTTCTTTCGGAATCTAAAGCCATCAGAATAAATCGTCAAGCCAGGGGTTACGCGTAAACTCAAGTCGTATTCGTATTTACTACAGGAGTTTTATTTCAGCAATTCGTTTCGATAGAGTTTATCGTGTTTTAAATGCTCATAAAGTAAGTCGTAAACAAGTTACAAAGTAAGCCTCTTATTATTTCGAGCCATTTAGTTTTTATTGCCGAATTTAATTGTCCACTCATGAAAAAAGGCGGGAAACGGACCGTAGCGAAATTGGTACGATTTCCAAGCAAAAGGTTCACTTACGTCTAGGGCCCTGTGCCGAGGTTTTTCTTGCAGCTTCTTTTCCCCGGCTATACAGGTTGTGAGAAGCTGCAGTAGTTTTAGGCGGATGAGACGTTCGTTATGTAAAAATGACGATTCAAAGTGTAACTATGTTACCTACTGAATAAAGATATTTTTGAATTTGAATTTACTTCTCCGCTGGATTAGTGGGCTGTTCTGTGGTCTGTTCTGACCTACGTCCGAGTGTCACAGTTTCAAATCCTAGCTCAGACTCTAAACCACTGAATTCGGCTTTATGACTTTGAATTCATAATGAGGCACTTTAAGGGACTTAAATAAAAAAAATCGATCTATTTAGTTTTTATTGGCGAATTTAATTGTCCACCTCCACTAACCCGCAGTAGAGCAGTGTGGTGGAGTATGCTCCATACCCCTCCGGTTGAATGAGGGGAGGCTGTGTCCAGCAGTGGGACGTATATAGGCTGTTTATGTATGTATAGCAAAAAAATTTGCTAAAGGTTCAGATATCTCCTCTACAACACGATCCCATACCTAATTTAATCACAAATAATAATAAATAAATGATCAGCAATTACGTAACTTAATTTCTAAAAACGATTATCTTGTCTCCCGATAATACCAGAGTAATAATTCATAAGCTGAAGCGAAGGATTAGTGATGTCCATCCAAACGGTTAATCCCTCAAGTTTTGAAAGGGTTATCGCAAAAACTTAATTTGTATTCAAGTGGCTCAGGTGTTTAGTCAGGGCTTGGTGAAAGTTACAAGCGATCCGGTCTAGTTTTGTATGTAGTTATATCGATATCATCATCATCAGCCCATTAACGTCCCTACTGCTGGGGCACGGGCCTTCCCTATGGATGGATAGGGAGATCGGGCCTTAAACCATCACGCGGGCCCAGTGCGGATTGATGGTTATTAACGACTGCTAATGCAGCCAACGGCTTAACGTGCCTTCCGAAGCACGGAGGAGCTCCAAAATGATTTTTTTTTTTGTGGTCACCCATCCTATGACCGGCCTTTGCGAAAGTTGCTTTACTTTAACAATCGCAGACTGAGCGCGTTAACCGCTGCGCCACCGAGCTCCTCCACTTATATCGATATACGGGAATAATAATATAGACAATTATTCACTTCGGCAAGTTCCAAAATAACTGTAATCCCCAAGATTTGGAAACATCTTAACATAACATAAGCTTACGACTATCAGAATTGGGTTATTCAGAAGTACATTCGTCGCAAGATGAAGTAAGCACCCACGCCTTGCTCGGTAAGGCGTGGGTGCTTACTTCATTCTGTTAGACCAACGTGATAGGTGAGCCGTATCGCCGTCTATAATGGTCGAGCCAACTGTGTTAGTGAAAACTGTATACATACATACATAAACTGCCTATATACGTCCCACTGCTGGGCACAGGCCTCCCCTCAATCAACCGGAGGGGGTATGGAGCATACTCCACCACGCTGCTCCACTGCGGGTTGGTGGAGGTGTTTTTACGGCTAATAGCCGGGACCAACGGCTTAACGTGCCTTCCGAAGCACGGAATCATCTTACTTTTTCAGACAATCAGGTGATTCAATCCTGAAAAGTCCTTACCAAACAAAGGACAGTCTCACAAAGTGATTTCGACAATGTCCCCATCGGGAATCGAACCCGGACCTCCAGATCTTGAGCCTAACGCTCTAACCACTAGACCACGGAGGCTGTTACTAGACCACGGAGGCTGTTACTAGACCACGGAGGCTGTGAAAACTGTACTTAAGATAAATTAATAACTCATTGGTGCAAGTTCGGTAGGTACTAGCTGTCGAACCAGCGCTCCCCGATTGAGAAGCAAGCCGATGTAGCGCTTTTTTATTGTAGCACTATATAGACTAATATAGTGCCGACTAATATAGTGCCGATGTAGCACTATATTAGTCTATTAAACATCATATTGAGTAAATGTATGTTATACAGCCTTAATTATATGTTTAACTTCTGATATGAGAACTCTCAGACTACCTACAGTATTACCTATTATTCCTTATTCTATGCCTATAAGGCAGATTTCGGGAAATATTTGTATATAGAATAGTTAAGAAAGAAAGAAAGAAAGAAACATTTATTACTTCCGGACACCACAGACACAGACAGACAGGTACATTACATTTAACACAGGACAGAAACCACACGGAAATCAATAAGTACATAGACAAAAAAAAATATACCAAAACAAAAAGAAAAACAAACCAAAATCATAAAAACAATAATAATAAAACTAAGTATTCTAAATGCAACGCACTGACGGCCCGATCATCTGCGGTGGAGTCCGGAATAAAAATTCCAACTAGTCAAATCAGTTACTTTTTATTAAACGTCAAAACACGAAATTACTATTGAATTGGATGAAAAAGCAACCTGTGACGTCACGTGGTAAAATGTCGTACTTATTATTACATTTTTCATTATTAAAATTCATAAACAATTTAAATAGAAATAAAGATGTAAGCCATCGGTACGGCAATATTGCAGGACGGAATCACAGCGACTGTAACCTGGAACCTGACAGAGGGCAGCAGTAACTGTCAGTACTATTCAGAGGCGGAGGACAGGAGTCCTGGTACGGCTTTAAAATAGACTAATCTGGGCGCCATCACACTCGCGTCAGACAGAGTACCACTGTCCTATTTTTCCCTAAAAAGTAGCACGGAGAATGTTACACCGACAAGAGCGTGGCTCTTAAATTAGTCATGACAAAAAAGGTAACGTTTTTTATCACCTTTAGATCTGTCTTTATTTAGTAATCAAAATCAAAATTTCATAATTTATCTTTGTCCTAGGAAACTACCCAATTACCTGGTTCTCATAGTGTCTTTTGGCAGTCTTGCTGATCCGTTCACTCGCCGTGATGAAGGTGACAGAATTGCTGGAACTGTTCGACTTCTCCGTCTCACTCCAAATCTGTCTTTATTAAGTAAATCAGAATTCCATAATTTATCTTTGAGCTAGGAAACTAGCCATAATCTCGGACCACGCCACGTTGAAGCAATAACATTTTGGACCCAGTATTTCAAATCACATCAATTGTACCAACCTTGTCTCGTAATTATGGGATCGCACCGTGACAGAGGTCCACAAATCGAATAGGTTTGACAGGTTTTGACACCCTCCTGTCAGTCGGATGAGGGGTAAGAGGGTTGACAAGCTAACAGAATAATCTGGGGTTTACGCGGCTTGCCACGATAGGCTACTTGATAACCGACTCAAATGAGATACTTTATACGAAACGTCAAAACGAAAGTTTTCTTTGGAGTTTGTATGGAAATACTGTCCTGTGACGTCATCAATAAAAGCGGTTAAACTTCGTACTCATTGTTACTTAATTCATTAAGTAAATAAAATTGGAAAATAAATCGAAAAGCAAAATGAGGTTGATTTCTGATCATGTTAGACCGGCTTCTCTTTCTAGATTAGAATTTTATGATTTATCTTTGTCCTAGTCAAATTGGGCTTTACCTTCATTTCTCTCTGTTTCCTATTCCTTACTTCTTCTTCTATCGTGTGGATAGTGAGGTGGAGTAGCAACCCCATCAACCCCGGTGTCAGGGTTACCATTGAGCCGCCAAAGGCCCCTGACATGACTCATGTAACGACTACTTACTTACATCAGTAAGTAGTAACCGGGACCAACGGCTTAACATGCCTTTCGAAGCACGGATCATCTTACATTCGGACAATCAGGTGATCAGCCTGTAATGTCCTAACCAAACTAGGGACCTCAAAGTAATTTAAGTGATATGTCCGCACCAAGAATCGAACCCAGGACCTCCGGATCGTGAGACCAACGCTCTACCACTGGACCACGGAGGTCGTTACTAATTCCTTACTAATGTCCACCTTATGGTAATTTCGACGAACATCCGTCTTGCTTCTTTGTAATTATTTTATGAAAATTTTAAATGAGGTATAAATGATGTAAAAAAAGATATATTTTTTTTAATATTTATGCTTCTGCCATAACATTGTATTTTTGAATTAATTACGTACCCGAGTAATGAGAAAATAGCTAATTATCACGTTAATATGGACAGCGCCATCTAGGTATTCTATACTATTTTTGGGGGACGTAGCTTGGAAAAGCCGTTGCTTAGATGTGGCCTTTTTCGAAATTCATCTAAAAAAGCTATCATCATCATCATCAGCCGTACGACGCCCACTGCTGGGCATAGGCCTCCCCCAAGGATCTCCACGACGATCGGTCCTGCGCTAGAAAACAAGCTAAGTTAAAAGCTATACTTTACCGTAATTCTTCAATGTGACATGTGCTTGTACTGTGTCTTAGTAGAAATAGGTGGAAGCAAAATATAATTCTATGCCCCCTAGTAGCTATAATATGTGGACAAATATTCCATTCTTCCCTACCAGTAGGGATAGACCGGTAGGGATAAGTGGAACAGGGGACCTTTTAACCCCCTGTTCTACGTATGTTTGCAACTCTTTCTTTTCATCATCAGCCCATTAACGTCCCACTGCTGGGGCACGGGCCTTCCCTATGGATGGATAGGGAGATCGGGCCTTAAACCATCACGCGGGCCCAGTGCGGATTGATGGTTATTAACGACTGCTAATGCAGCCGGGACCAACGGATTAACGTGCCTTCCGAAGCACGGAGGAGCTCGAGATGTTTTTTTTTGTGGTCACCCATCCTATGACCGGCCTTTGCGAAAGTTGCTTAACTTCAACCGAGCGCGTTTACCGCTGCGCCACCGAGCTCCTCTTTCTTTAATTTCAATAAAAATGATAATGGAAAAAATCTGCTCAGATAATAGATAAGACAGGATTGAATGATTGTATCATTATCATGATATGCTTATCGTATTAATGGTTATTGTTTCCTATTAGCTTTGTAAGTAGCTGCGAAGTAACAAAGAATAATTAATTCATTACTTATTTACGAGTATAAGACAAAATAGCGTACAGAATGAAAAATATATTATGGTTGGTTTTTGTGGTGTACGTTTGTGACGTAAGCTGCCAAGTAGGTAAATATATATATATTTTTTAAGAACGTCTATGGCCCCGTGATGAAGTTTCTCTTGCAGCTTCTTTTCCCCGGCTATACAGGTTGTTAGAAGCTGCTATTTAGGCGGATGAGACGTTAGTAAAGAATGTCGATACAAAGTGTAACTATGTTAGCTACTGAATGAAGATATTTTTTGAATTTGTAATTAAGTAGTAATAACATTTATAATTTTAGTCGAAACTAGGTTCGCGTAGGTTCCAACTGTAACCCTAATTTTACGTCCGCGACTTTCCAAGTCCACGCGGGACTTGTGTTCGCACGATTTCCATCCCGTTTACATCCCCTTAAGGGTTGATTTCCGGAATAAAAAGTATCCTGTATTGTCTTGTAGGTATCAAACTATCTCCATATCAAATTTCATCTAAATCGGTTCAGCGGTTTAATTTTTCCGTGTATAGGTTTCCTGTTTTGTGTTTTTCAAAGTTATTATTCAATTCGTTCATATTTTCCAGTGAACCGTGTGAGAGTCAAGAACCACAGGGCGTATATCGCGAACGTTATACAGGAGACAATCTACACCCTCGAGGAGAGACAGTGGTGCAACTTGAGGCTCCCTGATGTTACGATAAGTGTCAAGTAAGTAGACCACACTACCAAAAACCACTGCTATAATCTTGTGACACTAATTGGGTAGCTAAGTAGTATCCCTGTCTATAAAGACAGGGGGGCCTCCGTGGTCCAGTGGTTGAGCGACTCACGATCCGGAGGCCCCGGTTTCGAATCCCAGTCTCTTCTTTGCGAGTCGATCATCGTGGTGAAAGGATCGGCCAGTCCCAGTGGCGTGGTCGTGGTGGAATCCCAGTGGGGACGTAACACAAAAATCACTTTCTAATCCCTAGTTTGGTTAGGACATTACAGGCTGATCACCTAATTGTCCGAAAAGATGATCCGTGCTTCGGAAGGCACGTTAAACCGTTAGTCCCGGTTACTGCTTACTGATGTAAGTGAATAATCGTTACATGAGCCATGTCCGGGGCTTTTGACGGCTCAATCATAACCCTGACACTAGGGTTGATGAGGCTGGTATTCCACCTCAAAACCCACACGATAAAGAACAAGAAGACAGGTGGCCTAAAAACGCCACAATGAAGCAATTAATCTTAAAAAGCAATATTGCTATTTGACATTTGTTGACATGGCGCACTTACTTTTATATGCGCGAATGTCAAAATGCAATATTGCTTTTTAAGGTGAATTGCTTTAGTTTTTCGAGACAGATGTATTAGTAATGACTCCATTGTCTTTTACAGTGAAACGATCTTCGGCAAAGAATACCTCGGGAACGCGACATATAAGAATGGTTTTCTCATTTCCATCCAAGATGTAGCAATTAGAAATGCCAGCATCAACCAAAATTTTGTTGCAACAGCAGATGGTACAGTTAGGGTGACGGTAACTGGTGAACTAAGGTTGATAGATGCAGCGATAGGCTATGATGTCGTCACAGACTTTGCTGGCACTGATACTCACCACTATACAGCTGCCTACACGCATCCATTGTTGACATACATGTTTACTGTAAGTATTTCATTTCTCACTGTTGCTGATAAACTAAATGACAGTCCCTCTGTCAGATAAGTTGTGGAAAAACTTAAGGCGTATTTGCACTACACCCAATCCGATCCGATTTCGAGAATAATCATCTTGCATCCTGTTTCTCTTGTCTGTTTATCCTGCCTGCCTGTTTATCCTGTTCATCTTGTATCCTGTCCATCTTGTATCCTGTCCATCTTGTATCCTGTCCATCTTGTATCCTGTCCATCTTGTATCCTGTCCATCTTGTATCCTGGTCATCTTGTATCCAGTCCATCTTGTATCCTTGTAACCTAGGGTTCTTTAAGTCACGGGTAATTAGGCATCTTCTGGGTAAGCTCGCTCCACCGTCGACCCCTTCTTTAACTCGTAGAAGAATGTGGTCAAGAGCAAACCCATCTTAATTAAAAACAAAAGACGGACAGTAGAAAACTTCTTAGAGATATCGGATGACGAATGCAGTGAGTAAGCTACCCTAAGTGGCCGTTGGACTGCGGCCTCTTCGGATCCGATTTAGCGGATTCGGATCCGATGTTAAGAATCGGAGTAGTGCGAAAACGTCCTTAGTCTACTGGATGGCACAATTCGTGAGTCCAAACTGAAAAATAATGGATAAGTATCCAATAGGATAAAGACGCATGGCCCATTTTGTACTGGTTCCTAGATTTCCTGATTACCTTCTTTCAGAAATCAATATTGTTTCGCTATCTCTTGCTTCATATTAAGTTGAACACACACTTAAGGATGTCTGCTATCCAATGACCCTCTATCATTGGCCATTTGTATATTATTTTATTAAGTATATATTTTTTAACTAACTTGACACTTATCGTACATACGTACATAAGATCACGCCAATTTCCCATTGAGGCAGAGACCACGACATCTCTCTACCCCGATACCGACCCCGCCGGCGTGGTCGACGATTTCCCTCAATCAGCCCTTATCGCTATCGACCCACTAGGGTTGATTAATTCTTTCAAATATTTTTCCTCTCAGACGACGCCCTGAGCCGAGGTTCGCGACCAACTGGCCACCCCCAGGCCTGTTGTCTTAAACGTTGTACCGGGTGAGAGCCTTGAACGCTTGTCCGACCAAGTAGTTAATGCCGTTTTCACACCACTTTCGCTTCTTCCACTCTCATCAAAGTCTTCTTGCATGTTCGCCAGTTTAATCAACATTATTGGCTTTTAGATCATCTGTGTATAATTTATATGTGCAGGTGATCAGAAACGCGACGACCCAGGAGATGGGAGTCACAGTGGTTGGTGACCAGCCGGATTCGAGGAATATTGTCCGTATGCTGCCTCGAGACAACATCTCTGATGCGCTGACTTCTTTGGTGTGTATCAATGTATCTTCCTTCAGCATTCCTATCAGCCTCCGTGGTGAGAGCGTCGACAATCGTAGGGCCTGGATTCCATTCCTTTTCATGATGAAGGTGTCTGACTGGCTCTTCTGAGCCATCGAATTTAACACGTTCACTGTGTATCTGAAAATTAGATATCAACCCCTCACGTGCAATGTTATTTTTCGATAAACACATTAGAATTCTTAATTCTTCTTATCGTATGGGTTTTGAGGTGGAATACCAACCTCATCAACCCTGGTGTCAGGTTTATTACTGAGCCACCAAAGGCCCCAGACATGGCTATTGTAACGATTACTTTCTTACATCAGTAAGTAGTAACCAGGATTAACGGCTTAACGACCCTTCCGAAGCACGGACAATCTTCCTTTCGCAAAATCAGGTGATCAGCCTGTAATGTCCTAACCACACTAGGGGCCACAAAGTAATATTTGTGATATGTCCCCACCGGGAATCGAACCCAGAAAGTCGGAGGTCGTTGGTTAGCGCTAAGTTCTATGTTTTATTCCCATCATTGGCCACAACGTCTATGGTAACAGTGGCTGTGTGGCTGTCACGTTATGCTGTAGTTTTCTGTAATTATCAAGCCAATAGCAACAGCCAGCAAGGCATCTTTTTCCGCATTTCTCACAGGTCAAACGTGAATCGTTTTACTCCCAGATCAGCATAAAAGTATATTATTAGTAATGTCGCAGAGGCAGCAATAAGGTCATGTCGGGTTCGCACCGACTAAAACCCCTTGGTGCCCGTATCACCGTCGTGGTGCCAGAGACACGGGTACGGTCTTGCACTCGTCCGCGGCAGCATAAAAGTACCTGCTTCTTCACCCTCAACCCACACGAGAGAAGAACCCCCAAATCCAGCAGAGAAGTAATACCTATTATTGGCGAACTACCAATAATAAAAACGGTTCTCGTGCAAACAAAAACACAATCATATTTTTACAAGAAGAACAAAAGAACAAAAGTCATTATCAAAAACTATATAAAAGAGGTAAAACTCTATAAAAATATGTGCTATCTTGCACACCTATGATGAATTCTTAATTTATATTCGTTATTTCAGTTCAATGTCGGTATGAGCAAAGAAGGCGTGGTGGCGTGGGCAGACATCATACAACCAATCGCTCTGGACGTCATCACACACCGAGTACCATTCCCAGGGTTTTGTTACAATTGTCCAGTGACAGCGTAATACTATTAAAATGTAATCAATCATACAAATTCTTGTTTTATTGTTATGTTTTACATCAAATAACCACCAATCTATTTCGTTCTATACAACCTCTAAAGCCAATAGCAGGGGAAAGGGTTTTGCCAAATATGTGACTAATAACTCAAATATAATATACTTAAGACAACAATTGATCGATTGCAGCTGCTTCCGTGACCTTCTGACACGTTTAGGATCTTGAGTGAGACAATCAGAATGCAGCGTCTCGTTTCCTTGGCACCATTTCATGTCAGATAGTTTACAGAATTAAAGTTTACTTCACCAAAATTGCGTAAAATTAAGGAGTCCTATACCCAGCAGTGGGTGGCCACAGGCTGAGTAGATAGATAGATTACCAAAAAATATATCCTAAAAATGTATTCTAAACGGAATTTTATGCAAAATTCTCTGCGAAACATCAAACATTAGATGCCCCGGCATTTAGTTCTATCGTCGATGGTTCAGCTGCTTACCATAGTAACATTTAATACATCAATGTTGCAGAGCATGTCGTGAAAACTGACCGAGGAATATTAAACATACTGTATCGTTATTATGGGCGATGGACAGAAAATAGAGTTGTATTAATGGTATACTGACACTGAGAGACAGAGAGAGACTCGAAGCTTATGAAGGATGAAGTGTTGGAGGAGGACGGAAAGAAAAAGTTGGACATAAAGGATTATTAATAACGAAGTACTAGAAAGAGTAATGAAAAAGAGACACATTGAAAGTTATCCAGGATAGAAGACACAAGAGGATTGGACACTTAATAAGACATTTAGATTTATTAATAACATTATGGAAGGGAAGAGAGAAGGAAAGGGAAGAATTGGAAGACCAAGAAGAGCTTACATGGATCAAATTAAAGAGAAGGCGAACGTCTTATCGTATAAAGAGTTTCTCGTAAAGAATTGGGCTTGGATGAATGAAGAATGCTACACTGACAAGATGATGAAGTTGTATTGATCGTTATGGATTCGTGATCGAACCGTTGTTGGCTCACCCCCCAGACACGGTTCATCATTAAATGTATTTAGTTAAGGATGGAAGAAGGCAGATTACTGCTTAGCAATAAGGCTGCCGATTGTACTTCTGTTGTCTTTTTGTAGTTATCCGTTGTTTTATGTTTATGTGCTATAAAGTGTTTTGAATTGAATTGAAGGAATTGAAGGTTTTCTGATTATAATTTCTGGGGATCAAGGGGGTGAATTTCTATATTATGTAAGTACGTAATTAGGTATGCATAATAGAAAGGATATTAGATAACATCTAAGAAAACATGTCGATCTGTCTGTGTAGTTACTTACCTACTGCTATGATTAGATACACAATGGCCCCGATTCCTGGAGACACCGCCTAATTTTATTTTAAGTTATATCCGTCATTTTCATATCCGTCGAAAAGGAAAGGGACGGATGATTCACAGCTCTTAATTTTAGGAAGAATGAGTAAATGAATATGTCGGGTTATTGACTGATGTAAAATTTTTAGACGGTTGGTTTAGATTTGTGCTTAAAATTGACGTGTGTTCCATAAATTTTATGCTTGTCGATTACCCGTCCCTTTACTTTTCGGCGGATAAGAAAATGACAGATATAACTTAAAATAAAATTAGATGGTATTTACAGGAATTAGCACCAATGTTGCATTTTATCAAGGTACACGCAACGTAGACTCTAATGATTAGGTATGATTATTTACCGTCTGCATGTTGCTAATTTCTTTAAATAAGTAATTTAAGTATTATCTTATCACCAAATTATTAACAATAATTATTGATGTAATCTTTATATTGGTATATCAAACTGTCGTTTGAATGTCGCGAAAGTTGTGGCAGAAGAAAACCATTGTGTTATTATTTATTTGTTTATTTAGAGAATAACATGAAATATTTCTTCCTCTCTGTTGTTTTGGTAGTCCCTTCAGTGTGTGCAACATGGGGTAAGCACTTACTTCTACTTGTCGTGCCTCTGAATTACTGGAGGTTGGTGATCAGCTAATGGAATGTGGAGGAACAGGAGCTATTGCTCTTCGATCACTTCTGGGGAATTAAAAAGGCCACATCGAAGCAATTTATCTAAAAAAATCAATATTTGTATTTGACACTTGTTTGCATTGCGCACTTACTTTCATATGCGCAAATGTTAAATTGTAATATTGCTTTTTAGATAAATTGCTTCGATGTGGTCTCTTTAACCCCCCTGTTTATGGTAGTTATGTTTTGGTTTTCAGGAGATCGAGCGAGATACGATAACTTCACAGAATACTTTCCAAACTTGATACAGGAAACAGTTTACGAATTAGAAAGGCGAGAATGGAGCAACCTAAGGATTGATGATATACCAGTAAATATTTCGTAAGGATCTTTAGTCTTCTGTAGATATAAACATAAGCACATACTAACACCCTGTGGTATTAGTCACGTCGTAACGAATACTAAGGGGAATGATTCAGAGTTAATATCAATTAGAATTTTCCGTCGCAAAATTCATATTTTTTTGCGTTTTTTGTTATACAATGATGATAAAAACTATAAGCCCAAATATAGGTGGCAGCACTATTGAGTACCTATTCCTAAATTTTGACAGTTGTCCATACTGTCCAGCTGAAATTCTTGATTTTCTATAAAATGTGGAGCAACGTGGAGTGTATCCCGTCTGAAGGATGAGTTACGAAAAAGAAAATCAGCCAGTTGAAAAAAAGCTGTTTTGATTTAAAATAATTTTTCTAAGTTTTCTTCTTTCCTATCTTTATGGAATAAACATAACACTATGATTTTGCAGCTAAATATTTTTATATTAAGCGTTTTTACGCTTTAAAACGTTTTACTGTTGATTGTTCTTAAATAAGGTACTTCTCTCTCTCTCTCTCTCTCTCTCTCTCTCTATTTAAGAGCTGCGCTCTTGTCGGTGGAGTAATCGCCATTCCTCTCTAGTCTTCTTCCCACCAAAACCTTCACCTCCCGATACGACACGACCTGCACCTTCTCTTTTATTTGTTTCATAAATGTTATCCCAGGTCTACCCCTTCCTCTCTTCCCTACAATTTTTCCTTCTGTAATGTTTGTTATAAATGAATCGAAAATAGGTACTTAACTGTCTAAATTTAAAAACACTCAACGCTCAGCTCAACACTCAGCGACACTTGATGGGATGAATAGACTGATTTTATCCTTAATATCCGTTCATATCTTCTAAATGATCACTATAATTAGTCGATAACGTACTTAAAACTTACAGAGAAAGGATTTACGATCAAAACTTCGAGGGCACTGTTAACTTCAACAACGGCTTCCTGGTTTCAATTCAAAACATAGATTTGATTGATGCAACTCAAACCTTCTTTACTGCGTCCACAAGTAGGATCACTACTGGGAGTATGACGGGAAACCTCCGATTTAGTGATGTCGTCGTGGGCTTCGATGTGATAGCACACCTTGAGGATCAGGGAACGCAACGATTCACAGCCACTTTCTTGTATCATACAATAAACTACAATATCAGGGTAAGTATAATACAGGGTGTTAGTGACATCGTAACGAATAAGGGGGACCAGTCAGACCATAACTCTGACATAATATCAAGTGGAATTTTCCGTCGCAAAATTCATTATTATTTTTTAGTTCTTTTAAATTACTTTCGATTTTATACTTTTGCGGTGGAAAACTCCACTTGTTATTAACTCAGAATAATCAGCTGAATCATCCCTCTCAGTATTCGTTACGATGTCACTTACACCTCATAAAAGTACATACATGTAGCCACACAAGTAGGTATGGGTGTTAGTGACAACGTAACTAATACTGAGGGGGATGATTCAGATAATGATTCTGAGTACATATCAAGTGGAATTTCCTGTCGGAAAATTCATAAAAAATTGAGTGTTTTTTTTAAATTTATTTCCGTCCCATACTTTTGCGACGGAAAATTCCACTTGATATCAACTCAAAATCATGGTCTGAATCATCCCTCAAAGTTTTCGTTACGATGTCACTAACACCCTGCATACAGATATAAGCAACGGCCTCAGTGGTCCAGTGGTTGAGCGTTGGACTATCGATCCGGAGATCCCGGGTTCAAATCCCGGTGGGGACAGATTATGTAAGCGGACCCTGTGAAAAATGGGATAATGCTAAAGAGATGATGACCTAAGGTCCACTTTTCGTCACACACCGATACAGGGTTTTGGTGACGTTGTAGCGAATGAGGGGAATGATTCGATGATATCATTTCTTTTTAAATTATTTACAGTTCCATAGGTACTTTTGCGACGGAAAATTACACTTGATACAAATTCAGTTTCATGATCTGAATCATCCCTCAAAGTCCCTCAATGTCACTAACACCCTGTGAGTTGGGAGAGAGCTTGATTTAGCTCACGTAAAATGAGTCAGAGAGAACGCGCTGACTCGCTCGCACCCATGGGGTAAGGGGGCGGAGATTTTCGTATGGAGTGTTCATGCTGTGCTGGTCCCGTTCAGCTGCTTATCTTCCCAGTTAGGACCCTATGTCGTAAACCATCAGAGCGATTGAGTCCTTGATGGAACCTGATGGACCAAGCGATGAACTATGTTCAGTCATGAGCAATATAATGTACCCACTTTAGGACTCTGTCGCACTAACATATTTGACATTTGGTGAGACTTACACTTCAATTTGTCAAAAAAGTTAATGTGACATGGTACCAAAGTGTATACATATTAATGTTTGTGACCGTTCACCTGTCGCTATGCGAGGCATCATTATAAATACATCTCACGCTGTGTCCTGGACGCCAGCGGGCGATTTCATACAAATCGGCACGAGCATTTTTAAAGCATAGAATAAGGTATTCCTTTGATTGAGACAAATTTTCTATACGTAGTATAGTTTGCTTGATAACCTAGTCAAATGAGATACTTTTTACGAAACGTCAAAACGACAGTTCTCTTTGAAGTTTGTATGGAAATACTGTCCTGTGACGTCATCAATAAAAGCGGTCAAACTTCGTACTCATTGTTACTTAATTCATAAATAAAATAAATTGAAAAGTAAAATGAGATTGATTTTTGATTATCTTAGATTGGCTTATATTTCTAAACTAGCTTTTGCCCGCGACTTCGTCCGCGTGGACGGATTTTCCCGGTAATTCCCGTTCCCGTGAGAATTTCGGGAATTCCTTTCTTAGTGCACCTACGGTACCTAAGCTACGTCCCTTCCAAATTTCAAGTGCCTACGTTTAGCCGTTTAGGCTGTGCGTTGATATGTCAGTCAGTCAGTTTCTCCTTTTATACATTTAGATTAGCATTTTATAATTTATCTTTGACCCAGTACCCAATTATTATACTCCGCTCCCCACCAGCGGCTGAGCTAGGTTTACCTCACCCCCTCGGTCTTACTTTACCTACTCTTCAATCTTATGTATGTCAGACGTGCACACAGATGCGCGTGTACGATAACGTAAATGTTTTGTATGAAAATGAAACCGCCGCCGGCACCTCCCTATGACGTTCAGTACACTGCCATAAAATTCCGTATGGAAACCGGCTGCAAGACGCTCAGATTACTTGTATCTGTTCACCCCAACAAAGAATATGGGCGAGGATCTATGTATACTATGTATACTTATTAATTTATACATTGTTTTAAGTTTACGTGGTTATTATCATAATTAAAGCACATAATAACGGGTTCTACGGGTTCGGGTTTAAACGCGGTAAGAACCCGTTATTATGTGCTTTTAATTACTTATTAATTTGTTTACCATTACTCTATATTTTTCAGGTTGCAAAAAACTTGCATACGGATGAAATAACTGTGACCATAGATCAAAATAACCTTTCAGGAACAGGCAATTTTCTTATATTTATGCCTGATAATGATATTGCGGATGTACTAACTAGATACGTGAGTACCTATTTCATAATTATTTTATAGAAATATAGAAATCATTTAATGACGGACTTTCCAGGCTAGGTTCAGTTTAAACGTGACAATTACCTATTTTCTTATTACCCGGATACATAATTATTCGAAAATACAATGTAATGGCAGAAATATTTATATTATAAAAATAATCTAAATGCTCTAATGCTTCAATCTAATCTAATGATTTTTTTTAATAATCTAATGCTTCTATGCTGTTCTGGGAGCATATAAAAAACATAGAACACGTTCAGCTGCTTCTCTTCCCGGGCATGTCGTAAAAACCGACAGAGGGATTGTGTCCTCTAACATGATGGACTAATGTTATGGGCGATAGGCTGATCCCTTATCACCATAAGGTTCATCATATCCATCTTTGGACTTCGTATCAACAGTGGCTGCAAGTTGTCTTTGATTACTTGTGGCTCTGCCCACCCCATTAGGGATTACGGGCGTGAGTTTATGTGTGTATGTATAAAAATAATTCCTGCTTGATATTTGGATCAAATTATGTAATAATCCAGAGGTAAGTCCAACATTGAGAAAGAGATCTCTCGTCGGATCCAACTCGGATGGGCAGCGTTCGGGAAGCTGCGGAATATCTTCTCGTCCAAAATACCTCAGTGTCTCAAGACGAAAGTCTTTGAATTGCGTGTTGCCAGTGATGACCTACGGCAGTGACACGTGGCTGCTTACTATGGGTCTCGTGAGGAGACTCGGTATCGCTCAGCGGGCAATGGAGAGAGCTATGCTCGGTATTTCCCCGCTCGATCGAGTCAGAAATGAGGAGATCCGCAGGAGAATTGCAAAGCTGAAGTCGCAGTGGGCAGGACACATAGCGAGGAGAACCGATGGCCGCTGGGGCGGAAAGGTTCTCGAATGGCGACCACGTGTCGGACAAAGCTGAGGTCGCAGTGGGTAGGCCCGCTACAAGGTGGACCGACGATATGGTGAAGGTCGCGGGAAGCCGCTGGATGCGGGCAGCGCAGAACCGATCGTCGTGGAGATCCTTGGGGGAGGCCTATGCCCAGCAGTGGGCGTCGTACGGCTGATGATGATGATGTATAGAATTATGTTGCTACTTTATATTGCTTCTCTTTATTTTGATCAGAACATGCACACGTTGCAGTAGCCCGGGACCAACGGCTTCACGTGCCATCCGAAGCAAGGAATCATCTTACTTTTTCGAACAATCAGGTGATTCAGCCTGCAATGTCTTAGCCAAACAAAGGACAGTCTTCCAAAGTGATTTTCGCCTGAGTTAGATATCAAACAAGGGATATAATTATTTCCCCATGCATGCGTTATAATATACGATAGCTATTTTTGTATTATTAAAAATATAACAGTATTTTTATTATTATTTTCAGTATACAATGTGGAGTGTGGACACCAGCGTTACTAGGTGGGGTACGACAATCATTCGGCCTATTATAGAAGAACTCATTCCGAAATTAGGTTTTCCCAACGTCTGTTTCAATTGTTGAAAAAATGTTAAATTTTATTTTCATAATACCAATCATACATACACTGCAAATCAAATGCATCTTCTCCAGGCCAAGGACTAAAAGAATACGAAATGTCACTTGGCACTGACGTTTGTAGTGATGTAACCAATTATTTCTGTTCACTCAGTCGACTCATATTTTTATGAAAAATATTATATTAGATATTTTTTAAGCGATTATGCAAATAAAAAGTAAATGAAATATGAAGGTTCTAAAGTTGTTTTATTTAGATAATGAGGGACTTTCCAGGTGACGTCCGTCAAATATAATATTGATGGCGCTATCGAGCTTTATCGTGGTAATTACCTTATTTCTCATTACTTGGGTTCGTAATTATTCAAAAATACAAAGAATAAGAATATTTATAAAAATAAATGTTGCTTGATATTTGGAGGAGCTCGGTGGCGCAGCGGTTAACGCGCTCGGTCTGCGATTGTTGAAGTAAAGCAACTTTCGCAAAGGCCGGTCATAGGATGGGTGACCACAAAAAAAAGAAGTTTTCAACTCGAGCTCCTCCGTGCTTCGGAAGGCACGTTAAGACGTTGGTCCCGGCTGCATTAGCAGTCGTTAATAACCATCAATCTGCACTGGGCCCGCGTGATGGTTTAAGGCCCGATCTCCCTATCCATCCACAGGGAAGGCCCGTGCCCCAGCAGTGGGGACGTTAATGGGCTGATGATGATGATGATATTTAGATCAGATTTGATGTAGAATTCTATTGCTACCTATATTGATTCTCTTTATTTTGAAAAGAATAATAATGGGTGGAAGATGTAATTGTGCCTGGGTGTAATAAAAAGGGTCATCAATTATATCTAAAAACAATACGATGTATATTTTAATAAGTAATTCGGTACGTAAGGGAAAAAAGTTACGCTAATTCTAAAACCATTTCGAGATTTTGTTTTAATTAGCTTTATTTCTCTATTTTTAGGGCTTAAATCAGCGTTTATTTTAGCAATAATTGGGTATTTATTTGACCTTCATGTGACCTCTAAAGGTAGTCTGTTTAGGTACCCAAATTATTGTTGCCAAAAGTCGTTTATAATAATAAAATTAATAATAATATATAATCTCTGGTCATGGTCATCACTACGGTAAGGTGTCCTACGAATGTCCAAGTTAACAAGCTTAAGGAAATAACTTCAATAATAATAAATTAGGATCACTAACCCCCATTATGTTTATTAGAATCATAAACTATACAAACATAATTAAAGAAATTAAAAATTAATAAATTGTTATTTTTATCTATCTTATTGCGGGTGAGTGCTCTTAGGAACCGCTTACTATTTGGGCACATTACCCTAATAAAATGTTAATCTAAGCAAAAGCAAAAGTATAATAAACGGCATTCAGCTTTCTTTAGGAGATATTTAAAAAAAATACAGAAATAACGACTGAATGAAAAGCAAAAATATTCAAATTAGTTTTTTTTTATATTTGCATATCATTTAATTTAAAAATATTTAAGAAAATTACCTTAAATACACCATTAAAACGAGTCAAGTCACAGATCGACTCATAGAAAAAACGTAGGAATCAGATAAGCACAGCATGAACATCACTACATTAAAAAAACAAATGTTTTGAATTGCGGTGGGTCGTACGTATCGTATTTTCTAAATGAATATTTGCCATAAAAGCAATTTTTAGGTATTTCTAATAATATTTCGATGTAATTCCAACGAAGCGAGGAGATTTGTGACGTCAAAATGGGCGACGAGACTCCAGAAGAACGCCAGAATAATGAATTAGCCGCTCTAGAGGTTAGTTACTTTTTACAGAACAAGTTTATATACGCAAATTCTAAAGTATTTTTTGTGGCAAAAACGTGGGTGTAATCATATTTTTCTATAAATCATAACTGTTTAAAATTATCAATGATAATCTTTGCCCTGTATTGGAATGGTATAAGCTGATGGAGAATTAACATAAAATTTTCATAATAAGAATGAATGGCAACTAATAAGCATATTAATATAACAAATTCATGTTATAATCTTATTGGTACCGTTAACCTATTTTAACTACTTATTAAAGCGATCCATTGATGGAATAAATTTCTATATTTAAAAAATAGCTTTTGGATGGTGTGATGAAGTTTCAGCTCAATATAATTATAAATTGTGGTTGTCTGTTTTGCTTTTGAGATTCCTGCACCGCCTTACCTAGGCCATACATGACATAATTCTGAAGTGGTGGTTAGGTTTGGTGTTCTCAGGTTGAAAATACAAAAAGAAAATCTTATTTGATTGAGGCGTAACACACAATCTTCTGCGTTATTATTATGAAAGTCAGTGTGGTTACTTATTAATTATTATTTACTGTTTTTATTATGTATATATATATTTATAGATTTTTTATTTTCTTTTTTTTGTGTCTTGTATGTACTCCAAGGTACTTTTTTCCTTTTTAAAAAAAAAATGTTATTGTTTCTGTTTTTATAATGAAGTGTGTTGTAGTGCTATTCATGTTCTGAAGCTCTTGAGTTGCTGATTGGGTATTAGATATTTTGTGTGTACTATTTGCTATTTATATAAGTAGGTATATATTAGTAGTTAAGTTATGTATATAGGTTAGATATATATATTTGTAAGTATGTTATACTATATTTATTTGCATGTATTTATTGGTAAGTTGTACTTATAGTTTGTACCTGCAATCTTTCAATTTTTTACATTTTTCCTCACCTTATGGTTGTCTGAAAGAAATCGCTTTAAGCGATAAGGCCACCATTTGCCATTTACTTAGTTAAGAGTCTTTTTGTAATTATTTCTTTTTATTTTGGTGCAATAAAGTGTATTTGTATTGTATTGGATTACGTTGATCATTTACGTTTCTTTTGATTTTTTGCCATTATAATTCTATGTGATGAACACTACATACTAACAAAGTAGAAGACCAATATTTAATAAAAATAAAAACGACGTTATATTCTTGTAAGTTTTTGTTCAATAAAGTAAGTGTATACCTATTTGATATAATTGAAGAACATTTTCAGGCTATATACGGTGATGCAGTTGTGGACACAAGAGAAGCGATGGCATGGAAGGTTTGGAGGCCATTAGACCTTCAGTTGACGTTGCATCCGCTTCACAACTCTGACGTACAGGGTGTTCATTGTTCAGTGACTCTCCAGTTTAAATGCCCTCCGAATTATCCTGATAAGTGAGATTTTATTTTAATAGTTTATTTTACATCGAAACAAAAATATAAAGATTTATTTTATATCAAAAAAGAACAACAAGTTGATTATGCCATGTGTCATGTCTCGTGTAATGTAAGTGAGTTGTTACATAATTTTAGAATTGAATATGTCCTATACTTAATAACAGGCAACCGCCTGGAAGAGATTGCTACTTAGCAACTTTAACTGTTTTAAGACAGTAGTTAAACAAAAACTTTACAAAAAAGGTTATTATAAAGTTAGTGATTATTTAGAAGATATGAATGCATGGGATTAACTGTCTGAGAAGTGATATTGGCCCCGATTCCTGCAGACACCGCCTAATTTTATTTTAGGTTATATCCGTCATTTTCGTATCCGTCGAAAAGGAAAGGGACGGATGATTCACAGCTCTTAATTTTAGGAAGAATGAGTAAATTAATGTGTCGGGTTATTGACTGGCGTAAAATTTTTAGACGGTTGGTTTAGATTTGTGCTTAAAATTGACGTGTGTTCCATAAATTTAATGCTTGTCGATTACCCGTCCCTTTCCTTTTCGGCGGATAAGAAAAGGACAGATATAACTTAAAATAAAATTAGATGGTATTTACAGGAATTAGCACCATTAGGCAGCTAAATTACTCGATTGTATACCAATATTTTATGTTTATTTTTTTTATTTTTAAAGAACGTCTAGGGCCCTGTGCCGAGGTTTTTCTTGCAGCTTCTTTTCCCCGGCTATACAGGTTGTGAGAAGCTGCAGTAGTTTTAGGCGGATGAGACGTTCGTTATGTAAAATTGACGATTCAAAGTGTAACTATGTTACCTATTGAATAAAGATATTTTTGAATTTTGAATTTGAATAATGCCGCTTGCTCTTTCTATTTCTCTTTTGTTTTGTAATTTGTATTTTCCTGTTTGTGTAATAAAGTATTTGTTATGTTATATTAAACATGGTTGCTTTGTCCTGTGTACAATGAATATTTAAATAAATAATAAATTATATTGCAGGCCACCTTCGATATCGATCCATAAGATGCACGGCCTATCAATCGAGAATGGTAGGAAGTTAATCAGTGAACTGGAGAATTTGGCTTCGGAGCTATGTGGTGAAGTCATGATCTTTCAACTGGCATCACATGCACAGGTAATATACCTCAATATCATTCTTATTCTGACCTGTATCATAGAATAAAGCATAATACTACGTATAGAATGGCAGCTCGGCGGCGCAGCGGTAAACGCGCTCGGTCTGCGATTGTTGAAGTTAAGCAACTTTCGCAAAGGCCGGTCATAGGATGGGTGACCCCAAAAAAAAAGTTTTCATCTCGAGCTCCTCCGTGCTTCGGAAGGCACGTTAAGCCGTTGGTCCCGGCTGCATTAGCAGTCGTTAATAACCATCAATCCGCACTGGGCCCGCGTGATGGTTTAAGGCCCGATCTCCCTATCCATCCATAGAGAAGGCCCGTGCCCCAGCAGTGGGGACGTTAATGGGCTGATGATGATGATGATAGAACGGCAACTCTCCGCTCCCCACCAGCGTCTGAGCTAGGTTTACTTCACCCCCCGTCGAACATATTTTAGACTTGAATCCTATGATGTCGTCACACACAGATGCGCGTGTACGATAATGTGTGTGTAAAGCGAGGTTGTTTGTATAAAGTTTTTTTTTTGTATGAAGTGTCCGGTGTGTGCGTCTATGGCCAAGAACCATAGACCTCGAATAACAAATAGACAATGAATCTCAGTAAAAAATTGTCTACGGCGCATCTTGTCACAAGCGACGGCGTGTAACGGGACTGTACAGCCGATATTGTACTTTATAGGAGTATAACATCTTAATTTGTGTATACATAATTATAATAATTTACAACAAGGTTCAAACGCTTTTAAAGAAAATCTCCTTAGCGAATGTGAGTGTTATTTGTGTTTAGGTTGTCAGTGCCAAGTGAAAATAAAAATATTTTTTTAAAACAACTGACTGAAACATTTTTTTTTCAGCAATTTCTGCACGACCACAACAAGCCGACGCTTTCGTTCTACGATGAAATGTTGAAGCAAAAGAATGAAATGGAAAAACTTAAACTTCATGACATGCAGGTTAAAGAAAATGAAGAGGTAAGCACTATAAATAGATAAAGTACATTTGTATTTGTGGATTCAAACTTTTAAATTTAATTTAAACCTAAAATTAAAGATATAAGTAAGAGATCTCTCTTAGTGATAAGTCTTCCTAGTGTACATGAGTAGAGTTGATTCATAAAAAGAAAAAAAATGTCTACTACTATTGAAGCTCAGGGTTTTCTATTTTATTGATTCCATAGACAACTGCGTTCACAAGTTCAGCTTTAGACGCATGGCTGAAATCTAAGCAAGCCTTACGAGGTTATAATAAAGATGAAATCCATACATACATACATAAACTCACGCCCGTAATCCCTAATGGGGTGAGCAGAGCCACAAGTAATCAAAGACAACTTGCAGCCACTGTTGATACGATGTCGTAAGCTGGAAATGATGAACCTTATGGTGATAAGAGATCAGCCTATCGCCCATAACATTAGTCCATCATGTTAGAGGACACAATCCCTCTGTCGGCTTTTACGACATGCCCGGGAAGACAAGATGAAATCCAGTTGCATAGTAATCATTTCTAATTTTTCCTCTTTCCAGCGTCAAAAAATAAAAGATGAGGTGCAAAAGAGACAAGAGATTCTACGATGTGCTGGACGGCAAAGGGTGCATAGATCAAGTATGAGCCAGGAGAACAGTAACGATGGACAAGGAGACGCACCGGAACTTGTTTTGTGAGTTAAGGAGTCTGCCCACTACACCGTATCATACCATGACTGTGCTATGAACGTATCAAGCACGGAAGGTAATACGATACGGCTTGCTTTGCCCACTGAAACGAGTCGACGGCGTTTAATGCCCGTATGATGCCGGTATGGTGTCCGTATGCAACCCGTATGTTGCCCACCCGTAATTTGTATGACTATTCATAGCCGTTTCATTATCGCATGTGTATCGGTAATGCCTGGACGTCTGGGAAGTGGTTTCAAGTTTTAAAATAATAAAATAGGTATGTCTATTAAAAGATTAACTGGCAACGTCACGTGCCATGCGCGGAGCGTATCGGCACCGGCAAAATATTCTCGCCGACAATAATCAACGCTCCGTGCATGGCACGCGACGGCACGAGTCGGTGACGGAACGGTCTAGTAGACATAGTATCATGCTTTTCTATACAAAGAATATTTTTTTGCCTGACACATTCCTATTACGGTCATGGTATGATACGGTGTAGTGGGCAGACTCCTTTATTGTTACTTTTTTTTATCATCATTGTAGCAGCGGTATCAGTACTGGTTGGAGGCCGAGGAAATGGATTGTGTACTGCAGAACGGAAGGCGATTGGGGCAACCACCGTTCTACACGCCCTATCTATGGAGTAATGAAAATGGAGGCGATTACTCCACCGACAAGAGCGCAGCTCTTAAATAAAGAGAGAGAATAATTTATTGTACACAGGATTTTTACTTCTGTATTTTTATAACACCACAATTTGTACGAACACATCACATTTGTATATCTATTTCTACATAATGACAACATAAGGAGAGACAAAAGGCACAACTTATTATTAACAGAAATTTCTTCCAGTAGGCCTGTGAGAGTGAAAGATTAACGAGGAGAGGGCAGACAGCGTGTACAAGCATACACAATAATACAAACATAATAATACACTAATCGCAACAATTAATATAATAGACTTACTTATATCTACAACTTATTATAAAATAATCAAACATATATACATACTGATATTAGGCAGCTAAATTACTTAATTGTATAATAATATTTTGTTATTTTTTTTAAAGAACGTCTAGGGCCCTGTGTCGAGGTTTTTCTTGCAGCTTCTTTTCCCCGGCTATACAGGTTATGAGAAGCTGCAGTAGTTTTAGGTGGATGAGACGTTCCTTGTGTAAAAATTGACGATTCGAATAGTATTGTTACCTACTGAATAAAGATATTTTTGAATTTGAATTTGAAAGCTTGTTTCCTCTTTATTTATAAGAAAACTTTACACTGATTTTTTATTCCAGTTACGCGGATGAAAGGTTATCGCCTGCAAAGAAGGTGGTACGAATACAATGTGAGGTGACTTGCACATGTAACTCTAAAGGGGCTCAGATCCTCAGGGTAACACAGAAGAACAACAAGAAAGTCTACATTGGAAATTGTTTGGGTAACACTCATACTTAATAGATCTTCCACCTTTCCCGGAAAAAATAAGCAAACGGTGAAAGTATATAAGTATTTGTCAGCAAAAGTTCAACTGAATTATTTGATAATCACCATTTGTTTATTTTTTTTTAAGGTGACTTGTATTTTGTAATTTATTTTGTAAGGCCATACTACTTTGTATGGTATAACAAGTTAACAGAGAATGTTACAACCATAACATCGTGCAAATCTGAATTCTGATTCAATATAGATAACGACTTCCGTGATTTCGAGGTTGAGCGTCGGGCTCATGATCTGGAGGTCCCGGGTTCGATTCCCGGTGAGGGACACGATCAACAAAAATATATTTGTGGGACTGTTCCCATTTTGGTTAGTATATTGCAGGGTGAAATCGCCGAAAGACCTGTTGATTCCGTGCTTCAGATGGCACGTTAAGCCTTTGGTCCCAGCTACTATACTTACTGTAGTAAGTAGGTATGTAGTCGTTACATGAGCCATGGCAGGGGACTGGCGGCCCGAATAACCTTGACACCAGAGTTAGTAATGGCGGTCATCGATCTTAAAACCCACAGAAACACGTAGTCTTCTAAAATATGAATGTAATGTTATTTTTCAGGGCATTCATCGAATGGCGCGACGACATACCTAGCGATAGACGACGAGTCAGGCGAGAGACTTATCGCCAAGAAATGGTCGCTATCCGCCGCGTCCGACTTCCAAACCAGAAATCGCCAAATAAACAATCTACACCAAGACTTCAAAGCCATGTGCAGACTAAAACACCCATCTCTTGTACCATACACATCGCTAGAAATGACCAAAGAACCAACAAAACGAACAGTGAAACAGTGCATTTATGTGTTCAGAGATTTCGTACTCGGATGTTCTTTAAAGTTCATTAAACATAAGATGTTAAAAACCAGTGACAGATACGAACTATTGAAGTTTTTAAGGCATATCAGTTTGGGAGTGTTCAGTGCATTGAAGGAGTTACATGAAGTGAGTGTCTTGCATAGGGATATTAGGAGTGAAAATGTATTTTTGGATGCTGAAGGTGGTGTTAAGTTGGTGGGAGCTGGACTTGATCTTATGTTGACGGAGATGTTTGAAGGAGAAAACTACTGTGACAGGTTCGTTACCACAAATTGATCATATTCTCGTACATAAGTCAATCGAATCCGTTTGTTTTATTAGACCAAATATACAAGTCATGAGAGGATAACTCGTCACAAAACGAAAACTAGAGATAATACCAGTTTTACAAATATACGCGTCATGAAAGAAGGCTTTTATTATGATTTTCAAGAATTATTATGACTTGTCTATTAGTTCTATTAAAACCCGCGGACTTCTTACGTGTGCGAACTATATTTTAAACTTATAAATCATCTTGCTTGACCACCCTTCTCATGACCACCCTTCTCATGACCACCCTTCTCATGACCACCCTTCTCATGACCACCCTTCTCATGACCACCCTTCTCATGACCACCCTTCTCATGACCACCCTTCTCATGACCACCCTTCTCATGACCACCCTTCTCATGACCACCCTTCTCATTACCAACCTTCTCATGACCAACCTTCTCACGACCACCCTTCTCATGACCACCCTTCTCATGACCACCCTTCTCATGACCACCCCTCTCATGACCACCCTTCTCACGACCACCCTTCTCACGACCACCCTTCTCATGACCACCCTTCTGTGACAGCCTTTGTCCATCGACCATCCTTGCATAGACGCAAGGCCGTATAAGGACGTAGAAGTCGAGCTTCCGACCCATTTTCACTTAAGACTCGCGTATTTCTAGATTAGCATTGTATAATTTATCCAGTCTTCTAGCCTATTCTTGGGTTGACAAGTTATGAAAGACATGTAAATAAATAAAGACCGTTACTCCTAGCTAAACTTGTATTTCTAGGCAGACGAAAGCGTCAGATATCTACGCCGCTGCACAGTTGTTGCTATCGATCGTCGCTCAAGAGGAGTCCATACATGAAGTTCCGCCTGACTTGCCGGGGTCTGCCAAGGATTTCTTTACCAGGTAAATTTTGTTAAAAAAATAAACAAGCTTTTAGAAATTAGAATTTATTTTGTTAGAAAGCTTGATAATAATTACTATTCGTAAATTACAAAGTGATTAATACTAACGTCGTTTCTACTAAAAATCTTTATTCATAATCGTTATTGTCCTTGTCTAGGAAAGACATAAATAAAAGACTTTATGACGGCAGTTTTGAGGTGTATTACTTTTTAGGCACAACTATTACAAAGAACGTGTTGAAAATGGAAGAGAGAGTGAATGATTGGAACGAATGTTACCATATACATATATAATTTTTCTTTTTTAAATAAGGAATGGTTTGGCTAGATAGTTGTTGCAAACTGTCCTTAATACTCATTCTAGGTAAAAAATGTCTCATTTGACTTCTGTCGTGTGGGTTGTGAGGTGGACTACCAACCTCATCAACCCTGGCATCAGTTGTATAAGTAACCTCTTGATAAACAACGAGTGTTTTACAATTTCCAGGTGTCTGACAGAGAATGAACACACGCAGTGGTCAGCAGAACAGTTGGTCAACCATGGCTTCCTGGTAGACGCTCCCGTCAAACAGCCTAATGGCAAAGAGAGAACCGACGATTTAAGCGGTTCTGAGGTAAATATACATACATACGTTAGATCACGCCTATTTCCCGTCGGGGTAGGCAGAGACCACAGAATTCTACTTGCTAGGATCCTGACACACCTCTAACGCTTCTTCGACTCTCATCAGTCTTCATGCATGCTTACTGATTTAGAGTACTCTGGCATTTCTTTAAAGAGCACCCCTTACTCAATTTACGTCACTACATTAAATAAACTAAAAATAAATAATTATAAACATGAGTTAAATTATAAACTTATATAGGCTTTGCCTCATGCGAAGAGCAAAAGAGTTAAAATAGTTAAAAAGAGCGAATTAACTAGACGCCTCGCGCTGATGACGCAATCATGTTCAATGTGTGTACGTGCGAACGTACAACGTGCGTGCAAGTGTACGTAATAACGTGCATGCAAGTGTACGTATTATGCATTAATCCCATGATGAGCTTATTACCCACACTTTACCGAGTTTTCTGTTATACCAACGTGGTATATGTTACCTGTTTCAGTTCAGTTGATTTGCATGAGTGTTTTTTTGCTATTGCTAAGTTATTAAAGCTACATTAAAACATTGTTTTAAGTTTAAGCGGTCATTATCATAATTAAAACACATAATAACGGGTTCTTACCGCGTTTAAAGTAGGGATACAATTAAAACAATATTGCATAACGAAATAATGGCTTATTGTTACAGGATGAGGATGCAGTTAAGAAAATGCAAATCCCCGTGCCAGGCACTCACGGCCATTCGAGATTAAATGCTGAGTTTGAAGTTCTCAAGTTTCTCGGTGAAGGTGCTTTTGGTAGTGTACTGAAGGTAAGCCGTGTCAGGGGCCTTTGGCGGCTTAATGGTAACATGGTTACCATGATTCATGAGCCATTGATACCACAACCCACACGATAGAATATCTTGTAATGAATACATCAGAACTGCTTTAGAACTGCACCTTTTTAAAAAAAAAAAACTCAACTGTAAGGCCGGGTTTCCACTGACGCGGAGATGTGCGGACTTGACCAATCACAGCGTTCGAGAGAGCGAAAAACTCCGCACATCATCTCCGCACAGTTCCGCGTCAATGGAAACGCAGCCTAACAATTTTTGCTTATCTGTAATTATAGCATTTTTTGACAGAATATTGTAATTGAGATGGTAACCCTAATCCCAACTTAGATTGTCACACTATTTACTTAACTTTTTACATTTGAAATGGTGTTCTTTCCAGACTACGTTCACATAAATAAATGTAGATAAATAAAGGTACATAATTACTCAAAAATATAATGTAATGGCAGAAACAATGTAAAAAAAAATTTGCTTGATATTTGGATCTTCACTTAATTTTGACCAGAATAATAATGGGTGGAAGATGTGTTGTGCCTGGGTGTAATAACATAACATAACATAAACAGCCTATATACGTCCCACTGCTGGGCACAGGCCTCCCCTCAATCAACCGGAGGGGGTATGGAGCATATTCCACCACGCTGCTCCAATAACAAGGGTCATAATTTATACTCAAAAACAAAGATAAAAGTTGCTTATGTCTGTTGTCTAGAGAGAATGTTGCTTATGTGTAACTGTTGTTAGGAGTGGAATTCTCTGCCGTCATCTGTATTTCCGAATGCATATAACCCGGGTGCTTTCAAGGCAGAGTGAACAAGCACCTTCTGGGCGAGCGAGCTCCATCTTAGGCCTCGTCAATGCTTTCGGGCAAGTCTGGAGCCCAGAGCAAACCCATCAAAAGCAATCCATGAAATTAGAATGTTAAATGCAGGAAAATCTCTAAAATTCAAAATATTTATTTCGGAAACTAGTCTATATTTTGTTAGTAACAAGAAGCTTAACCTAGTATTAGTAACAGATTCGAAACATGACAACATAAAAATAAGCTACATGAGGCCGGCCCGAATCACCGAAGCCGCGGGCAGCTATATAACTGCGGGCAAACCCACCCATCAAAAAAAAAAAGCGCCACCTGTATATATTTTTTGGGAACTCATTGAATGCATTTGTCAGGTGAAAAACAAACTCGACGGCGGTTTCTACGCGATAAAACGCGTCCAGCTCAACCCTGAAAACGTGATGTTGAACAAGAAGATTACTCGTGAAGTGAAGCTGCTGTCCAGACTGAACCATGAGAACGTGGTCCGGTATTACAACGCCTGGATTGAATCCACTACGGAGTGCAGCGACCGCGACGATTCCAATAGCGGAAGCGTACACATGCTCGGTAAGTCTTGATTGCACTGTCTTGATTGATATGGTATGGTAAGATATGGTAAATAAGATTTGGTATGGTAAGATATGGTAAATAAGATTTGGTATGTTAAGATATGGTATGGTAAGATATGACATGGTAGTAAGTAGTCGATACATGAGCCATGTCAGGGGCCTTTGGCGGCTCAATAGTAACCCTGACACTAGGGTTGATGAGGTTGGTATTCCGCCTGACAACCCACACGATAGAAGACTGTCTATGGTGGGGGACTTTTTGGCGGGAACGGAAACGGGACGGTTGCGTTCTTCATTGAATAATCTAAATAATTAATACGAAGTTAATGGTCTAAATAATTAATGGACTATCGAGCAGGTACTCTATGGTTTTGACGACCTGTAATTGATAATATACTTTAATGTAATTGAATTCCGTAATAATATTTAATATAAATTGAATTTAATTGAATTTTGTCTGTGACTTGTAATTATTATGACTATGACTAAATCGTCTGAAACAAACGTATGAAGCCTATGTTAATGATGAATATAGTATCTACGGGGTTGAACAGCTGGTTTTATACCATTTTTCTTCTGAATCCCACTCCAGTAGATAAGTAAAGACCTATATTTTTATTTCAGTCAAAACACCAGTACAGAAGAAACCTGGCAAGAGCTTGGAAGACATAGTAGCCAAGTTGGGGCAAGAGATCAAGGTAGAGTGGTCCATGTCGGAGGGACCTGTCCAGGTGAACATGTCTTCTGATAGCGAGGAGGACGACGATGATGACGAGCCGGGCCCTTGGTTCAGGTAGGGTTAGGCCATTGATACTTTGATAATATTATGAATGCCTCTGTGGTCCAGTGGTTGAGCAATCGGCTCACGATCCGAAGGTCCCGGGCTCGAATCCCGGTGGGGGCACAAAAATCACAAAGTGATCCCTAGTTTGGTTAAGACATTACAGGCTGATCACCTGATTGTCTAAAAAGTAAAAAGATCCGTGCTTCGGAAGGCACGTTAAGCCGTTGGTCCTGGTTATTACTTACTGATGTAAGTACATAGTCGTTATATGAGCCATGTCAGGGGCCTATGGTGGCTCAGTAATAACCCTGACACCAGGGTTGATGGGGTTGGTAATTCGCCTCACAATCCACACGGTAGAAGAAGATTACGAATGCGAAAGTAACTCTGTCTATCTGCTAGTCACGCTTTCAACCGATTTAGATGTGTTATAAGACTAGATGTTTTCCAGCTGAACGCATTTTATGTTTTTTCTTTACTTAATGCCGTCCAGCAGAGCATCCTTTCCTGAGCTATACAAAGTGTTAGTGACACCCTAACGAATAGTGAGGGGGATGATTCAGACCATGATTCTGAGTTGATATCAAGTGGAATTTCTTCTCGGAAAATGAATGAAATTTTTGGTGTTTTTCTAAATTCTTTTCAGTTCCATAATTTTGCGACGGAAAATTCCGCTTGATATCAACTCAGAATCATAGTCTGCATCAGCCATCAAAGTTTTCGTTACGATGTCACTAACACCCTGTACATTTCTATATCAAGGCCAGAAGACGATGATGAAAACAGCGACATCGCATTTGAAGAGGACGTCGACAACCAATCCCAGACGATATCTTCAGAGGACGCACCAGACTCGCCTCGCCCGCCATCAGAACGATTAAAACAGGTATGCGTCAATTTCAGCAGAATCCATACATTGCTTAACGGCCTCCGTGGTCCAGTCGTTGACCGTTAGGCTCACGATCCGGAGGTCCCGGGTTCGAATCCCGGTGGGGAAATATCACAAAAATTACTTTGTGATCCCTAGTTTGGTTAGGACATTACAGGCAGATCACCTGATTGTCCGACAGGAAGATGATCCGTGCTTCGGAAGGCACGTTAAGCCGTTGGTTCCGGTTACTACTTACTGATGTAAGTAAGTAATCGTTGCATGAGTCATGGCAGCGGCCTTTGGCGGCTCAATAGTAACCCTGACACCGGGATGACCAACCTCATCAACCCACACGATAGAAGAAGAGTAGAAGAGTAGAGATATGGGTGAAAGGGACAGAATAATAATACGACGACGTGTAGGCGCGCTACAGGACCTTAATAGCGCAATTGGGGCTCAACCGAAGTGGGGTATGAGGAGTGCGAGGTGCCTCTCGCAGTATGGACGCAGGTAGCGTCTCTGGTTGTCATGGTTACGCGCCCACATTGCCGAAAAATGCGTTTTGGAGGTATATAACCTAACCTATATTGGGCTGGGTTTCCTTCGTGGGTAGGAAGGTAAGACAGACAGTCGCTTCTGTAAAAACCGGGCCTTTCAAATCTTCAGGTTAGGTAAGTGGACTCCGCGAAAAAACGAGATAACGCTATGGAGATGATGATGAGAAGACTTAGGTACAACAGACAAGGTTTACGGGGTTGTCATCATAATTAAAACACATAATACCGGGTTGTTACCGCGTTATTATCAGGGATTTGAGACTTCCGATATTTCAACATTGGTGCAAGTGCCATGATCACGGTATGACTATGGGTCGTGCCGTCTTATGTCTTTTAATTATATGTTTTGAATCTCCTACGCAGGTCCTGTACATCCAAATGGAGTTTTGCGAGAAGCACACTCTAAGGCAGGCCATAGACAATGGTCTGTACCAAGAAAACTTCAGGGCTTGGAGGCTGTTTAGAGAGATCGTGGAAGGTTTAGCCCACGTCCACCAGAGAGGCATGATACATAGAGACCTGAAGCCAGTCAATATTTTCTTGGACTCCAATGACCATGTCAAGATAGGAGATTTTGGACTCGCCACTAAAGCTTTTACTGACATGCTTTTGGATGGTAAGTTAGAATAAAAAAAGGCAAATTATTGATAGTCACATAGTATCATAGATCTACGTAAGACAGATCCAGCCAGATCAGTCCCGCGCTATACTATAACCACCTTACAAATAAAAAATAAACCAGGGATGAACGTGGGTTTAATTCAAAAAAAATCAAATTTAAATAATAAGTATTTGACAGCCATGCAAAATTATTTTTTTTTTATTTAATTATTTACTTAAACACCTGTTGTTCATCCCTGGTTTAATTTTTTATTTGAGAGGTGGTAAGGGTTTGTCATAGTATCATTTTTGATAGTCGCTTGATTCGACTTTGATATCGATGTACTATTTATCATTAGTCGAATATCAATCAAGAACACACAAGTTCTTTTTTTTTTTTTTCAGAAAAAACAAAACAAGAGGATGTCGGTGGATCTTTGACTGGCCAGGTATTTTTTTATTTATTTGTATTTAACACAATTATTCATCAATAATTTAATATAACAAGCTGACGATTCTATCCCAATTATGCTAATCAGTACACGCTAAGTGGTCGGTAGTAAGTGCAAGTGCGGCACTGTTCCCCAAACAATGGAACATCTTAAATCGTGTCCTGCGTGCCCGAACACCTGCACGCAGGAGGATCTGATGAGCGCTGCAGATAGCGCCACACGTCATGCCAAGTTTTGGGCCGATACTAATTAGTTGCCATCGACACGATACGACAGAGCTCGCGCTTCATCTGAGCTTTCTGTTAGATCAACGTGAAAGGTGTTGAGCGTTGAGCCGTATCGCCGCCTATAATGGTTGAGCCAATTATGTTATTGAAAACTGTACGTAAGACAACAATAGGCTAATTTCCAACTAGTCAATGTTACTTTTTACTAAACGTCAAAACACGAAATTACAATAGAATTTGTATGAAAAAGCAACCTGTGACGTCATAGAAAACCTGATAAAAAGTCGCACTTTTACATGTTTCTATATTAAAATTCATAATAGAAAAAAGAAAACGTTTTTTGTCACCTTCACATCTGTCTTTGTTTAGTAATCAGAATTTCATAATTTATCTTTGACCTAGGAAACTATCCAATTCATTGGTGCTAGTCTGGACCGATACTCACTTGCAGGACCACATACCACAAATATAATCAAAGAATCAATGTTACTTATTTGGCTACTCAGGTGAACCTGAAAGAGTAATTTTCCCTTCCAGGTTGGCACAGCTCTCTACGTAGCCCCAGAATTACTCCAACGCACAAGCAAAGTAATATACAACCAGAAAGTCGACATATATTCTCTTGGCATTATCCTGTTCGAGATGTTCCATCAACCGTTGGCGACTGGCATGGAACGAATGATGGTGCTAACTGAACTACGTGGCAAAGATATCAGAATGCCCAAGGACTTCGAGACTGAGGACAATGCTAAACAGATTCTTGTTATCAGGTTAGTGTTTCTAATCTAGCCTACAAGATCCCAATGCTGGGCAAAGGCCTCCCCTTCCTCTTTCCATTTTTCGCGGTCCTGTGCGTACTCCGGCCAGTCACTCCGGCAAGCGTCCAAGGTTAATTCATAAATAATTTAAATAGAAAAAGAAAACGTTCTTTGTCACCATTATATTTATCTTGTAATCAGAATTTCATAATTTATCTTTGACCTACCCAATTCATCATCATTCATCGTTTTTGATCCAAACATGAATTCAAAGCCACAAAGTTCGTTTAGAACTCTGGGCGAGATTTGAACCAGTGACAGTAACATTAAAGTGCCACCATTGCCCGTGCCAGTGGCCGCCATTTGCCATGTACTTATTTAAGAGTCTATTTGTAATTATTTCTTTTTATTTTGGTGCAATAAAGTGTTGTAAAATCTAATATTGTATTGTAAAATCTAATAAATTTTACTTTCAGATGGCTACTAAACCATGACGCGAGTCTTCGCCCAACTTGCGCTGAACTTCTAGCAAGTGAACACGTTCCACGGCCAGTCCCGGAAGGGGCGTTATCAGGCCTCCTCTCCCACACACTGTCGGAGCGCGGCTCCCGGGGCTATCAGAGACTAGTGGGCGCCTGCCTCGACCAGCGCCAATCGCCAGCTGAGGACCTCACGTACCATAGCGGCATAAAGAATAGTCCCGCGCACATACTGGCGCAAATCAAGGATGCTGTAATCAAGGTATACTCCTTTTGTTACGTTCTTCGGTCATGTACAGAGCTGACCAGTGTGAGACACATTACGAGCCATGCTGTTAGTGACATCGTAACGAAAACTTTGAGGGATGATTCAGACCATGATTCTGAGTTGAAATGGAATTTTCCGTCGCAAAAGTATAGAATTGAAAATAATTAGAGAAAACACTAAAATTTTCAAGGATTTTCTGACAGGTCAATCAATACTAATTATCTGTCAGGTGGAGGCGACATTTCCAACATACATACAGTTAGTGACACCGTAATAAATGCTGAGGGGGATAATTCAGACCATGATTCTGACTTGCTATCAAGTGGAATTTTCCGGATATACCTAAAACAGCAAATACTTCCAGGTGTTTCGAAGTCACGGCGCGACGGAGTTTTCCCCGCCGCTTCTCATCCCGCGTGCGAAGCGCTGGGACCAATATCCGAATGCTGTCAAAGTGATGACGTCATCGGGCACCGTGTGTCATCTACCACATGATCTGCGGCTTCCGTTTGCTAGGTGGGTATAAATTCCTCATCATTAATTTAAGAGTCGCTCTTGTCGGTGTAGCATTTTCCCTGCTACTTTTTTAGTTTAGTAGTTTCCCTCTTGCCTTCCGCCCTGCAGTACTCTGTCTGGCGCGAGTGGGATGGCGCCCAGAGTAGTCTATTTCAAAGCCAAGACTCCTGTCCTCCGCCTCTGAATAGTACTGACAGTTACTGCTGCACTCTGTCAGGTTCCAGGTTACAGTCCCAGAAGCATAATATGACGAGGTCTCATTCGAGATTGACGGGATTGGGCGAATCTCCTGAGTTACACTTTTTGTTTTTTGATTGTGCTGATTTCCAAAGAAAAGTTTATTATTTAGTTAATATGTTTTCTTTCAAAAATAGGTTTTAGGGGTAAATAGTCCATTATTGGGATAATCGATTTGTCAGCAACACTATCTGATAGTTAGCAGAAAGTGGTATCACAAGCCCTAAATCCAGGGAAAATACATAAGTTACGTCGATGGACATCTATCTATAAAATATAAGCCAAATCTCACTCACTCACTGACTGACTCACTCACTCACTCGTCACGTAAGCGACGTGTAGGTAATAATAACATTATCCCAATTGAGGTAGTCAGAGATACATCCATCGCAAGATAAACTCACCCACACCTCACTGAGATTTCTTTTTTGAGCCGTATCGCCCTTTAAAACGATCGAGCCAATTGACTTAGTGAAAACTGCATGATGAATTGATAACTCATTGGTGCAAGTCAAGAAATTGGAGCACTGAAATCCAGACAGATTGGTCACTGAAAAACACTATGTTGCCGATCGTTTTCAGGCGCCGCACGCCGAAACGTGTTCCAACACGTTTTTTACACGTGTCAATTGCAGTTTTTCGGTCACTGTGTCACTATTTTACAGCCGATTTTTTCACCACCGTGGAAGAAATCACTGCCCGTATCCAATGATATATCACTTCACCAGTTAAAAGCACTTTTTCTATTTTTAATCGAATTTTTCGAGCGCGGATGGTTGGTTAGAATTCGATGTTGCCGTGACGGTGGGAGGCAAGCATGTGGGTACCGGGGTTCGACCCGACCCCGTTTGAGAAGCAAGCCAATGTACCCCAAGACCACAGTGACCGCAAGGTAATATTAACGTTATCATTTTCAGGCACACAGCATACGCGGCAACGAAGTATATGAGACGTTACGTTATTGATCGCGTGTACAGGGAGAAGCACGTTGGGTTCCATCCCCGGGAGATGTACGAGTGCGGGTTCGATATCGTCACCCCTAAGACAGGTAACGCAAAGCAAATATCACACGTTACCAACTCATCCTAGCGTTGTCCCGTTTTTCACACGGTCCGCTTACCTAACCTGAGGATTTGAGTGGTCCGGTTTTTTTACCGAAGCGACCGCCTGTCTGACCTACCAACCCGCGAAGGGAAAACCAGCACAACACAGGTTAGGTCATATACCTCCGAAAAATGTATTTCTCGGGAATGTGGGTTTCCCCGCGATGTTTTCCTTCGCTGAGCACGTGCATTTATGATCCTTTATGACAATCATTTGTTTAGGCATGTGCTGGATTCGAACCTGCGACCTCAAAGTGACAGGCAAGCGTTCTACCAACTAGGCTACCACGGTACATATTACAAACTGAATAAAGATTTTTCTTGTGCCAAACGATTGGTCATATCCACTTTAAGACTGTGTGTATTGTATGTTAGGATCATATGAAATCAAATTTTGGTTTTATGTCCCTTCGGGAACCCAGTATGATCTTATGTTCGTGTTTCTGTGTTATGAACAATCTTTATTTTCAGACTATTGTCCATAGATGTTAGAAACATGGTACTTAATCCTAGTGTTAGTAGACAAATATTTATTTATAAAACTTTGTTTTTCTTAGATTCCCTGTGGTCGGACGCGGAACTGCTGGTAGTAGCAAGCAGGGCGGCCGCACAGACTTCTCTCAAAGTGAGCATACATCTAAACCACACGGAACTACTGCGGACGTTGCTGATATCATGCGGCGTGCCCGCTGACAAGCACACAGACGTCTACCCGGTCCTCGTCGATGTTAGTTTCGGTAAGGGACAACTGATTACTTGTGAGTGAATCAAACTGGAGCACCGGGGTTCTGTGTCTAACTTGTAAGACCACTGGACAACTCCATCTTATCGGTTCATCTTTTTTCCAGGTCGAATAACAAGTTTACAACTGCAAACCCATTTGACGTCACTCTGCATATCGAACCGCGACGTGACGAACCTGCTGCATCTGATGGAGGCAGACGTCGCAGTCTATGAGCTACGAGAGCTGGTCGCTACGCTGGTAAAGCAGGCTAAACTGAGCAAGATTGCCGCACAAGCGGTGCATGACCTGGAGGCTGTCTATAGAAACGCTAGGGCTTTAGGATGTGAGGTTAGTATGTAGCAACTATCAGATACACTCCGCCTAAAAACTTCTAAAGAGCCACAGAACATCAGCAAATCGTGCTTTGGGCTGTCAGGTGAGTAACCAGGACACTCCATATAAAAATGTCTTATTGTGTGCCGCTTAACGCATAAGCGCGAGCGAGATACAGGAAAAGTAAGATCGAATGAAGAATTAAGAATGGAATAAAAGTAAGAACGAGAAGGGGTGAGGTCGTCCAATGGTATGGATTACAGATTGTACATCTCCGGACACACATAGACATTACGTATTGACGTTATCGTACATACTCATCTGTGACGTCTAATGACCGATCGTTGGGTGGGGGGGGGGGGGGGGGGGTTGTGTCAGTTAAACCGCTCAGCCGCTGGTGGGAAGGGGAGAGTTGCCGTTCTATACGTAGTATTATTCCATGTTCCAGTGTATAGTGACAGTGGCGCCGTTCCTGGCTTACAACGCGACCCAGCACTGCGGCGTGTTCTGGAAGATGACCGTGTTGAAAGACACGCACAAACCCAGCCCCAACCACCGCACCGGGAACCTGATCGCTGCTGGCGGCAGGTAAACAGAATTTGCCTTTCAACTGCTTTAAGACAGTAGTTAAACAAAAGCTTTACAAAAAAGGTTATTATAAAGTTAGTGATTATTTAGAAGATATGAATGCATGGGATTAACTGTCTTTTTATTTTTTTTAAAGAACGTCTAGGGCCCTGTGCCGAGGTTTTTCTTGCAGCTTCTTTTCCCCGGCTATACAGGTTGTGAGAAGCTGCAGTAGTTTTAGGCGGATGAGACGTTCGTTATGTAAAAATTGACGATTCAAAGTGTAACTATGTTACCTACTGAATAAAGATATTTTTGAATTTGAATTTGAAACACTCGGTTTCGATCGAAAAATCAGAAAGAAAGAAAGAGAGAAAAAAAGAAACATTTATTATTTAGGACACCACAGACACGGATTACATATATATACATTATAATGACATCACATCAGAAATCAACGCACACACGAAATATTTTCTATATAGAAACATGGAAAACGAACACAGAAACTTATACCTAAATTAAAATGTGACGTCATGTCGGCTTACCCATGTGTAGTGGATCACATGGTATAAGAAACGCAGCAGGCTTAGCACCGTATAACACGACGCGCAAGCTATACCCAGCCCAATACAGCTTATGTCACATACCTCCGAAAATGCATTTCTCGGGAATATGGGTTTCCTCACAATGTTTTCCTTCACCGCTGAGCACGTGATAATCATTTATGATCCAAACACGAATTCGAAAACAAATTCGTCAATCATTGCTTTAGGCCTGTGCTGGATTCGAACCTGCGACCTCAAAGTGAGTGGCAAGCGTTGTGCTACCACGTGAACCACAGGACACTAGTGACTTCAAATTAATACTCAATTGTTTCATTGTTCAGATACGACGCGCTAGTAGAAGAATTCTGGAAGGTGGCGCGGGCGGAAAATGACCACGACAGCTCGGAACTGAGATGCAGCTCTGTCGGGTTCTCAATGTCTTTGGAGAGGATAGCCACCACACTGAAGAAGATGGAGAATGACGCGCCGCCACAGCAGCACCTGGAGGTATGTCCTACTTGTCCGACCAAGTGTATGCCATCCGAGACCCGATGGTCATGTCATGATGGTGATTTAATTTAATGTATACAGGGTGCTAGTGATATCGTAACGAAAACTTTGAGGGGTGATTGAGGCCATGATTCTGAGTTGATATCAAGTGGAATTTTCCGTCGCACGTTTCCGAAACGGTACTTTTTTTTGACGTGACTTATTGTAGATTTGCCGCAGATGGCATTAACTACTTGGCCGGACAAATGGGGAGCGCTCAAGGCTCACACCCAGTACAACGTTTAAGACAACAGGCCTGAGGGTGCCCAGTTAGGCACGAACCTCTGCTCAGAGTGTCGTCTGAGAGAAAAAATATTTGAAAGAATTAATCGACCCTAGTGGGATAGCGATAAGCGCTGATCGAGGGAAATCGTCGACCACGCAGGCGGGGTCGGTATCGGGGTCCTGAAGTGTTTGGTGTCGCGATCTGATTGGCCGCCTCTCTGGCTAGAGTAATCGGGTCGTCGGGATCGCATATAACGTCCTTCGTCCAAACGGTACGAACTACGAGAAACTGTATTATTTTATTTATTTATTAACTTATATCAGGTAACCAAGAACTAAAATACTGCCCTATTTTTCCTTAAAAAAGTAGCATGGAGAATGCTAAACGGACAAGTGCGTGGCTCTTAAATGAATGATTGTTTACCCGGCCACTGGCGACCGCCTGCTATTACTCACACTAATAGCAAATATATAGGTAATTACTACGCTACGCACTATTCGTACTACTATGCACCTCCATATTACGTGCGAACTGTTGTGTTTTTTGTGAATGCCCTCTTATTTTTGTTTTCTTACTTTGTATCAAAGTGGCTGCCAAAAATCCCATTTTTCTCTTGCCTTATTTACGAAATAAGTTTATTTAAATTACTCAAGGTGTTTTTATAGTTTCACTGAATGTCAAGTAGCCTATTACAGCTCATGCACGCTCACCGTTAATATTTTGTTTACATTAAGTTAGTTTATTAAGTGAAATGTAAATTTCTTTTGAGAATAAACATTTCTTTAACCTGAATGATGATGATTTTGCAGTCTGCCCTCATCTGCGTTTGCGTGTGGGGCACAGCGGGGAGCAACCGCGACGGCATGGCGGCGGCGCGACACGCGCAGCTGGCCAGGGACCTGTGGGCGGGCGGGCACACCTGCTGCACCTGGCCCGCCAGCGGCAGCGACGCGCGCGAGCTGTGTCGCGCGGCCGTCGTGCTGCAACAGGACGACACACACGTCCGAGTCGCTTGCTGGACTGGAGACCGGTATATACTTCATATACGTAAGGAACACAGAGGGGGATGTTTCAGACCATGACTCTGAGTTGATATTAAGGCAGCATCAAAGCTGAAAAGTCCTTACCAAACAAAGGACAGTCTCACAAAGTGATTTCGACAAGCCTAACGCTCTAACCACTAGCCCACGGAGGCTGTAGTTGATGCCATTTACTGCAAAACTTTTAAAATATGTATACTTATTTATTATTGTATATATTTCTTCCTCAGGGTTCGTGAACACAAAGTCCCATTTATCGAAGTTCTGGATTTTGTAAAACAGAAGTTTAATCCGGATCCAGCAAGAACTAGCGAAGGTTTGTTTATTTTTTATTAACCGAATAGGGTAGTTTCCAACTAATCAAATCAGTTAGGTTAGCTACACACATAGCCGGGCCGACATGAATCGGCACAGCCGGGCGGTAAAAATCGAATATATGTAGCATGTTCGAGAAAAAAGCCGTTCGGCTTTCACTAGGCGGGCCGGCAGTCATCGAATTCAAATTTTAAATTCAAAAATGTCTTTATTCAGTAGGTAACATAGTTACACTTTGAATCGTCAATTTTTACATAACGAACGTCTCATCCGCCTAAAACTACTGCCGCTTCTCACAGCCTGTATAGCCGGGGAAAAGAAGCTGCAAGAAAAACCTCGGCACAGGGCCCTAGACGTTCTTTGAAAAAAGTCTCGTATGATTGTCAACCCGAATGAACTGCCCAATCTTCACAAGCCGAACAAGTGCATTAATAACATCGGGATCGTCTTTGTTGCTCGGCTAATACTGCCGAACCGACTATGCCGGCCCGACTATGTGTAGCTACCCTTACTTTTTACTACATGTCAACTGTCTGTATTTAGTAATCAAAATTTCACAATTTATCTTGAACCTAGTACGGTCACAAGTAATAATAATTATGTATACACTTTGAAACCATGTCACATTAAATTTGTTTTGACAAATTAAAACATATGATAGTGCGACAGGGTTCTAAAGTGGGTACATGATATTGTTCATGACGGTACACGACCCAATTATAGTGAAAAAACCACGTAAGCGCACATAAGCTCACGACTATATCCGAATTGGGGTAGTCAGAAGTACATCCATCGCAAAATGTATCGCCGTCGCTAATGGTCGAGCCATCTGCGAGCACTTGGGTAGGTGTTGAAGTCATAAACTTAACGTGAAGACATAAATATTTAACCATGAGTAATAGGAGGCGAGCCTATTGCCATTAACCGCTCACAAATCCTGGAAACCACGTTATATTAAATGTATTATTCATCATCATCAGCCGTACGACGCCCACTGCTGGGCATAGGCCTCCCCCAAGGATCTCCACGACGATCGGTCCTGCGCTGCCCGCATCCAGCGGCTTCCCGCGACTTTCACCAGATCGTCGGTCCACCTTGTAACGGGCCTACCCACTGAGCGTCGTCCGTATTATATTATTATATGGTCAAAATTCAAAGTCACTAAGTCGAATTCAGTCCAGTCGCACATGGCTGTCTATATATTTAGCCCCCTATTACACGAGTAATAGGAGGCGAGTCTATTGCCACGTGATATCAATTATCTATGAAACAAACATGAATTCAAAGTCTCTCTCTCTATTTAAGAGCTGCGCTCTTGTCGGTGGAGTAATCGCCATTCCTCACTTCTCTCCGCCAAATCCTTCACCTCCTGATACGACACGACCTACACCTCTTTTGTTTCATAAATGTTCTCCTAGGTCTACCCCTTCCTCTCTATCCTTCAACTTTTTCTTCCATGATGTTTTTTAGAAACGAATCGTGTTGTGTCAGGTGGCCAATCATATTTCCTCTCCGGTTCTCTATAGTCTTTATTATTGTTCTTTTTTCTTCAAATCAAATTTCTTTTTTTTTTTCAATTGAATGTCAATAAGTTGAATTCAGTCCAGTTAGAACGGCGGATATGAGACTCCCGATATTTCGACACTGTTGCAAGTGCCATGATCACGGAATGACTGATGAGATTGGAGTGGAGTAGGTAGATCCATAATTTTCTACGGGCAGACAAATCTGTCTACCCTCTTTCTTTGCCGCTTGTTTTTAATATCGGAATGTTCGGAACCATCTGAACTCGCACCAAACTCACCACGACAAACCGCACTCACTGATATCCTCACGTTTTGTCACCACATTAGGCCGTTTCAAGCTTTTTACAATCCCTATTTTAAACGCGGTAAGAACCCGTTATTATCTGTTTTCATTCTATACCCTTTGGTATACAGGCGTGATTCTTTATTCTGTTGTCTAATATAAGGTTATTTTTTGAACATTGCAGTTCCCACCAACCGCTCCATAAGTTGGAGTGAGACGGAGAAGTCGAACAGTCCCAGCATCTCTGTCACCTTCATCACGGCGAGTGAACGGATCACGAAGACTGCCAAAAGACACTATGAGAACCAGGTAACTATACTAAAATCAAACTCCCGCTGCCCGCGGTGCCATAAATCATCGGTGCGCTAGGGATGGACGCGTGGTGTGCAATCTTTCTTTTTTATAATATTACTTGTAACGAAGCATTTCGGACCAGAGAAGCCTTGACTGAAACACTAGATTTTTCACTACCTATATGGATATTATTTGTCCAAATTTTTTACAAAAAAGCTCAATACTGATCTAAATAAATAGCTAGTAAGCATCAAAAGAAGTTAATAATTGTTTTTAACCTGTAATTTATAGTAAATGGTTAAAAAAACACAGGAAAACACAAATGTGGTAATAAAATGTCAATAAGCCCTAGAATAAACCATGTAGGCCATAAATTTGGGTTTAAACTTATAACTGTTACATGAGTCATGTCAGGGGCCGTTGGATACATTAAACATCTGTCGCATAGTATGTAAGTTTTTATCTTCCAACACTGACATGACTACAGACGCAGTGATATATATCTATTTACATCTCCCAGTGACACTTGGTCGGTGACCCGTGGTCGGAAGGCACGTTAAGCTGTTGGTCCCGGTTACTACTTACTGATGTAAGTACGTAGTCGTTATATAAGCCATGTCAGGGGCCTTTGGCGGCTCAGTAATAACCCGTCAGGGTTAGAGGTTGGTATTCCACCCCACAACCCGATAAGAAGAGAGGGGAGAAAAACTACAGTTTAAAATATATGTTTTTTTTATCACCAGATAAACACACAAATAACATCGATCCTGGTGAGCCTCGGCCTGCAGCCGGTGCTGGCGCGGGTCCGCGTGCACGTGGTGGCGCTGGCGTGCGAGGCGGGCTGCGTGCGCGCACTGGCCGCGCAGCTCACCGCGCCCCTCGTCGCGCACGACCTGCCTCACGCCTTCCGCGCTACGGCTCACTCGTGAGTGTTTTTTTATTAATAAATGTGTTCGCGTGGACTTCATGTCTGCTATGTTCGGCTCTGGGTTTTGATCTTTGTGACAATTTTCATCTAAATCGCCTAGCAGTAAACAGTGCGAGCTAACATGCGAGCTGACCGAGTCAGTTATTGAGGTGCAGCTACTAAGCACGTGTGACCGCATCATACGAGTTACTGTCATATGCGAGTGGGACAGTTGCTCGCGTTCGAGTTACTTCAACATTTTTTTTTGTTTTTACTCGCTACTTGCCTTCCCCCACCACACCACTCGCACGCCGCTCGGTCGTCAACTCGCACGATTTTGCGAAATGACAGTAGCTCGTACGCTCGGGCCCACACCGGGTAGTGTTTCTTGTTTGGGCGACATGATACAAACGAATTATACCAGTACACTGGTATAGTAGCTGTCTTCTGCGACGCCAGCAGTTTGCATAGTGTGACCGTGCGAGGCGAGTCGAGCTACTGTCATACGAGTACACGGGCACAGTAGCTGTCTATTGTCACATCAGCTGCTCGCACTGTGTAACCTAACCTTTAGGCATTAGCGCATATTTATGGAACACGACTTTCGTGCCTCACCCAACAGTGTCTACATAACACCAGCGCCGCGACTTGGGATGAGTGAGGCTCTTTAATCGATGAACATCCTTTTTGGTATTTTGTAATTGTTTTGTGAAAATTTTAAGTGATGTTATTGTCTTGTTTTTGTATGTGTGGCGTCCTTTTATAAGAAACAATTCTATGTTATTCTAATCTATGATCATTGAACGTATTTGGGATGCATACTCACTTATATTTTTTAACGGAAAGCCGTCGTAGAGAGTGGTGGAGTGAGCCCAGTTGGTAGAACGGTTACTCTCACTTTGAGGTCGCAGGTTCGAATCCTGCACGGGCCTAAACCAATGATTGTCGAATTTGTTTTCGAATTCATGTTTGGATCATAAATGATTATCACGTGTTCAGCGGTGAAGGAAAACATCGTGAGGAAACCCACATCTCCGATGCATTTTCGGAGGTATGTGACCTAACCTGTATTGGGCTGGTTTTCACTTCGCGGGTTGGAAGGTCAGAAAGGCAGTCGCTTCTGTGAAAAACCGGACCTGTCAAATCTTCAGATTAGGGAAACGGACCCTGTGAAAAACGGGATAACCCTAGGGAGATGATGATGACTCACTTATATTTTGTTAATCCTGTTTTATCTTTTGTTTCAGATTCCAAAAACGCCAGAACATTCTAGACGAAGCCCTAGAAGAACTAACCAACATTGTGAAACAATCCAACCAGAACAGAAATTCAGAGGAAACACAACTCTATGCGCTGTTCTCTATACCGGATTCGCTTTGTCGTATCATCACTTGATAAAGTAAGCTATTACTTTCAACAGGAAAGTATTAAGATTTTACATGACACGGACATGTGAGGTACCTCATATTAATATTTAAGCCATACTGATTTTAAGCCATTATGATTATGTTATGCTCATTTTTTTAAATTAGCCGTCAAATCTCTAGAACCATTATTTGACGCTTATGAGGTTGTATTATAATAATACAACACCACGCCTGTATCCCAGAAGGGGTAGGCAGAGTTTTACAGTATACAACACACCCACTTCTCACCATTTTGAAGCTCATGTAATAGGGGGCAAGGAAATGTATCGATACATTTTGTCGAAATCGGTAAGTTTGTTCTTTGACAGAACCTTGTTTTCGAATTTTAAATGCATTTATTAAGAAATAATTACGTATGCAACGATGATAGATTAAAACCTCATGTGTAATTACCGCCGCCTCACCAATAAAAAAAACAAACAAGCGGTGAACGTGACGTTTAAGAAAGACATAAGTTTTCGCGCCTAAAATGCGCGCGTAAATTTAAAATTGAATTCCATGTTCAAATAATTCGATTCAAATCTTGACTGCCAAGTACTTAAACACATGTTCACCGCATGTTTAAAAATAAATAAACTTGAATATAGACGTAATGAAATTATAGCGGTGTATTTTCTACTGGTTGCATAGTTCAGATTTAAATTACATAATTATATTTCTAGATTCTACTATAATAGACTACTCATTCTGAGTCCACTTGATACCATGCGAAAATGCGACTATATACTCCTGCATCTCTATAGTAAGAATCGGTGAACGAAAATAAAAGGAAGCAAATCTCTTCATACTCGCTACAGTTGATTATTGATACCAAAACAAAAAAAAACACACTCACAGTACACTAAAATTCAAAAAGACAGTAGCAAAATCTTACACTAAAATTCAAAAACACACTCCCAGAAGCAAAATCGTACACTGAAATTCAAAAGCCACTTATGTTTCGGTAAGCGACAAAAGGCACACGCCGATTTATACTTTTATACCACAGCAATAAAGGCCAGGTATTAGTGTTCCCGAATAATCGATTATTTATCCCTAAATAATCTAAATATCGATATTGGAATTTCTACAATTATATCGATTATAATCTTTTTAGATCTAATTGTGTCGATAATCGATTATATCGACACTATCGATTGTAAAATAATTGCAAAACTATCGATAATATTGCAACAATCAATATAATCGATAATATTGCAATAATCGATTATCGGGCAACACTACCAGGTATGACGGCATGGTTTTAAAGCCCCGCTCCTCTTGGTATGATTTTCGTTACGTTGTTTTTGACCCACGAAAATGCTTCCATGTTCATTTCTGTTCACCGATACCAACCCTAAAATTACATTTTCGAAAAGTACCAATTTGACTCGCATGAGTAGTAAATACAAATATGAATTACTCGAAATACCGTAAATAATAATTTAAACTAGATGAGATACAATTACTTTAATAGTAATTTTATCGTTTCCTAGTAACACTAATTAATAATATCATTACAGTATTAATTATGATTTGTCAGTGTCTTATGTTTATATAATTCTAATAGTTACATAAGTGTACGTTATATATTTTTGTACAAACGTAAATGTGATTTTGTATTGACTTCTCAATCTATAAATAAATGTTACAAACATATTTGCTATAAATATAGTTTACATAAAGACCCCTTAAAGCTACTACGTCTTTATTTTATTAAGTCATGTTACGTAATTCCGTCACTACGTCATTCTGTCATTATGTCTTTCTGTGACTATGTCTTTCGTTGACTACGTCTTTCGGTCACCCAGTCATTCGGTCACCCCATCATTCGGCCACTACTTCATTCGGTCACTACTTCATTCGGTCACTACTTCATTCGGTCACTACGTCATTCGGTCACTACGTCATTCGGTCACTACGTCATTCGATCACTACTTCATTCGGTCACTACGTCATTCGGTCACTACGTCATTCGGTCACTACGTCATTCGGTCACTACGTCATTCGGTCACTACATCATTCGATCACTACATCATCCCGTCACTACGACATCCACTACATCATCCCGTCACTACGACATTCGCTCACTACGTCATCCCGTCACTACGTCATCCAAGCCGGCTGTTTGTCACTAGTGGTTGCAATTAGAGGCGCGAAATTAAGGTGGACAGGGGCCACCGAAGGGCTTGGCACAGGACAACGAGGCGCTTGCAGCAGTATGGTGGCAATACTCGATAAGAACATGGCCATTATAGCCCAGAACATGATTACTACGAAGAACCGCCAGCGGCGCCACGTCGCCTCTTGCCGGCAAGTCAGGACTTCTTCCGAGGATAGTGGTCTGCAAAAAACACATACACAAATTATGAAATTCTGATTACTAAATAAAAACAGCACTCATATAAGCGAGGTGACTATTTTATTCGCCTGGGTTATTCTTTCATTCACTCATTCATTTTAAAATTTAAAACGGTTGTCAGTCATCCATCCCTTCTTTTCGGCGGATAAGAAAATGACGGGTATAACTTAAAATAAAATTAGGAGGTGTCTGCAGGAATCGGAGGCATTCATTCCTTTATTTTTTAAGTTCGTACTACCTGCGATCGGTAGTGATGGGCCGTTCCCGAAGAATCTTCCCATTTCGTAGTTATTTTAGACCTTAACTTATTAGTAGTATATTTGATAATAAAAAAAATATAAGTACCTGAATCGTCTGCAACGAACATCTTGCCCGGTACGAGGACCCAATAGTGGCTGTCTTTCTGGATCCATGATGAAGAACAGTGAGTGAAGAAACGTAGGTAGAGGTAGGTACAGTACACTACTATTGACAAATATTATCTATATTTTATTTCATAACTTTTATTAAGGTGGTTATTGCTTACGCGACAATTTCTTCCAGAAAATCTTTGCTATCTTGTAATAATCGTGTAAATACAACGTATATACACATTTACTGATATTTCCAGTAGACCCCTGAGTATTATTATTATTTTCTCAATTATTTTCAAATCGCTTCTAAAAAAATCACTCTCGATACCCAACTTGTTATTTCAAAATTCACAATAAATAAAAAATCAAAGTTTGTTAATCACTTCAAATGAAAAAATATTCCACGTCCATAACTTATTTACTTCTTCAGCACACTGTTATTACAATATTGTTATAAATACTCATAGCCTTTATCGCGACCCTATCGGCCTCCAGTGCACGCAAGACTGACCCAATGATAACGTGGTCAATGCATTATTTTATAAAGTGCAATAAAGATCCATATTATTAAGACGCCATTATTATTATAAATGTGAGAAAGATGTTTGTCTGTAACCTCTTTCACGTCAAACGCTGGATCTAGATGAAAATTGCCATGCTTTCACAGGGTCTGGTTACCTAACCTGAAGATTTGAGGTCCGGTATTTTACAAAGGCGACTGCCTATCTGAACTTCCAATTCGCGAAAGGAAAACCAGCCCAATACAGGTCAGGTTACATACCTGCATTATAACGCAATTTTTCCTCATCATGTTTTCCTTCACCGCTGAGCACGTGATCGCCGTATAAAATTGCCATGTAGATAGAACGACATTTCATTTCATAGAACGAAGTAAAGAAGCGCATTGGCGGTCTTAAAATAAAATAAGCCGCCGATATACGTTTATGGGACGGATAAAAGGCTTAGTTCACACGAGCGGAGTAAGGTTCCGTGCTGCTAGTTGTGCCACATTAACGGAGAATCTACGTAGGTATCCTTTAACCTCGTAACGCCGAAGCATAATTACGATTTCGAAGTAATAAACGACGGTGGTACCTTGAAAAGGACCAAATTTTTGTAGTCGTAAAGGCCGAGCACTTCAGGTACAAATTTTAAAGTGTTAGAGTTATCCGATCGGGTTCAAATTAAGTGGAGACCTATGTAAGGATGAATAGAAGACATTTTTGAAAAAATTACGTTTTTTTTTTAGTTCTTCCAGAAGGACTCCCGGTTTGAGTCACTACTTTTAGTAAAATTTGAAAAATATTATTATTATAAAGGGTTATGTATTTTTTCATTAACATACATACCTATTTGTACGTCATAAATATGTGTATATACTTACATATTTAAATATAAAATAAGTAACGAGTTTTAGTTTTTATGATGTAGTTTGTGATTAGTCCCTCTGGAAGTACATTAGGTTTATATTATTAGGAAAAAAAAATAATTCATGGTGTCAGTTTAGATCATTATTAGAAGGAAAAAGGAAATAAAATGAAGACGGTAGTTTTTTTTAATCATAAGATCACGTAAGCAAGTCAGTCTATATCGGTATGATTTAATCACATATAACAATTTAAAAAACTTTTTGAAAAATATCCGGACATGACACCTAAAGTCCCTTGCAAAGGACTAAAAAAGTTTGCTTTCTTATTGCTAACGATATCGATACAAAATTGATAAAATAACTATGTCATGTTGTTGATTATTATCTTACCTGCGATTTCTGAAAATAATGTGTATGAAAAACTACGAAATTCGATTATTAACTTGATTTTTTTTACCTCGTCGCCGTGTGCGCGCCATCTTTACCAATAAAATGACAAATTACGACAAGTGATACATATTTTTTTTTATTAAAGCCACCTATTCACGAAATTGAATGAACTAGTTCATAGACAAAATACTTTTTTTCTCAATCGGCGCAAAGGTTTGAATTAAATTGACAGGCAAAGTTTTGGTCCTTTTAAAAGTACCTTCGTTGATTATTAGAACAAACTATTTCAAAACCTTCGGCCTTTATGACTACAATTATTTGGTCCTTCTCAGAGGACCCCAGGGCTTACGAGGATAACACAAGTCTCAAGTAAGAACTTAGCTTAGGATACGATGGTTTATTATATTTTAGAAACAATGTAAAACCATGTAAAATTGTAAATGTGTATGTTAAGTAAGCTGTACACATTTTGAAAATAAACAATTTATTTATTTATTTTATATCTGGCAGCACGGAACCGCATTTTCCTTTGCTTCTATCCTTTTCTGTCACACAAAACTTATGCTTAACAATAAATAACCGTAGGTACTTCACAGGGACGAAGCCGCAATCAACAGCTAGTCTTTTAGATAACAACAATGTTTAATAGTTTATTTATAGGTAATTAAGTATGCATATTATCTAGGACACTGGATGTTCGCGTTGGCCGTACCTACCTATTCTAGAATAGGCTAGTTTTCCAACTAGTCAAATCAGTTACTATTTACTAAACGTCAAAATACGAAATTACTACGGAATTTGTATGAAAAAGCAACCTGGGACGTAATGTCGACGCGAAAAACATGACAAAATGTCGCACTTATTAATTTCTTTATTAAAATTCAATAATAAGTTAAATTAGTTGTATATTTCATTCAAACGAACAATAAATAATTAAGCACATTAATAGAAGACGTTTTTTATCACTTTTAGATCTGTCTTTATTTAGTAATCAAAATTTCATAATTTCTTTGACCTAGGTAACTACCCAATTCTTTCTACTCTCCCACTCGACAACGCGCGACGCTCAAAAATCGCTTAGTGTGAGGATTAACTAAGATAGATAGGTAGTGGCCCCGATTCCTGCAGACACCGCCTAATTTTTTTATTTTAAGTTATATCCGTCATTTTCATATCCGTCGAAAAGGAAAGGGACGGATGATTCACAGCTCTTAATTTTAGAAAGAATGAGTAAATGAATGAATAACCCGGGCGAATCAAAAGGTACGTCGCTGGTATGCAATCCGTTTGACGTGCTGTCTACTTAACTGTGTCGGGTTATTGACGGATGTAAAATTTTTAGACGGTTGGTTTAGATTTGTGCTTAAAATTGACGTGTATTCCATAAATTTTATGCTTGTCGATTACCCGTCCTATTCTTTTTCGGCGGATAAGAAAATGACAGATATAACAAAATAAAATTAGATGGTATTTACAGGAATTAGCACCAATATTTTATTTAATGCCAATAAGATTAAGTATAAATAACTACTTATAGCCGTGGTAGCCCAGTTGAAATAACGCATGACTCTCACTGTGACGTCGCAGGTTCGAATCCAGCACGGGCTTAAACTTATGATTTTCACGTGGTCAGCGCTGAAGGAAAATATCGTGAGGAAACCCACATCATACTCGAGAAATGCGTTTCGAATGTGACCTAAGTGTATTGGGCTGTTTTCCCTGCGCGGGTTGGAAGGTCAGACAGGCAGTCGCTTCAGTAAAAACCGAACCTGTCAAATCTTCGGGTTAGGTAAGCGGACGGGAGATGAGAAAGGAATTCACTCCTTCACACAACACGGAGTCCTTCAAGCAATGCGTGAATAAGCACTTAGTATGGTTTAATGGTATAACGCTTGATTGAAGATGTTAACGCCTGGCAAAATATAAAGAGCAAGCAGCGCGCGGCAAGATATTGAAGTTGGTTTCAATAATCGAGTAGGCGCAATTAAGCTCCATACAATCGACGGTTGTACAACCCTTTGTCTTCACAATTTATACGCGAATTTTGTTAAAATCACCTACAGACTGTAATTCTACTTAATTAGTATTTATTATAATCACGTATCTAAAATTTGCGTGGTTTTATTGGATAACTCCTACGATTCCCACTAAATTCACCGGAGGAAGCTGATCACCGCAGCTGGATGCGAGTCATCGAGTCTTCAGCTACACATCGGTCGCTACACTAGGTATTTTTAAATTCGAAGGAGACCAATAAAGAGAAAATTATATCGTTCATTATGGGAGTACCAAAATTGTCTCGAAGTGATTTGATTGCTTGTTGCTCAGCTCGCCCTATTAGAGATTACAGGCGTGACGTATGTAAACGATATCGGAAATTGCCGTTTGAGAAATTCTCATTTAGCGAGTTTGCCCTTCCGCGAAGTTGTCTTTTAGCGAACAGTTTTTTTCCTCATAAAAGTTTGTTTTGTTTCGGCTTTTACCACAGTTTGCCCAGACAGCCGGAGTGTTTCCATTAGCTATGTCTACATTGCTAAAAAAATAAATACAAAACCTTGAAAGTGGGGCAAAAGTGAGTTGTTCTGCTTCCTAATGGAACGATAGTACTGACACGATATTTTTAAACTTTTTCTTTTGTAGAAAACAGCATTAGATGTGGCTTGGTGTAAAATTAAAGTCCAGTGCTTTGATTAAGCTCAGGATCCGGAGGTCCCGGGTTCAAATCCCGGTGGGGACATATCACAAAAATCAATTTGTGACCCCTAGTTTGGTTAAGACATTACAGGCTGATCACCTGATTGTCCGAAAGTAAGATGATCCGTGCTTCAGAAGGCACGTTAAGCCGTTGGTCCCGGTTACTCCTTATGTAGGTAAGTTAGTAGTAGAAATTATAAACCATTAGTTGTCATAATTATAAAATTTATGTTTTTGTAGGTGTTTTTGGTCTATTACAGAAACGACGTAACCAGGTTTTAAGTGTTAATTTGTTACTTTGCAAGAAACTGATTGGACTTTTGCACCTTATTTTACCTACAAAATAACATAACGTACCATCACGCCTGTATCCCCGAAAGGGTAGACAGAGGTGTATAATACACCCACTGCTCGCCAGCTACGTCTGTCCCGTGTAGTGGGGCGAGCCTATTGCCATTAACCGGGCACAATTCCTGGAAACTCCGTGATATCAATTATATATGATCCAAATATAAAATCAAACTCATAAAGTCTCATTCGGATACTACGATGTAACTGACGCGCGACGTACAGTCATGAGCAATATAATGTATTTAGGACTCTGTCGCACTAACATAATTTAACATTTAGTGAGACTTACAGTTCAATTTGTCAAAAAAGTTAATATGACATGGTACCAAAGTGTATACATATTAATGCTCGTGACCGTACCTAGGCAGGTAAGTGCCTACATATTATCAGAAATAGCCTATTGATGCTAATTCCTGTAAACACCATCTAATTTTATTTTAAGTTATATCTGTCATTTTCTTATCCGTTGAAAAGGAAATGGACGGGTAATCGGCAGGCATAAAATTTATGGAATACACGTCAATTTTAAGCAGAAATCTTTAACAACCGTCTAAAAATTTTACATCGGCCAACAACCCGAGAGAATTAAGTAGACAGCACGTCAAACGGATTGCATACCAGCGAGATACCTTTTTGATTCGCCCGGGTTATTCATTCATTTACTCATTCTTCCTAAAATTAAGAGCTGTCAATCATCCGTCCCTTCCTTTTCGGCGGGTAAGAAAATACAGGTATAACTTAAAGTAAAATTAGGAGGTGTCTGCAGGAATCGAGGCCATTATGTAAAACATAAGTAGGTAGGTACCTACACCTGCTGGTTCGTTATATAAAGAGTCTTCATAAAGTAACAAAAACTTTCATCGAACATCCTACAAATCCCACTTACAAACTTACCTACTAAAGTCACCTCTTAACTGACAAAGTCTTCAAAGAAAAACTCCGGACGCAAACACGATAGTCCCACGTGTTTGTTTTGCCAACTACTTTAACTTTTCTTATAACTTGAAGTTGTCAATGAGATATTTATCCCATTTTATCCTAAGGCCCGCTAACTTGACCGGAAAATATTGATAGGTATATGGGTCTGAAACGGCCACATTGAATCAATTAATCTAAACTAGCAATAATAATTTCACATTTGCGCAATTTTTTTTTGACGTAACTTGTTGTAGTTTTGCCGCAGATGGCATTAACTACTTGGTTTAACTCTCACCCGGTACAACGTTTAAGACAACAGGCCTGAGGGTGCCCAGTTGGGCGCGAACCTCGGCTCAGAGCGTCTTCTGAAAGGAAAAAATATTTGAAAGAATTAATCGACTCTAGCGGGTCGATAGCGATAAGCGCTGATTGAGGGAAATCGTCGACCACGCCGGCGGGTTCGGTATCGGGGTCCTGAATTGTTTGGTGTCGCGAATTGATCGGCCGCCTCTATGGCTAGAGTAATGGGGTCGAAGGGATCGTAGAGGTATATACGTCCTTCGGACGCCGATACTTTTCAGTACCGTCCCTAACCGGGATGTATTCTGAAGCCGCAACTACGCTGGTAGTTGGGTGGTGCAGAGCAGAAACGAAAAAAACGTTTTGACGCTAATTTGAGCCATTGGGCAATGGTTGGCAGAAACATTTGTGCAATGTCAACAAATTGGGAGGTCCCGGGTTCGAATCCCGGTGGGAAAATATCACAAAAATTACTTTGTGATTCCTAGATTGGTTAAGACATTAAAGGCTGATCACCTGATTGTCCGAAAGTAACAAGATCCGTGTTTCGGAAGGCACGTTAAGCCGTTGGTCCCGGTTACTACTTACTGATCTAAGTAAGTAGTCGTTATGAGTCATGTCAGGGGCTTTTGGCGGTTCAATAGTAACCCTGACGTCAGGGTTGATGAAGTTGGTAATCCACCTCACAACCCACACGAGAGAAGTTCTTTTTATGTTTCTGTTATAAGTAATATTATGAGACAAAATGCTCATTGCATAATCAATTACTTATTGTACTTATGCTTTCATACAAAAGCGCTTACGAATACGTTATAGAACGCATGTTTCCCTATATCACAAACAAGGTGCCCCAATTTGATTTACTGCCGATTCTCCTTTGTACTCTCAAGTCGGGAGGCGTGTAAGCAAAATAATAGGATATTATACAGCTGAACCCGTGGCCCGAAAGGCAATTTACAGCCTTAAGTACTTAGCATTGTTTATACATGTCAGATTTTTTTAAGACGGTTTTTCTTGCAGCTTTTTTTCCCCGGTTATTCAGGTTGTGTGAAGCTGCAGTAGTATTAGGTGGATGAGACGTTCGTTATGTAAAAATTGACGATTCAAAGTGTAACTACCTATTTTATGTTACCTACTGAATAAGGATATTTTTGAATTTAACTACTCACTTCCTCTGGGTTAAATCCCAATGCGTTCGATGCGAATTGGTGCGGGGACACACCCCGGACTCTTCATACAAATAACCTCATTTTACACAGACACTACACATTGACATTATGTCAATTGTGTGTAATGTATCAATTGTATAAAAATATTTTGTTTATTTTTTTTAAAGAACGTCTAGGGCCCTGTGCCGAGGTTTTTCTTGCAGCTTATTTTCCCCGGCTATACAGGTTGTGAGAAGCTGCAGTAGTTTTAGGCGGATGAGACGTTCGTTATGTAAAAATTGACGATTCAAAGTGTAACTATGTTACCTACTGAATATCTATGTGTGCGACCTCTGACATCATACGATTCAAGTGTAAACTATGTTCGGGGAGGGGGGGGGGGGGGGGTAAAGCTATAGGCGTATATAGTTTACCAAGTAGTGAAAAAGCTTTATATCAGTTTGACTACTTTTTATTTATCTTAACGTACCTAGTACCTACATCACAAAACAAAAATAATCACATACATACGATTTTGAGTATTTCTTATGAACTATAATTTATGTCTGAGACACATTAATTAGACTTACATATAGGTAGGTACATGAGATACTTATTTGGAATAGAAAAATTTACCACCTTACAAATTAAAAAATAAACCAGGCATGAATGTGGTGACAGCCAACCAGGCATGGAGGTCGAATTGTACGTATGATAACTGGATTCAATTTTGCTTGGCTGTCAAATACTTGTAATTGCTATTTGTAAGGTGGATAGAGAACTAAATAGACCTAAATGTAAACTTTGTTTGTCTAGAATATTCTCTGATAAAAAGGAGACATTTTCTTTTGTACGTTACGGTACTATTTTCATAAACTAGATGGCGTTACTGAGTTGTGAGGTCTCTTAGAATCAACATGACATAAGCTAATTCTCTAGAGAGGTACATCCATCGAATAACTGAGTATCCACGCTTCGCCAATCGTTCTGTTTTCCTCACATGGTAGATAAACCCTATCATTTATATTAAGAATAATAAGTTCTCACAGCCTCCGTGTTCTACTGGTTAGAGCATTAAGCTCACGATCTGGAGGTCCGGGTTCTCATACTCATACTCATTTATTCATAAAATTTTTAAATTTTACATGTTCGATTCCCGATGGGGACATTGTCGAAATCACTTTGTGAGACTAGGACAGTCTCACATGTTTGGTAAGGAATCACCTGATCGTCCGAAAAAGTAAGATGATTCCGTGCTTTGGAGGGCACGTTAAGCCGTTGGTACCGGCTATTAGCTGTTGAAACACCTCCACCAATTCGCAGTGGAGCAGCGTGGTGGAGTATGCTCCATACCTCCTCCGGTTGATTGAGGGGAGGTCTGTGCCCAGCAGTGGGACGTATATAGGCTGTTTACGTATGTATACAGGGTGTTAGTGACATCGTAACAAATACTGAGGGAGATGATTCAGACCATGATTCTGAGTTGATATCAAGTGGAATTTTCCGTCGCAAAATTCATGATTTTAATTTACTTTTTTAAAATTATTTTCAATTCTATACTTTTGCGATGAAAAATTCCACTTGATATTAACTCAGAATAATCAGCTGTTTCATCCCCCTCAGTATTCGTTACGATGTCACTTACACCCCGCACAAGTACATACTGTACCCATACAAGTAGGTATGGGTGTTAGTGACACCGTAACGAATACTGAGGGGGATGATTTAGACCATGATTCTGAGTTGATATCAAGTGGAAATTTCAGTCGGAAAATTCATGAAAATTTTTCTTATTCTTTTTATTATTTTCTGTTCCATACTTTTGCGACGGAAAATTCCACTTCATATCATCTCAGAATCATGGTCTCAATCATCCATCAAAGTTTTCGTTACGACGTCACTAACACCCTGTATACACTTATATGAGTTCTTACTACATACTTCCATCAGAGAATACATTTACTGCTTCGGATGTTAACTTTATCTAAATAGGTATAAAAATTACTGCCACAGTTGGCTCGACCATAATAGACGGCGATACGACTCACCACCTATCACGTTGGTCTAACAGAAAGCTCGGTGAGGTGTGGGTACTTGGTCCATTTTGCGATGGATGTACGGTCACGAGCATTAATATGTATACACTTTGGTACCATGTCACATTAACTTCTTTGACAAATTGAACTGTAAGTCTCACTAAATGTCAAATATGTTAGTGCGACAGAGTCCTAAAGTGGGTACATTATATTGCTCATGACTGTACCTCTAACTACTCCAATTGGGATATAGTTATGAGTTTATGTTATTGTTGAAACTTTATATTTCTGTTTTTATGCAGTACCATTGGTAAATATCCTTTTAGCAAAGTCCTTAAACGCTTTATTCTTCACGGTTCCAGATAGGATGATGACAGGGTCTAATCTGAAGTCAGCTTTGCGTCCAGCAATATAAGCTAGTAATGGTAAGAATGATGTGCTGAATTGCTCGGTGTGTTCCTCTCGGATCAGGTTGGCTGTAGATATTATCTTGGTCAATGCGATCGTAACTTGGTGATCCGTCAGGGGTTCCTTGAAGAAGTTATACTGGAAAATAAGTTTTGTCAATTAAAATCTAACAGCCTCCTAAATTGACTGTCCTTTGTTTGGTAAGGACTTTTCAGGCTTGAATCACCTGATTGTCCGAAAAAGTAAGATGATTCCGTGCTTTGGAGGGCACGTTAAGCCGTTGGTCCCGGCTATTAGCCGTAAAAACACCTCCACCAACCCGCATTGGAGCAGCGTGGTTGAGTATGCTTCATACCCCCTCCGGTTGATTGAGGCGAGGCCTGTGCCCAGCAGTAGGACGTACAGCAGTAGGCGGTTGAGGGAAAATGTGTGGATAATTCGGTTAAATGTACAGTCATGAGCAATGTAATGTACCCACTTTAGGACTCTGTCGCACTAACATATTTGACATTTAGTGAGACTTACAGTTCAATTTGTCAAAAAAGTTAATGTGACATGGTACCAAAGTGTATACATATTAATGCTCATGACCGTATGGGGTTGTCGTGGTTTGGTACGCCCATTTCAATTCGGATGAAAATTGGCACATAAATTGACACTTTCTAGCAGACTTAAAGAGTATTTTACTGAGATGGAGTTTGAATATTAACAGAAAGCTTAATTCTATTTTACAAGTCAAGCTGGTATCACTAAACTGGCGAAATAATCGCGGTCAGTAAATTGACAATTCTTTTTGCTATATTCGTTTTCCTCTTGTGGTTTCGGTTTCACTTTGTGATCCCTAGTTTGGTTAGGACATTACAGTCTGATCACCTGATTGTGGAAAGTAAGATGATCTGTGCTTAGAAAGGCATGTTAAGCTGTTGGTCCCGGTTACTACTTGCTGTAAGTAGTCGTTACATGAACCATGTCAGGGGCCTTTGGCGGCTCAATAGTAACCCTGACACCAGGGTTGATGGGGTTGGTAATCCACCTCACAACCCACACGATAGAAGAAGACGTACTATTTCAAAACCTTACCCGTGTAATGTAAACAAAGTTCCTGTAGCAATTGAGCAGGCATTCCCAACTATTACTCCTATTCTCCTCCCTGTTGGCTGATTCTGCTGCGGTGAGAAGCTGGATTGCTTCGTGGATGAGCTTCAGTTTATTATTGTCGTTGAACACTGTTAGACTGTCCCAAATCTCCAGCCATTCGCGTTGGGTAGTTGTGCACAGGACCTGTAAGTTTATACCTGTTACCTCAAGCCCTCGCGGCATGGCAACTATATATAGGGCTTCGATCTATAGCCGTACGACGTCTCTATATACGTACATTGTATTCGCTACGTCTATTGGTCGCAACCCTGGACCGCGCCAATCTGTACAGGGTGTTAGTGACGTCGTAACGAATATTGCGGGGGTTTGTCCGGCCAAGTAGTTAATGCCATCTGCGGCAAATGTACAATAAGTCACGTCAAAAAATAAAAAACTGCGGGGGCGATTCAGGCAGGGGGGGAGGGAGGGTTCGATTGAGGATATTAACTCAGAATAATGAGCGGAATCAACCCCCTTAGTATTCGTTACGATGTCACTTACACCCCGTACAAGTATGGACAGGTATCCATACAATGCATATGGGTGTTACTGACACCGTAACAAATACTGACGGGGATGATTCAGAACATGATTCTGAGTTGATATCAAGTGGAATATCGTGTCGGAGAATTAATTAAATTTTTTTTCAAGTATTTTTTTCTTCCGCTTGATAACTACTTAGAATAATGGTCTGAATCATCCCTCAAAATTTTCTTTACGATGTCATTAACACCCTGTATTTTCGTTTCAATATTACAACTACATACCTGTGACAACCAGCTAATGAGTTGTGTGGCGTCCGTATCAAGATCAATGCTTTTGCCACTGACAATTTCAACGAAATTCCTGCCGGATGGATTCCACAGCTTTTTGTAATAGTAACAATTCAGTGGGTGTAAAGTCCTCAATCGGCACTTAAGCCAATTTTCTTCTTTCGCTGTAAAATTAATAGCAAAATACAGTAACTATGTATTGATACAAAAGATCTCACATATCACCTTCATAAACAATTACTAACAAATTAATCAATAGAATAAACATAATATAACAATAAGTGTGTAATAAATATAGAACATCAACATTTATGTAGAGACCAGTGTGGTTAAAAAGCCACATCAAAGGAATTCATCTAAAATACCAATGTCAAATAGCAATAATTGCTTTAATAAATGAACCTGGCAACATTATTATAAATGCAAAAGTAGAGACTTTTCTAAATAATTTTATAAACCAAAGGCTAAATAAGCCTTAATGCTTAATTGTTTTAAAAACAAATCAAATTAAACAATAGAGTAATGTTTTATTAGACAACAGACAAGATGTCCCACACAAGATGTACAAATTACCTGGTATTCCTCCTTCATATGTGTCAAACAACTTTATTTGCAACTGTAATGCCAGTTCAAGAGCACGCGGAGACTCTGCAATAAATGTTGTTATTTTCCATCGCACCACTTCCAGGATCTGAGCAATCATGGCTAGCATCGGTGCACGGTACGGTAACAACTCCTCCAACGTAAATGCTTCTGACAACAACTTGCACTGAAAATGTATGCAACTAACGTCTTTCTCCTTAAGAGCTTTATGTAGTTTAGGCATTATTATCAACAGAAGCAACTTCGTCTCTGGAATAATGTTGCATTTCTTCAAACCACAGATAAAGTTTATCAAATTTTGTTGTGTAGCTTCATTGTCCAAGTGATCTTCAAGAACCGTCTCGGCTACCCGAATAATGCATGCTTCAGTGTCCTCATTATAGTAATGGTCTGAGAATATTTTTAATAACGACATTACTCGTAGCATAAGGTCTCTCTGCTGACTGCTTTCAGCTGACAAGTTAAATATTTTAGTAAACACCATCTGTGGATTTTGGAAAAATACTGTCAACACATCCGAAAGATCTGCCTGATTTTCTGCAAAGAATTTATTGAATATTTCAATCAACATTTCATTAAATTCCGTTGTTTCCATAGAATTGTTAAAGCAGTTGTTACTAAAATGTTCTTCCATTATTTGATATTTCAAATGTGTTTTGCATCTTTGAAATGCCTTGATTGCTAATGATTTGACATTGTCTGCATTATCTGAATGTATGTTGAGATGTGTCTTGCAGATTTTGTACAGGTTGTAGCATTCGTCTTCGTCAAAGAAGTTCAATTTGGAACTTAATTGTTCTAATAAGGCTACATCACAGCACACCTTGTCTTTATGCGGTAAACCTTTTAGCCACTCGATACTATTTGCATCATTTCTCATGATATTAGCCACAATGGTGTCACTGTCACTGGCTTTTATAAGCTCGCATATCTCTACAGGTTTCCTGGATATTTGTTGAATCATATTCACAACTGGATGTTCACTGAGAACATTGACGCTCATAAGCTTCGTACGTATATTATAGCACAGTTCTCCTATATTTTGCTGCATTGTCTTTCCATCTTCTTCAAATTCACTCCAGGCACAGAATATATCAACACTGATTCCCATTACAAGAACCTTGCATATATCAAGAAGCATTTCATTGCATTTTTCCAAGCATTCCAGTATAGGTTTAACTGGATTGTTGCATGGTGGGAATGTTAAAGGATCATCCTTGTAGGTCCCAATTTTATATGACAGCAAATATATCTCATTGAATTCTGGAGGAGCAAACTGTTGAATGTTTGTGAATTGAGAAATACATTCGTCAATCACATGGAACATTGTACGAAGACTATCACCTTTGAATTTGTACAGTTCATCTTTCCTAAGATTAGCCAGGTGGTGACTTTTTGGTGGATCATAGAAAAAATTTAAGCAGGTTTGGAAGTTGCCTAGAGCAGCTGACAATAAGTCGGACAAAACATCATTTTCTAAGATGAAAAAGTTATATCTGCAAATCTGTCTATAAATAGCTGTTGAGATTATTTTTAACTTTTCCAGGCTTTCAGATGGTGTGCAATATTTAATGTTGTCTATTAATGCACTGCCAAGATCTAAAGATAGTGGTGGGCTTATGAAAGCAATGCCATCATAAACAAACCTTTCCATATGAAGAGTCCATAGTAATTCACTCAGTATTGTATTCTGCACAGTTGGAATAGTCCAGATAATGGATTCTATTCCTTCATATTCTACTAGGCGCTGCAGTGAATCCAGATTTGCATTGAGGATAAGATAAAATGCGAATTTACGCACTTGTTGCTCATTGGTTATGCCATTTTGAGAAATGTAATTTTCTTGTTCTAGAAACTTGCGCACTGTCTGTACGACATAGTGTATCTGTTCTTCATTACCTGAAAAAAAAAGCAGCTTTAGAAACCGCGAAAATATAAGAAACCGGCTTATAATTAATACTTAATCTTCTTGTAACTAGTTAAGAAATAAATACCCCAAAATCCTCGAAAAACTATTTTAGAGTCATAATTATAGTTTACTATTATTTTACTGCAATTTATGCAATAATTCAGGCAAAACAATCGTATATCGAACTAGAAAAAAACATGAACCGAATTTGTATTAAACTCACCGCCTCTTTCCTTCAATCTTCCGAACGAATGCACGTTGTCTGCAGATATTATCACACCTTGAAAGGCGGCTAATTCCGGAGTAAAATCCATAGTCGCCTTAAAGTAATTGCATTATTTGAATTCAATTTAAAATACGTATCGCACCGCAAAAACACAGAAAATCGCGAAAAGAAACGTCAAATTGTATGTCAAAATTTTTTTCTATTATCGATCGATTTTACGGCATTGGCTTCTTGTCTTTTGCGCTTCATGGCCAGGTTTCGTGATTTGTGGAATAAAATAAATCTGGCAGTTTACATTTTTTCAACAAATGGAGATTTTTGTTTACCTTCTACTATTAGGCAAGAGATACTTAAGTATACAAATAAGCAGCATTAGTTTTCTTGTGTTTTTCTAAGTAAAATTATGATATTAAAACATCTACTAGTTTCCAAACTACCTCAAAGTTTTCGAATATTTTTGTGTGTCTTGGTTTACATAATTTTAAATTATCTGTCTTGAAAATCTATCATAAGTATAAGCTTAGAGAAGGCTTTATCTCACCCAGCAGCATATAATAAGGAATAACATAATAAGGACTACTTATAGAACGGCGACTCTCCGCAGCTTCCCACCAGAGTCTGAGCTAGGTTTACCTCATACCGAACATAGTTTAAATTTGAATCGTATGGTGTCAGACGTCACACACACAGATGCGCGTGTTGATAATATTATCATTGTGTAGTGTCTGTGTAAAACGAGGTTGTTTATATGAAGTGTCCGGGTGTACCCAGCAGAAACTTACAAATAAAGTAAAGTAAGTATTAGCACCTACTTACGGAATAACGCTTGGAAGATAATAATGATTCATGTCAGGGGCTTTCGGCTCGGTAGTAAGTAACACTGACACTAGTGTTGATGAGATAGGTCATTGATCTCACAAGCCACATGAGAAAAGGAGATGAAAACGTGTTCGTAAGTCCCTGAATAAGCTAATAGATACATACATAAACTCACGCCTATTTGACCTATTTCACACCGGGGTAAGCAGAGACTGTGACTTTTTAGAATACGATCATTGATATAGTAGGTAAGGTAGTTCAATAAGCCATTAACGGCCTCCATGGTTCAGTGGTTGGGCTCGTGATCCGGAGTTCCGGGGTTCCAATCCCGGTGGAGATCACAAAAAAACACTTTGAGATTACTAAATTTGGTTAGGACATTGCAAGCTGATCACCTGATTGACCGAAGGTAAGATGATCCGTGCATCCGAAAGCATGTTAAGCCGTTGGTCCCGGTTACTACTAACTTACTGATGTAAGTACGTAGTCGTTACATGAGCCATGGCAGGCCTTCAGCGGCTCAATAGTAACTTTGACACCGGATCCACAAGACGGAAGAATTGAACCTAGATAATTTGCCTGGCTGGTCAAGTGAGATAAGCCAATAAATTAAAATAAAAACACTGTTCTATTTAGTAGGTAAGTACATTTTATTCTACGTACAGTCATGAGCAATAATCATGTACCCACTTTAGAACCCTGTCGCACTATCATAATTGTCATTTAATGAGACTGATGGTTTGATTTGTCAAAAAAGTTAATGTGACATGGTTTCAAAGTGTATACATAAATATTATTAATCATGACCGTACCTACTTCATAAACAAACCGAAATTCCAACTTCACCACTGCATTGCATATTTCCAACGATATGAAGTCGAGCTCTTTGTCTTAAAACGTCTATCTTTCAATAGCCCGTAATTTATAGTCTGTGCACAAAGGAATTTCCATTCAATTAAATTATCCGATAATGTGGAAAGTTTTCTGCAAACCCGTTATTTCAGGACTAGTGAAATTCCAAAGTGTTTCGGTATATTAAGTACGACAAAGGCAGAGACCGGAAATGAGAGACTTTCCAGGCTACGTTCCCCAAAAAAATATAGATGGCGCTGTACAGATTCTCCTGTGTTCAAACTTCTATTTCATGGATAACAGACTTAAGCAACATTTATCTATGATTTTGGGTATTAATGATGACCCTTGTTATTACAGCCAGGCACAACAACTCTTCCACCCTTTATAATTCCGATCAAAATAAAGCGAAGCAATATAGGTAGCAACAATATTTGATCCAAATATCAAGCAACAATTATTTTTATTAATGCCTCTTACATTATATTATTGAATTGAGGCCGCCACCATAGAATAAGGAATAATACTATGTATAGAGGAGCTCGGTGGCGCAGTGAGGAGCTCGGTGGCGCAGCGGTAAACGCGCTCGGTCTGCGATTGTTGAAGTTAAGCAACTTTCGCAAGGGCCGGTCATAGGGTGACCACAAAAAAAAGTTTTCATCTCGAGCTCCTCCGTGCTTCGGAAGGCACGTTAAGACGTTGGTCCCGGCTGCATTAGCAGTCGTTAATAACCATCAATCCACACTGGGCCCGCGTGATGGTTTAAGGCCCGATCTCCCTATCCATAGGAAAGGCCCGTGCCCCAGCAGTGGGGACGTTAATGGGCTGATGATGATGACATTATATTATTGAATAATTATGTAAGTACACTGAGCAATGAGAAAATAGGTAGGTAATCATCATGTTTTTATAGGGAACGTAGTTTGAAAAGTCCCTCAATACCAATCTGTTACCTCGTTTTCCTTTGTGTTTTGGTATTTCCCTTCTTATGCATTGTAAAATTTAAAACGCGTGATGGTCTCGCCAACGTCTGGGGACCAAGCGTTTCTTAATGAACACGCCTGGTTTCGGAATCTAAAGGTTCGAGAGGTCGAGATTCGGTTCCTTGCGTATATAGAATATGAGTCCTACCTGGGCTGCCACAGCAAACCGCTCCGGGGTGATGGAATTCCTCTTCAGCCGGCCGGCGCACGTATCGAGCTGAGGCTTCGAATGGATGGTGAACTCCAATGCAGGATCAACTTTTATTACCAATTTGTTCATATAACATGTAGAATATGCTAGTTTATTAGCTTACAAGCGGATTTACGGATTGAATTAGGACAAAATGATTTATTTATAAGAGAGCGCGCACACGCGTGTCCATAGTTTTTTCTTCACTCCCAGGGGCGCGGGCGCGGGGGGGTGGCTCCCGGTTGTCATTAGTAGGACTCATAGTGCGCTAGATGGCGCTACACGTTTAGAAACGAATCTCGACATTTAATTTCGCGGAAAAATATAAAATCAAATTATGAATACGATACATGCATAATCATTCTTACTCTCAGACGACGCCCTGACCCGAGGTTCGCACCCAACTGGGCACCCTCAGGCCTGTTGTCTTAAACGTTGTACCGGGTGAGAGCCTTCAGCGCTCCCCATTTGTCCGGCCAAGTAGGTAATGCCATCTGCGGCAAATCTACAATAAGTCACATCTAAAAAACAATCATTCTTATTCGATATACATACCTACGAGTACCTACCATTGTTTTCTTATTAAGTAAATGCCTTTTGCGAGTAAACTTTTTCGTTTACTTAGAAAAAGTTTTTATTACACTTCCAAGCTTTTTTGTCGGTTTTGTGCAGGGTTTACTTTTTTATGGCAAACAGGTAAATTAGTTTACTAATACAAAATTCCTTTTGTGCTTCTGAATGACTTTCGGTTTAACATGACTAAAGTGGCCCCACCGGGGGTGAGGTAACTCAAGCTCGCTCCAAGCTCGTGTTAGTGCGGGGTGGATTGTTCCTTCTACTTATACGCAGTACTAGGTATTAACAAAACAAAAACAGCCTAATATACGTCCCACTGCTGGGCACATGCCTCCCCTTAATCAACCGGAGACGGTATGGAGCGTACTCCACCATGCTGTTCCACTGCGACGGCTAATAGCCGGGACCAACAGCGTAACTTGGCCTTCGAAGCACGGAATCATCTTACATCGGACAATCAGGTGATTCAAGTCTGCAATATCAAAAACAAAGGACAGTCTCACAAAGTTACAGATTCCGATGTGGTAGTAGTTTTACAGCTAGTTACATAATATGTAATTTAATTATGTTTGACGTTCAAAAAGCGCTAACTTTGTAAGCCAATTTTGAAAAATAAATATTTTTTTTTTGAATTTTTTTTAAGTGATTTCGACAACGTCCCAATCGGGTATCGAACCACGTAACGTAATAATATAATATGTTTTTTTGTTGTTTATAATATATACCTATAATATGCTTCAGCAACCTACATTGGAGCATCGTGGTGGAGTTGCTCCATACCCCTTCCGGTTGATTAAAGGGAAGTCTGTGCCCAGCAGTGGGCCGTATATAGGCTGTTTATGTTAATATGTTTCGGCTGTATAGTCACAAATGGTTCACATAATCTAAGTCTACTTACTATTTTTTTACCAAAGATTAAAATCGCATTTATCCGTGTTCGATTTTCGAACAAAAACCTAATTGGTAGTTTATCTTGTTAGAGAAAATCGAATCTAGGTCCCGCCACCCATGCAAGGCAATAAGCCCGCTGGTGTCAATACATCAGTGTCACTTGCTATCTACACTCGCCAACGGGAAGTTTTATTTCCAAAACAAACGTCCCCAGCCCATTTATCAATGTAGAGGCTGCGGCGTAGTGCGAGCGAAAATATTATAAATCTTCTTCTATCGTGCGGGTTGTGTGGAGTTTCTTTTTTTGACGTGACTTATTGTAGATTTGTCGCAGATGGCATTAACTACTTGGCCGGACAAATGGGGAGCGCTGAAGGCTCTCACCCGTGTGAGGTGGAGTACCAACCTCATCAACCCTCAAATAAACAAATAAACCAACCAGTAAATAAATAAATAAATACCCCTTGGTGTCAGGGTTAGGTACTATTGAGCAGCCAAAGGCCCCTGACATGGCTCATGTAACGACTACTTACTTACATCAGTAAGTACTAACCGGGACCAACGGCTTAACGTGATAAGAAGATAATTAAAAAAAAAACTAAAAACAAAAACATAATAAAACCTGAAAACTAACTAAAAACAAAAACAATAAAACAAACAATAAAAACTAAAAACATAAAAACACAACACACATATAATTAAAAACTTATTTTTAATAAATATGACAGGCCCCGGACACTTCATAACCTAGCGCTCAACTACTGGACCACGGAAGCCGTTATCCATTTGTGTTTGCTAATCATTTTTCTTTAATAAATTTTGTTTAAAATAAAATTAGAAGTCAAATTTAATATCCCTTATAAACGATTTTAAAAGGGAGGGTTATTCAGTTTCCCACTTACCTAACAACAGTTTTATCTTCAATCACACACCGGACATTTCACACAAAACACCTCGTTTTACAGAGACACTACACATTGGCGTTATCGTACACGCGCATCTGTGTGTGTGACGTCTGACGCCATACGATTGAAGACTAAGACCGAGAGGGGGTGAGGTAAACATAGCTCAGCAGTAAGTGGTGAGCGGAGATATGCAATTTTATACGTAGTAGAGTAGTTGGGGTATTATTAGAAACGAACATAGGTACCTATACAGGGTGTTAATGACATCAGGTTTCAGTTAAATGTATTCAGTTATATGAGCTCTATGATATTCCATTACGGAATGTAGACATTATTCTAACTAATACATTAGGGTATTAATTAGCAACAATTACTTGTTACTCAGATGTAATGAAATCCATTTAGACCATCATATAATCACCTATTCCATTAGTTATTTACTATTACCACAGATCTGTATGTCGCCTCGCCTGTTATAAAGTCATTTCTGGCTAGACCGCTACATCGATTCACACACACACACAAACAGCCTATATACATCCCACTGCTGGGCACAGGCCTCCCCTCAATCAACCGGAGGGGGTATGGAGCATACTCCACCACGCTGCTCCACTGCGGGTTGGTGGAGGTGTTTTTACGGCTAATAGCCGGGACCAACGGCTTAATGTGCCCTACAAAGCACGGAATCATCTTACTTTTTCGGACAATCAGTTGATTCAAGCCTGAAAAGTCCTTACCAAACAAAGGACAGTCACACAAAGTGATTTCGACAATGTCCCCATCGGGAATCGATTTATTTATAATATATTTATAAAAAAGGTACACTAACAGTTAAATTAACTAAAAGCTACTTACATCAGGAATTAATCAGGATTTATCCGCCGTTTATTGCGTAGTAACACAAGCGCTGGTTGTGATAGCGCGATACCAAAGAAGCAATGCATAACTAAACCAAGTTAAAAGTTTCGTAAAGCGGTCGTTGCCTCAGTAAAACATATCGTTTTGTGCATATTTCAGTCCCACCGACTATGCTCCCACGGCATCTCTCTACATTAAGAACTCTGTGGTTGTAACCTCCGCCACGTACGCCTAATTATACTGTGTAGATAAATATTTACACGTCTTTTGTTCGAAGTCTAGCGTTACCTATGCCGCAAAGACTGGACGACATACCTTACCCAAGCAGCGAAATAGAAGCAAGTTATTGTACCTATTTATTTCGGTTCACTTGTAAACAGTAATACGGGACTTTCCAGGCTACGATCCCCAAAGAAAAAAAGATGACGTTGTACAGATTTAACGTGATAATGGTGCTAATTCCTGTAAATACCATCTAATTTTATTTTAAGTTATATCTGTCCTTTTCTTATCCGCCGAAAAGGAAAGGGACGGGTAATCGACAAGCATAAAATTTATGGAACACACGTCAATTTTAAGCACAAATCTAAACCAACCGTCTAAAAATTTTACGTCAGTCAATAACCCGACACATTAATTTACTCATTCTTCCTAAAATTAAGAGCTGTGAATCATCCGTCCCTTTCCTTTTCGACGGATACGAAAATGACGGATATAACCTAAAATAAAATTAGGCGGTGTCTGCAGGAATCGGGGCCATTATATAACCTATTTTCTTATTGCTAACCTATAGATAGATTAAATTTTCTAATTGCTCGGATACATAATTATTCAAAAATATAATGTAGTGGCAAAATAATTGTTGCTTGATATTTGGATCAGATATGGTATTCAGAAATTCTTGTGTAAAAAAAAGAAAGTAAGTAATCAAATATAAATCAAATAATACAGGGTGTTAGTGACATCGTAACGAAGACGAGGGATGATTCAGACCATGATTCTGAGTTGATTGAGTTGTTGGTTGAGTTCAAGAAGAATTTTCCGTCGCAAAAGTATAGAACTGAAAATAATTTTAATAAATACTAAAACTTTCATGACTTTTCCGACAGGAAATTCCACCTGATATTGACTCAGAATCATCCCCTCCCCTTCAGTATTCGTTACGATATCACTAACACCCATACGTACTTGTATGGCTACCTGTATGTATTTGTCATTGTAACAAATACTGAGAGGGGTAATTCAGCTGATTATTATATTGAGTCAATATCAAGTGGAATTTTTCATCGCAAAAGTAAAGAAAAATATAAAAATTTCGTGAATTTTCCGACGGAAAATTTCACTTCATATTAACTCGGATTCATGGTCTGAATCATCCCCCTCAGTATTAGTTACGATGTCACTAACACCCTGTATAGGTAGGTACTTCCGCTGCACATAAATAGAACAAATATAGATATGCATAAAAAGCTGAGCCCACAGAATACCAGGGTGCTGAGTGGGGTCCATTTTTGGAGGACGTCCACCAAAGTGGTATGATTATCTCGACCAACACCTCTTTTTTATTTGATAATGGTGCTGATTTCTGTACACACCATCTAATTTTATTTTAAGTTATATCTGTCATTTTCTTAACCACCGAAAAGGAAAAGGACGGGTAATCGACAGCCACAAAATTTATGGAACACACGTTTTAGGCAGATATTTAAAAAGTCGTACTTACCAAAATTTTATATTGGTCAATGACCCGACAGAATTAAGTTGACAGCACACGTTAAATGGGTTGCATACATAGAACAACACAGACTTCCGCGCTCTTTGGTTGCATATGAGCGAAATGCCTATTTTATTCTCCCGGTTATTCATTCATTTTAAAATTAACAGTTGTCAACAATCTCTTTCCTTTTCGGTGGTTAGGACAATGACAGGTATAACTTAAAATAAAATTAGGATAATATATGTCTGCAGGAATCGAAGCCATTGTGCAAGTTTTATATTGTTTTATAATTTTATTGTATTGTAGCAGTGGCGTCCTCGAATACTAAATATATTTTTTCTAAGATCAAGCTTGTTTCCCGTTGGAGGTAGGTAGAGAGCACGGAATTCCACTTACCACGATTCGCGCCACTTTCGCGTCTTCTAATCTCATCAAAGTCTTCACACATGCCTGGCTTTTCCTTCAGCCCTTTAGGTATACTTCTCAATGTTTTTAACTATCTCACAATCAATAATGTCAATAAAATACTACAATATTTTCGTCAAGAATATAAAGGGGAAATAGGCGTCGGAAATATTATACGACAGTTAAATTCAGTCCAATTCAGTGAACCAGATAGATAGCGAACCCCTATCCCCACCACATTTATCTCCTAAAGTCTGTCCCTAGGGCAGGCGAAGGACCTTTGTAAGTAGGAAATGTGATGCGTTACTGGCTGTAAACTCACGAACATTTTTTTAATTATATGGAGATTATACGTTTTATAATTTATATACAATCTCCTATTCAATCTATTTCTCAATCTCTCTCTCTCATCTCCTTAGGTTATAAGATTTTTATGTTTTATTCTGCTGCATGGTTCGATTGTCTTTTGTCTTTTCTTGGCTTCTGATTATCGCTCTCACTAAGAAGGTTGTTATCTTTAAGGAAAAATTTTACTTTTGTTATGTGTTTTCATTTTCTTTCTATGGTCTTCTTAATTTAGTAAACAGTTTTTCTTTTTTTATTTCCGTCGACTTGCTGCCGACCATTTACAGTGGCAGTGAATTAGTTTATGGTCGGTTTATTTGAGTTTTTGTATTTTGAACAAGGGACTTTCCAGGTAATAGATAATTGTCACGCTAAATCTGTACAACGCCATCTATATTGTTGTTGGGGAACTTAGCCTGGAAAGTCATTAAACATTCGCTTAAATCACTATTCGGTATATCTCTAGCTTTACGATAATTATGTCTGAGAAGATAAGCAGCTGAACATGTTCTGATTTCCATTATCACACTGACTGTCTAGTACAGTACGACTGAGACATAATGCTCAAAGCGAAGCCAAATGAGCATGTAATCGGGCGCTATTATACAGGGTGTTAGTGACGTCGTAACGAAAACTTTAAGGGATGATTGAGACCATGATTCTGAGATGATATGAAGTGGAATTTTCCGTCGCAAAAGTATGGAACAGAAAATAATAAAAAGAAAAACAAAAATTTTCATGAATTTTCCGACTGAAGATTCCACGTGATATCAACTCGGAATCATGGTCTGAATCATCCCCCTCAGTATTCGTTACGGTGTCACTAACACCCATACCTACTTGTATGGGTACAGTATGTACTTGTGCGGGGTGTAAGTGACATCGTAACGAATACTGAGGGGGATGAAACAGCTGATTATTCTGAGTTAATATCAAGTGGAATTTTTCATCGCAAAAGTATAGAATTGAAAATAATTTTAAAAAACTAAAAAAAAGTCATGAATTTTGCGACGGAAAATTCCACTTGATATCAACTCAGAATCATGGTCTGAATCATCCCCCTCAGTATTCGTTACGATGTCACTAACACCCTGTATACTTTCATAATAGGGTAGTTAACTGGGTCAAAGATAAATTATACGTAAAAAAAGCTAATCTAAAAATAAGACTGTATTATCTCTTCCCTGGTTTGCTGGAAGATATTTCTACTAGATATAAGCTGAACCTTCTGTCTTGTCTTACTTTAAGGGCTCAAACTGGATGACAGCGGCAGCGGCGCGGCGTCGATAGCAGCGCGGGGAGCGGCGCGGCGGCCGCTGTTTCGTTCTCGATGCCAGCGGCCAGATCGCGCGGTGTTGCGGCGGTATAGGGATATGTCTCAAACACATGTCGCGTCCCAAATTTCTAGATTAGCATTTTATAATTTATCTTCAACAATTAGATTCAAGCGTTCTTCTGTTTCTTTTTACGTATTATTTTTATTCTTTGTGTACGTAAGTAACTACTATAAAACTCTCAGAATCCTAGTGTAACTGGGTAGTTATCAGTTTAAACTTAGCACTAACTTACTGGGTAACTTTGGCGACGACTGACAAAGTTACAAGCTCGACACATGTTCTAACTTGTGCTTAAACTCTGAATATGTGCTTTTACAATTCAATATAAGTCAGCTGCAGTTATTAGTTTGTCGCTATCAAAAGACGTAAGCATAGTTAGATTTTAGTTTGTTGAGTTTATGCACCGTTCTTCTGCGTACTTTATTTCATTCTTCTTCTACGTATGGGTTGTGGGGTGAACTACCAACCTCATCAACCCTGATGTCAGGGTTATTGAGCCCCTGAAAAGACTCATGTAAGGATTACTCACTTACATTAAGTAACATATCATAACATAACAAATACTTTATTGCACAAATAGGAAAAAACAAAATACAAAACAAAAGAGAAATAGAATTAGTACAATAGGCGGCCTTATTGCTAAGTAGGTAGTAACCGGGACCAACGGCTAAACGTGCCTTCCGAAACACGTATCATCTTACTTTCGGACAATCAAGTGATCAGCCTGTAATGTCCTAAACAATTTTACTACATACCTAGGTACCTACTGCCTCTGTTTGCAACTTAATCTTTAACGCGATATCCAAACTTTTGTAATCAATAAAATTGCATAATACTGGTACAATATTATAATAGGGCTTAGTTTATTTAATTTTATTTTAAGTCATCATTTAATTAATTTATCTTTCATTTTCTTATCCGCCGAAAACGAAAGGGACGGGTAATCGACAGGCATAAAATTTATGTGACATACGCCAATTTTAGGCATAAATCTAAAACACTCACCCACACGATTTTAGAGCCATGCTCGTGATGGTGTAGCATTCTCCATTCTTGTCTATCAAAATCTTTTACTTTTTTATAAGACACGACATTCGCCTCATTAATCTATTCCAGTAAGCTCTTCTTGGTCTAAAACAAACCTCTAAAAATTTTACATTACCCAATAATCCGACAGAATTAAGTTGACAGCATACGTTAAACGGTTTGCATACCAGCGAGATACCTATTTGATTCGACCTGGCTGTTAATTCTTTTTAAAAAATATAGCTGTCCGTCCCTTTTCGGCGGATAAGAAAATGACATGTAAGTATATTTTAAAATAAAATTAGTGGTGTGTATTGAAATCAGCATCATCTTTATTCTTCGTTTTGTAATAAAGCGGTTTAAACTAGTATACAACAAGCCAAGAAACACACCGAACAGTGGTTAGACAACAAACATCCCCCTAGATCTAAACCACATCTAGACCGCGACACATCCCGAGTTGTGTGTCTAAAGCAGTTTATTAGGGTTGTCTTGCGAAGCTACAACCACTATCTTGTGGTCTTGTTGGCAGTGATGTGGCGTTCTCAGGACTGTTTATGTTGTAAAAACTCTTTAACAGTAAGGGAATTGAACAGTCTGTATTTCTTGATAAAATGTTAATAATAAATACTTACTGTATAATTTATACTAGAATATACAGGATGTTAGTGACATTGTAACGAAAACTTTGAGGGATGATTCAGGAACATTCCCGAAAACGGCATATTCACTTGTAGAGCATGTTACAGGAACTAGGAGTTAGGAGTACACAGTCACGTGTAGCTAATACAGGCATAAAAGCACTGCCTACCCTGCAACTTAACCCAAATAATACATTAAAAAAAATACATATAAGTAGGCTTGAATCACGTGATTGTCACAAAAAATCAGATGATTACATGCTTTGGAAGGCACGAGGCAAAACGCTTCGCGCAGTGGAGCAGCGTGGTGGAGTATGCTCCATACCCCTCCGGTTGATTGAGGGGAGGCCTATGCCCAGCAGTGGGACGTATATAGGCTGTTTGTGTAAATATAATGAATAAAGAAACTAAAATAAATATAAGTAAAATCCAATGACAAAATACTTACTAACTTTTTAATTATGGTATTCATTAGCTATGTAAACCAGTCTTATTTTTATGAATATTTAGGTGTAAGTATGCTAAAGAGGATATTAAACAGTCCACAATGACCACAGACATAAAATTTCCCTCCGAGCTCCTCTCAAAATGGGAGGCAAGCGACGAGAATGCATTTTTAAAATTCCCTCATCGCGTTACCGCGGCGGAATTAACACTCGCTATTAAAATGTTTAAAATCCGAGGATTTACAGCGCCGGTTCAAAGAGATGTTTCATTTTTTATTTATATTTGAAAGAAAGAAATAATAAGAAGCTGCTTTCATTAATTCAGGACGCCACAAAACAGTACATAAACAGAAACTAGCAAACAAACAACATAAAAAATAAAGTAAGGAAAAGGAAATAATAATATATATAAAAATTATATAGGTATATTTCATCTCCTCCTAGCATTGTCCCGTTTTTCACAGGGTCCGCTTACTTATTACATTTATAACAATTGTTGGCGTCAGATTTGGCAACCCCCGTTGCCTAGGTATTGTTGATTGTATGGCGCTTAGCAACGGGGGTGTAAGTTAGGTTTTTTACATTATTATAATTTTGTGATCTTTTACTCTTTATTATACATTAATACTGAGTTGATTAATCTTTCATTTCGCTCGCTAATAACAATGATTGCGTTTTTTTTTATTTAAGTATCTTTAGCTTTGGCAGCTCAATAATAACCCTGACGCCAGGGTAGAGAATGTTGTTAATTCAAATTCAAATTATTTATTTTCAGACACAGGTCCATAGATGTTAGTAACAATGCAAACTTAAAGCTAGGGTTAGTATAAAACAGAGCAAATGAAAACTTAAGAGAGGTGGAGCTTCACCCATCGGCGCAGCAATGGGGAGTCCCACTTATCAGCAAACACACTCAGAATGGTGTTGGTAGCGCCGCGGAGCCGCGACAGCAAGGAGGCGCTGCGCTTCCGCATAATGGCATAGAAGTCATCAATGCGCGCCTCCGCAAACATGCCCGACGCACTGCAGCGCCACGGTCGCCCCAACAGCACTCTGAGCGCGTTATTGTACTGGACGCGCAGGTCGCTGTATGCCCGTTGCGTAAAGTTAACCCACAGACCACACGTGTAGAATGACTGACAGTAAGCTTTGAAAAGCGTTACCTTCACCGGTGTAGTGCAACGTGCGAATCTGCGAGCCAACATGTTACTTCGGACAGCCAGCGACCTACGCTCCCTTTCAATGTCCAACTTGTCTATTAGGTCCTCAGTGACCCAGTGGCCCAAATATTTAAATTTATCTACCCTGTTTAACGGTGTACCATAGAGTGTGATTTCAGGTAACTCTGTGTAGGTATGTGAACCAGAACCCTCTGTGTAGTTAATTCACCTCACAACCCGATAGAAGAGAAGAGACTATACCTACGGTTCAGCCAGAGATGTTTTGGTGCGGTCGCTTCACACGCCGACTTGAATTAACAGGCGATGCGGACTCATGTAATTTAGGTTGGTATTCGTAAACTAATCTCAGCTGAGACTGCCCTCAAGATCGCATGAACTTGAGCATTCAAGTTACTGTTTTTATTTAAGAACTGATTAGAACTGTCACATTGACATGATCTTGAGAGCAGGATCGAAGCTGAGATTAGTTTATTAATACCACCTTAGTGCTAAGAGAAACGGAACGGCCTCCGTGGTCCAGTGGTTGAGCGTTGGGCTCACGATCCGGAGGTCCTGGGTTCGATTCCCAGTGGGGACATATCACAAAAATTACTTTGTGGTCCCTAGTTTGGTTAGGACATTACAGGCTGATCACCTGATTGTCCGAAAGTAAGACGATCGGTGCTTCGGAAGGCACGTTAAGCCGTTGGTCCCGGTTACTACTTACTGTGTAAGTACGTAGTCGTTATAAATGAGTCATGTCAGGGGCCTTTGGCGGCTCAATAGTAACCCTGACACCAGGGTTGATGAGGTTGGTAATTCGCCTCACAACCCACACGATAGAAGAAGAAGAAGTGCTAAGAGCTTTTTTTTTGACGTGACTTTTTGTAGATTTGCCAGACAAATGGGGAGCGCTGAAGGCTCTCACCCGGTACAACGTTTAAGACAACAGGCCTGAGGGTGCCTAGTTGGGCTCGAACCTCGGCCGGCGGGGTCGGTATCGGGGTCCTGAAGTGTCTGGTGTGCCTCTATGGCTAGAGTAATCGGGCCGTCGGGATCGTATATTACGTCCTTCGGACGCCGATAAAATGCTAAGAGCGTATCTCCCTTGTTTTCATGATCTGTGACTATCTATGCAGATCCAATTTGTCGCGGAGATTAGACACGTCTGTCGTCTTGAGATAAAAGTAAAGGGTGTCCACTTGACCACTGTGTCATTAGTGAGACCAGGCTGGTGTTGATAATCTTCGGTGATATGTTTATTTCTATGGTGTACTGGGAGTTACGAAAGTGTATGAAAATATATCTTTTTTATTTATAGTCTCTCCAGCATGATGAGCTGATAACCGTCGATAAGCTGGTAATCTGTCAACATCTTCTCTCGTATGGCTTGTAAGATCAATGACCTACCTCATCAACCCTAGTGTCAGGGTTACTGTTGAGCCGCTGACATGGCTCATGTAACAACTAATTACTTAACGTGCTCTTCGAAGCAGTAAGTATCATCTTACTTTCGGATTATAAAGTGATTTTTGTGATATGTCCCCACCGGGAGTCGACCCCAGGAGCTCCGGATCGTGAACTCAACGCTCAACCACTGAACCTTGGAGGTCGTTATGCTGTGATAATGCTGGAAGCTTGTGACTTCAATCGTTCTTCATATATTGATCTTAGGAATTTAATAGCAAATCAACATCGTCTTATCTCTTTTTGTCTAGTTGGCCAAGTATTTAATGCCATTTGCGCCAAATCTACAATAAAACACGTCAAAAAAAAAATAAGTTTTTGTCTGTCTTGTGGTCTTCGTTTTATGTTGAATGATTTTAAGTATAGACCTTATCGTATAGCCTACTTAATACCACTGCTGGGCAAAGATTTCCTCTTGTTTCTTCTAGTTTTCTCCACTTTGCGGAATTTCCAAGATAGATAAATAGATAGATAAAATACTTTATTGAGCACAATGGACACAAAAAGCTAAAAAGCTTTGAGGTCATCGCTACGCATACCTTGGACTGCGATACGTACGAATATAATATGGACTCACATATTAAAAGAGCTCAAGATCACGACGCGGCTCTCCTCAATATGCCGGAATCGTGCCCTAAGCTTCTTCGAATTATGCGGTCTCCGAAGCACAGTCTGGAGAAGCAGATCATCGTTGGGCAAATGGATGGCAAACGTGCGCGAGGAAGGGCGCCTACGAGGTGGTCTGACATCGTGAAGAAGACGGTGGGCTGCAGCATACAGAGGGCGGTCCACGCAGCATATAGCCGTACCGATTGGAAAACCATAACCTGTGGTCGCGATCCTCAGCAGTGAGGGAACGACGAAGAAGAAGAGGTCATCGCACCGTCTTTTACCCCGACTTCCCCGGATCTACCTCGACTTTTGTACCCGTCTTGAGGCACCCAGTAAGTACCTCGTGCCGATAGCCCCGGTTGCACCTAACAAATTATGTCCCAGTCCCACTTCAATTCGCGGTTTTCCCCCAACAAGGTAAGTAACATTGTTTAAATAAAAATCGTCCATAAGTACTTAACAAACACTTTAATTCATATAACAATAATTTATCAAAATAACATAATCTATTACAACTTTCGTTCGGCGTGCATTCATTTACTGATTTAACTAATTTACCATTAATTAACTGAAAGTCGACATTTTCAATAACATTATCACGTACCTAATAATAATAGTGTCTCTTTTATTGTGGTATTTTGTTTTTTGAAATTTCGACCCTTTTAAATAAATAAATCGGACTTTTTTAGTTATTTTTTTAGTTTAATCACCTCCAATATTTATCAAGACTTTTTTAAGCTGTTTCAACGGTACCGTTTCATTGAAAATCCCGACTTTTACCAAGTGCCTACAAAACGCAGGATGACTATTAAATATTGGCTAGCTACATTTAATATAGAAATAGCAGAGGTACATTTAGACAATTACTACGTAGGACGATCAAACGATCATCGCCGATAGTGTGGATGTTTACACGATGCACGTGCCGATTACAGGCGATCACACGATGATCGTGCCGATTACAAACGTTCACACGATGATCGTGCCGATTATAAACAATCACACGATCAACGATCATCGCAGATTGATTAGAGGAGGCATTAGATTCATAAATAAATAGATAGACAGTAATTGAGAAACAGTCACGGAAATTAAATTGAATTCAAATTCTATGAATAAAGCAGTTTAGTTAGGAACCATAAAGTTTAAGAAATAATTATTTAGGACAATACAGATTTATAAATGGAAATCTCGAAGAGGAGAAAATTTGGAATATTCATCAATTGAATTTTTAAGAGAATTTCCGAAAACACATAAATATGGCAACATCATTAATTCTATCTTATATAATACCTAATGTACTACTTTATTATACATGGCATATGTTTATATTTATTTAGTTTATAGCCAACGTTTATGTTTAAAGCTGTTTCTTAAAATTGTATTTAAAAAAGTAATTATTATTACGTCGAGAAATTTTGGATCATTAAAACTTTTAATGGTGTTTCAGGTTTCTAAACGGTGGTTAAAATTTGTATGTTTAAAAATTCGATGTTTTATAATCTTTATAGTTTTAATAAAATACATCTATTATTATTAATAAATAAAACTTTGTATATCATTTATAAAATTAAAAGAAAATATAATATAATTATAATTTTAATAATATTACCTGATGTCGGACGGCTTTGTAACATAAAATTTAATCAATAAATAAGATATAAAAAAAACAATTTCTGTAACTAACTGTACAAAATAATTATAATACTCAGTAAGCATATGAAATTCATAATTTTTAAGTTATTTTCATATTGAATATGAATTTTAAATATATTATGCTCATTTATTTTTTTATTTTTTTAGTAATAATTAAATGTTTTCTTTTTTAAATAATGGCATCTATTTAACGTACTATTTACAACTATCAGTTCGTTAATAACTATAAAATGGTTTACGTTACAATTACAATACAATTACAAGAATTTTGAAAACTAACACGCACGACATTTAGATTGAAATATGTTAAAATATTAAAAGCCAGAGCTGTCCACACGTATAATGATATTAATTTTAGAAAAGTATAGATGTACCTAATTTATTTATTTATTGTGTATTAAATAAATGTGTAAATCATGTAAATTAAATAACTTAAACTTGTATTTTACTTAAATTCCCTTGAACATATTTTTATATTGTCACAAATTAGTGGCCAAAGTTTTATTTTATTAGATTTGTGATCAATGTAATCTGGTTTACTTTTGTTTTAGAAAGAGTCAGTCCACTCACCTATTCGAAAACGAATGAAACAGATTGTTCTGGAAATAAAGGCAGGTATATTTACTCTAAACTTAGAAGAGTCACTTTAACTTAACGTTTTACAACTTTTATAAGCACTTTGAAACTTGATTGCCGATAAGGAATTCTACACTTTTGCTTTCCGCCTTTATGAATGATGCAGCAAAACGTTTATCAGGAACTTGGATGTAATTTTAGTTTAGTTGAGCTATTTATTGATGTAGGTATTTCTTTTTTGACTAGAATCGACACCATAAGAGATGACTGGGTCAAAGATATAATATCATGAAATTTTTAATGCTTTTTATAATATCTAAAAATAAAATCCAGTCTAAAAAGTTTGAAAATCAATTTTTGTTTCGTTTTTTAATTATTTGCAAATTCGAAATAGGAATCATGTTAAAATGAGTCGACGTTTGATAATGTTTATTTTTTTTATATTGTAATATAACATTTGTAATATAAGCTAATTTGTATCGTAAACCAACAGATTACATTATTGAATATGTGAACAGCTCTGCCATTACTTAGTAATAGATTCGAAGATGTGTTCCTAGTAGACAAGTGATATAGATCGCAATTTACATATGTAAATCTAGGCAAGTTTAACATTGAAGTTAGTTTAGGTTAACACGTTCCGGGACTGAGCGTCAAGAGGCGAAAGGCTAAAACCAATTCAAATTATGAAATTCATCAACATAATCAATCAAGATTTTTTCTCCATGCATTTTTTCATACATTTTTCCCGTACACTTTTTCTCCATGTATTTTTCAGGTAAGTAATTATATTTTTTTTTGATGTGACTTATTGTATATTTGCCACATATTTTTGTAAATAATTACTATGTGACACTACTCGGCTCCAATATTTCTAATACAATAATAATATTCAATACACTATAAGTCATTCTAGCATATTTTGCATTATAATTCCCTGATCTTTAACGTTGTGGCATGCATTCGAGCATAAAGCCTCTCGTCGACCGATTTTGAGACATATCTCGAATCTTGACGTTTAAAAATCGTCTCTTGACGCCCAATCCCGAAACGTGTTAAGTCAGTTTACAGGGTTTCGTATCGATTGGAAACCTTAAACTACTATTAGTAGTCAATTTGTAATGTAGCAAGTTTTTACACACTGTTATTGTAAAATACGGAACGGAAACAGAACACTTTTCAAGAGTAGTTAAGTAAGTCGTATTTTTTATTTATTATTTAAAAGAAAACGAAGAAAAAAAATACAATTTATTTATTCGTTCGTAAAATCTGTAGATGAAGACATCCTACATGAAGAATAGATAGGCAAGTAGTTCTAAAATATTTAAATAAATATTTAAATATAGAAATAACATAAAAATAAAATTAAACAATAAATAATATAAATTATATTATTAAATAACATTTTAATATTTAAATATTTGTAATATCTGAAATATTTATAAAATCTACCTTTTTAAAAACAGACTAGAGCATAGAAAATGCTACGTTAAATAAATTCGAAATCAATACGTAATTGGTCCAAATTCAGACAGAAATAGTTCCTTAGAAAGAGAAGACTAGCTAAAGTTGAAAGAGAGAATTTACAAAATGCGATACATGAGATTAAAGGGGTAGACCGAGTGCGAAATACCACCATACGTTCCCAGACCGGAATAGCTGATATGGGCCCCGCACTCTCTGAAATGGATATGGGCGGGTTATGTAAGTCGTATGAGCCAAGAACGGTGCACTGTGAGATTTATTCGAGGTTGCTTGGTAACATACATACATACATAAACTCACGCCCATTTCCCACCGGGGTAAGCAGAGACTATGGAATTCGATTTGCTTCGATCCTGACATACTTCCCTTGCTCCTTCCATAATCATCAATCGTTTCATACACGCCGGTTCAGAGTAGATCGTATTAAACCTTTTCTAAAAACATTTCCAATTTAGTTAACGTACTAGGTCTTCCTCTGCCAGCCTTACCACCAACCTTCGCTTTACAAGCTGCTTTCGTAATCCTATTACCCTTCATCCGCTCTACGTGTCCAAACCAACTTAACGTGCCCTTCTCAATCTTAGCTTCTCAAGCTTATATCTTTATCTAAAAAATAGAAACAAAATAGAACGTGGTTCTGAACTTTTGCTCTTTCATTGTACAGAGAAGTGAGTGACCTCTATGGTGTAAAGCCCAATACACAATGAAGCGGTGCCGGGAGCGGCGGATTTGTAAGTGACATTACAATAACCTCCTTTTTTGAAGTCGGTTAAAATTTATCTCAACGTGCAACGCTCCCAGGGTCGCCTCAGTGTCAATCGAGTTAATTTACTGGACACCTTGTCCAGCAAAAAATATTAGATTTCATTCTCGGTCATGGTAATTTAGAATACGAACTTTTAAAACTTTTGAAGAGATCTACATCGTAATTTTAAGTGCCAATAGACTCTAATAGGAAATTAGGAGAGGAGAATATTAAAAAGAATGTTTCAAAATTAAATTATTTGAAGCAATTTTTATCTGTAATTGAATTTTTCATCGGCCAACATTAATTATGAAGAGCTTCCCAATTTAATTTTGTTTTGTAAGTAAATAATTTTCCTTAAACGGTTTCTTCAGAAAATTAAATACCGCAGGCATATTTAACTACTTTTAATTTACCCGTAATACTTTCGATGCGATAAAACAGATGATGAATTTAACCATACGTATTTTCTCAAGATTTTTTTAGCATAATTTAATAATTATTTTGAGGATTTTTAAAAAAGCAAATTCCCCAAAAATACAGTCCAAGATCGGAAGGAATGGAAGAAAGGGAGAGAGGCCTTTGCCCTGCCGTGGTATGATGTCAGCTAGTAATAAATTATTAAAGATATTGTGAGGCAATAATAATGTTCGGAGACTCGGAATTTATGACAAATCGATTTTTGAAATTATTTGTGGCCGAAAAAAAGCCAGTTTTCAGTATTATTTTTGGCGAACGTTAACATAACAAGACAATAACTGGGACACTGGTATTCCTAGTTTTTGTTTCACAAACTAGTAGTTAACATTATACGTACCCGTTCTAGCAATGTTGGCTGCAATAAAGAGGTTAAAAAGTTTTAATGAAAAAGTTTCGTATGTATAGACTGGTTTCATAACAATGTTGGTTTCTGAACGTGTTCGCTTTTTAAAATGTTATTCGAAGTTCGAAATTTTATTCGTTAAAATTACGAAGTTGTTTCGAACAGAATAACTTAATTAATTCAGTTGATAACAAAGTTTTTGACTAAACCAGCTTAATCATTTTAGGTTTTTTTTTATAGAAAATGGTCGCTTTTTCACTCTGCATAATTTATCAAAATCAGACACATTTTTAACACTTAGGTACTGTCTGACTTCTAACGATAAGTATCGCATTTTAGTTATTTACGAAAATACATAAGTAGTTTTCTTTCTGGCTGTTTTACATGTTTTATTTTCTTTTTTTTTACGTGGAATCGAAAATGTACATTTTTAATAATAGTGCTTCTATTTCTGTTTTGATTTCAGCCATTTATCTTCTTGGGTATGTCGTGACTTCTGACCGAGGGATTGTCTACTTTTTGATACGATGAATGGACCGTTGTCTATATTTGTAAAAAAATATTTTTACTCGAAAAGAAAGAAATAATAGAGAGGCAGATTACGGGTTAAAATCCCGTCCGGATTATATTTTTCTTTTTTTTAACATATAGGTTATGTTTGTTTTTTACATGACTTGTCTCATCCGGCCAAGTAGTTAAATGCCATTCGCGGAAAATGTATAATAAGATACTATGTAAAAAAAATCTCAGAGGGCATTTCATTGGCTTCTTTATGTTTAATATTTATAAGTATGAAAATACTCAAGATGTACTCGCCACCCAGAAATAATTACCCCGTTGCGACGTCCACAATTCCGGGTATTCGTCCAAAAGCACCTCGTTACTCGTTATCATTATGGTTCCCCCATAATGACGTCATTTACAAAGAGAAAAATACTTTCCCTAGAGCCTTTTTGACGGACTTTGCACGTGAAAATTTAATATTCAACATTGAAAAAAAAAATTGGGAAAAAAAACCGTCCATATTGAAAAACAGTTAAATTAATGAGGGACTTTCCAGAGTACGTTCCTCAAAATCAATATAGATGGCGCTGTCAGTTTTTTTTTCTTTTAACGTTCTAATTTCATAGACAACAGGCATATACATCTTTCATCTTAGTTTTTGGGTATAAATGATGACCCTTTTTATTACACCCAAGCACAATGCTGTTCGAGTCAGAACCCATAAAAAGTGTAGTGAAAAAGTAAACATTTAATAGTTTTAATTCTATAGAACAAAACGGACCTCCCGCGCCGGACCGTTTTAATCCCACATTATGCATGGAAAGATACACATTACGATCGAAGCATACGCTCCTCAAAGCAAAACTTTAAGTACTTACTTACATTTTGTTTCTCCTTTGTCAGTAATGAGAGTTCAAATGAAACTTTTGCCTGAGAAAACATTATCTTCGTGTCTGCAATAAGAAAGTTTCTTGTCTCTTATATTTGTTTTACAATCGCTTGGAGAACTTCGAAAAGTAAGTATACGTAGTTCATTTGTTTTTACCGTATATAGGCCCAGATTTCCTGACACAATAGTATCTACGTGCGATGTTTTACATACCCCCCCCCCTTATATTTTTTATTAAATGATTTGAGTGCGTTCGACCACGAGTCGGCCTGGTCTTAAGCAGCGATGAAGTCTAAGGTTATCATAATCATCAATTTAAGAGCCACGCTCTTGTCGGTGTAGCATTTCCTTTCCAGTCTATCAAAGGCTAATTCCTTGACTTCCCTATACAGGTTGTGAGAAGCTGCAGTAGTTTTAGGCGGATGAGACGTTCGTTATGTAAAAATTGACGATTCAAAGTGTAACTACATATGTTACCTACTGAATAAAGATATTTTTGAATTTGAATATAAGACACGACGTTAACCTTTTCTTTAATCTGTTCCATGTAAGCTCTTCTTGGTCCTCCTCTTCCTCTCTTTCCTTCTAGCTTTCCTTCTATGATGTTTTTAATAAATTTGTCGTGTCTTATTAGGTGTCCAATCATCTTGCCTCTTCTGTGTGTGTTTTGAGGTCTAAGGTGGAGCACACTTTAGCAAACAGTGCCTATTTACTCTTTCCTTGAAAATTCTCAAATTATACGTATCGAGGAACAATGACGCAGGAAAAGAATTCCATTTAACACAACATTTAGCAATTATTATTGACCGCATATATATGTACTCTTTCTCTTTTGTTTTTTTTTTCCTGTGTGTGCAATACATTATTTGTTATGTTATGTTACATACATATATATAAGAGCATGGCTATTTCCCGTTAGGGTAGGTAGATATCACGGAATTCCACTTATTACGATCTTGACACACCACTTTCGTTTCTTCCACTCTCATCAAAATCTTCATGCATGCGGTTTAGAGTACTTTTGACCCGGCTTTAAAACATCCTGTCATTTAAAACAGCAGTATGTACACCTTCGCCTTCCTCTTGTAACTCTACCACTTAAACCGGCATCATAAACCTGTTTCGTACGTCTACTTGAAGTTTTATTTATTATTTTTTCGTTGGAAGTTTGATAACAGAGAATGAAAAGGAAACGAATTTGAATTTCAGAGTCGCTGCAGTTTTTGCCTCATATTAGTTTAACGCAAAATGTTGCCAGATTTGATTGTCGCAGTATTATAAATAATGTATAAGTTTAAGATTTTATTTTGTTAGGTTTAGTATTTAAAAAAGAGATAATATATTATATTTCGTTTGAATGTGGAATAAGTACTACTTATTTATTTTATAAGGATTATTAAATGGTTATTTTTATCCGTTTAGAAACTGTCGCTTTCTTAACATTTCAAAATATGAATTTATATAGAGTGATTATTTCATACATGTATAAAACAGCTACTCAGCTGAATCTAATCAGCCGAAACACAAGCATTCTAAAAATAATGTTAGCTTAAAGATATGGCAGTAGGACTATTTATTGAACACTTTGATGTTTGTTACACCTCAGTGTTATAAGAGTGATGTTAAGGCTGTGAATTTGACGACAGTGCAGAAGGACGTTGCGTTTTTGCGACGAGGATTCGTTTTAAAACGGTTTATAAGTACATTTGGTTTCTTGACATGTTGTAAAAATAAAATATGAAATAGTAGTTTATCATTTAATGATAATTATCGAATAGGTTTTTTATTAAGATCATTTTCAAATATTTTATTTTTACAAAAGAAAATATGTATTTTTTATCTGTGTTTACGTTCCCTAAAAAAATATAGATGGCGCTGTTCAGATTTAACATGATAATTACCTATCTTCTCATTGCTCGGGTAAGTACATAATTATGCAAAAATATATGTACTTATAATATTATTATAATGGCAGAGGCATACGTAAAGAAAATCGTTGCTTGATATTTGGATCAGATACGTATATACTCGTAATTATGTTACTACTCATGACTTTATTTTGAGAACAATAATGGGTGGAAGATGAGTTGTACCTGGGTGTAGTAATAACAAGGGTCATCATTTATGCCCAAAAGAAAAAGTTGCTTATGTCTGTTATCCATCAAATTAGAAGGTTAAACGAAGGCATTTTTTTTGACGTGACTTGTTGTAGATTTGCCGCAGATGGCATTAACTACTTGGCCGGACAAATGGGGAGCGCTGAAGGCTCTCACCCGGTACAACGTTTAAGACAACAGGCCTGAGGGTGCCCAGTTGGGCGCGAACCTCGGCTCAGGGCGTCGTCTGAGAGGAAGAATATTTGAAAGAATTAATCGACCCTAGTGGTTCGATAGCGATAAGCGCTGAATGAGGGAAATCGTCGACCACGCCGGCGGGGTCGGTATCGGGGATAAGCGCCTTTATAGTTTTTTGGGGAACGTAGCATGTAAAGGCCCTCATTGGGACAGTCACAGGTACATCCATCGCAAGATGAACTAACTACAAACAATTCAACGAGCTTTCTGTCAGCGAGTCTAATAGTATCGGCTTTCCCGATGTCGACACGCGTTCGCTTCCTTGACGTATCGGGCTGGATGGATTGCCTAGTCTACTTAATAATAACCGCTAAAGGATCATTTCCACTGAAGCGGAGATGAACGGAGATATGAGCAAAAATACCAATCCGATTGGAAATCGCATTATTCTCTTTTTAATGGAAATTTTTCAGTCGGCTTATTTTCATTTGAAAATGGAAACATAGAAAAAAAAGACTTGTTAAGTATGTCAAAATTGTTATTCTTTTCACGCCGTCGTCGAATTTACGGCCGCATATACCTACGGCTAATACGGCCAGTCCTATTTATCATACATTCCAATATAATGATTAAAAATAAATCCGATATTTTTAATATATTCTCTTTAGAGAAATCGGAACAGTACCGAATTTTGTTTTACCAAAACACGACTTTAATCTAATTTTAAATTTGAGTTTGGAACATTAATATTAAGAATAAAAAATCTCATTTAATAACACTCCATTGTAAAATTACATTTATTTTTTATTCTTAACAAACATATGTAATATTTATAATGATCTTTCCGATTCATTAAATTGCGAGGTGGTTCGATTTTTTTGAAGAGAAGTGTAGTGTTACAAATTGTTAGATTACGTGCTTATGAAATATCTCAAAAAGAAAAATAAAACCTTATTATTCGTTAGACCTTTACGTTTTCTGATTGTCCATTCATTTTTGGTATCTAACTTTTATGTATGAATCAGTTTCGAGATTACAATTTTAGTTTTTTAAACGGACTGTCCGTAAATTAACAAGTAAACATAATTAATAATCAGTTATCCGCATTTATAAACCTTTCCATTCTAAGCTTTAAGTATATAAAATTAAATAAGACTGCTTTTGTTGTCCACTTATTTACAATATTTAATTAGTATTCTAAAACTGCAACGTACATTATATTTCTGTCGTTGTTTTATTGTAATTATGTTTTTTTAATTTAAATTATATAAAACAACATTTTTATTTGAAAATAATCAATGTTAAATTTAGGTAATTAAACTTAAACAAAACACATTATTATTTTAAAAATCGAATAATTATATATTATTTATTATATATTATAATTAATTTTATACTCTAAATATTTTTTATCGCCTTTAAAAATGCTTTACCAAATATTTTTCTGTTGTTTCAGCCATAATGACAATAAAATTACGATTAACTACATAACGCGTTGAACACTGTGTTTTGAACAAAATTTTACACTAACATCGTGTTATTTACATAAACTAAAAATTAGCAATAATACAAGCGTACTTATAATATATAAATTATTAATTCTAAATAATATATTACTTATAATCTTTTTAATTATAAAATAATTTAATTTTTAATATCGTATGAAATGTCAACGTGAAATTTTAGCATAAATTATAAAGCATGGTTTCTAGGTTACCTCAGGAACAATGGAATTATGTATATTCATATCCATTAGTGAAATAATAATACTAAAAACAAACACATACATACATACATACACTCAAAAAAATATCACGTTGACTATATTCTATCTCTATATTTAGCAGATAATTTACGCGTTACACTAATGAAAGATTTTCTAAAATAACACTTTAAAATAACCCAAGTAGGTACGTCAATTATCGCCGTGATAATAATGTTGGTAAGTTTTTAATAAGGTGTCTAATTTCTGATGTTTGAGGCACACTATATTTTTAGTATCGGCAAGTTGCTTTTTGGAAGTTTTATGTAACGATCGATTGCTAAGCTAAACTCATGCACAGCATTTTAGGTGGAGATAATAATAATTATGGTAATGACGAGTTATAAAACGCTACATTCAGTTTAATATATTTTACATTTAATATAATATTGATTGTAATAATACTGTGCCTTAAATGTAAAAAATACTTGAATATCTTAGAAAAATAGGATTTATAAAATATATTCTGAATAATAACGATAAATGTAACAAAATCTTAAGTAATTTTCCCAAAGGTATAGCACATAGAAAATAGAAAAATAAATAAATAATATAAAATCGCGTAGTTTAATTACCAGGATTTTTAAATATGGAAACAAAAAAGAACTGATTCAGTTGATGATATTCAAGTTTTTAAACAAGTTAACTGTCTAAAACTCAATACACTTACTTACTTACCAAAAACTTACCACATTTCAGGCGTTCGCAAAAGTTGATACTTATTTCAATTGAACAGTTTTAAACCACTTAAAACTTAGACAATTTGCAGCAGTTCTTGTTCTACAATAAAACTTTATCCAATCTCTTTCGAATATATTTACTGTTCAGATTATACAAAAAGAATATGTTTCGAACGGGTAAGTAGCGTCACTGGAAAGAGTTTAAAATGGCCAAGTAAGATTTTCTTACAAAAAGTGAAGTGAAATCCCATCGGTGTGCAGTGGGATAAACATACCACCCATAGATATGCCTGACATACTTATGTAGTCTATATTGATAGTTAGTTTTCCTGTAAAATATTCCTCTAGTACTCCTCTAGTAGAAATGTTATTTAGTATATTGGTAAATACAGGGTGTTAGTAACATCGTAACGAAAACTTTGAGGGATGATGCCGACTATAATTCCGAGTTGATATCAAGTGGAATTTTCCGTTGCAAAAGTATGAACTACAAATAATTAATAAAAAAAAAATCATGTATTTTCCGTCAGGAAAATCCACTTGATATTAACTCAGAATAATGAGCTGAATCATCCCCCTCAGTATTCGTTATGATGTCACTTACACCCCGTACAAGTACGTACAAGTAGCCATACGAGTACGTATGGCTGTTAGTGACTTTTCTATCGCAAAAGTATAGAATTTCAAAATAATTTGAAAATGATGTCTTTTTAATCTTTTAATCATGAATATTGCGAGGAAAATTCCACTTGGTACTCAAAATCTAATCGAGCTGTATCTTCCCCCTCAGTATACGTTACGTTGTCACTAAAAACGTGTATAACCACTTCGCTGTTTTGCGCTACCTTTGTTTTATCTAAATTACCCGTACGAAGTCATTTTCTTTTAATCCGACTTACATCATTACAATGCATAGAATCCAATTTAATCTAATTTGTCTAAATACCACAGCCTTCAAGGCTTAATTTTGGAATTCTGAAAGATAGAAAGAGATCTAAGAAGAAGGAAAGACGATCGAGAATTTCTAAATCTACATCTTTATACGTACATTTGAGCACATACATCCCTTTTCTCTTTTGAACTTTATATCTATCTATTTTAGGCGCTTTTTGTATCTCACGGTTGGCGTCATCGTAGTGTATTGTGTGTTCTTTCTTTGTTTTTAATGGGGTCAATTTATTTGTAGTGGTTTTTTAATATTCGTTTTTTTTTAAATTTCATGGATCACTTTTTCAGCTAAGTTTATAGATGACAACATTATTTATGAGATGATCATTTCATTCATTTTTTTTTGTTGTTGTCATTCTTAGCCTTGTTAAAGTCAGTTAGTAGGTACTTATCAACCTTTGCTTTAGTTTGCTATACAACTTTAAAGTTTCTGACGTATCAAGAAAGCCAACCCGCTTTTTGCCTTTTGCAACAATACAATTTTGTCCCCAAGCCCACACCCAAATTTTAATATCTCAGGATGGCGTCTTACACCAATTCGGACAGCATAGATGATCCCCAACCGAAATTTCAAATAATTTTAGAATCCCTGGATGACGTCATACGCCTCCAAGCTGGACATGGTGAGATAGATGAGCCACAAAGAGAAGAGGAAGATGGAGGTAATAATCTTAACACCGCGGGGGCCGCCCAGCTCGCCGCCGATGGACTTTTTCCTCCTGATGACCAAGATCAGCACGGCGACGAAGGCTTCTGAGCAGAACATGGTCACGCTGAAAGCTAAGCTGTGGAAAGACGAGGTGGGTTAGAGCTTTCCGGCAACCTTTAAGTATAGGAGATATTTAATATTATGTAAGTAATATAGCGGGATTGTGCAGCATGGGAATACTTGTACATATATAAAAATAAAATAGATACGCTTACGAGTACATAAACTACATAATAATAATACACATAATATTTTTATAATAAATAAATATCATTACTTAAACCACTATACACACTGCTACATATACTATGGAAGAAAAGGAGTAGATAGATTATGAAGATGAAGAGGAAATAGAACTGAGGTAATGCGCCTTCACTTGCCCATTAAAGGACTCCAATGAGTAAACTCTCCAAATGCTTACATAAAAGTAAATAGAAGTGTTCTACTCACTTCCCTGGCTCCACGACGAACTTCTCGTTCTTGCTCCAGTGGACCACAGCAGCGACTGTCCAGGCCACTCCGATGCCGAGGAATACATTGACAGCGTTGGAGCCCGTCACGTTGCCCACAGACGCGTCAGCATACTTGTCCTGTATGGCTGCTACCTTACTGGCGAAGGTATCTGACGGGAAGAGAGTGTGAGTAAGAGATTGAGACATTAAGAGTGAAAGTGAGAAGTGGAAGAATATCGTCACTGGGAAGGTGAAATTACTTACGCGCAAAAAAGTCATTTCGAGAAAACTTTTATCCAATTTATATGACGTCGACGTAAGACTACATCTAGGAGCACGAGTAAGGAATGCACGAGTGGGTTGTGAGGTGGATTACCAACCTCATCAAACCTGGTGTCAGGGTTATTATTGAGCTGATATCACAAAAGTATGGAACTGAAAATATAAAAAAAAACACTAAAGTTTTCATAAATTTTTTGCCTGGAAATTCCACTTGATGTCAACTCAGAATCATGGTCTGAATCATCCCCCTCAGTATTCGTTACGGTGCCACTAACACCCTGTATAGTGTTTAATTCTGATCTACTTGATTGTAAGTTTAGAGAAGCCTCACAAATCTAAAATATTTTAAGACCTTAAGCCAACACAAACTATCTTACAATAAATCTTTGTCAGCGAGAAAATTGTTCCCAAGAATTTTCTTCCAATACTCAAGGAAGAAAGTCAAGCGTTGCAAATCCGTCGTTTAAGCATTAGAATTGTATTCTGAGACATTGTTAGAAAATTCATGATATCACCTTTTATGCTCCATGCACGGCTTCCGTGGTCCAGTCGTTGAGCGTTGGGCTCACTACCTAAGGTACGGGTTCGAATATCACAAAAATATTGAGGCACAGGTGTGCCGCTGTCAAAGGATGTTTTTCGGGGTTCCGAACACACCGAACAGAGCATAGTACCCCGCTAGCCACAAGTTGATAGTGTGACTAGGGATCGACGATCCAACGATGTTATGTTGGAAGTTGTATATATGCGTCTTGCTGTGTAAAATTCGATATCGCGTTTCAGAACTGCTTGAAGACTGCATTATTGAATGTGGCGCCATCTGTTGCATGTGGGCGGAACTAGCTGACCAAGTAGTTGGGTTCGCGACAATATCACAGGCTGATCACCCAAAGTCACGTCAAGCCGTTGGTCCCGGTTACTACACTTACTGATGTAAGTATGTAGTCGTTACATGAGCCATGTCAGGGGCCTATGGCGACTCAATAATAACCATGGACTCGAAATGTTACCAATGGATCCGATTCCTCCAGTCACATATAAATGTTGTTTAAGTTTTTCTGTCATTTTCTTATACGCGTAAAAATGAAAGGGACGGATGACTGGCGACTGTTAATTTTAAAATGAATGAATAATCTGGGCAAATAAAATAGGCACCTCGCTCATATGCAACCCGTTTGACGTGTGCTGTCAACTTAAGTCTGTGGTTATTGGCCAATGTACAATTTTGGAAGGGTTTTTGAATTTCTGCCTAAAATTGACGTGTTTTCCATAAATTTTATGCCTGTCGATTACCCGTCCCTTCTTTTTCAGCGGATACAAAAATGACAGATAGACCTTTAAATAAAATTAGATCGCGTGTACTGGAATCAGTATCAATGTGTAGTTTAATTGTTACAAAGAAAGCTGATACAATTTATCTATTATCTTTTTTAAAATCTCTAACTTCTACAGCCTGGGCACTGGACACCCTCAGGCCTGTTGTCTTAAACGTTGTACCGGGTGAGAGCCTTCAGCGGTCCTTATTTTGTCCGGCCAAGTAGTTAATGCCATCTGCGGCAAACCTACAATAAGTCACGTCAAAAAAAAAATAACTTCTACAGTTTAAAAAAATATTTAGAAGTGTAGTATATGTACAAATGCTTAGTAGGGTGTGAAGGCGTGCGTCATTTGTTTTTTTTTTCTAACCTATACTCACGTCAGAACATGTTTTATGGTAAAAATGCACAGCACCATATTGCTTTTGAAATAATAATGGCCGCCATTTTTCACCGCGCAATGATAGTTTCTCTGGCTGTGACCCGAATACATGGAATTATTTTATGTCTCCTTACATTATTCAGCAGCCCGAACACGCTCGTAAAATGTTCATTCTTTAACCGCACCAACATTATTGTTCGCACAAAAGATCTTTTACCATGTGAGGTGGATTACCAACCTCATCAACCCTGGTGTCTGGGTTATCATTGAGCCGCCAAAGGCCCCTGACATGGCTCATGAAAGTAAGATGACCCGTACTTTTGGTCCCGGTAAATACAATGTCATGACTATTACATCATCAAGGATTAACCGGGACCAAAGTACGGATCATCTCACTTTCGGACAATCAGGTGATCAGCCTGAAAAGTCCTAATCAAACTAAGAGTCAGAAACGGCCTCTTAAGTGCAGTGGTTGAGGATTCGAATCACGGTCGGACATTTCACAAAAATCACGGAAGCGATTAACATTGGTTAGTAATGAAACTCACCAGGTATGCTAGTCCCCAACGCCACGAAGACAATAGCAGTGACTGAGTCCTTGATGCCCAGGGTGCACCCGAAGTGGGACGCCACGTCACCTATCACAGCAGTCACCAGGCCTATGCAGATAATGGACACGACGAAGCACACGTAGCCACCGCCAATGTCTGGATTAATGTACAAGAACAGGGGGTTAAAATGGCTACATCGAAGCAATTCATCTAAAAAACAATATTGCTATTTGACATTTGCCCATATAAAAGTAAGCTCGCAGTGCACACAAATGTCAAATAGCAATGTTGCTTTTTTAGATGATTTTTTTAAATAAACTTGATAGATATAATCAATTTGTCAAAAAATAGTTATTGGGTAAATTGTAATTATACGTATTTATTATAAGTAATTATTAGAAAGAAAGACAACAGCTTCAGTGGTCTAGTGGTAAGAGCGTTAAGCTCACGATCTGTAGGTCCGGGTTCGATTCCCGATGGGGACATTGTCGAAATCACTTTGTGAGACTGTCCTTTGTTTGGTAAGAACTTTGCAGGCTTGAATCACCTGATAGTCCGAAAAAGTAAGATGATTCCGTGCTACGGAGGATACGTTAAGCCGTTGATTGGCTATTGGCCGTAGAAAGACCTCCACCAACCCGCAGTGAAGCAGCATGGTGGAGTATGCTCCATACCCCCTCCAGTTGTTTGAGAGGAAACCTGTGCCCATCAGTGGAACGTATATAGGCTGTTAATGTTATGTTAGAAAGAAATAAACTTTTATTATTTTAGGACACCACAGACACGGACTAGTAGATAATAGTAGATACATACAAACATACATAAACTCACGCCTATTTCCTACCGGGGTAAGCAGAGACTATGGGATTCCATTTGCTTCGATCCTGACATCTTCTCTTGCTTCCACCACATTCATATTGATGAAACGATTGCGTTTCACGCACGCCGGTTCAGAGTAGATCGTACTGAAACTTTTCTAAAGACATCTCCTTGGACAATGTACGTCCTTCTAGGTCCTCTGGCAGCCTTATCAACAACCTTCGCTTTGTATACTGCTTTGTATTAGTGTAGTAATCATTTTATAATTAAAAACTCACCGGTAGGAGGAACGAAGGCGAAGATGATCTTCCAGAAGAGAGTGAAGACATGCAGGCAGTAGTCACCCCATGACGGTGGCTCGTCGGGGTCATCTGCAGAGAAAAAAAAGGAAATATTTAAAGGTTACAAAGTGACTATTCAAACTAATCCACTCCAATCTCATCAGTCATCCCGTGATCATGGCACTTGCAACAGTGTCGAAATATCGGGAGTCTCATATCCCCATTTAAACGCGGTAAGAACCCGTTATTATGTGCTTTAATTATGACTATTCAAAGTTGCAGACGCAACACAAGCGGAGTTTACATAATTTTGGTGGATACTGAAATTCAGTATTATTAACATACTTAATATTCGTTTGTTAAAAGCTAAATCCACTTTGCAGATTTACTGCCAAATAATGGTGATTGCGGGAAGCCGCTGGATGCGGGCAGCGCAGGACCGATCGTCGTGGAGATCCTTGGGGGAGGCCTATGCCCAGCAGTGGGCGTCATACGGCTGATGATGATGATGATGAATGGTGATTGTATAATTCAGCCATTTAACACCTTCGCACCACATCACTTAATCACATGACCTGTGTCCACATACAACAAAGAATCTCTGTGAAAGATTAACATGCTAATTATTGTTATAAAATCATCTAAGAATCAAAAATATACGGTCGAATTGAGAACCTCCACCTTTTTTGAAGTCGGTAAAAACAGAAAAACTTACTTGATTCTCTGATCACTTCTGAGAGGGTAATTGTTTACCTAAATTCTTTAAATTATTTCTTCGCAAAACAACCTCCGTGGTCTAGTGGTTAGAGCATCAGGCTCACGGTCTGGAGGTCCGGATTCGTTTCCCGATGGGGAAATTGTCGAAATCACTTTGTGAGATTGTCCTTTGTTTGGTGAGGACTTTTCAGGCTTGAACCACTAGATTGTCCGAAAAAGTAAAATAATTCCGTGCTTCGGAGCGCACGTTAAGCCGTTGGTCCCGGCTATTAGCAATAAAAACACCTCCACCAAGCCGCATTGGAGCAGCATGGTGGGGTATGCTCCATACCCCCTCTGGTTGATTAAGGAGAGGTCTGTGCCCTGCAGTGGGACGTATATAGGCTGCTTATGTTTTTGTTTTGTGTTTCTTCGCATTACTATTCCTTATTAGATATCGGAAAATTATTTAAATCAGAATGTCTAGATTTTGAATTCAAGAAATGTTTCTCGATAACACTTAATCTGAATATTTTGATGCTTGAATTGTTTTGTATTCAAAACAGGGATGAGGGATAAAGATTTAAAATTCATGAGTTGAAGATTTGTATCTTGAATTTTGATTTATTACATTCATTTTTAAATTAAGAAATCTGAATTTTATAGCAGAACTAAGATCTTAGTGACACCGTAACTTTCGGAGGTACGTGACCTAACCTGTATTGGGCTGGTTTTCCCTTTGCGGGTTCGAAGGTCAATCAGGCAGTCGCTTATGTAAAAAACTGGACCTGTCAAGTCTTCAGGTTAGGTAAGCGGACCCTGTGAAAAACGGGATGATGCTAGGGAGATGATGTTGATGATGTAAATGATAAATAAGTACTTTATGTTACTATTTTCTGTATAAGGGCTGTAGCAGTATCAGGACAATTGTCGTGTTTACATACTCTTGCTGCCTTCTGTCATTGCCACGTCGGTATGAGTTGAATAAACGGCCTCTGTGGTTCAGTGGTTGAGCGTTGGACTCACGATCCGGAGGCCCGGGTTCGAATCCCGGTGGGGACATACCACAAAAATCACATTGTGATCCCAAGTTCGGTTAGGACATTACAGGCTGATCACCTGATTGTCCGAAAGCGAGATGATCCGTGCTTCGGAAGGAACGTTAAGCAGTTGGTCCCGGTTACTATTTACTGATGTATGTATGTGTACTAAATCAACTTCATAAATCATCATAATAACATGAACTTGACAATAATTCAATAATTCCTCCCACCTGATTGTCCGAAAGTAAGATGATCCGTGCTTCGGTTGATCCCGGTTACTATTTACTGATGTAAGTGAGTAATCGCTACATGAGCCATGTCAGGGGCCTTTGGTGGCTCAATTATAACCCTGGCTGGTATTCCACCTCACAACCCACACGATAAGAAGATGAGAATGTAAAGTGGTAGGATACTTACCAGAACTGGCAGTGAGGGCTTCTGTGAACTGCTCCTTCCAAGAGGACGTCCCTATAATTATTGATGCGTTTGCTCTTTGTACTAGTTTGTCAACAGTGTTCTGAAACAAATGAGCAAATATTAATATTACTCTAGGCAAAGGTGGGTAGCTCACTGGGACGGGCTAACCTATAAAATGCTACTTAGGTTCTATAACTATTGCTTAAATAATATCCCGATTGAAAATGTAAAGAACTTTAAGTATCTAGGCAGCATAATAACGAATGACTCAAGATGTACTTTAGACGTTAAAACCAGAATAGCAATGGCAAAACAAGCTTTCCATAACAAAGGGTGCATATTCAAGGCTAAGATTACCAAATCTATCAGAAAAAGATGTGTCAAAACCTTCGTATGGAGTATAGCCCTCTATGGATGTGAAACTTGGACACTGACACAGAAGGACAGAGAGAGACTCGAGGCCTTTGAAATGTGGTGTTGGAGGAGGATGGAAAGAATAAGTTGGACAGAAAGGGTTACAAATGAGGAAGTGCTAGTAAGAGTAAGGGAAAAGAGACAAATACTGAGAATTATTGAGGACAGAAGAGGCAAGATGATTGGACACCTAATAAGACACGACGAATTCATTAAAAACATCATAGAAGGAAAGCTAGAAGGAAAGAGAGGAAGGGGAAGACCAAGAAGAGCTTACATGGAACAGATTAAAGAAAAGGTTAACGTCGTGTCTTATAGGGCAGTCAAGGAATTGGCCTTTGATAGACTGGAATGGAAAATGCTACAACGACAAGAGCGTGGCTCTTAAATTGATGATGAGGTTCTATAACGATTTTGTGACGTAGCGAGTAGGCACCGCTACTTCAAAGCGCACCCCCGATGCCGGGCAGCAGTGGTATCAGTACTGGTTGGAGGCCGAGGAAATAGATTCTGGTAGGGCTCTAGCTAGAACATCACCGAATGAGAAATTGGTCGGTGTACTGCGGAACGGAAGGCGATTGGGGCAACCACCATTCTACACGCCCTATCTATGGAGTAATGAAAATGGAGGCGATTACTTCACCGACAAGAGCGCAACTCTTAAACAAAGAGAGAGGTAAATATGCCTATATACGTTCCACTGCTGGGCACGGGCCTCTCCTCCATCAACAGGAGGAAGAGTTTATTCCATCACGCTGCTCCACTGCGGGTTGGTGAAAGCGTTTTGAGCTAGTAGCCTGGGATGTACGGCTTAGTGTGCCTTCCGCAGCACGGAATCATCTCACTTTTTCGAACAATCAGATGATTCGTCTTTATTTGAAGTGAGTTTTAGTTGAGCCAGCAGTGGGTCGTATATAAGCTGTTTAAAGGTCCAGTCATTGATAGAAGTTGCTTTTTTTTTTTTTTTGACGTGACTTATTGTAGATTTGCCGCAGATGGCATTAACTACTTGGCCGGACAAATGGGGAGCGCTGAAGGCTCTCACCCGGTACAACGTTTAAGACAACAGGCCTGAGGGTGCCCAGTTGGGCGCGAACCTCGGCTCAGGGCGTCGTCTGAGAGGAAAAATATTTGAAAGAATTAATCGACCCTAGTGGGTCGATAGCGATAAGCGCTGAATGAGGGAGATAGAAGTTGCTCTACTTTACTTGCATTAGTCAAAGAATTATTTCACACACATTGCTTAAAGGAAAATACTTAATTGTAAAACGCGCAACTCAATTTTGCGGAAACTGCTGCCTTAAGTGTGTCTGTAAGTATACTTAGTTAAAGTAAATAATATCGATATTTATAACTTTATATTTTATATTTAAGTAGATAAACTTTCTTCTTCTTCTCATCCTTTTATCCTCTGTTGAGGTGTAGGGCTTGAATAACAGATTTTCACACTCTGTAGCTTGCTCAGACATGCCGAGAGTTTTGTTCTCACGGTCAACCAAACACAGTTTTGTACAGACTGGCGTTTGAATTATGTTTAAAGATAAAGATAAAGATTTTTATTGAGCATAAATTTAGGTACAGTTATAGATAATAGTTGCAGTTATAGTTGCAAATTACGTCTCACTAAATTTTGCCTTTGCAGGCATATACACATTTTACACAGGCAATGATATTTCATTTCACACCATATTTCATTATAACATAAGAGAAAGAAAACAATAATAATAATAATAATAACAATAAAAAATCAAAAAATTATTAAAGAATATATACAATGAATAAGTAGGTCTATGATATTAACTATTTAGTTCACTAGGATATCTATTAAAAGATCTTAAATGAATGAATGTCTTGAACAAATTATCCCCCTTAAACTTTGGTAAAACGTTCCTTTCATGTCGCACGCAAAATTATTGGATACTTTCTATTAAATGCAATTTGTTTCTATATCGTTGATATGCATATTTATTAATAGCGTATTGCACGTAATATTTGTATTATTTTGCCTTCTTTTATATAGGTATGATTAAAACAGTGGACGGCCTGTGTAGTAAACACTAAAATTTATGTTTTTTATTATGGCAACACAGCGGTTTTCTTCCTTCTGCCCTTTTAACATCATGGCGACGGGGTGTTGCGTTTTCTCCTTTTGTTAATTTAAATAATTTTAAAATATTACTCACAGTCCATTTCTACATTCAAACATGTGTTTTTATTTTATTTACATATAACCAGCGACTCAGCATGAGCAATGTGTTCTGCCAGTATTCGTATACGGAGCTGAGACCATGACCCTAACTGAGAAATCCGCAGAGAATCTCCGTGTTGCTCAGAGAGCAATGGAAAGAGCTATGCTCGGCATTTCCTTACGGGACCGGAAGAGAAATACTTGGGTTCGATCTAAAACCGAGGTTAGGGATGTGGTAAAAGTAATTGCCGAACGCAAGTGGAGATGGGCGGGACACATTGCTCGAATGAGCAAGGAAAGATGGACCCGGAGATTGTTAGAGTGGCGCCCACGAGCATTCACAAGACCGAGAGGAAGACCACCAATGAGATGGAAGGACGACATTGTGCGGCACGCAGGATATGGCTGGATGTCGATAGCCCAGGATCGTCGGAAATGGAAAAACATGGAAGAGGCCTACGTCCAAAATTGGATATAAATTTAGGCTGATATAGATAGATAGATAGATAACCAGCGACTTACACGCCCGTGGATCCGGAGATTTCTTTACTTTAATTGCGTTTTTACCACACGATAGAAAAATCAGAACAATGCATAACAGGCTTTTTTTCGTGTAAGAGGTTTACCTCTCAATCAAGTAGTCTGTAATGTCCTAACCACAATAGGGATCACAAAGTGATTTTTGTAATATGTCCCCACCGGGATTCGAACCCGGGACCTCCGGATCGTGAGCTCAACGCTCAACCTCTAGAACACAGAGGCCAGCCAAGTAAATGCCTAATACGTCAATACAAGTACGTTTTGCAGAATTAGTTCTCATAATAACACTCAATAAATATTATACAACAAAATATACCGATTTTTACTAAGTAATTACTTTAGTAACACAACACCAGCGATTTCACTGTCAAGAGTGGTTTTCGCCTAATATCTTTCACTCGATAGTACTGGGGCTTAGCCTAGCCGAGTTGCAAACGATTTTATGACTATTAACAGTTTATATTTGTTTTTTTTTGACGTGACTTATTGTAGATTTGCCGCAGATGGCATTAACTACTTGGCCGGACAAATGGGGAGCGCTGAAGGCTCTCACCCGGTACAACGTTTAAGACAACAGGCCTGAGGGTGCCCTGTTGGGCGCGAACCTCGGCTCACTATTAACAGTGACAGTCAGGGTTATTATAGAGCCACCAAAAGCCCCTGACATGACTCATGTAACGACTACAGAGAGGAGGTTGATGAGTTGATGAGGTTGGTATTCCACCCCACAACCCACACAATAAGAAGAAGAACAGTGACAGTGGAAAAATGTATACGATGCTATAATCCGCCCCATATATTTTTGCGAGCCATGGTAACCCAGTTGGTAGGACGCTTGCATCTCACTTTGAGGTCGCAAGTGCAAATCCAGCACATACCTAAACCAATATATATAATAATAATAAGTTGGTCATCCACCTCATAAAAGACTGTCACTGAAGGTTGTCATAATCGTTTGCAAGGCTAAAATCCCCTGTGCAATTTAGCTAGCTAGCTTGGTAAGAAGAGCTCTATGGAGTTTTGGCCCAGATTTATGCCCAACAGTGGGCTAATACAGGCTGATGGTGATTTCAAATCGCCTATATGTAAGTGCAAATTCACACCGAATCCTTACACGGCTTCCAAGTGGCCAGCGCCGCTTCTTCACCGCAGAGGTAACACGGTCAAAAATAAAAATATTCAAATCAAAAATCATTTATATTTAAAGCAGAATCAATAGCATGACATAATAGTTATTGAAACTCATGTGTCTCTAACATAAGACATGACATAAAAACACGACTATCGGAGTATACTTATACATATATATGGGAGTCTTATATCTGATTTAAACACGGTAAGAACTCGTTATTATAATACAGGGTGTTAGTGACATCGTAACGAAAACTTTGAGGGATGATGCGGGCCATGATTCTGAGTTGATATCAAGTGGAATTTTCCGTCGCAAAAGTTTGGAATGGAAAATAATAAAAAAAAAAAACAAAAAAAAATTCATGAATTTTTCGACAGGAAATTCCACTTAATATCTACTCAAAATCATGGTCTGAATCATCCCCCTCAGTATTCGTTACGGTGTCACTAACACCCATACCTACTTGTATGGGTACCTGTATGTACTGGTACGGGATGTAAGTGACATCGTAACGAATCCTGAGGGGGCTGATTTAGCTCATTATTCTGAGTTAATATCAAGTGGAATTTTCGATCGCAAAAGTATAGAATTGAAAATATAAAAAAATAAAAATAAAAAAAAACATGAATTTTGCGACGGAAAATTCCACTTCATTTTCACTCAGAATCATGGTCTGAATCATCCCCCTCATTATTCGTTACGATGTCACTAACACCATGTATATGTTTTAATTATATTATATCACATACGAATGTGTGTGTACGCGTATTGTACTCATTCTATTTCTCTTTTGTTTTGTATTTTGTTTTTTTTATTTATAAAGTATTTGTTATGTTATGTGATCACATTGCTCCAACTGCTTCCGATGAGGTCGTTCATTAAGGGGAGGCCTGTGCCCAGCAGTGGGACGTGTCTCTATGTGAGTTAATGCACCTCTACTAGCCTCCGTTATCGAGTGGTCGAGCGTTAGGCTCACGATTCGGAGGTGCCAGGTTCGAATCCCGCTGGGGACATATCACAAAAATCAAAATTGTGGACCCTGGTTTGGTTAGGACATTACAGACTGATCACCCGATTGTCCGAAAGTAAGATGATCCGTGCTTCGGAAGGCATGTTAAGCCATTGGTCTCGGTTCCTACTTAAGGGTGTAAGTACATAGTCGTTACATGAGCCATGTCAGGGGTCTATGCTCCATGAGAGGTTGATGTGGTTGGTCAACCACCTTACCTTGAATTCCTTGCTCTCCTTGATTCGCAGCTGCGCCCTGGTGATGTCTCCCGGCCGGGGCAGCCCCATCATCGCCACCACGGCCTCCTCCTCTGGCAGGGTGGCCAGGTGGTTCACTTCATGCCCCGGGTTCACCGGGTTATCGTCGTCTGTCAACAAATATTTATGATTTAACATCCAAGTAAGGAATAAAGGAATTACTATATATAAAAATATAGGTAGGTACATAAAATAAACAAAACGATCAGTTTTAGTACAATTAGCGATTATATTTCAATAAAGACAACAAGAAGCCATGGTAGCTTAGTTGGTAGAACGATTGTCTCTCACATTGAGGTCACAGGTTTGGAGCCTGAGTCGAGAATCAAACCAGTGACAGGATTCTTCAAAATTCAAAAAAATATATTTATTTTTCAAAATTGGCTTACAAAGTTAGCGCTTTTTCAACGTCAAAAATTAAATTACATATTATGTAACTAGCTGTAAAACTACTACCACATCGGAATCTGTAACGCTGAGGGAAAGACGTGGCCAGAAAACCTCCCAGCACAGGGCCCTAGTCCTACTGTTTCATGTTTTCCTTTCTCTTTTTTTTAAATCCACTTTGTATTACGTAATTTATAAACTTAAATACAATGGTATTCCAATTACTGTCGGTGGAAGGAAAGTGAAATATAAAGAGTTTATGTGACTTTATCACAGAAACAGTGTTTTATGAGCTCCCTGACAGAAGCAGGCCTGTCCACATACGCAGCACCCGATCACGAGTTGACGCGAAAGCCAGCCATCGCTCCCTTCGCACGTTTTTGAGGGAAAGGTGCGACCCGATTTCCGTGCGCCACCGCGTACACGAACAAACCCGCGTTCACTCATCATCACTAATTTAAGTGCCACGCTCTTGTCGGTGTAGCATTCTCCATTCTTGTCTATCAAAAACCATTTCCTTCACTTCCTTATAAGACACGATGTTCGCCTTCTCTTTAATCTCTTCTTGGTCTTCCCCTTCCTCTCACTCAACCAAAACCTCTAAATAAACCATTTTTGTTCAAGAGATACAAGAGTTGTACTATCTACTTTTTATTGCTATGACATAAAATTTTACAACGTTATGAAACAGAATAGAACACAAAATAACAATTTAAGAGCCATTTTGTTGTGAAACTTTCGCATAAATCGATGGTTTAATTAAAGTTGTTTAAAATTTAAATTGTGAAATCAACACCGCAATGGTAATGAATACGCTTAATTATCTTAAAGGGCTTTGTATGTTGTTGTAGTGAACTGAATGAAAAAATAAAATAAAGGAGAAATGGGAGACGACGACATATTTTATGCTCTAATTTATAATATTTACTTACTAACATATTTTAACTACACCTACACCTATACCTATATCTATACTGTATCTTGGGCCCCAGTTATTAAACACGATATTGACTTACTTGTTTTAAACAAATCAACTCAAATATACCATTACCTAAACAGGGTGTTAACGACACCATAACGAAAACATTGGGGGATGATTGAGACCAAGATTCTAAGTTGATATCAAGTGGAATTGTCTGTCGAAAAATTCATGAAAAATTTTAGTGCTTATTTTGATTTTGAGCTCCATATTTAAAATAATAAATAAAAATATAAAATTATTAGAAACCATCTACATAAAACTAATAATTGTTCGCGGTGTTCGATTTTGATTGCGGTGTAGCAAAAAAAAAAAATTCGACGAGAAAAACACGTTTCGTTTTTGGTACAATCAAGTGGACATTCTTATTTTTTTCGTAGTTAAAATATAATACCATATGCGGCAAAACTACAATAAGTCACGTCAAAAAAAAAATCTATACAAATTAATAAATAAATCAATTTTGTATTCCTTCTTATCGTGTGGGTTGTGAGGTGGAAAACCACCCTCATCAACCCTGGTGTCAGGGTTATGATTGAGCCGCCAAAGGCCCCTGACATGGCTCATGTAACGATTACTCACTTACATCAGTAAATAGTAACCGGGACCAACCGTCTTACTTTCCGACAATCAGGTGGGAGGAATTATTGAATTATTGTCAAGTTCATGTTATTATGATGATTTATGAGGTTGATTTAGTTTGTTATATGCATGACAATTTTAAATTCGTATGCCAATTCTTGGCTGAATGTGCTAAGACCGATGACAACACTGTAATATCTTGTAACACGCATCATTCACGAATTAATATTTTTGTATTTGTATTTGGAATGTTGTAATTGCAAATAGAAATCAAAGTGATAATATACTGCAGCATTGCAATTGAATCGACAGAAATTTCCAGCTGACTAACAAAACAAAGCGTTAATTACTGACAAACCACGTTTTTGCGGTGGCAACCGGATTGCAGTTCAGGTTGAAAACCATTGCATTGTTATGTTACCTCCACAAAGGCAATAGAGCAATCAATTATGTTATTAAATGTGTTCTGAGCATCATTGAAATATATTTTATACCGGATACAAATATGCTATAGTTCGACAGAAAGGGTTACAAAAGAGGAAGTGCTAGTAAGAGTAAGGGAAAAGACACAAATACTGAGAATTATTGAGGACAGAAGAGGCAAGATGATTGGACACCTAATAAGACACGAAGAATTTATTAAAAACATCATAGAAGGAAAGCTAGAAGGAAAGAGAGGAAGGGGAAGACCAAGAAGGGCTTACATGGAACAGATTCAAGAAAAGGTTAACGTCGTGTCTTATAGGGAAGTCAAGGAATTTGCGTTTGATAGACTGGAATGGAAAATGCTGCACTGACAAGAGCGTGGCTTTTAAATTGATGATGATGACAAATACACTTTGCTTACTTCTGCACAATATCCCAGGAAGAGGAAATGACTGAAAACCAGCGCTGGGTGACGCCATAGCATGGCTCCATCACAGCACAAGCTAAGCCATTTCCTTTTGCCCGTATTCGTAATATTCATAATTACCTAGAAGTGAAATGAAATGAAAATGTATATATATATATATCGCCTAGTTCTTATATATAGCAAAATGTAAATCATTACTGGCAATAAATTTATTTTATTCTTATTCTATGCATCGCACGCCTTGTAAGAGTGCACCTTCATGTTCGTGGCTAAGCATATGCTACGCATGTATTTCACATAACCTAGGGCTTGATATTTGAATCACATTATGTATAGAATGATGTTGCTACCTATACTTCTCTTCATTTTGATCAGAATTTTAAAAGAGGTGGAAGTTGTAATTGTACCTTGGTGTAATAAAAACGGTCATCATTTATACCCAAAAACAAAGATAAGGTATATTATCCATGAAATTAGGAGTTTAAAGGAAGAAAAAACTTAACAACGACATCTACCGTGTTTTTGGGGAACGCTAAATGGAAAGTTCCTCACTTGATTTTTGCGCACATAAAAGTAAGGGCGCAATGAAATTAAATTTCAAATAGCTATATTCATTTTTTAGATTACGATTCGATGTGGCCTTTCTTCCGAATACATCCCGCTTAAGGACGGCACTGAAAAGCATCGGCGTCCGAAGGACGTAATATACGATCCCGACGACCCGATTACTCTAGCCATAGAGGCGGCCAATCAGCTCGCGACACCAAACACTTCAGAACCCCGATACCGACCCAGCCGGCGTGGTCGACGATTTCCCTCATTCAGCGCTTATCGCTATCGACCCCTTAGGGTCGATTAATCCTTTCAAATATTTTTCCTCTCAGACGACGCCCTGTGCCGAGGTTCGCGCCCAACAGGGCACCCTCAGGCCTGTTGTCTTAAACGTTGTACCGGGTGAGATCCTTCAGCGCTCCCCATTTGTCCGGCCAAGTAGTTAATGCCATCTGCGGCAAATCTACAATAAGTCAAGTCACGTCAAAAAAAAAGATGTGGCCTTTTTAAAGTCCCTATAAAAAGGCGTTTTACCCCCTCAGGACTGCAGATAGATTTTTCGCATAGAAACTGACATATCTGCGCCGGATAGCGATCGATGAGCGCGGCTGCAAGTAATAAAAAGTCAATCAATCATAAAATATCGAATTCGTTGCCTCACGCGGAATATTTTGTGCAGGTTCGCTTTTTTTACAAAGCCTGATTGGTTTCTGCATATTTATTTTTGGTTTTATTTCCGGAAATATTTCATATACATACATTTTTTTAGTCGTAGAAATTGATATAATGTAAAACAAAAGTAGCAAAACGTTTAAATGTTGTAGAAATTAGTACCTACTTAACTTATGGTACATAAACTTTTTGCACACAGCTCGATAGCTCGGACACTTCATACAAAAATCTCATTCTTAACTTTTGCCGCTAAACCTCGTGCGTGCAGTGCGTAAGAGACAAAAAATCTACGCGCTCTCTCTTACGGTTTAAATCAATCTAGATTTACCTCAACTACGTCTTATTTTTTTATTGATGGCCGGAAGCCGTTAAGGAGTAAGGGAGTGCGTGGACTATCTGTCTCGCTTGCACTTACGGGTTAGGCGGCACAAGAGACTTTTATATGAAGTGTCCGAGGCATTGATGTATAATATTGGTCTAAGGTGTGGTAATTAAGTAGAATGAAACGCACGGGATTTCTCGCTATCACGGCTCTTTAGAATTCTACCCAAACAGACACAGGAAAAATGTACGTGTAGTATCTATAACAGAGTCTTATTTAAAATCACACCGCGATGAGCGTCGCGGTGACAGAGTTAATCCCCGGGGTGTTATTTTAAATCCTCTGTCTCTACTTATTGTTATGAGTTGTGCGTACAGGCTGGGATTTAGGGAAAAAAGATGTACTTAGCTGTAAAAATGCTCATATTAAGCTGCCTTTCCACATGCCCAACAACATGTTGCCGAACATGTTAAAAGCGCGGAACTTTTGTTTAACTACGTTGTCTGTCTACGCATCTAACATCCATCCGTCCTCGCCAACATGTCGCCAAAGGAAATAGTGCTGTGTTGCGCCACACTGGAGACGTGTCTTGACAATAACTAACGATGCTGTCTAAACAAACAAAAAGCCGCGCGACTTGACATGTTGCGGTTCAGCTGGCAACGTCGCGCGCTGTTGTGCAACGTTGCCGTAAATGTTGAGCGTTCCGTGTTGCGCGTTTTTGTTGCTTAATGGATACGAGGCATTTTTATAACATACAGTTAGAAGTGACATATAAATCGATGCTTTATAGTGAAATCACATTCTCTCTCTCTCCTTGGCATTTATTATTCCCATCTGATGGTGGGGTCTGCCTTCTTCGTACTTCTCTTCCACTTCGCTCTATCGGACGTGTCATTGCCACACATTGCCACGGAAAATTCTATTTGATATTAACTCTATCATACTAATATAAGATACTCTATCATAATAATATGAGCTGAAATATTCCCCTCAGTATACAGTACGGTGTCACTAACACACTGTACCATATTCCATCGTAAATAGATAATGTATTTACAATGTGATTTGTTGCTCGGCCCATCTTATTTAGGATTACGAGTGCAATTTTCTTTTTCTACTTATATTTACTGTTTCCTTTTTGTATTTACTGCGGTATTAATCCACGGCGATTTTCATCACATCTAAACCGAATTGTTCCAATAATTATGGCCACTACCGTACGCATTGCGCACTTAGTAAACCCGCAAATTTGATATACAACCAGTGAGCCAGGTTGATGGAATTTTAAGACGAAAATAAAGTTAAGTAGTATCGATTGTAAAATTAGTTCATAGTTGACCCTTACTTGCGTATTTCTAATTAAAACGAGAAATAAAACTTTTTTTTTTAGTTTAAAACAGTTAATAACTTTATTATTACATAATAATAATAAGTAAATAGAATAGATTTTTGAAAAAGAAAATCGCCTTTGTCTCTTTTCTACAAAAAGTAAAGTTAGTGTCATTATAGGTACTTAATAATAATAACTTACTACTACTTACACTACTACTACTACTTAATTAATATTGTTTCTCAATATTTTTTGGTATTTCAGCGATTTTCACCGCGATGGACTCAATCTTTTAGAAAAAAAGCGATGTTTTTGTACATAGAGGTCAATATAAAAAAATAAAATCTATGGTAGCCAATAAAACCGTGAACATTTTTGAATATTTTTTACAGTTTTTGTCGATTTTTTGTCTCATTTCGAGATGAATGGATGAGAAATATAGAGGTATGTGGTACCGAACTCACTTTAAGTAGGATAAGAGCAGGAAGGTGGCTTATTTTGACCGTCTTTCGGAAGTGCACTGGCTGTATAAATGCTAAGTCATTCTTAGTAGATTCAAAGTTTACCAACTGAATAAACATATGTATTTTTGAATTTGAAAAAATAAAGTTAAGTATTTTAGAGATAAATTATAGGAGTTCAGAATGTAGTGTACATTACCATACCTACCATACCGTTTGTATGTTAATCACTGCGCCACAGAACAGTAATTCGGCCATTAATAGGAACCCAGTAGGATTAACGAATCTAGCCGGCTTAGTTTATCTATTGCGCATCACGGGAACGTTAGTGCGGGCATTAGAGCGATCGGATTAATGTCTTGTCTAAATTGTTATGTTTATTCATTCAATATTCTAATTCATTAGGAAAATTGTACGACATAATAAATTGATTCTACTGTGTTTAATATTGTACAGAACGACAGCCTCCGTGGCCTCCTGGTTAACGGCCTCCGTGGTCCACTGGTTGAGCGTTGGGCTCACGAACCGGAGGCCCCGGGTTCGAATTCCGGTGGGGAAATATCACAAAAATCACTTTGTGAACCCTAGGTTGGTTAGGACATTACAGGTTGATCACCTGATTGTCCGAAAGTAAGATGATCCGTGCTTCGGAAGACAGGTTAAGCCGTTGGTCGCGGTTACTACTTACTCATCAGTAAGTAGTCACACCAGGTACAGACACCAGGGTTGATGAGGTTGGTATTCCACCTTACAACCCACACGATAGAAAAAGAGCAGAACGACCAGATCAGTTTTTTTAACGTGATTGTAGATTTGCCGTTCGGATATGTGATAAGTAACGTCTTTCAGGCTATTGATTTGTCGACTACGAGTAGTTCGGTACAATTAGTGATTATATTTTTCAATATAGAGGTAGATAACTAAAAAATGAACTGAGAAATTTCCGAAGGTATGTAACCATTGTGACCTAACCTGTATTGGGCTGATTTTCCTTTTGCGGGTTAGAAGGACCTGTCAAATAGTCAGCTTAGGTAAGCGGACCCTGTGACAAACGGGATGATGATGATTTCAATATAGATAACATTTTACAATAGTCTCAACGCGCGGTAAGAATTATATCTGTCAAAGCAAGTAAACTTACAAACTTAGAACTGATTTAACATAGTGATGTTAAATAGTGGATATTTTTTATCTAACACTATAATAGTGTAGGGTACGGTTACGAGTACTAATATGTATACACTAACTTTAACTTTTAACATTAACTTTTTTGACAAATTAGAAACAAAAAAACAAGAAACATTTATTGAGAAGCTGCGTAGGTACATACATGCAGGTGTCAAACATTATGAAATTGTCTCAACAGCATGTCCATGTCGGACGTATAATATTACAAATAATGTCAGTATTAAGCATCAAGGAATTAAGTAAGTACCTAATAATTAGTCACATTATAAACATTTGTCAATTTTAAATATCATTGTTGTTGAAAATATTCATAAACCGTAAGCCTCATTAAATGTCAAATATGATAGTGCGACAAGGTTCTAAAGTGGGTACATGATATTGCTCATGACTGTACACCAAGCCTTAGCAGTATTCGCAGCATTATCGTTGTTCAGAGCTTACTGAATTCCGGCGTTGGCAATTACTTCTGACTTACTGCAGTCTGCGTCTACACTGGACATAGTTACATATATATACATATGTGTAGTTTTCCTTTCTCTATTCAACTCATTTACGAATTTTAATAAAGAAAAATGCTTAAAAAGTACAACATTTTGTCACGTTTTTCTATGAGGTTGCTTTTTCATACAAATGCCATAGTAATTTCGTGTTTTGACGTTTAGTAAAAAGTAACTGATTTAATCAGTTTGAAACTAGTCAATTGGTTAGCAACTACGAACATGTAGCTTGAGTTCTATGCCGTAGCTGCTACGTCGTAGCAACTACAGCGTATTAGCTACAGTCTAGCTACGCGCTTTCCTAATGCAGCGCACGGTACTACGCACAAGCAACATTATGATATTTTACCTTTTATGATTAAGTATATAACATAACATGAGCTCACGACTATACGCGAATCGGGGTAGTCAGAAGTACATTCATTACAAGATGAACTAAGTACACACTCAGAATTTGCCTTTCAACTGTTTTAAGACAGTAGTTAAACAAAAACTTTACAAAAAAGCTTATTATAAAGTTAGTGATTACTTAGAAGATATGAATGCATGGGATTAACTGTTTGAGAACTGGTATTAGGTAGCTAAATTACTCAATTGTATATTTTATGTTTATTTTTATTTTTTTAAAGAACGTCTAGGGCCCTGTGCCGAGGTTTTTCTTGCAGCTTCTTTTCCCCGGCTATACAGGTTGTGAGAAGCTGCAGTAGTTTTAGGCGGATGAGACGTTCGTTATGTAAAATTGACGATTCAAAGTGTAACTATGTTACCTACTGAATAAAGATATTTTTGAATTTGAATTTGACACACCTCACCGAGATTTCTGTTAGACCGACGTGATAGATAGGTAGTGAGCCGTATCGCCGTCTATAATAGTCGAGCTAAATATGTCAGTGAAAACTGCACTTAAAATAAATGAATTACTTACTAGTGCAAGTTCGATACCGGAGTTCGAACCGGCGCTCCCCGTTTGAAAAGTAATCCGGTTAACCACAGTACCACAATTAATATTTTTTATTAATTTATTTTATAAAAAATATTTAATATTAGGAGCTCGGTGGCGCAGCGGTTAACGCGCTCGGTCTGCGATTGTTGAAGTTAAGCAACTTTCGCAAAGGCCGGTCATAGGATGGGTGACCACAAAAAAAGTTTTCATCTCGAGCTCCTCCGTGCTTCGGAAGGCACGTTAAGCCGTTGGTCCCGGCTGCATTAGCAGTCGTTCATCATCATCAGCCCATTAACGTCCCCACTGCTGGGGCACGGGCCTTCCCTATGGATGAATAGGGAGATCGGGCCTTAAACCATCACGCGGGCCCAGTGCGGATTGATGGTTATTAACGACTGCCAATGCAGCCGGGACCAATAAGCAGTCGTCAATAACCATCAATCCGCACTGGGCCCGCGTGATGGTTTAAGGCCCGATCTCCCTATTCATCCATAAGGAAGGCCCGTGCCCCAGCAGTGGGGACGTTAATGGGCTGATGATGATTAATTTATTATTTTATGATAATTATTATTAGGTACATGCATAGCGTGGTTTTAGTGGAAACCTCCTATATTTTTATACTAAGCAAAACGTATTGCTAAGTAAGTGAGCGCCCTTAAATTGATAATTCTAAATAGCGACAATTAAATACGCACTTATAAGTGATGCTACATTGCTTAGCTTCTAAAAGCAGTACAATAAACCAAACAAAAAAAGTATCATTAGGTAAATATTAAAAAAAAAACGTGCTCTTACTTGCAAATCCATCCACAGAAGAGAGTTGTGGACAAGAAAAAATAAGAAAAAAGATAGTTAGAGAAGAGATAAAATACTTATCAATACACATTAAAATATAATACATTAAATTAATTATTTGTGTGTATAAATAAATAGGTACGATACACAATGTCTTACAAAAATATAATAATGGTAGTGCAACAGCGAAATTTTAAAAACTTAAATATCATAATAAGTATATCATATCAAACAACACCTGCACTTTTTTACGTCCCAGGTGCACGGTACGGTGGTGTTAACAACCCTAATAAGACGGCGAGCCGCACGAGTTGCACCCCTGTGCCCCCTGGCTGGAGTCGCTCATCGGGCCTCCCTCAAAAGGGCCTCACATGGAGGAGCGACCTTTGCCCGCCTTCACCTCCGTGCCACGTCCGAAAGCCGCTACACCAATGGGGCCTAGCCCCGAACAAAGCCCCCCGTCGTGGGCTTCGCCCGCGTATATAGGCTATTTATGTTATGGTTGCCTGGAAATACCGGGTGAGAGCCTTCAGCGCTCCCCAGGAAAATATACTTTATTGCACCAAAATATAATCAAAATTTACTTAACTAGGACATGGGCAAATGGTGGCTTTATCACTTAAAGTGATTTATTTTCTATTCTTCATTCTATCCTTTCACCTCTAAATGAGAAGACCGTTCATTGCACGCCGAACTGAGCCATAGTGATTAAAAAGTTTCATACTCAATTATTAAAATAAATTCCTGTTTAGAAATATCTTGAGCATAAACATCGCTTGTCTTACAGGGACTTAAAACATAAAGTATCATAAATTCGGCTTTCGTTGTCATAAATTACCGACTCCCCAACAGGGACTTTGTGTTAAAACGTAATCGGCTAAAAAAACATGAAAATAAGATATTTCACCTTTCTTGTAGACATCTACCGGCGTGCGTGTAGGAAGCGATTGATGAATGTGGAGGAAGCAAGAGAAGTGTGTCAGGGTCGAAGCAAATGGAATTCAGTAGTCTCTGCTTACCCCAGTGGGAAATAGGCGTGAGTTTATGTATGTTTGTATGTTGTAGATATCTGAATGTGGAGGAAGCAAGAGAAGTTTGTCAGGATCGAAGCAAATGGAATTCATAATCTCTGCTGACTGCACTGGGAAATAGGCGTGAGTTTATGTAGCCCAGTGCTGAGATTGAGGCTAACCAGTTCTGGTTGAGCGATTAAACGCGTCAAAATTTTATATTTACTGACTTACCAAAGCTGTAATCTTGTGTACAAATATTTGATAGCCATGCGAAGTAAAAACAAATTAGTATTAAGACCGCTATAATAACCGGCAATGACCCTAAGCATTCTAACAAAATAAGAGAATTTACTATTATAATTATGTTCAAATATGGAACGTTCTTAAACTTCAAGACACATTAATTACCAGTATAATGTACTTAATAATACCTTTACACATATTAGGTACTTGTAGTTAGAAGTAGGGAAAGTAAAGTTGAAAACAGCTTCATTTTATTTTTAAGTAAGTAAGTATTTAACTTAAGTAGTAATACTAACTTACTACTTAAGTACTACTTAAGTTAGTATTATGACCTTACGAAGAGAAGTAGTACTTACTACTTAAGTAGTAAGTTAATATGTAATATGCCCAAAACATTTCAAACGTGCAAATTACAAATTGTAGGCACATAAGTGTAAAAATATATTTGTTTGTGGAATTTTTGGTCAGCCAATTTAGGGGTAGTAGGCGTTCAAAAACGATATATACGCGCCTTAAATAGAACACCTGGTTCAGTAAACATACATACATAAACTCACGCCTATTTCCCACCGTGGTAAGCAGAGACTATGGAATTCCATTTGCTTCGATTCTGACACACTTCTCTTGCTTTCTCCACATTCATCAATCGTTACACGCACGCCGGTTCAGAGTAGACGTTACTGAACCTTTCCTAAGGACATTTCCAATTTGGTTCATGTACGTCCTTCTAGGTCTTCCTCCAGCCAGCTCTACAACCAACCTTCGCTTTGTATACTGCTTTCGTAATCCTATTATCCGTCATCCGCTCTATATGTCCAAACCGACTTAACATATTATTTCAGTAAAATCTGTGATTATATTTCAATATAACGTAGATAACATTTTACAATAGCATCAATGCAGTACAAGTTATATTTGTCGAAGTACAGAACCCAGTGTTGTAACGTTCATTAGCATAGTGATGTATCAGTCGAGATTATCCCGATCGATTATTTAGGTACCTATTTGATGATTGGATTCAATTTTGTTTTGGCTGTCAAATATCAAAAATTCAAAGCGATTCCATTGTTGCGGTTTAGTAATACGAATTATGACAGCGGCAGAAATCATCTGGCATTTGTAAACCAAAGTTCAATTTGTGGGCAACCGAAATTACGGCGGTATTATTACGTTTGTTATTCGGATTAAAATCGGACACCTTGGGAAATTGAATTCTCTGTCGCTTTGCATTATTTAGCTCATATCATTAAGGTAACTTTGTGATGATAATTGGTAGATAATTCGGGCCGGAAGGCGGGACACTTACTTAATGTAAACTCAGTTAATTATTTACTTCTTTGTTGGACTTTGGGAGCGAATAAAAACGAAAATTGAGTTCCTGACCTGTTTATCTTCCTTGTGGGTATGTCGTAAAAACCTGTGACTCTGCCCACCCCATTTGGGCTTTCTGCGCCCGGGCGAGAGTTTATGTATGTATATTAATTATTTACCAAGGTAAGTTGAACCAAATTGTCTCGGGTTCCAATCCCAGTTCGGTCTCTAAACCACGGATTTCGGCTTTATGCACAAATATGCCTACGGTGATACTATGTTATATTATAAGCACCTAATAAAAAGCTATCTACTTATTCACATAAGATCACGCCTACTCCCTATTAGGGTAGGCAGAGACCGCGAAATTCTATTTACAACGACGTAGAGACGCCGCTTCCACTCTGATCAAAATCTTTATGCTTTTATTTTAAAATATTTTTTTGTTACTATTTACTTACTGATACTTTTGCTAAAGAAATGGTATAAATACTGAAAACAGTTTTCAAAGAAAAGACGCTAAAAGGAGAATTTTGTAAATATGCACATACAAACCTAATCAGTCCGTAAAATAGGTGTAAAAGTTTCCCTAACGTCTACTTTGTTACAAAAAAAAAGCAATTTAGTGTTTTTGAACCAGACTCCGAGAATTGAACCAGTAACCTTGTAAGTCTCACTCTCAACACGCCTTCAGTTTATGTATGTATGTATGTAAATCACAACATTCGTCACTGTGGTCTAAGGATCACCGGATCGCTTCTCAAACGGGAAGCGCCCGTTCGACCCCAGTCTTACACCAATGAGTTATTAATTTATCTTAAGTGCAGTTTTCACTAACACAGTCGGCTCGACCATTATACACGGCGGTACGGCTCAACACGTTAGTTTAAAAGAAAGCTCAGTAAAGTCTGGGTACTTACTTCATCATCATCATCATTACCAGCCCATTAACGTCCCCACTGCTGGGGCACGGGCCTTCCCTATGGATGGATAGGGAGATCGGGCCTTAAACCACCACGCGGGCCCAGTGCGGATTGGTGGTTATTAACGACTGCTAATGCAGCCGGGACCAACGGCTTAACGTGCCTTCCGAAGCACGGAGGAGCTCGAGATGAAAACTTTTTTTTTTTTGTGGTCACCCATCCTATGACCGGCCTCTGCGAAAGTTGCTTTACTTCAACAATCGCAAACCGAGCGCGTTTACCGCTGCGCCACCTACTTACTTACTTAGTTCATATTGCTATGGATATAATTCTGACTACCCCAATTGGGATATAGTCGTGAACTTATGTAAATCACGGACGAAAAACGAATTCTTTAAGTGTATTTCCTTTCTTTTCACTTCAATGCGCACATTAATTCAGACGTGGCCTCTCCAGCCAGCTATGACGTAATGACCAAAATTATCATAACGCTTACGTCACGACGTCGCTTATCGAGTGCAAACTCATTCATTACGGGCGCAATATATATCACACGATAAATCGTCTCGATCAATCGTGATGACCCATAAAATTACAAGCATTAAATCCCTACTAATTTATTATAAGTAAATTCGAAAGTAACTCTGTCTGACTGTTAGGGATTCATGCCAAAAATAGAACGGCCTCCGTGGTCCAGTGGTTGAGCGTTGGGCTGACGATCCGGAGGCCCCGGGTTCGAATCCCGGTGGGGACATATCACAAAAATTTATTTATTTATTTATTTGCTGTCACATGGTGTCTTAAGGTCTAATTATAGTAAAGTGTCACATATGACGCCCTGGTAAGGGCACTGCAAATTGAGGGCATTTCGTTTAACGTTAATTAATTTAATATTAATCATTAAATTAATTAAAATCAAATTTAAAATAAATAGACACCGAATGTACTCCGAGGTTACTCTTATATCCTTTTTTTTTTTTTAAAGGAAGAATTGTTAATGGTTCTGTTTTTATAATGAAGTGTCATCGTCTGAATCTCTTGAGTTGCTTATTATTAGGTATTTTGTGTGTACTATTTATATAAGTAGGTAAGTATATATGCTAGGTTATGTATATAGGTTAGGTATATATTATATTTGTAAGTATGTTATATATTTATTTGCATGTATTTGTTGTTAAGTTGTATGCATAGTTTGTACCCGCAATCTTTCAAATTTTTTTTTTACCTTTTTCCTCACCTTGTGGTTGTCTGGAAGAAATCGCTTTAAGCGATAAGGCCGCCATTTGCCATGTACTTAGTTAAGAGACTTTTTTAATTATTTCTTTTTATTTTGGTGCAATAAACTGTATTTGTATTGTATTGTAGACACCATTAAACTTGTCAGGAATTAAGATCACTTCGTGATCCCTAGTTTGGTTGAATATTACAGTCCGATCACCTGATCCTGGCCTGGCGGCTCAGTAATAACCTTGACACCAGGTTTGATGAGGTTGGTATTCCACATCACAACCCACACGATAAGAAGAAGATGCCAAAACTAGTAAACCGATTTTGATGAACAGAAATAGATTAGAACATAAGTTCTACCCCAATTGGGGTGGTCAGAGGTACATCCATCGCAACATGAAATAAGTACCCACAAGTCCAACATTTGTTAGGCCAACATGATAGGTGAGCCGTGTCCCCTTATGGGAAAGAACATAGGATAGCTTTTATATTATTTTGTGGTGGAATAATTACACCGCGCGCCATAATCGAAATCCACGCTTAGTTTCCCGTTACGATATTAAGTTGTACAGGTTTTTGTTCAGGGACTAAACCTGGAACCTGACAGAGGGCAGCAGTAACTGTCAGTACTATTCAGCGGCGGAGGACAGGAGTCCTACTACGGCTTTGAAATAGACTAATCTGGACGCCATCACACTCGCGTCCGACGGCGTACTGCAGGGCGGAAGGCAAGAAAGAGGGAAACCACTGCCCTATTTTTCCCTTAAAAGTACCGTGGATAGGAATGCTACACCGAGAGTGTAGAGTAGGACTAGGGCCCTGTGCTGGGAGGTTTTCTGGCCACGTCTTTCCCTCAGCGTTACAGATTCCGATGTGGTAGTAGTTTTAAAGCTAGTGACATAATATGTAATTTAATTTTTGACGTTCAAAAAGCGCTAACTTTGTAAGCCAATTTTGAAAAATAAATATTTTTGATTTTTTTTTGACAAGAGCGTGGCTCTTAAATTAGTGATAAGGTTTTTGTTCGGAATTTCCATATTGTTTTCTTTATATTAACATACACAAACGATGTATCGTATCGTGTGTAAGGCCCTTTTTATAGATGATTAACTCGTTGAATAAATCGGATGACTATATCGCGTGTGTGGGTCCCGCCCGGGCGCCCGCTGTCACATCGCATCGCTTATGTTTGTACAGACCTTAATAATCTAAATGTATTCGAAGCAAACAACAGTAATTACATGTTTGTCTTTGTAATCAATGCAAGTTGTAATTAGTGAATCATTTGCTTACATTAACTACTGGTAAATGCCTGTTATTTCCAATGGGGGTAGGCTGAGCTACCGAGAACGAATGCGTGTGTTATGTATCTTTTTTTTTTCCCGCCGTAAGTATTTTAAACAATGATGTTGGTGCTAATTCCAGTGTACACCATTTAATTTTATTTTAAATTATACCTGTCATTTTCTTGTCTACCGCATACAATTTAAGGAACACACGTCAATTTTAGGCAATAATCTAACTCAACCCTTTAAAAATTTTACATTGGTCAATAACTCGACAGAATTAAGTGGACAGTACACGTCAAACGGTTTGCATACCAGCGAGATACCTATTTTATTCGCCCGGGCTATACATTCGTTCACTAATTATTTTTAAAATTAACAGCTTTCAATAATTGTCCGTTCTTTTTCGGCGGATAAGAAAATGACAGGTATAACTTAAAATAAAATTAGGAGGTGTGAACTAGAATCGGAGCCATTATTTCTTATGTAACTACGATGTATAGATGTTTTTGATTTTTTTTTTCATTTCTTTAATTTGCGGTGTCATATGTTAGTGCATATTTATTTACAAGAACTATAATAATTACCAAGTTACATTAAAAAAATACTTAAATAAATAAATTAAATTATTTTCAGTTCCATACTTTTGCGACGGAAATGCTACTTGACATCTACTCAGAATCATGGTCTGGTTCATCAAAGTTTTCGTTACGGTGTCACTAAACACCCTGTATAGATTTATTTATACAGTATTCCAGAGAATTCCAAAAAATATACATTAATATTTTACTGCGACATTCGTCGCTAAATAACAAAATTATCTTTTAAATTATTCAAAGCGGGAATGTCTTTTCGTTTATTTTTACAACGCTGCGTAAAAAATATATTCTTATTTGACATTAAAAATGCTTGAATTTATGTATGGCTTTTGACACGCGTGTTTCCAAAGGGATAGGAAGAGGTGTTCTTATATGTACTTACCCCATTTTTTTTGCGGAAATGCGTTACGCATACCACGCCGCCCGGAAGGGGCAACGTGGTTATGTGGGACTCCCCGGGTGTCGCCACCCGGTATACCCACTATAACCCAACGGTGTTCCTCCTTGCCGCCGTGTGGCGGGGATACGGGAACGCAATTGCACACAACCGCGTCCCCGCCGGCGGATGCCCTTTGGGGCCCAGCGCCCATGGGAGCGCGTCAAGCGCCTCCCCCTCCGCCGAGGGCTGCCCGGAGCACTTGGGGAGCCCTATTATATGTACGGTCACGAGCATTAATATGTATATACTTTGGTACCATGTCACATACTTTTTTTTGACAAATGAACTGTAAGTCTCACTAAATATCAAATATATTAGTGCGACAGAGTCCTAAAGTGGGTACATTATATTGCTCATGACTGTACCCCCACACCTAACCTGTGTTTAAGTCTGATTTAATAGGGGGCAAGCTTATTGCCATTAACAAATCCTGGAAACCACGTGATATTAGTAATCAATTAATACCTTATGATCATTTCGACTAACATCCGTCTTGCTTTTTTGTAATTGTTTTAGTGGAAATTTCATATGATGTTGTTGTCTTTTTTGTGTGTGTGGCGTCCTTTCATAATAAACTATTTCTATTATATTCTATTCTATTCATTCAGTGGCTTAGAGCACAAACTTGGATTCGTAACCGTAACACTACTAAGTTAGTAAGTAAGTAAATGTTTGTTTTTCATAATGAAACTGTTGGTTCAATAAAAATACAAACTAAACAACGCTACGAAAGGGCAATGGATTTTACAAAACAAACAAATGCAAAGTATCTATTTATTGTTCGTAACACCCATATCCCTAGAAACTTGATCGAGTGCCGGTTACTTTTATATTATTCTCCTTACTTATCCTTGATTTTTCTTTTATCCGCATATAAATTTTGTAACCCGGGTTCGTTCTGTTAACAACCTCCGTGGTCTAGTGGTTAGAGCGTTAGTCTCACGATCTGGAGGTCCGGGTTCGATTCCCGATGGGGACATTGTCGAAATCACTTTGTGAGACTGTCTTTTGTTTGGTAAGGACTTTTTAGGCTTGAATCACCTGATTGTCCGAAAAAGTAAGTTGATTCCGTGCTTCGGAGGGCACGTTAAACCGTTGGTTCCGGTTTTTAGCCATAAAAAGAACTCCACCAACCCGCAGTGGAGCAGCGTGTGGGAGTATGCTCCATACCCCCTCCGGTTGATTTAGGGGAGGCCTGTGCCCAGCAGTGGGACGTATATGTATAGGCTGTTTATGTAACTCGGGTTCGACATATCAGTGGAGGGATTCCGAAACTATCTGCGTAAAAGCTTCGAGTTTACCTTTTCGGATAACAGGCCGGAAAACCTTTGATTGGAGTTTATCGGTCTATCGGCTGTGTCGGGGAAATAGCTACACAAATTCTGATCTTTGCTTCAGTCGTTTTGAATTGAGTTGTTACTTAGGGATTTATTTGGGAATCTTTCAGGTTTTTTCTAACTGCCTGGAACAAATTGCTGCTTAGGAATCTTCTCTTTTTCTATCGTGTAGGTGGAGTACCAACCTTATCAACCCTACATACATCGGTAAGTAGTAACCGAGACCAACGGCTTAACGTGACTTCCGAAACAATTGGGGTAGTCAGAGGTAAATCCAACGTAAGATGAACTAAGTAGTTACACCTCACCGAGCTTTCTTTTAGACATGTGTGTGTGTGTGTGTGTGTGTGTGTGTGTGTGTGCGTGCGTGCGTGCGTGCGTGCGTGCGTGCGTGCGTGCGTGCATGCGTGCGTGCGTGTGTGTGTGTGTAGTACAGCCTAAATGCATGAATAAGTATATTTAAAATGTCATTCTTCTCCATGTTGTTGCCGGATTGTTCAACGAAGGAAAATCTGTACAGTGCCATCTATTTTATTTTTGGGGAATGGAGCCTGGAAAGTCCTTCGTTGGAAACACGTGAATTAGTTTATATTTATGTAGGTAAGTATGTTAACAATTTAAATCAAACGAAGCTACGGGTCCAAACTAGTATAACAAACCAATCCTCTCTTCCTTACGACACACCCCGGACACTTCATACAAACAACCTCGTTTTACATAGACACTACACATTGACATTATCGTACACGTGCATCTGTGTGTGTGACGTCTGATACCATACGATTTAAGTCTAAACTATGCTCGAGGGGGGGTGAGGTAAACCCAGCTCAGACGCTGGTGGGGAGCGGATAGTTGCCGTTCTATAAGTAGTATTATTCCCTATTCAATGCTTACGATCTATTTTACAGCCAGGGGTGAATGCATAAAATACAACCAACAGTTCAAGACAAACTTGCGGATTTCGGGTCTGGTTTAAGTTCTGAAACAAGTAGGAAGCTTGTATAACTTTAACTTTACGACCTTAATAAAATATCGCCACATCGCCATATCTGTTAGAGTAGCATTGGTTACATAACATTAAGCTCACTACAATATTCCAATTGTTATAACAAATGTTATTTAAGGCCTTAATAATAATAATTTGATCGAGCAAGCGTCATAGTCCCCCATAGCCCCAGTAACCCGGTCCACTACCCAATAGCCCAGTTCCCTTTGTTCCCATTATCACAGTCCTACACGAACTGAGGATTGTCTTTGGGTGCACTCCCATAGTGCATACAGGGATAATCGCCGGTTGGTGTCACACAACATTTAGATTTAATTGTCTTAATTGTCTCTACGTGTTGGCTTCGGCCCCACGCACGCCTTCCAAAGGTCCGAAAGTTATACAAATTACTTTAACTTAATGACCTTTTTGCGGCGAGGGTGTGCTGCCGCCAAAGGATATTTTCGGGGTACCGAACAGAGCATAGTACCCCGCTAGCCACAAGTTAGTAGTGTGACTAGGGATCGACGATCCAACAGTGTTGTGTTGGAAGTTGTATATATATACGTCTTGCCGTGAAAACTTCGATACCGCGTTTCAGGACTGCTTGAAGACTGCATTATTGAATGTGGCGCCATCTGTTGCATGTGAGCGGAACTAGGTGGCCAACTAGTTGGGTCCGCTACAACCTTAATAAAATATCGCCACATCGCCATCCCTGTTAGGGTAGCATTGGTTACATATCATAAGATAAGCTCACGACTGTATCCCAAATGGCCACTTGACAGTTGTATTTGATGTTTTGAACACGTAGACTGTAGAGTAATGAAAAAATAAAACATATAATATTTTGCGAATGGAATGTTTTGCAAATGCAATATTTTGAGAATATAATATTATGAGAACGAAGGAAAAGCTTTTGCAAAAGATTTATGCAAGTGTAAGTGGTAGATACTGAAGAGCAAAGCCTAGGCATACATACCGCGTTCAGAGCAGATCAGAACAGATAAATATTTTACAGAAAGGACACGTCAATAGTACTTTAAATTGGCAAGCACGCATGAAGATTTGATGAGAGTGGAAGAAGTGAAGAGATGTGTCTTTTTTTTTGACGTGATTTATTGTAGATTTGCCGCAGATGGCATTAACTACTTGGCCGGACAAATGGGGAGCGCTGAAGGCTCTCACCCGGTAAAATGTTTAAGACAACAGGGCTGAGGGTGCCCAGTTGGGCGCGAACCTCGGCTCAGGGCGTCATCTGAGAGGAAAAATATTTGAAAGAATTAATCGACCCTAGTGGGTCGATAGCGATAAGCGCTGATTGAGGGAAATCGTCGACCACGCATAGAGAGATGTGTCAGGACTGTAGTAAGTAAGTGAAATATCGTGGTATCTACCAACGGGAAATAGGCGTAAAAAGCGACGAAGTTTGTGTACTTAGTAATTTTAAAGGCAATCATTCCTTAGATTTTTTAAGTAAATCCGTTTTCGGACAAAGTTATCAAGACTAGCAAAGTTGGCTATACAGCTTCGGCTAGGAAACTTGGTTTCGGTTGAGTTTGCATCGAGTCTACATATTTCAATAAGGTGGGGCTAAGCGATTGAAATATTTTGCCTTCGCATCCACATTTCTCTACGAAATAAATTCCCGGTTTGCAGCGCAGTTTTGTACGATTTAAACTTCGAATGTTTTTTTTTACGTGATTTATTGTAGATTTGCCGCAAATGACAGTAACTACTTGGTCGAAAAAAATACTTCGGCTCTAAACATTAACCCTTTCACGGTCAGAGACCATGAGTCATTGTTGGTCCATAGTGGGTAGTATGACACTTTGGAATCGTTACGTCCGTGGACGTTCTGTCCTTGAAAGTGTTAAAGTAAAGAGATACGTTGTTGAAAATTCGCCTTTACAAAAATAAACAAGCTATGAACATGTTTTAAGTATTTTACAGCCAAGCAAAGTTCAATCGAAATAATTGATAATTGAATTCAAAGTAGAGAAGCCATACGAATACCAAATTTGTTTACTTAATTACACTCACGAAAATATACCCAATAATTATAACAGAATTACGTCATAACTTTGTCACATCTGTAACCTACCACTTTGTCACATCAACTCGCACGTAATGAGGAAACTGGCTCGAGGTACAAGTTAATGCTTCGAGGCGCAACTCGAGGCCTCGAGGGTAACATGCAGACTTTATGCCTCGTTATGTGTCATGGAGCTACTTGTTTACATTAACATAAAACCTACTTTTGAAAGCATGTTAAAGTTTGTTGGATAACGCTGTAGGTCTATGGAAACTTTGGTAAGGAGATACGGCACAACGTAGTTGTAACTTATGACTATAGTCTTGCCAAGTAGCGAATGGGACCTGAGGAAAATCTACACGCCTCCACACCACGGACAGTCCAAACATCTCATTCTTATCGTGCCACTTTAACCGCGTAAGTGCGAGTGAGACAGACAATCCACTTATGATATGATATAGCTTACGCCATACGAAAATCAGCGCCATAATCTGGCTACAGCTAGCCTATGGCGTTTGAGCTGCAGCCGTTTCGGCATTATTTATAATTCTATTGTTAATTTACTAACTACCATTTAATATGTATTTTAATATGTTTTTTTTTAAATTATGTATTTTTTGCCGAATAAATGTTTTCTTTCTTCCTTTCTTTCTTTCTATTTAGATCCAGAAACTAAGAGAAAGACGTACAGGGGATGAGGTCGGCGCCCGATTGGAAGTGGTGCGGGGTGGAAAGTTACCGTTCTATACGTATGTAATGTTATTCTATGACATATTTTAATTTAATTTCTAATGTAAATATGGGTTACATGCCTGAAATAAAATGATTTTATTTATTTATTTATTTATTTACGTAGATAGACGTACGGCTACTGGTCAATACTCTCGATACAATCATTTGCTGACGACATCTTTCCGCCTATTAGACTATTTCTCCCTATAACAACATAACATAGAAACCACGGCTGTGTATCTCCTAGGGGGTAGGCCGAGATGTACTTACAGTGTATAGAAAGAAACAAGGAGAGAAAGAGGTATAAACATACTTGTGACGTAAACACGTCACATGTAATAAATATGGAGCGAGTCTTGTCATTATCTGGGCACAAACCCTGGAAACCAAGTGATATCAAATTTCTATGATCCAAACATGAATTCAAACTCGTACGGTCGAATTCAGTGGGTTAGTGCCTTAGCCGGTATCCGAACTCGGCTATCCCGGATTAATTTCTTCTTAATAATAATAATAATAATAATAAAGGCCAAAGGCCCCTGACATGGCTCATGTAACGACTACTTACTTACATCACTAAGTAGTAACCGGGACCAACATCTCAACGTGCCTTCCGGATCAGCACGGATCATCTTACTTTCGGACTATCAGGTGATCAGCCTGTCCTAATCAAACTAGGGATCACAATTTTTGTAATATGTCCCTACCGGGATTTTAACCCGGGACCTCCGCATCGTGAGCCTGACGCTCAAACCATTGGATCACGGAGGCCGGATTCCCTTAATTCTCCATAATAGTTAATTTTATTACACTTTTCCCCTTTCTCTAAGATGTTTCGTAGCCAGCGCACTAATGCAGCAGAAGTTGTATAACTTTATGTTTTTGTAGACTGTTCTAGAAACACTTTTGTTCCAAAATGGCGACTGTAATGCTAACATTAAAAAGTAAAATACAGCTTTTAACATAAAACTAGAATTTTAGGCTCGCTTTACACTGTCTACCTTTGTACCGAAATTCCGTAAGTACTTATGGGGTTTTTAGTAAGATAATGACCTGCAGACACATCTTAATTTTGTTTTTATAGCAATAACGCGTGCTTAGGGAAACTCTTAAATCGAAAGAATTCCGACTTGTTCAATTCCCGTCCGAGTCAGATTTTTATTCGATTCAAATTTACATAATAGTTATGGTAGTTTATATCTACAAATAGATAGTTAGGTATGTAATACAAAATAATAATTTAGAATAAAACATGCACAGACAAAATAAATGCACAATAATGAGACGTGTTTATAGTATGACATACATAATTTTAAGTAGACACTCCTCATCAAAGTAAAATCGAAACGCAACACGAATTTATTTTTTTTAATTTGAATTTGGAACTAGGAACATTAGAAACCCTTACCCAGTGTAAAAGGACATTGCATTTGTTATTCGTAATGTACGTATAATTTTACGATACCAAAATCATCATGAAACATTATAGTTGTTTAAATTTTTGTTGATGAGAAATGTAGAAGGATCCAGACCTTGGCTCACAAAGCTAGCTTTAAAACCATCTACGGACAAACATACAAACATAAATACAATGATCTTACCCGGAGAAAACTGTACGGAGACGTTCGCGGCCACATCAGGTAGGAACGTCTCGAAAACTTCTGTCAAATGGAATGGATCATGCAAAGATTAAAATAAACACTAAAAATTATAGTACAATTAAACAAGGTGGTTTTATTTCTATAGACTATAATATTATATGATATGCTATGACATCTTCTTCTTCTATCGTGTGGGTTGTGAGGCGGATGAACAACATCATCAACCCTGGTGCATGAGTTATTATTGGGCCGCCAAAGGCCACTGACATGACTCATTTCTTTGTTTATTTACGTACTTAGATCAGTAAGTACTTCCCGGGACCAACGGCTTAACGTGCCTTCCGAAGCAAGGATCATCTTAATTTCGGATAATCAGTTGATGAGTCTGCAATGTCCGAACCCAACTAGGGCCTCACAAAGTGAGTTTTTTTATATGTCCTCACCGGGATTCGGGATGATATGATATGATATAATATGATAAAGCGAATCTCACACCATACCACTGACTCGGTTGGTGGTGAAGCGGTCGGTAGGGTCGCCTTGACTTATGTGTAATCGGCTGATGCCTAACACACGAACACCGCCTCGCCGTGCGTTGCACCGCTAAAAAATCCGCGTTGTCTGAGAATCGTCTAAATAGTATGGTGTCTATGACCGTGAACCATGAATAACCGTGAACTATGAATAACCATGAATAACTGTGAATGAATATGGCTATTTGGCGTTTGTTCACAGTTTCTTTTATATGCGCAAATGATACATTGCAATATTGCTTTTTGGATGAATTTATAATGGTTTACCATCTTGAAATACACGCAATCTCTCAGTCAGTTATTGTCAAAAGTATGAAAAAAGAGATTCACGGCAACAAATAAAAAACTTTTCTTTATTTCACACCTTGTTTCATTCTACTATAAATTAAACTACTAAAACTAATGGCGACTACACAGAATACTACAGATACACTTCCCACATAAATGTATTTATCCAACAATGTTTATTAACTCTTTCACGGACAGAGATCATGGGTCATTGATGGTTCATAATAGATAAATATGACACCTTGGGATCGGAACGTCATTAGACGTTCGTCCTTGAAAGTGTTGACATACATAAACTCACGCCCATAATTCCTTTTGGTGTTGGGGTGGACTGGGCAGTGATCAAAAGCAACTTGCAGCCACTGTTGATACAAAGTCTTAAGATTGATGTGATGAACCTATGGTGATAACTGATAAGGGATTATAGCAAATCGCCCATATAAATTGTCCATCATATTAGAAAGGACACAATCCCTCTGTCGGATTTTACGACATACCCACATATACTAATATTATGAACAATAATTACTCAGGGTAATTTTAGCCAGTGTTTCGGGAATATCGTAGCTACATAAGCTTATGAATGCCGACCCAAACATGGTGTGGTGCTGCCGTTACGAGTACAGCTACTTTTTTTATGAAGTTCTTTTTTATTATTAAGTATGTGTGTAGTCGCCTTCAAAACAACTTAATTAAAAATATGACGCGATGAATTTAAAAATCGAACTAATATACATAATTCTAGTTAAGCATGCCAAATGCCATGTACTAAAAATTTTAACTAAAATTTTGAATACCAATTGTAGTTAAGTAAGTATAATTATTGTACTAATTCATGCGTGGGTTTAAAAAAGTTGAAAGTCTACACTAAAATCTATTTTTTTCTATATTATATGCACTGTGGCTAACTATGGGCAAATTAATCAATGAATATACACTATGCGATTGGCAACTAAAAACCTTTATGGTTCAGACTTTCATGGTAGTTTTCATAAAGTTTTATTTACAAATATGCAACAATAAGCAACTATGTATATGAGACATAATACATCGTTCATAAACACAAGTCGCCAGAGTCAACTTGCAGGACTTGACGACTCACCGAGACGCCAAGGTCCTGTCGCTGGCAACGTCGCCACACAATTTTGTATTGAAATGGCTTCGTGGTCAAAACGTCGCCATGCTACCTGATATACATTTCAATTATAAATTATTTGGCGACTGTCGCCGGCCATGTAGCTGTAACGTCTCGGTGCGTTATGGCCATAAAGTCCTATGATATGATAAACCGTTTCGTCGCAGATTAACAACCTATCCATAGTCTATCGTGTTGCGTCAGACATGATACTTAAAGGGACATACATCATAAATTCACGCCCGTATAACTATCGAGTTGAGCAGAGGCACAAGTTAATATTTAATAATCTAATCTAGTGAACTCTATTCCAACTAAACTGCTAAATTACCCGCCTTCTCAGAACCCTTGTAGTATCGATTGACAAATACTGTTTCAGCCATATCTATAGACAAACTATAGAAATAGTTTGTTTGTCGGTATCAGCAGTGTTGTCAACAGAAAATGGACTATCGATAGCTTAACCCTTTCACGGCCAGAGACCGTGGATCATAGATGGTTCATAATAGGTTGTATGACATTTTGGAACCGGAACGTCCGTAGACTTGAAAGTGTTAAGAAAAAATAAATAGTTATCGATATCCCTTCGACGCTGTCTATGGTACAGCAGGGCTAACATGCAAAACGATAGATTCAATATTATTTTTCGAAATCGATAAGTTTGTTTTTTCCCCTAACATGCGTCCCACGTGATTTTGTTCGTATTTTGACAGAACGACATGACTTATTTGGATTCACCAATCGACAAAACGACAAAATTATATCGTCAGAATCGATAAAATGACCGTGAGAAAATTTTATCACGATGCTCATGTTAGCCCTACTGATATATAAATAATACAGGGTGTTGTTAGTATCATCGTAACGGATACTGAGGGGGATGATTCTGGTCATGATTCTGCGTTAATATCAAGTGGAATATTCCGTCGCAAAATACATGTTTTTTTTTTAATTATTGTCAATTCTTATGTTTAATTCGTTTATAATTTTAATGTTTAATTAATTTATATTTGTACGCCGACTGGCATATTACAGCGCTCTAACCTATATATGTATAACACAATATAATATAGTATATACAAATTGATTTATTTGTGAAACACAGGTAGAGTAGGGACTCTACCTGTGTTTCACAAATAAATCAATTTGTATTTGTATTTTCTATACTTTTGCGAAGGAAAATTCCATTTGATATTAATTCAGAATAAAAACAGGTGACTCCCGCTCCAGCTCGTTCCTGGTCCAAAGGCTGGCCATTGCCATTCAGCGCGGTTTTTCCGGCTAGTGTTGTGGGCACCTTTGCTCCGGGAACAGTGAGGGGTTATTTAATGACTAGTTTCTCCGGAAATAGACACAATGCTGTGTTCGTGTCCTATTCACTGCTGTGCCACATTATGTACTGAGTTTTAAAAATTGATTTATGAAATGTCAACTGAAAGTTAAAATCTATCGAAATCTATTATAATGAATACTATCGGCCCTATCAACAGCAGTTTATCGATATTTTTCAACATAAACTATCGATATTCGAATTATCGATAGTCTTATAATCACTACACTCATACGTACCACCAAGCAACTCCGGATCGCCAAGGTTTACGTAGAAAAGGACGTCCTTTTCATAACTGTCCTCTTCTATGATGTGAAGTGGGATGAATTTCCTGAAACAAAAAAAAATATAATTAAAAATGTGTTTTTATAATAAATAATGATATTAATGTTGTGCCAAAGAAGTTAATTTTACCCAGCAAAGTAGTTAATGCTAGCTAACCGGTTAATTAGTTTATTGCTATCTGAGGAAAAGTCACTTAAAAAAATCTCATGTAAAAAAAATAATCGTCATGGATGCTAGGATGATGGTAAATACAAAACTTACTTAGGTAAGTACTGATAAAACTGTAACCAAACCTATTATTTTATCTATTCACATACATACAAATACAAATAAGTAACTTCAAATTAGCCTGCGCATAATAGTCCATTTGGGATATATATATAGGAATGAACCATGGTATCCCAGTTGATAGAACGCTTGCCTCACTGAGAATGTCGAATTTGTTTTCGAATTCATGTTTGGATCATAAATCATTACCACATGCTCAGTGGTGAAGGAAAACATCACGAGGAAACCCACATTCCCGAGAAATGCATTTTCGGAGGTATGTGACCTGACCTGTATTGGGCTGGTTTTCCCTTCGCGGCTTCTGTAAAAAACCGGACCTGTCAAATCTTCTGGTTAGGTAAGCGGACCCTGTGAAAACGGAATAATGCGAGGGAGATGATAATAATTCGCTATTTAAAATTGTAGAACAATTTCCTTGTTTCTACTCTCCTTTCCGACTTTAAACTTTAACGTCTGCAAAAAAGTAACTTCGTTTCAAACCGTGTGTAAAAGATGTATTTTTTACCTCACCACATTCGTAAAACACTGTTCGTAATGCCTGTGACTAAACGACCATTACTCGGAACGATCTAGACACTTAAATATCACTCAGGGCTTACAAATGACGCGCCTGACTGAAGCCTGAAGGACCGTCCACACGACGCGATCGGATATCGCATCGCAAGATGCAATGGCAACTTTACCCTAATATTGGGTCGTGTACTAGGTTCAAGATAAATTATAAAATTCTGATTACCTACTAAATAAAGACAGATCTAAAACTAACGAAAAACATTTTCTTTTTTTATTTAACTTATTTATGAATTTTAATAAAAACAAACTAATAATACGTCAGATATTTTATCGCATTTTTTATGACGTCACAGTGTGCTTTTTCATACAAATTCCATAGAAATTTTGTGTTTTGATGTTTAGTAAAAAGCAACTGATTTGACTAGTTGGAAACTAGTCTACTGCATGATGTGCAATTTTAGGCACGCTGCGTATTTTATCGATATTACAAACAATTACGAATGTAAATCAAATAAAACATAATATGAGTGTGACAACAGCCTCCGTGGTCTAGTGGTTAGAGCATTAGGCTCACGATCTGGAGGTCCGGGTTCGATTCCCGATGGGGGCATTTTCTAAATCACTTTGTGAAACTGTCCTTTGTTTGGTAAGGACTTTTAAGGCTTGAATCACCTGATTGTCCGAAAAAGTAAGATGATTCCGTGCTTCGGAGGGCACGTTAAGCCGTGGGTCCCGGCTATTAGCCGTAAAAACACCTCCACCAACCCGCATTGGAGCAGCGTCGTGAAGTATGCTCCATACCCCCTCCGGTTGATTGAGGAGAGGCTTGTGCCCAGCAGGGAGACGTATATAGGCTGTCTATGTTATGTATGTATGTGTATGAGTGTAACAAAAGGTGACGTTGTCATGTCAAGTTGTCGTGTACTTCATGACCTTCATACCTTGTTTTTGTTTCGATATCGTACGATCCCATCGCGTCGTGGGGATGTTCACTTAAAGTTCAATGGTGGTATTATCCCAGTAAAAAATATCAACAAAAGTGTATAGTACTCTGAAAGGCATCTTGGGAGTTTTTCTTTTTCTCAGACGGCGCGGCGAGAGTATTTTTTATTTGATGGTATTATTTTTTGCCGAGTGTATCTACGAAACATTAATAAAAACTGACTTTATGGCTCTGTCTGAGGGTTGGTATCAACCGGATAAGGAAAAGCGAAATTTCAGCCCAATCTTGCTCTGAGGCCGCTTTCTTGCGCGATAATAACGCAGACTAAAAAATATTTATTGTTTTTGTATATTTTTTTGAGTGTTTGTGAGTGTCCATAAGTTTTAGTATACTTAATCTATTAAAAAAACATTGTATAACTCGTAACCACGGTTAACAAAGATAAAAAATCTGTGTTAGCTATCGGTATAGTATTTTGCTATCCTATTATCTTGCAATTATTTCTTTTTGTGTGTTTTTGACGGAGCCTGTGGTGGTCCTAGTCATTTTTTTTATATTATCAGCGTTGTGACACTCCCTCAATGTCGGAGTGTCACAACATATTGCTGAGCTTACGTCCCTTTTTAGAAATAAAGTTTAATTATTATGTTCATTCCTACTATGTATCTATACCTACTTATATCTAAAATAAGAGCTTTTAAATCTTTAGAAATCAAAAAGACTGCAGATCTTCATGGTCTCTCTGTTAAAGTCATTAACTCCGTGATTGATTGCATAGCTCCCTATCTATCATGTATATTTAATAAATGTGTAGACAATGGTGTGTTTCCAGATTTAATGAAGCACAGTAAAGTCATTCCATTGTTTAAAGCTGGTAGTACTTCTGACCCTACTAATTTTAGACCAATATCTATACTACCCACGCTTAGTAAAATATTTGAAAAAATTTTATTACTGCAATTACTTCAACATTTCAATTTAAACAATTTAATGTCTAATAAACAATTTGGTTTCACAAAGGGTCGCTCAACAACCGATGCTGGTGTTGAGTTAATAAATCATGTTTTTCAGGCTTGGGAGGAGTCCAAAGATGCTATTGGTGTCTTTTGCGACCTTTCCAAAGCCTTCGATTGCGTTTGTCATGATATCTTGATCGCGAAACTTCGTCACTATGGAATAACTGATAATGCCATCGCTCTTTTGGAGTCATACCTTAGTGGCCGCGTTCAGAGGGGTGATGTGCATGGCTCCAGATCGTGTGGATCTAACGTCACTATAGGCGTCCCGCAGGGCTCAATTCTAGGTCCATTTCTATTCCTAGTTTACATAAACGACCTACCTAGTCTTGTAAAACATGAGGTGGTGCTGTTTGCAGATGATACCTCCTTACTTTTTAAAGTAAAGAGACGACAAGATTCCTTTGACGATGTAAACAACGCCATTTCAGAGGTAGTGGATTGGTTTACTGTAAACAACCTGCTACTTAATGAAAATAAAACAAAATATGTTTATTTTACGTTATCGAATGTTAGTAGGCCCCTCGATTCTATTATTGTAAAAAATAAGGAATTGGACCTCACGGATACTGCTGTATTTTTGGGAATTACTTTGGACGCTAAGTTGCAATGGAGTCCTCATATTGATAAGTTGTCCAAAAGGCTCAGCTCAGCAGCATTCGCGGTCAAAAAAATTCGTTTAATAACCGATGTAGAAACCGCGCGATTAGTTTATTTTGCCTACTTCCACAGTCTAATGTCGTACGGCATCTTGCTGTGGGGTCATGCTGCAGATATGAACAGCATTTTTGTTCTGCAAAAGCGAGCCATTCGGGCGATTTACAAATTGGGACCCAAGATGTCACTTAGAAATAAATTTAAAGAAATTAATATTTTAACTTTGGCATCACAATATATCTTTGAAAACTTAATATATGTAAAAAAACATATAGGATTATTTGCAAAAAATAGCGATCGGCACATTGTTAATACCAGGAACAAAAATAAACTTGCTTTACAAGTCAGTCGATTACATAAGATTACTAAATCTTTTAAGGGGCAATGTATACGTTTTTACAATAAGATTCCCATTGACATTCAGAATTTGCCTTTCAACTGTTTTAAGACAGTAGTTAAACAAAAACTTTACAAAAAAGGTTATTATAAAGTTAGTGATTATTTAGAAGATATGAATGCATGGGATTAACTGTCTGAGAACTGATATTAGGCAGCTAAATTACTCAATTGTATACCAATATTTTATGTTTTATGTTTATTTTTATTTTTTTAAAGAACGTCTAGGGCCCTGTGCCGAGGTTTTTCTTGCAGCTTCTTTTCCCCGGCTATACAGGTTGTGAGAAGCTGCAGTAGTTTTAGGCGGATGAGACGTTCGTTATGTAAAATTGACGATTCAAAGTGTAACTATGTTACCTACTGAATAAAGATATTTTGAATTTGAATAAATGATTTCTATTCTTCTGTATAAATTTTATAAATCGTGTTTTTGTATGTTTAATAAATAAATTATAACTTATTACAATAGTTGCTGCCTGGTGGCCAATCAGTCTCGGGACCAGTGTTTAAAGTGTTTATCTTTTGAATGAGAAAGGTACTAGAATTTTTAGTTTAGGTATCGTTTTTTGACGTGACTTATTGTAGATTTGCCGCAGATGGCATTAACTACTTGGCCGGACAAATGAAGAGCGCTGAGGGCTCTCACCCGGTACAAAATTTAAGACAACAGGCCTGAAGGTGCCCGGTTGTGCGCGAACCTCGGCTCAGGGCGTCGTCTGAGAGGGAAAATATTTGAAAGAATTAATCGACCCTAGTGGGTCGATAGCGATAAACGCTGAATGAGGGAACTATTAGTTTAGGTATCAAATAGTAGTGGATAGGTTCAACATTAAGCAATTGGTCCCGCCATTTTGACAATAATCTATATTGCATCATTGCATTGCAGTGACGTAACGTTTCGTGTTCCCGGCAGTAAAGCAGCACTTTTTCAAACAGCTTTATTATTTAATCTTTAGGCGGATGAGACCAGAAAACAAGAAAAAACATTTTGATAAAGAAAAGCAGCCAATGTCCTTACTATTAAATAATTTTTGCAACGGGAACATTCCCACTTTGGTAACTTTCCCGGGAAAGGCACATTACTGATTACAAGGAAAGAGTAGGTATCTATGGACATTACTCAAATTACGTATACTATATCACAGACAGGACACTCCAAACAAAAAACTGCGGCCCCCTTACTCCGTGCGTGTGAACGAGATGGATAGACCGCGTGTGCTCCCTTACTCTTACGGTTGAAATAGACTAAAGTGGTTCCACCCGAGGTAAACCAAGCTCACTCCAAGCTCGTATCGGTGCGGGGCGGAGAGTGTCGCTTCTATAATGTAGTATTATTGATTATTCTATGACTCAAATTCAAATTCAAATTCAAAAATATCTTTATTCAGTAGGTAACATAGTTACACTTTGAATCGTCAATTTTTACATAACGAACGTCTCATCCGCCTAAAACTACTGCAGCTTCTCACAACCTGTATAGCCGGGGAAAAGAAGCTGCAAGAAAAACCTCGGCACAGGGCCCTAGACGTCCTTTAAAAAAATAAAAATAAACATAAAATATTGGTATACAATTGAGTAATTTAGCTGCCTAATATCAGTTCTCAGACAGTTAATCCCATGCATTCATATCTTCTAAATAATCACTAACTTTATAATAACCTTTTTTGTAAAGTTTTTGTTTAACTACTGTCTTAAAACAGTTGAAAGGCAAATTCTGAATGTCAATGGGAATCATATTGTAAAAACGAATACATTGCCCCTTAAAAGATGACTACATGTCCATCTCAGTTGCTAATGGTTTAAGCCGTTCGCTAAAACTATCATTTTATATATACAACACACGCACGCCTAGGTACTCTTTGATGTATAATAATTAAGTAGTTACACTGGCATACTACTCACACGCACGCATTTACAGGCACGCTCACACGCATTCTCACACGCACGCTTTAAGGCTCATGTACACGCTTGCTAAATGCGTGTGTATTTTCCGCATTTAGCTTTACTCTCTTGAGTGTAAGTGCGATAATATTTGCCCGTTTATCTTACATTACGGGTAATTTAGAACCTCTTGTGAATTTATAGGGTTTCTCTTAGCAAAGCTCTAGAGTAAAACGGAACGTTTTTCTGTACTAATGTTTCACTGAAATGTAGTTGGAATTATTTGGTTTTTGTTTACAAAAATGTTAATAAATAATTTGTCTTGTAGTTTAATTTACTTGTCTTGTAGTATAAATTAACAGCCTCCGTGGTCTAGTGGTAAGAGCGTTAGGCTCACGATCTGGAGGTCCGGGTTCGATTCCCGATAGGGACATTGTCGAAATCACTTTGTGAGACTGTCCTTTGTTTGGCAAGGACTTTTGACCTGATTGTCCGAAAAAGTAAGTTGATTCCGTGCTTCGGAGGGCACGTTAAGCCGTTGGTCCCGGCTATTAGCCGTAAAAACACCTCCACCAACCCGCAGTGGAGCAGCGTGGTGGAGTATGCTCCATACCCTCTCCGGTTGATTGAGAGGAGGCGTGTGCCCAGCAGTGGGACGTATATAGGCTATTTATGTTATATATATTATGTAGTTTAATTATTTTTTACTAGTTGAGTATTTGTAAATTAGCAACATAATGAACGTTTACTTTACTTATTCGCTTGACTGCATAACGTAACATAAGCTCACGACTATATCCCAATTGGGGTAGTCAGAGATACATTCATCGCTAGAGTAAACTTGAAGAAAATAGGAACGGTCTATATTTTTTATTGTTTGTAGTTTCTCTAGAACTTCAAGTAGTGGCAAAAAGGTGTAGAGCTCATTTAACTTCTTCTTCTATCGTGTGGGTTGTGAGGTGGATTACCAACCGCATCAACCCTGGTGTCAGGGTTATTATTGAGCCGCCATAGGCCCCTGACATGACTCATGTGACGACTACGTACTTACATCAGTAAGTAGTAACCGGGACCAACGGCTTAACGTGCCTTCCGAAGCACGGATCGTCTTACTTTTTGGACAATCAGGTGATCAGCCTGTAATGTCCTAACCAAACTAGGGATCACAAAGTGATTTTTGTGATTTGTCCCCACCGGGATTCGAACCCGGGACCTCCGGATCGTGAGCACAACGCTCAACCACTGGACCATGGAGGCCGTTTTTCTCTCATTTAACTTAGTTTCTGGTATATGACAAAACAGACATTTCATCACCGAATGGTGTGGCTACACTAACGCCATCTATTGTCACCGAAAATTATACAGCGAGGTTCCCAACACCGTTAAATGTGTATACTTACAGGGTAACCAATGTGACATCGTAACCAATACCGACGGGGATGATTCAGACCATGATTTGGAGTTAATATCAAGTGGAATTTTCCGTCGCAAAATTAATGTTTTCTTTTTTAGTTTTCTTTAAATTAATGTCAATTCTATAATTTTGCGATGCAAAATTCCACTTGGTTTTAACTCAAAATAATCAGCTGAATCATCCTTCTCATTATTCGTTACAATGTCACTTAGACCCCATACAAGTACATACAGGTAGCCATACAAGTAGGTATGGGTGTTAGTGACCCCGTAACGAAAACTTTGAGGGACGAATCAAACGATGATTCTGAGTTGATATCAAGTGGAATTTCCTGTCGGAAAATTCAAGATTTTTTTGTGTTGTTTTTAAATTATTTTCAGTTCCATACTTTTGCGACGGAAAATTATTCATGGTTTGATTCATCCCTCAAAGTTTTCGTTACGATGTCACGAACACCCTGTATTATATTATATGAGTGTTACATACACAGAACAGTTTACCTATAATGGCCTGTTGTACGTCGGTTACTTTTTACATCGCCACCAGACGTCCTCAAGTGAAATGTCGACGATATACCACGAAGCGGTGGTGTCACTTACGGCGTTAAAGCGATTTTATTACATAACTTTATTTTTGCCGTGACTTATTGTTGATTTGCCGCAAACAGCATTCGTATTCAAATAATCGACAGGCATAAAATGTATGGAACACACGTTAATTTTAGGCAGGAATTTTAAAAACCCTCCCAAATTTTTATATTAGCCAAAAACCCGTCGAGTTAAGTGGACAGCAATCGGGTTGCATAACAACGAGATGCCTATATAATTCGCTCGAGTTATTCATTGATTTTATAATTAACAGTTGTAAACCTCCCGTCTCTTTCCTTTTCGGCGGATAAAAAAATGACGGGTATTACCTTAAGTAAATAAAATTAGAAGGTATCTGCAGGAATCGGGGCCTATATTTAGGTATAATTTATACGTTCAATATCTTTCTCGTCATGTAGGTCAGCTGGAAGAAAATCTCTTTCTTTAGAGATAAGCTTACCTGTACTGTCTGTTTTCTTTGTATGTTCCTTGTGTCTGTTTTATTGTGCATACATAATTAAAATTAAATAAAAAGAATCTGACGCTGTCCCACTCACTCACTCGCTTTTTGGTTACAATCAGACTGTGTCCTAGTTAGACTTTTTCCTTCGGCACTAGACATTTTGTCGTGAAGTGAAATGTACGAGTAGACGTCTCCACACGTACCAATTACTTTAACGTCGTCCGTTTTTGTAGCTAAATGAGTTAACAGCGACGTTTTAAGACGTTTCACTTTAGTTTTCCTGTTGGTTTCAGAAATGCTGCCTTATTTTTTTCTTTTAAAATGGCGGGTCTGGAAATGTTTTTATGGAAATATCAAAATAAGGTGGCGTGTAAATTTGCGGAATGGGAAATTTAACTGTTGTGTTGGCAATAGGCTCGCTCACTATTACATGGGACTTAAACATATATATATTTTTTTATGATGTGACTTATTGTAGATTTGCCACAGATGGCATTAACTACTTGGCCGGACAAATGGGGAGCGCTGAAGGCTCTCACCCGATGCAACGATTAAGACAACAGGCCTGAGGGTGCCCAGTTGGGCGCGAACCTCGGCTCAGGGCGTCGTCTGAGAGGAAAAATATTTGAAAGAATTAATCGACCCTAGCGGGTCGATAGCGATAAGCGCTGAATGAGGGAAATCGTCGACCACACCGGCGGGGTCGGTATCGGGGTCCTGAAGAAAGGACTTAAACATAGCTAATGAGGAGTGCAGAATCCTTATCATTCTTCTTCTTCTTCTTCTCTTGTGTGGGTTGTGAGGTGGTGAACCAGCCTCATCAACCCTGGTGTCAAGGTTGCTATTGAGCCGCCAAAGGTCCCTGACATGACTCATGTAAAGACTACATACTTCCCCTAAGTAGTAACCTGGACCAACGGCTTAACGTGCCTTCCGAAGCACGGAGCTTATCATTCTGTTGCCCACTCTATATGTCAAGACTCTTTTTCTCAAGAAGGCATAGAGGTATCAAGTTCAAATGAACATCTAAGTAAGTAATATTTACGTTTGCGATTCCTTAAAGCTGTAAAAAAGTTAAGCCTCTTTAAGGCAATCCAAAGATGCAGCCATTATTAGAGTTATTTTCATACATTTCATAAAGCAAATAAGATTTATGGGTTAGGTATATTCCATAGACGGCCTCCGTGGTCCAGTGGTTAAGCATTGGGCTCACGATCCGGAGGCCCCGAGTGCGAATCCCGGTGGGGACATGTCACAAAAATCACTTTGTGATCCCTAGTTTGGTTCAGACATTGCACGCTGATCACCTGATTGTCCGAAAGTAAGATGACCCGTGCCTCGGCAGGTACGTTAAGCCGTTGGTCCCGGTTACTACTTACTCATGTACGTATGTCAGGGGCCTTTGGCAGCTCAGTAATAACCCTGACACCAGGGTTGTTTGTGTTATGTTAAGACTACCACCACAAAGTAACAGGCTTTGAACCTAAAATTGGCGATTTCCAATCTTGATTTCTTATCGAAACTTAAGCCTGACCTTGCAGGACAAAGAAGGGTACATAAATAAACGAAGGTCACCTAAAGTTAGCCATGTTCCTCGGCTATAAAATCAATAACACCATTACCGATGCATGCGCCATGGCGGCCAATAATTGTTTGTGAATCTAGGATGAATATCTAGACATTTATTTTTTAGATTCATTTATTTCACATTTAATTGTAAATTTGTTGTAAAAATGTAGTATGAAATGAAAAAAATGAATGTATGTAGTATGAATGAAATGTAGTGTGTAATGTTTGTTTGTATGTTGTGTTTGTGTGTGTGTTTGTTAATGTGTTGTGTGTGTGTGTGTGTGTGTGTGTGTGTGTTTGTGTAATGTATATGTGCATTTTTTGATTAAATGTAGTTCTGTGCAATAAAGTATATTTGATTTGATTTGAATTGTACAACACATTTTAGACACAATATAAAACGGTAACAACATGAATATGATCGTCGAAAATGATAACAAAAGAATGTCAACAAAGAAGATACATAACATAATACATAAACAGCCTATATACGTCCCACTGCTGGGCACAGGCCTCCCCTCAATCGACCGGAGGGGGTATGGAACATACTCCACCACGCTGCTCCACTGCGGGTTGGTAGAGGTGTTTTTACGGCTAATAGCCGGGACCAACGGCTTTACGTGCCCTCCGAAGCACGGAATCATCTTACATCTTAGATTCAAGCCTCAAAAGTCCTTACCAAACATAGGACAGTCTCACAAAGTGATTCCGACAATGTCCCCATCGGGAATCGAACCCGAACCTCCAGATCGTGAGCCTAACGCTCTAACCACTAGACCACGGAGGCAATAAATTAAATTAATAAGGCCGCCTATTGTACTAATTCTATTTCTCTTTTGTTTTGTATTTTGTTTTTTCCTGTTTGTGCAATAAAGTATTTGTTATGTTATGTTATGTTATGTTATGTTAATATGGTAATTGTTATATAAACATAACTTATGGAGTGGTTTCCTATGGAGTATAGTTCTCTATGGATGTGGAACTTGGACATTGCCACAGAAAGACAGAGGAAGACTCGAGGCCTTAGAAATGTGGTCGACTCCCTAAATTAAAAAAATAAATTAAAAACTGTTGTTTTTAGCACTCACAAAGAGCTAACTGTGGAAGAACGCTCGATCTTCACTGTGAGGTCGCAGGTTCGAATCCAAAACGGGCCTTAACCAAGTTTCGAATTTGTTTTCGAATTCATATTTGTATCGGAAACAATTTGATTACTTATTAGTACGTGCGCAGCGGTGAAGCGGTGAAAAACTAATGAGGAGACTCACATTCCTGAGAAATGTATTTCGGAGGTATGTGTGTGACTCAACCTATAGAGAGGTTTTCCCTTCGCGTGTTGGAAAGTCAAACAGGCAGTCGCTTCTGTAAGAAAACCGTGCCTATCGAATCTTTAGTTTCTCACTGTGACTTCGCAGGTTTGAATATAGCACGGGCCTTAACCAAGTTTTGAATTTGTTTTCGAATTCATATTATATTTGAATCATAAATGATTTGATTATTTATCACGTGCTCAGCGGTGAAGCGGCGATAAACAAAATAGTGAGGAAAACATTCCTGGGAAATATATTTCGGAGGTATGTGTGTGACTCAACCTATAGATTTTCCCTTCGCGTCTTGGAAAGTCAAACAGCCAGTCGCTTCTGTAAAAAAACCGGACCTATCGAATTTTAAGAGTCATTAGTTTTTCACCGCTTCTATTTTATTATTATTTATTTTTATTTTTTTTAATTTAGGAGGTCGACCACATTTTAAAGGCCTAGAGTCTCTCTCTGTCTTTCTGTCCTGTTTTCACAGCGCAATAAATTTTCAAAAAGAGAAAATTAAATTAAAAATGTAGACCGGACCCGAACCCGTAGCCCTTTGTTTATTTTCTAGATTTTCTTTTCCAACTTCGGTACAAAAAAGAAACCTTTTTGGTGTCACACATAACATAAGGACTCCACTACTCATGTCTAACGAAAGCTTTAAGGAAAATGTACTCTGTAAATATAAACGAAGATAACTCTTCATTATTTGATAAAACAACCCTATAGAAAAGTTTTTTTTTTTATTCAAGTACTTATGTGTACATTTTTTCCCTAGTGTTATCCCGTTTTTACACAGGGTCCGCTTACCTAACCTGAAGATTTGACAGGTCCGGTTTTTTACAGAAGCGACTGACTGTCTGACCTTCCACTCCGCGGAATAAATTATTGTCCAATAAAGAAGTCATTTACTATTTAGTCATCATACCAAAAGTTAACTATGTATAAGTAGGTATATTGTAGAATTTGCATTTCATTCTCTTTTTGCAATGATTTGGGTTTGATTCCAGTGAAGACGTTACTTTGTGGGACTGTACTTTGTTTGGTAAAGACATCGCAGGCTTGAATCGTATCCCGGTGAGGACATATCACGAAAATCACTTTGTGATCCCTAGTTTGGTTAGGACATTACAGGCTGATCACTTGATTGTCCGAAAGTAAGATGATTCGTGATTAAAACACATAATAACGGGTTCTTACCGCGTTTAAATGGGGATATGACACGTCATCCCGTGATCATGGCACTTGCAACAGTGTCAAAATATCGGGAGTCTCATATCCCCATTTAAACGCGGTAAGAACCCGTTATTATGTGTTTTAATTATGATAATAACCGCGTAAACTTAAAACAATGTATAAGATGATTCATGCTTCGTTGGTCCCGGTTACTAGTTACTGATGTAAGTATGTAGTCGTTACATGAGCCATGTCAGGGGCCTTTGGCGGCTTAGTAATAACCCTGACACCAGGGTTGATGAGGATGGTATTCCACCTCACAACCCACACGATAAGAAGAAGGCTTGAATCACCTGATTGTCCGAAAGAGTAAGACGGTTCGGTGCTTCGAAGGGCGCATTCAGCCGTTCACATCCCCATCAACCCGCACTGAAGCCGCGTGGTGGGGTATGCATTTTCGTGATTTTTGTAACTTCTGCGAAAATATGGTGTCTAATGGGGTCGTTCAAAATCTCGTCTCTACCAGTACAAACTTCAGATCAAATTGTATTATACATTAATGTATTATACATTAGTTCTAGCTCTTGGCTAACCGCCAGTTTAAGGTATAGTTTTAGGTACAATTTCGATCTAGGTAGCACTAAAGTTGGGTTAACTCAATTAAGTCATAATAGAATTAGTGACATGGTTTGGGTCTAAAGTTTGGATATTGATACGAGATCCGTCATTAATTCCAAATTTAGTAAAGTTCGAAACTAACCCTTGATATTTACGAAAACCAATGAGTGAAATGTAGAATAGAATAGAGCAGGGGGTCAAAAAGGCCACATCCTAGCAATTCATCTAAGAAAGCAATATTGCAATTTGACATTTGCGCATATAAAATAAGAATATTGCTTCTTTTAGATACTTCGATGTGGCCAGAACAGTGTTGAAAACATATAAATATATTTAAGATTTTTAAATATGGAAACAGTTTATATACAATTTCGATCTAGGTAGCACTAAAGTTGGGTTAACTCAATTAAGTCATAATAGAATTAGTGACATGGTTTGGGTCTAAAGTTTGGATATTGATACGAGATCCGTCATTAATTCCAAATTTAGTAAAGTTCGAAACTAACCCTTGATATTTACGAAAACCAATGAGTGAAATGTAGAATAGAATAGAGCAGGGGGTCAAAAAGGCCACATTCTAGCAATTCATCTAAGAAAGCAATATTGCAATTTGACATTTGCGCATATAAAATAAGAATATTGCTTCTTTTAGATACTTCGATGTGGCCAGAACAGTGTTGAAAACATATAAATATATTTAAGATTTTTAAATATGGAAACACTTTATATATTTGTTTTTATTCTTAAATTTTATCGACGATTTTTTTCTTACAAGAAAATGTCATCCTCATATTGATACAAAATGAAACATCAATCATAAATAACAAATAATTTGGTAGCCTCCTATCAACCCCTGTTTAACAATTTTAACTAAATCTCGTGCTTTCTCGCTTTATAATTGAAAGTGATATACATTGTTTTAAGCAGTGTAAAGTGCAGTGTTAGTGCAGTGTTAGTGCAGTGCTAGTATCGTGTTTCGTGCAGTGTTCGAGTGTCGCGGAATAAAGTAAAGTGACGGTGACGGAGTTATTCCGCGGAGCCCTGTGCGGAAGCTGTACCGTGTTTATAGTGAATACATTCGTTTCGCCTTGGACTCAGTGAGTTTCCTTCCAATCCCAAAACCCACTTCCGTAACATTATTATATGTTATATACTGTAAAACCAGAAACACAAAAATGGGGGTGTGAAAAACCGACTCGGATTTTAATTACATTAACAGCGTAGCAGACTCGCGCCCGCTTTACGATTGTTTAATTCCAATTTTAATTATGGGCAGCTAATCGGCTTAAGTGTAATTGGTGGCTGACAATGAAAGGTGTTATAGGTGTAATTAGGAAGTGAGTCTTGTAATTGTGTTTATAATTTTGTAATCATAATCGACCTTCCTCCTTTCGTGCGATATCGAAACAAGTGGGGGGGGTTGACAATCTAGATAGATAGATAGATAAAATACTTTATTGAGCACAATTGACACAAAATACAGAGATAAGGACAACTAACAGATACTTAAATGTTTTGTGAAAATTGTTCATGTTCGGTTCCTTAATGTTTATGGCGTGCTCAGCTGTGAAAGAACACATCGCGAGGAAACCCACGCTTCTGTGAAAAACTGGACCTATCAAATCTTCAGGTTAGGTAAGCGGACCCTGTGAAAATTCCGCAACCATTCTCCTACGACCGATTCGCCATTGGACTATTCATCGACAGGACGATAAATTGAAAACGAGATAACGCTAGGAAGACCGATTAGGTACTAGACTACATTCTTTCTTCCAAACACATGCATACATACATATACATGTAGGAAAGTGAGAATACTATGGAAGGATAATGAATGGGAATTTGATTGTTTATGGTATGAAGGGACTTTTCTTTTAAAAGTAAGAGAGACGAGTCGATAGTGCAATGATTTGGGTAAAATATAAGGAGTGTGTAAAATGAAAGGAGTAAAGACATTTAAAATATATAATTCATAAACTGCCTATATACGTCCCACTGCTGGGCACAGGCCTCCCCTCAATCAACCGGAGGGGGTATGGAGCATACTCCACCACGCTGGTCCACTGCGGGTTGGTGGAGGTGTTTTTACGGCTAATAGCCGGAACCAACGGCTTAACGTGCCCTCCGAAGCACGGAATCATCTTACTTTTTCGGACAATCAGGTGATTCAAGCCTGAAAAGTCCTTACCAAACAAAGGACAGTCTCACAAAGTGATTTCGACAATGTCCCCTTCGGGAATCGAACCCGGACCTCCAGATCCTGAGCCTAACGCTCTAACCACCATTTAAAATATATCCCGTGTTATTTCTATATCTCACATACATACTTACAGACATACATACAATACAAACACGCTTTATTGCACACATAAACACAACACTAAAAACAATTACAGAACAATCGGCGGCCTTATTGCTAAATAGTAATTTCTTCCAGGCAACCTTAGGGACATTACTATCATTAATAATTAATAGTTGAAAAATATTTTATTTCTCAAAGACACGGTTTGTTGTTTAAAGTTCTCTATTTCACTGATTGGTCTCTGTTGACGTCAAGTTTTTTACTCAAATTGCCTTTGAAAGTAAAGTTTCCCTTAAGAATTGAGTTACTCACTTTGTCTGCTAGAGAAAGTCGCTGAACCGTTGATATGAAACTGAGAAATAAAAGGACAGAAAGGTTTCTAGAAATAGAATACAAAAAAGAGACAAGAAAAAGATAATTAGGTACATGTATTTCAGAATAAAAAAAGATACTAATTATATTAATACTGAAAGAAATGCTTTTTAGATATACTTGTTGTGAGGGAACAGAAAGGTCGGTAACGTGCGGGTATTTAGTTGTGTGTGTGACGTCTGACGCCCATACGATTGAAAACTAAAGTAAGACCGAGCGGGGGTGAAGTAAACCTAGCTCAGCCGTTGGCGGGGAGCGGAGAGTTGCCGTTCTATACGCAGTCACACCCCGGACACTTCATACTTAACAACCTCGTTTTACACAGACACTACACATTGACATTATCTACACGTGCAACGTGACGAGAACGTGAACGTGAGGAGCTCGGTGGCGCAGCGGTAAACGCGCTCGGTCTGCGATTGTTGAAGTTAAGCAACTTTGGCAAAGGCCGGTCATAGGATGGGTGACCACAAAAAAAAGTTTTCATCTCGAGCTCTTCCGTGCTTCGGAAGGTACGTAAAGCCGTTGGTCCCGGCTGCATTATCAGTCGTTAATAGCCATCAATCCGCACTGGGCCCGCGTGATGGTTTAAGGCCCGATCTCCCTATCCATCCATAGGGAAGGCCCGTGCCCCAGCAGTGGGGACGTTAATGGGCTGATGATGAAGACTGAAGACTTACATAGGTATCTACTACTAGTTACCCAAGAAATCACATCATCTCCGAGCCCTAGCATTATCCCATTTTCACAGGGTCCGCTTACCTAACCTGAAGAATTGGCAGGTCCAGTTTTTTACAGAAGCGACTGCCTGTCTGACCTTCCAACCCGCGAAGGTAAAACCACCCCAATACGAGTACTTAAGTTAGGCCACATACTCCCGAAAAGCGGGTGTCGGGAATGTAGGTATCATTTGTGAGCACGTGATAATCATTTGTGATCCAAACATGAATTCGAAAACAAATTCGACAATCATTGGTTTAGGCCTGTGCTGGATTCGAACTTGCGACCTCAAAGTGAGAGGCAAGCGTTCTACCAACTGAGCTACCACGGTTCCTTCCAAGAAATTACATGAAATACAATAATTATTTATTTAACGCCGACGTTACAAGGTCATTCATTCGTTGGGTTGGCGTCGTCGCGTTGCTAGCCCGACCATCGACGACGCTGTCTTACTCACTCACATGACTGTATGCAAGTGAGACAGTTGCGATTAGTTTGTATTGTACTTATAAAAAATCCCAATATAGGTATTTAAATTAGGTACAAAAAAACAAGCGACGGGAAAGCAAAAATTAAGGTAAGTAGAACCTATTGTAAATTTTACCTACCTTGTTTCATCTTTTGGAAACGTACAAAAAAATCATGTCTTTTTGGTCGGCGCAATAATTCAATAAACTTAACACTCATTTTTCGAAATTATTGGAAAATAAAAAACAGTCGTCACTTCTCAAGTCTAAACTGTGTTCGAGGGGGGTCGAGGTAAGCCGAGCTCAGATACTGGTGGGGAGCGGAGAGTTGCCGTTCTATACGTAGTATTATTCCTTATTCTATAGCGCGAGTCTGTCTCGCGTTTGACCGGGTTCCCCTCTCTTCCCTCTGCCTGTTCAGGTATGACACACTAAACATTATTTATAAGCCACGGTTAACCTGGGGTAGTCGTTGCTATCTATCCTCTTTATATTCACATTACTTACTTTCAGACGTTTATGGTAGTGGTCTAAGTCACAAGAGACTTTTTTGTCTAGGTAAAGATAAAGATTTTTATTGTGCATAAATTTAGTCAATTTTTTGTTTTAATTTTTTTTTAATTTTATTTTATTTTAATTTTTTTTTATAAAGAATAGAAAAACGTTAATTATTTCATTTTATATTTCAGTTTTAAAAACATGAGATTCTTGACATAACACTTAAATATCTTTTTCTACTCCTCTACTTTAATCTGGCATTTAAATAACCAAAAAGTCTAATATAAGTACATACATAATTAAACTCTTTGAAAAAGTGTACGCTCTATGGCCTATAAAAGCATTGTTTACAAAGTGTAACTGTACTATAAATAAATAAAATAAATAAAAAGAGTTTATTTCGGACATGTTCCATAGTGGTTAGTAACAAGCAATAAACAACTTAATCTAGTGTTAGTAATAGAACGATAAAAATAAAATAACACTATAATGTCGCCAAAAAAGCATTGTTGTTGTTTTTTTTTTTGACCTGGAAACTGGCACCTTTACTTTGTTTGGTGCCATAGATATACTATAAAAAAAAAGTATACATTTGCCGCCATTTTCCCGCGCGTTGGAAAATAATTTTTATAAATAAAATTTTTCTTTGTATAATTTTTGTTTCATTTAAAATTACGTCGTTGTAGAAAAAGTATTGTATGCAACGTTGTATAACTAGGTCAAAAAATGCTCGTGGCGTCTCTTATTGCGATGTTCGCCAAGGCTCACATCGCAACTCACGCCACTCGCATTTTTTGACCCTTCTTATACAACTGTTGCATAATAGTATTTTATGCAACAGTTGTATAAGAAGGGTCAAAAAATGCGAGTGGCGTGAGTTGCGATGTGAGCCTTGGCGAACATCGCAATAAGAGACGCCACGAGCATTTTTTGACCTAGTTATACAACGTTGCATACAATACTTTTTCTACGACGACGTAATTTTAAATGAAACAAAAATTATACAAAGAAAAATTTTATTTATAAAAATGAAGATGTAAATCTTGAGCTAACGTTGAAATTTCTTCTGGTGTAGAATTCAATAGTTCTTCATCCATTTTTCCTTTTTATTTTATACTTTTTAGTGTTTTGAAACGAAACACAAAAATTTTCCAATTTATTTTCCAACGGGCGGGAAAATACTTTTTTTTATAGTATATCTATGGCACCAAACAAAGTAAAGGTGCCAGTTTCCAGGTCAAAAAAAAAAAACAACAACAATGCTTTTTTGGCGACATTATAGTACAGTTACACTTTGTAAACAATGCTTTTATAGGCCATAGAGCGTACACTTTTTCAAAGAGTTTAATTATGTATGTACTTATATTAGACTTTTTGGTTATTTAAATGCCAGATTAAAGTAGAGGAGTAGAAAAAATACTATTATTGTACAGTCATGTACCCACTTTAGAACCCCGTCGCACTAACCTATTTGACATTTAATGAGACTTACTTACAGTTAAAGTTAAAAAGTTAATGTGGCAAAGTGTATACATTTAGTACTAGTGACCGTACCATGTTTAATGAGAAAATAAATCATTTAAATACACTAAAATATTTTTTTACGTTAAGAAATTGTTTCACAGTTTTATCAATGTTTTTTTCAAACCCTAGTGACTTTTCTTCGGAACTCGAAGATTCCACGAAACTAATTTTTAGGAATCGCTGACGTGGGTATTCAATCGTCTTAAAATAGTTCACATTTTCACTTACACCACAAGTTATGGCCGTTCGATCTTCGGCCATATATTACTCGGCTTTGAGAGTAGAATACAATGCGTTACAAATGTTCCTGACAGGTGCCTTAGATGCCCTCTTTTGTGGCCGTCAGTTCACCCCAATAGCCTTTAAAGAAGAACCCAGAGATCAATCATTGGTATCTTTGGAAAATGCTTTATTCACATTGTGAGAAGGTTGGCGTCAATATGTTGGAATTGAAGCATAGAATAAGGAACAATACTACGTATAGAACGGTAACTCTCCGCTCCCCACCAGCTGATGAGCTAGGTTTACCTCACACCCCTCGGTCTTACTTTAGTCTTCAATCGTATGGGCGTTAGACGTCACTCACACAGATGCGCGTGTACGATAACGTCAATGTGTAATGTCTGTGTAAAACGAGGTGATTTGTGTGAAATGTCCGGTGTGTGATTGAAGATACAACTTTTGTTTGGTAAGTAGGAAACTGAATAAACCTCATTTTTAAAGTAGGTTAAAAGGTGTATTTTGACTTACACTTTCTCATTTTATTTTAAACTAAATTTATTAAAAAGAAAAAGGGTTAGCAATTACAAAAGGAAGCCTCCGTGGTCTAGTGGTTGAGCGCTGGACTTACGTTCCGGAGGTCCCGGGTTCGAATCCCGGTGGAGACATACCACAAAATCACTTTGTGATACCTAGTTTAGTTAGGACATGATAGGTGGCTCACATGATTGTCTGAAAGTAAGATGATCTGTGCTTCGCAAGGCACGTTAAGCCGTTGGTCCCGGTTACTATTTACTAATGTAAGTTTGTAGTCGTTACATAAGCCATGTCAGGGGTCTTTGGATGCTCAATTGTAAGAAACATTCACCAGAATGAGAAGCTGCTGATATCTAAGAGATTACTTAGATTTTTTTCCAGCCTGGCATTCTTATTAAATCTCACGACGTTTTTTTTTAAAAAAAATTGATCGTCAGGAAGCGATAAATAATGGTAATAAAATTCTGAATTATACGACTTTTTGTAATAAAGCCTCCTCTAATACATCATTTTTGTGACATACTGTCGTTGGCAGAAAAATTGAAGAGCCCTTGCGTAATCATATCATAGCATCACGCCTGTATCCTCAAAGGGGTAGGCAGAGGTGTATATACTAATAAACACCCATTGCCTTACCAGCTATGTTTAATAATAATACGGTATTACGGAGTGTTATTGATAATATTGACTTGGCAATCGAATACCCAGCTTCAAGGAAAGCATGTTGCGGCGTGGCAGTTGTCTCGACTTGGCGGTCGCACTGCCGTGCCCCCACATATGTATATCACTGGATTTACGAGTTGAAAAATATGCGCAAGTCAGCTCCTTCTTGTACTAGGTATCATTTATAACTGTCCTTCCGAGAACCCGGAGCAAAAAGTTACTCTAATCTAAGACTCTGTTTAAACTGAGACAGTGACCGTTCTTTTTAGTTGATGTCCTGAAAACTTGAAGATAAAAACTGGAGATAAAAAAAAGATAAATATTTTTTTGCCAACGAAGACTAAAAGATTTTAATGGAATTAGATCCGTGCTTCGGAACGCACGTTATCCGTGCTCCCGGGTACTTTTTACTGATAGGTAAGTACTATTAAACAGAATGGCCAGTTCAGTACAATTATTGTTAATTATTTCAATAAGATAATATTGTACAATCGTCTCAATGCGCGGTAAGCATTACATCTGTCAAAGTACGCGAGCTAGCGTGACGTTTATGAGCGCAGTGATGTATCAGTCGATATTAGGTAGGTCGATTCTTTCCTAACAGTACGTAGTCGTTACATGAGTCATGCCAGGGGCCTTTGGCGGCTCAATCATAATCCTGACGCCAGGGTTGATGAGGTGGGTCATCCACCTTAACCCACACGATAGAAGACGAAGATTGGTAGATCCACCAATTTGACAAGTCATAATAATTACATGGAGAACCTACGACACTAGCGCCGCGGCCGTGGTACTAATTTATATTGTTAATTGAGATCATCTTTATAGTCTTCAGTATTATCACATATTCAGCTCTGAAGGAAAACATCGTGAGGAAACCCACATTCCCGAGAAAAAAGCCTTTCGGAGGTATGTGACCTAACCTGTGTTGGGTTGGTTTTCCCTTCGCGTGTTGGAAGGTCAGACAGGCAGACGCTTCTGTAAAAAACCGGAGTTATCAAATCTTCAGGTTAGGTAAGCAGATACTGTGAAAAAGACGGGATAACGCTAGGGAGACGATGAGATATAATTATCTATTGTATTATTATAATTATGATGCCCTAAGAAAAGGTTTAGTACGACCTACTCTGAAACGGAGTGCGTGTATGAAACGATTAACGAATGTGGAGGAAGCTAGAGAAGTGTGTCAGGATCGAAGCAAATGGAATTCCGTAGTCTCTGCTTACTGTGGGAAATAGGCGTGAGTTTATTAACAGTCATGAGCAATATAATGTACCCACTTTAGGATTTTGTCGCACTAACATAATTAAGTATTTGACATTTAGTGAGACTTGCAGTTCAATTTGTCAAAAAAGTTAATGTGACATGGTACCAAAGTGGATACATATTAATGCTCGTGACCGTAGTATGTATTATATTATTATCTTTAGCCTTCAGTTTGTTATAAGGCAGTATCTATCTGGTTGCATCGACGATGGAGTAAAGCGAGTAATATATCCGAGGTGAGTTATATTGCGCATTTAATATCCTTCTGGAGAGGATAAAGATCTGCGCAGACAAACAAATCGACTCAAGTTTTCCTGCCGAGCATTCGGGAAAATAACTCATGTCTACACGAGTGACCATTGTTTGTAATAGCCCAAAAAACATCTATAGTCTCTGATTCCTTTCAGAGATGGATATTTCAGAGATGGATTTTTTTCAGAGATGGAATTTTTTCAGAGATGGATTTTTTCAGAGATGGATTTTTTCAGAGATGGAGTTTTTCAGAGATGGACTGTTTCAGAGATGAATTTTTCAGAGATGGACTTTTATAGAGATGGAATTTGTTTATTCGGACATAGACGTGAGCCAATATGATGTCACCCAACTAGGCACCCTCAGGCTTGTCTTAAATTTTGTACCGAGTTAGAGCCCTCAGCGCCTCCCATAGGTCTAAAACGGTAACTCTCTGCCCCGCACCAATTTCTATCGGACGTTGACCTCACCTCCCCCCCCCCCCTGGGTCTTTAGTAAGTCGCTAAGTTAGGGCGTAAACAGAAAGAAAGCTGGAAACTTATAAGCGCTTACCAGCGATTGACAGCGCTGATGACCCGAGCAGGAAAATATATGAACGCGCGCCGAACAGTGCCGACAAGTCAGTGACAACTTACCAGCGCTGTTAAGCGCTAGCAAACGCTTATAATTTTCCAGCTTTCTTTCTGTTTACGCCCTTAGGCGACACACATTATTTGTGTTAGGAGTCTAAACGAGGTATCGTCTATGTTTTATACCAAACTCGTTACACTACAATGTTTATTTAAGCTGCAATGGATGCTTCATTGTCCTCTGTTGTAGAGTAGTAAAGTTTAAAATGTGCTATTGTAGTCTGAAGAGGGCTTTAATAGTATTTTATGCAACAGTTGTATAAGAAGGGTCAAAAAATGCGAGTGGCGTGAGTTGCGATGTGAGCCTTGGCGAACATCGCAATAAGTAAGAGACGCCACGAGCATTTTTTGACCTAGTTATACAACGTTGCATACAATACTTTTTCTACGACGACGTAATTTTAAATGAAACAAAAATTATACAAAGAAAAATTTTATTTATAAAAATTATTTTCCAACGCGCGGGAAAATGGCGGCAAATGTATACTTTTTTTTTTATAGTATATCTATGGCACCAAACAAAGTAAAGTTGCCAGTTTCCAGGTCAAAAAAAAAAACAACAACAATGCTTTTTTGGCGACATTATAGTACAGTTACACTTTGTAAACAATGCTTTTATAGGCCATAGAGCGTACACTTTTTCAAAGAGTTTAATTATGTATGTACTTATATTAGACTTTTTGGTTATTTAAATGCCAGATTAAAGTAGAGGAGTAGAAAAAAGATGTAATAGGTGTTTGTTAGTTACATATTGTGGGGTTTGTAGATGACATAAATGTTCTGTAAAGTGTTTTTTTTTTTAATTTAATAACATAAGGGGCTTTTTTTACAAGTACATGATGATTTTTGTTTTTAAACACACCCGTGCTTAGGGAAACTCACAAAAAGAAAATTTAATCGAAATAAAATTGACTGCCAGTACGAGCGTGTAAAGGTTAGGTTACACAGTGCGAGCAGCTGATGTAACAATAGACAGCTGTCTACTCGTATGAAAGTATCTCGTATGAAAGTAGCAGCCTGTGTACTCGTATGAAAGTATCTCGACTAGCCTCGCACGGTCACACTATGCAAACTGCTGGCGTCGCAGAAGACAGCTACTATACCAGTGTACTGATATAATTCGTTTGTATCATGTCGCCCAAACAAGAAACACTACCCGGTGTGGGCCCGAGCGTACGAGCTACTGTCATTTCGCAAAATCGTGCGAGTTGACGACCGAGCGGCGTGCGAGTGGTGTGGTGGGGAAGGCAAGTAGCGAGTAAAAACAAAAAATGTTGAAGTAACTCGAACGCGAGCAACTGTCCCACTCGCACATGACAGTAACTCGTATGATGCGGTCACACGTGCGTAGTAGCTACACCTCAATAACTGACTCGGTCAGCTCGCATGTTACTCGCACTGTGTAACCTAGGCTTTGACCATTACACCACTGGGTCCTCCTCCTCCATGCGAAATTCCTTCGATCTATGTATCGTCATTAATCCGACGCCGGCGCTATCTATCTAGAATATTGAGTACTAATATTAATTAGACCGACAGTGGGAAGACCTGGTGGTGTAATAGTTAACACGCTTGTCCCGGCAAGAAGCAGGTTCAAGTCCCGTCCGAGTCAGATTTTTTCTTTTACAAAAAAAAAAAATCTTTTACTATTATTAAATAAAACACTTTATTGCACACAAATTCACAAAACATCTCTCATCTTTCTTTTATCTTTGTTATATGTTTACAGTTGGTAGGGCTCTTTGCAGAAGTAGGAGGAGATGGGTTGCTTAAAAAAATATGACTTTTGGACATATACCTAAATAGAATCACGTCTGTAAGCCTTAATGGAGTGGCCACAAGTATAACTTGTAATGTGTACCCTCATTGGTTTTTAAAAGATGTGTTGCTGTTGCAGTTTCTTGTCATTTCTTCTCCTCAGCCATAACACCTAGCGAAATGACGTAAGTTTATCCATGATAATTACGTTGAATAAATGATTCTGATTTCTGAATATTCAAAGACAATTTATTTATTTATTTATTTATTTATTTTGCGTGCATGTACATTTTACATAAAGTTCTTAAAAAATAAAAATACAACTTGCAGATATAACCCTGTCATAATTAAAGCACATAATAACGGGTTCTTACCGCGTTTAAATGGGGATATGAGACTCCCGATATTTCGACACTGTTGCAAGTGCCACAGTGTCGAAATATCGGGAGTCTCATATCCCCATTTAAACGCGGTAAGAACCCGTTATTATGTGCTTTAATTATGATAATAACCGCGTAAACTTAAAACAATGTATATAACCCTGTCAACCTAATGTTACATAACACAGCACCGCGCCTGTATCTCCGAAGGGGTAGGCGTGCAGTACACTTACTTCTCGCCAGCTATTTAATATGGGGCGAGCCTAAAAACCCGGGTAACCTAATGTTGGTAGGTTTTAAGCCTAATTCAAAAGCTTCTTTTCGTTAAATTAAAATTCAGTACTGCTGCAAAGTTTAATGCATCCCACGAGACGGTAGTCGCAATCTACGCGTACAGTCGCGCACAACAGTAAGTTTTCATTTAAATGGAAATTTGAGACTTGCGTACTACATTTGGGTCCGCTGTATGTAGGTACATCAAAATATACGCTTTAAATTAGAAAATTTTACTCTATTGCCATCAGAGTTACCAAAATAACACAGCATCACGCCTATGTCCCCGAAGGGGTAGGCAGAGGTTTATACCTAGTATAGAAGTCGAATCTATAGCCAAAAATAAATCACGTAAAAATATAATATAAGCTCACGACTGCACCCCAATTGGGGTAGGTAGAGGTACATCCATCGCAAGATGAACTAAGTACTCACAAATCACTGAGCTTTCTGTTAGACCAACGTGATAGGTAGTGAGCTATGTCGACAGTCGAGCCTTTGTCATTTATTGCACGTAAGATAAATAAATAACTCATCGGTGCAAGTTCGGTGCCAGAGTTCGAAGCGGCGCTCTTGTTTGAGAAGCAATCCGGTGCAACACAGAACCATAACGCGCGCGAGTTATCATACAAGATGTTAGTGACATAGTAACGAAAACTTTGAAGAATGATTCAGACCATATTCTGAGTTGATATGATATGAATTTTCCGACTGGAAATTCCACATAATATCAACTCAGAATCATGGTCTGAGTCGTTCCCCTCAGTATTCGTTACGGTGTCACTGACACCTGTATGTATTTGTATGGCTACCTGTACGTACTTGTACGGGTTGTAAGTGTCATCGCAACGGATACTGAGGGGGATGATTCAGCTCATTACTGTGATTTAATATCAAGTAGAACATTCCATCGCAAAAATATGAAGTTAAGAATAATTTATCAAAAGCAATGAATTTTGCGCCCGAAAATTCCACTTGATATCAACTCAGAATGTTCTGAATCATCCCCCTCAGTATTCCTTACGATGTCACTAACACCCTGTATTTTAACACCGCACCTGTACATAGACCGAAGAACTTCGTAACATGTCTAAATAAAGTTAATACTTGCTGCGTTAGTTAAAGTTTGGAGTTGAGTTGCTCCGCTATTTGTTCAAGAACCGAGATAGAACTGCAAATTGTATTCGTATTTCTACCCGACTGCGGTGAAGCAAAGATGATGGGTATGTGATTAACACGTTAATGGACAGTTTTTTACCCTGTTTTGACACGAGGATTTAAATTTTCTCTTCGTTAGTTTCCCTCACGGGTAAGTGCTATAAAAATAGAAATCATTTTTTTGCTTGAACATAATTATTATTTATTCAATCAATTAAAAACAAAACAAACACACCTTATAAATAAAACACCTCCTCCAATGCGTCACATCGAGGCAAGGTAGGTACAAACACATGCAAAGTAGGCTCACGTCTGCAATCTCATTGGGGTTGGCAGAACCATCAATTTTCATAGATATATTATCGCTTAGATTAGGAAATCTAAGAAATCTACCTATAGATTCCTACCCAGGGTAACTTTAGGTTTATATACGAGCACAGGTCTCCCTTTAATCAACCGGAGGGAGTATGTACTCCACCACGCTACTCCACTGCGGGTTGGTGAGTGGGTTGGTAAAAGTCATAACCAGTTTAAAGTGGTTCGTCATGACTGGTAGATCACGTACATCGTAACGAATACTAAGGGGGATGATACAGACCATAATTCTGAGTTGATATCAAGTCAAATTTTCCGTCGCAAAATTCATGATTTTTTTTTTAGAGTTTTTAAATTATTTTCAGTTTCATACTTTTGGGACGGGAAATTGCTCTTGACATCAACTCAGAATCATGGTGTGAATAATCCTTCAAAGTTTTCATTACGACGTAATTAACACCCTGAATATTTTTATAAGATTAGTGTTTGTTTAGAAGGTATGAATGCATGTGATTAACTGCCTGGGAACCCATATTAGGTGGTCAAATTACTGAATTGTATAACAATATTTAATGGTCCCATGCCGAGGTTTTTCTTGCAATTTCTTTTCCCCGGCGGCATAGAGGTTGTGAGAAACTGCAGTAACTGTAGTTTTAGGCGGATGAGACGTTCGCTATGTAAAAATTGACGATTCAAAGTGAAAGTTAGTATGTTATCTACTCAAAAGAGATATTATTGAATTTGAATGTTTACAATCTCCACCGAACGTTTGATACTCACACCGACTGAATAGAGAAACCGCATAGGCTATCTTATTAAACCTTATAAGTAGTGTAGGGCCCTAAGGGTTAACCCTTAAGCCATAGTCTAAAGTACAAAATACAGCGGGTCGACAACGCTGGTATTAGCATAACATGAGCCCACGACTATATCCCAATTGAAGAATTAGAAGATATGAAGAACTGATATAAAGCAGCAAAATTACTCAATTCTATACCAATATTTTATGTTTATTTTTATTTTTTTAAAGAACGTCTAGGGCCCTGTGCCGAGGTTTTTCTTGCAGCTTCTTTTCCCCGGCTATACAGGTTGTGAGAAGCTGCAGTAGTTTTAGGCGGATGAGACGTTCGTTATGTAAAATTGACGATTCAAAGTGTAACTATGTTACCTACTGAATAAAGATATTTTTGAATTTTGAATTTGAATTTTGAATTGATGTAGTCAGAGGTGAATCCCCGCGCAAGATGAACTTTGTGTTCTTCTTCTTTTCGTGTGGGTTGTGAGGTAGAATACCAACCACATCAACCCTGTCAGGGTTATAATTGAGTCGCCAAAGGCCCCTGACATGGCTCATATAACTATTACTCACTTACATCAGTAAATAGTAACCGGGACCAACGGCTTAACGTGCCTTCCGAAGCACGGATCATCTTACTTTAGGACTATCAGGTGATCAGCCTGTAATGTCGTAATTAAACTAGGGATCACAAAGTGATTTTTGTGATATGTCCCCACCGGGATTCGAACCCGGGGCCTCCGGATCGTGAGTCCAACACTCAACCACTGGACTGGAATGGAAAATGCTACACCGACAAGAGCGTGACTCTTAAATTGATGATGATGAATTGCTATTTAGCAAGAAGGCTGCCGATTGTGCTCCTCTTGTGACTTTGAAGGGGGGTAGGGGGAGTAGGGGTTTAATTCTGGGATTACCTCGTGGCTTTTATGGTCGTTCCCGCGTCCGCTATCCGCTCTTTCTATAGCCGCATCCCGGCATTAACTCAGAAGGGCCAGGGATAACTACCTCACAGCCGACCCCTTAGAAAAGCCCTTAAACCCAGAAGCGTGACTTGAGGACGATTGAATTAATTTTTCAACTTCACCTTACTTGATCGGTCGATTTCATGAGCTGAATTGGAATGTTACCTAAATATACATGAGAGAGTAATCTGAGGGGAAATAGCACGTTTTATACGAAATGTTCGATGTTTCTGGTAAATTGTATGTTTAGCTAGATAACCGACGGCTTAACGTGCCTTCTCAAGCACGAAATAATATTTTTATAGCACGAAATAACGCATACCGTATCTGTACAACATGCTGCCGGTCGACATACGTCAGGAGTGCAATATAAATAAATTTAGAAAATCTTTATTTAAACATCTCATGCAAAAGATCTCTTAGCTGTAAGTTAAGCGAACTCCACTCCCACAGACAAACCGAGGAATTGGTTTTGTGGGGTTTTTATTGTACCCATATTTTCTGTATTTCTCATGAAAAATAAACATTTTACTTACTTACTTACTTTTTTAAACAATCAGAAGAGTAAAAATGCCACATACATAGAAGCAATGGGGGATATTCCAGAAATGTCCAGGCTACGTTCTCCAAAAAAATAAATAAAGATGGTACCTCACAGAATTGCCTTCGTTGAACATTCTAATTTCATGAATAAGAGACGAATACTATCTTTTTTTTATTTTTGTGTATAAATGATGACACTCAGACGCAACACATCTTCCACCCATTCTTATTCTGATCAAAATAAAGAGAAACAATATACTTAGATAATAACAAAGTTCTTTATCATATGATTACCTAAATGATAAAAATGTCAGGTATTGAATGTGTTCCTCTAGTTATTAAATAACTTGTAATGTACCCTCACTGATTTAAAAGATGTGTTGCTGTTGCAGTTTCTTGTCATTTCTTCTCTTCAGCCATAACACCTTGCGAAATGACGGAAATTCAAAAATGTTACATTGACCTTCAACAAGTTTATCCATGATAATTACGTTGAATAAATGATTCTGATTTCTGATTTCATAATCTAATCCAAATATCAAGCAAATTATTTTTATATATGCCTCTCTATTTACTCGAGTAATGAGAAAATGGGTTATTATTACGTTAAATTTTGTACAACGCCATCTATTTTGCTTTTACGGAACGTAGCCTGAAACGTTCCTCATTCATCCGAAAAGCAATATTGCTATTTGACATTTGCGCATATAAAACAAAGTGCGCAATGTAAAGAAATGTCAAATATAGTAAAAGAAGCAACATTACTTTTCTATATACTTAAGTCGCGTCGATGTGGCTGTCATTATTTAGTAATCAGAAATTCATAATTTATCTTCGACCTAAGAACTACCCAATTCCTTACCCAATCCATACCAAGTGTAATTGCAAATTATTCGTGGATTTGCTTTATAAGGTCATAATGAATCTCCCTAAAATCCTTCCTTCCTTAAAATCCTTTTCCTCAAGAACTAAACTAATTTAAGTAATAAATTAGGGAAGTTCAACTTTATTAACAATGTTTTGGCTACACTTAAGTTTAAGTTTAAAGTTAGTTTAAAGTTGCAATTCGAAGTGTGAAGATTCCTTGCTCAAGTTACAAGTTTATATTGATAATGTAATTAGCAAAAATTAAGATGATTAAAGTTTCTTTTATGTAGTTCTAACATGTCGATATAATTATGTCGTTTCGTCAATTGGTGCTAATATGTGAACCCAAATAAGTCAAGTCGTCCTTTCAAAATATGAACAAAATCATGTGACACGCATGTTAGGAAAAATGTTTTATCGATTTCGATAAAATTTATTGAATCGATCGATAATTTTATCACGTTGGGCATGTTAGCCCTAATAGAAATTATTTGTAATGTAATAATCATACTTAATAGACACTTCAGATCAATGTCCGACATTATCAAGCCTGGGGGGCTACCGGCTAAGACGAAGCCGATTCAGATTGGACCAAATCGAACATCGATTTGATTCTGTCGTACCGCTTAAGCAGCCAAGATGACGATCCCCGATTCGTGACGTCACATGAAGTTCGGCAAGCCGATTGAACGAATGATTTCAGTACTTGTGCCAGGGTTACTATTAAGTCTAATGTACGACTCCTTTACTTACACATTTATTTACTTAAGTAAGTCCCGACCGAATGCTTAACGAAAGCACGGTTCATCTTGCGTCGGCCAATCGGTGATAAGTCCGCAATTCCTAACCGAAGTAGGGATCACAAAGTATTTTTTGTGATATGTACCCACCGGGTTTTGATCCAATCCAACATAGAAGCTTTATCTTCATATACTGGGTGTTAGTGACATCGTAACGAAAACTTTGAGGGATGATTCTGACCATGATTCTGAGTTGATATTAAGTGGAATTTTTCGTCGCAAAAGTATGGAACTGAAAATAATAATAAATAAATAATAATAATATAATAAATAATAATAAATTTTCCGACAGGAAATTTCACTTGATATCAACTCAGAATCATGGTCTCAACCATTCCCCTCAGTATTCGTTACGTTGTCACTAACACGCATACCTACCTATATGGCTACCTGTATGTACTTGTACGGGGTGTAAGTGACATCGTAACGAATACTGAGAGGGTTAATTCAGCTCATTATTCTGAGTTAATATCAAGTGGAAGTTTCCATTGTAAAAGTATAGAATTGGAAATAATTTTTAAAAAAAAAATAAAAAGAAATCATGAATTTTGCGACGAAAAATTCCAGTTGATATTAACTCAGAATCATGGTCTCAATCATCCCTTTCAGTATTCGTTACGATGTCACTAACACCCTGTATATGTCGTGGCCAGATCTTAGAATTGATCATTTCATGAAATGGCGCGACATGCTCAACTTGAGTTAGCATGAAATGGTTGAATACATCATGAAATGATCAATTCTACGATCTAGCCACGACATATACATAGCGAGATAAAAATATACATAAGTACGTATAGATAGGTATTTTCATTTCACAAACAACACTCGACTTTTCGACCTCGCAAAAACATACCGAATACGAGCTTCCACGGTGAATTCCATGAATAAAACGAAAAGAGATTGAAATTTTATAAAATAAATAAAGCTCCGATTCAGTTTAGCGAGTGAGTGACATGAATGGGTTAGAGAATGTCCACACGGATTTTGTCGTTCCTTTCCGTCGTCGGAAACGCTATGATATTAGTTAAAGTGTTATGTACCACGTGTAATAGTAGGTCTACTCTGAACCGGCGTGCGTGTATGAAACGATTGATGGATGTGGAGGAAGCACGAGAAGTGTCAGGATAGAAGCAAATTGAATTCCACAGTCTCTCCTTACCCCAGCGGGAAATAGGCGTGAGTTTATGTATGTATGTGACAGTAGGTAATTATTGCATTATTAGAAGGCTTGTGATGAATGGACAATCTGACGTGCAGTGAACACTTCAGGACCCCGCTACCGAGCTTGCTGGCCCACAAGGGTTAATTGACTCTCATATTGACGCTCTGGGCTGAGGTTCATACCCAGCTGGGTACATTCTTACATTCTTTACTATGTTCTAAACATAATATAAGTTACTGCCATCTATGACAAATCGACAATAAGCCGCGTCAAAAAAACAAGGCGTGCTATGATTGTGGCCGAATATTCACATCAAGTCTCAGTAAATGAGAACGCATCATAGGCGCTCTTAGATGGGAAAATTGTCGCCATCATGGCCATATACGGTTAGAACATATAATGTTTTGCGTGACTCGCTCTAGGCTAAATTTATAAAAGAATAATGCAATAATAAAAAATGCAGTTATTATTATACTATAGTTATGTACACTTCGTATCGTGCAGGACTTTCCGTCGTGTGGTCTCACTTTTATTTATGTCCCGTCGCCCGTCACCGTTGCTGACATGGAGTTTGTTTGTTGTGTGATTCGGAAGTTGTAAAATCGATCGTTTGTTAATGTTCCACTGGCATACGAATAAATTTACATTTTTATCTCGGATCCTTTTATCTGGTTGAGCGTTGGACTCACGATCTGCCGAGTCTGCATGACAACCGCGCCGCACGCGGCGCGATTTATATTGAGCGCTTAGACCAATAAACGATACGAATGCTATTTACCGTCAAACGGCTATTGGTCGAAGGCCTCGATATAATTCGCTCGGCGCGGTTTCCGTGCAGAGCCTACTGGAAGTCCCAGGTTCAAAACCTATATATTTTTCAACAATCGTATCATTTTAATTTGATCTCGTGATTTTTATTATCAAAATAAATTGATTTAAGATGCCATCTCCATACTTTTTTAACAATTCGTGGAATTTTATCAAATAACCGTCTGTATATGATCACTGGGTATAACAGGTTATCGATCATTATAAATAACCTATCATGTTGAAGTGGTCGTAATTTCTTCGTCGAATTTTACGATGTCATAGAATAAAGAATATGTATAGAGCATACGTATGAAAAAAATACGTAAAGAATACGAATACGAATAAGTAAATACAATAAAGAATACGTATGAAAAAAATATTAATAAATTGAAGAATTTATGAGATAAAACTGTTTAAGATTACCCGTCGCACTACCAATATTTCATGCTTATTTTTATAAGCAAAACATGATGTACTTATTTACACTTTTTACCATGTTAAAATACCATATTTTAAGCAAATAAATGATAATGATTATGAGCGGTAACTCTCCGCCCGCACCAATTCGTATCAGCCGCCGAGCTAGATGTACCTCATCCCCCTGAGAGTTTACTCTAAATGGCTGTCAGCCACTAAGGATTTAGAAGCGTGCACACGCTGTCTGACTCACTCGCACTTACACGGTAGCGGTATCATCATCATCATTTTAAATGTTCGTCAGCGGGTGCGCGGAAATAAAAAGAAAAACTAAAGGAATATCACTTTTACTGAAAATACGTATATGTACAAGGAAAAAGAAAATACATAAAGGAAATGCAAAAATAAAATAACTTAAAAACTCAACGACCGATCTTGGTGGCAGCGAAAATGGAAGAGAAGAAACAAAAGACAATCATAGCATATAGAAGAATAACGCAGAAATTCTTATAAACTAAGGAGATTGTATATATAATTATCAAAAAGTATAAAATCTATATATGGGTGAATATCAAAATTTCAAGTTTGGTGGCGAACTTTCATATTATTTTTTCGTGAAAAAATGGGTTCCGACATGAAAAACAAATCCAAACAGATCCAAAAGGATCCTTTTTCATGTTGGAACCCAGGATCCTTTAGGATCCTTTTTCATGTAGGAACGGAAAAAATAATATGAAAGTTCGCCACCAAACTTGGCACATTTTGATATTCACCCATAAAAATGTTCGTGCGTCGTTTACAATCATCATCACACGGTAAGAATGAGATTTTTGTTTGGAGTGTCCAGGTTGTGTCTGTGTCATGGCCGGAATAAAAAGCAGCTGAATGCTATCATTCTATCGCTCTAGCAGAGAAGCAATGTGCACGCCATGAAGCAAGTCCCGCGGATTATAATGCAGTGTCCACATAACACCAGTGTTGTGTTTCACACCGCGCTTGTGCTGAGTGCGGCCCTTATTCCAGGATGTCCACCACCACCTTATGATCGTTTCGACGAACATACTTTTTGCCTTTCTGTTATTGTTTTGTGAAAATCTTACTCTTCTTTTTGTGTGTGGCGTCGATTTAAAATAAACAATTTCTATTTTTCTATTCTTTTCTAACGTCAAGTAAAAAGTAAGTGTAAAGATAAACGCAAGTAAGCGTAGTGCGTGTGTATGTGTGTGTATTAAGTGTTTTTTTTTATTAAGTCATAATAATTCTATACAGATACTGCAACACACGCGAGGAGCTCGGTGGCGCAGCGGTAAACGCGCTCGGTTTGCGATTGTTGAAGTTAAGCAACTTTCGCAAAGGCCGGTCTTAGGATGGGCGACCACAAAAAAAAAGTTTTCATCTCGAACTCCTCCGTGCTTCGGAAGGCACGTTAAGCCGTTGGTCCCGGCTGCATTAGCAGTCGTTAATAACCACCAATCCGCACTGGGCCCGCGAGGTGGTTTAAGGCCCGATCTCCCTATCCATCCATAGGGAAGGCCCGTGCCCCAGCAGTGGGGACGTTAATGGGCTGGTGATGATGATGATGACTGCAACGCCTTTGTCGCGGCCGCGCGACTCTACCTAATCACCGAATGAACGACGCATTAAGTTCACTAATTATGTCTCTACATAATATCCAAAAACGTAATAAACGAAGCCATAAACATGTCACTTTGCGAGACTGTAGCCATTAAGTTGGAGAGGCAAGAATGGGGAATAAAATCATAATAAAGCTGTTATTACCAACATTAGTACTTTCTTATACTTTTATTAAGTTTCGTTCTTACTCGACTGCACGACAGCAAAGATGGGGATATGTTTTTAATGTCATCAGCTTCTTTGCTGGAGTGCGAACGAATAAATTAAATACGTAGAACGCTTTCAGCTGCTTATCTTTACATGTAAGATTCAAGTCGATATCAAAATATTATTGCAACTTGGCTCCCCTCTGTTGTCATAAATTTTGTACCAGATAGCAGCTCTCAGCGCTCCAACTATGGCTAGCCAAGTGAATAACATCCGAAGGTACTAGTCACGTCAAAAAAGTGGCCTCACGTTATGGTCCTCGGTCAGCCGACGGCGTCACGTCACTCAAGTGAAATCATCTGTGACGTTTATGAGTTTATGTGCGGCGTCGTGGTGGAGTCTCGACTATCATGTGAGCAAAGCTAATTGAGTCGTGTACTAGGTTTAATATAAATTATGAAATTCTGATTACTAAATAAAGACAGATCTAAAACTAACGAAACGTTTTCTTTTTTCTATTTAACTTATCTTTGAATTTTAATCAAGAAAAATGTAATAATAAGCCTGATATTTTATCACGTTTTTCTATGACGTCACAGTGTCTTATAAATTCCATAGTAAATTCGTGTTTTGACGTTTAGTACATAGTAACATATTTGACTAGTTGGAAACTAGCCTATTCGGACGTGTTATACCTACCTACTCACTCCTGCGTAACCGTTGCGCTATCAAAATATTATTGCGACTTGGCTCCCCTCTGTTACCTTAAAATTTGTACCGGATGTCAGCCCTTAGCGCTCCATATACATCTAACCAAGTGGTGAATAACATCCGATTCAAAACTACGATTAAGTTACGCCAAAAAACTGTCTGTTGGTTTTCTCGCTCTCGTTATGACCCTCGACCAGCCTACAGCGTCTCGTCACTCAAGTGACGTCATTCATGACGTTTATGAGTTTACGTACACACGTTGGATGTCACAGAACGTGGTTTAATGTGTTTTTTATTACCATTAATAATACGACAAATGTCACTCTTTGGATATATTTTGAGAGTCCTTATTATTATCAGTTGTTTTATGGAACTGTTATGTTCTGTGAAATATTTGTTTTTACCGACTTAAGCTTTACTATAACATAAACTGACGATTATACCCCAAAAAGGGGTAGTCAAATGAACTAAGTACCCCAACTTCACCGAGCTTCCTGATAGAACAACATCATAGGTGGTGAAGCCTTTTTTTTTGACGAGACTTATTGTAGATTTGCCGCAGATGGCATTAGCTACTTGGCTGGACAAATGGGGAGCGCTGAAGGCTCTCACCCGGTACAACGTTTAAGACAACAGCCTGAAGGTGCCCAGTTGGGCGCGAACCTCGGTTCAGGGCGTCGTGTGAGAGGAAGAATATTGAAAGGATTAATCGACCCTAGTGGGTCGATAGCGATAAGCGCTGAATAAGGGAAATTGTCGACCACGCCGCGGGGTCGGTATCGGGGTTCTGAAGTGTTTGGTGTCGCGAGCTGATTGGCCGCCTCTATGGCTAGAGTAATCGGGTCGTCGGGATCGTATATTAACTCCTTCGGACGCCGATACTTGTCAGTACCGTCCCTAAGCGGGATGTATTCGGAAGGAGCCGGTGAACCACAGGACCACAGTGACTTGTAAAAACACATATAGGTACGCATGAGATGGTAATTTGGTCACGTACATAATGAACCGTCTGTGTTGTGTAGTTATTGGTGAAAGTCCGGTACCGGAGTTCGAACCGGCTCGGACTGTACGGTCACGAGCATTAATATGTATACACTGTGGTACCATGTCACATTAACCTTTTTGACAAATTGAACTGTAAGTCTCACTAAAATGTCAAATATGTTAGTGCGACAGAGTCCTAAAGTGGGTACATTATATTGCTCATGACTGTACACGATAAAAATGAAATTTTTGGGCGCGGCGCTCTCTGCAATGACTACTATATTAATATTACTAGCTTTTGTTCAATTAATATTACTAGATCCTGGGTAACGGCCTCCGTGGTCTAGTAGTTGAGCGTTGGGCTCACGATTCGGAGGTCCCGGGTTCAAATCCCGGTGGGGACATATTACGAAAATTACTTTGTGGTCCCTAGTTTGGTTAGGACATTACAGGCTGATCACCTGATTGTCCGAAAGTAAGATGAGCCGTGCTTCGGAAGGTACGTTAAGCCGTTGGTCCTGGTTACTACTTACTGATGTAAGTAAGTAGTCGTTACATGAGCCATCTAAGGGGCCTTTGGCGGCTCAATAGTAACCCTGACGCCAGGGTTGATGAGGTTGGTACTCCATCTCACAACCCACACGATAGAAGAAGAAGATTCGGGGTAACATGGTTCCTCTTTCCTTACATACCAATTTTTAGCTACTTTCTATCTATTGTAGCCACAGATCATATAATACTAACGATTGTAGCTATCTATTGTAGTCAACTGAAATCGACTGAATTTGGTAAAATGAACTGAAAGCAACTAAAATGGATATAAACCGACTGGAAACGGCTAAAATCAACTGGATTCGACAAAATCGACTAAAATCGCTCCACTAGATTCCACAAAATTAAGTGGATTCGACTAAAACAGATTATATTCGTATTTGATCGTAACCTACCTTGAATATTGCCGAAGTTTCTTATAAAACTTGACCCCCTCTTTAAAGGGGATGGGGGCAGATCTCAAAAAAAGATGCTCGATTTTTTTAGTCCGCATACCAATTTTTAGCTTTCTACCTTGAAAATTGCGGAATGCTCCGTACAAATTTCGACCCCAATTTTAGGGAAGTGTCACATATGACATTTACGAATTTGGTTGATTTCGAAACTAATTTAGTTCATTTTTATATTATTTTTATTTAAAATTATCATGTATACAAATCTTCTGCTTTGTTTTTCCCTTCTGATAACTGTTCTTGCAAGCATCGACGGACTGAGATATAAAAGGTAGATCACTACCTCACTTACCTAACCTTACTCTTTTATTGTTTGAAAATACATTACAAAGAAGTATTCGATGGTTATAATAAGGAAATTATTCATGTTTATATTTCAGAAGCAAACAACTTGTGACCAAAGACCTTAAATCGTATCTGACCCCAGTTTTAAATAGACAAAAAATATCTTATGTCACTCTCCATCGTTTCAACTATCTCCACTTAAAAAATCACATCAATTCGTTGCTCCGTGTTGCTGTGAAAGACGGACAAAAGAAAAAGACACACAAATACACTTTCGCATTTATAACATTAGTATGGATAACAATCTTAGAAAGTCCATGCTACTAGGATACTGCCTTCTAATGACTTGTAGGTCTACCATAGAGTAAACAATAATACAAATAGAAGAGTCAATCCATCCCATAAAAAAGATAAATAAAAAAGAAAAATGTTTTACGTTAGTTTTACATTTGTCTTTATGTAGTAATCATAATTTCATAATTTATCTTGAACCCAGTACCCTTCTGGGATGGATTTGCAATCGTTTGAAAATTATTTATTTAAATCCTCATCCACTCAGAACTTCAAAATTTGACATGCACATGCTGAGTGTCCGGGCTGTAGTTCTGTCTAACCCGATAGGTATAGCAGACGTGATTAAATCTGTTCCAGCCAGAAACTTGATCCAGCTTAGGACATCGTATCAACAGTGGCTGCAAGTTGTGTTTGGTTACTTGTGGCTGTGCCCACCCCATTAAGGTTTACGGGCGTGAATGTATGTGTATGTATGACACTTGATCTGGAAATTAATCAGTGCAGGGTAACATACCGTAACATAGGACACTCAAAGAGTTATGTCCGTCGTAAATTTTCACGGCAAATGGATCCACGAGAATGAACCAGTACCTTTATAATGAACAAAGAGAGTTGGCGTGTTTTCAACATTAGGTACTTGTATTTTAATAGTTCTTATAAATACAGAAATTAATTTCACAAGCTGAATTCGGTATGGACGTTAATTTCGTTGAAAGCAGTTGCTGGGTTCAATCATGTAGTTTTACTGCTGAATTTATACAGTTTCCATAACACAGGACGACACGTTACGTCACGGCAAGGACAACACTTTTTGAATTCACTCATTCAAAAATTCTAACGTTAATTTGTCTCAAATGGTATTTAGCTGTGAGAGACTGTGCTGCAGTAGTTTTAGGTGGATGAAACGTTCGTTAAGTAATAATTGACAATTCAAATTCAAAAATGTCTATATTCAATCATCATATATTTTTTTACATAGCTAAGGAATGTCTCATCATCATCATCAATTTAAAAGCCACGCTCTTGTCGGTGCAGCATTTCCATGCTACCTTTTTAGGGAAAAATAGGGCGGTGGTTTCCCTCTTGCCTTCCGCCCCACAGTACTCTGTCTGACGCAAGTGGGATGGCGCCCAGAATAGTCTATTACAAAGCCATACTGCGACTCCTATCCTCCGCCTCTGATTAGTAGTGACAGTTACTGCTGCTCTCTGTCAGGTTCCAGGTTACAGTCCCTGTGACTCATCCAAAGGAATGTCTCATCCATCAAAATTACTGCAGCTTCTCACAACCTGTATGATTCAAAGCGTAAAGATATTTTTTAAATTGAATTTGAATTTGGACGGACAAAATTAAATGGGGAGCGTTGAGAGCTCTCACACGGTATGAAAATTAAGAAAACAGGCCATGCCCAGTCCCGAATTTCAGGTTAGGCCGTCATCTAAGAGGATTATATAGGTACTTGAAATTAATCAACTCTAGAACTTAGTTTAGTTTTTTTTTTTGCTGCCAGTTCAGCTATAGTGGACAAGTATTTTTTATTGCTTTTTTTTTACAGAGCTTGTGGTTAGTAGTATTTTCTTAACTTTAATTTCTCTTCCTATCATGTTTCGGTAAACAATATGAATTTCTTTTTTTTTTCTTTTATTTAAATGTGGAACCAAAAGTGGTGCGTGTCAGGATCGTACTTAGTGGAATCCTGTGGTCTCTACTAGGTAAATAGGCGTAATGAGAATTAGGCATAATCTCATGTACTTTTCCTTTCTCATGTTTTTTTCGTGCTTCGAAAGGCACGTTAAGCCGTTGGTCTCGGTTATTACTTACTGAAGTACGTAGTCGTTACATGAGTCATGTCAGGGGCCTATGGCGGCTCAGTAATAACTCTGACACCAGGGTCAATGGGGTTGGTAATTCACCTCACAATCCACACGATAGAAGATGTACTTTTTAAAGTTTTTATTTCATAGAATGTCAATGGAGATGCGCAATTTAGACTGAATTATGCCATAATAAGCTGGAATGGGCCGTGATTGTGGCGTGGTCACGCTATGGGCTTGTCGCGCTGGAGTGTGGCGTGTCAGGGACGATGACGTCATCACGCGTCATCTTTTGTTCTCGTAGATTTATGTAGAATAAAAGTTCAGCTGCTTGACTTCTCGGGCATTTCATAAAACCCGACAGATGGATTGTGTCCTTTCAAACATGATGGATAACATCACGCCTGTATCCTCGTAGGGGTAGGTAGAGATGTATGCCACTCTTCCCCAGCTATGTTTAAGTCCTATGTAATAGAGGGCGAGCATATGCTACCGTGCATAAAACCTGTTTAAATTTATTTTTGGAAAAAAACATACTTAAAGTTGTTTGCTGAAAGTGTTGCATTATTTTTTTCTTGTGTGATAGTTTTTGTATTAATTGTTAATCGCTGCATTTGAAACTTTGAACATTTTATTTTGGCTAAAAAATAAATATAAATATTGATTTCTGTTTGTAAACTGATTATTATTTAAGATATTTATTATATTACGCAAGATTTGAACCTTGATGCATTATTACAACAATTGGGAATTAATCCAACTAAGGGCGGAATCGAGGAAGCTTCGAGTATTTTTTTTTCATGTGACTTATTGTAGATTTGCCGCAGATGTCATTAACTACTTGGCCGGACAAAAGGGGAGCGCTGAAGGCTCTCACCCGGTACAACGTTTAAGACAACAGGCCTGAGGGTGCCCAGTTGGGCTGACATCTTAGCGGGGGTTAAGCTAGCTTCACACAAAAGCGACACTGAATATTTCGTGCTTACTCCTGCTTTTTTAATTTTATTTTTTTTATGCCCGCGTTCAAAGACATATCCCGCTTCCCGCCCGGAACGCCCTCTCTGCCAGGTCTGTATGCAGCGAGCACTGTAATATCACAGGCCGCCAGATATTGGAACTGAAATAATCTGCAGCCAATAACAGGCACACCAATTTCGCTCGTTTTCGTGTGTATAGGAAATTGAGTCTTCATATGTGTACGTACAGTCGACAAAAAAAAAAAATATATTTATATTAACGGCCGTGGCCCAGTGGTTGAGCTCACGATCCGGAGGTTCCAGGTTCGAATCCCGGTGGGGAATTATAACAAAAATCACTTTGTGATCCCTGGTTTGGTGAGGACATTACAGGCTGATCACCTGATTGTCCGAAAGTAAGACGATCCGTGCTTCGGAAGGCACGTTAAACCGTTACTCCCGGTTACTATGATGTAAGTAAGTAGTCGATTACATGAGCCATGTCAGGGACCTTTGGCGGCTCAAAAGTATCCCTGACACTAGGGTTGATGAGGTTGGCAATCCACCTCACAACCCACACGATAGAAGAAGACGATTATATTAACTACCGGCGAGCACTCATGAAGTCTTCGATGAGAGTGGAGATAGCGAAAGTAATGTGTCAGAATAGTAGTAAGTGGAATTCTGTAGTCTCTGCTTACCCCAACGGGAAATAGGCTATAAATAAAAATGTTGCCAACTGTACATACGGGCTGCGATCAAATTCACCTATTTCCCCTTTGTACGTTCACTGGTTTTATGATAATTCATAAATGGCTTGAATGTGTAATGGACAATATAGTACTTCATTGGAAATATTGACTGATTGATTGCTCTGTGCATTATATGGAACAAAGTTTACGATGTGTTAAAACATAATACTTAGATATGAAATGAAATGAAAAGTATGCAGGGTGTTAGTGACATCGTAATGAATACTGAGGAGGATGATTCAGACCATGATTCTGAGTCGATACCAACTGGATTTTTCCGTAGGAAAATTCATGAAAAATTTAGTGTTTTTTTATTATTTTCAGTCCTTGTGTCGGTTACTACTTACTGATGTAAGTAAGTAGTCGTTACATGAGTCATGAGGAGCTCGGTGGCGCAGCGGTAAACGCGCTCGGTCTGCGATTGTTGAAGTTAAGCAACTTTCGCAAAGGCCGGTCATAGGATGGGTGACCACAAAAAAAATGTTTTCGGAAGGCACGTTAAGCCGTTGGTCCCGGCTGCATTAGCAGTCGTTAATAACCATCAATCCGCACTGGGCCCGCGTGGGAAGGCCCGTGCCCCAGCAGTGGAGACGTTAATGGGCTGATGATGATGATGACATGAGTCATGTCAGGGGCTTTTTGCGGCTCAATAGTAACCCCAATAATCATAGACAACGATTTTTTTTATTTTTAAAACAAAAATCTTCCTTCCGTCCCATTCATTACACACACACACACCATAACACACCATAAACAACCAAATCCCCATTCATTATCCTCCCATAGTATTCCCCTCTTACTTTCTTATAAATCTTACGTCCCGATCTACTCACTTTCCAACAAGTATAAGTAAACCAAACCTAAAAAAGAACAACAAATGTGTATAGATGAACACAAATCCCGCATAAAGACAGTCCAAGAAAGTTATTTCGACAATATCCCCACCGGCATTCGAACCTGGACCTCCAGATGGTGAACTGAACTGAACACAAGACTTGCAATGGTCTATTATAAAATAAATTAAGACATAAAGAGGCCGTTGGTATCGTATTTTCCTTATTTCGGATATCAGATAATATCTCGGCAACCCTATTAACCCGACTTCGGCGAAGCAAAAAGAGACTGATTTTACGTAAGATATTGTTATGATTTCCCTTATAGAATCGAGCCAGAGAGCTTTTGAATGAGAATTTAATACTCGGATAAAATATTACTCCGTTATCTTCTTCTTATCGTGTGGGTTGGGAGGTGGAATACCAACCTCATCATCAGGGTTATTATTGAGCTGCCAAAGACCCCTGCCATGGCTCATGTAACGACTACTTACTTACATCAGTAAGAAGTAACCGGGGCCAACGGCTTAACGTGCCTTCCTAATCGCGAATCATCTTACTTTTTGGACAATCAGATGATCAGCCTGTAATATCCTAACCAAACTAGAGATCACAAAGTGATTTTTGTGATAGTCCCCACCGGGATTCGAACCCGGGACCTCTGGATCGTGAACCCAATGCTCAACCATTGGACCACGGAGGCCGTTAATTAATAAATTTAAAATTTATCTTAATAAAAAAAATAATTGGATAACTATCGTTTAATGATAAACTACCATATCCGATATATTTCATATTATTATTATATTGTTACTTCTTCTTCGTCGTTCCCTTACTGCTGAGGATCGCGACCACAGGTTATGATTTCCTACTCGGTACAGCTATACTCGTATGCTGCGTGGACCGCCCTCTGTATGCTGCCGCCCACCGTCTTCTTTACGATGTCAGACCACCTCGTAGGCCACAATGATCTGCTTCTCCAGACTGTGCTTCGGAGATCGCATAATAATTTCGAAGAAGCTTAGGGCACGTTTCCGGCATATTGAGAAGAGCCGCGTCGTGATCATGATTGTAGATTTGCCGCAGATGGCATTAACTACTTAATGCCGCAGATGGCATCAAAAAAAAAATAATATGAACTCATTCGTACGCATCGAAGTCCAAGGCATGCGTACCAACTTATGCCAACACCACATTTCGAATACATCGATCTTACTGCAATCGCGGCTCTGCCAATTGTTGCACTGGGAGAAAAAATAAAAAGAAAAATATTCCAAACCTTGAATGTTGACCCAACCTCCCCGGCAGCTTACAAACCGGCCATCAGCGACATTGCCTTACATAATTGTAATTCTATTAGCATCGTCCCCGTTGTACGTAGGGGGTTTCGCAGACGGAAGTAACTATAAGGCTTCCCTGACATTGTCCGCTATTCGTTTACAATACTCAGTCTAATTATAGCTAGTGCGGATACGAAGGTTCGCTAGAAGACATAAAAATAACTCTTCGCAGCGTAAATATTATTTATTAATTAAGACTATGCTACTATTAGATACTTCTCTCAAATATACCAGGAAGCAAATGTTAGTTATTAACTAAATTTTACTTACTTATAGCCAAAAATAATCACTTACTATTCAATGTTTTAAAAAAAATGTATAATGCATATATCAGTTTGTTAACTTAATAGGAGGTATCTCAGTAAATTAATAAGTACTACAAAATACAAATGAGTGATCTGGGGCGTTAAAATAGCCACATCGAAGCAATTTATTTAAGAAAGCAATAATGCTATTTGACGTTTGTTTGCATTGCGCACTTTTATATGCGTAAATTTCAAATTGCAATATTGCTTTCTTAGATGAATTGCTTCTATGTGGCCATTTTAACGCCCCAGATCACTCATTTACTTTTAATTTAATTACTATTAAGTTACGTATACTATTTATACATAATTTACTTGATTTTATTCAGTATTCTAATGATTCGGTTAACTTTTGGTCACACAGTTACACTTCGGAGCCTCCATACAAAACTATAATATAATATAAACCGACGAAAACTTCCACTTGATATTAAGTCAGAATCATGGTTTGAATCATCCCCCTCAGTATTCGTTACGATGTCACTAACAGCCTGTATAATTCGCAACGCGCGCGGCGCGGTTTTCATGCAGACTCTGCAAACATGAGCTATGTCAAGGGTTTTGGTAATAATAACCCTGACACCAAGGTTGCTGAGGTTGATTATACACATCATAACACTATAAAAGAAGAGGAAGACATATCTGCCTCTGAAATGTGTGTTTTCTCACGATATTTTCCTTCATCGCTAATTTTGGTTACTACAGAGTGGGTTCCTGCAAGTGCTGTCAGACGTCGGGGAAGGCCACGGAAAAGATGGTGCGACGAGTTAGACCGCTTCTCGAAACGGTGGCGCGAGCAAGCTGGGGACAGGGAGGAGTGGAAGAAGGGAAGAGAGGCCTTTGCCCTGCAGTGGGACATTGAGGGCTATTAATAATAATAATAAGTTTACAGAAAAAAGTACCAGGGATACATAAATCTATGAGATTAACGATCCTTGGCACCCCTGTAACGGCCACAGAAACGATTATCTTTATCTAATCATCGTGAGAACGCAAAATGTACTATTAATTCGAAGAAAACCAATTCGACGATCAAATAGGTTTTTTGCTATAAAAACGGATAGATCCATTAAATGGAGGCAATAAATATCTGTTTGGAGCAAAAAGTAGATAGGAATGAGGTATTTATTAGTGTCCTTGAAAGCTCAGGTAGCTTGTGCACTGAATTCTAAGGTCTAAAGTTCGAATTCCGAAATTCATCAAAATTATTACAATTTCAGAAATGCAAAAAAAAATCTAAATAGGACTACTTTACTATTTAAGTATTAATATAATTTAAAAGAGTCCATTAAGGTCACAGAATCGAATTATGCATGATCCTAAACCTATGATTTTCGAATTCATGTTTAGATCATAAATGATTATCACGTACACAGCGGTGAATGAAAACATTTGCAAAAAACCCACATACCCGAAAAATGCGTTTCGGAGGTAGGTGACCTAACCTGTATTGGGCTGGTTTTCCCTTTGTGGGTCGGAAGGTCAGTTGCTTCTGTAAAAAACTGCACCTGTCAAATCTTCAAGATAGATTAGCTGACTCTGAGAAAAACGGGATAACGCTAGGGAGATGATGATGAATATAATGAAAAAAAAAAACAGATTAATAAGGAATATCCTACCCAATTTATAACATTACAAAGCCACCCTTATTTTTCTTTCCTACCCTTGTATTTTTTTCACTTTAAGTTTTTTTGTCTTTATTCTAAGTGATTTATTCTCAACGAAATAACATGATTCCTATAATAAAACAATAATTATGTTAACAAAACGTAAACAACCGTATTTGTGTAATGCTCTTAAAATCATATTACAGACACTCACATAATTGTTTGCGAGAGAATTGTGAAGCAATTTGATAGACTGAAAGCAATTATACAATTCCCTTGCTTCAAATTGAGTTTTCAGAAACAAACCTGCTGCGTAGCAAAATGCTACGTGGCGTAGTTAAGCTACGACGTAACGGTGCTACGATTTCGCTGTGATACGGATTTGCTACAGAATAGGATAGTTTCCAACTAGACCTCATATAAAAACGTGACAAAATGTCGTACTTATTCTAGGCTTGGTGGAAAATGCTTCACTATTGGATTGAGAGTATGTCAGTTATAAAACTAATAATTATTTATGTTGTCATCTACCTTGCCTTGTCGGGTCGCACCTTTCCCTCAAAAATGTGCGAAGGGAGCGATGGCTGGCTTTCGCGTCAACTCGTGATCGGGTGCTGCGTATGTGGACAGGCCTGCTTCTGACAGGGAGCTCATAAAACACTGTTTCTGTGATAAAGTCACATAAACTCTTTATGTTTCACTTTCCTTCCACCGACTGTAATTGGAATACCATTGTATTTAAGTCTATAAATTATGTAATACAAACTGGATTAAAAGAAAAGAAAGGAAAACATGAAACAGTAGGACTAGGGCCCTGTGCTGGGAGGTTTTCTGGCCACGTCTTTCCCTCAGCGTTACAGATTCCGATGTGGTAGTAGTTTTACAGCTAGTTACATAATATGTAATTTAATTATGTCTGACGTTCAAAAAGCGCTAACTTTGTGAGCCAATTTTGAAAAATAAATATTTTTGAATTTTTGAATTTTTTTTTGAATTTTGAATCTTGTTAGATGAACGTGTGACTAACATCGTGATCTCAGGGTCGAATCCCAGCTCGGGTTGTAAAACCACTGAATTCGGCTTTGAGAATTGGAATTCATGTTTTTAACGTAGATAATATTTTTTATATATGTGACAATTAATAGTAATTAAAAACATCCACAATAGCCGGTCACGAGTACTTATATGTAAACACTTTGAAACCATGTCACAATAACTTTTTGACAAATTTAACCGTAAGTCTCATTAAATGTCAAGTTTGATAGAGCGACAGGGTTCTAAAGTGGGTACATGATATTGCTCATGACTGTACACAGTTACAGTCAAAATATATACACATTATATAAAATAGACAAAAACAATCTATTTAGTCAAATAAGCCCCCGCGGGTGGATCTGGGCGCAAAGGTCCCCATCACACTCGCCGCGTTACCACGTTGTAAGGCGTAGATAATTGATATCACGCGGTTTATATCATAAAATATTTGTGGTAAATATTTGTGGTTGAATAAACTTCTTTTATTATTATTATTATTAAAACCTCTCACGGGGCATATCAGTCTCAACAAGCACCTACATAGAATGGAGCTGACCGAGTCCCCTTTATGCAGATTCTGTTTAAAGGAGGATGAGACGCCATTACACCTGCTGTGCTGCTGTGAGGCTCTCATATACAGTAGACGCCGAGCACTGGGGGGCCACATAATGGATCCCCAGGAGGTCATGGAGCTTAATCCCAAAAAGACTTTATTACTTTTTTTTGTACGTTTAAATCTACGTGTAACTGTAGGCTAAAAAAAAAGAAAAAAAATGTACTCAACATTCTAGATAGATAGCGCCGGCGTCGACTTGATGATGATACATAGATCGAAGGAATTCCACACAGACAGGAGGAGGACCTGGGGCCTGTTTAATAAAACTTACAATTGTAAATTACAATGACAATTTGATGTACATTGCGGAGTGTGTGATTACGAATATTTTGCAGTTTCATATTAGCTACGTAATGAACATCAAATTGTCGTTGTAATTTACAATTGTAAGTTTTATTAAACAGGCCCCTGGTAGTGTAATGGTTAACACGCTCACCCCGGCTTGACAAGAGAAACGAGTCAAGTTCTGTCCGAATCAGACTGTTTTTTCGATTTAAAACAAAAATATATATTTGTGTGTTATGTATCCTAAGTTTTTCTTATCACTACTTTTCCTCAACTATACAGGTTGAAAAACTTCATTAGTTTTAGGCGAATGATACGTTCAACCAAATATAAATTGTTGTAAAAATCTTCTTCTATTGTGGGTTGTGAGGTTGATAACCAACCTCGGCAACCCTCAGGGTTACTATTGAGCCGCCAAAGGCCGTGACATGGCTAATGAACGACCACGTACTTATATTTTATATACTTAAATTTACTTACGTAATTTACTTTTATTTTATATCTTTTATGTCTTATTGTATAGTATATATTATTATTTTACTTAGATTAAGACGTTATATGGATTTTTTAAGCCTGCAATAAAACTTTTTTATTATTACAATATCAGTAAGTAGTAAAACAGTTTACCTTTTGTAAAAATTAACGAATCCGAATGAAGATTGAGTTTGTAAACCCACATTCAACTTATCAATCGTTTCGATATGCTATACATACATTTTGTCGCGTCATAAGTAAGGTCGCACTACCAATATTGCATGCCTACTTTTATAAGCAAAACATGACGTAATTATTTAGACTTGTTAACATGTTAAAATACCATGTTTTAACCAAATAAATGAGGAGCTCGGTGGCGCAGCGGTAAACGCGCTCGGTCTGCGTTTGTTGAAGTTAAGCAACTTTCGCAATGGCCGGTCATGGGATGGGTGACCACAAAAAAAAGTTTTCATCTCGAGCTCCTCCGTGCTTCGGCAGGCACGTTAAGCCGTTGGTCCCGGCAGCATTAGCAGTCGTTAATAACCACCAATCCGCACTGGGCCCGCGTGGTGGTTTAAGGCCCGATCTCCCTATCCATCCATAGGGAAGGCCCGTGCCCCAGCAGTGGGGACGTTAATGGGCTGATGATGATGATGATGATGAACCAAATAAATGAATATGATTATGGTTAATACAGATAGGTGGCGTAATCACCTATCTTAATTAAGTGCACGTATAAACCCGTGTTCTTGTAACATCTGTCACAGTAACGTATTTTCACATACATATGGTATGCCAAAAGTTACGTGCTATTCTGGCCAAATTTTATATTATAAAAAATAGGATTCCATATAAGATTAGACGCACTATGTATGTCGCACTAGTCGAGATTATAATAGGTTATGGCTTGAGTAGTTATGGCCGTACTTTTAAATCGCATCTCGACAATATATATAAATTACAAGTACGACTTTTAAAAATGATTGTACCATATCATATTAAAATTAATTTGAAAAATGAATTTGAATTATTTGAATATTGTAATGTTTTACCAATCCATTTTAATTTTAAATTTCATATTTTAAAGGAACAATATTTTAGGACAGAAATACAAAATTATATATCGCATAAGAAAACAACACGACAAATTACTAATAAGATATTACAAAAACCTACTTTTCATAATTTTTATGGTAAGAGAACCTCGCAATATATTATACCTGATCTGATAAATAAGCTGCCATTACAATCTAGGTTGAACATGACTACGAAAACGTTAACTTCAGTATTAAAAAAACACTTGTTCGAAAGTTTTAAAAGTCACTACTTCTCGGAGCATCCTCTATAGCGTGAGCACAGGACCGGTTCGTGCAGTGCGCTGCGACGCGACCACTACTACGTATGCGATCAACTTGTACTTGCCTACCATGTTTGTAAAGATATTGTGATATCCAGCGGAGGTATAGTTCGTTGCGGTGTAGATTGCCGCTTTGGTATATCGCTATAAACATGTGTTTGTAAAAACAAGCAGTCTATGCTGCGCAAGCAACTTCGTTAGGTGTCGCAATTTGATTGTAATTATCTTTAGTATAAGATGTACTAGTATAATAATATGTGGGATTAATGTCGGGACAAACCCTTTTAGGGTTTTCCGATGTTAACTATTTAAAATGTAGCATTAAATTGTATCTATGATAAATAAATAAAAAAAAATAAAAAAAAAAATTACACGTTGTATAAAAAGCTCACGTCCGTCTGAAATAAAATAAATTGGCACGGGACGTGCGCGGGGAATGCACGGTGAATTAGGATTCACAGGGTGCGCCCGCATCTGATCTGTGCACGTAACTTGAACACATCCTGTATTTGGTACATATAGTGTGTTAGTGACACCTGAGGGGAATGATTTAGCTCATGGTTCTAAGTTAATATCAAGTGTAATTTTCCGTCACAAAAGTATGGAACTGAATATAATTTAAAAAGTCACTAATAATTGATTTCAACTCAGAAAAACGGTCTAAATCATTCCTCTCTGATTACGACACCGTGTCACTAATACCTGTACGTACCCATACGGTAACCTGTACGTAATTGTACGGGGTGTAAGTGGCATCGTAACGAATAATAACGGGATGATTCAGCACATGATTAAGTAAAATTTTGGATCATCTTACGTTAGAATCGGGTAATCAGCCTGCATATTAGGATGGTCCTAACCATACTAGAGGCTACAAAGTACTTTCTGTGATATGTCTCCTGCACCAGCAGTCAAACCAGGAGCCAGATCCAGAAATCAATGTTTTGATGACTAGACCACTGAGGCTACTTCTATGGGTGAAAGAACTTGAAATTGAAAAGAGATTAATATAAAATAGATACAGACAGATAGACATTCTAACAAAGACAAATAGCAACCGTGGTTGGCGGCGGTTGCTGGTTGGGTGCTTCATTACTGAAACCACAGAGTTCTTACTTCAGAGAGATGCCGCGCGAGCATACCCCGTGAAACAGAAATATGCACAAGACGAGCATAATATATGACGCAACTATCGTATGACAAAACTTTCCCCATCATTCATTGCTTCTATGGTATGGTGCAACCATAACTAGCGCTTGTGTTACTAAGCAATGAACGTTAGGTAAATCGATGTAGCGGTCCAGCCAGACTACCCTATTTTTCCCTAAAAAACTAGCATGGAGAATGCTGCACCAACAAGAGCGTGGATCTTAAATTGATGATGATTATCCAGCCAGAAATGTCTTGGTGCGGCTGCTTCACACGCCGACGTGAGTTATATCTAGAGGATTCGATCCCGTTCGTGTTTTCTAATCCCGAAATCTGTCTTTGAGCACCTTTAACAACGTTAGAAAGAAGCAGCTACATTGTATGAGAATGTCAAATTTTCCTTCAAATCTGTCTGTCTTGCAATATTTGAGGTCAAATTACTTAGTTTTTTGCCCGTATTAAGGGTACTTTTTTTGGATGTTTCTAAAAGCCTATTAAATGGAGCAGTTTTTAGAAATACTTTCAGGGTCCATGACAATCTCATGTGTTTATTATTCTTCGGCGAAGTTTTAACAACTGTAACAATTTTGGTCGAATTCTCACTTTGACTTCCGATAACTTTTTTTTATTTTTGATTTGACTTCGATTTATCTTTGATTGAGCGGTACACAGCTTTAGGCATAGTTGTGAAGTAAAATAAAATAATTATTAAGAAAGGGATAGCGACAAAATGATTATTTCTGAAGTAAGGTAGAAAATCTAGAAAAAGGTACAAAATGGGTCATATCTCCTAAACCGTAAATAATTGCTGAACATACATGGGGGTGTTTCTGGTAGCTAATGAGCCCCTCTATCTAATTTTTCATTTTGAACCTGAACTTCTGGGCCACCCTGTATATAACAAGCGACATACGGGCTCGTGTAATTTAGTGCTAAGGGCATATCTCCCTTGTTTCTGTGATCTGTGACTGAGTCGTATTACGTTGCGTTCCAAAATTTCATTTGCGTCTCTGGAATGTACGACACAGACGCGAACTCAAACGTGTAATTAGTTTAGTGGCATCTATCTGCCCGCATGGTGACAGGAACGCGAGGGTTAATAACGACAAATTATTTCATATTCATATTCATTTATTCATTGCAAAGTCATAAGCAGTTAAGGTGTTACATAAGGGCACAGCAACGTAAGAGGTGACAGCAGCTTTGGCAAGCATGCAAGCAAGTTTGGTGGCGAAGTTGGGTTGGGTTTGGTGAAGAAAGCGAGGTGGGATGGTTATAGCTACGAGGAACAAGTTACTTCGTAGCTAGAACTATCCTTTTTCAAGTCAGAACCCAATTTTTCACGAAAACATATAATATGAAAGTTCGCCACCAAACTTGGCATATTTTGATAACCCATAAAAGTGTTGATAATTTACTTATTTGATTTTTTTTCTGTAAAAGAACTGCTCAAGTTATAACCTGAATAATATATTTCTTTTGTAGAGTTCAGAACAACCCTAAAACTGTCAGAAATCCGTAGTTATTTGTTATGTGTTTTGCGGCATTCAGGAACCAAGTCGACTTGGCTGTTGTGTGTGTGTAGAAATTGCTGCATGAGCAATAAAAGCGCCTGTTGTGCTTTTCTGATGTTGTCCTTATCTCTGTATTTTGTGTCCATTGTGGTCAATAAAGTATTTCATCTATCTATCTGTTCTACAGGGCCACGCAACCCACTTCTCTAACAGTTTTACATGAAATCGTGTTTGAATCGAAACCCTCGCTTGGCTCACGGGTGACCCCCGCGGCCTGAATGGGTCAGTACAGGTTGGGTCACCCGTATCCCTCATGGCTGGAATGAAAAAACCTACTTTTTTGCGTGGCGTTGAACGTGTTAAGGGTGTTAGGACCGTCGCTCAACTACACTTATTACCATGTTAAAATAAATGATTAAAATTATGATTACAATAGATGACGTAATTGTAGCCACACCGTTCGGTAACTGAAATCATTAGTTTTGTAAACTAAGCTAAATGAGCTCTACACCTTTTTGCCACTACTTGAAGGTCTAGAGAACCTACAAACAATAAAAAAATCCTTCCTATTGTCTTTAAGTTTACTCTATTTGATAAGTACATAACAAACTTTTAAAAACTGTTTTTATACGTAGTTTGTAATAATAAGTAATAAAAATAACATTTAAATAGAAAGTTGCTAATAACTTCAGACCCAAGTTGTAAGAACGTATTCGTTACGGTAGATCAGGTTCGTAATACACCTCATAACCTACACGATAGAAAAAAGTTGGGTTTTGTGTCAAACCGAACTGTTAATACGGAAAAATCAACAGTGAGACCGGGGGTCTCACGCGCCGCGCACGCTCGGCGTTTGGTAGCCGGCCAGCGCAGACGTCACGTCGCCACGGCGGCGACGTTGCGCGGGCGCTGGCACTACGACTACGCTCGAAAGACGCTAGTGTGGGGGGTCTCTAAAGGCGCGCCCCTCCGCAGCGCATGCTCTGCACAGGAACGCGCATTTTAGCTGCGTGTATTAATTTGTTTGACGTGGGTCTACGTTTCCATTGGAGTACACGAAGACCCACGCACAACTATGTATAACGTGACATGGCTACGCACGCGCCACTGCAATTCAAGGACACGGACTTCATCGCAAGAGGCATGTACGTAGTCGAACAAACATCATAGAAGGAACAATTGAAGAGACCTAGGAGAACATTTATGAAACAAATAAAAGAAAAGGTGCAGGTCGTGTCGTATCAGGAGGTGAAGGATTTGGCGGGAGGAAGAGAAGAATGGCGATTACTCCACCGACAAGAGCGCAGCTCTTAAATAGAGAGAGAGAGAGAGAGAGAGAGAGAGCGTTATGTTCGTGTACGTAGACCCACGTCGACAGCGTTGAGCTATGTAATCGCCTATTCGAGCAAGCCACGCATGTATCAATAATGTCAATTCATGAGTAGCCTCTCCGTGCGTTGCAGTGGACACAACTACATACATTTTCTTCCGAAGCGAAGCTCGTAGCTTCCCAACGACCCGATTAGTCTAGCCATAGAGGCAGCCAATCAGCTCGCGACACCAAACACTTCAGAACCCCGATACCGACCCCGCCGGCGTGGTCGACGATTTCCCTCAATCAGAGCTTATCGCCGACCCACTGGGGTCGATTAATTCTTTCAAATATTTTTCCTCTCAGACGACCCTTTGAGCCGAGGTTCGCGCTCAACTGCACCCTCAGGCCTGTTGTCTTAAACGTTGTAACGGGTGAGAGCCTTCAGCGCTCCCCATTTATCTGGCCAAGTAGTTAATGCCATCTGCGGCAAATCTACAATAAACCACGTCAAAAAAAAGCTCGTAGCCTCTGTGCACCGCGGTAGGCCCGCACCTTAATACGGCACTGGACTACTGAGAATACAGGTCAGCTGAAGGTCGTCATCCTTACGCAAGAAGGGTCTAACCATAATCATCTGTCTAGGCTTATGATGGATTTCAAGGATCATAACTAAGTTATCCTAACTTAGTAGTAAGGGTAGCATATAATGTTTATGCATTGCTAGCTTATGCCCGAGGCTTCGCTTGCAGCAACTAAAATTCGGGGTATCCTATTTTCGAATTTACAAATTTTTAACTTCCTACCTTGAAAAATGCGAAAAGTCCCATATAAAATTTCACCCCCTTTTAGAATAGAATAGAATATATTTTTTTAATCTTTATTTAAAGAGCTTAGTCACTACTGACTATGTCGCTCTGTAACAACTACATACAGAAAAAGATAGCAGGTTGAGCCTAGAACGCCGATAAATTATCGCAGTTTTAAACCCACCCTAACTAATCGATATAGTGCTTTAGCTTCCTTTGTCCACAAAGGAAAAGCCAAAACACTGTTACATACTCCAACCTCCTTCTTCTTCTTCTTTGCGAGTCGAACCTCCTTAATACTACAACATACAATTTGAGTAACATTATTCCTATAATTGTCATTCCGAATACACTCTAACATTATGTGCAGTACATCCTCCACTACCCCACATTCTGTACAGTTTGGAGATTCTGTTTTTCTCATCAGGTAGGCAAATTTATTTAATGGTAAATGCCCAGATCTTAGCCTCATAGACATAAGTAATTCGTTTCTACTCAGGCAGTTGTTGATCCAAGGAACGGCCAGCGGTTCAATAGAATAATTTACTTGCCAAGTACAGTTGTGCTACACATTTTAGAAGGGTATGGGGGCAGTTTAAAAAAAAAACAAAAAGATGCGTGATTATTTTGTAAGTCACAAATAGTCCGCATACCAAATTTTAGCTATCTACCTCCATACAAATTTCCACCCAAAAAAGGATTAGAAAGAGTACAAAAAGTAGCCTATGTCACTCTCCATCATTTCACTATCTCCACTTAAAAATCACCATGAATTCGTCGCTTAGATTTGCCGTGAAAGACGGACAAACATACAGGCACACACATACACTTTCACATTTAATAATATTATAGTATGGATAATAATGTATATCTGGTTTACCCTTCAGCCTGCCAGCTTAACCAAGTTATAAGATCCCGTACTAAATTTATCATAACCGGGACAATTTTCTTATAATACATAATCCGATTAAGCAAATTCATGTCCCGTTCGTCCCGTAAAGTCCCTTCCCTTAATCCCGCGAGACGCGTGTCCCGAAAATGGGATTAAAGATGGAATCCGCCGGAATAGCAATCCCGATATATTAATGGATTCCTAAGGTATTTTTGTCGGATTGAAGATTTTTTTTTAATCCTTGTACTCCTGCCGCATAAGATAGGCCGCGACAGGACCACATACTTCTACATAATACGCTATTCTATTGATACTTGTTATCGGCGCCCAAAGGACGTAATATACAGTCATGATGATTACTCTATCCATAGAGTCCACATTCATACACACATCACCTATACATACTCACCCTCTCACATACACACTCATACAGAAACACAACCTATTTTACCCGCATACACTCTCTTTACCAGCTTAAAATAAGGGTACAATCACTCCTAGATTAATAAAAAAAATTACCTACTTATTATTAAAACTACGTACACTCCCATCTGAATTATTATCTAAGAGCCGTTTCTGAGTGGTGGAGACTAGGGGGGTTAAAATGGCCACATCAAAGCATGGGACTTAAACATAGCTCTTTCTCTACCCCAACGGGAAATATGTAAGTATGTACAATCAAAGAGCAAAAGTGCAGGCACTGAGCCCAGCGAATTATTTGTGAACAGTGGTGAACTTATGAACCATTAGTTGTCATAATTATGAAATTTATGTTTTTTATTTAATTTTACTGTCCCGAAAAATAACAATATGTCACAAATACAAACTTAAAAACTAGTCATTAAATAACCCGCCCCTCACGGTTTCCGGAGCAAAGGTGCCCACAACACTAGCCGCATTACCGCGCTGGATGGCAATGGCCAGCCTTTAGACTAGGAACGAGCCGGAGCGGGAATCACCTGTTTTCTCTCTGAGCCTGAGACCCAATTCTGAAACAAAGATTTTGGTGTCCGCCCCCCAGCTATCAAAGGTCTCCACAGCAACGGGCACGAAGTTATATACGAAGTTATGGTGTTTTTGGTCTATAACAAAAACGACATGGAACCAGGAGGTCTTAAGTACAACCAGTTTATTACTTTGCAAGAAACTGATTGGACTTTTGCAGCTTGTTGTGTGTCTATTTTCCTCGATAGAGTCACAAAAGTCAACAGTAAAGCAATTTATCGCAGAGGATGCCTACGCACGCGTATTCTAAGAATTTAGGGAATGCGAAAAACGCGGGATTTCCACGAGTCGGTTTAACAAAATTAAACTTGATTAAGTGCTTGTTTCGTTTAACAAAATTAAACTGATTGTGGCAAAGGTAAAACGGCCTAATTTTTTTAGTAGGTATACAGGCTGTTAGTACCATCGTAACGAATAGTAAGCGGAATTTCCTGTCGGAAAATTCATGAAAATTTTAGTATCTTTTTAAATTATTTTCAGTTTTATACTTTTGCTACGGAATATTCCACATGATATCAACCCAGAATCATGGTCTATACGTATAATCAAGCGTTACTTTGCGGAAATGCTATATAACTAAGCTTCGGCTCCCATCCCTGCGGGAAAGCGGTACACAAAATTCATATTATGGTAAAAATAATAAATAATAATAAAATCTTAATTTGCTTTGGGTTACACACAGACATTCATGATCGTAAAATTTTGAAAGAGATTTCTGTCTAAAATTTTCCTATGTACTATACTTTTTTAGCCTATATCGACCATCCCTTTCCTTTTCGGCGGATAAGAATATGACAGAAATACCTAACTTTAAATAAAAGTAGGAGGAGGTGTCTAAAAGAATCAGCACCATTATTATATCAATCAATGTACGATCGTATTCAATGCACGTCAGCACTTCTCCTACATAGTTATAATTTAAGGCAGCAGGTGGTCGCGTCTTGAGCTCGTCTCGCTTTGTATCGAGCTTCTGAAGTCTCTTCTTCTCGAAGTCAAACACCTTGGTGTTCACTGTACGCCTCCATAATGTAACGTAAAAAAGACTGTCTCTTTTTTTAATCACTCCAAAACCCCATTCAATCTACAAATGAAGTCCTAATTTCCTAACGATTCATGCGGCGGTACTTTAGAAAATATTTCTCGCCAAATTCCAGGGAAGGGATGCATTCATCTCAAAATAATTAAGGGGCATCCAAGTGCTTACGGGATGCTCTGTCCCGGAAAAGGGACTCCATATTTCATATCCCAAACGGTTAGTGTTGTCAATCGATAATGGACTATCGATACTATCGATAAAACTTCATTTTTTCACGTGCCTCATTGCATATTTGACAAATGTCATTAACCACTTGGCTGGACAAATGAGGAGCGCTAAGGGCTCTCACCAGATCACCAATTAAATAGCCACGCTCTTGTAGGGGTAGCATTCTCCATGATATTTTTTAGGGAAAAATAGGGCTTTGATTTCCCACTAGCCTTCCGCGCCCCGCAGTACTGTGACGCGAGTGCCTGAGTGACGTGGGCTTTCACCCGGTACAAAATTTAAGACAACAGGCCTGAGGGTGCCCACTTGAGCGTGAACCTTGGCTCAAGGCGTCCTCTGATTAGGTTTATATTTAAAACAATTAACCAAACCTAATGGTCCGATAGCTTTTTTTTGACGTGACTTATAGATATGCCGCAGACGGCATTATTTACTTGGCCGGACAAATAGGGAGCGCTGAAGGCTCTCACCTGGTACAACGTTTAACACAACAGGCCTGAAGGTGCCCAGTGGTCCGATAGCAATAAGCGCTGAATGAGTTTGGACTATCGACTTTCTATAAACAAACATTAAATTGTTAAGTAAACTATTTTAACGGGTCGATACGTGCCTAAATATTGATGTTAATTTAATTTCGTATGCAGTTAGACCAGTCAGATACAATAAGCTAGATGCTAGCTACTTGCTAGATGAACTAACTACCCACGCCTCACCGAGCTTTCTGATAGACCAACACGGTAGGTGGTGGTGGTGTCTGTATTTAATTTCGTATGCAGACCAGTCAGATACACTAAGCTAGATGCTAGCTACTTGCTAGATGAACTAACTACCCACGCTTCACCGAGCTTTCTGATAGACCAACACGGTAGGTGGTGGTGGTGTCTGTATTTAATTTCGTATGCAGACCAGTCAGATACACTAAGCTAGATGCTAGCTACTTGCTAGATGAACTAACTACCCACGCTTCACCGAGCTTTCTGATAGACCAACACGGTAGGTGGTGGTGGTGTCTGTATTTAATTTCGTATGCAGACCAGTCAGACACACTAAGCTAGATGCTAGCTACTTGCTAGATGAACTAACTACCCACGCTTCACCGAGCTTTCTGATAGACCAACACGGTAGGTGGTGGTGGTGTCTGTATTTAATTTCGTATGCAGACCAGTCAGATACACTAAGCTAGATGCTAGCTACTTGCTAGATGAACTAACTACCCACGCTTCACCGAGCTTTCTGATAGACCAACACGGTAGGTGGTGGTGGTGTCTGTAATGTGCCGTATTGCCGTCTATATTGTTTTATTTTCGATACTATTCATCATCATCATCATCAGCCCATTAACGTCCCCACTGCTGGGGCACGGGCCTTCCCTATGGATGGATAGGGAGTTCGGGCCTTAAACCATCACGCGGGCCCAGTGCGGATTGATGGTTATTAACGACTGCTAATGCAGCCGGGACCAACGGCTTAACGTGCCTTCCGAAGCACGGAGGAGCTCGAGATGAAAACTTTTTTCTTTTTTTTGTGGTCACCCATCCTATGACCGGCCTTCGCGAAAGTTGCTTTACTTCAACAATCGCAGACCGAGCGCGTTGACCGCTGCGCCACCGAGCTTCTCAATTCGATACTATTATTCATTCATTATTCAGTCCATAGTTAAATATCGATAGTTTGGTCACATTACAAATAGCCTTAAAATGTGTTCCGTTGGTCCAAGAATAGACAACGTCAAATTGCGTCACTTTGTCACAGTCGTCAGATTGGAATGTAAAATATGCGTAATTTTTCGTGACAATGGCCCCGATTCCTGCAGACACCCCCTAATTTTATTTTAAGTTATATCCGTCATTTTCATATCCGTCGAAAAGGAAAGGGACGGATGATTCACAGCTCTTAATTTTAGTAAGAATGAGTAAATGAATGAATAACCCGGGCGAATCAAAAGGTACGTCGCTGGTATGCAATCCGTTTGACGTGCTGTCTACTTAACTGTGTCGGGTTATTGACTGATGTAAAATTTTTAGACGGTTGGTTTAGATTTGTGCTTAAAATTGACGTGTGTTCCATAAATTTTATGCTTGTCGATTACCCGTCCTTTTCCTTTTCGGCGGATAAGAAAATGACAGATATAACTTAAAATAAAATTAGATGGTATTTACAGGAATTAGCACCAATGTGACTTTGAATATAATTGTTTGTCACGGTCACATTTCACTTTGTAATATAGAAGTCGGTTGTTGATTCAGTGATTGATAAACTCGCTGTTCAGTTGTGGAATAAACTTCCAGCGGATATTAGAGAATGACCATCAGTTGCTTCTTGCAAAGCTAAATTAAAAGAGCAATGCTTAATTGTTTTTTATTTATACAGGGTGTTAGTGACATCGTAACGAATACTGAGGGGGATGATTCAGACCATGATTTTGAGTTAATATCAAGTGGAATTTCCTGTCGGAAAATTAATGAAAATTTTTGTGTTTTTTTAATTATTTTCATACCATTATTTTGCGATAGAAAATTCCACTTGATATCAACTCAGACTCATGGTCTGAATCATCCCTTAAAGTTTTCGTTACGATGTCACTAACATATGTATGTATATGTATTATATGTATGTGGGACTTATACACTACGCTGTTTCAAATTCGTTATTATGTTTTTCTAACCTGACCACTGCTGGCTGTCAAAGGCAAACATTAATCAACTTCTGTCAATACTAGCAATGGATACGTTAATTACTTCTTACTTCGAATATGTGGACATTTCAAAGGGTTCTTTTATACTTTTTGCTCTTTGTAGTTAGTTGGCTTTTCAAAACGGTCAGTAGCGTATTAATTTGTATCTACATATAGAGTGAAGAATAATACGTATAGAAGAGTAATTCTCAGCCCCGCACCAATTCTTATAAGGCGCTGAGCTAGATTTACCTCACCCCCTCTGAGTCATACTTTAGTTTTAGAATAAAAAATAATAATACGTATAGAACGGCTACTCTCCGCTCCCCACCAGCGGCTGAGCTAGGTTTACCTCACCCCCTCAGTCTTACTTCAGTCTTCAATCGTATGGACGTCAGACGTCACACACAGAGATGCGCGTGTACAATAATTACAATGTGTAGTGTCTGTGTAATACGAGGTTTATTGTATGAAGTGTCTTATGCTTTAGTAAGAGAAACGCGCGCGGTTTATCTGTCTCCCTCGTACTTGCGCGGCAAGGCAGCACACGATAAGAATGAAATTTTTGTACGGTACCTATTACCAACTGAATAAAGATAACTTTGAGATTGAGTTCATATTGCGATGACTTACTTCTGACTAGACTAGTCCTAAGCTTATACTTACATACATACATAAACTCGCGCCTATTTCCTACCGGGTTAAGCAGAGACTATTGAATTCCATTTGCTTCGATCCTGATACACTTCTCTTGCTTCCTCCACATTCATCAATCAGAATAGATCAGGTTCAGAGTAGATCGTACTAAACCTTTTCTAAGGACATCTCCTATTTTGTCAATGTACGTCCTTCTAGGTCTTCCTCTGCCAGCCCTACCACTAACCTTCGCTTTATTTACTGCTTTCATAATTATATTATCCTTCATCCGCTCTCAACTTGTTATAGACAAGCCTAGCTGAGAAAAATCATTATTAAATTCAAAGCACCTACTTGAAATTCACAGATTATCGCCAATACAAAACCTTATTTAATTCAATGAATTTAGTCAACAATGGAACTCATTGCTATGCAGATAGTGACAGGGGCTAAAGTCGGGTAAATATGCGATGAATCTATACAAGATTTTAATATTAAACTTTGAAATCGAGAGAAATACTTTAAGGGGCAAACAGCCTTCGTGGTTTAGTCGTGAGAGCGATGGTCTCTCGATCAGGCGGGCTTGGATTCCAATATAATAATAAATCACTTTGTGATCCCCAGTTTGGTTAGGGCATTGCAGGCTGACGAATAGTAACCCTGACACCCGGGTTCATGAAGTCGGTCATTAACCTCACAAGCTACACTAGAGAAAATAACATAAAAAATATGTCACTACCAAATAAGGAGACTGAAAAAAAAAAGTCAGCGGAGGCATTATTAGGCGTTTTATCAAAAGAGGTTCGTACCTACTGCAAGTATCTCTTCGGATTACTAACTCCTTGGGTCATCATCTCCCAACCATTATTTCGTTTTTCACAGGGTTCGCTTTCTTAATCTGAAGATTTGACAGATCGGTTTTTTACAGAAGCGACTGGCTGTTTGACCTTCCAACCCGCGAAAAGAAAACCAGCCCAATACAAATTGCATTTCTCGGGAATGTAGGCTTCATCACTATGTTTTCCTTCACCGCTGAGCACGTGATAATCATTTATGATCCAAACAGGAATTCGAAAACGAATTCGACAGTCATTGGTTTAGGCCTGTGCTGGATTCGAACTTGCGACCTCAAAGTGAAAGGCAAGCGTTCTACCAACTGGACTACCACGGCGTTCTAACTCCTTGAGTGTGAGCATTAATTTCATTTTTCTCGCCCTATGTTTTATGAATAAATTTGCATATTTTAGAACCGCCACGAAGCTGTCTTCCGTGAAAGTTGATATTTTAATGCAAGTGAAATATTGGAAGCTTACTTTTTAAAAGAGAGTGCTTTAGAAAATGGATTCAGAAGTGTGGAGCCCTTCACTTCAGCCTTTATAACGATGAGCTTAGGTTTGGTTAGATGTTCCGAACAGATTCAATTTTTAATGCTCAATTTACTTTACCCTATTATTAACAGACATGCAACAGATTCTGATATTCCAAATACCTACTGAAATTCTAAACTAAATCTAACTCAATTTTGTCTACAGAGTGAAATTCTCTCGAATTTACTATACCCTATCAGATTATCTTTTGTGGACGTTCAAATAGATTTAATTCTAGTTTGTAGTGAAGCAAACGGAGTTTCAATCGGGGCTGTGCGAAAAGAGCTGGAATTCAAATGAAAATTCTGCAGAATCAGCACCTGGCAGAATTTAAAATTCATTTCTTTAAATGGCTAGTCCAATTAGAGCGTGTTTGAAAATGGAAGGCTCAATTTTTAGATTTTAAAGAATTTGAATTTGGAATAACCTATTTTACTTCTTTAAAATAAAATTTTTAAGTTTCATTAAGGACCTTTCGAAGCGTCTCGACGAGGCAACGCACGACCCGAGGGCTGGCAGCTTCTTTTGACAAAGGGTTGGTTTAGCTGTTCAAAGAGGAAATGCTGCCAGTCTTGTGGGCACTTTACCTCGGTGTGATGCTTTGGAGGAGTTTTTCTTTTTGTGTTTAATAAAAGTTCTAGTAGTAAGCAATGTATACGATTTACAATAAGATTCCCATTGACTTTCAGAATTTGCCTTTCAACTGTTTTAAGACAGTAGTTAAACAAAAACTTTACAAAAAAGGTTATTATAAAGTTAGTGATTATTTAGAAGATATGAATGCATGGGATTAACTGTCTGAGAACTGATATTAGGCAGCTAAATTACTCAATTGTATACCAATATTTTATGTTTATTTTTATTTTTTTAAAGAACGTCTAGGGCCCTGTGCCGAGGTTTTTCTTGCAGCTTCTTTTCCCCGGCTATACAGGTTGTGAGAAGCTGCAGTAGTTTTAGGCGGATGAGACGTTCGTTATGTAAGTATTGACGATTCAAAGTGTAACTATGTTACCTACTGAATAAAGATATTTTTGAATTTGAATTTCTAAGTACTAAATTTTCGTGGTAATATTTTCTCTAAAACTGAAACGATCACGTAAGGACCTTTCTCACAGAGCGATTCGATATCGCATTAACCTGCAATGTCAGGGTGAAATTCCTACCTCTACACCCTCCTGGGTGCAGTATTGGATCACATAATATAATTATGTCGTCGTCCCATTTTTTGATGACGTCATAAGTTATTCCTACAAAACTTGACCTTATAGTTTCACAATAAATGTTTTTTTATACAGTAGTTTTAGGCGGATGACACGTTCGTTATGTAGAAAATGACTATTTAAAGTGTAACCGTCACCAACCGAATAAAGATATTTTTGAATTTAAATTTGATAACCAATTCTTCTTACTCTTACGAATTCCATAAATACTTTTTGACGTTTCATAAACTAACGACACGCTTTGATTGTTGTTGTGTCCCACTCATCAAGTTTCGTATTAATTAATAGGTAACCTTAATGGATTAAACTGCTACACTTCATTGTGTTCATCAAGTTTCGTATTAATTTATAACTATATTGACGGAGCGAATTGCAGTACTTTATTATGATAAAACAACCATCATAGAGTACTAGTTTTAAATTGTCAATGATGCTAATTCCTACAGACACCATCTAATTTTATTTTAAGTTACACCTGTCATTTTCTTATCCGTTGAAAAAGAAAAGGACGGGTAATCGACAGGCATAAAATTTATGGAATACACCTCAATTTTAAGCAGAAATAAAACAACCGTCTAAAAATTTTCCATCGGCCAATAACCACCGAGCCACCGAGGGTTCACCGAGCTGCACGTGTTGCGCCTGAGCGCACGGTGAGGTTGCCCATCTGCTTATTATATTATCTACATTACTTGTTACTAACATAGCATGTAAGTTAGTCATACTAACATATATAGATATGTTAGTATAGATATGTTAGTAACTTTAGGTTATTATAAAGCATAGGCTTTAAGACAGTAGTTAAACAAAAACTTTACAAAAAAGGTTATTATAAAGTTAGTGATTATTTAGAAGATATGAATGCATGGGATTAACTGTCTGAGAACTGATATTAGGCAGCTAAATTACTCAATTGTATATCAATATTTTATGTTTATTTTTATTTTTTTTAAAGAACGTCTAGGGCCCTGTGCCGAGGTTTTTCTTGCAGCTTCTTTTCCCCGGCTATACAGGTTGTGAGAAGCTGCAGTAGTTTTAGGCGGATGAGACGTTCGTTATGTAAAAATTGACGATTCAAAGTGTAACTATGTTACCTACTGAATTTTTGAGATATTTTTGAATTTGAATATGGACTGTAGTCTGAAAATAAATGTTTTTTTTTCTATTTTTTTTTAATAACCCGAAAGAGTTAAGTAGACAGCAGGAAGGTCACTTAAAGGAAAGAATAAAACGCAGGGTCACGTCTTACTAGAAGAGTAGTGCTAAAAGATAAAGGCCGGTATTCCCTTGCGTTTACGTTGCGTTCGTGCCAGGATCGAACTCGCGGCACTATGTTAGCTAAAATACATTTCAAGAAGACACGACGCAACGCGCCTCACAGTGGATCAGCTTCATACAACAGCCGGACACGCGTACTTGATCTTCTTCTTCTTATCCTGTGGATTGTGAGGTGGAATACCAACCTCATCAACCCTGGTCTCAGGGTTACTATTGAGCCGCCAAAGGTCCCTGACATGGCTCATGTAACGACTACATACTTACATCAAGTAGTAACCGGGACCAACGGCTTAACGTGCCTTCGGACAGTCAGGTGATCAGCCTGTAATGTCCTAACCAAACTAGGGATCACAAAGTGATTTTTGTGTTATGTCCCCACCGGGAATCGAACCAGAGGCCTCCGTATCGTGAGCCTAACGGTCAAACCACTGGACCACGAAGGGCGCTGTCTCTAAGCGCGTATTTTATGTTAAATAATTGTTTATAACGAAACAATTGAATGCAGTTATTCAAAATATTTTGGAAGCGATGTCACTAGCCTTGCCATTTGCGATATTTCTCTCTCGTGTGGTTCATCAATGATCAACCTCATCAACCCTGGTGTAAGGGTTACTATTGCCGCCAAAGGCCCCAGACATGGGTCGTGCAGGAATTGGGGCCAAAGCCGCGTATTAATTATGTGTGATTTAATTAAACCCCAGTAAATGTCAGCTTTGGCTATCAAGACGCTTAATCGCTATTAATGATATATCGTTATCGGTTTGCAACTAGTTAATTATATTAGGTAACAATTTCAGTGAGGTCATCTATAAAAAAATCGGTCAAGTGCGAATCCGACTTGCGCGTTTGTTCCGTTCAAATAAACGTAAATTAAAAAAGATAATCACCACCAGCCAGGCCACACCACCAGGCGCGCACTACGAGTTTTTCGCCGCGCGGCAGAAAAAAACAGCGGCGTAATGTCGCACTGTAATACTGTACCAAACAGTTTTAAATTATAATTAAAGCACATAATAACGGGTTCTTACCGCGTTTAAATGGGGAATCTCATCAGTCATCCCGTGATCATGGCACTTGCAACAGTGTCGAAATATCGGGAGTCTCATATCCCCATTTAAACGCGGTAAGAACCCATTATTATGTGCTTTAATTATGATAGTTTTAAATTATATTGCGCGCATTTGACGGCAGAGCCGCCGCAGCGGCGCAGTATTACAGTGCGACATTATGCCGCTGCTTTTTTCTGCCGCGCGGCGAAAAACTCGTAGTGCGCGCCTGGCCTAACGGATAATTACAAAAAAACAATTATTGTGATGGAACGACAAATTTACCATTTTCAGTGTGTTTTTCTTTACTTGTGCTGTAAGACCTTCCTTATTGCCGGACAAATTGAAGGACAACAAAGTCATCCTATAAGGCAGTGGGTCGTAACCTTTTTAATGTCACTACCCCTGTGAACAAGTATGGAAATTGAGTTTACCCCTAATTTAAAATAGTTAAAACCACACAAATTCGAACGAATATGTTTATTATGTAAGTAAGAAAATGCACGTTTAGGTAGCTAGTAAAGTAATATATAAATCTCGGAGTTAACTAGAGTGAAGGTTGAAATTGCTTTGCATTCGCAAGTTTGACAATATTAGATTCGGTTTCACTCAACGCGCATCTCATGTCACGCTCAACATTCAGACGGTTTCTGGCTTTTGTTTTTGATGTAACAAGAGTTATAATACTATTTCGTGCCATCCCATGTTACCCCCCTAGAATCTCCGTTTTACCCCTGAGGGAGTAATTACCCCCAGGTTAGGGACCACTGCTATAAGAATTCCGTTTTTCCTTGTTTAGATGTACGGAACCCTAAGTCTGTCCAAACTGTCGCCACCGCGTCTCATCATAAATATCACAAATTACACAACTTAACACAACATTTGCATACGCCTCAGGATTGAATTTAAACAGATTCCACAATATCCCGTGTCATTTGGGGAATCGTGTAAATTCCTAAACACCTCGCGCGCCGGCGCAAGACAGAGGCGATGAGCGAGAGATTATATTGAAAACCACATAAGCGCCTTTTTAAAAATCACGTTCGACGAAATTAATTATTACTTATTATATTTTTAGTTATTATTTTTGAATTGTTGTTTGTTAATTGTGATTTTTGTTAACAATACCTTGTAATAGACTGACTAGTTTCAATCCAGGTTAAAAAAATGTGCTGTCAATTTTTACCCGAATTTAAATTAATAGAAAAAAATAGAAGTTTTGGTGAAGAAAATCATATCAGTTAAAACATGCCTTGGTATATGTATAATGTCAATCTTATGGTATTTTAATAGGTATCTTCTCCCTAGCATTATCCCGTTTCTCAACCTAACCTTGCACAACAAGCGTGTTCGGATGGAGAATTACTGTCTTGTCTTCCTGTGTTTTCAGAATGTTTAAGTACTGTTAGGAAACAATGTAAATCACTATGGCAGGAATACTTTGACGAAAGATCTAAAAGTCTAGGTATATGGTATAGGACCATACAACCGGAACCTTTAAGTCACCCGTGGATTAATAACTGTTTAAAGAGGAAAGATTTAGTTTTGGCATTGAGGATTCGTTCTGGGCACATTCCATTAAATAAGTTTGCTCATTTAATGCGAAAAGTTGATTCGCCAAACTGTTTGGAATGTGGCGTCGTAGAAGATGTATACCATATTTTGATGGAGTGTACTCGAAATGAGTCCGCGAGGTTCAATTTGTACAATACTTTTGATGATTTAAGATATGTTGGAGGATGTAACATTGCTTTGGCAAACCCATTATCGAAAAAGGCCAAAGCACTTTATAAATTGGTCAATATAGGCGTAAACTTAAGATAAATAATGTAATTTGTTTTTAGTACTCATTTTTGTTGCCTTATAGAGCGACATAGTTTCTGTTTGTGACTAAGCTCTTAAATAAAGAAAAAAAAAAAAAACCTAACCTTACCTAACCTGTAGTGTAGATTTGACAGGTCCGGTTGTTTACAGAAGCGACTGCCTGTCTGACCTTCCAACCCGCGAAGGGAAAACCAGCCCAATAAAGGTTAGGTCACATACTTCCAAAAATGAATTTATCGAGAAATACACACACGTACACATAAGCTCACGGCTATATCCCAATGGGGTAGTCAGAAGCACATCCATCGCAAGATGAACTAAGTACCCACACGGAGCTTTCTATTAGACCAACGTTTTAGGTGGTGAGTGGTATCACCATCTAACGGTCGTGACAAGCGAACTGAGTTAGTTAAAATAATAACTCATTGGTGCAAGTCCGATATAGGTTCGAACCGGCGTTCCCCGTTTGAAAATCAGGCCGGCTTACCACAGTTTTTTTTTTTTTGACGTGACTTATTGTCGATTTGCCGCAGATGGCATTAACTACTTGGCCGGCAAATGGGGGGCGCTGGAGGCTCTCACCCGGTACAACGTTTGTTTAGTTTAAGCAAATACATTATCTTTATCTTTCTTTTTATATTACAAAGTAAAATATTCGGCAAATCCGCTACAGTTTAACACACACGGCAACCACGTAAAACTCATGTCATGTTCCATAAGTAACAAACCTCTGAGGGCGGCAGTTATCGAATTTGAACCGAAACTTCAGCAGAATACGTTATAATTTGCTATAAACACACACGGTTCTTAAACTTGAAACTTTGCAGTAAGTACCCGGGTCTTATGGAGAATTGAGGTGCAAAGTAGCAGTGTCTACCAGTCTTACAGTTGAAGAATTCTCGTGTCTTCACTTTCACACTCATTCAATCATGCGCAAGATTAGGTATTGTTTTAAGTACTTATTTCCTTTTCCCGAGGATCATTTTGGCACAGTGGGTAAATAATTACTTATTAATATAAAAGCCACGCTGTTGTCGGTTTAGCATTCCTCTCCATGCTACTTTTTAGGGCAATAAAGGGCAGTGGTTTCCCTCTTGCCTTCTGCCCCGTCTTCTAGGGTAAGTACTTCCCAAAAAAAAAACTAGGCAAAGGCTTCTGTTACAAACCGGACACTCCGTACAAAAATTTCATGCTTTAACGCGTAAGTGCGAGCGAGACAGTGTGCGCGCGCGCTCCCCCTTAGTCTAAAGTAACCCAGAGTGGTTGAGACCAGCGCCCGATACCATTTGGTGCGGGACGGAACAGAGAAGATCCATTTTTGTTCCGTTAATTTGAAAAATTCTGACGACGGCATCAAAAGAATTGCCGCGTAAATATTACTGGATGGCATCCGAACTTATCTATTCTGTGATAGTGATTATAATAGGCTACTTTCCAACTATTCAAATCATTTACTTTTTACTAAACGTCAAACCACGAAATTCCTAAGTAATTTGTATGAAAAAGCAACCTGTGACGTCATAGAAAAACGTGACAAAATGTCGCAATTATTATTACATTTTTTAAAATTCATAAATAAGTTAAATAGAAAAAAGAAACTGTTGTTAGTCACATTCGAACCCGGGATATCCGGATCGTGAGCCTAACGCTCAACCACTGGATAATGTTGTTATTGGACAGAGTAAAATAAATGCTCGTACCGCAAGCGACGCAATGTTGTCATAAATTCAGTTAATGGCGGCGTGTCACGCCACCTAGCGATGAAAAATGTTAACTAACAGCTGTGCTGTGTTTATAGGGAAATAATTAGGCGGATATCATTTATGTACATTGCACGCTACAAGTAGGTAGTACTTACATAACATAAACAGGCTATACAGGGTGTTAGTGACATCGTAACGAGAACTTTAAAGGATGATTCGGGCCATGATTCTGAGTTGGCAAGTGGAATTTTCCCTCGAAAAAGTGTGGTACCGAAAAGAATAAAAAAAAAACACTAACATTTTTATGTATTTGCCGACAGGAAAATCAACTTGATATCAACTCAGAATCATGGTCTGAATCATCCCCTTCTGTATTCGTTACGGTGTCATTAACACCCATACGTATTTGTATGGCTACCTGTATGTACTTGTATGGGGTGTAAATGACATCGTACCAAATACTGAGAGGGGTGATTTAGCTGATTATTCTGAGTTAATATCAATTTACGTAGAAGTTATTATAGTGTATGCTATGAGTTAATAAAGTTTAATATACAATACACACAGCTCCATGGTCTAGTGGTTAGAGCGTTAGGCTCACTATCTGGTGGTTCGGGTTCGATTTCCGATGATGACATTGTCGAAATCACTGTGTAAGACTGTTTTGTTCGGTAAAGACATTGCAGGCGCAATCACCTGACTGTCCGAAAAAGTTTTATGATCCCGTGCTTCGGCGGGCACGTCAAGCCGTTGGACCCGTCTATAAGCCGTAAAACACCATCACCAATCCGCAGTAGAGCAGCGTGGTGTAGTATGCTCCATACTCCCTCCGGTTGATAAAGGTGAGGCCTGTGCGCAGCAGTGGGACGTAAATAGGCTCTTTGTGTTATGTCACTCACTAATTTAAGTGCCACGCTCTTGTCGGTGAAGCATTCTCCATGCTACTTTTTTAGGGAAAAACAGAGCAGTGGTTTCCCTCTTGCCTTCCGTCCCGCAGTACTATGTCTGACGCGAGTGGGATGGCGCCCAGAGTAGTCTATTTCAAAGCTGTACTAGGACCATAATAATGTTATGTGATGATGATGATGTGATCCAGCCGATTTCGGCTACGGCGACTGCTTCAACTCCGACGTTCGTGGCTTATATGGCTTATATAGCTAATAATCTTATTGGAAAAAAAGATCCTCGCACATAGCGGGCATGTGAGCACAGCATTTAAATATGTATAATTGATCGCCGTAGGTGGTCGGGCTTTCAATTCATCGCGCTTGGCGTCAAGCTCTAAGCGCCGCCGTTGATGTTCAAATTCATGAACTATATGTTATGTAAGTACTCAAAACAAAAACTATGCATAAGTAATATATAACTATATTTCTGTAGGTATCTTGTATCCTTTGCGTTCAATAAAGTGCCTATATCTCATATTTTTATTAATTGCGCCTCATAAAATCGTCTCTTCTTATCGTGTCGATGGCAAACTAAATAGTATCAAAAATATATCAAAAAAGTAAAATCATTATATTATTAGGTATTAGATGTAGTTATACCGAACAAAACCCAATAAATCCACAACAAATCCTCAAACAACCGAATGACGTCACCTCTCCAATCGTGCCAGCTATTTGATTGTACCGTTCCACAGGTGAATGACCTCTTGATGATAATATATAAATAATGATATTTAGGTACTGTGGTGTGCGTTGATTTGTGTAAATTCTAGTAGTGTAAAAAAGAGCTTCATAGAACAGGCGGGTTAGAAAGGCCACATCAAAGCAATTCACATAATATTGCAACTTGACATTTGCGCATATAAAAGTAAGTGCGCAATGCAAACAAATGTCAAATAGAAAATTTGCTTTCCTAGATGAATTGCTTCGATGTGGCCATTTTAAGCCCCCAGTTCTCTGAATAGGACTATGTCGACATAGGTACATACATGAACTGCCTATATACGTCCCACTGCTGGGCACAGGCCTCCCCTCAATCAACCGGAGGGGGTATGGAGCATACTCCACCACGCTGCTCCACTGCGGGTTGGTGAAGGTGTTTTTACGGCTAATAGCCGGGACCAACGGCTTAACGTGCCTTCCGAAGCACGGAATCATCTTACTTTTTCGGACAATCAGGTGATTCAAGCCTGAAAAGTCCTTACCAAACAAAGGACAGTCTCATAAAGTGATTTCGACAATGTCCCCATCGGGAATTGAACCCGGACCTCCAGATCTTGAGCCTAACGCTCTAACCACTAGACCACGGAGGCTGTTACTGCTGTGACATAGGTACTACCTTTCTCAAATCTCGTCATTACTTACATTTTCTTTCACCTCACTCAAATTTTACCAGCCTATAGTCTCCGAACTACAAATTCAAATTCAAAAATATCTTTATTCAGTAGGTAACATAGTTACACTTTGAATCGTCAATTTTTACATAACGAACGTCACATCCGCCTAAAACTACTGCAGCTTCTCACAACCTGTATAGGCGGGGAAAAGAAGCTGCAAGAAAAACCTCGGCACATTATAGAGTTATATAATATAACCTCATTTAACTTACAATATCATCATCATCATCATCAGCCTATTAACGTCCCCACTGCTGGGGCACGGACCTTCCCTATGGATGGATAGGAAGATCGGGCCCCAAACCACCACGCGGGCCCAGTGCGGATTGGTGGTTATTAACGACTGCTAATGCAGCCGGGACCAAAGGCTTAACGTGCCTTCCGAAGCACGGAGGAGCTCGAGATGAAAACTTTTTTTTGTGGTCACCCATCCTATGACCGGCCTCTGCGAAAGTTGCTTTACTTCAACAATCGCAGACCGAGCGCGTTTACCGCTGCGCCACCGAGCTCCTCGACCTCCTTACAATATAAACCATATTATTATAAGTAAACCAACCAATTCTGTAAATTACACGTACTTATAATAATTTCCAGTAAATTAATATCATCAATATGCCAAATATTTGTTCGATTACCCCAACCTGTGGTCACGTAACTGTGTGTGCCACGCGATAATAATCTGTTAGCGGGTTAATATTGAAGCATTTGGGTAAATATTGCCCGACGGTTGTTAGTTCATAATGCGTGTTTATCGGCATAAAATTATAGGGAATTTCGGTTTGGCTTTACAGTGTTGTAGTTTTCATGTATTTATTTAGTAAGAGGACAGACAAGAAAGGATCTAATAGCGTCACCGTATGGATGAATGCTTGAAATGGAATTCCATGGACAATAGGCGTGAGTTTATGTATGTATGTTATTTTTGAAATGAGTAGATACTTACCCATACTCACCTTTATAGTGAAAGTCAGGTAAGTAAGCGCCTTTTTGGACAATCACATTCGAGTGTGTGTGTTTTTTTTTTAACAAATCCTCTCAATGGACATACTGTTTTTAATCCAGGTAAGAAATTGAGGCCTTAATTAGGCCTTAATTTTCACCCGAAAGGAAATTAATCGAAAGCAATAGAGGTTATGTTGACGTTCACATCAGAATGTGATTACTCAAAAAGGTGCTTACTCACCTGACTTTCACTGTAAAGGTGAATATGGGTAATTATCTACTAATTTCGCAAATAACTTGTATGTATATACATAAACTCATGCCTATTTCCACCAGGGTAAGCATAGACTATGGAATTCCATTTGCTTCGATCCTGACACACATCTCTTGCTTCCTCCACGTTCATCAATCGTTTCATACACGCACGCCGGTTCACAGTAGATCGTATTGAACCTTTTCTAAGGACATCTCCAATTTGCTCAACCCCGCCTGGGGCGTTAAAAAGTTAACATCGAAGCAATTCACCAAAAAAGCAACATTGCAATTTGTCGTTTGCGCATATAAAAGAAAGTGCGCAATGTCAACAAATGTCAAATAGCAATATTGCTTTTCGAAATGAATTGCTTTATGTGGCCTTTTTAACCCCCCAGTAGGTTATTATTATAGGCAGGGCCCGCAGAATACCAGCGTCGTGGCTCACGCCGCGACTTATGCTGAGCGAGGTCCTTTTATTCCGGACTCCACCGCAGATGATCGGGCCGTCAGTGCGTTGCATTTAGAATACTTAGTTTTATTATTATTGTTTTTATGATTTTGGTTTGTTTTTCTTTTTGTTTTAGTATATTTTTTTTGTCTATGTACTTATTGATTTCCGTGTGGTTTCTGTCCTGTACCACACGCAGGACAGAAACCACAGTAATAAATGTCCGGAAGTAATAAATATTTCTTTCTTTCTTTCTTTATTATTGTCCAAATAAGCGTTGGGAGTTTCGTCGTAATTTGAAATTTAGTTTCCTAAGAACCCATCCGGGCAGGATAATAGAATTAATGTAGACAAGAGCCCATCTTGACGGGGTAATCGGCACATTGTTCGCCATGTGCCAATCGCCCAGTTCCTATTTACCGGGCAAATTGTAAGGCGACCCACTCGGACAATTTCTTAGCATTAGGGCTGGCGCATGGACGGTACAAACAAATAGACGCCTACCGCAATATTACAAAATGAAGCCTAAAAATAAAACCATGTTTTCAATCACGCTTCAATGTTTTCAAAAATAAATAAAAATGTTTATTTCTTTAACACACAATTTTTACATTTTCGTGACTGGAGCCCTCTTTATAGCATACAATTCAAATTCAAATTCTTTATTTTCAGACTATTGTCCATAGATGTTAGTAACATAGTACTTAATCCTAATGTTAGTAGACTAATATTTATTTATGAAAATTAGAGTCGTCTAGCAGGAGGAGGAATGTGTGCGTGTAGTCGCAACCATCGCGCCATCAATGGCGACTCCCAGCGGTCCACCTACACACCCAGAATGCTGTTGGAGCTGGCTTCCAAGCGACGCATCATTGAGGCGGAACGTTTCCTTACTATTGCAAAGAAACAATCCGTCTGCGAATGCCTGTACTGGAAGACTGAGCTCTTCTTTAACGACACGTAAACCTTAATGACTTGTCAATTAGCGCAGCGGCCTCTTAAATCTGATCTTGTATCTGACTTATTTGTCAGATGTGTTGTCTGTTATTTAGGAGTCTAGAGACTGTGTCGTCGATGGGCTGGTGTTACTTACTATTACCATAGATATAACTGTTACTTTCAGCGCCGGAATTGAAGTGATAAAATCTTATGATTACGGTCGACTTGGAGAGATTTGTTGAGAATAAAGCTATATTAGAAAAGGGAGTTCGTAAAATGAAATGTTTTTAAATATCTTTTTGTAATTACATACATAAACTCCCGCCTATTTGTAAGTTATATTAGGTATTTTGTTGATTTTTAAGTGGAAATTATGCTCCAAAATAAACAATAACAGAAATGGCCTATATACCAACCAAAAACCAGACCTAAACTAGACCTGCCAAATCTTCAGGGTAGATAAGCGGACCCTGAGACAAATGGGATAATGCTAGAGAGATGATGAAGATTATAAATGGCCTATATACGACCCACCGCTGCATTGGGTTTTCACAAGCTTTTCCTCGATCAACGTAATGGAGCATACCATGCTGCTCCGCTAAAGAAACACATTAAATGTCCAGTGGTTGAGCCTCACGACCTGGGTTAGAATCCCGGTGGAGACATATCACAAAAACCACTTTGTGATCCCTAGTTCGGTTAGGACATTACAGGCTGATCACCTAATTGTCCGAAAGTAAGACAATCCGTGCTTCGGAAGGCACGTTAAGTCGTTGGTCCCGGTTACAACTTACTGATGTAAATACGTAGTCGTTACATGAGCCATGTCAGGGGCCTTTGGCGGCTCAATAGTAACCTTGACACCAGGGTTGATGGGGTTGGTAATCCACCTCACAACCCACACGATAGAAGAAGAATATCGCGTGTTTAATTTGCTGGTTTTCCCTTCGCCGGTTGGATGGTCAGACAGGCAGGCGCTTCTGTAAAAAACCGAACCTGTCAAATCTTCAAGTTAAGTAAACGGACCCTGTGAAAAAACGGGATAATGCTAGGGAGACGGTTTAGTTTCAAAATTAACGTCGTAAGTTTTTGATTTATTGGCGCCAAAAAACAGTGCGGTGGTTTTCGTTTTTTGTGTGTATAATGTTGTTGCTTGATTGATGATTCTGTTTTCGTTTTCCGTAAGTATTGTAATTTAGAGGCATCTTCGTCATTTGGACTAGTCTTAATAAGGCTTTTGGCACACCAGCGTTGTTTCTTTTTTTCGGTGGTCACGTGAAAATCTATCATAAAAGTAGTTTATGAAAAGTATGTTCTTGATAGATAAATAGACAGATAAAATACAAAGTATATACCTATATACGCGTTTATCTTAAGTTTTGAACAAGAAAACATAATCTTAATAATGTTTGATATTTAAGTTATTTTTGTTATATCTTATTTGTGTACAATTTGCTTTTATGGAAGAGCGGAGTCTCCTAACTCAGGCACTATGCTTAAAAGGAGACTCTAATCACAGTTAATATTGTAAATAGTTTCTAAGTAATAAAGTATTTTGTATTTGTATTTGCTTTATAAAGTATAAGTATTTGATTTATTTCTTCACTTCTTCTCCAGCAAAGAAATATCTAAACAGACAGCATTCAAAATGAATAAGAAATGAAGGGAATAAGAGACATCCTTGTATCCAATTATGACCTAATAGCCAATGACGTCATGTCTCGTTGGAAGACAAAGTTGGAATGCAGTCGCCGGGAACGGAACCGTGAAATGGTGTGCTTCCTCTGACCTGCTCTACTATAGCGAACGGTGACTCATAAATAGGTCGAAAAAGTAATAAACTTATCTCCTTCTTATCGCGTGGATTGTGAGGTGGACTACCAACGTTATCAGCCCTGGTGCCAGGGTTATTACTGAGCCGCCAAAGGCCCCTGACATAGCTCATGTAACGACTACATACATACTTCGGTAAGTAACTTAGTAAAATATCTCATAGATTCATTCCGATGAAACTTTTTGGGTTGGACAGTATTCTACATTATAATTGGGTAGTAGGTCAAAGGTTTTGCGGCCAAACAGCAGCCAATCTACAACAAATTACGTCAAAAATTCTAGGAACATAGTTTAGACTTGAATCGTATGGCGTCAGACGTCACACACACAGATGCGCGTGTACGATAATGTCAATGTGTAGTGTCTGTGTAAAACGAGGTTGTTTGTTTGAAGTGTCTTTTAACCACACGAACCCCAATTTCAACACTAAAATTACTCCGCTAAACCTCAATTTATCACGAGCATAGCAACTGGCGGAATACCCACGACATTTTTGGACTAATGAGTACAAATTGCGACTGCGCAGTAATTCAGAGATAACGCTGCGACGGATACAAGGATTGACGGCGATGGGACGAAGGACACGGCTATCGTAATCTCACGACACCTTCCTGTCGCCCAAAATTGCTACTTAGGCACGTCCAAAATTATAAAAATGTTTGTCCCTTACATGCTGTTAGTGACATCGTAACTAAAACTTCGAGGGATGATTCAGACCACGATTCAGAGTTGATATCAAGTGGAATTTTCCGTCGCAAGAGTATGGAACTGAAATTAATAAAAAAAAAACATTTTTTTATGAATTTTCCGACAAGAAATTCCACTTGATATCAACTCAGAATCATGGTTTGAATCATCCCCCTCAGTATTTGTTACGGTATCACTTGACTAACACCCCGTGTGGCTATCCGAATACTGAGAGGGATGATTCGACAGTCAAGTGAAATTATCCATGGATAACAGACATTTAATTTTAAGCATCTTTTATCTTTATTTTTGGGTATAAATGATGACCATTGTCATTACACCCCGGCACAACACATATTCCACCCATTATTATGTTGATCAAAATAAAGAGAAGCAATATGGATAGCAACGTTATGCTATACAATATCTGATCCAAAATTCAAGCAACAATTATTTTTATATATAAAAATAATACATCATCATCATCATTAGCCCATTAACGTCCCCACTGCTGGGGCACGGGCCTTCCCTATGGATGGATAGGGAGATCGGGCCTTGAACCATCACGCGGGCCCAGTGCGGATTGATGGTTATTAACGACTGCTAATGCAGCGGAGACCAACGGCTTAACGTGCCTTCCGAAGTACGGAGGAGCTCGAGATGAAAACTTTTTTTTTGTGGTCACCCATCCTATGACTGGCCTTTGCGAAAGTTGCTTAACTTCAACAATCGCAGACCGAGCGCGTTTACCGCTGCGCCACCGAGCTCCTCAATAATACACTATATAATATACACTATATTAAAAAATAATACCCTTATTTTTATATATAAAAATAATAAATAATTATTTTTTTATTGTGCAAGACTTGTACAAGTTTAAATTGTGAAACATCAGTGGGTAAAGATACACAATTGTTAAGCTCTGTTGATCCAAACTAAGCACAAAGGCCTGTATCTTGGTAAATCAGTGTTCGACCACACAAGTTGAGTTATATACGAGTAAACTAACGAGTGCTAGCATGAGTAAGTCATATGCCTCTGTCATTCTATTTTTGATTGATTATGTACCCGAGCTCGAGGAGCTCGGTGGCGCAGCGGTAAACGCGCTCGGTCTGCGGTTGTTGAAGTTAAGCAACTTTCGCAAAGGCCGGTCATAGTATGGGTGACCACAATTAAAAAAAAGAGTTTTCATCTCGAGCTACTCCGTGCTTCGGAAAGCACGTTAAGCCGTTGGTCCCGGCTGCATTAGCAGTCGTTAATAACCATCAATCCGCACTGGGCCCGCGTGATGGTTTAACGCCCGATCTCCCTATCCATCCATACAGAAGGCCCGTGCCTTGATGTACCCGAGCAATGAGAAAATAGGTAATATTTTATCACGCCAAATCTGTACACTGAGAACGTAGCCTGGAAAGTCTCTCATTTAGAAAGAGTGTCTTCTTTTAATTTGTCTTTTTAGTTGAAAATAAATTCAAATAACCATTTTGCATCGACTGATTTCGTGTCCGTGTCAGATTTTACAACGGTTCCGTAATTGCATCGTTTTGTCGACAACGCGTTTTAGCGGACCGACTATCGACTGACGTGGGCCAATTATTATAGCGAGCGTCCAACCGCCGCCGTTACATCTGCAGTGTTGATTTTGCAGTGTACGAAACGATTGATGAATATGAAGGAAGCAAGAGAAGTGTGTCAGGATCGTAACAAATGGAATTCCGTAGTCTCTCTGTGTGTAACCGCCGTGGTCCAGTGGTTACGCGTTGTGCTCACGATCCGAAGGTCCCGGATTCGAATCCGGTGGGGACAAATCACAAAAATAACTTTGTGATTGTTTGTTTAGGACATTACACGCTGATCACTTGATTGTCCAAAAGTAAGATGATCCGTGCTTCGAAGCCGTTGGCCCCGGTTATTACTTACTGATGTAAGTACGTAGTCGTTACATGAGTCATGTCAGGGGCCTGTTGCGGCTATAATAACCCTAACACCAGGGTTGATGCGGTTGGTGATTCAAATTCAAAATTCAAATTCAAAAAATATCTTTATTCAGTAGGTAACATAGTTACACTTTGAATCGTCAATTTTTACATAACAAACGTCTCATCCGCCTAAAACTACTGCAGCTTCTCAGAACCTGTATAGCCGCTAATCCATAATCCACCTCACAACCCACACGATAGAAGAAGAAGAAGAACGTATGCATGTGTAGAGGAGGTATCTACAAATACAACCTCTTTACAAAACCCATTACCGCTCGTTCACTACTTCTTCATTCAGCTTTAAAAAAGCAAAATCGCTTCCTAACCCAATAAAGACGCCAACCAAACGATATTTTCTCCTTTTATTTTCGTTTTATTTCACAATTGAGCGGCATCGTCTTATCTGGTTCGTGCAAGATGGCCGTTAGATTCAGTGCTGCCAACTTAAAGCACAAACACCAAGTGATACTGGACACGCGAAGGGATTTTGTTTTGAAGGTTGGTACTTAGCTGAGGTACTCGGTACTTAGTATTTGTTCGATTGTCAGGTTTTTATTTCTTATCATTGTTTGTTTATGGTACGTTAATGTTCTTATAGATTAGCTTCTTTAGGAGCGAATGACGGCCTCCGTGGTCCAGTGGTTAAGCGTTGTGCTCATGATCCGGAGGTCCCGGGTTCGATTCCCGGTGGGGACAAATCACAAAAATCACGATGTGATCCCTAGTAAAGTTAGAAAATTAGATGCTGATTACCTGATTGTCCGAAATTAAGATGATACGTGCTTCGGAAGGCACGTTAAGCAATTGGTCCCGGTTACTACTTTTAATGTAAGTGAGTAATCGTTATATGAGCCATGTCAGGGGCCTTTGGCGGCACATTAGTAACCCCTGTCAGGGTTTATGAGGTTGGTACTCCACCTCACAACCCGATAAGAAGAAGATTTGTCTTTGATTACTTGTGGCTCTGCCCACCCTATAGCGATTACGGCGTGATTTAGTGAGTAAATGATTTGACATAAACGAGGCTTAATTGTGTTGTCAACTAACTACAAAATCAGTGAAGTGAAATAAATTTGCTGCGACTCAGGATTATGGCCGGCCTCGCTTGGGAACCGAACCCAGTCGTTAACTGTCATGTCAACAGCGGCGGTATCAGAAATATAACTATCTTTTGGTACAGTTTATCAAATTAGGAATTACGGGCGTGTTATATATTTATAATGTCGTGGAACTTCAGAAAAGGAATAAAATTATTGCCAGTAACAATTTACATTTTTCTATAAGAACTAGGTAAATATGAATATAACGAAAACAGGTAAAAGAAAATGGCTCAGCTTGTGCTGTGATGGAGCTATGTTATGGCGCTATGCAGCGCTGGTTGCTTGTTTGATTGACTTAAGTTGACCATATCGTTGAAACGTCAAGGTTTAATGATATTTCAATCCCAACAAAAACATTTTCATGACAAGACAAGATCATATCGATCACAACGTTAAAAAGTTATCAGATCTCATGTAGAGCCAAGCTTTTAACTCTCCACGGGCTAATTATATACAAACCCAATGTTTACAAACTCTAAACAATACAATACAATACAAATACACTTTATTGCACCAAAATAAAAAGAAATAATTACAAAAAGACTAAGTACACGGCAAATGGCGGCCTTATCGCTTAAAGCGATTTCTTCTAGACAACCATAAGGTGAGGAAAAATGTAAAAATTGAAAGATTACAGGTACAAACTATAAGTACAACTTACCAATAAATACATGCAAATAAATATATAACATACATACAAATATATATATATACCTAACCTATACACCAAACATTAGGCGAAATATAGGGCTTTTCCGTTTCATTTCTACAAGAACTGTAATAACAGAATGGCAATGAACAGTCAATAAAGTTGCCCATGGTGACGGCATAACATAGTTTTTTTCACCTTACACTCGTGTGATGGTTGGAACAGAAAGGTGCTCTGTGAGGTGTGGGTACTTACTTTATTTGGTCATCTTCTAACGGATGTACCTCACTCACGATTTTGCATTTACTTATTTAGTTATATGTATCGTATATATGTGTATATTAATAAAACTATATTGAAAGTATATATGTTTGTTTAATTATGGAATATATATTATGTATAATGAATTTAAATTTAGTTTTTAGGTTTAGGTTTATATTTTGGCGAAGGGGGGCTGTTTGACTAAACAGGGATCTCTGCTACAGTTATGTTTAGTCAAGGTATTTTCTGTTTTAATTATTATTATTTTTTAGTATTTTTTTTAGTATTATTTGATAGATTGTATATTATTTTGTTTTTTTTAAATGTGTAAAATTAATATGTAATTAATAAAAAACGCAACAATTGTTTTATATTAGTATAAGTAATTTCTAAAAAATTTGTACGCGTTTGTATGAATATCTATACATTATTATTCATTAAATGTCTCTCTCGTCCATAGGTCAGCTGAAAGAAATATCTTTGTTTAGAGATAAGCTTACCTGTACTATCTGTTTTCTTTGTATGTTCCTTGTGTCTGTTTTATTGTGAATAAATAAATAAATGAATAAATAAACAAAGACAAAGATGAGACTCCGATGAAGACGTTCAACAAATTCGCTTTAGCACCCCAGCTATAAAGGTACATGAATTATTTACCTCGAACCATGTTTTCGGAGGAAAGTAAGCATTCATATTAATTTACGCCACATTTACATGATTACTTGGAACCCTGTCTTGACCTACTTCAAGTAATATTGTTTCCGTTACATCGACTCGCCATTTTGTTTGAATCTAATTGTATTTCATTTCCTCATACGACACGTTCACCTTCTCTTTAATCTGTTCCATTTAAGCTCTTCTTCTCTTCTATCGTGTGGATTGTGAGGTGGATTACCAACCCCATCAACCCTGGTGTCAGGGTTATTATTGAGCCGCCAAAGGCGCCTGACATGGCCCGTGTAACGACTACTTACTTACATCGGTAAATAGTAGCCGGGACCAACGGCTTAACGTGCCTTACGAAACACGGATCATCTTACTTTCGGACAATCAGGTGATCAGCCTGTAATGTCCTAACCAAACTAGGGATCACAAAGTGATTTTTGTGATATGTCCCACCGGGATTTGAACCCGGGACCACCGGATCGTGAGCACAACGCTCAAACCTTTGTGCTTCGGAAGGCACGTTAAGCCGTTGGCCCCGGTTACTTACTGATATAAGTAAGTAGTCGTTACATGAGCCATGTCAGGGGCCTTTGGCGGCTCAATAGTAACCATGACACCAGAGTTGACGGGGTTGGTAATCCACAACCCACACGATAGAAGAAGAATAAACTCACCTCCAAGATTCGAAATCCGTAGTTGAGCAGTTTCTAAGTTATCGTAATAAGAAAAGGAAGCGGAGATCCATAAATCAAGAACAGAGACAGTTGGTAAGCACCCCTGGCCTGTCCCTTTTGCACAGATTATGGCATCGCGCGGGACGCGACAAGTACCAAGGCATTACAAATGACAAACTATAAATTAGTCGTATATAATCATACAGGTACCTAAGTAGTTAAATAGTGTACCCAGCAGCACTTGGATTTTGTCTATCAGGTCCAATTGTATTATTATTTATATCAGACACTATTCTGGCAGACACTACTACTATCAGACACTAAACTACACTACACACTACACTAAGCTCACTAATTACCACTAAACTTATCTAACAGATTATGACTGCTGCAGCCAGGCGCTTACCTATATATTTTGGCTATCAGAGATTTATCTAGCAAATACGACTACTTAACTAATACTATGTATACTTTATGGGGTAGATAGTATTTCTGCGATCAGACACTTATCTACCAGATAGGACTACTACTATCTGACATTTCTCTAGCAGATAGTATTACAGCTATCAGATACGTAGGTATTTGGTAGATAGTATTACTGCTATCAGAAACTTATCTAGCCATTAGTCGCGCTTTTTGAGTTTTTGTGAAGCTATGTGTTAGCTTTCTTGCGATTGAATATTCAGATTTTACGATAAAAATCCTCAAATTTCAATATATTTGGAACGCTTTCTGAAATTAAAATCCGGGCTGTTTCGTTTTCATAATAAAAAAGTGAAACGGCATAAATCAACAACAGAGACAGTCGGCAAGCACTGGGATTCTACCCTGGCTCTCAAGGGAAATAACCGTTCAACCAACGAACGGTAAGGGAATTCCCCAGTACATCATAATGTTATTTTCTTTTTGGAGTTTTTGACCGTTCACACCTATTTTTGCCGTCTGTTATGTTCGACTGAGAGCATAGTATAAAAAAATTCTAAGGGAGCGGTTGCCGTTTCGCGAGTGCTGTTCTAACAGAAGAAAGACCTAACCTACTTACCTACAGTTGATTTTAGTATATTTTGTTTTCAAAAACTTACATACTGATTTTTAATATATCACCGCAGAAACTTACCTGAAAAGAAAGAGAATAAGTAATTAGTAATTATAGCTAATTAAATAAATAACAATTTGTAAATACAGTTTGTAATTACAGAAAAGGTTCAGTATTTATTTCTTAATTTTTGTAATTTAACCATGTGAGTGAGACTGTGATCCTGCAGTCAAATTGCTTATGCAATTTTGCAGGACATTGCATTTATACTAGTGTTACTTAAGGTTTAATAATAATAAATAAATAAATAATAAATAAATAATAAATAAATAAATAATAAATAAACAATAAATAAATAATAAATCGGTACGATCTATTCTGAACGAGCGTACCCAGTGGCAAATAGGCGTGAGTTTATGTACTCGTATGTAATAAAACATTTTATTGCACAAAATAAACATAAAGTAGATAAAACACAAACAACATAATACAAAACGGGGCTTTATTACTAAGTATCTGTAATACATACAATATATTATGCACACAAAGGTTACAACGAGTTCATAAAATAAGTAGGTACTTATTCTGTGTACTTATTGTCTATGTAATTAATACATATTGCGTATATTAATCACGTTTTTTAGTCTTTTTACGTTCAATTTTTATTCGGCTTCCTATCCAGCCAAAAGAGACAATACATAAATTTTATTTTTATTTTTTTAATTCTTGTAACAGTTATCATAATCAAATTATAAACTGGAATAACAATCTCAGAACCTGTTAAAATATCTCACAAATAGAACTAGAATAATTAGTTACTAAAATAACAATATTGCCAATCGACAATTTATTAATTAAACAAAACAAACTGAATTATTTTCTGAATAATGCTACCGAAACAATACAATAAATGGAAACCATTCATATTAGCATCAAAATAGGATTGGTATTCAATTAACTTCCTACTTCCAATCACAAACGAATTTATGATAAAGTTCGTTAGTGCAATTCCAATTAATTATGTTACAGAATAATATTTGTAACGTAATAACATTTACAAATAAAATAAAATAGCAACTTTCGCAAAACGGATCATAGGATGGGTGACCACAAAAAAAAGTTTTCATCTCGAGCTCCTCCGTGCCTCGAAAGGCACGTTAAGCCGTTGGTCCCGGCTGCATTAGCAGTCGTTAATAACCACCAATCTGCACTGGGCCCGCGTGGTGGTTTAAGGCCCGATCTCCCTATCCATCCATAGGGAAGGCCCGTGCCCCAGCAGTGGGGACGTTAATGGGCTGATGATGATGAACATTTACAAAATATCTTAGTTAAAGCACCCCTTCCCTCGCCATCCAACGGGGTAACGCTGCTGCGAGCGTGATGGGCACATTCGGTCGAGAGGTGGTAAAAGGGAGCATTTTTAATTGAGCTTTTTAATAGTTACTTACGTGTACTTTTTTCTTTTTGATTGTTTTAGTTTTAGTAGTATCATCATCATCATCATCACCAGCCCATTAACGTCCCCACTGCAGGGGCATGGGCCTTCCCTATGGATGGATAGGGAGAGGATAGAGGTTAGTAGTATAGTTTTAATTATTTGTAATGTTAAGATTAATAATATTTACTTGTTAAAGCATATTTTCCTTGTTGTCGATTCCGTCGCACACCCGCTTTTTATCTCGTTCTAGCAAATGACAGTTCTGAGTGACAGAAAAGGATAGATATATAGGAAAATGCGACGCAGTGCGACCAGGTGTAGTCCAACCTATACTGAGCTTGTTGTAGCATCGTTGATAATGAAAGTTGTAAATACTTGGAAAAAGTGGGCCATCGATATTACGTAAACTGTACGGTCACGAGCATTAATATGTATACACTTTGGTACCATGTCACATTAACTTTTTTGACAAATTGTACTGTAAGTCTCACTAAAAATGTCAAAATATGGTAGTGCGACAGAGTCCTAAAGTGGGTACATTATATTGCTCATGACTGTACTTAGGCACTCGAGCCGTGGTAGCCAGTTGAAAGAGCTTTAAAGTCACAGGTTGGAATCCCAGTAAAACCCTGAACCTATAATATTCAAACTTGTTTTCGAATTCATGTTTGGAATCATAAATGATTATCACGTCTTAGCGGTGAAATGCGAGTCGAAGGTGTATGACCAACCTGTATTGGGCTGAGTTTCCCTTCAGGTTGCGCTTCTGTAAAAAACCGGACCTGTCAAACCTTCAGGTTAGGTAAGCAGACTCTGTGAGAAACGGAAACAATGTTTGTATGTTTTATATCAATTTGATTTGATTTGTTAACACTAGGAAAAGATGATGTACATAGGCACGGTCACAAATTTTATCAAATATGGAAGGGTGGATTTAATTAAGCGTATATAAAGCTAAGTTACGTTCCAAACATAACGCTCTTTTGTCGGTGTAACTCGGTTAACGGGCGCGTACAATAGAATTAGCTGCTTTTGTGTGTTGTCATTAATTATCAAAACATACGGGCAAGCTAGAATTATAGCTTTATTTAGCGAATGCAAAGAAAGCATAAAACGTAAAAAAAACTTAGAAGGACGTATATTGCCACAATTAGAGATGTCCTTAGAAAAGGTTTCGATCTACTCTGAACAGGCGTGCGTGTATGAAACGATTGGTGAATGTGGAGTGTACAGAACCAAGCTGACATTGTGCTGTTCGCGGATGACACTTCTCTTACATTTAAAATCGACAGAAAGTTAGAGGAATTTGACGAAGCAAACAGCGCTGTGTCGCAGGTTCTAAGTTGGTTTACAGTAAATAACCTAGTTCTAAATGCTAAGAAAACGAAGTGTATTAAATTTGTTCTACCAAACGTAAAGAAAGTAAATAATAACATTAAAATTAACGACGAGAAACTAGATTTTGTTGAACACACAGTTTTCTTAGGAATTACTGTAGATTCAAAACTTCAATGGGGCCCACATATTGTATCACTAGCGGGCAAGCTAAGTACAGCAGCATATGCCGTCAGAAGGATCCGACAACTCACAGATGTACCCACTGCTAGACTTGTCTACTTCAGCTACTTCCACAGCATAATGTCTTACGGTATTTTGCTGTGGGGTCGAGCCGCTGATGTAGAAACTATTTTCATCATTCAAAAAAGAGCAGTTCGCGCTATTTATAAGCTGCGTTGTCGGGACTCTTTGAGGGAGCTGTTTAAAGAAATAAATATACTGACGGTCGCAAGTCAATATATATATGAAAACATTATGTATGTACGTAAAAACTTATCTCTCCTTCCGAGAAACTGTGAAAGGCATACTTACAATACAAGAAATAAACATAAAATTGCTATTCAAAATTCTAGATTAAGTAAATTAAATTCATCTTTTTTGGGGTTATGTATACGTTTTTACAATAAAATACCAGATAATATTTTAAATTTGTCAGAAAATAAATTTAAAGCTCACGTGAAGCTTACTTTATGTAAAAAAGCTTATTATAAGATTAATGACTACCTAAATGATAAAAATGTCTGGTATTGAATGTGTTCCTCTAGTTATTAAATAACTTGTAATGTATATCCTCATTGGTTTTTAAAAGATGTGTTGCTGTTGCAGTTTCTTGTCATTTCTTCTCCTCAGCCATAACACCTTGCGAAATGACGTAAATTCAAAAATGTTACATTGACCTTCAACAAGTTTATCCATGATAATTACGTTGAATAAATGATTCTGATTTCTGATTTCTGGAGGAAGCAAGAGAAGTGTGTCAGGATCGAAGCAAATGGAATTGTATAGTCTCTGTTTACCCTGGTGGGAAATAGGCGTGAGTTTATGTATGTATGAAAAGAACGCTTATTTAATATAGGACTCTGCGCCATACTCGCTGTTTACTGGGCGACAGACAGCATGTTTTTACCTGGTATTTCCATACCTATAAACTATTATTAGACAGAACGATTAATTCAGTATAATGGGGACTTTCCAGGCGACGTTCCCAACATGATATATAGATGGCGTTGTAGAAACTTAACGTGACATTTACCTATTTTCTCATTACTCGAGTACATAATTATTCAAAAATATAATGTAATGGCAGAGGAAAGAGATTGCAAAGCTGAAGTGGCAGTGGGCAGGACACATAGCGAGTAGAACCGATGGCCGCTGGGGTGGAAAGGTTCTAGAATGGCGACTACGCGTCGGACGACGCTCAGTGGGTAGGCTTGGTGAAGGCCTATGCCCAGCAGTGCGCGTCGTACGGCTGATGATGATGATGACATAACATAACTAGCCTATATTATATACGTCCCACTGCTGGGCACAGGCCTCCCCTCAATCAACACGCTGCTCCAATGCGGGTTGGTGGAGGTGTTTTTACGGCTAATAGCCGGGACCAACGGCTTAACAAGAATATTGTACTTTAAAATATATGTTGATGTATTTCATCTACTTATAGATTATATTTACCTCATCGGCAATGGCGCGGCGGCTCAAAGTTCAAAATAGCATTTAAACGAAATTGATTATAGAGTAAGTAAACTTCGGTCTAATAATAAACGGATATTGACTTCGAAACAAAATTGATTAAGTTATAAGTGTTTAATTACGACGAATTTGTGATTTGTTGTTAAATAATTCGCTTTCGATGTGTGGGATATATAATTAAAAGGGATATTTATTTATCTTGATTCCTTTTCGCATTCTGTATGAGAAAAGCTGTCGCCAGTTCAACCCCAGACCATTTTCTCAAGGAGCCGTGGTAACCCAGTTGATGAAACGCTTGCCTGACACTTTGAGGTCGCAGGTTCGAATCCAACACAGGCCTAAAGCAATGATTGTCGAATTTGTTTTCGAATTCATGTTTGGATCATAAATGATTATCACGTACTCAGCGGTGAAGGAAAACATCGTGAGGAAACCAATATTCCCGAAAAAGACATTTTCGGAGGTGTGGGACCTAACCTGTATTGGGCTGGTTTTTCCGTCGCGGGTTGGAAGGTCAGACAGGCAGTCGCTTCTGTAAAAAACCGGACCTGTCAAATCTTCAGATTAATCCTGTGAAAAACGGGATAGTGCTAGGGAGATGATGACTCCTTATATTTTCTCCATAAACATAACATAAACTGCCTATATACGTCCCACTGCTAGGCACATTTTCTCCTTTTTACCTAAAAAACAAAAATGACCCATACATTCCGAGCCCAATCTAATAATAGAGAACCATTTTATATTTAAAAAAAGAACTTTCTTCCGTCAATCTCGAGTCGGGATTGGATTTCTAGTCACAATGCGTTAACAGTTTTACGCACTCCAACGCAAACAAAATCCGAGAAATAAATCTTTTGTAACTGTGTCTGTTATAACTTACTTCCGCAACTTTCGGACAGAGCGCGACTAGCTAACTACTTTCTAACAAAAAAGGATTGAAATGTTCTAAGTTCTTTTCAAACTCGACCATTCTGGAAGCTACGAGAAAATACTTTAAGTTTCTTTAGAAAACTTAGCACTCTTTAATGTATTTTGTTTGACGAGTACCTAAATCTAGGTGCTTAGGAAGGTAACGTGTGTTACGTCATCATCCCCTATGTATAATGCTGACTACACCCCAACGCTGCACACGGCACTAATATATGACGCCATTGATGGCCTAGATTATTTCGCAATAGAAACTGGAAACTGCTGAAGCAGCGGCGCATCGGAAGCGCGTGTGACCTCGAAGACGAGCCCTGGGAACCACTTTGACACACGCATCGGTCGGGTCGAGTTGTGGATTAGTATTAAGTTAATTAAGTAAAACAGTGTATTTTTTCTATCTTGAAGAAATTCCAATAAATTAATTTGTAGAAATTTCGGTTTTTTTTACATCCTTCGACTGTCGCTTTCGTAATTCGTGTCAAAATATTATAAGTAGGTAAATAAATACTTTTTTCTACTCCTCTACTTTAATCTGGCATTTAAATAACCAAAAAGTCTAATATAAGTACATACATAATTAAACTCTTTGAAAAAGTGTACGCTCTATGGCCTATAAAAGCATTGTTTACAAAGTGTAACTGTACTATAATGTCGCCAAAAAAGCATTGTTGTTGTTTTTTTTTTTTTGACCTGGAAACTGGCACCTTTACTTTGTTTGGTGCCATAGATATACTATAAAAAAAAAGTATACATTTGCCGCCATTTTCCCGCGCGTTGGAAAATAAATTGGAAAATTTTTGTGTTTCGTTTAAAATTACGTCGTCGAAGAAAAAGTATTGTATGCAACGTTGTATAACTAGGTCAAAAAATGCTCGTGGCGTCTCTTATTGCGATGTTCGCCAAGGCTCACATCGCAACTCACGCCTCTCGCATTTTTTGACCCTTCTTATACAACTGTTGCATAAAATACTATAGTATAATACCATATCGCATTAAGTTATTTTAATAATTGTTATATTTTTTAACTTAACGTATTATTTTTGCCTTTGGTTTTGGTTTCATACAAGAGCATTAACCCGGCCCTAAGGGGGATAGACCTTCTCTGAGCTGCTCTCCACTGGAGCAATTCCTATTCGGCGCGTCCTTGCCGCGGGGGTGGGCGCTTCTTACTTCAGTAGACTGAAGTGAGATGGTGGCTGAGTTCGGATAGGGTCCCAGACTTACGGGGTATAACGTAGAACCCTTGCCCAGGGATACGGGTGAAGACCTCAACGGTTGCAGAGGGTGAGATAGGAGCCATTGGTACGGCAATGCAGGACGGAAGGGGCGCGTCACAGGGACTGTAACCTGGAACCTGACAGAGGGCAGCAGTAACAGTCAGTACTATTCAGACGCGGAGGACAGGAGTCCTGGTACGGTTTTGAAATAGACTACTCTGGGCGCCATCCCACTCGCGTCAGACAGAGTACATTACACACGATAAAAGAGAAGAGAAGAAGTAGATAACTAGGATCACGCATGTGTCCCAGAAGGGAAAAGCAGAGGTGTATAAGTTCTATTTAATATTATAAGTACCTACTTTTATTTTTTTTTATTCATGCACATTTTGAACCCCAACCATCTCCCCATAATTACATATAACGTTCAAAGGTGTTCATGATTACAGCGCGTATTATTTGTGTATGAAAGAAGCTGAATGGTTGAATAGAGCGACGTAACACCTGGTTACTAATGCTGAATTATTAATAACATGCGCCATACAAAGCCTTGAAACACCCTTTGTGCCTCGCATGCTTTTTTTGATAATACTTTTGTGAGCTTAGTTTCCCTTAGGCCGGGTTTCCACTGACGCAGAGATGAGCGGAGATGTGCGGATTTGACCAATCACAGCGTTCGAGAGAGCGAAAAACGAAGACGCTCTGTCACTCTCTCCCTCACGGTGATTGGTCGATTCCTGCACGTCTCCGCTCATCTCCGCACAGCTCCGCGTCACTGGAAACGCAGCCTAACTCTCAATTTCTTCGAAGTTTTAAAATGATTCAAATGGTTGGAACTAATTAGAAACTAGCGTAGTCTATCTTGTTAGAATGTACACAATTTTACGACATGCCCGAGAAGACTTGCAGCTGAACATGTTTTATGTTTTTTAATTTTAATTTTATAATTTAAAATTAGAAATATAGAAACACGGTAGTACGGAGAAATTCAGAGGAGATAGCATATCTATTTTGTTGTACCCGAAACGGTCTGTGATGTGAAACTCATGTATACGTGAGTTACCAACTTGTACACTTGAATATTGAATAGGCTGGTTTCCAACTAGTCAAATCAGATACTTTTTACTAAACGTCTAATCGCGAAATAACCAATCACGAAAAAAGTAACCTGTGACGTCATAGAAAAACGTGACAAAATGTCGGACTTATTGTTACGTTTTTCATACATAAATTAAGTAGAAAAAAGAAAATGTTTTTCGTTATTTTTAGATCTGTCTTTATTTAGTAATCAGAATTTGATAATTTATTCTTCAATATATTCAATTCTTCAATATTCTTTATTTGCATACTATGATGGTGTATAAGTTTGTAAGTTACATGTATGAGTTTCACATCATAGACCCTTTTGGGCACAATAAAATAGAAGTTTAAAAGAGAGGAGGAAGCTTTTCAAATGGTAACATCAGTATCATTAAGGTATTAATTTATCTGGAACCTAGTACACAACCCAAGCAAGCCTAACGGCTTATCCCTTGGAACCTTAAGAACCATAAGGTTCATGATATCCATCTTAGGACCTCGTATGATCAGTGGCTGAGGCTTGTCTTTGATTAACTGTGGCCCTGCCCACCCCATTAGAGAAAACAGGCGCGAGATTTTCGTGAATTCTGAAGCACGGTTCATCTTACTTTCAAACAATCGGGTTACAAAGTTCAAAAAGATTAATCAAAAATCTCCATACAAACATTCTTCAAACTACACCGCTTTATCCAGGAAACGACCTTAACCAAATCCTAGGTAAATTGCAATTCCGACCCTAAAATATCGCCCCGGAAAATATGTGTTCCGCGTTCCATATCCGTTTTTCTCCCCGGCAGAGAATTTAATCAGCCATAAAAGAATTTCGGGTTACCCGCAATTTAATCTCCTGCGACAAAGTCCTAAGTTCCTTTAGCCGTTGTATCGAAATGGAACCTTGTCGTAAGACGCCCATGAAGAGGGGGGATTAGCCTTTAATTATTATTGCCCTCAGAAATACTTATTGCGAAAGTTTTGGTTCAGTTGGGAAACTTCCTTTTTTAATTTGAGTACTTACTTACATTTTTTTTATATTTTGATATCACTATATAGTATAAAACAAGTCACTTTTTCTGTCCGTATATCTCTATGTACGCTTAAATCTTTAAAACTACGCAACGGATTTTGATGCGTTTTTTTTAATAGATAGAATGATTCAAGAGGAAGGTTTATAATAATAATAATAATTATTATTATTTATTAAAGGCAGAAACAAAACCCATTACAATATAAAATATAGAATATAAAAATATAAAATATAAAAAATCCAATTATACAAAATAAAATATAAAATAGTTAAAATGAAATTTGAAAATAATAATATGATAAAAAATACAATAGGTAGGTACAATACAATACTATTTAAAATTTTTATATATATACTGGGTGTTAGTGACATCGTAACGAATACTGAGGGGGTTGATTCAGACCATGATTCTGAGTTAAAATCAAGTGGAATTTTCCGTCGCAAAATTCATGATTTTTTTTTAGTTTTTTTAAATTATTTTCAATTCTATACTTTTGCGATGGAAAATTCCACTTGATATTAACTCAGAATAATCAGATGAATCATCCCTCTCAGTATTCGTTACGATGACACTTACACCCCGTACAAGTACATACGGTAGCCATATAAGTAGGTATGGGTGTTAGTGACACCGTAACGAATACTGAAGGGGATGGTTCAGACCATGATTCTGAGTTGATATCAAGTGGAATTTCGTGTCAAAAAATTCATGAAAATTTTTCTTTTCTTTTTAATTATTTTCCAATCCATACTTTTGCGACGGAAATTTCTACTTGATATCAACTCAGAATCATGGCCTGAACCACCCCTCAAAGTTTTCGTTACGATGTCACTAACACCCTATACATATTTTGATGCGGTTTTTTTTAATAGATAGAGTGATTTAAGAGGAAGGCTTATATATACATATAATAACATCCATTAAATATTGGAGAAATACTGTTATTTTTGAAGATTTTAATGTGATGTCGTAAATAATTTCATTTTTTTCCTCGGCAATGCACCTGAGCGAAGCCGGGGTGGGTCGCTAGTACTTTATAAAAGTAAGCTTCTTTTTTGACCTAACCCATATTGGGCTGGATTTCTCTTCGCGGGTCGGAAGGACAGACAGACAGAGTTGCTTCTGTAAAAAAACTAGACCTGTCAAATCTTCAGGATACATAAGCGCTAGGGAGGCAATGAATCTTCTTTTTACAACTCTACCATACGTTCTATTTTTTTTCTTATAGACCATAAACGGACAATGGGCTGATCACCTGACACTATAAGGATTGGAGTGGGCTCTATTTTCCACATATATCTATCTATATCTATAGACTCATCCTTGATCCATTATGCATAAGGATCATCATAATATCCAGCTTAGAACTTCGTATCAAGACTGACTGCATATTGCGCCTGGCATCTTGTGGCCCTGCCCAGCCCATTAGGGATTACGTGCGTGAGATTATTCATGCACGCAAATTCCCTTGTTTTGTTTCGTAAGAAAACAAAACCGAAACAAACTACAATTGTATTTTATATATTTTTAGAGAAGTGTGTCAGGATCGAAGAAAATGGAATTCTATAGTCTCTGCTTACCCCGGTGGGAAATAGGCGTGAGTATGTATGTTTATATATTTGTATAATATAAATAGTTAAATGTACTTATTTTATGTAGGTAGTTCTTTTAATTATTTATTTTGTTAGAATGCACTAACCCGCTATTATTATATTTGTACAAAATTTTCCTGTACCCAAAAGTTACCTGGAAGAAATTGTTGCATGAGCAATAATGCCGCTTGTTGTGCTTTTCTGTATATGTCGTCCTTATCTCTGTATTTTGTGGCCATTGTGCTCAATAAAGTATTTTATCTATCTATCAAAATTGATAGCATTTAAAAAAAAATGGATGTATTTACTCCTGACTACCCCTATTGGGAATATAGTCGTGAGCTTATATAAGTTTATTTGTAGCGTCCAAAGATTCAAAGAAAGGCTTTCCTCACACAGTATAAGTACAATAGTCAAGGCAAACGCCCTACACAAGGAAACACTTCAGACAGAGTGTAGTCGAGGCTAATGTTTGCCCAGTTTACACAGACCCCTGACATTTCATGATATCGCGTATATTGTTAGACTAAGCTTGTTAAGTTCAAAGGCTTACTAAACTGGTTACTTAGTGGAAACTTTTCCTTTCTAGGTCATGTTTACGTATTTAAATGTTAATTTGTAAGTGATAATTTATTCATTTTCTCTTTGTCGATTAAATTATTACTTTGTGTAAGTGCATTAATAATAGCAATGTGATTATTATCATTACATAAAATATTTTCTTGCCTCTTAGTTTTTTTAATGCAACGTCATCATCATCATCAACTACGTCACTATTTCGTCGCTTTACAGTGAAAGACCAGCAAAGTGTGAATCAGACTCGCGCACGAAGGGTTCCGTACCATTGACTAGATAAACCACAAATTTCATATAGCTCACCTGTTGTCTTTATTGATATCGAGCAAAAAAGGGCAAAAAAATCGCGGTTGTTGTATGGAAGCCCCCGTTAAATATTTATTTTATTATATTTCTTGTATTTGTTGTTACATCGGCAACAGAAATACATAATTTGTGAAAATTTCATCTGTCTAGCTATCGCGGTTCTTGAGTTACAGCCTGGTGACCGAGAGACGGACGGACAGAGTAATAATAATATGGTCCCGTTTGGGTACGGAACCTTAAAAACCACATTCGGATGTGATTTTTGTTCACAAAACCTCGCAATAGCCAAGCTAGTTTCAAATCAGGTAAGGAATTGGGTAAGTATGTAAGATATTTTGGAAGGTATTTGTATGTAGTTCAATCACCCCAAGGTTGCCTGGAAGAAATTGCTATTTAGCAATATAGATAGGTAGATAGATAGATAAACAACTTTATTGAGCACAATGGACACAAAATACAGAGATAAGGACAACAATAAAATAAATATGGAATATAGTATTGTATTGTATTTTATTTTTTTATTGAAACGTTATGCTAGTATAATTTTTTTTAATAATTTTGCTTTTCATGCAGTTGTTAATTTACATACAGAATTGTGGTATATTTTTTTACCCGGCTTGAAATTAAAATCAAATCAAATCAAGTATACTTTATTGCACACAACATACAAAACAAATTAACACAGATGATGATAGATACAGTACAATCTTTAATTTAATGAAATTAAGGTTTAGTTGAAGAAACGACTTTTGGAGAAATTACATTCTGCGGGATTGCAAAGGCCACATTAAAGCAATTCATCTAAGAAGCAATATTGCTATTTGATATTGCGCACTTGCAATCATTACTTTTTAGATGAATTGCTTCTGTTTCTCGGTTACAGTCAGTTTCACTTTATAATAAAAAAGTTATTATAAGGTTAGTGACTACATAGAAGATATGAATGCATGGGAACTGATATTAGGCAGCCAAATTACTTTTTTGTTTTTTTAAATAACGTGTAAGGCCCTGTGCGGAGGTTTTTCTTGCAGCTTCTTTTCCCCGACTTTACAGGTTATGGGAAGATGCAGTAGTTTTAGGCGTCGTTCGTTATGATGATTCAAAGTGTAACTATGATTAAAGATAATTTTGAATTTGAATTAAATTTGAATTATCCATCTTCTGGCATTCTATCAATACCAACGACTGCAAGTTATATAACTTGCTGCTTGGTGTGTAAATTGCATAATAATATAATATTCTGCTGGAGTCCTAAAACACAGGGTATCCTAGTTTAGGCTCCAGCCTCTACAAATATTACCATGTACATATTTTTGTACAGGAAATTAAGATTTTACTAACTTACTTACTTATATATTTAGTGAAACACCTCAGACAGTTCATTTGAAACTAGCATGAGACAAGCTCTGAATAAAAGATTCTGTCGCAAACGCCAGTTAGTCTCCGTATTTTTGTGCAAAGGTGAAACTTCACTTAACTTTTACTGTGGAGTCTAAAATACGTGAAGCCAAGACAGGTGACTCCGAACCGGGTGAGAGCCTTCAACGCTCCCCATTTGTCCGGCCAAGTAGTTAATGGCATCTGCGGCAAATCTACAATAAGTCACGAATACCATGGTTAGACTCCCTAATTCCATGGAGATTCCCGTTCGACACACTTGTGACTTCATAAAGCGATGCTTGGTAGAAATTACTTTTCTTTGACGCTTATTTGTTGGAAATAACTTTTGTAATATGTACAGGGCGCAGAGCCTTTCCTTGTCGGTATTTCATAACACACGCAACCCACGCTCGTAATACCTAACGGGTTGGGCAGAGCACTAAGTCATTGCAGTAACATGTGGTCATTTAATTCTAGTATTAACATTTTGCATTTGAGTTTGGTTATTTGTTTATGGTTTCTATATATATAAAGATATTTAACATTTTGTTTTTTCTTTACTTACTGCCGCCCAGCAGAGCATCCTTTCCTGAGCTGTACAGGGTATTAGTGATACCGTAACGAATACTGAGGGGAATGATTCAGACAATGATTCTGAGTTAATATCAAGTGGAATTTTCCGTCGCAAAAGTATGGAACTGAAATTAATTAAAAAAAAACTGTACAACGTTTAAGACAACAGGCCCGAGGGTGCCCAGTTGGGCGCGAACCTCGGCTCAGGGCGTCGTCTGAGAGGAAAAATATTTGAAAGAATTAATCGACCCTAGTGGGTCGATAGCGATAAGCGATGATTGAGGGAAATTGTCGACCACGCCGGCGGGGTCGGTATCGGTTTCCTGAAGTGTTTAGTGTCGCGAGCTGATTGGCTGCCTCTATGGCTAGGGCGCTTCTGCACTGTAAAGTCGTGACATGTAAATAAATAAATTAATAAGGGTTCCATTTTTTCTTTTGGGGTTCGGAACCCTAAAAATAATGCAGAGAATATTTATATTTAGTAGTAAAATGTATACGATATGGTCCTGTTGCGGGCAACAGCCTGTGCTTAGTGCCTGCATTGATTATGCATCAGCACTGGTGTCTTTAAAGGTAGAAGCATAATGGAAATCGGAAGTTGTTTTACTTAGTCTGCTATAAAATAAAGCTTATAAAAAAATAACCTACTTTATAGAGTAACTATGTTGAAACTTACTCATATTTTATATATTTTATTTTTTACTTTTTTATTATAATAATAATTTATTCTGTATATTTTTTGTATTTTTTCTGTAACTATGGTTTTATTGGCTGAAATAAATGAGTATTATTATTTATTATTATATGTGGAAATTTGTAATTGGCATATAGATACTTGTGATTTTATTTACTGTACTACTCAGCTGTTGATCTTCCTAAAAGTAAATAAATAAATAAGAAAATCCCTAGACATTTTTTACTAACTTTTTAATTCGGTTTCTTTTTTTATTCATTGTTTTAAGTTTACACAGTTATTATCATAATTAAAGCACATAACGGGTGTTGTTTTTATTCGTTTTGCCTCTTCTTTTTGATGCGAACAGCAAAGGACTTAAACCGTCTGCCGTCGTCTGTTTATCCAACTCGTTATAATCTGGGAGTCTTCACGGCTAGACAGAATAGGCATTAGCTAGGTAAGCGTGATTCACCCTTGACCACGTCGTCACGTACCTTCAGGTGAGATTGTGGTCATACGCGAGCATATTTTAATTTAAAAGAATATATTCAAGTAAGTTGTACCTTGGTAGCTCAGTTCGGAAAACGCTTGACATACATCATAGTATCATGGGTTCGAATCCCGGCTCGGGATGAGTTTGGATCGTGGATAATGAATATGACGTGGTTTCCAGGATTTCTGCCCAGCTGATGGCATTGGGCTCACTCCTACACAGGACATAAACATAGCTGCATCAGCATTTACCTTTAAACTGGTCATCATCCCTAGCATTATCCCGTGTTTCACAGGGTCCGCCTAACCTGAAGATTTGACAGATCCGGTTTTTACAGAAACGACTGCCCGTCTGACCTTCCAACCCGTGAAGGGAAAACCAGCTCAATACAAGTAAGGTTAGGTCACACGCCACCGAAAATGCATTTCTCGGGAATGTGAGTTTCCTCACGATGTTTTCCTTCACCGCTGAGCACGTGATAATCATTTATGATCCAAACATGAATTCGAAAACAATTTCGACAATCATTGGTTTAGGCCTGTGCTGGGTTCGAACCTGCGACCTCTAAGTTAGAGGCAAGCGTTCTACCAACTGGGCTACCATGGCTTCCTTTTTTGCCTTTAAACTTGTACTGGTATAATATTATTGTTTCGAATTTATGCAATATTGAAAGCAATATTATATATATATATATAATATACCAATAAAAGCAATATTGTAATAAAATTTGAAGATCTTATTCGCATAGCATCTCGTTCCCGGGAGGGCCCATCTCTTGCATAAGCAATGCAATTGGCCCTCATTGCGTATTTTATTGTTTTACTCCTCCACTTTGCATTTGGGTTTGGAAAAAAGCTCCGTTGTTCGGGTTTGAAGGTTTTTGATAGGTACATAGAAGTATAAGTTCTAGTGATCCCTAAGAAGGCGGGTAGAGTCATAAGTTATAACTAAATTTGTAGCTACTTTTGATTTGATTCGACATTTGCTTTGGCTCTCATCATCATTCATTCATTCATCATTTGCTTTCGTCTTTTTGATAGATAATTTGCTTTGGCGCTAAACGACAGATATAATTATCTATCATCATCTGTGTTAATTTGTTTTGTATGTTGTGTGCAATAAAGTATATTTGATTTGATATAATTCATATTTATGTGTTTTTGGTTAAAATATTATTTAATGAGGTATGATCCGTGTTTTTCTGGGTTGTTTTCTTCAGCAAGTACTTCAAAATACAACTACTACCAAACTGTACTAGGTGTACTTATCAAAATTTTGCAATCAATATTTTGCTCAAAGTCATGACGCTTTTCTTTGCTTCTCCAAATTGACTCACCAGCGAAGTCACGTAACATCAAACATACGGGATTATATTCGAGTGTTCACGCACGCATCGCGTGATTAAACAGCGGTAGCTGTAAGGTTTAGGTGCTTACTGGAATTATTCTCATATATATGAACATATAAGTTCCTCACACGCACGCACGATAAGCCGTTACCGTATATACAGGGTGTTAGGGACATCGTAACGAAAAAAAAAATGGAACGCCTATTTGATTGTACTAAAAACGATGGTGGGTGTTTTTCTTGTCGCAAATGTTTAATTAAGATTTTGAATTTTTACTGTGCCGCAATGTAAGTCGAACAACGCGGCACACAGACGTTAAACCTACGCACGGCTACGTTACGCGTGCGTGCGTGATACGATGTTGTATCTAGGTAGGAGTTTTCATTCTCTTGTATTTAGATGCTTAGTGGTGCAACGTTTAAAAATGTTGAGTTTGTTGAAGTAGAACACCTACTGCCACGATTTTTCACGCACGGTACCTACCTACCAGTTATTAAAACGTTCCTAACTTATTAACAATAAAAACCCTACTCTTGCCTTACCTTAATTGTTATTCCTTCGGATGAAGTACCTAGGTAGGTACCCTAGAACATGTCACGTCACGTAGGTATGCAACATCGCGTTTCCTCCGCGGTAGGTAGGTATCACACGCACTCACAAACACAACACCTTGCTCTTTAATAAACATCAACAATCTTCCATACTTTTGCCCAGTAAATGGTCTATGATCTATCATCATAGTCGACACTACTCATTTACAGAATGAAACAAACACTCACAAACACGAAAAAAATATCCTCGAAAAACATCACGCGATTCGGGTCAAGCTTAGTATTCGACTGAGCGGACTGCGAAAGCGCGCGGCGGCGTTAGCGCAAAGCATCAAAGGCGCCGACTAAGGGCGCCGACGACGCACCGGCCGCGGCCGAGTCGAGCCGACGACTAGAGAGAGAGAGAGAAGTATGTTTATGGTGCAAGTGACAGAGAAAGAAATAGTATCTGTTCGTATGCCTACTTTATTGGCGAGCGTTGCCCTTGACCCGTGCGCCGGCTATTCACCTGCGCATAGCTGAAGTTGTAGATACGTTATTATTATTATTGATGACATTGATAAAATTTAATAATTAGTAATTTTTATTTGTTTATTTTAAATGTGCGTTCTATGCAGCTTAAAACACAATATGGGACTGAAAAAAATCTAATTTTTTTATGAATTTTGCGACAGGAAACTTCACTTGATACCTATCAACTCAAAGAAATACCTAGTATCTGTTCGTAATGCCTACTTTATTGGCGCGCGTTGCCCTTGATCCGTGAGACTATTCACGTCCGAGTATCCATCAAGACAGATCAAATAAGCCCTAACTCGGAGGTCTTGCGTCCCAGGATCCTTTAATTATGTCTTAGAACCTTCTTGGCCTATGTGGTCCAGTGGTTGAGCGATGGGATGCGGAGGGTCCGGGTTCGTATTCCGGTGGGGACATATCACAAAAATCTGTTTATAAGGCCTTTGGTTGGGACGTTACAGGCTGATCACCTGATTGTCCGAAAGTAAAATGATCCGTGCTTCGGAAGGTACGTTAAGTCGTTGCTCCCGTCTACTAGGTACTTATGTAAGCACGTAGCCGTTACATGAATATTGTACACAGAACAGGATAGGTTTAATTAGTTCTTTACTGATGATTTAACAATGAGATTTAAAACCACGAATAACTTAGTACTTAGTACCTCGGTACCAACATGTAACAAGAAAAATAAGATCACTCCTCTTGGACAATTTTTTTCTTTGAACATGCCGACATTGCCTACGCGGCGGAGTTGCCGAACTATCGATAGGTAGATTATCAATTGTTGAACTTGAAAATTGTCTAAACTATCGAAAGTAGTGATAGTACATTTAGATCGATACTAGCGATAGTACCGATAGGTCTTGCTTTGTAACAATAATGGGTATTGATCTAAAAGATCTATCGATAGGTACCTACTATTGGTTTTTTTTAACTAGGTATCGATAGAATATCGATAGGCAACACTCTGGCGGAGTGTCCGCCCAATTCTAGATGCGATCTCGCTCGATTTTTGTGTAGCGAGGTTTTGCGTAAGTACTTACATACTAAGTTGGTGGATGGTTGACATAGAGGGTAACTAATTACCTAATCTGTGGTGGTTGTGTTAGTTGGTTGTTAGTTATTCTAATGACAACAAAGAATACAATTATTTACTGTTTCAACTGTTTTAGGTAGATAATGGCCCCGATTCCTATGAGTAAATGAATGAATAACCCGGTCGAATTAAAAAGGTATCTCGCTGGTATGCAAACCGTTTGACGTGTGCTGTCAACTTAATTCTGTCGGTTGTTTTAGATTTCTGCTTAAAATTGACGTGTATTCCATAAATTTTATGCCTGTTGATTATCCGTCCATTTAAGAATAAGAATAAAATAAATTTATAATTTACGATAGACAGAGAAAGAAATAGGATCGGTTCGTAGTGCCTACTTTGTAGGCCGCGCCGCCGCCGCGCCGCCGCCGGCGTGCGGCGCGGGGCGCGCGGAGCGGGGCGCGCGGCGCGCGGTGCGTGTGGCCGTTGACCCGTTCGAGCAGCTGTTGTCTCCATTACATCGAAAATTTTCGATAATTTGTCATTATTGTATTTTTTATTGAAATTTTGGTTCTATGCAGCTAAAAGCACAATATGGAATTGAAAATAATTAAAAACAAAACTCAAAATTTCATGAATTTTGCGACGGAAAATTCCACTAGATATTAACTCAGAATCATGGTCTGAATCACCCCTTTCAGTATTCGTTACGATGTCACTAACACCCAGTATACAGGGTGTTAGTGACATCGTAACGAAAAAAAAAATGGAACGCCTATTTTATTGTACTAAAAACGATGGTGGGTGTTTTTCTTGTCGCAAATGTTTAATTAAGATTTTCAATTTTTACTGTGCCGCAATGTAAGTTGAACAACGCGCCACACAGACGCTAAACTTACGCGCGGCTACGTTACGCGTGTGAGATACGATGTTGATATCTAGGTAGGAGTTTTCATTCTCTTGTATTTAGATGCTTAGTAGTGGTTCAACGTTAAAAAATGTTGTTTGTTGAAGTAGAACACCTACTGCCACGATTTTTCACGCACGGTACCTACCTACCAGTTATTAAAACGTTCCTAACTTATTAACAATAAAAACCCTACTCTTGCCTTACCTTAATTGTTATTCCTTCGGATGAAGTACCTAGGTAGGTACCCTAGAACATGTCACGTCACGTAGGTATGCAACATCGCGTTTCCTCCGCGGTAGGTAGGTATCACACGCACTCACAAACACAACACCTTGCTCTTTAATAAACACCAACAATCTTCCATACTTTTGCGCAGTAAATGGTCTATGATCTATCATCATAGTCGACACTACTCATTTACAGAATGAAACAAACACTCACAAACACGAAAAAAATATCCTCGAAAAACATCACGCGATTCGGGTCAAGCTTAGTATTCGACTGAGCGGAAGCGCGCGGCGGCGTTAGCGCAAAGCATCAAAGGCGCCGACTAAGGGCGCCGACGACGCACCGGCCGCGGCCGCGTCGAGCCGACGACTAGAGAGAGAGAGAGAAGTATGTTTATGGTGCAAGTGACAGAGAAAGAAATAGTATCTGTTCGTATGCCTACTTTATTGGCGAGCGTTGCCCTTGACCCGTGCGCCGGCTATTCACCTGCGCATAGCTGAAGTTGTAGATACGTTATTATTATTATTGATGACATTGATAAAATTTAATAATTAGTAATTTTTATTTGTTTATTTTAAATGTGCGTTCTATGCAGCTTAAAACACAATATGGGACTGAAAAAAATCTATTATTTTTATGAATTTGGCGACAGGAAACTTCACTTGATACCTATCAACTCAAAGAAATACCTAGTATCTGTTCGTAATGCCTACTTTATTGGCGCGCGTTGCCCTTGATCCGTGAGGCTATTCACGTCCGAGTATCCATCAAGACAGATCAAACAAGCCCTAACTCGGAGGTCTTGCGTCCCAGGATCCTTTAATTATGTCTTAGAACCTTCTTGGCCTATGTGGTCCAGTGGTTGAGCGATGGGATGCGGAGGGTCCGGGTTCGTATTCCGGTGGGGACATATCACAAAAATCTGTTTATAAGGCCTTTGGTTGGGACGTTACAGGCTGATCACCTGATTGTCCGAAAGTAAAATGATCCGTGCTTCGGAAGGTACGTTAAGTCGTTGCTCCCGTCTACTAGGTACTTATGTAAGCACGTAGCCGTTACATGAATATTGTACACAGAACAGGATAGGTTTAATTAGTTCTTTACTGATGATTTAACAATGAGATTTAAAACTACGAATAACTTAGTACTTAGTACCTCGGTACGGTACCAACATGTAACAAGAAAAATAAGATCACTCCACTCGGACAATTTTTTTCTTTGAACATGCCGACATTGCCTACGCGGCGGAGTTGCCGAACTATCGATAGGTAGATTATCAATTGTTGAACTTGAAAATTGTCTAAACTATCGAAAGTAGTGATAGTAGGTACATTTAGATCGATACTAGCGATAGTACCGATAGGTCTTGCTTTGTAACAATAATGGGTATTGATCTAAAAGATTTATTTATTTTCGATTTTTGTGTAGCGAGGTTTTGCGTAGGTACTTACATACTAAGTTGGTGGATGGTTGACATAGTAGGTAACTAATTACCTAATCTGTGGTGGTTGTGTTAGTTGGTTGTTAGTTATTCTAATGACAACAAAGAATACAATTATTTACTGTTTCAACTGTTTTAGGTAGATAATGGCCCTGATTCCTATGAGTAAATGAATGAATAACCCGGTCGAATCAAAAAGGTATCTCGCTGGTAACTTAATTCTGTCGGTTGTTTTAGATTTCTGCTTAAAATTGACGTGTATTCCATAAATTTTATGCCTGTTGATTATCCGTCCATTTAAGAATAAGAATAAAATAAATTTATAATTTACGATAGACAGAGAAAGAAATAGGATCGGTTCGTAGTGCCTACTTGGTAGGCCGCGCCGCCGCCGCGCCGCCGGCGTGCGGCGCGGGGCGCGCGGAGCGGGGCGTGCGGAGCGGGGCGCGCGGCGCGGTGCGTGTGGCCGTTGACCCGTTCGAGCAGCTGTTGTCTCCATTACATCGAAAATTTTCGATAATTTGTCATTATTGTTTTTTTTATTGAAATTTGGGTTCTATGCAGCTAAAAGCACAATATGGAATTGAAAATAATTAAAAACAAAACTCAAAATTTCATGAATTTTGCGACGGAAAATTCCACTAGATATTAACTCAGAATCATGGTCTGAATCATCCCTTTCAGTATTCGTTACGATGTCACTAACACCCGGTATATACATTTAGGAACTCGTCTTCTTCTTCTATCGTGTGGGTCTAATTCACAGAGCAGGTGTGCCCAATCCAGTTACTCCCCTGTAGATCCGTTTGGCTGATTTTGGCTTTTTGCGAGAAGATTTACCAATCTTCTATCGTGTAGGTTGTGAGGTGGATTACCAACCTCATTAACCCTGGTGTTATTGTTGAGCCGCCAAAATCCCCTGACATGGCTCATGTAACGACTACTTAATTACATCGGTAAATAGCAACTGGGACCAACAGCTTAACGTGCCTTCCGAAGCACGAATCATCTTACACACATCATCTTAAACATTCCCTATTTGTGAGGTAAATCTAGCTCGTTCCAAGCCCGTTTTGGTGCAGGGTGGAAAGTATCCCCTCTGTATTTAGTACGTATTATTTATTCTATGGTTCAACTTTCCCATTCCAAGTCTTAATAACACCATTATTAAAAGTAATTTTCCAACTGGATGGCTCTCAACACAGCTAATTAACAAAATCTCAAGTTACGATTTAATTTATTAACAACTGGTTTAATATTCATGGCAACACCGACGTGATATAGTTAAAGAAAAAATATTATTAAATTGTAAAGAAGCTTTTCGTAAGCTTTTCGTCACATTAGACAGTGGACAGAAAATAAGTGGATAAGTTGGACAGAAAGGGTTACAAATGAGGAAGTGCTAGTAAGAGTAAGGGAAAAGAGACAAATACTGAGAATTATTGAGGACAGAAGAGGCAAGATGATTGGACACCTAATAAGACACGACGAATTTATTAAAAACATCATAGAAGGAAAGCTAGAAGGAAAGAGAGGAAGGGGAAGACCAAGAAGAGCTAACACGGAACAGATTAAAGAAAAGGTTAACGTCGTGTCTTATAGGGAAGTCAAGGAATTGGTGTTTGATAGACTGGAATGGAAAATGCTACACCGACAAGAGCGTGGCTCTTAAATTGATGATAATGAGGCAGTGGACACTTAAGATTATTGTAACCGGAGCGAATTAAACACACCTCCACCATGACGGGGTTGCATACTGGCGAGGTGCCTACTTATTTCGAAAGGGTTTTTATTTATACACGTGACACTTTAATCTCTATTTTTAAAAGGCGACCCGATATATTTTACGTTACGTAAGTGATAACACCACCAATTGCTTTGTACTTCGATAAATAATTCTTATTGGTAACTGTTACCTTATTCGAAAGCCATAAAATATATTTCATTGTAAATAAGTATTAAAGTTATACATAGACAGAATATAATCGATCGGCCTTATCTCGACTGATGGCCACCGTGGTCCAGTGATTGAGCGTTGGCTCACGATCCGGAGGCCCCGGGTTTGAATCCGGGTCATATCACAAAAATCATTTTGTGGTCCCTAGTTTGCGAATACTGTCTGTAAATAACTAAAAACAATAAACCGCTTTAAAATATATTATATTAAGAACCTACCATTCGAATATTATTTTATAGTAAATATGAATCAAGGATATGAATGGCAAAGTAATGAAGTCGATATTATAGTGCGGAGATACGTTCAGAATACCAATAAGGTAACTTGGGATGTGCCTGGGATCTAAATTAGGGTCTGGTGATGTAGATAACAAGATAATAACATGTTAAGGACTATAACGGCCTCCGTGGTCCAGTGGTTGAGCGTTGGGCTCACGATCCGGAGGCCCCGGGTTCGAATCCCGGTGGAGACATATCACAAAATTCACTTTGTGATCCCTAGTTTGGTTAGGACATTACAGACTGATCACGTGATTGTTTGAAAGTAAGATAATCCGTGCTTCGGAAGGCACGTTAAGGCGTTGGTCCCGGTTTCTATACTTACTGATGTAAGTAAGTAGTCGTTACATGAGCTATGTCATGGCCTTTGGGTGCTCAGTGATAACCCTGACACCAGGGTTGATGAGGTTGGTATTCCACCTCACAACCCACATGATAAGAAGTAGGACAATGTTTCACAATGTTCTGGGGTAAAGGGAAACCCTATCTCATTAGGATATCATGGTGGCGCAACCGAGCACATTGACTTTAAAAATGGAACTCATATTTTTCCAACATTCGACTGTTTGTGTTTTATTTTATTTTTAATTTAGCAGTATTCAGGAAAATTTCCGGCCAGGTAAATGGTGCCCAAGGTAAACCTCTCCATAAATGACGTTACAAAAGAAGAAAAAAACTGGATGTCATACAGCCTGTACGAAGTCCGTAATGAGGTCGGGAACAGACGTCGAGTATTATAATAATGACACCAAGCGTTCACACAACAGTGTGAAGGCGTCGTAAACAGAGTTTTTAATATTTTCAAAATGTTCACAGTAGTCAGATAGTCGGCGCCGACCACAGAACAGAAAAGTACACTTCAGTAGTGTTGCCCTCTGGGTAAATTTTCACTGAACCCTGGCCTTTTTTGGTGAACTGCGGCACCCATATACCTTTATGTTTTCCAACTACTTAAATATTAATGTTAATGTGTGTATATTTTAATGTTGTAAATGTATATGTGTGTCGTAGATTTTACCTAAATAAACTTTTTTATTATTATTATTATTACTTCCTCTAACCGCCGGCGGAAGTATTACGACGCCCAACTTTTTACCAATTGGGTTGTGTACTAGGCTCTAGATAAATAAGAAAAGAGAGAGAAAAAAGAAAAGAAAAAAAGCGGAAGAAAAAGAAGAAGAGCAAGGGAGGGGAAGAGGTAGAGAAGGGAGGATAGTAAGTAGTCGTTGCATAAGTCATGTCAGAGGCCTTTAGCGGCTCAATAGTAACCCTGACACTAAGGTTGATAAGGTCGGTAATCCACCTCACGGCCAACACAAGAGAAGAAGATAAATTATGAAATTCTGTTTACCTACTAAATAAATAAGATATCTTAAATTAAGAAAAGAATTTACTTTTTCTATTTATATATTTTAATGAAGAAAATCGTAACAATAAGTGCGACATTTTGTCACGTTTTCTATAACGTCACAGTGTGCTTTTTCAATCAAGTTCCATAGCAATGTCTTTTCTTGTTTTAACGTTTAGTAAAATGCAACTGATTTGACTAGTTGGAAACTACCGTATTCATTATCCAGCAATTATTTATTTGCATTCTGTTTGTATAATTTGACAACATAACAACATACATTATCTCACGGCTATATCCCAATTGGGGTAGTCAGAGGTACATCCATCGCTAAGTACCTCACAGAGCTTTCTATTAGACCAACGCGACGTAAGATGGCGTCTATAAAGTCGAGTCAACTGTGTTAGTGAAAACTAAAAAAGAATATTAAAAACAAAGAAAAAAATAAAAGAAAGATAATTGTCATGTCAAAGTAAAGTAGCGACTTTCAGTCTGATGTGAAAACAAAAAAGCTGAGATATTCAATATTTTGGCCTCGTAATTTATTTTATTTTGTTGTTTCTACATTCCTGTCAACCTGCCCGCGGACTGACAAATATGTTGCGAAAATCCGCAGTAAGTACTAGAGAATATATTGCCCGTTTCCTCGAAAAGAATTTAGTCGCAATACAAACGGTACATTTTCATTGTTATACACTTACGTACCAACTTGTTATGTACAAATTGCACAGTGAGTGATAGGGTGAGAAACAGTATGATAAGACAGAGATGTGGTGTAAAAGTGTTAATGTATGGATTTTTAAATCTGAAATAAACGATATTATTATTATTTAAAGACGATTAGTGACTAAGATTGAGAAGGGAATGTTGGGTTGGTTTGGACACGTAGAGCGGATGAAGGATAATAGAATTACAAAAGCGGTATATAAAGCGAAAGTTGATCGTAGGGCTGGCAGAGGAAGACCTAGAAGGACTTACATTGACCAAATTGGAAATGTCATTAGAAAAGGTTCAGTGCGATCAACTTTGAACCGGCGTGCGTGTATGAAGCGATTGGTGAATGTGGAAGAAGCAAGAGAAGAGTGTCAGGATCGAAGCAAATGGAATTCTATAGTCTCTGCTTACCCCGGTGGGAAATAGGCGTGAGTTTTTGTATGTATGTTGTTATGTACAATTTCATATCGTCAGGTTAAAGGGAAAAACCACGTAGGCACCTTTTTGCTAAATAACATGCAGATATATGTGTGTGTGTGTGTGTGTGGGCGTGAGCGTGTGCGTGTGCGTGCGTGCGTGCGTGCGTGCGTGCTTGCGTGCGTGCGTGCGTGCGTGCGTGCGTGCGTGCGTGCGTGCGTGCGTGCGTGCGTGCGTGCGTGCGTGCGTGTGTGTGTGTTATGATCTCTCTTAAGGTGGATACTGACTGGTGTTACGAGGCGTAATGTAATGTGTTACACAGCGAGCGTTCGTGCTGTCAGTACAGGGAATTAAGGCGCTCGTAGCGAGCATCAACACAGATTTTAAGCACATGACGTAACATTATTATGCTCGCTGCGAATGGTACAATACACCTCGTAACACCTTAACGTACCCTACGAAGCACGGACATCTTCATTACAGGCAACCGGGCGATCAGCCTGCAATACCCTAACCAAACTGGGGATCACAAAGTGATTTTCTTTGTGATTATCCCTACCGGAATTCGACCCCGGGACCTTCGGATAGTGTGATTTCAATGGCGGACTAAAGCGGAGAAGCAGTTTAAAGTGATAGGTTGCTAAAAGCCTATATTTGCAATAAGTACATAGATTACATCAGACCCAATTTTCTCAAGTCAAGTAAAGTTTCGTTCACACGTGTTCCCAACTCGAAGGTATGAAGACAAAAGTAGTTAGCATATCTCACACCACTAACTTCCCAAATTCGCTAAGCACTAAACAGACGAAGATCTTGTACATAAATTAGCTACTTCCAAACTTAGTTGGGCGGCCGCTGGTAAGGAATCTGCCTGTAAAGATTTTTTTTACCCGACTGCGGCGAAGCAAAAAGGAGGGTTATGTGGACCGAAGGATCGTTATGTATGTGTGTATCAAAGAAAAAAATCAAAGAGCAAAAGCTCAGTCACTGAGCCCAGCGAATTATTTGTAAACAGTGCTAAAATTATGAAGCATTAGTGTCATAATTATAAAATGTTTTTGTAGGTGTTTTTGGTCTATTACAGAAACGACATGTAACCAGGAGGTCTTAAGTGCAACCAGTTAATTTATTACTTTGCAAGAAACTGATTGGACTTTTGTAGCTTATCGTACGTCTGTTCCCTTCTAACTTCTAAAGTTAAGGTATCAGAATTTGACTAATGGCGTGGTAAAATACTTACCCAACTGGTTCACTTAAATGTTCAATGCAGCATTTTGTTTACCTATGGTTTGTGTAAAGTTTAAGACGTAAGTTTTTTCTATGTTATTTCACTTTTATATGTGGAAGCGTGTAATTGGCCTTCTGCTAACTACCTTTTGTATTTGAAGCTATTAGCTCTATGAAGAAAATAAAATAAATAAAAATAAAAACAAATAAAGAAACAAACAAGATAACACAACAACAACAACCCAAGACACAACAACAAGACAACAACAACAACAACAAACAACAACATATCAAGACTATTAACGACGGCCTCCTTAGTCGTCTTAAGTTTTTTTATATATATTTGTCATATTCAGTATGATCCATTGTTTTATAAAATATCAGTCAGTTTGTTCAATATAAAAATCAGCACGTAATGTTCTTGCTGTCACTAAGTATGGCTTGAATCACCTGATTGTCAGAAAAAGTAAGATGATTCCGTGCTTCGGAGGGCACGTTAAGCTGTTGGTCCCGGCTATTAGCCGTAAAATCACCTCCACCAACCCGCAGTGGAGCAGCGTGGTGGAGTATGTTCCATACCCCCTCCGGTTGATTGAGGGGAGGCGTGTGCCCAGCAGTGGGACGTATATAGGCTGTTTATGTATGTATGTATGTATGCACTCTCAATAACGACTATGCATCAACCTTAACCATTAAATGCGCATGTAGGATTCCAACATATCCAACCAAATCGTTTCCAGAATGCAACCAAAAGACCGTCTGAATATATATTGAATTCAGCTCAATGGCAAACTTGAACATTTACTGATATTACGGTCTGTATGTGATGTGGCAGCATTTCTTTGATATTTGATTCAGAATGAATGAATGAATAAACATAATAAGTACCAAAGTAAGTAAGGCTGGTATTCACCTCACAACCTACACGATAAGAAGAAAAAGAACGTAATAAGTAACTAGGCAAACACAAACACAGAACACGTACAAAGAAAAACTAAACCAGAATCATTTATTCAACGTTATTCTCATAGATAACCTTGCTAAAACAAAATTGATATTTTTTGAATCTACGTCATTTCGCAAAGTGTTATGGCTGAGGAGAAGAAATCAATCAAAAAAGTAAATAAATAAAAACCCCATAAAATGTAAACCGTGGATAGTTGTAATTGGCTTGAAGCATTTTTTATACCATTTGTAAATCTGATATAGAATAAGCTGTTAATATCCTTTTAAATCATTTTTTTTGTGGTCAATTATAAAAAACTGTATTAAGTACTGTACTTATTTTTAATAAATAAAAGTAATAAATAAATAAATGACAAGAAACTGCAACAGCAACACATCTTTTAAATCAATGTAGGTATACATTACAAGTCATTTAATAACTAGAGAAACACATTTAATAACAGGCATTTTTATAATTTATGTAATCGTTAATGTTATAATAAGCTTTTTTACATAATGTAAGCTTCACATGAAAAATGGGCAAGAGTTTAAAACAGTGTCAGGTGCAGAACTAAGTGCAATGTTTAGTGCAGTGTTTCGTGTAGTGTTCAAGTACCGTGTAAAGTGCGAAATAAGTGAAGTGACGGTGACGAAAACTGCGTAGCTCTGTGCAAGTGTACAGCACGTGTGAAGAGAATAAATTCGTTTTTTCTTGGACTTAATGAGTTTCCCTCCAATCTCGAGACCCACTACCGTAACAAATAGCGATCTCTCAGAAATTGCTTCTTAATTTAAATATTTCCGGTATTACTTACTACTCGACACTATAAAGCTCCTGTGAGCAACTGGCTTGCTTTACAAACGGGGAGTGTTGAATAATATAATATGATTCTGTATTACACATTAATATCAAAAACACGTGTGATTATATTATATTATGTGTGTTTATATTAAGTAAAAAAAAATATGTTCTGCTTAATATAATACATTGAAGTACTTGACAGGTTCGATGGAGCTGGCATGTTTTGTAAACAAAAGTTCCTAAAAATAAAGTGAAAAGAAAAAACACTGAACTCTGAAACTGAAAATAGAGATGTCACTTGAAAATCGTGACACTTGGCCACACCAGAATCGGGTCAAGAAAAGGGGCGAAACTCTCGGCAATCCTTTACAAGTTCCAATCGGAATTTTAATGCGATAAGATAAGGTGCGGAGTTTCTAAGAAATAGTAACATAACTAAAGCTCACGACTATATTCCAATGGGGTAGTCAGAGATACATCCACCGCAAGATCAACTAAGTACGGTCACGGGTACTGATATGTATAAACTTTGATACCATGTCACATTAACTTTTTTGACAAATTAAACCGTAAGTCTCATTAAATTTCAAATATGATATTGCGACAGGGTTCTAAAGTACATATCAAAAATCAAAGTCAAAAATGTATATTTATAACTTCAGTCGTACATTAGTTTAATGGAGTTTCCTTTTAAGCAACAAATTGCCTGTGTCAGGAAAAACTCCGCTCTTCCAGTGTGTAGTGTGTACCTCCACACCTATGTTATATACATATCTGTGTTATATATCATATCCAAGGACAGACAATAAACGACCGTCTTAGAAGACACACGTCTCTTATTTAACTCCACAACTCCGGCGTCCCACAGTGCATGGCGACCCTGCCAGTGCTGCCTTACGGCGGCGCTGCGCACGAGTTAGAAAAAAAAGTGATTTGTGCAAGTAAAAAGGACTAAAAAAAAAAAACATAAATAGTAAATACTAAATATTAAACAAAAAAAAACACATATAGGACCCACAAAGAACAATTAAACCATAAAGTGCACTTAAAATTAAGTTTTAATACATAAGAAAATATAGGATACTAATACTTTAAATTACTTAAAATAAAATAGCATAGCTACTAATCAAGAAAAGAAAAATAATGAAAATGCGTTACAATACGAAATAAATACAAGAAGAGTTGGACATCTGGCGAAAATTACATATATATAAAATGATAAAATATGGTGGGATAAACAACTTATGGTGATGGAATTAAGGAAGATCAGAGATCCATCCAGCGGAGTATTGTTCGAGTCGGATATAAGAGGAGATAAAATGCAGGCAGCCGGGTGATGGTGTAGATGGTGTCTGATGAGGAGGCAGCCGGGAGTTGTGCGAAATCATCGGCTTGCGAGTTTGTCATTACGGAAAAGTGGTTAACAACATTTTATAAATTCGGTTCAGATGCGGCTACCACATTATTTTAAATTTTATCAAGAAGGAAGAAGAGGTATTTACGATTTATTTTAAAAATATATGAAAGTGACTCTTGGTTTGAAAATCACTACTATTATCGAACATTTTTTTTAACTCACTTAGTAAAATATGATGTAATGTTTGTTTAAGCTTGAAGTTAATCGAATTATTTTTAAGCATTTATAAAATTAATCTAAATAGGTGCGCACCTGACCCTATTAAGGGCATTTGAAGACTATTTTGCTTTGCATATTCGTATATCATTTCTTATTTTAAATATAAGTCTAATACGTAGTATAAGCCTCCGTGCTTAACGTTTATAATAACAATGCATAGTTTTAATTCATAACGTTATTAAAATTTTATGCTATTAGTATTAAATGTAAAACAAATTTTCGTTAATAATTGTACTTACATCTTATTATATCGTACTGATATCTTCAGCGAAAAACTATTATTCTTGTCTTAACTCATTTTATTTTCAGATATTAGAAACTCAATTCGAATATATACTTTACGATTTGGGGATTCGTTTGCTTTTGTAGGCGGTTTAAAAAAAATATATAGAATTAACAATCCTTAAACGTTAATAAATTTATACACGTAGTACGGAATTACTTTCAAAACGTAAACTACAGAATTGAATATTTTAACATAATTATTACTGTATTTTTTTCTCTCTCTCTCAATTTCGATAATTCACGAAGTAATACCAATTAAGTACCAATTAGCAGTGGAATAAGTAATATAGGAAAGATCTTTATCAGTCTAGGCACATTGATTTTATCACTTGTGTAATCTTGTGTTTTGAGTCACAGACTAACAGTATTTCCTGAAAAGGTAAGTGTAAACAGTAAATATTCAGCAGCTCATCATTTTGTTTAGAATTGGCATTTTTGTTTATAAGTACGTGACGATTATTAAAAGTTATCCAAATATATTAACATTATTCTATTTTATGTGACTAAATAACTTTTTAGCACACATAGATTACATTCACTTCTAATTCGTAATGAAGTAAATAATTTCAATAAGTATGCAATTACAGTTTTTATACCACTGAATGTTGTTATTTCATACAATGTTTAATGATTATTATTTTAGTAACGAATATTAATAGAAACAATACAAAAACATTCTTAATTTTCTATACAACTACTACTATTGGGAGCTATCCAGCATTTTCTGATTCACAGTTAACGTTGTAGATATAATCAAATCTATTAAGTAGACTTAAACATGACGAATAGATAAATTCAATTTCACTTTATTACATTAAATAATATTATATACGTTATTTCGTGATTGATTATTAACTTATTCATTAATTATTACTTTTACTACAGAAAACCATACGTAGATAACTTGATCTATCAATTTAACACGTATAGCAATAAAACGCATGAAGAACTTTAGGAAACAATAAAACTATTAAGCAGGTAAAAGTCGTAAAATTAGAAATAAAACATGATAAGTAGGTACAATGATACAAAAATATATCATCGTTTATCATTCTGCTTAAAGCGTCACTGGATACTTGTTATTGCAATAGAACAATTCGCTTACGTTGCAGTTGTATGCAAGATAGTTGCATAGAAGTTCGAATAGCTGGTTGATTAAAATAGCCCTGCAAATGGCTACACGTTACAGGTTCGATTCCTGTTGTATTTTTCAGCTCTTCATTTTTGAGAACAGTTACTTTTTCTAGTTAAATGTTTACACTTAAAGAATTATTTCAATTAACTAGTTGATTTAGTTATCCATTAATATTCTGTAAAAAATATAGGTACTCACTTCGAACTGAGCAGCATTATCAAATTCATAAGTCAGGACAAGAAGGTCTACATTATTAAATACAAGTAAGAATATATCAGTTTAGTGTGTATTGTATATGTACAATAACTCACCCGTAAAAAGGATAGAGCTTAGTAACGTCGCAATTTGATTTTAGCTGACGATCAGAAATATTTCTACTTCGCTCCAGCTCAAGTAACTGGGAAAGTAATCATGATGTGTATTCGTGATCAGTAGATAATATACCTATATATTTAAATATTTTTTGGATTTTCATGTTTATTGTGTTTATTTAGTAGGTACCGTTCGTCCTTTTGATTAGTAGAGACGCGTTTCCAATGTAGGAATGTTGATGTTTTAAACAAAAGAATCATTTTCATGCGAAAAAAAAAATGTATGTAGTAAGTGGAATTATAAAAAAAAATGCTTTAGTTAGCTTCACGAAATGACTTAAAAATGGTATTAACACTTTGGTAGATAAGCTTACGTAAGCAACTGGACTGATCACCCAAGTGCAACACGAATGTTTTGTTAGCCGAAGCGTTATTTAAAATTAATGGAATGAATGTATTGAAAAAAGTAATGATATGAAATTGAAAGCTCAAAATAGGAATGAGAGTAAAACGTAAAAAGAAAGTAAGTAATATCAATATGCGGTACACGTATGAGGTACATAAGGTTCAGGTCCTTCTGTTTGTCACAGTGTGAACGAGCTTCCTCTGAGAATGCTGTTGGAGACCTTTATGTAGTTGTCTTAATTCTGACCCTATAGATAATACATTGTGGGTCAGATCCTTCCATTCGATCATGGTGTAATCGAGTATTCTCCGTGAGATAAGTTGGTGTCCAAATGAGACTTAAAAATGACCACAATTGTAAATAAGGATGTGCGCACAATCCATATTGAGCACAATGTTGCCAATAAATGAATGAATAATTATATTAAATGAAAGAAGAGTACCTCATATAAATATATTAATATAAATAAATGAATAAATATAATACGAGTAAGTAGCCGGCTACTCAAAATAAAATACCAAAGGGATGGTATTAAGTGTACCGATATTGCATCAAAAGGTTTGGTAGGAAGAGATATTGCATCAAAAGAGGTATTGTAAGTAGCGATATTGCATTAAAGGTTTGTTAGGAGGAGATATTGCATTAAAGAATTTGGTAGGAGGAAATATTACATTAAATGTTTTGATAGGAATCATTGAAATGGATTTGGAAGTTGTTTTTGTTAGTTGTGTGTGTTGGTTGTTGTGTGAGTTGGTTGTAGGATACTGCATTAGAAGGAGAGGCTGTGCAAGTTGCGATAATGCATAAAGTAGCGATAAAGAAGTATTAAGTAAATAATGAATATTAAAAATGAAAGAAAAAAAGTTGAATAAGCAGCAAAGGACAGAATAAGAGAATTGTTTAAAATGAAAAAGTGTTCAATCTGATTTTAGATTTGACAAAATAAATTAATAGATCATGAACGGAACGTACCTACGTCTTTTGTCATCCTAATACTATAATCTTAATAAGTATATATTCATTACTTATAATGAAAAAAATATTATAAATATGAATAAAAATATAGTAATTAAATAAATAAATAAAAAACACCATTAGAAATAAAATAAATAAAAATAAAAGTAAATATCTGTGCATTGTTGTTATTATTATATTGTAAGAATATTATTGTAATCAAATGTTAAGATAATTATGATAAGGTTAAGATTTTAAGGCGGTAACATTTCCATTATTTTTCCGATAGACCAGTTAATTTTACTTTAAACAAAATCAGTTCTTAATGATAGATAAAGTATGTATAGGTATAATGTATCGTATGGAAACAAATATAATAATACAATTTTCATAAGAAACAGTTGTCATTACAGTTATTAAAATTGCTTTAAGTAGGTAATTGCTTTGTATGTGTAATTTTTAAAATTGTTACTTATCATCGATATCATATTATTGTTTTCGTTGCTAAGGATTATTTTAATAAAATGAATTAGAATTGATTATGTACGAACAAAAATACACTTTCATAATATACACGTAATACTGCATAATATTGTGATTTGTTAAATGAAATTTAGGTGACAATAATACAAATGAGGTTATAAAAAAAGGTAAATTAGAAAAAAAAATACATATTGTACTGAACTTAAATTTGTAAGTCATAGTAACATTTGCCTTTATATAAGTATGAATGTGTAAAAAAAATTAACTTGTATTAATTTTTTTTCTCTAAAAGGAGGGAGGTGTAGTGTGTACCTCCACACCTATGTTATATACATATCTGTGTTATATATCATATCCAAGGACAGACAATAAACGACCGTCTTAGAAGACACACGTCTCTTATTTAACTCCACAACTCCGGCGTCCCACAGTGCAAGTGTAAGTCCATCATAATTATAGCTCATGACTGTAAACACACCTCACCGAGCTTTCTATTAGAAAGTAATAGGTTGTGAGCCGTATCGCCGTCTATAATGATCGAGCCAACTGTTTTAGTGAAAACTGCACTTAAGATACATTAATAACTCATTGGCGCAAGTCCGGTACCGAAGATCGACCCAGACTACTATGGAATGACTACTGGAATGACTAATATAGAATGAGACTACTATGTATGGAATTATCATATAGAACGGCACCTCTTCGCTCCCCACCAGCGGCTGAGCTAGGTTTACCTCACCCCCTCAGTCTCACAGTCTTACTTTAGTCTTCAATCGTATGGGCGTCAAACGTCACACACATAGATGCGCGTGTGCGATAACGTCAATGTCTTACGATTCTTTGATTGTATGTACACTGTAATTGTCATTATAATAATATATAAATCTTAATTTTAAAAATTGTCTTAGTTGTTAATGTTTTATACAGGGTGTTAGTATCATCGTAACGAATACTCAGGGGATGGTTCAGACCATGATTCTCAGGTAATCCCGAAAAGTTTTCGTTACGATGTCACTAACACTCTGTATAAGTCTTAATTTGAGTAATTATGTTAGTTGTTAATGTATTATATTATATACGATGTACTTAGTACTTAATACATAAATAAATGTGTAGTGAGTGCTTGTGTAAAACAAAGTATTTCGTATGAAGTGTCCGGGGTGTGCGACACAGAGTACTGTGTTCCACTTTTTGACACCATAGCAACCCTGTCATATCCACGTGCTATACCCATGAGTCTATAGTACGAAAATAGTGAGAAACCTCCATATAAATTGAAGATGGTGACCTTTTTTGCCGCCGTCTCCCTCATGCATAGGCAATGACACTAACGCAGCAGGACCACGTCTTGTGTGGTTCAGGGCATGAGAGATCGAAAAATAGGGGATTTTCTACTCAAAAAAAAGTAAATTGGAGTTTTGTTTTGTTATCTGCGGTCACGATCCGGAGGTCCCGAGTTCGAGTCCCGGTGGGGAAATATCACAAAAATTACTTTGTGGTTCCTAGTTTGGTTAGGACATTCTGTAATGTCGGCCTCGCCGACCGGCCTGTGCCGATCACCTAATTGTCTGAAAGTAAGACGATCCGTGCTTCGAAAGGCACGTGAAGTCGTTGGACCCGGTTACTACTTACTGATGTAAGTAAGCAGTCGTTACATGAGTCTTGTCAGGGGCCTTTGGCGGCTCAATAGTAACCCTGACACCAGGGTTGATGAGGTTGGTAATTCACCTCACAACTCACACGACAGAAGAAGAAGAAGATTGAATATAATAAGCTAGATGAAAAATGTTAGAAATAGAAGCCAGATGATTGTAAATCATTCTCATTTTAAAAATAGTATTTGTTATTTTCTTTATTTTTAAACCAAGTTCCCATTTTTCACAACAAAGAGTACGGCTTAAACAAGTTCCATTAAATGTGTAGTTACGACATTTCGTAAAATTTACTTATCTTTAAGCGCGAGAAACTGAAGTCTATGTTTATCTCATTTGACTAATTATCATAATTATTATTCTGATTCAAATCAGGTGACATGAAGGTAATTTAATTAAAGGCTTGAACCTTGAAGCTTGGGCTTACGCTATGGCTTGAAGTAAGCTTATGAAGACAGGAGTCGACGTTAATGTTGTAATTTTTAAACACGCGTTTACACAGGAATGTACTAAATAACTTAAATAGTAACCTTAACGCGAAAAGTCCTAAACGCGAAATGTCCTAAACGCGAAAAGTCCTATACGCGAAATGTCCTAAACGCGAAAAGTCTTAAACGCGAAAAGTCCTAAACGTGTAATGTCCTAAACGGAGTATTCCATAGTTATACACAACTTACACCAAATCCTAAAAAGAATTTGTCGCTCGCCATATTTACTACGAGTTATATAACACCATTGTTTGTCGCGGTAGCATATCTCGTGCTTTCTTGAATAAGTTTGCGGTCATAAACTTGGTTGCTTTTGAAACATTTCGCTAAATGTCCCATAATATCGTCGTAACGAAATATTTAAGGCGTTTTAGATGGCAAGCCGCGTTTTGTGTCTTTCGTGGTTTCATAGCATTTTATTATGCCTTACATGGTTAAGGATGATAACAAAAGTTATGATATAACATAATATACGCTAACGACTATTTTCTTCTTTTTTTTTCTGCAATCATGCGGAAACGTTGTGCGTCGCTTCTCACGCGGACTCGAGCCAGCCCCAACAGTATCCTGAAGACGTTATGTGATAGGTGGGACTCCCCCCTTCTAAAAAGGTGGATGGAGCTTCACACCCTATAATTTGAACTTATGATCGCCCGAATAATGTCCTACTAACACTAGTTTATAAGTCGTTTGTATACTAACATTCTATGGACTTTGTCCAAAATAAACGATCTTTATTTTATTTTATTTATGTATTTATTCTTCTATCGTGTGGGTTGTGAGGTGGATTACCAACCTCATCACCGTTGGTTGTTGGAGGTTTGTAATCCACCTCACAAGCCACACGATAAGAAGAAGATCTTATCACTCATACCCAAAAACAAAGATGAAATTACAAGGATAAACGAAAGCAACGTTGTATAGAGCTATCTAAATCCCTTATTAACTCATTACCCAAAATATTATGATGAAATCATATTAAAAACATCCCAACACTTAATTTCAAAACCACAAAACCAACTTCATAATTGACAATTCAAATGAAACTCTACAATCCGTAACTGAGCTTGGAATGAATAGATTTGAGAAACTATTTAGGAATTTGCGTGAAGCCACTGGTTTAATAACAGAATAGCAACAGTATTAGGAAGTCGCTAATTCTCTGCCCTGGCCGGATCATACCGGATTCCAAGGATTACAAGCGCGTTCAGTGTAATGTTGGTAGACCTGCCATTGTTGGTATTATGTGTGAGAATGTAATAGAGTTTATTTTACTTTAATAACTTAAAAGTCACTGTGCTCCATTCATTCGTTCATTCATACCCATTTGTTATAATCATAATTAAGGTGGAACATAATATTAAACACAACAATTCAGTACAATTATTGATTATATTTCAACTAGCGACCCGCCCCGGCTTCGCTCGTGTGCAATGCTGAGGAAAAAATTAAATTATTTACGACATCACATTAAAAACCTCAAAAATAACAGTATTTCTCCACTATTTAATGGATGTTATTATACATATAAACCTACCTCTTGAATCACATCATCTATAATAAAAACTGCATCAAAATCCGTTGCGTAGTTTTAAAGATTTAAGCGTACATAGGGACAGAAAAAGCGACTTTGTTTTATACTATGTAGTGATAAGATAACAATTTACAAGTCTCAATGCGCGGTAAGAATTAGATCTGTCAAAGTACATAAGCTAGTGTTATGTCGTTCATTAGTATAGTGATATTGTATCAGTCGACATTAGGTCAATTATTTTCTATCTAACAATAGTAAGAAGGTATATTTATGTGACGATGTGCTTCATAATAACAATATTATAAGATATTATCTATCTATCCTGTGGTTCCCGACTTGCTTGTAACTAGGGACCACAGAGTAACTTTTGTGTTATGTCCCCACCGGGAATCGAACCCAGGACCTCCGGATCGTGAGCCCAACACTCAACCACTGGATCACGGAGGTCGTTGTGATAATAACCGCGTAAACCTCAAACAGTGTATAAGAAAGCATATTTGAAAAGGTTTTTTGTAAATACTTTTATTGCGTCAAATCAAATGTAAACGTCTATTACGACCACTCAAGCGATAGAGGAAACTTCAAATAGTTCGCGTTTACATAGAGGCCCAATTTGGCAAATTGGAGGGCACAGAACCAAATAGAAACCATAAAACTATATAGGAAGTAACGAAAGTATAGCCAAAAGTCTTTTTAGGCAATTTTGTGTCTGTTATGGGTCGCCGAAGCTGAACGGAAACCGAAGTAATTATTGATAAAAGGAGTATATATGTGGGCACATAATATTTATTTCTCTTTTATATTTATTCTATTACTAGCTGGTACCCGCGACTTCAACTGCGTACGTTTAATTTGAATATTAAGGATTATATAAATTATATCGGTGAGGTGTGATGTGCTGTCATGAGTACAAATATGACTTTGAAACCATGTCACATTAACTTTTTGACAAATTAAACCGTAAGTCTCATCAAATGTCAAATATACGACAGGGTTCTAAAGTGGGTACATGATATTGTACCTCTGACTACCCCAATTGGGATACAGTCGTGAGCTTATAAAATGTTTCTCTCGAGAACCATTATAAGCAGTCTTAAAACAAAGATGTTATTAAAGTACGTATAGGATCTTTTTAAGATAAACTCGAGATGCAGACAAGAAAGATAAGCATTTGATATTCCGAGGATTCTTTTATTTTTAATACTTTAAACTGCTCGGATTTTTTTTTTAAGAAAGCGTACAGTATTTCCTGGTCTAGAATAAAAAAAAATAGAACCGCCACACTGGCTATTGGAGCTACTAAAAAGATTGCATTAAGAAAAAGGCTTTCTTGTTTCTGTTTCGGTTGCAAAAAAAAGCTTTAGCCCAATCTGCTGGACGAAATTTTTGTAACAGTAACATAGAATAAAAAATAGAACAGGGGGTTTAAAATTGCCACATCGAAGCAATTCATCTAAGAAAGCAAAATTGCAATTTGACATGTGCGCATATAAAAGTAAGTGCGCAATGCAAACAAATGTCAAACAGCAATATTGCTTTTTTAGATGAATTGCTTCGATATGGCCCCAGTACCTACTTCTCCGCCCAGCACCAATTCGTATTCAGGGCCGACCTCGTCTTCTTGTGGAAGCCTCCACTTCTCTCGTGTGGGTTATGAGGTATGATTACCAACATCAACCCTGGTGTCAGAGATATTATTGAGCCGCCAAAGCCGTTAATTTAAGCGTGAGTTATTCTCCTTGTAGCTACAGAGATATTTCCTTATAAAGTCAAGGAAAAAGCCTAATATCAGCCAAATGGTTGAAGCTAACGATCCGTAGTACGTAGGCGGCTCAATCGCCAGCCGTGGTTTACGGTTGACGCGTAATTATACACTACATTAAGGTGCCTTTTTTGTCATGGTGTTTTTCGTAGGATACGCATTAGGCATTTATATTTCTCTTTTTTCTTTTTCTTTTTTTTTTCTTTGTTTTTATTTTTTTTTCTTTTCTTTTTTCTTTTCTTTTTTTTAACACAAAAGCTCACGGCTGTATCCCAATTGGGGTAGTCAGAGGTATATGATATATCCATTTCAAGATGAGCTAAGTACACAGGTCTTTCCTCAATCACCCGGAAGGGGTATAGAGCATATTCCACCACGCTTTCCAACTGCGGGAGGTGTTTTTATTTTTACGACTAATAGCCAGGACCAACGGCTTAACGTGCCTTCCGAAGCACGGAATCATCTTTATCGGACAATCAGGTGATTCAGCCTGCAATGTTCTAGCCAACGGACGGTAAACTACGCACTTTTTAAGTAGTTTCCGACAGACTTTAGCTCGACTATTTCTCTTCCTACCCTGCACTGGCTATCACAACTTTCCATAATGAAGAAGTCATCAACAGTAGCTCAGCTACGAGTGTTCGTTGAAAACTAATTAGTCTTCGGCTAACGAAGCGCCTCAACCGACTAATTATGAAGAGGAAACGCAATCAGGCTTGAAAATATTCTAGCAAAGTTTGAAATAACATTCAAGATAGGCTTATTTTTTGCCCATAGTAATTAGTCAATAAAAAAACTTAAACACGTCTACGGAGAAATTACGCTCTAAAAAGTATGAAACAAGAAAATATTTCTCTGAAATTCTTCCGAATAGAGATGTTTAGGAGATAGCCGCGGTGGTAAGCCGTAGCAAGCAAACTCTTAGGACAAATAGGCATATGTGTGTATACATATATACATAGTAGTCAAACACATAACTCTCCTTTTTGCTTCGCCGCAGTCGGGTAAAAACAGGATGACTTAGCGTTCCCAAAATCAATGTTTGACCTTATCCTTATCACCCCTGATGTCAGGGTTACTTTTGAGCCAAAAAATATAAGCTAAAAACTGTAAAAACCAAAACCCAACGACGGAAAAATCACGCTCTAAAAAGTATGAAACAAGAAAATATTTCTTTGATTTTTTCTGTAAATGTTGCTGTAAAACTCTGAACAATGATAAATCTTAAGATTTACGTAATTTATCTTGATATTGAATCAATCTCAAAAGACAGTCCCACAAAGTGTCCCCACAAGGAATCGAGCCTAGAACCTCCGGATCGTATGCCCAACGCTCAACTACTGGACCACTGAGGTCATCGTACATGTCTAAACACCTCTTTTTACGTTTATCGGCGGTGGTAAATCTTTGACAGTTTTCCCAAAAAAAAAACCCCGCCCGCCTCTTAAAATATTTAATTTTCTCGAAACAGTTTTATAATTTAATAGTAAAAAACATATTTTTCTTCATTCATTTCTTTGGCGCAAAAACGGTTAGTCACGTGACATTTTTCCCATTTACATCACATTGCAATGAACAAAGAAACTGTCAAACAGTGTAACTCGAAACCTGAGAAATAGTTTTTGTTTATTTTGTGATATATGAAGCCCAATCATGGCCGCCCAAGTAGCTAATTATTGAAGAATGTTTCGGGTTTTTACTATCATCAATTTGATTAACTTGATTGACAACCCCTTCTTGATAACCCTGACACCAGGGTTGATGAGGTTGGTATTCCACCTCACAACCCACACGATAAGAAGAGAATAACTTGATTTACCGTAGTTCGTACTTTTACAGTAACATAATAATCCAATTTGAGTCCGAAAGCTTGTGAGTGTTGCAGAATACAAAGGTATTGCAAGCTTCAGACAATACGGACAGAATAGAAATAAGGGTACAAGGTGCCTTGAATCTAAATTAGAGCTATTAGTATTTACGAGATTAGTCCATACATATAATGCACGGTTCGGTGAAATTGATTTATTTGCGGATAGTAAACGAATTTTTTTACGTAATATTAAATGTAGCATGGAGAGTATTTTACAGAAATGCTGCACCGACAAGAGCGTGGCTCTTAAATTGATGATGATGAAATGTACTATATTTAATTGAAGTACTTAACTGAATTACTTTTCTATTTACTATCATAATAAGACATTTTTAAATTATAAAGTGATACGGACTGTTGTGTGGTATTGACATAAATTGTATTGACATAAACACACACACACATACACACACACACACACACACACACACACACACACACACACTGCCTCTTCTCTTTTTTTTTCCTTTGGCATCCTCTTTATATTTTACTAGGTATGTAATTATGTGGATAGCTGTAATTGGTCTTACATATTGTAAATGAAATCATACATTGTACAATTAGATATAAGACTGTTGTTGTCCCAAATAAAATAAAATAAAAAATAAATAAAAGTATACAGGGTGTTAGTGACATCGTAACGAAAACTTTGAGAGATGATTCAGACCATGATTCTCAGTTGATACCAAGTGGAATTTTCTATAGCAAAAGTATGGAAAAGATTCAAATCCCGGTGGTGCCCCTACTTTGACCCGTGCTTCAGAAGCCACGTTAAGCCGTTGGTCCCGGTTACTATTTACTGACGTAGTTAGTACATTATGGTGTCACTTACACCCTGTAGAGCACTTACGACACTACCTCAGGTGTGATGCTTTTACAGGATATGTCTTGACGTAATAATTTGCTCATGTTGTCTGCTGCTATTTTACGAGTGCCTCTCTTCGAGTATCACATTGTAAGTACACCTAATCATCTCCCTAGCGTTTGCCCGTTTTTCACAGGGTCCGCTTACCTAACCTGAACATTTGACAGGTCCGGTTTTTTTACGGAAACGACTGCCTATCTGACCTTACAACCAGCCCAATACAGGTTAGGTCACATAATAACACAAATAAATAATTACGTGTATCACGTGCTCAGCGATGAAGGAAAACATTGTGAGGAAACCCACATTCCCGAGAAATGCATTTTTGGAGGTATGTGACCTAACCTGTATTGAGCTGGTTTTCCCTTAGCGAGTTGAAAAATCATCATAGGTAAGCGGACCCTGTGAAAAACGGGATAATGCTAGGGAGATGACATACTAGTAAATTCACTATCCCTAACACAAAACCTCTTCACCCAGTAATAACCAATAGCCTAATCTAATCGGCACCCCATAACGTTATTCCAATCAGACGTTTCCAGACGCGATGACGTCATACGTCTGCCAACATATTGGCCGCCCTCGCCCAAGGTCGGAGTAATCCACAAACCTTTATCCGTTAAATATTAGATATTCAATACCGATTGTAATATCATATTTCGGAGATATTGTTTTAGTTTTTTTAAATTATTTTCAATTCTATACTTTTGCGATGGAAAATTATGAGATTAAACGAACTTACCTGTAAGTGAAGTTCTATCTCAATTATACGAAGCTCCTTGTTCGAGAGGTTTTTAACAGTGTAGTCTACGTCTTATGCTCCAGCATCGTCACAATTTTCAAAGCTCATATCCAAAGCTAAAAAAAAAAGTTAGTTTCCCGCTTCCGAGCGCACCTGTCAACTAATGTCATTATGTTTAAAGCATGTTTCATGGACAACTCCATCACCTGTGGAAGCTTTAGGGCGGGATATTAAAATTGAAGGGAGGGAATCCTCTCGAACAAGGAGCTTCGTATAATTGAGATAGAACTTCACTTACAGGTAAGTTCGTTTAATCTCATAATTATACTCGCTCCTTGTTCGAGAGGTTTTTAACAGTGTAGATGTTCAAAGTTTAGTTGGGAATGAAACATTTAAATTGAAACGAGTACCAATAATATGATTATTCATTAATGAATAAAGTACATACATTGTTATCACAAAAGCTAATTAAGCTGCCCATGACTTTAATCCCAATAAAGGCAGTCAGAGGCACAGCCGTCTCCTGATAAACTCAGCGCGGCGTTCCACCAAACGTTTTGATATTATCATGTAAAAAACAATAAGAATAATAACTGTTCGCTAAACAAGTTTCACCAGTTCTCAAGAATGGAATCGATATTATGTATGTTATATATGGTTATACTATACTGTACTAGAATAGATACATAGTTCTAAATAATAAAGTTGAAGTTGAGCAAGTACATTAAATACCTATTTCACATTACTATCAATTTCACAACAAAATAACTACACAAGAACAAATTTCTGATGGAGCTCAACATCAAGATTGGCTATAAGAGCCTCACAGGGACCTCACCATAGAGCACATTTCCGAAGCTCTTGAACAACAACGATAGTTATAGTCGAAAGGACTGTGAGACTTCATCATATAGTATAACACTCATTTTTCATTGGCACACCAAGGGCTACAATAATTATCAAAGTTACACATTATTTGTTTACATACATAAAAGAAGAAGAAATACATAAAGAAGAACGGGTAATGACGAGGGCACCCAGACACAAGATTGATTGTAACATCCTGTGCTAAGTTGGCAATTGTTGTCGACATTGAGTAGTTAAATGAATCCTAAGACAACATGTCAAATTGATTAGAGAAAATACAAATATAAGTGCAAGTAAGAATTTCGATACATTTATTCAAATGACCTTTTTCATTAAAATATTCAGAACCACTGAACTAAACTTTCCTCTTTATTATAAGATATTGTTAAATGAGGCTGAAAGTATAAAGAGGGGAAGTGCATTTACATTATGTACTTGTGTGATAATTATCTTCGGAATAATTAAGATTTTGTTTTTATTAAAATAGATTACCTGAGCCCACGTTATTGTGTATTACCTAATATCGACCATATGGGCTTGGTAATAACATTTAGTATAATTTTTTATGTGGTAATAATAAATAAAACTTGTTGTGGAATTTTTTCCTATTCCTCTATGCAACCTTTCACCCACCAATCAGATGATAGAACAACGTACACACAACACATTAACACACATAACATTGTTTACGCAGCTATCTCTTTAGTGTAATAATTATTGAATTTGTTTTTAGGACAGTAATAGTAACGTCCTATTATTTACTGGAAAAATAGGATAAACATATATTTATCATGAAAATATTATTGTTACTTCTCCACTGCAGTTTGGTTCCGATTGATTAAGTGGAGGGACATTATTGTTGTAATTTTTATATTAATTGTAAACTGTGTTTTGGGCTGATCAGCAACAACATAATAAATCTACAACAACATAATTTAGAGAAAACGCTAATGGTGATGTAAGTTATATGTTAATAATGAACTATTTTTCCTTCCTTTTCACCTATGAGTTAATAATAAAAAGGGGAACTATTCTATCTAACCGAACTAGGTATCAATATTTTACAATTTCGAATGTAATACTTGAAGGAAATTTTCATTGAAGTTATAATATTATCAGGTAGGTACCTCAATTTATACTGAGATTAGTATTGTTATTCCTGATTAACAAAGACAGGATTTGAATCTCATGTCTTAATGATAATGCTAAAACTTTTAGTGATAGACATTCGGAATTAATTTTACCAGAATTTTGAAAAAGTAAATATCATAAAGGTAGGTATATTTGCTTGTGCAAATTTTCCCATTATAACTTTAAAGGGAATTCTTCCTCCTCATGAGGTACTATTCTTAAACGGCCTTGCTGCCTGGGCCACTGTTGATACTAATGGCTGTGAGACTGCTAATACATCTGGTTGTAGCTCTGCTACTACTGCTGGCTGTAGGGCTGCTGGTACTGCTGGTTATGGCACTGCTGATCATGACTGGTTGCATCACTGCTTTTATTGCTGGCTGTGGGGCGGCCTGCTGATACTGTTCCTTGTGGGCTTTCTGTTCATGCTGTTGGCTGTGGGGCTGCCTGCTGATACTGTTGTCTCTGTTCCACAGATCCTGTTGCTATCTCGTTTACTCACTCTTCGGGCAATGTTATTCATTATTATTTATGTGCTATTTGAATTTTATGATGTTGGTTGAAAGAATTTAATAGCATTATTCTCTAACCATGTCTTGTGTACAGTTATCTCTTTTGAAAGTAATCTCTGACATTACATACTATTAATACTTTGATTTCTAGCACAGTTGAATCATCTGATAAAGATGTAAAGGCCTGTGATGATGAGGTTGATTAATAGAACAGAGGCTTTTAGGTTTTGAATTGTCGGTTATTTCTTCAGAATTTGTACTCTCATTATTTTATAATAATCAATTTGACATAATAGTCTATTGTTTCTCAGCATTAGTCTAATCTTGAGTTTCAACATGGGTAGGTAAGCCCCGACAATTCAATGGTTTATCTTCGATTCCTCAAGTGACAAACCAAACATGGAAATAAAAGTATAAAAATAGTTGGTCTATGTTCTTGCTATCTACTAGCGTTTAGCAAAAGGCGATACTTGTAGTGGTAGCTTTATGTTATTTGAGTTGATACCATCAAGTCCATTGTCTATCCTCTAAGTGATAGCTCTAGGTATGGAAATGAGAAATAGGTATATAGCGCTTGCTAATACCGACCATAATCGTGGTAGCTCTTATATTAATAGGGTTCATACCATAAAGTCCATTGTCTATCCTCTAAGTGATAGCTCTAAGTATGGAAATGAGAAATAGGTATATAGCGCTTGCTAATGCCGACCATAATCGTGGTAGCTCTTATATTAATAGGGTTCATACCATAAAGTCCATTGTCTATCCTCTAAGTGATAGCTCTAAGTATGGAAATGAGAAATAGGTATATAGCGCTTGCCAATGCCGACCATAATCGTGGTAGCTCTTATGTTAATAGGGTTCATACCATCAAGTCCATTGTCTATCCTCTAAGTGATAGCTCTAAGTATGGAAATGAGAAATAGGTATGTTAGCGCTTGTCAATGGCGACTTTCTTAGTGGTAGCTCTTACATTCATTGTGTTGATACCTTCAAGTCCATTGTCTATCCTCTAAGTGATAGCTCTAGGCATGGAAATGATAAATAGGTATATTAGCGCTTGGCAATGGCGACCTTCCTGGTGCTAGATCTTTTGTTAATTAGGTTGATACCATCAAGTCCATTGTCTATCCTCTAAGTGATAGCTCTAAGTATGGAAATGAGAAATAGGTATGTTAGCGCTTGTCAGTGGCGACCTTCCTAGTGGTAACTCTTATGTTCATTACATTGATACCTTCAAGTATATTGTCTATCCTCTAAGTGATAGCTCTAGGTATGGAAATGACAAATAGGTATATTAGCGCTTATCAATGGCGACCTTCCGAATGGTAGCTCTTATGTGCATTGTGCCTTTAAGTCCATTGTCTATCCTCTAAGTGATAGCTCTAGGTATGGAAATGTAAAATAGGTATATTAGCGCTTAGCAATGGCAAACTTCCTAGTGATAGCTCTTATGTACATTAAGTTGGTACCATCAAGTCCACTGTCCATCCGCTAAATGATAGCTCTAGGTATTAAAATAAGGCATAGGTATATTTGCGCTTTGCAACAGTCTTAGTGGTTGATTTTTATGTTAATAGGGTTGATACATCAAGTCCATTGTCTATCCTCTATTGTGATAGCTATAAAAGGAAACAAATAGTCTGTCTATTCTCTAGTCAGACAGTTCACTACTAGTGCTTAACTAGGTGACTCTCCAAGTGGTGTTCTCTTGTTGGTTAGGTTGGTACCAATAATCATCACCCATACGTTGGAAGCTTGAATTATAATAAGATTAGAGTAATTTGGAAGAAATTGCTTACTATAATAAGGCTATCTTTTGCCTGTACTCTCTTAACACTCTTTCTGTTTTTATTGTTAGGGTATATTATCATCATCTTATATTGTAAGTATCATTCGGAGAAGATAACATTATTAACACCACTTAACAGAGACTGTGAGAAGGGATTATGTACTGTTATAATATATATAATATCATTTTTAAGTATGGTTATCCTGTAGTAAACCAATTATAATTCTCTAAATGTTTTAAGTGTTATCTTGAATAAGTTATGTATCTTGTCTACCAATGGTGTAGATGACCTCTGTGATATCGAGTACTACTGTGTCATGGGTACTTCTTGATGAACAGGGTAAACATGAAGTGCTTCTGTCATCTAATTATCTGAACTTGTCAAATTATTTCCGAGTTAATTATTTACTTTTCTATGCCATTCTGCGGTTATATTTCACTGGTTCTCTTTGTTTTATAATAAAACTGCTCATTTCATTCGCTGATAGTAAGTTATCAACCGCAACATAAGCAAAGAACACGAATTACAAAAAGAAACAAAAAATTTTTTTTTTTTTTTGACAGATGAAAATAAAAACGCGGCAATCAGGGACTGAAGACAAGGCTTAGGCCTATTTTGATCGTGATTTTCGAATATTAAATTACTAAAGTCAAGACTGTATAGTCCTCAGATCTTTGCCTGCCTTATATAAGGCGAATTTAAACAACATCAACATCGGAATAAAGTATAACTTTTAAATCACTGTTATAACACGATACAATTTTAATATTATTATTTATGTTAATAAAACTAGTTACTTTTATTAGTAATAAGTACCAACTTAAGTTACTTCTTCGAATGTTAGGATTATAAATTATAACCTCAAAAAAAGTAATTTGTTTTCGACAATAAAAGAAATTAAATTGAATTGATCATAATTATATCTTCTCTTGTTTTAGTAGATGGATAATGTTAAGACTTACCAGTTTAATCCACATTTTGTTTTATCAAAAAGAACTTACGCTCGTCGTCATCCACATTTTTTCTTTGGTACTGTTTCTAGCTTTTTTAGAGAAAAAAGCACTTGATTATGTAAGTAACAGATTTTTCGCACTATATCAATCATGTTTTTGTATTAAATATTGGTTTTCAATTAGTTTATTTACGGAGGCGAAGTGACGCGCCGGTGCACAAAAACCGTAATGACATTAGTTGACAGGTGCGCTCGGAAGCGGGAAACTAACTTTTTTTTTTAGCTTTGGATATGAGCTTTGAAAATTGTGACGATGCTGGAGCATAAGACGTAGACTACACTGTTAAAAACCTCTCGAACAAGGAGCGAGTATAATTCCACTTGATATTAACTCAGAATAATGAGCTGTATCATATCCCTCAGTATTCATTACGACGTTACTTACACTCCGTAGAAGTTCATACAGCCAATAGTAGGTATGGGTGTTAGTGACAGCGCAACGAATACTGAGGGGGATGATTCAAACCATGGCTCTGAGTTAATATCAAGTGGAATTTCCTGTCGGAAAATTCATTGAAATTTTAGTGAATATTCTGTTATTACATTACATGTTAGTACCGGCCCTGTGTACAGCAAGCATTAATCAACACACTTAAGTGAAGCATCCTTGGCTTAGCCTAAGGACTTAACGTCAAAAAGCGTTGAATTGTTAACCTGTTTTTAAATAAAAAATATTTAGTAAGTACTGCAGAACCTTAAGAAATCGAACAAAAGAGTCCTTTACAATTCTCTACGAGTCGGATAAAAGGTGTTCACAATTCCACGTCAACTATTTGCTCAACTCCTGAGCACTCTTGACTCAGTCGCGGAGGCAGCCTTTAGAGCTACTTCTCTCACTTTGTTTTACGAGCCTTTATTTCAGCCGTGCCTCTGAGAAGCTGCAGTGATTTAGGCATTTTCTAAATACTTAACAGTGATCTTCTTCTATCGTGAGGGTTTTGAGATGGATTACTAACAGCCTCCGTGGTCTAGTGGTTAGAGCGTTAGGCTCACGATCTGGAGGTCCGGGTTCGATTCCCGGTGGGGATATTGTCTAAATCACTTTGTGAGACTGTCCTTTGTTTGGTAAGGACTTTTCAGGCTTGAATCACCTGATTGTCCGAAAAAGTAAGATGATTCCGTGTTTCCGACCTTCGTTCTCTTAATGATTATTTTTTACATATTTTCTGTTTCATTGTACAGGTAATATTTTGAGAATATAATATTTTGCGATCGTAATGTTTTGCGAATGTAATATTTTGAGAATATAATAATATGAGAACGAAGGGTTTCCGAGGGCACGTTAAGCCATTGGTCCCGGCTATTAGCCGTAAAAACACCTCCACCAACCCGCATTGGAGCAGCGTGGTGGAGTATGCTCCATACCCCCTCCGGTTGATTGAGGGGAGGCCTGTGCCCAGCAGTGGGACGTATATAGGCTGTTTATGTACTAACTTCATCAACCACCATAGGCCCCTGACATGACTTATGTAACGACTACGTACTTACATCAGTAAGTAGTAACTTGGACCAACGGCTTGGCTGTCTTCCGAAGCGGATCGTATAACTTTCGGACAATCTAGGGATTACAAAGTGATTTTTGTGATAGGTCCCCACCGGGAATCGAAACCGAGACTTCTGGATCGTGAGCCCAACGTTCAACCGTTGGACCACGGAGGCCGTTTATACAATAATTTAAAAATACAAATATTTCGTCTTTAAACGTAGCCTAGAAAGTCTCTCATTAAATCCCATTTCCCATTTTTATTGAAGATTGAAAACGTTCATAAATCAAAGTAATTCTTTTCGATTTTTATTCTTACTTCTAAATCATCGAACTAGACTCGAAGTAAGATTAACGATAGTCCAAACGATAGGTATCTACGGTAGTCTAGACCGTAGAGTGGCCGTGGTGTCGATAATTTCGAATTTCCATATCGAGCATACAGGGTGTTAGCGACATCGTAACGAATACTGAGGGGGATGATTCAGACCATGATTCTGAGTTAATATCAAGTGGAATTTTTTAAATTATTTTCAATTCTATACTTTTGCGATGGAAAATTCACGACGAAAACGGAATACACTCATGTGTATCATACCCCTCAGTATTAATTACGACGTTACTTACACTCCGTACAAGTTCATACAGCCATACATGTATGGGTGTTAGTGACACCGCAACGAATACTGAGGGGGATTCAGACCATGGTTCTGAGTTAATATCAAGTGGAATTTTCTGACGGAAAATTCATTGAAATTTTAGTGTTTATTTTTAATTATTTTTAATGTCCGTTTACCTAACCTAAAGATTTAACAGGTCCGGTTTTTTTACAGAAGCGACTGCTTGTCTGACCTTCTAATCCGCGAAGGAAAGCTTGCCCAATTCAGGTAAGGTCACATCTCCGAAAAATGCATTTCTCGGGAATGCGTGCACGTGATAATCATTTATGATCCAAACATGAATTCGAAAACAAATTCGACAATCATTGGTTTAGGCCTGCTGGATTCGTACTTGCGACCTCAAAGTGAGAAGCAAGCCTTCTACCACGGCTTGGCTACCTCGGTCTCGACATAACGTTTTTTAAAACATAACATAGTATCACGCCTGTAGCGTCGAAGGGGTAGGCAGAGATGTGAGTACACCCACAATTCCTTGCCTGTAATAGGGGGCGAGGCGTTGCCATTAACCGGGCACAAGCCACGGTGAAACCACGGTGTCTATGATCCAACTATGAATTCAAACTCTTAATAGTCGAATTCAGTGGTTCAGGGCCCGAGCCGAGATTCATGCGCGAGACCGAATCGCACTTGGCTTTAATTTTACTTAATTATCGACCAAATCATATCGATAGTGGACAGGGGATCAACAGCACTACACTAGACTAAATTAGGATCGATATTTCTTGCATCGTCAAAGTAGTTGTATGTCTAGATTGTCTAGTGACCTGAAAATTGTGCTTGGCCACTTTATATACAAGACTTCAGACATAGAATAAGGAATAATACTACGTATAGAACGGTAACTCTCCGCTCCCAGCGCCTGGGCTAGGTTTACCTCACCCCCTCGAACATAGTTTAGACTTGAATCGTATGGTGTCAGACGTCACACACACAGATGCGTGTGTACGATAATGGCCCCGATTCCTGCAGACACCTCATAATTTTACTTTAAGTTATACCTGTCATTTGCTTATCCGCCGATAAGGAAAGGGACGGATGACTGACAGCTCTTAATTTTAGGACGAATGAGAAAATGAATGGATAACCCGGGCGAATCAAAAAGGTATCTCGCTGGTATGCAAACCGTTTGACGTGTGCCAATGTAACGTGTTCACGTGTGTGTCAACATAATTCTATCGTTCATGTAACGAGTAGCAAGTATGTACGTAGGTACTTACTTAAGTAAGTAGTAGCAAGGACCACCTGCTTCACATTCCCTCTGAAGAGCGGGATCATCTTACTATTCGGACAATCACAAAACACTTCAATAATTTATCAAGGCAGCAAGTCAACTTCGCCTTCTTTTTCATAGTTATGACTTCCATGGTCTAGTGGTTAGAGCGTTAGAATAGAATAGAAATAGTTTATTATAAAAGGACGCCACACACAAAAAAAGACAACAACATCATATCAAATTTCCACTAAAACAATTACAAAAAAGCAAGACGGATGTTTGTCGAAATGATCATAAGGTGGTGGTGGACGTCCTGAGATAAAAGGGCCTCACTCAGCACAACATTGTCGAAATCGCTTTGTGAGACTGTTCTTTGTTTGGCTCGGACATTGCAGGCTGAATCACGATTCCGTGCTTTGGAAGGCATATTAAGCCGTTGGTCCTAAGAAACATCTCCTCCAACCCGCAGTGCTCTGTACTCCTGCGGTTGATTGAGTGGAGCCGTGTGCTCTGAAAGAGGACGTTTATGGCGATTCTCACACTATATACGTGCGTTCATGCGCATGCATTTTCTGTGTGTTAGACTGTGCGTGTTTTCTATACAAACGGAGAAACTTACAAGCAACGGAAGAACACCCATCCACGAGCTACGATGCATCATGCGGGGCAGTGTGAGAATCGCCTATAATAGGCTGTTTGTTTATGTTTTATTTTCATAGTATTTTGGTGGTAATGATTTCCCGAAATAATACTTGGCTATCTATTTCTTTCGTTCCAATAATTGTATGGTCTAATTCAGTACATTTTCACGTGGGCGTTTCTTTCATAGTTCCCATAATGACATACATTATCAAGTGTGTAGACAAGTTTAGTGGGCCAAGGTTTATTATTTTGAAAGTAACATTAATGACGTCTATTGATGACCCTTCAGCTTTATATTAAGGTGGCAATTCAGCATTGTCACACCCCTGACACTTCATACAAACAACCTCGTTTCACACAGACACTACACATTGACATTATCAACACGTACAACTGTGTGTGTGACGTCTGAGGGCTGTCAATTACAATACCTAATTTAAACGTTATTACTTACTTAAGCAGCTAGTTCTACTTACGAAAGATGCTATTATAATAATCAGTTAATATATTTTTTTTAATTTACACAAATTACAAACAAGAAATTTTGACCAATAAATGTTCACAATATAAATAAATAGGCTTTACACTTGTTTTAAAAGTCACTGAACTAATCAATTGCATTCACTTTTTTTTTATATTAAGCACTTAGCCTCGATTCAATTTCAAAGTAAATTAACATTGGATGTGGGTAATTTTTTTATACGAAATGGCAACGTAGGGTAGGATGACGTCAGCTGGGCTAACCTTGAAATGCTAGCTGTCAGGCTTAGCACCGTAAGCGAGCGACTCTTTCTCGCCGCGATAGAAATCATCTGTCTCTTTCTGTGCAGTACTGTGAGAGAGTGACGGTGCTAAGCCCGCTGGTTTTCTTATACCATGCCTTATTCTATGGCATTGTGATGCGTGCGGCTTATCGAACTGTCAATCTTACCGCTACTCAAGGAACCCCTCGAAACTCGTGCAACCCGAAAAGAAAATCGTCAGTTTAACCTCCAAAGGCAGAGATTTCCAGACACAATAGCTAAACAATGGGGTTTGGTTTTTAAAAGGAGATTCGGTACGATTTTATTCCGGCCAAATAAGTAAAAATTAAGTACGACTTTATAGTTTGGCGGCGAGGGTGTGCTGCCTGTTTTCGAGGTACCGAACAGAGCATAGTACCCCGCTAGTCACGAGTGGTAGTGTGACTAAGGATCGACGATCCAACGGTGTTATGTTGGAAGTTGTATGTATATATGCGTCTTGCTGTGTAAACTTCGATATCGCTTTTCACGACTGCTTGAAGACTGCATTATTGAATGTGGCGCCATCTGTTGCATATGGGCTTTTGGGCGAATAAGAAAATGACAGGTATAGCTTAAAGTAAAATTAGGAGGAATCGGGGCCAATGTAAAATAGTTTTAAGTTTTTATGATATGAAACATGTTTGTAGCGCAATGGATATATATCTGTAATAATAAAAAATGAAATTTGACTAGTTGGATACTAGCCTATTATGATAGGGAAAATTTAAAAATATCATATTGGAAGTGTCCGTAATTTTCCCCGCCTGATCGTAATTTGCCCAAGTGAGGTATTATTGTTTTGAATCCGTAAACTGATAGATACGTACTTATGGATTATATTTGCTGTAGACGTAAGCTACTCATAATAAATTCTCGGAAATAAAACACAAGGTAAAATTAATTTCAGGGTTGTAAAGTTCTTTGCTAGTCAACATTAGATTGAATACTGTCTATTAACCTTAATATTCCGCTTTATAAGCTTTACGCACGGAATTATTAGTATTTTCTTCTATCGTGTGAGTTGTGAGGTGGATGAGCATTATGACCAACCTCATCAACCCTGGTGTCAGGGTTATTATTGAGCCACCAAAGACCACTGACGTGACTCAAGTAACGACTACTTACTTACATCAGTAAGTAGTAACCGGGACCAACGGCTTAACGTGCCTTCCGAAGCACGGATCATCTTATTTCTGGACAATCAGGTGATTAGCCTGCAATGTCCTAACCAAACTAGGGATTACAAAGTGATTTGTCCCCACCGGGATTCGAACCCGGGAACTCCGGATCATGAGCAGAAAGCTCAACCGCTGGACCACGGAGGCCATTATTATTAGTATTATTACAGAGAACTGTGCGAGGTGTCAAGCGGGAGAAGTTCGCTCCCGAACAAGGTGTGTGTTGAGTAATCACGTGCCGTCTCCGGGAATGGTCCCAGCAATAGAAATGCAAAAGTTATGTAAAAAAATCCTTATTAGCTAACTAGTCTTTGGGCAGATAGGATCAAAGTACAAGAAACAACAATTTGAAAAAAAGAGTTTTTTGCAACAGGAACATCCCACCAACAACAATAACAGCCTCTGTAGTCTATTGGTTAAAGCGTTAAACTTACAATCCGGAGCTCCGGGTTCGCTTCCCGATGGGGACATTGTCGAAATAACTTTGTGAGAATATCCTTTATTTGGTAAGGACTTTGCAGGCTTGAATCGCCTGATCGTTAAAAAAAGTAAGATGATTCTGTGCTTCGGAGGGCACGTTAAGCCGTTAGTCGGATTTTGGCCGCAATAACACCTCTACCAACCCGCAATGGAGCACCGTGATGGAGTATGCTCCATACCCCCTCTGGTTGATTAGGGGGAGGCCTGTGCCCAGCAGTGGGACGTATATAGGCTGTTTATGTTATGTATATGGACATTCCACCAAAATGGGCACATCATTGCTGAGTCTGTAGGTAATCCCTTAATAAATGTTTGACATTATAATTCGCAGCACGAATAGCGAGAACGAAAAAACTTATCATCGGCAGGTTAATGTGGCGCAATAAAGCCTTCCCAACTTTACAACCAACAATGTCGATTCTGGTGCAAAGGTGCGAAACTGTCATTTTGTAACAAGCTCGTTAAGTTTGTGCAAATATACATTTCACCAGAAAACAGCCATTTGTTGAAAAAGTAACAAAAAGCCAAGAGGCAGGTCGCGGGAAATACTTAATATTCTTTTTTGTCAGTTCCTTCACGTACAAACTTTGCCCGTGTCGAATGAAACTTCCCTGTGGCGATTGCCAGGCGATATCCGGCGGAAATACCCTTCCCGCAAATAAATTAATATGAGTGATGTCCAGCGGACCTCGAAGGCGACAAACCCAAGGATTATCTAAAAAGATTATTTCGTTACAAGGCGATAGCAGAGGTCGGATCAAGCACCGATCCGTCAATAATCGTCCCGACCAATCTATACCTTATTCGACCTTTTTGCGGCTTCCTTCGAAACCTCACAATCGTCAGCTGTATTTTGGTGCGTCCACAACATCCTAGAGAATATTATTTTAAGCGCTTTGCGTCGTTATGCAACGCGTTTAAACGAAGCCGTTGGCAACAGCTTAATCGCCCGTGGATTACAAATTGCCGACGGCTTAATTTCTACCGTCAAGGCTTGCATAATGAAATAATACTTACTCAGCTTCGTTGTTTTCGAAGACGATGTGTCCTTGAGCCGCCTCGTACTGCACACCACTCTTGGCGGTGCCATCCTCCGTCCAATACGGAATCCGCACCTTTCCCCTGGCTCCGGCCGTTCGCACAACGCGCAAATCGTACGTCCCCACAGATTCTGTCAGCTCGAAATCCCTTTGCGGGAACGCAAACACACCGGAATGGTCATCGTCTAATATCACCACTGTCGCCGTCGACGGCGAAGCTATGGAAGCCCCTCGGGGATTAGATAAACGCACGTAAAAATGCTCATCCGCTTCGAAGACGTCGTCGTCGATAACCTGAACGCGGAACGTCTTCTCAGTTTCTCCGTGGCCGAAGACCAGTTGCCCGTGAGCGGCAACGTAGTCCGACCCTGCCTCTGCCGTCCCATCTTCAGTGCTGTAATGAACACTGATCTCTCCGTTCATATCTCCAGACCTGACCACTCGCACTTCGAAAGATCCGCAATTCTCCATGACGGTATAATGGTCTGGATCAAAGCGGACAACAGGTCCTCGCGGCTCGATCGATGGAGAACTGGATTCCCGTCGCTGTAACTCAGCTTTCACCTCGCTAAGGTCGCTCTGTGCTCTTTCTGATATCTTTCTAGAGAAATCTCCTCCTCCTGTCATTTTACGCGTTGCTGCCACTCGATAAAATGCTCGAGATTTCGGTCCACGAGACATTAAAGTTTCCAAAGCCATTCTCTCTACAGTTTCCAAATCCTCTTCAGGATGTTGTCTCCGCAGTTCACGGAGAACTGAAACGTATTCTTTACGAGACTTCTCTATTTCCCGACCTTCCTCGTCATCGGATGCAAAATCTTCTCCGCCGGGTTTTAGAGCCATTTCTACTGAGCCATCTCCCTCAGCTTCTACGATGACACCTCGCTCATTCACTCTGTACCCTTTCTTTAGGTACTTGTACATAAGAAGCCTTCGATCTGCTATATACGCTGTCATAACGGTCGCCGGAAAAAATAGGAAAGTGACAGCGCCTTCCCATACCTCGACCTCACTCGGCGATATAACGGCAAGAATCAGATACAGCCACACGTAAGCAAAGATCGACCAAGTGGCAGTTACTAAGAATACTCTCAGATGTTTTATCTTTCGCACTTCTCCGTCAGGAATCACACCAACGCATATGGCCATAATAACGAAGAGATTGTAGGCGGCCGATCCGACGATGGTTCCCGGCCCTAATTCTCCCGCTTCAAAGTTCTTCCCGGCTATCTCTATGACTGACAGCAGAATCTCTGGCGCGCTTGATCCTAGAGCCATTAGCGTTAGATTTGCAACCGTCTCATTCCATACTCTAACGACAATGATCTGGTCACTGCCGTTCCGTCGCACGCGCACCTCCTTCTCTCTGGAGGTGATGACTTCGATGGCGGCCATGAAGCGGTCGGAGACGATGGACACGCCGATGAAGAGGTAGAGGAGGGCGACGAAGTAGACGACGCCGCGGATGGCGATCTCGAAGGTGGGAACATCTTGGAGCGGGCGCCAGGCGGGGAGCACGAGCCCGTCGGAGCACTGGAGGATGTGGGGGGTGGAGTTGCGCGTCGCGAGGGGGGCGGGCGGCTCGGCGCGCGCCACCACGCAGCAGGCGGCGAGTGCGGCGAGCGCGTGCATGCCGCGTTACCGAGCGCGGCCCATGCGAGCGACCGGCGCTCACGGAGGCCGGCGCCCGACTGAACGGCGCGACGCTGGGTTGCCCACCGCACGACAATATTCCCACTCAATTTTCTTTTCTACATATTATTTCGCAGCGAAACTTTTTTGCAAAATTCAGCTTGGATTTTATATACTTACAGTACAGTGAAAATTTTTCAGCGCTTAAATTATTTCATTACAAATTTAATGATTTATATTAGTGTCTGAAGTATTTTGATATTAAGTAGGTACCTACGACGAAACACACGAATTGCACTTTTAAAACTCTACAACATTATAAAGAATTGCAAAATGAAATTACTTTTGACAAGCCTATTTTCAACAATTACCTACTTAACTGTTAAATATTTTAACTATTCTAGTAGTAAAGTCTTTGAATTGCAATGAATATCTTGAACATAGGTACTTACCAAAACATATTCCTGGACTGACCAACTTACATCCTAAATATCACAATCTAATACTTAGAAGTACAATAAGTACGTACGTACGTACGTAGTGTGTAATAAAATCTGTGAAATTGTATGAAATTCTCGCGGCTGGCCACCCCGCTATGGCGCCCCGCCCCGACCCCATCGCTTCCTGGTTTCGCGTATCACGGGTTTTTACGCTTTTACGCGTGCAGTTCGGCTCGGCACGTCTCGACTCTACGCATCCCACCCACAGCCAGGGTTTTACAGCCGAACCGAAACCGTAACTTATCTGCTAGGCTACAAACATAAACTCACACCCGTAATTCGTAACGGAGAGCTACATTTTCAAAATCACTTTGTGAAATTATCCTTTGTTTGCTTGGAAAGGACATTGCAGGCTTAAACTACCTGACTGTCCAAAGAAGTAACTAAGATGATTCCCGTACTTCGGCTCATCATCATTTTAAGAGCCACGCTCTTGTAGAATTTTCCATTCCAGTCTATCAAAGGCCAATTCCTTGATTTCCCTATAAGACACGACGTTAACCTTTTCTTTAATCTGTTTCATGTAAGCATATAAGCATGTTCAGTGGTAGGTACTTCGGCTATTAGTTGTAAAAAACACCCCAACCCGCAGTGAAGCAGCTTGGCATGTGCACAGCTGTAGGAAGTAATACACTATACATAATGATAGGTTATCATCATCATCATCAATTTAAGAGCCACGCTCTTGTCGGTGCAGCATTGCCTTCCGCCCCGCAGTACTCTGTCTGACGCAAGTGGGATGGCGCCCAGAGTAGTCTATTACAAAGCCATACTAGGACTCCTGTACTCCGCTCTGAATAGTACTGACAGTTACTGCTGCCCTCTGGCAAAAATAGCTGCTGGCTAATAATAGGTACATACTCAATATCTTCATCATCTCCCTAGCGTTTTCCCGTTTTTCACGGGGTCCGCTTACCTTACCTGAAGTTGACAGGACCGTTTTTTTACAGAAGCGACTGCCTGTTTGACTTTCCAACCTACGTTATACCCCGAAGGTCTGGGTCCCTATCCGAACTCAGCCACCATTTCACTCCGGCCTACTGAAGTAAGAGGCGCCCATCCCCCGAGGCAAGGACGCGTCGAACAAGAATTGCTCCAGTGGAGGGCAGAGAAGATGACTCTGTCCCCCCTAGGCCCGGGTTAATAATCTTGTTTGGAACCAAAACCAAAGGCCAAATTCTAGGCTACCCGCCCGAAAAAACCTAAAAACTAATTTCGCCCCCACATTACAGCGAACTTTTTAAACTTTGGGATTGCCAGATATAAAATTACTTTTATAATAGCGTTGCGATTTTGTATATTTATGTTATTTATTTATTCTCTCACACTTGCACAGGTACACACACTGAAGTACGCTCGCAAACACACACACACACACACTACCTTTTTGTAGTAGTATTTTTAAATTACTTTTCTCATATTTCTTACGTATTTTTTTTATTTACTTTCTTTGTATTGCTCTTGACCGTATTCCTGGAGGTGGAGGCCTGGAAATCTTTTTTTTTGACGTGACTTATTGTAGATTTGCCGCAGATGGCATTAACTACTTGGCCGGACAAATGGGGAGCGCTGAATGCTCTCACCCGGTACAACATTTAAGACAACAGGCCTGAGGGTGCCCAGTTGGGCGCGAACCTCGGCTCAGGCGTCTGAGAGGGAAAATATTTGAAAGAATTAATCGACCCTAGCGGGTCGACAGCGATAAGCGCTGAATGAGGGAAATCGTCGACCACGCCGGCGGGGTCGGTATCGGGGTCCTGAAGTGGTTGGCGTCGCGAGCTGATTGGCTGCCTCTATGGCTAGAGTAATCGGGTCGTCGGGATCGTATATTACGTCCTTCGGATGCCGATATTTTTCAGTACCGTCCCTAAGCGGGGCCTGGAGACCTATAACACACGGTATCCTAGTTTAGGCTCCAGCCTCTACAAATATTATTAATGTTCATGTTATAAAATGAATGAAGCGATTGATGAATGTGGAGGAAGCAAGAGAAGTGTGTCAGGATCGAAGCAAATGGAATTCTATAGTCTCTGCTTACGCCGGTGGGAAATAGGCGTGAGTTTATGTATGTATGTATGTATGTATAAAATGATTGTAAATTAGTATAAGAACAATGTTATTTTGTAAAGGAAATAAATATTTCACTTACTTACTTTTTTGAGTTGAAGAAAAATAAGTATCTATTGATGTGAATTTGTTGCCCGGGCGGCCTTATTGATTGCAAATTACTTTCTATTTCTGGTACAAAATTAGAAATGAATGTTCCTAGTAAAAAGGAAATAAACAGGCTTGGTTGAAAGAGATTTCTTTTAAAGATAAACCTTTTGTACTCGTATATTTTCGTCGTTTATGGAAAAATTTAGACTTATAAATAATTTGTTATATTTTCTAACATAACATAGCATGAGGCCGAAGCCGTGATAGCCCAGTTGGTAGAACGCTTCCCTCTCACTTTAAGGTCGCAGGTTCGAATCCAGCACAGGCCTAAACCAATGATTGTCGAATTTGTTTTCGAATTCATGTTTGGATCACAAATGATTATCACGTGCTCAGCGGTAAAGAAAAACATCGTGAGGAAACCCACATTCCCGAGAAATGCATTTTCGGAGGTATGTGACCTAACCTGTATTGGGCTGGTATTCCCTTCGCGGGTTGGAAGGTCAGACAGGCAGTCGCTTCTGTAAAAAACCGGACCTGTCAAATCTTCAGGTTAGGTAAGCGGACCCTGTGAAGAACGGGATAACGCTAGGGGGATGATGATAATATAGCATCACGCCTGTACCCCTGAAGGGGTAGGCAGTGGTGTATTACTATACTTATATATATACTATGATATATACTTACATCTACATCCACTCCTCGCCGCGCCGGTTGTATTTAGAATTATCTTTTCTATGTATAACGAGGTCCTGTGGTTGAGCGTTGGGCTCACGATGCGGAGGTCCTAAATTCGATTCCCGGTGAGGACATATCACAAAAAAATACTTTGTGGTCCCTAGCTTGGTTAGGACATTATAGGCTGACCACCTGATTATAATTAAAACACATAATAACGGGTTCTTACCGCGTTTAAATGGGGATATGAGACTCCCGATATTTCGACACTGTTGCAAGTGCCATGATCACGGGATGACTGATGAGATTGGAGTGGAGTAGGTAGATCCATAATTTTCTACGGGCAGACATACCCGACCCGTTATTATGTGTTTTAATTATGATAATAACCGCGTAAACTTAAAACAATGACCACCTGATTGTCCTAAAGTAAGATGATCCGTGCTCCGGAGGGTACGTTAAAGCGTTGGTTCCGGTTATTACTTACTGATGTAAGTAAGTAGTCGTTACATGAACCATGTCAGGGGCATTTGGTGGCTCAATAGTGAGCCCGACACCAGAAAAAAATCGAATAAAAAAAATTGTCTTCCCGGACACGTGGTTGAAAACGACAGAGGGATTTTAAAATGGCGGACAATTTTTATCAGCGATATGCTAACCCTTTGTCACCTTAAGGTTTATCACATCAATCTTACGACTTCGTATCAACAGTGGCTGCAAGCAGTTGCCTTTACTGTTCCGGTTACTGTTGCTCTGACCACCCCATTAGGGATGACGAGCGTGAGTTTATTATACGTTCACGTTCGACTTCATAGAATTGCGATTACCCAGATTTCTGTAGAGTCGTTATTGCAAATCTTAACATCTCGTGCATATCATATTTATTAGGAAACCTGAGATTGAAGATATTAGACATTGCGGTTTGAGGTAACTGTATACAGTCTTCCTATCTCTAGATCTTATTCCAAGGTTTGATTCTTGAAAATTATGTGTGTCATTTAGCGCCTATGTAATGTAGGTACATGACAAAATTAAATGTAATAAAAATATTGGCCCTGATTCCTGCAGACACCTCCTAATTTTACTTTAACTTATACTTACCTGTATTTATCTTATCCGCCGAAAAGGAAAGAGAGAGAAAGGAAGAATGATTGACAGCTGTCAAATTTAAAATGAATGAGTGAATGAATGAACAACCCGGGCGGATAAAATAGGCATCTCGCTGATATACAACCCGTTAGACGTGTGCTGTCAACTTAATTCTGCCGGGTTATTGGCCAATGTAAAATTTAAAGAAGGCTGTTTAAATTTCTGCCTAAAATTGACGTATGTTCCAAACATGTTATGCCTGTCGATTACCCGTCCCTTTCTTTTTCGGCGGATAAGAAAATGAGATGGGAGTTGCCGTTCTATACGAAGTATTATTCCTTATTCTATGGTTTAATCGTATGGGCGTCAAACGTCACACACACAGATGCGCGTATACGTTACCAGGATATGAAGTGTTCTAAGTGAAGTGGTGCGGCGAATGTTCCTTCTATACATAGTATTATTGCATATTCCGTGACTAAAATAATTCAAACCTTTTTTTTTGACGTGTCTTATTGTAGATTTGCTGCAGAAATAGGGAGCGCTGAGGGCTCTCACCCAGTACAAAATTTAAGACAACAGGCCTGAGAGTGCCCAGTTGGGCGCGAACCTCGGCTCAGGGCGTCGTCTGAGAGGAAGGATATTTGAAAGAATTAATCGACCCCAGTAGATACGACACGATTCATTTATAACAAACATCATAGAAGGAAATATTTAAAAGGAAGAGAGGGAGGGGTAGACCTAGGAGAACATTTATGAAATAAATAAGAGAAAAGGTGCATGCCGCCGTGTCATATCAGGAGGTGAAGGTTTTGGCGGGAAGAAGAGAGCAATGGCGATTACTCCACCGACAAGAGCGCGGCTCTTAAATAAAGAGAGAGAGTAGGTCGATAGCGCTGAATGAGGGAAATCGTCGACCCCGCCAGCGGGGTCGGTACCGGGGTTCTGAAGTGTTTGGTGTCGCGAGCTGATTGACCGCCTCTATAAAAAAATAAAAAATAAAAATAAAAATAGTTTATTTCTTAACCTGTTACACTTTAACAAATATTTTTTGGTTACTCCTTTTAAGTAAAAAATATACTTGTAGTAGGAGTATCCGCTCTTCCAACAGACATTATTTAATACCAGGTTCGACAAAATGAAAAATGAGAAAAAAAAAAAAAAAAAGAGAGAGAAATACCCATTTAGATTAACACAAGTCATTTTTGTGTGTCACTCTTGTGTGTCACTCTCTCTTCCTATTGTGTATGGATGTGTGTGTGTATGTATGTGTGTGTGTGTGTGTGTGTGTGTGTGTGTGTGTGTGTGTGTGTGTGTGTGTGTGTGTGTGTGTGTGTGTGTGTGTGTGTGTGTATATATGTGTGAGAGAGAGAAGGAGAGAGTGTGTGTATGTGTATAGTGTGGTGAGAATGTGTAATGTATGTTAGTGTAAATATTAATGAGAAGTTGTGTAAATAAAATATATCAAATATTTATTATGTTTTATAAGCCACGGGATAGATTTATAAATAGATGTCTACACTATATTATAAAGAGGCAAGATTTGTATATTTGTGTGTGTATATGTATAAATGTATGTTTGCAATGTGTTACAAAAGCCACTGGGCCGGACTCAAAAAATCCTTCACGATTAGTAAAATATATAGATAGAAATATATATATGTAATATGTGCATTGTATAAATTAAATAATTGATGTCATTATCTAGGGTTACGAAATTATTTCCATCAAGGATTCAGTTGTTTCATAATCGAGAGTTTTTATCCATACTGTAAGTTTTGATTTGCACTCATATAATTTTAAAGGATAAGTATGTAATTGTCTATTAATTTTATTATACAAATATGAGGACTGCTTTTTATACTGTCTCCTAGCAAAGGATGTTTTAGTGGAAAAGGAGGGGATAACAATATCATTTCTACGTTTATTTAGTTTAAGGGGGTCATAGTTTAAGGTTTTATGTACTTTAAGTATAGTATTTAAGATATAAAGTTTTCTAACTGTAAGAAGGTTGCTAAGTTTATATAAATCAGTGGTTGGATATCGGAAAGGTTTAAAGTACATAACTTTCATGAGTGATCTTTGAGCTCGTTCCAGCTGCAAAAAAATTGTTTTTATGGCACCACCCCAAACGGGGATACAGTAAGCAATCACAGATTGAGCAAGCGAAACATAAATTCTGTTCATAACATCCTTGGTAGCCACATGTCTCAAATTCTTAAAAATCCATATAAACTTTCTTATTCGTTTGACAGTTGCATCAATGTGGGAATGCCAAGACAGACGCTGATCAATATGGATGCCTAAATATTTAGTGTTGGTTACTTTATTTATAAAAGCGCAATTACAAGTTTGAGACAGAGAATCATTGCAAGTGTGAATCCTCACTCCGAAGGTTCCATCTGGTTGTGTTGAGTTGTACATGGAGAAGCAGATATAATTGGTTTTCCCCATATTTAGTGAAAGGATATTAGAATTTAACCACTCAGCAACCTTAGACAATCCATTTTCAGCATGTACTCGTACATTGTCCCAGGTGTCTCCGTAAAAAACAAGAGCTGTATCGTCTGCATAAGAGAAAGTTTTACCAGAAGCGATACTTAGTCCACAAAGATCGTTGATATAAAGCAAAAATAGGGTTGGGCCAAGCACGCTTCCTTGAGGGACTCCATATGTCACATCAACATCATCACTTTCAAAATCGCCAATAGTAACTCTCTGTTTACGTTCTTGTAGATAGCTTTTGAACAGTTGTAGTGGGATACCACGTATACCATTTCGTTCCAGTCTTTGTACTAGGATGGGGACAGAAACGGTGTCAAAGGCTTTTTTTAGATCTAGGAAGACTGTCAAGCATTTTTTCCCATCATCAAGTTTATCTACTATTAGGGAACTTAGCGCAGTGACAGCATCTTCCGTAGATAAACCTTTCCTGAAGCCATATTGAGTAGGGGCTAGAATATTGAATTTGTTTAGATATTTGATTAGTCTATTATTTAATAATCTTTCAAGAATTTTGGAAATCGAGGGTAATACTGAAATCGGTCTATAGTTGTTGACATCGTCTCTGTCCCCTCCCTTGTACACCGGGGTTACAATGGATTGCTTGAGTGCCCTAGGGAATACCCCAGTATTAAAACATAGATTAGCCAAGTGACTAATAAGTGGAACTAAGATGTGCCTACATAGTTTTAGGAACCTTGTTGTTATATGATCACAACCAGGAGAACTATCGGAGGAGAGACTCATAAGAACACCTTCGACTTCATGCGGATCGGTCTCCAGTAATACAAAAGATGAGGGCTGTGAAGACGAAGATAAGTTAGCACTATTTGGATAAGGTGCCCCATTACATGAATAAAAAGATTGAGCAAGTGTCTTTCCTATGTTTACAAAAAAGTTGTTTACAAAATTGACAGAATTTTGAGGAGAAGACGAACTATTTAGTAAATTAATATTAGAGTCCTTTTTAGATTTAAATTGAGTAATTTCGTTTATTGCATTCCATAGCATTTTATTATTTCTGTTTGAATCAGCCAATTTTTTTCTTTCATATTTGCGTTTAAGTTTTTTTAATAAATTATTACATAAGTTTCTGTAGCGCCGATAAGTAATTTTTAAAATCTCATTACATGGATCAGCCTTTAGTTTCCTTTGCATATTATTTCTATTTCTTATGCAACGAAGAATGCCCTCAGTGATCCATGGTTTAACAATACGCTTTGACGACCTAATAGATATGACTTACTATGGCTAGAGTAATCGGGTCGTCGGCATCGTATATTACTTTTCAGTACCGTCTCTGAGCGGGATGTATTCGCAAGCCGTGACTACCAGGGGATTTGGGTGGTGCGGAGCAGAATCGAAAAAACGTTTTGAAGCTAATTTAAGCCATTGAGCAATGGTTGGCAGAAAAGATTCACACCGCTTCACGAATTACATATCAGTAATCCAATTACAAAAGATTGATCCGTTAATTGTCCTTCACAAAAATACCGGCGAAAAGGGTCTATAGTCAACCATGGAACACGAAAAACGGGGGTTAATTACTGTCGTGTGTCACTTGCTAGTGACAGGCAAGTGAATTAACGATGTAAACGGGCCTCGAGCTCGAATCCAAGTCATTATAACAATGACAGGCCATTTATTTAGATGATATAACACACGGTGGGCGAAGAGAAAGACCTAGGCGAACTGTGATTGTACCCTACATAAATAATTTAGTCTTTAATAAGTCTTTCCATAAGTAATTCTTTTGTCCGGCCAAGTGTTTAATGCCATCTGCGGAAAATCTACAATAAGTCACGTCAAAAAAATGAACCTTCCAAGTTTAAATATCGTGAATTCGTGACTCTCCGGACTCCCCATACAATAATTTCATTCTTCTTGTATGCCACCTAAGTCGTAAGTGCGAGAAAGGCCATCTGCGGCTAATCTACAATAAGTCACGTCAAAAAAAAAGATAAGTAATTCCGCAACGCCTGAAATTCAAGGTATTTAACCAATGTGTGCTGCCCATACTCACTTATGGCGCCGAAACATGGCCGCTCACGAAAGAGCACATTTATAAAATTAGAGCGGCTCAACGGGCTATGGAGCGCGCCATGTTGACTTAGGGGACATCTCATCCCAGTCTTAAACTGGGCCCAGGGACGAGTTTGCCCTTAGGCATCCACCTGGTAGATCGTATACCAAACGTCGAAATTGGGCAACGCACTAAAGTCGAAGATGTAGGTATACGAATCGCTAGGCTTAAGTGGAGATGGGCAGGACACTTGACAAGGAAGACAACAGATGGACTAAGGCTGTTACTGAATGGTGGCCAAGGGGTGGTATGCGATATCGAGGCAGACCACCAGCCCTGTGGTCGGACGACATTGCGAGGTATGCCGAAAAGCAGTGGATGAGAGTTGCACAGGACCGAAAAGGATGGTGTGAAAGAGAGGAGGCCTATACCCAGCATTGGGTGAACACAGGCTGAGTAGATAGCAGTCTTTCAAGTAGCTCGATGAGGGCAACAGAAAAAAAGCGGATTTAAAGAGTCACAATATTAACTCAGAATTCTTCTTCTATCATGTGGGTTGTGAGGTGGAGGAGATCATCAACCCTGGTGTCAGGGTTATTATTGAGCCGCCAAAGGCCCCTGACATGACTCATGTAACGACTACTTACTTACATTAGTAAGTAGTAACCAGGACACACGGCTTAACGTGCCTTCCGAAGCACGGATAATCTTACTTTCGGACAATCAGGTGATCAGCCTGTAATGCCCTAACCAAACTAGGGACCACAAAGTAATTTTTGTGATATGTCCCCACCGGGAATCAAACCCAGGACCTCCGGATCGTGAGCCCAACAGTCAACCACTGGACCACGGAGGCCGTTGTCGTGTTGTGAACTCAGAATCATGAGCTGCATCATCCCCCTCAGTGTTCGATACAGGGTAGTGGCATCGTACCGAATACCGTGTAAGGGAACACTATACTGTTACGGAAGTGGGTTTTGGGATTGGAAGGAAACTCAATGAGTCCAAGGAGAAACGAATTTATTCACTATAAACACGGTACAACTTCCGCACAGGGCTTCGCGGAATCACTCCGTTTCTGTCACTTTACTTAACTTCGCGACACTCGAACACATCATAAAACACGACACTAGCACTGCACTAACACTGCGCTTAACACTGCACTTAACACCGCTTAAAACACTGTTCTTTACTTCCACTTTTTCACTTCTTCTTGCTCCGATCGCTTTAGAAACTAAACTGCTACTCCTTATATACCCTATGGTCTCGTACTAGGATTCTATTCTCGAAAAATCTCAGGTGGAATCTCCCTGACCATTCGAGTAAAGAAAAACAAGGACGCTGCTATGCAACAGAAAAGGATGCCGCTAAAAGGAAGAATTTACGATGATATTCCAAAAGTCTCTGGTTGCTGAGTTTGTTTGACATTGTCAATCCGTCACAATACTAATTCCTCTGCCTACACCATTTGGGGATACAGGCGTGATGCTATGTTAGGTTATGCTATACCAGCATAGATACTTAATGTTACAACTAAATGCTGTTCTGTAAGCCTTAAAGATATTACAGGTAAAAGGTCTACTGTGGTAAGTGATAGATGGTCTCAGAGGGGCTATCGGGCCTCTCAGAGGGTTTTGTGTAATGGCCGAAAGAACTTCTTTATGTTATAATGTTAGTTATTAATAATAAAACAGTATAATTGCACACATAAACACAAGCCCACGACTATAACCCACACGCACACACACAGACAGGCAGCCGTCATTTTTTTTTTATTAAGTATGCAAACAGCTTACACAATGGCCCCGATTCCTGCAGACACCTCATAATTTTACTTTAAGTTATACCTGTCTTTTTTTTATCCACCGAAAAGGAAAGGGACGGATAATTGACCGCTCTTAATTTTAGGAAGAATGAGTAAATGAATGGATATCCCGGGCGAGTCAAAAAGGTATCTCGCTGGTATTCAAACCGTTTCACGTGTGCTGTCAACATAATTCTGTCGGGTTATTGGCCAGTGTAAGATTTTTAGATGGTTGTTTTAGATTTGTGCTTAAAATTGACGTGTGTTCCATAAATTTTATGCTTGTCGTCCCTTTCCTTTTCGGCGGATAAGATAATGACAGATATAACTTAAAAATAAATTAGATGGTTTTTACAGGAATTAGCACCAATAGATACTTAAAGATATAAACTTATAATTAAACACATTAAGCCAAAACAGTTTCCACCGATGTATCTAACATTATATTATTATATTCCGTTGCAAATTAATAATAATAATAATAATAAAGGCGTCGGGATGTGACGACCCCATCGCCCCCTGGTGAATTCATCAGCGAACCTGGTGAATTCAACAGTGCAGTCAGTCTCCGCAGGCCAGCTTGTGGCGAGTTGTTGGTGAGTGACGACACCACGGAGCTGAGATCCCCCGAGAGTCGGTCAGGCCCTCCGTCTCCGGCTTGCCTTCACTGGCCGGCCGGAGTGGACCCCAGCGGGGGCCGCAGGACTCTCACCTCTGGCTTGCCTTCATTGGCCGGCCAGAGTGGGGCGTTAGAGCTATACGCTCGCAGGGTGGAAGTGAAAGATGCATAAGTCGCGAGTTGGTGAGGCGGGTAAACCGCCTCGCAGAAAGCGGTGTACACCTCTCGACACCCTGAGCTGCTCACAACCATGTTGCTGCCTTGCCGTCCAGTCGCGTCGGCTAGATAGGTGGCCCATCCAGTGAGTGGCGAGTCACCGCCTGCTCATTTATCCATGTTTACCAACATTGGTCGAGCAGGCGCCATAGTTCCCCATAGCTCCAGTATCCCGGTCCACTAACCCCCAACCCAATAGCCCAGTTCCCTTTGTTCCCATATTTTGCAATAGTCCTACACGAACTGGGGATTGTCTTTGGGTGCACTCCCATAGTGCATACAGGGATAATCGCCGGTTGGTGTCACACCACATTTAGAATCAACTGTCTTAAGGGGCCTCTACGTGTTGGCTTCGGCCCCACGCACGCCTTCCAAAAGTCCGGGCCTCCAGAGGCCCGAGATATGAAAAAGACATACAATAATAATAATAATAAATAAGATATCTACCTACTTCTCTAGATTGGGCGAAATTCACCATGTAAATGTGCGAAATATCACCAAGATTGAACCTGAAAGGATTACGTTGTTTTTCCATCACGTTTTCCTTATGTTTTCCTTTGGTGAGATGGGGAAGAAAAATAAGTCATCGATTCTGGTCCATTAAGCGGGCTCCTAACTACCCCTCGGTAATTAATTTAGGTGGAGGCTGTTTATGAAGTTCTGTTTATTGAGACGTGGCCGAGAAGAACGCTTGACTCTCATTATGAGGTCGCGGCTTACCTAATAATTTTGTTTAAAATTTTCGAATTTATGTTTGGATCACCCGGGGGGATCGAATCCCAGAGGATATATCACAAAAATCCCTTCCTATTTTTTTATTTATTTGCATTTCAAGACGTTAGAGTTCAGAACAGCCAATGCACCGTGAAACAGTAATATTTTAATCTTTTTGTTTCGTTTCGTATAATAGAGTGATCCCTAGCCTTCAGGACCCCGATACCGACCCCGCCGGCGTGGTCAACGATTTCTCTCAATCAGCGCTTATTACTATCGACCCACTAGGGTCGATTAATTCTTTCAAATATTTTTCTTACACTACATAAAAATACTTTACTGCACAGAACTAAATATACTTATATTATATTTTTTTATTTTTCCTCTCAGACGACGCCCTGAGCCGGGGTTAGTGCCCAACTGGGCACCCTCAGGCCTGTTGTCTTAAACGTTGTACCGGGCGAAAGCCTTCAGCGCTCCCCATTTGTCCAACCAAGTAGTTAATAACATGTGCGACAAATCTACAATAAGTCACGTCAAAAAAAAGGGATCCCTAGTTTGGTTAGGACATTACAGGATTACCACTAGATTGCCCGAAATTAAATTGATCCGTGTTTCGGATGGCACGTGAAGCCATTAGCGTATGTAAAGAGTAATCGGGTCAGCAAAACGTTCTATGTATGTATCATAAATCCAGTCAGACTCTTGCATTTTGTTTCTGTATGAGAGCACACACGTATACAAAAATAAGCGACTTTTTGGCGGGAACGGGAACGGGACGGTTGCTTTCTTCATTGAATAATCTACTTAAATAATTAATACGAAGTGGTGTTTTGTAGTTAATGATAGCATTAAGTTAGTCGGAAAACATTCGCGATAGTGTTATTATATCGGAATATTCAATAAACAAAGAGTACCTATCTATTTTCGCTTCGTGCCAACAAGCCGCTTCATAACTCGAAAGTTTATGCAGACTTTTGAGTTAATTCGTTTGGGATTCGGAGTAGGAGTCTGCTTCGAGTGTGGGGGCTTAGGTTTCATCATTTATCGTCATCACCTTTCATCATTTCATTAATAATCATAAAGAACGGTCTCCGTGGTCCAGTGGTTGAGCGTTGTGCTCTCGATCAGGAGGTCCCGGGTTCGAATTCCAGTGGGTACAAATCACAAAAATCACTTTGTGATCCCTAGTTTAGTTAGGATATTACAGGCTGATCACCTGATTGTCCAAAAGTTAAATGGTCCGTGCTTCGGAAGGCACGTTAAGAAGTTGGTCCCGGTTATTACTTACTGATGTAAGAACGTAGTCGTTACATGAGTCATGTCAGGGGGCTATGACGGCTCAATAATAGACCTGACACTAGGGTTGATGGGGTTGGTATTATACCTCACAGCCCACACTATAGAAGAAGAAGAATCATAAAGAAAAAAATACATTAGACATGGCTGTATGGGCAAAGTCGCCCTTTGCCTTGCCCTTCGGGGAAAACTGAAACAAAAAATATACAAAAATAACACACATTTTATCTTATAGACACGTACAGTCAAGAGCAATATCATGTACCCACTTTAGAACCCTGTCGCACTATCATATTTGACATTGAATGAGACTTACGGTTTAATTTGTCAAAAAAGTTAATGTGACATGGTATCAAAGTGTATATTAGTACTTGTGACCGTACCAGTAACGTCAATATGATTAGCATTGTGCAGGTAGGATAACATAAGAACGTTATAAAGGAGAACCCATAAATAACGTTATATAATCATAAAATATGGACGGGAATGCAGAGATTTAAAAGTCGTAAATAAAATAATGTGGATAGTAATCATAAAACTTTAAATCCGAAGTTATAGTCGAAAGCTTTTCTGCATGTGGATAATATAAAATAGGAAAATAGTAAACACCATTTTCCTTTTTGCTTGGAAATATATTAAATTTAATAAGAGAGAGAAATATTTAATAAGAAAATAAATTTAATAAGAAGATAATTTAAATTAAATTTAGATTGTGTGTAACGGACTTATTGCTCGGCGGCTCGTGATAATCACTACTTAGTATAAAACAAATTCCCAATAATTATTTTGATACATACCTATATCACTTCATACAGAAAACCAATATATTTATAATTCCAGTCAATGATTCGATCGCACATACCTTCCAGATCTACTTACTATAATTTGACATAACCTGAGCCGATTGCTCCAGCCTTGCTAGAGCGTTGAGGTAAATAGATATGTCGAGGCTATTCCGACTGTTCCGTATCTAGACTGATGGCGATCACTTACAATTTTTAACGGGCAATCTGATTCGACAGTCTAGCAATTGAAAATCTACACACCTGTGTTTATTTTGAATTTTTTATTTTGATGTTTCGTTCTGGAATCATTTTTAACCTTTATACGTAGGTCAGCAGCCCTCGAAGAATTCATTTTACTACAGACTTTATTACATGACAGACGGCTCCGGAGTACACATGTGTGATGAAATTTATTAAACAGAAACATTCGTCGAACCTAAATAATGTTTGTCCTCTTACGAATGGGACTAAAGTTCACCGTCACGGTAAACTATTACCAAATTCAATTCGATGCATAGTTTGCGGTCCGTCAAATTGTGGAAAAACAAATTTAGTGATAGGTCTTTTATTACATGAAGACGGTGTGCGTTTTGATAACTTATATATTTATTCAAAATCTCTTTATCAACCAAAATATACCTTCTTAAAAAAGGTATTACAATTGGTACCAAATGTAACACTTGAAAACTATGCTGAAAGTGAAGAAATTTTGAGTCCTCACCATGCTAAGCCCAATTCCATAATCATTTTTGATGACGTAGCCTGCGAAAATCAAAACAACATTCGAGATTACTTTTCTATGGGTAGACATAAAAATATAGATTGCTTTTACTTAAATCAAACATATACTAAAATCCCAAAGCAACTAATTAGAGACAATACGAATCTGATTGTGCTGTTTAAACAAGATGACATAAATTTAAGACATGTTTATGATGAACACGTCGGATGTGATATGTCCTGGTTACAATTTCGTGAAATGTGTTCTAACGTATGGAAAAAGCAATACAGTTATGTTGTGATTAATAAAGACTGTGAAAAGAATGATGGGTGTTATAGGGTGAAATTTGATACATTTATTGTCCTCGATTGAATTGGTATATTAAATACATCATTGGATTTTGGCTTTCATTTGCATACTAAACAGCACCGAAGTCAATCCCAAATGGAAAAAGACCTTAAACAACGAATCATAAAATCTGCATCTGCAGTGAAGAAAAAAGTGAAGATGATGAGGAATATTAAAAATAATAATGAACAAATTTTAGAAACTATTTTCGAACCAATATCCAAACCATTGAAGGAAATCGCAGCTAATCCTGCGAAAGACCATATAAACGATTTTGAAAATAGTTTTAAAACTGAAAAAGAAGAATCAGTCGAAAGCGATAGTAGTTACGATTGTTCGAGCGAAGATGATTTAAATGAAGCTACTCCTAAGCCCCCACTCCTAAGTACTCCAGTCAACGACTCATACGGCAGTAATAATTTTAGTAACGAATCATTCAAAACATTGGAGTCGGATTCAAGTCCACTTAAAAATGTATCATCGTGGTCTTTATCATCTGATGTTATACAAGATGTTCCTTTTGGATTAAGATATGATCGTGGAAAGCTTATGATGGGTATTACACGAGTGTCAGATGAAGAAGATGGTCTACATATTGGTGATCTTAATTTCGAAAAAACTCGTTTTACGGAATTATTAACAAAAAAGACACCTAATCTGTCATTAGTTACAGAACAGGATAAACAAGCGTATAAGGTTGCGTTGCTTGAAACCAACGCGCATCGTAGAGACTATGATCAAAAGAAACCAATAAAGAGCAATAAGGGTTTAAAGTATTTACGTATTATAAAACCGCTGTTCAGACATTCAAAAGAAAGAGATTTTTCAAGTACTGAAAATCTTACACAAGGAAGAGGTCTTCCCCTGTTAAAGAAAGTAAATCAAAATACAGATTTCGTTTATTGGGATGATCCTAACGAACTGGTAGAAAGGTTAAAATTGCTTGTTGCATCCCGTGACGCTGGCAACACTGGGTTGGATAATGAAATTATTTCAATTATAGAAGAATTGCGTGAAGCTAATATTATTAAATAAAATAAGATATAATGACAAAATTTGTACAGTTGACTTCTATTTGTGCATTTGTTAACACAAAAAAATGAACATAGATAAATTTGGTCATCACGTACATAAGCGTTTACGTCTATCAGATTATTTCGAAGCATTAAATGATACTTTAGTGAAATCAGATACAGGAGACTTTGATTTAAAGCTCACACGCTTACGAGGACTACCTTCTCCGTCATTTAATGATGAAGCAGTTAATAAACAATACATTGAAACGAAACTGAAAGAAATATATTCTACCAAAGAATTTGAACAGAAAGTTAAAAGTGAAATAGACTCTTATTTAAAACAGTTTAAAGAACAATTATATGTAGCTTTGTCAGCTAGCTATTATAATAAGCCTGAAATCGATAAAATAATTGCAACTATATCAAACAAAAATACCTCTAAAAAGCAGCATGAGTAAACAGAGTATCGTGGAAGAACTACATAAACCTGCGAGACGGAATTTTCCTCGTCGACCAACAGTTATTAAAGGAATCGATGATTTATGGCAAGCAGACCTTATTGACATGCAAAAATTTTCTCATTATAATAGTGGTTTTAAGTACATACTGGTTGTAATTGATACTTTTTCTAAGTTTTCTTGGGCTATACCAATAAAATCAAAAGCAAAAAATATGATTGTGCAAGCTATGCTAAATATTTTAGATAGTTCTGCACGCACTCCTTCTTTTTTACAAACAGATCAAGGAAAGGAGTTTTTTAACGCTTCTTTCCAAAATTTGATGAAGCAGTATGGTATTTTAAAAATTATTCAACATTTTCTACAAAAAAGGCCTCAATAGTGGAGCGATTGATCAGAACGTTAAAAAGTAAACTGTATAAATATTTTAGCTTAGAAGGCAAATATAAATGGGTGCCGAAAATTTTAGATTTAGCTGTTACATCGTATAACAATAGTGTGCATCGTACTACTAAATTTAAATCGATAGATGTAAATAAGGAAAATGAACACATTATAAAAGAAAACATCCTCAGTTCACAAGTTAAAAGAAAAAAAAACAAAAGCAAAATACCAAATTGGTGACCAAGTACGCATTAGCAAGCACAAAAGTGACTTTTATAAAGGGTACACACCGAACTGGTCTACAGAAATATTTAATATAGTGAAAGTTAACAACACTAATCCCATAACCTATCATTTACAAGACAAAAATAAAGAAAATATTCTTGGTTTATTTTACGAATATGAATTACAAAAAACAAAATTTCCAGATGTGTACTTGATTGAAAAGGTTATTAAAAGAAAAGGTAATAAACTTTTTGTAAAATGGTTGGGATTAAATAAAAATGAGAACAGCTGGATTAGCATAAATGATTTGAAATAGGATGTATAAAAGAAAGATAACCGTTATATGGTCTCATTAAATTTCTATCAATGAAAGGAAGTGGTCTTCTAAATAACATAATAAGTAATTTGCCAGTCGAGTTACATTTACCAGGTTATCAATTCTGCGGCCCAGGAACAAAACTAAAGAAAAGATTATTGAGAGGCGATAGAGGAATAAATAAGTTAGATGAAGCTTGCATGCATCACGACATAGCTTACACTAACAAGAATTTAGATATTAGACATAAAGCAGATTTTGAACTAATGAAAATTTCGCGTCAAAGATTGAGATCGAAGGATGCAGGAAAGGGTGAGAAAATGGCTTCATGGTTAGTAAAGAATGCTATGAAGGCCAAATTAAAAGCCGGTGCTGGTATTAATGCATTTAAGAATGGCGTTAGTAAAATACGTACACATTTGAAAAAAATAAAATGCAAGGACAACAAAACGGCAATAAAGATTGCTTACCTAGCAGCAAAAAAGATCTTCAAAAAGAAAAAAGGAGTACATTTACCGCGCTTAATTCCCATTCCAAAAAAGACTGGTGGAATATTACCATTGATACCTATATTTGCTGGATTATCAGCACTTGGCACTCTAGCTGGTGGTGCGGCTGGTATTGCTAAAGCAGTAAACGATTACAAATCAGCACAACAAAATCTTAAAGAATCTGAACGACACAATAAGATGATGGAATCTATTGCTATTGGAAAAGGGCTTTATGTAAAACCCTACAAGAAAGGGAGTGGATTATATCTAACTGAAAAAGCGGCTACCCACACGAGCTCTAACCAATATCGACATATTAGAACATACTCAAAACTTGCCTTATTTTCGTGGTGTTTTTATGAGAGATAGTCTGCCAAGAAAGCCCAGAAAAATTGAATGCGCTGTTTTAAACCTAGATAGTTCTAAAAATTCTGGTACTCATTGGGTAGCTTACGCTAAAGTAAATAATTACTGCCAATATTTTGATAGTTTCGGTAACCTGAAACCTCCTCTAGAGCTAATTCACTACTTGAAGGACACTTTGATTAATTATAATTACTGTCAATTTCAAACATTCGGTACCACCAATTGTGGTCACTTATGTATTAAATTCTTAAAAAACTTTTGGAAAGAGTATAAAATAAAATGATACACAACACGTATTAGTATTCATTTCAATAATGGCTTTCACTCTGTCTATAACTGGATGCGAATCTACGTTGACGACATATTATTCGCCAGCTCTGGATTTGAAGGGAGAATATGAGTGTGCATTGTTATATTTTTCGACATTTAATTCAATACCTAACATCGATTCAGAAAATAATATGTTCTTTTACGGAGAAAATGGAATTCTTCAATTACCGGAGGGTTCGTATGAACTCCAAGATATATTTGATTATTTAAAAAAAAACGTTAAAGATTGTGTATTAAGATTATCATCTAATAATAACACATTGAAAACTAAACTTTATAGTTCAAAAGACATACACTTTGAAAAGGACAATTCGTTTGGTGACCTATTTGGTTTTAGTAAAGAAATATTAAAATCAGAAACCTTACATGAGTCGCACTTTCCAGTTAATATTATAGCTACAACTATTGTGCGAATAGAGTGTGATATTGTTAGTGGCTCCTTCGTTAATGGAGTACCCAGTCATGTAATTTATGAATTTGTGCCTAATGTACCACCAGGCTATCGCATTATAGAAATACCTAAAAACTTAATTTATTTTCCTGTTAATCAAAACTCAGTTAGCCAAATAAATATAAGACTGCTCGACGCAAAAAACAATTTAGTTAATTTACGCGGTGAGGAAATACAGTTGTATTTACATCTCAGGAAAAATATTAGTTTACAATAAAACCGCGACAACAATTCAAAATACTGTTAGTTTACAAAGCGCTTCGCAAAAAATAACACCTACGAAAAGGCTTAAAAAAATATCTAAAGAAAATAAACAATTTCTTAAATTAATTGGTTTATTAAAATGAATATTTTAAACGTGTTAGAGTCCCCAGTGTCTGATAACAGCATTGAAAGTTTCGAATTTCATTCCTACAAACCATATGTAACAAGTTTCAACAAGAACGATGAAATCCGGATCCCTATTAATCAGCAAGATTTGTATGTGTTGCCTTCCATGAGTACTTTATTCATAGAGGGTAAAGTAAACGTATACAAAAATGATGATAAAGCAACGGTTACAGACATACATTTTATCAATAATGCTATCTTATTTTTGTTCCAAGATATTCGTTACGAATTAAATGGAATAGAAATTGATAAAATTAAAAATGCCGGTATAACAACAACTATGAAATCATATTTGTCTATGAATGAAAATGAATCAAAATCAGCAAAAATATGGGGTTGGTCAATTAATGGTTCTAAGAATATCAATAGTGGAATATTTTCTGTATCTATACCTTTAAATAAAATATTAGGTTTTGCAGAGGATTATAAAAAAATCATAATAAACTGTAAACACGAGTTGGTTTTATTAAGAAGTAATACTAACGTAATGCTTTACGACTGAGCACTGGAGAAGTAGTAGATGATATTATTATCACCAAAATAGTTTGGCGTGTACCTCACATTAAAGTTTCTGATCGCGAGAGAGTTAACCCACTGAAACATTTAGAGAGAGACCGTTCTATCACCTTAGCTTTTAGAAATTGGGATGTTTATGAGTATCCTTTGCTTCCTAAAACGCAAAAACATACTTGGTCAATCAAAACGTCTTCTCAAATAGAAAAACCACGCTTTATAATAATTGGATTACAAACGAATAGAAAACAAAATGTAAAGAGTTCTATGTCAGAGTTTGACCATTGTAATGTAACTGGTGTTAAAGTGTTCTTGAATCAAATATATTATCCATATGAAAATTTGAATGTAAGTTTTTCTGACAATAAAATATCTTTATTATACGAGTTATATACAAGATTCCAACAGTCGTATTACGGACGACGTGCTGAGCCGTTGTTAAGTCTGAAAGAATTTAAAGATATTGCTCCCCTTTTTGTCATTGACTGCTGTCGACAACAAGAAACTTTAAAAGGCTCAGTAGATGTCAGAGTTGAAATAGAAGCTGACCAAGATATACCTGATCAGACTGCAGCTTATTGTTTAATATTAAACGATTGTATTTTTGTTTATTGTTTATATGTATAATAACCTTCATTAAATAGTGGAGAAATACTGTTATTTTTGAGGTTTTTAATGTGATGTCGTAAATAATTTCATTTTTTCCTCAGCATTGCACCCGAGCGAAGCCGGGGCGGGTCGCTAGTAGGTAATAATTAATTTTATAATTTTATGTACTTAGCCACCTATCTCTAAGTTTTATTCTGCAATAGTTTTAGTTTTCGTTTTATTTTTTTCATACCATTTAAATGTTAATTAAAACACATAATAACGGGTTCTTACCGCGTTTAAATGGGGATATGAGACTCCCGATATTTCGACACTGTTGCAAGTGCCATGATCACGGGATGACTGATGATATTGGAGTGGAGTAGGTAGATCCATAATTTTCTACGGGCAGACATATCTGTCTACCCTCTTTCTTTGCCGCTTGTTTATGCTCTCCAATCTCATCAGTCATCCCGTGATCATGGCACTTGCAACAGTGTCGAAATATCGGGAGTCTCATATCCCCATTTAAACGCGGTAAGAACCCGTTATTATGTGTTTTAATTATGATAATAACCGCGTAAACTTAAAACAATGCATTTAAATGTTGTTTAAAGAAAGTTTAGACGATCTATGTTTTTTCTTTTTTAAATTTTGTTTTCAATTATTGTTCTTTTTAATTTGCTAACTTTAGTTTATACTTTTTATTATCAGTGTTGTGTGCGTCTATAATTAGCAGGCATACCGGAACTTTTCCTATGTGTATTTTATATTGTGTGTTTGTTTATGTACTGCTGTTGATGTACCATAATAAATAAATAAACAAATAAACAAAATGAAGTACTTAATAAGAGAAAAGCCAAAATATAATGTAAAGTACAACAGCAAGGGAGCACCGCAGAAAGCCAGCAACAGAACAAAAAATGTATCAAAAAATAAAACAAAAATATCACTCCATGACAGGCCGGGGACCAGCCAGTCGCTACCCAACTAAAGAGTTCGCGACAATGGCCCCAATTCCTGCAGACACCTCCTAATTTACTTTAAGTTATACCTCTGGTTAAGCACCATTAAGTTTGTATTTATTTAATTATTAAATATGTGTGTTCTGATTGCTTCGAGTAAAAACATTTGAGATTCCCGCTGTTTGTGCACGGCGCTCGCTTGACCGTGAGTAGCAAGTGTTGCTGGATGGCTCGCAGAGGTGGCGCTAGTTACACCATTTTCCAATGAAAAACTGCGTGCTGATTGGTCGTGATCGACGCGGCCCCCTCTCGAATTGTTCGTCGGCTTCATGGCGGCTGCATAATTTTTAGCTCCGTCAAATAAATAAATATTTTTAGTGTTCTTTGACTAAAAAAGCCACCGGATTTCTTTCAAATAACTTTATAAACTTGTGCTCGTGTGTGTGAAGTGTTATTATACGAGGTACCTCGCAATCTTCCTGACTTTTTCGTCACCGACTTCCACGCTGTGACTCGCTGTGACTGTGCGACGAGTTTTCTTTAAAATTACTTTGAAGAGGAGTCGAATCTTCGCCTCCTGCAGCTAGAAGGCGGCACTTTGTCAAAGCAGGTGAGTGAGTGGCTTTGTACTTGCACGGGAGTCTGTTTGTGTTACTTGAAGCAATCCACATAATCTTAAAATTTTTACTAGGGTAAATCACCCACCCAAGAGTGGGCTATTTACACGCCCTTTCATAATTTGGTCCTTCGAGCCGGATTAGAGATCCAGTGCGAATCTTAATCCTTATAGTAGTTGAATGGTCGCTGATAGGTATTTATTTACGTAATTATTGGTAAAAATATCTCATAGTAACCTTCCCACGTACGCCATCTTTTCCATTTACCTACATATTATTATTTCAATATAATAGGTAATATGATAAATTTATAACTCATCAACTTACTAAGTGCTTAAAGTTTAATATTTGTTGTTTTTTTTCTATTGGAATTGCATAAAACTTAATAACCTTTAAAAATGTCGAAACCCGGGGATAGTACAACTCACAGTTCTCCGGATAATCTTCTTGCCTATTTAACTGCGAAAAAAGAACGTCTTTTTGCACGTATTAACGAGTTGTATGGTTTAGCTTTAAAAATTTCTAATTTCGCGTCTCGAGATAATGAACGTTTCATGGCTCAGTCCGAGATTATTGATGACATGCGCGGTCAGTTTGAAAAAATAATTGACGATATGAATGACATTCAGTTAACTTCAAACCCTAAATACAAGGTTGATTATCAACCTTTGACTGCATTTGAAGATTTGTATTTGAAGGTAAGGCGCACTCGAAATAATATTATCGAGTCGTCGCGGTCTGTTCCGTTGTCTCATAACACCGATATGAATACCAAACTCAATATTAAATTGCCTCCGATCGAGCTACCGAGCTTTAACGGACAGACAGAGAACTGGCCAAAGTTTTACGAATCTTTCAAAGCGAACATTCATAATAACAACCAACTGACTGACTCGCAGCGTGTGCAGTATTTAATAGGTAAACTTACACACGATGCGCTCAAGATTTCCGCCGGTATTGTGCCGTCGGGCGAGACTTATACTATCATTTGGGATAGTTTAGTGGAAAAATATCAAGATAAGCGCGCATTAGGCACGCATTATTTGAATAATATTTTAGATGTGAAGAGCTGTAATAATACGCCCGGCAGCCTCGACTCATTTGTTGAACGATATTCTGCCTCTGTATTGGCTTTAAAACAGTTAGGTATTGATGATCTTACCGATTTTATTCTTTTACATTGCGCTTTAAGAAAAATCGATTCTCAAACCGTTCAGGCCTTTGAATTGTCTGTTAGAGACAAAACAATTCCTTCATATAAAGATTTGATTTCATTCATTAGAGATCAAGTTAAAATATTAGAACGATCTAACTTAATTACTTCCAACTCGCACCGTTCATTCACTAATACAGCGAATGTAAACAAAGCATCAACTTCAAAGCGATTGGTTACGAAGTCTTTCGCCGCGTGTAATGAAAATGTTTCAAACACGCAACACTGTATTTTTTGCAGTGATTCAAATCACTCTGTGAATAATTGCTCACAGTTTAAAAATTTGACTTCACCGCAAGTTCGGTTTGAATTTATCAAGTCGAAGCATGCGTGTGTAAACTGTCTTAGTGGTTTACATACAGTTACTGCTTGTAAATCGATAGGTGTTTGCGATTTGTGTAAAAAGCGCCATCACACATTTTTACATTTTGACAATAAGAAATCAGGTACTTACACTCATGTGTCCCAAAGTTTACCTATACCTACGGGTAAGGGGTCATTGACCGCTGACGTGCCGCCGGAGAACAAAATGTCTAGCGCGAGTCCGATCACTAGCACAGCTGATTGCCGCGTACCTTATGTACCTACGCATGCACCGCCGCAGTCGCTCGCGCTGTCGCCTCCTGCGCCGCCGCCGCCGTCCGCGCCACCGCTTCGTGACCCGACGTTGTCTTTTAATGCTGAAATAAAGCCTAATTCTACAATTTTATTATCGACGGCGCAAGTTTATGCCAAGCCGAAGAATGGTGATGGTATTAATAATAAAAGGATAATACGTTGTCTAATCGATAATGGTTCGCAGAACAATCTTATTACGACCGACTGCTGCAAAGCGCTTAATTTGCCAATAATTCCTTTAAGTAATTCTTTTGTTAAAGGAATTGGTTCCGCCTCTCGGCCCATACTGGGGTACGTTTACGTGGACATTGAGTCCCGCGTATACCCAAATAATAAATACGCGATTCATGCTTTGGTCGTGGATTGTATAACCGATCAGTTGCCTGCTCACTATATAGCCAAGGGTGAGAATATGAGCTACTTAGAGGGATTGCCCCTAGCGGATATGACATGGAACATACCCGGAAACATTGACGTTGTCTTGGGTGCACAACTGTTTCCTTATATTTATTTGGGCAACAGGGTCGACTCGGGGACAAATGCGCCTCCCGCTATGATGACCGCATTTGGATATGTACTTATGGGTGACTATCCCACTAATGCTATTAATACATCAATGTCATTCTCCGCGCTTGCGCTTAATGATTTAGTTCAAAAGTTTTGGCAGTTAGAAGAAGTCCCTGGCTTAAAATATTTAAGTCCAGAAGAGACTCAGTGTGAGAACATCTTCCTAGCCTCTGTGTCACGAGCTGATGATGGCAGATACTGTGTCCCGTTGCCTTTCTCTAAGGATCCGAGTGAGCTTGGCAATTCACGCGCTGTGGCACAGCGTCGTTTTATGGCCTTAGAGCGAAAATTTAAACAGTCACCCGATTTACAGGGAAACTATAATAAGGTAATCGGTGAATATATCGACAAAGGCTACTTATCTGAAGTGGCGCAGGCTGATATAGTTGATGATGGTTATTACATACCGCATCACGCCGTGATTCGGCCAGACAAGCCCATGCCTAGGGTTGTGCTTGACGCCAGCGCTAAAACTCACACAGGGTTGTCACTGAATGATATTCTTCATACTGGCCCAAACTTACAGGCTGATCTTACGCTACTGTTGCTGGATTTTCGCTTATTCCCGGTAGCCATAACTGCCGACATAACACAAATGTATTTACAAATTCAGGTGCCTGATGAACATCGTAAATATTTAAGAATCTTATTTCGATTTACGAGTAATGATATTTTGCGCACCTATCAGTTCAATCGTGTTCCATTTGGACTGAAGTCTAGTCCATACTTAGCCATGCGAACTGTTCGCCAATTGGCCAATGACATGAGACCACATTTTCCTGACGCTGCCCAAGTAGCTGAGTCCAAATTATATATGGATGACTTGGTCCATAGTGTACCAGATGATGACTGTGCCGCTCTTCTTGCACGAGAATTGATCTCACTATTTAAGTCTGGTGCCTTTGATCTGGTGAAATGGAACAGCAATTCACCTTCTGTACTCGAGAACTTACCCGAGTCTCATCGTAGCCAGGTAGATTTTACTGACGGCTCTAGCAGTGCCTCTAAGGTGTTGGGTCTTTCTTGGGAACCATGTGATGACATTTTCTTCTTCACGACCTCTGATGTCCAGGAAAAGTGTACTAAGCGGAGCATACTTTCCATGGTCGCACGTTTATTTGACGTTCTTGGCCTCGTAGGTCCGGTGATTTTATATGCCAAATTACTCATTAAAGAGCTATGGCTATGTGACATTGGTTGGGATGAAACTCCCCCGGATGGTATTATTCAAAGATTCTCTGCTCTGAGGCAAGAATTTCCTCTTCTTGCGACTTTGAAAATCCCACGTCATGTTGGTGTTCTCAACGATTCCACTGTTGTTCTCGTCGCGTTTTGCGATGCTAGCATGAACGGGTATGGTTGTGTCATATATTTACATTCCATTGACGCAAATGGAAAAATCATAGTAAGATTGTTGTGTGCCAAGTCTAAGGTGTCCCCCACCAAGGTAACCACACTCGCTCGTTTGGAGTTGTGTGCTGCAGTATTGATGTCCAAGTTAGTACGGACTGTCCATAATACTTACGGATCTCGGATCTCTATTGCAGGGATCTATGCTTTTTCTGATTCCACCATTGCGCTCTCCTGGATTCATTCGTCACCGCATCGTTGGTCGGTGTTCGTTAGCAACCGAGTAGCTCAATGTCAGGAAAACTTGCCACCGAATAATTTCTACCATATAGCTGGCAAAGAAAATCCGAGTGATTGTTTGTCGCGAGGCATGTTGCCTTCCCAACTCATATCACATAAGTTGTGGTGGAAGGGTCCGGAGTGGATTCGGAAGCCTTGCGAGGAATGGCCTGTGAAGCCCTTTGTTCCTTGTATATCTGGAGACATACCCGAACACAAGATAAATGTGTTGACTGCAACTGTTCACTGTGAACAATCGTTTCTCAATTCTCTGGCTAGACGTGTATCCACATGGGATAAATTGTTAAGGATTGTTATTTATGTCCTCAAATTTATTAAAAAGATAAAATCTTCAAGTGCTGTCGAAAATCTTTTAACTGCTGAAAGAATGATAGTCTCTTCTGTTCAAGAAGTGTATTTCAAAGATGACATAATTGCTCTTCAAAAAGGTAAACAACCTTCAAAAAAGTTACAGAACTTATCTGTCTTTCTCGACCAAGTTGGCATATTACGCGTTGGTGGTCGAATTTCAAAATCGGATTTACCATTTGAGGCTAAGCATCCGGCTTTGCTTCCTAAACACGACCATGTCGTAAACTTGATAATTAATCACTATCATGTGATGAATTGCCATACAGGCCCAGGACTTCTTATGTCCATTTTGCGGCAAAGATTTTGGATACTTGATGCCAGAACTGTCATTAGGGCTCAAGTGCGGAAATGTAACTCTTGCTTTCGCGTTAATCCATCTCACCCTACGCCTATGATGGCAGACCTTCCGCCTTTTCGTATAACGGAAGCAAAGGCCTTTGTACATACAGGGGTTGATTACGCAGGTCCACTTAAAATAACGATCACTCGTCGTAGGGGTCAACGTTCTCAAAAGGCTTATATCTGCCTATTCGTGTGCCTTGTAACTAAAGCTACACACGTTGAATTGGTCTCCGATCTGACTACGAATGCCTTTTTGGCAGCATTCAACCGATTTATTTCTCGCCGTGGTCCTGTGTCGTTCTTGTACTCCGATAATGGAACCAATTTTATTGGTGCAAAGGCTCAACTGGATGATCTTTACAAGTTCTTAATTGGCTCTGCATTTAATCCTGTTTTGAAGCAAGAGCTTATTAAGCATCGCATTGAATGGAAAATGATTCCACCTCACTCTCCTCATTTTGGAGGTATGTGGGAGTCTAATATAAAGAGTCTGAAAACTCACTTGTATAGGGTTATTGGTTCCCAAATTCTCACTTATGAGGAATTACAAACCGTTTTGGTGCAAATTGAGTGTATTATGAACTCACGCCCGCTCACGGTCGTATCCTCTGACCCGTATCCGGAAATAATCACACCCGCACATTTCTTAATGTCGACACCCTTGCGGTATTTACCTGCTACGGATTTGACCGACGTGCGCATTAGTCTTTCTGACCGTAAACAATTACTTGATAATATGGTTCAGTCCTTCTGGAAAAAGTGGCATTTGGAATATCTGCATACGCTGCAAGTCAGGCAGAAGTGGACTAAACCAGACCATCCAATTGCTATTGGAACGGTTGTACTTGTTGGGCGTGATGATGCTCCTCCGTTAAGTTGGCCATTAGGCGTAATCACGGAAGTTCATCCTGGTTCGGACAAAATCGTTCGTGTAGCGACGGTTAAAACAAAATTCGGAATATTTAAACGTCCTATTGTTAAGTTATATCCAATTCCAACTCAATAATTAAATCTACATTACTTATAGTAGTATATATATTTAATATAACATAATTTAGCCTTTAAAAACCTCAACATTCTCTGTTAACTTGCCACCAAAATAATTTTATCTTCAATGTTTCTTGAAAGTTCTGCGACCTTTCAACCCGGGGAGCATGGTTAAGCACCATTAAGTTTGTATTTATTTAATTATTAAATATGTGTGTTCTGATTGCTTCGAGTAAAAACATTTGAGATTCCCGCTGTTTGTGCACGGCGCTCGCTTGACCGTGAGTAGCAAGTGTTGCTGGATGGCTCGCAGAGGTGGCGCTAGTTACACCATTTTCCAATGAAAAACTGCGTGCTGATTGGTCGTGATCGACGCGGCCCCCTCTCGAATTGTTCGTCGGCTTCATGGCGGCTGCATAATTTTTAGCTCCGTCAAATAAATAAATATTTTTAGTGTTCTTTGACTAAAAAAGCCACCGGATTTCTTTCAAATAACTTTATAAACTTGTGCTCGTGTGTGTGAAGTGTTATTATACGAGGTACCTCGCAATCTTCCTGACTTTTTCGTCACCGACTTCCACGCTGTGACTCGCTGTGACTGTGCGACGAGTTTTCTTTAAAATTACTTTGAAGAGGAGTCGAATCTTCGCCTCCTGCAGCTAGAAGGCGGCACTTTGTCAAAGCAGGTGAGTGAGTGGCTTTGTACTTGCACGGGAGTCTGTTTGTGTTACTTGAAGCAATCCACATAATCTTAAAATTTTTACTAGGGTAAATCACCCACCCAAGAGTGGGCTATTTACACGCCCTTTCAACCTCTCATTTTCTTACCCACCGAAATGGACGGATGATTGACAGCTCTTATTTTTATGAAGAATGAGTAAATGAATGAATAACCCGGGCGAATCAAAAAGGTACCTCGCTGGTATTCAAACCTTTTGACGTGTGCTACTAACTTAATTCTGTCGAGTTATTAGCCAATGCACAATTTTTATAGGGTTGTTTTAGATTTATGCTTAAAATTGACGTGTGTTCCATAAATTTAATGTTTGTCGATTACCCGTCCCTTTTCTTTTCGGCGTATAAGAAAATGACAGATATAACTTAAAATAAAATTAAGTAGATGGTGTTTTTACAGGAATTAGCACCATTGTGAACTTTATTTAGGTAATAGCCGAGAACCGAGAGTGTAATAACCAGTACTCCCTCTTTATATTATACTATAAGTACGACGTTTTCCAACACATTCGCGAGGAATAAATCAATATAATTTCTTAAACACTGCAAAAAAATTCATTTTTGCGAACAAGTACAATTACACAACACAATCAATTGTAAAAGTTCACCAGTTTTATCCTTCACTATATTCTTCTTCTTCAGGTGCTTCTCCAACTAGTGGAGGTTGGCCATCAGCTCTAAAAATGTATCCTTGTCGCCCGCGAGGCGGAACAGTTCGACCGCACTCGTGATCCCGGTCATCATCAGCCCATTAACGGTATAATAACCTATTTTCTCATTACTCGGTTACATAATTATTCAAAAATACAATGTAATGGCAGTCATCATCATCATCATCATCAGCCCGTTAACGTCCCCACTGCTAGGGCACGGGCCTTCCCTATGGATGGATAGGGAGATCGGGCCTTAAACCATCACGTGGGCCCAGTGCGGATTGATGGTTATTAACGACTGCTAATGCAGCCGGGACCAACGGCTTAATGTGCCTTCCGAAGTACGGAGGAGCTCGAGATTTTTTTTTGTGGTCACCCATCCTATGACCGGCCTTTGCGAAAGTTGCTTAACTTCAACAATCGCAGACCGAGCGCGTTTACCGCTGCGCCATCGAGCTCCTCATCTATTCCGGTCCACTCCCTGATATTACGCAACCAAGACTTCCTCCTCCGACCCATTTTTCTTTTTCCTGCGACTTTGCCCGTCATTATGAGTTGCAGCTGGTACCTTTCGTGTCATAGCACATGCTCTAAAAATGCAACTTTCCTCTTTTTGACGGTCTGCAAAAGTCACTCACACCGCTATATTGATCCTATCTAAATAAAGGATTACAGGAGTGACTTCCTTATTCCTGTATTACGTGAGAATATTTGCAGGAAATCGTGTCAACATACATCAAACACGTCAGACCTCTGATCTCATACGATACCTCAAGGTAAACAAAATAAATCCACAAAGAACCGAACGCTTTGACAGCGATAAAAGTTAGTAAAACCTGATAAGAAGCGGATGCAATAAAATACAATACAATAACAGTAGAAACCAATACAATAAGATACAGAATGCAATAGACATGTAGATAAAGATGCCTTTGTTTCCGATACGATTCTATTCTGTTGCGGTATATATGCGAATAATATGGCCGTGAGTTATTGGAAATTCTTTTAAAGAATTAATAGACATTCAATTTATCTACTTCAATTCAATTGGGTTGTGTACTAGGCTCAAGATAAATTATGCAATTCTGATTACTAAATACAGACAGATCTAAAATGAACGAAAAACATTTTCTTTTTTCTTTTTAACTTATTTATGAATTTTAATCGAGTAAAACGTAATAATAAGTCCGACATTTTATCATGTTTTTCTATGACGTGACATTGTGCTATTTCCTACAAATTCCATAGTAATTTCGTGTTTTGACGTTTAGTAAAAAGTAACTGATTTGACTAGTTGGAAACTAGCCTATTTTTCCTCCAAACAGTTATTCGCACCCGCCAACTTACCATATCAAGACAATGAGACATACATAAACTTGCGCCTCCCACCTAAAACGGGTAAGCAGACTATGGAATTTCATTTGCTTCGATCGGAAATGATCGACGATTGCTGGAAGAGATCGCCTTTGCCCACTTTTTAGTGAGTTTTCGGTCATTATGTGAAATAAAGGCATATTTCCACCCATCCCACCACAGGACCCCGATACCGACCCCGCCGGCGTGGTCAACGATTTCCCTGATGCAGCGTTTATCGTTATCGCATTTAGCATACAGCATTAGGCGTAAACAGCATTAGGGTCGATTAATTATTTCTACATAATCCTGACAGACGACGCCCTGAGCCGAGGTTCGCGCCCAACTGGGCACCCTCAGGCCTGTTGTCTTAAACGTTGTACCGGGTAGTCTTTTTCTGTCCGACCAGTTAATGCCATAACCATCTTCTATCGTGTGGGTTGTGAGGTGAATTACCAGCCTCATAAACCCTGGTGTCAGGATTACTGTGACGCCGCCAAAGGCCCCTCTCATAGCTCATGTAACTACTTACTTACGTCGTCATCAGTAAGTAGTAACCTTTCGGACAATCAGGTGATCGGCCTTTAATATCCTAACCGAACTAGGGATCACAAAGTGATTTTTGTTTTAACCACTGGACCACATAATCAAATGGCTAGCAATGGCGGCTTTTCATAGGATTGAGCATACCTTGTTTTATCTTTTTATTTATTTATTTTGTTGTGCCATGGTTCTTTCAAGATTATTTCCTGCAATGACAGTAATGACTGAATGCGCGCGCCATTAGCTAAAGTGCAGCGATGCAACTTCGCATTATATTATGCATTGATTGCATCACGCTTGCAGCTGTGGGAGGCAATAATGTAAAGGACTTTACATTATTATGGATATTCATTTCTGGATGTATTCATTACATACATAACATACGTCCCACTGCTTAGCACAGGCCTCCCCTCAATTTTGCCGAGTGACGTCACATTTAAATTTTTTTTTGGGCAGGCAAAGGGAACTTAGCCCATACAGCCTAGTCTTTGGTCATCTTAATCTTTTTTGGAGAAGCACCCAGAAAACGTCTTCAGTCTTCACTCTTCAGGTTAAATAAAGAAACTGTCAAACTACGCGCCACTTTAAGTGACTTGAAACCTGACAGATAGCTTTTGTTTATTGTGAAATGTGACGTCACACGAAACTCAATCATGGCCGCCCGTATTTCGGGTCTTGGATGAAAAGTCACATTCTTATTTTGTAAAATTAAAATATTTAATAAAAATGATCTTTAAAAAACTCTGTTAGATAATTATAGTTAAATGATAAACTACCATATCCGACATATTTCATTTTATTTTATTTTCAAGTAGCCAATTTAACTGAGGTGAGTACACTACAGTATTACACACATCACCATCAATGTACTCGTAAGAGCCACGCTTTTGTCGGTGCAGCATATCCATGCTACTTTTTTACGGAAAAATAGGGCAGTGGTTTCCCTCTTGCCTTCCGCCCCGCAGTACTCTGTCTGACACAAGTGGGATGGCACCCAGAGTAGTCTATTACAAAGCCATACTAGGACTCCTGTCCTCCGCCTCTGAATAGTACTGACTGTTACTGCTGCTCTCTGTCGGGTTCCAAGTTACAGTCCCCGTGACTTGCCCCTTCCGTCCTGCATTGCCGTACCGATGGCTCCCATCTTTTCCTCTGCAACAGTTGAGGTCATCACCCGTATCCCTGGGCAAGGGTTTTACGTTACACTATTACACTTTTATTATTTTATTGGTTTATTACACTATTTTTTATGCACTCAACACTAGGGCTTATTAGATTAGTTATCAACCAAAAAAAATGCTATAGAAGGTTGGCTCCCAGTCCAACAAAAAAGCGTAACTTCTATAGTCGGTTTATCCTAAGTAAAAGCTGATCCATTAATCTTGTTAAGGTATCGTACATACCTAAGCCTTGTGCAATAAATAGATACCTGAGGTGACCTACTTGCGTACGAACGGCTTGCTTCTCAAACGAGGAACGCCGATTTGAACCTAAGTACCGGACTTGCGTAGTTTTCACTAACACAGTTAACTCGACTATTAACAGGCCATACTGGCCATTTCAAATCAAAATATTTTTTGTTTGTTATGAATTCTAATTTCAAATTAATTTTATTTTAAAAACATGGACATTAATACAAATAATAAATACATGAAAAATATTCGTCTATTTTTTGTTCATACAAAACGGCAATTTAATAGGTAAAGACCTAATATCACGGTGTATTTTAGCTTAATAAAACGAACTCTACATTAAAGAAATTATTCAATCTACACATGAAATCGCAGCGAGGTATTATAGAAAATCGTTTCGCCGAAATAAAATTGTGCTTTGTATGATTGATTCGATGAGATAAGCTTCTACGGGGGATTTCGGCGAAACGGATATTCGATCTACCGATAAATTCGGTGAAATGAAACTAGGTAAACGTATCAAGAGAGGATCTTTACTTTCTTGGATTGTCAGCCGTTGTCTATTTTCGAACTCGTTATAATCTAGGAGTCTTCAAGGCTAGAGTGAATAGGCATTTGCTACGTAAGCGTGATCCAACCTAGACTACATCGAGAGATTGTGGATCAGGTGAGTCCATCAGGTGAGTCAACGGCCTCCGTTATGCAGTGGCTGAGCGTTGGGCTCACGATCCGGAGGCCCGGGGTTCGAATCCCGGTGGGGCAAATCACAAAAATCTCTTCGTGATCCCTGGTTTGATCTTCTTCTATCGTGTGAGTTGTGAGGCGAATTATCAACCTCATCAATCAGGGTTATTATTGAGCCGCCAAAGGCCCCTGACATGGCTCATGTAACGACTACTTACTTACATCAGTAAGCACGGATCATCTTACCTTTCCGACAATCAGGTTTCCCTAGTTTAATTAGGACATTGCAGGCTGATCACCTGATTGTCCAGAAGTAAGATAAGGCACATTAAGCCGTTGGTCCCGGTTACTATTTACTGATGAAAGTAAGTAGACGTTACATGAGTCATGTCAGGCCCTTTGGCGGCTCAGTAATAACCCTGACACCAGGGTTGATGAGGTTCGTATTCCTCATCACAACCCACACGATAAGAAGATCAGGTGAGATTGTGGACAAACGCGAGACTATTATACAGGGTGTTAGTGACATCGTAACGAATACTAAGGGGGATGGTTCAGATCATGATTCCGTCGCAAAAGTATGGAACGGAAAATAATTAAAAAAGCACAAACATTTACATGAATTTTCCGACAGGAAATTCCACTTGATATCAACTCAGAATCATGGTCTGAATCACATCCCTTAGTATTCGTTACAAAGTCACTAACACCTGTATTAAAAAAAAAATAAAGAAATCGGCGCGTTTCATTTCTCTTACATCGCATAAAAGTTATCGAGGTACCTATCTAGGTTCTAAGTGTTTTAACTAATACCTAGTTCGGAAAAAGGAGCGTGGGAAAGCAATTGGCAAAGTGTCAATATGAGGCTCGACTGAAAGCGAGTGGAAATTGGGCGCAACGGCACATTTAGCTAAGCTATAGACGATCGGAACGGAAAAGAGAGAAAAAACCGGCCAAGTTTGAGTCGGACTCGCGAAGGACTCCGTACCTTTTTTTTGACCTGACTTATTGTAGATTTGCCGCAGATGGCATTAACTACTTGGCCGAACAAATGGGGAGCGCTGAAGGCTCTCACCCGGTTAACCCTCTTTCTTTGCCGCTTGTTTATATATTTGATATCGGAATGTTCGGAACCATCTGAACTCGTAACTCACTACGACAAAGCGCACTCACTGTGTCCTCACGTTTTGTCACCACATTAGGTCGTTTTAAGCTCGAAGTAACCTAACCAAACGTTTATCGTGTGGGAGCCCTCCTTAATTATTTGTTTTTAATACTTGTTGGTGTAGCGGCAATAGAAATACATAATTTGTGAAAATTTCAACTGTCTAGCTATCCGACGTGGTAATAGTTTTACAGTCAGTTACATAATTTGACGTTCAAAAAGCGCTAACTATATAAGCCAATTTTGAAGATTTTTTTTTTCGCGGTTCTTGAGATACAGCCTGATGACAGACAGACTCAGGGAAGTCTTAGTAATAAGGTTAATTTATTTGGGTACGGAACCCTAAAAACGTGTATTGACGCCAGGCGCTTGTCGAAAGCAAATCGAATGTCGAATATAGCATTGAAAATATTTGCATTTTGACACAAATGGGCGATACTGCTGCTTTTTTTTTATTGTTATTAAGTTTTAGACGTGTGGTGTGGTACACACACTAAACAACTGTATTATATAATTTTGTACCTAATTACGAAGAAATATAATTAAAGGGCTTAGACCAAGAGGACGGCCAAAAACAAGATGGGCGGATGTGGTCAAAAAGGACCTGTGCATGTGCAATGTCTCCAAGAACGACACGTCCGATAGAGCGAAGTGGAAGAGAAGTACGAAGAAGGCAGACCCCACCATCAGATGGGAATAATAAATGCCAAGGAGAGAGAGAGAGAGGGGGGGGGGAGAGAGAGAGAGAGAGAGAGAGGAGAGAGAGAGAGACTACAATATTATTATAATAAGGCACCTAGTGTCGCCTCTTTTATATTGCCGTGCCCTTGCAGGGCGTCACATGTACCTTTTTACTATGTTCCACCTTAATTTATGTTTGTGACATGCAATAAATGAATATGAATATGAAAAGCATTTTGGAATCAATGGTCGCTACTGTTAGACAACAGAATCGATAGGCCTAATGTCGACTGATACATCACTATAATAATGAACGTCACAACACTGGCTTATATACTTTGACAGATGTAACTCGTACCGGGTATTAAAGCTATTGTAAAATTTTATCTACTTATATTGCAATATAATCACTAATTATACAGGGTGTTAGTGACATCGTAACGAAAAGTTTGAGGGATGATTCAGGCCATGATTCTGAGTTGATATCAAGTGGAATTTTCCGTCGCAAAAGTATGGGACGGAAAATAATTTAAATAAGCTCTAAAATTTTCATGACTTCTCCGACAGGAAATTCCACTTGATATCGACTCAGAATCATGGTCTAAATCATCCCCTTCAGTATTCGTTACAGTGTCACTAACACCCATACCTACTTGTATGGCTACTGTATGTACTTGTATGGGGTGTAAGTGACATCGTAACGAATACTGAGAGGGATGATTCAGCTGATTATTCTGAGTTAATATCAAGTGGAATTTTCCATCGCAAAAGTATAGAATTGAAAATAATTTAAAAAAACTAAAAAAATAACATGAATTTTGCGACGGAAAATTTCACTTAATATTAACTCAGAATCATGGTCTGAATCATCCCTCTGAGTATTCGTTACGATGTCACTAACACCCTGTATATAACCACTGGTAGTGGCACCATACCTTTAGCAATAAACCGTACATGCCTCCGTGTCTGCGCCGGATATAAAATTTATCCGCCAACGAACATCCGAAGTCTCAGAACTATTTCAGTTCACGGTATTTTATCACCATGGTGTGTTTACTGAAATCCCCGTGGGGTTTATGATTTTGACAGCTCCGTTTTGAGCTACTTCAAACAGATGAAGGTTGTGAGTTTGTTGTTTTAAAGGTGTATGTTTATGAAATTTGCGTGAGTTTATGTGGTATGTGACACAAACTCACACATATTTCCCACCGGGATAACCAGAGACTATGGAATTCGATTTGCTTCGATCCTGACATACTCCTCTTGCTTCCTCCACACTCATCAATCGTTTCATACACGCACGCCGGTTCAGAGTAAATCGTACTGAAGCTTTTCTAAGGACATCTCCAATTTGGTCAATGTAAGTCCTCCTAGGTCTTCCTCTGCCAGTCCTACCACCAACCTTCGCTTTATATACTGCTTTCGTGATCTAATCTATTCTCTTCTTTACCGGGTGAGAGCCTTCAGCGCTCCCCATTTGTCCGGCCAAGTAGTTAATGCCATCTGCGGCAAATCTACAATAAGTCACGTCAAAAAAAATATATATTCTCTTCTATTATACATCATAGGCTTTGACACAAAAATGGGTAAGCAACACATCTTTAAGGCTTCGAGAAAAGTTTTTTACACGTCTTCTTTTTTGCAAGACTCATTGTGGTTTTGCCTCAGATAGTATTCACTACTTGACTGGACAAATGGGAAGCGCTGAGGGATCACCCGGTACATCCCACACTAAGTTTGGAACAGAAATAATATTAAACAGAACTAATAAATGTATATTCAAGATAACATTTTACAATAACTTCATTTTTTTTTTTGGTTTTCCCCAAGGGTAAGGCAAAGGGAACTATGCCCATACAGCCATGTCTTACGTATTTTTTTTTCTTGATGATTAATGAAATGATGAAAGGTGATGATGATGAAACCTAAGCCCCCACCCTCGGAGTAGACTCCTACTCCGAACCCCAAACGAATTAACTCGAAAGTCCGCATAAACTTTCGAGTTATGAAGCGGCTTCTTGACACGAAGCGAAAATAGGCAGATACACTTTGTTTATTGAATACTCCAATATAATAACACTCGCGAACGTCTTCCGACTAACTTAATGCGATCATCAACCACAAAACACCACTTCGTATTAATTATTTAGATTATTCAATGAAGAAAGCAACTGTCCCGTTCCCGTTTCCCGCCAAAAAGCCACACAATAACTTCAATGCGCAGTAAGAATTAGATCTGTCAAAATACGTCAGCTAGTGCTGTGACATTAGAATAGTGATGTATCAGTCGATATTATGTTTATAGATTATTTTAGGATGCCTACTTGTTTACACATTTTATTAGCATTACCTTAAAGCACTACAAACACTTACAATAACACCTTCATTTTCTCAAGAGAAAAACAACTTGCACACAACATAATTTTCGTGGTCGGAAGCCTGAAAAACGGAAAGCATTACTCTCAGCCGTATACATTTCAGCTGAAAAAGAGGTAATTCCGTAAACAAAACGGGACGCTAGCTAGTTCAGAGGTTGCGTTGCCAGTGAATGGGGCACTGGTGAAAAGACAGCTTCAGTCGCAGATGTAGAGTAGGTAAATGCACGTGATGACCAACAGAACGTACATACATAACATAACATAAAATAAACAGCCAATATACCTCCCACTGCTGGGTACAGGCCTGGTATGGAGCATACTCCACCACGCTGCTCCAATGCGGGTTGGTGGAGGTGTTTTTTTTTACGGCTAATGGCCGGGACCAACGGCTTAACGTGCCTTCCGAGGCACGGAATCATCTTACTTTTTCGGACAATCAGGTGATTCAAGCCTGAAAAGTCCTTACCAAACAAAGGACAGTCTCACAAAGTGATTTCGACAATGTCCCCATCGGGAATCGAACCCGGACCTCCAGATCGTGAGCCTAACGCTCTAACCTCTAGACCACGGAGGTTGTTGTACATACATACATACAATCATGCCAGTTTCCAGTTGGGGTAAAAAGACCGCGGAATTCTACTAACTACGTCTGTCTGGATACATATCACCTTCTCTGTTCGCCGGTTTGGAATACTCTTGACCTGGCCTTTCTTTAAAATACCCTGGATCTGATCGTCTTTGCCTTCCTCTTCCAACTGTACCACTCACTCCCGCATAGTGATGGGCAGGGAAAGAAAAAATTGGGTGGGAAAGAAAAAATATCGGGAAAATATGGGAAAATAAAATAAACACCCGAAAAATTCCCGAATCATGGGAAAATATTTTTTATTTAATTATTTTTAATCTTATTATTATTTGTATGTCGTTTCCATGTCTCGGGTCGGGTCTGTCATGGAGTCCCGGACTTTTGGCAGGCGTGCGTGGGGCCGAAGCCAACACGTAGAGGCCCCTTAAGAAATTTACTCTAAATGAGTTGTGACACCAACCGGCGATTATCCCTGTATGCACTATGGGAGTGCACCCAAAGACAATCCCTGGTTCGTGTAGGACTATTGCAGATTATGGGAACAAAAGGAACTGGGCTATTGGGTTGGGGGTTAGTGAACCTATATACTGGGGCTATGGGGGACTATGGCGCCTGCTCGACCAATGTTAATAACAGAGATACATTGGGCAGGCGGTGACTCGTCACTCACTGGTTGGGCCACCTATCTAGCCGACGCGACTGGACGGCAAGGCAGCAACATGGTTGTGAGCATCTCAGGGTGTCAAGAGGTGTACACCGCTTTCTGCGAGGCGGTTTACCCGCCTTACCAACTCGCGACTTATGCATCTTTCACTTCCACCCTGCGAGCGTATAGCTCTAACGCCCCACTCTGGCTGGCCAATGAAGTCAAGCCAGAGGTGAGAGTCCTGCGGCCCCCGCTAAGGTCCACTCCGGCCAGCCAGTACTGTCACCATCTTTGTTGCTCTTCTTTGGACTCTCCCTAGTAGTGCAATGTTCTTCCGATAGTAAAGTCTCCATATTTGAAACCCATGTTCTAACAGCGGTTTGACGTAAGTAAGTTTTGTAAAGCCTAAGAAACAATTCCGTATCTATATGATAAAAAGCTTTTCTAATTATGTATAAGAGGGAGTTATCCTTCTTAGTGATTCCAATAATGTGTTCGTCCCACTTTAGATTATGTGTTATCGTTATGCCAAGGTCATTTTGTTTTTTAACACACTCGAGAGGTTTTGAGTCAATGGTGTAACTCAACGTGGGGTGGTTGCTGCCAACATGCAACACAGTGCATTTGTGTACGTTTAATGTGATTAGCCAATCTCGGGTCCAAGCAATTACTCTATCAAGATCATCTTGGATTATATTATGGCTAATAAGTGGATTCCCCGTTATTTTCGTGTCATCTGCAAAGAGTGATATATCAGACATGATACCATGTTTAAGATCTGTAAGGTAGATACTGAATAAAATAGGTCCTAACACCGATCCCTGCGGCACACCGCTGAGGACTTTTCTGGGAACAGAGTATGATTCTCCGATGCGCACAGAGAATGTGCGATTTGACAGGAAGTCTTCAATCCACTTCACGACATTGCCTCTGATTCCAAAGGGCTCTAATTTAGCAATCAATGGTGTGACAGGAACTCGATCAAAAGCTTTTTCATAGTCCAAGTAAATAATATCTGTAGGTATTCGTGCCTCCCAATTTCTTGCACAAAACCATGTTGCTCCTCGATGATGACATTCTCTCGTGTCAAAAGCATCCTATATATCCTATAATATGTAGATATCTTTGCATGGAATTATTAAAATCGAACATTCCATTCAAAATATATTACAAAGGAAATTTGAAAGTGCCGGTCAGAGAAAAAAAAATGTGTCAAACCTTTCGAGTAGATTGTTCTGAACATTTTTTACTATGACACCAGACGTGTATGACCATTAGTTTGGCTTTAATTGGATTTTAAAAATCTCGACTTGTCATACATTTTGTAAAAAATAATATTATGTCCGTTGGGAAAAAGAGGTATACAGGCGTATTACAAAGGACCGTTAGAACATTTATTAGTATGGCGCCAAACTTCTATGACCATTATTTGGACTTTCAGTTTTGGTTAATATGTTAAAATGCCAGCCACCGAAAAAAATACGTTGAATCTGTCTAATAGTTGCTTCTCAATATTTTTTAATAACACCAAACATCTATGACCATTATTTTGACTTTTATTGGAATTTACGTTTTAGTTTAAATATGAAAAATGCCGACCAGCAAAAATATCATGTTGAGAGTATCGAGTAGATGTCTGTTAACATTTTTTTCTATAGCGCCAAACTTGTATGACCATTAGTTTGGCTTATAGTGTATTTTAAAAATCTTGATTTCTTATTTATTTTGTATGAAAATAAAGTGCTTTGGGTAAAAAATGCGGTACGGCGGATTACAAAGGACCTTTAGAACATTTAATAATCTGGCGCAAAACATTTTTGACCGTTTTCTTGACTTTTTATTCGTCTCTCTTTCCGTTTTGGTTCAAATGGGAAAATGTCAGCCAGCGAAACAAAATAAGTCAAATCTTTTGGTAAACGACTTGAACGACGTATTTTTACTATACTACCAAATGTCGACTTTGGCTTTTATTGGACTTTTTAATAAAACTTTTTTTTATACATTTTAACAATGACAACAAGCAGAGCTTTCCCAATGACTAGTTATTAGTCAGATAAATACTTTGTGTTTTTGTTTTGTGTGTTGTTAGGTGAACTTCTATATTAATACTATCTGATTTTAGATATGACGTTGGCTGTAGTTTTTGCATTCGACTCAACGTTACGGCCATCTAGTGACCAAACTCGTATATTGGCATGACGTCTGAAGTATCTGTTAGGGAAAACAGGAGTCGGGTAGTTGTACTTTGCAAGTATGCCTATCACAATGTCCTGGTGCTACTCGGCCGATAACATAGTAGGTACCTCTATCACCCCACTGTTTATTCCTTGTATACACTTTTCTTTAAAAAAAGTAGTATCTTAAGCGTGTATCACCATCAGGTAAGGTAGTGGTCAAACGCAAACCTATTTTTCAAAAGACGACCACCATATTACGCCTTTAGCAAGATAGTTCCATTATCACTAGATAAAACTTTTTTTTTATTTTTGGAAAATCGAATTAAGTTCAAAATATTGGTCATAGTCGTTTAATGCCATAGTAATAAACATTCTGACGATCCTTTAAATAACGCGCCTGTTATATTTTATTTTTATACAAAATGAATCAAAAAACAAGTTTTTTTTTAATCCAACAAAAGCCAAACTAATTAATGGTCATATACGTTTTTGTCATAGTGAATAATGTTTACAGGTATCTTTTCGATAGCTTTGACTTGTGTTTTTTGCTGACCGGCACTTTTCACACAGAAACTATAACGTAAAGTCCAACAAAAGTCAAAATAATGGTCATAGACGTTTGGTGCCCTAATAATAAATGGTCAAATGGATAAGTTCTAACGGGATATACAAATATTGTTTCATGGCCGGCACTTCACATTTTCACCAAAAATGTATGAAAATTCAGTTTTTTTTTAATTCGAATAAAACCGAAAATATTGACCCTACAGCTTTGGTGCCATAGTAATAAATGCTCAAACGGATAAGTTCTAAGGATATATACCATTATTGTTACTTGGCCGGCACTTTACATTTTCACCAAAAATGTATGAAAAATACAGTTTTTTAAAATCGAATAAAACCGAAGATATTGACCCTACAGCTTTGGTGCCATAGTAATAAATGCACATATGGATAAGATCAAACGGAATATAGCAAAATTATTTTTTGGCCGGCAATTTGACTTCTGGGCCGAAATCCGATGATCTCCTTTAAGTTTTTTAAGAGTTCATACGACACTACGACAGAAGATAAATTGGGCATAAGTAGGCATACATTATATTTAAATGGTCTTTGTTGGAAATCCTTACTTTTAATACAAATATATGCGATAAAAAATATTTTCCCTTGAAATGGGAATTTTTCGGGTTTTTTCCCTCAGAATTGGGAAAATTCCCAAAACGCGGGAATTTTCCGGGTAAGAACCCAACACTACTCCCGCATCATAAATTCACACACATAATTATATAAGTACATAATAAACAGCCCAAAGACATCCCTGGAACGTTGCCTGGAAGAGATTGCTACCTTAGCAATGAGGCCGCCTGTTGTACTAGCTAACTGATTATAATTATTATTTTTTTAATATTTATTATAAGTGCGGGGTACTGCGAGGCGGAAGGCAAGGAAACCACTGCCCTATGTTTCCCTAAAAATAAAAATGCTACACCGACAAAAGCGTTGCTCTTAAATTAGTGATGATGATGTAATGATTTTAAGTGCAATAAAGAGTTTTTGTGTTGTATTGTATCCCACACACCCACACGTATTGTTCGAGAACAACACTATAATAAAGTACTTAGTTCCGAATTCATATTCTGATAACTTATAAATGTAATAATTGATGAACATGGAAATTAGCATTCGTTTGTATTCGGACAAACGACTTTTTTTTGACGTGACTTATTGTAGATTTGCCGCAGATGACATTAACTACTTGGCCGGACAAATGGGGAGCGCTGAAGGCTCTCACCCGGTACAACGTTTAAGACAACAGGCCTGAGGGTGCCCAGTTGGGCAGGACAAACGACGATTGCCAAGGAACTTTAAGGAAATAGAGTTTAGTGTGATTTGTACGTTTTCTATATCTGTGGTGTTACTTAACTTGTAACCAGTCTAGAAAGGGTGTTTTATTGGGAACACGGACAGATACATGCAAACGGAAAACGGAAGTTTAAAATATTACTTGAAAATTCAACTGGGTGCGTTCTACTACTGAATTCGTCGTGGTAACTGGTTTTAGTTGTAGTTAACATGCAGGATTTTAGTGACACCGTATCGAATACTGAAGGGGATGATTCAGGTTATGGTAGTAAATATCAAATGGAATTTTCCGTCGCAAAATTCCTGAAAATTCAAATTCAAAAAAGAGTTTTTCGGATCTGAATATCTATAGTGTGTTGATACAATTACTCACATGCTAGTGTTAGTACTTATAATATAAAACAATATAATAATGCAATAACTTGAAATTAATTATACAGAGTGTTAGTGACATCGTAACGAAAACTTTAAGATATGATTCAGTCCATGATTCTGAGTTAATATCAAGTGGAAAAAAATAATACTTGATATTATTAACTCAGAATCACTAAAGCATCCCTCTCAGTTTATTTATACCTAGAAGTGTTGTTATTTTTACACTTCTCGGACCGAAGCGACCTTCTAACCGGATTACTTTATTCCGGGATAAGTTAATACAATTACAAAAGTTCAAAGCCGCAACATTACATTCCAAACTTGTGGGATATTAAAATAACACGGGATATTTTAAATATCTTTACTCCTTATATTTTAACAAAATCCCGACCGACATCGCACCATCGACCCGTCTTTTTTTCTTTTTAAAACTGCCTTACGTCCCATTCATTAACCATATAGGGTGATTGTAAAACTCAACTAAGAGTCTGTTAGGATTGGGCCGTAATGTTCCTAGTGACTATGAGGACTTGTTGTCTGAGGTGAAGGCTGATAGATGAAAACGTCCAGTAGTTCGATGGAGTACAAGAAAATCGAAAGTGTCGAGACAAATGTTGTCATATAATCTAGCCTACAAAATCCCACTGCTGGGCAAAGGCCTCCCCTTCTCTCTTTCCATTTTTCGCGGTCCTGTGCGTACTCCGGCCAGTCCCTCCGGCTAGCAAAAAACTGGATTAAAAAAAAGAAAAGAAAGGAAAACATGAAACTGTAGGACTAGGACCCTGTGCTGGGAGGTTTTCTGGCCACGTCTTTCCGTCAGCGTTACAGATTCCGATGTGGTAGTAGTTTTACAGCTAGTTACATAATATTTTTTTTTAAATTTAAATTTTTTAACGTTCAAAAAGCGCTAACTTTGTAAGCCAATGGTGCTAATTCCTGTAAATACCATCTAATTTTATTTTAAGTTATATCTGTCATTTTCTTATCAGCCGAAAAGGAAAGGGACGGGTAATCGACAAGCATAAAATTTATGGAACACACGTCAATTTTAAGCACAAATCTAAACCAACCGTCTAAAAATTTTACATCCGTCAATAACCCGACACAGTTAAGTAGACAGCACGTCAAACGGATTGCATACCAGCGACGTACCTTTTGATTCGCCCGGGTTATTCATTCATTGACTCATTCTTCCTAAAATTAAGAGCTGTGTATCATCCGTCCCTTTCCTTTTCGACGGATATGAAAATGACGGATATAACTTAAAATAAAATTAGGCGGTGTCTGCAGGAATCGAGGCCAATGTTGAAAAATAATCAATTTTGATTTTTTTTTAATTTTGAGCATCCAAGTCGGGTCGTCGGGATCGTATGTTACGTCCTTCGGACGCCGAAACGTTTCAGTACCGTCCCTAAGCGGGATGTATTCGGAAGCCGCAACTACCAGGGGATTTGGCTGGTGCGGAGCAGAATCGAAAAAACGTTTTGAAGCTAAACAAGCTTATACAGAAAACTATGCAAGAGTAAGGAAACAGATCCTGAGTGGCTAAAAAATACAGAATGTGTTCAGTAGTTTTTCATCATTACGTGTTACAATATTAATCTATTAACGTCTGTGGTAACGACCTCTGTGGTTCAGTGGTTGAGCGTTGGGCTCACGATCCGGAGATCCTGCGTTCGATTCCCGGTGGGGACATATCACAAAAATCACTTTGTGATCCCTAGGACATTACAGGCTGATCACCTGATTGTCCGAAAGTAAGATCATCCGTACTTCAGAAGGCATGTTAAGCCGTTGGTTCCGGTTGCTACTTACTGAAGTAAGTAGTCGTTACATGAGCCATGTAATTACCCTGACACCAGGTTTGAAGGGGTTGGTATTCCACGTCACAACCCACACGATAGAAGAAGACTGAACTAACGCACAACTGGTTATTTCGTAACCAAATAACACACACACACGTTCCCTTTAATTGGTCGCCCTTGAACATCGACCTTGGGGAAATCCAGAGCTCAATCCACTAACAAACCCTTTTATTTAGGTTTCACTGAAACCTTAATTTTCGTAAGGGCAACAAGTCCTCTGAGATAATTCGAAATTCATTTATTTACTTATTTATTTATTTCCTCTCCTATAACAGCCTCCGTGGTCTAGTGGTTAGAGCGTAGGTTCACGATCTGGAGGTCCGCGTTCGATTCCCGATGGGTACATTGTCGAAATCACTTTTTGAGACTGCCCTTTGTTTGGTAAGGACTTTTCAGGCTTGAATCACCTGATTGTCCGTAAAAGTAAGATGATTCCGTGTTTCGGAGGGCACGTTAAGCCGTTGGTCCCGGCTATTAGCCGTAAAAACACCTCCACCAACCCGCAGTGGAGCAGCGTGGTGGAGTATGCTCCATACCCCCTCCGGTTGATTGAGGGGAGGCCTGTGCCCAGCAGTGGGACGTACGTGGACATAGGCTGTTTATGTCATTTATTTCAGCCACTATTACTTTCAGGTTCCAGTTGGTGTTGATAGAGAAACATGACAATAGAAGAACAAATAAAATTGCTGAGAGGACCTTAGACCTCAATAACATAACAAATACTTTATTGCACACGCAGGAAATACAAAACAGACGTAAAAAAGTACAATAGGCGGCGTAATTGGTAAATACCAATCTCTTCCAAGCAACCTTAGAGAATTATCTTCCTGTGTCATTGTTCCCCGATACATACAGTGTTAGTGACATCGTAACGAATACTGAAGGGGATGATTCAGACTATGATTCTGAGTTAATATCAAGTGGTATTTTCCCTCGCAAAATTCATGATTTCCTATATATTTTTTTAAATTATTACGAATTCTATACTTTTGCGATCGATAATTCCACTTGATATTAACTCAGAATAATGAGCTGAATCATCTCTCTCAGTATTTGTTACGACGTCACTTACACTCCGTCAACTACATACAGGCAGCCATACAAGTAATTATGGGTATTAGTGACACCGTAACGAATACTGAGTCATCCCCATGATTCTGAGATGATATCAAGTGGAATTTCCTGTCGGGAAATTCATGACAATTTTATTGTTGTTTTTTTTTTTAATTAAGTAATTTCATTTCCATACTTTTGCGACGGTAAATTCCACTTGATATCAACTCAGAATCATGGTCTGAAGCATCCCTCAAAGTTTTCGTTTCGATGTCACTAACATTCTGTATAATTTGGGGGCCACTAAATAAAGAAAACGAAATACCTACCTAGAATGTTAATTAAGTACTTCACAATAATATACGTGTTTCTTGTTATTACTCTGTTATTAAAATATTGGAAATGAAAACGAAACTCAACGTTTCACCAAAAGAGTAATTTTTAAAACAAATTTCAGGTCTAGTATGAATAGGCGGTTACCGACGCTAAAGTTTTGACTGCTTCTAAACGGCATCCAAACACTTAGCGGATTGGCTGGTGGAGTTATTGGCTGGTGGAGTTATTTGGAGATGGTTCAAGATAGATGTTTCGATTTAGCGGAAACAAACAATATATTCTATTACGGGGGAAACCCAACATCAGCCCGCATGAAGACAAGTTATCGCAGACGAAAGGGCGAGACCACTGCACGACTTTATGAGTTTGAATTCATTAGGATCACAGATAATGAGAAACTTTCCCATCATACATACATACATACATAAACTCACGCCCGTAATCCCTAATGGGGTGGGCAGAGCCACAAGTAATCAAAGACAACTTGCAGCCACTGTTGATACGAAGTCCAAAGATGGATATGATGAACCTTATGGTGATAAGGGATCAGCCTATCGCCCATAACATTAGTCCATCATGTTAGAGGACACAATCCCTCTGTCGGTTTTTACGACATGCCCGGAATGAGAAGCAGCTGAACGTGTTCTATGTTTTTTATATGCTCCCAGAACAGCATAGAAGCAATTCTTTCCCATCATTTATACCCATAAAACAATGATTGTAAATTATAATAAATGAATAAATAAATAAAAAATTGTTTTTCTCAAGTATTTTACAATAACAAAATTGTGGAGCCAGTAAGCAAGTTTGGAAGATTAAAAATTGGAAGGTTAAACGAAAATTTTTATACAGCGCCATACACAGGTGTTAGTGACATCGCAACGAAAACTTTGAAGGATGATTCGATTAAATTTAAAACTTAGAGATGAAAAAAACTAAAAACAAAATCATGAATTCTGCGACGGAAATATCCACTTGATATTAACTTAGAATCATGGTTAGAATCATCCCCCGCAATATTCGTCATACTACTGGGTACTTACTGGGTTTTCTATCCAAACTTCATCTATATAACCTATACAGAAAGCCTTAGTATTGCAATTATGGTGCCTTAAATATCCACTTGATATTAACTTAGAATCATCCCCCGCAGTATTCGTCATACTACTGGGTACTTACTGGGTTTTCTATCCAAACTTCATCTATATAACCTATACAGAAAGCCTTAGTATTGCAATTATGGTGCCTTGTTACCCGAAACCCAGGACAGAATGTCACGGAATGTCTGTTTGTCGCCCAGACACAATAAAAACTTGGAAGGTTACACTCTAATGCGCCCCTACTTTGCGTAATGCGCCCCTGGTAGCGCCCCCAGGGGGCGGTAACGGCGTTTCGGACTCGAATTGTGGCAGAGACGGCAAGCCAGAATGTAGACGTTTTTATGATAATGTAATTACTAAACAAGCTTATACATAAAACTAAACAAGAGTAAGGAAACAGATATTGAGTGACGAAAAAATACACAATGTGTTCAGTAGTTTTTCATCATTACGTGTTACAATATTAATCTATAAACGTCTGTGGTAACGACCTCCGTGGTCCAGTGGTTGAGCGTTGGGCTCACGATCCGGAGGTCCTGCGATCGATTCCCGGACAATCAGGTGATGCCTGTAATGTTCTAACTAAACTAGGGATCACAAAATGATTTTGTGATATGTCCCCACCGGGAATCGAACCCAGAACCTCCGGATCGTGACCCCAACGCTCAACCACTGGACCACGGAGGTCGTCGGTTATACGGATACGGATAGTAAATTATTTCGGATTATCCGTTAGTTGTGGATAATTTCGGTAACGGATATTATTTTTTTAAGGAATTTCAAATTTAAAATACAAATAGGTAATAAAGTGATTTTATTTATAACGACAAGTTATAATGACAAGTTTTATAATGTTATGACGACAAAAGAAGAAAAAACAAACAATGCAGCGGCCAGCCGATCAAAACAACTTGTCATAAAGTGTCTCAATTAGACTCCGCCCCTAATATCCGAATCTTTTATTTCGGATTCGCTTACGGTTACAGAGCTTCCTAACATCCCTGCTAATAATGATACAATTTAATATCATATGATACATCGGTGGCACCTCTCATTACGTTAAAAGCCGTGTTTGCTCGTATTAATTTGTGAATGTCCCGACATTAAATCATGTGACAGGCATAATTAAACCGCTTTCATCACAATATACCCACATATGTTTATGCACATACACACACTGATTATATCTGCTACTTAGATGCTAAAACAGCCGAGACGTGGTAGGCCAGTTGGTAGAACGCACCTAGAATGAATGTTGGTAGAACGCACCTAGAATGAATGTTGGTAGAACGCACCTAGAATGAATGTTGGTAGAACGCACCTAGAATGTATGTTAGTAGAACGCACCTAGAATGAATGTTGGTAGAACGCACCTAGGATGTATGTTGGTAGAACACACCTAGAATGTATGTTAATAGAACGTACCTAGAATGAATATTGGTAGAACGCACCTAGAATGAATGTTGGTAGAAAGCACCTAGGATGAATGTTAGTAGAATGTACCTAGTTAAGAATCTTTTGTAATTATTTCTTTTTATTTTGGTGCAATAAAGTATATTTGTATTTGTAGAACGCTTGTCTCTCACTTTGACGTCGCAGGTTCGAATCCAGCACAGCCCTAAACGTTTTTTTTTTATTACTTGTGTTTATGTACATAGGTAGGGTACACACGCCGATTATTATCATTAAAAGTACAAAATTTATTTTTTTAATTATGTTCAAAATATTCCTTCAAATTATAATAACATTTGTTCATAAGCCATTTCATTAGGTCACACAAACAACACATCAGAATATCATTTTTCAAAAAGGCGCTTACGTGGTTTGCGTTATAAGATGACGATATATAAGTTCAACGGCCTCCGTGGTCCAGTGGTTGAGCGTTGGGCTCACGATCCGGAGGTCCCGGGATCGAATCCCGGTGGGGTAATATACAAAAATTACTTTGTGATCCCTAGTTTGGTTTGGACATTACAGGCTGATCACCTGATTGTTCGAAAGCAAGATGATCCGTGCTTCGGAAGGCACGTTAAACCGTTGGTCCCGGTTACTACTTACTGATGTAAGTAAGTAGTCGTTACATGAGTCATCTCAGGGGCCTTTGGCGGCTCAATAGTAACCCTGACACCAGGGTTAATGAGGTTGGTCATCCACCTCTCAACCCACACGATAAGAAGAAGAAGTTCCTATACTGTTGTGTGTATTTATGTTTATGTATGGGCATACCCAATCCTAACACCTTCAAGTGATATATCACGAAGAGACACCCTCGACACATAGCACGAATAGCTTTTATCAAGGGAATTAATAGCCTATGTCCATCATACGTAGTTTGGAACATTCCTCGGTGATTTACTGTGGTATAAACAAGAGGATCCTGTCCTCCGAATTTGGCTGGCTACAAGCCAAAATCTAGTCTGGTACACGACGGCTTGCCCAAACGGGTGAAACCCGATTTTCTTTATTTTACAGGCAAAAATTTTCAGGATTTGTGTGAGTAATAGATACTCATGATTTCTTGCACCATACAGAAGCTTAGTCCAAGGATTACTTCTTATATTTAGCTGATGATGATGCTTTTTGATGAGAGAGGTTGGAAGCGTTTGAGATGTGGTGTCGGCGAAGGATGGAGGGTATAAGCTGGACTGAAATGGTGTCAAATGAAAAAGTGCTGGAAAGAGTTGAAGAAAAGAGAACCATATTGAAGACTATAGAGAACCGGAGAGGAAATATGATTGGCCACCTGATACGACACGATTCATTTATAACAAACATTATAGAAGGAAAAATTGAAGGGAAGAGAGGAAGGGAAGAGAGGAAGGGGTAGACCTAGGATAATATTTATGAAACAAATAAAAGAGAAGGTGCAGGTCGTGTCGTATCGGGAGGTGAAGGTTTTGGCGGGAAGAAGAGAGGAATGGCGATTACTCCACCGACAAGAGCGCAGCTCTTAAATAGAGAGACGCTTTTTATTTATTTTATGTTAATAAATATTGTACACCTGAAAAGGTAAACTATAGAGAATGTCATACTATTAGCATAAAGCCTGCTATTTGTTTACATATAATTATACAATAAATGCAATTGATTTGATTTTGATGTTTCCTAGCAATTTTGTAGTATAATAAACTATTAAATAAATAAACTATTAAGAAGTCACTGTGGTCCTGTGTGTCACCGGTTTGCTTCTCAAACGGGGAGCGCCGGTTCCATCCCCGGAACGGTCACGAGCATTAATATGTATACACTTTGGTACCATGTCACATTAACTTTTTTGACAAATTGAACTGTAAGTCTCACTAAATGTCAAATATGTTAGTGCGACAGAGTCCTAAAGTAGGTACATTATATTGCTCGTGACTGTACTGGGTTTGCACCAATGAATCATTAATTTGTCTCGACTATTATAGACTGTCTAACAGAAAGCTCGGTGAGGTGTGGATACTTAGGTCATTGTACGACAGACTTATCTTTGACTACACCAATCGTGATTAGTCGTGAGCATATTCAATTCAAATTCAAAAATATCTTTATCCAGTAGGTAACATAGTTACACTTTGAATCGACACTTTATACATAACGAACGTCTCATCCGCCTAAAACTACTGCAGCTTCTCACAACCTGTACAGCCGGGGGAAAGAAACTACAAAAAAACATCGGCACAGAGCCATATACGTTCGTTTTTTAAAAAGAAAATATCATTATGGTAATTTAGTATGTTAATGTTATGTACATACATACATAACTCACGCCTATTTCCCACCGGGGTAAGCAGAGACTATAGAATTCCATTTGCTTCGATCCTGACACACTTCTCTTGCTTCCTCCACATTCATCAATCGCTTTATACACGCACGCCGGTTCAGAGTAGATCGTATTGAACCTTTTTTAAGGACATCTCCAATTTGATCATCGTAAGTCCTTCTCGGTCTTCCTTAATGTTATGTAAATAAATGATAAAACATCTAAATACTTACATATTGACTGACGTATTTGATCTCTGATGAACTGCGAAGAAAGAAGTTGTCATATTTACTGCTGTTAGTCGAAGGACGTAATATACGATCCCGACGACCCGATTACTCTAGCCATAGAGGCAGCCAATCAGCTCGCGACACCAAACACTTCAGGACCCCGATACCGACCCCGCCGGCGTGGTCGACGATTTCCCTCATTCAGCGCTCCCCATTTGTCCGGCCAAGTAGTTAATGCCATCTGCGGCAAATCTACAATAAGTCACGTCAAAAAAAAAAAGATCTCTGATGAACTGCGAAGAAAGAAGTTGTCATATTTACTGCTGTTAGTACAGCAGCTGGGACAACCGCCTAACGTTCTTTCTCTCTCTCTCTCTCTGTCTCAAAGCACGGAAGCATCTTATTTTTCCGAAAATCAGGTGATTTGAGCCCACAATGACATTTATTTATTTATTTATTTATTACCATTACTAACTACATTTAGAGAAAATCCAAATCGTGTAGGATGTTAAAAACTTATACAGTGAGTTTTCTAAAAACCTTAAAGCCAGGTTCACAAATAACTTATGACTAGTAAAGAATGTGTACATCTGGTTTTTGAGCAATCAGATGTTTGAAAATTTTTTTTGTTGTCCCCACCAGGAACTGAACCCCTGATTCTGATCTCCTTATGTATAAACTAAGTCACCTTATTTTTAGAAAATTTTGCCTTACATCAATTCGTTTCCCGAACAATACCATGTATGTAGTGCCACCAAGCCTATGCAACGTACAAACGTTTCATGCAGTCTGAAACTCCCTATTACCACTGCTTAAGGTTGTTTTCACAACACTTTGACTACAAATTTAAATTTGTCAAGCCTTTGGTCATTTTATGCAGTTCGTTAAGCCATATCTCAAAGGGGTAGGATTGAGATTATTCAGTTTGGTACAAATTACAAATTACAAATTACAAATTGATTTATTTGTGAAACACAGGTAGAGTAGGTTGTTATACATATATATAGGTTAGAGCGCTGTGATCTGCCAGTCGGCGTACAAATATAAATTAATTAAACATTAATATTATAAACGAATTAAACATTAGAATTCTGTACTAATTATGCATGCCCTATTATATTTTTTACATTATTAAAGATATAAATTTATTATTAATAATTGTCACAATAATATATAAGTTAAAGTATAAAAGATTAAGTCAGTTCATTTCAGGACAAAAAATTCGTCAACTGAATAGAAGGTGTTGTTTACCAGAAACGTAAATAGTTCCTTTTTAAATGTCAAATCACATGTTATGTCTCTAATTGATTTTGGAACCTGATTATAAATTCTAGGAGCCATGGAGAGAACGCCTTTTCTGTACAGTGCTGTTTTTGTGAGCCAGGTCCTAGTACATAACCGATCTTGTAATCGTGCTCTACCAACTCTTTTATATTCGATTAAATGCTGCCTTACGTGGTGTGTAAAATGTAGTTGCAGGGTGGGAAATGGTTTTATGTTAGGAGTCTGTACTCGATGGCCCGTGTAGCATGAAAGAAGTCTGCTATCTGGATTAATGCTTATCCGAAAACCAAGATGGCGGATTTTGGTGACCGAAGGTAAAAAAAAAAAGAATATGTCGACGCCATCTACTACGTTTACTACAACTAGAACGGCCGCCATGATCAGAATGAGTGTTGGGCTCACAATCCAGAGGTCCCGGGTTCGAAACCCGGTGGGGACATATCAGAAAAATCACTTTGTGATCCCTAGTTTGGTTAGGACATTACAGGCTGATCACCTGATTGTCCAAAAGTAAGATGATCCGTGTTGCGGAAGGCATGTTAAACAGTTAGTCCCGGTTACTACTTACTGATGTAAGTACGTAGTCGTTACATGAGTCATGTCAGGACCCTTTGGCGGCTCCGGCTCAATAATAACTCTGACACCAGGGTTGTTGAGACTGGTAATCCACCTCACAACCCACACGATAAGAAGATAAGGAAGCGAAAGAATTGGCCTTTGATAGACAATAATGGAGAATGTTACACCGACAAGAGCGTGGCTCTTAAATTAGTGATGACGACCATACTTTAGAATTTATAACCCTCAATTACCTTCTTTAGGATGCATCGTATATTTTACGAGTCCTAAAAGCGGCTGTAATTTGTTTTAATACGATGTGTAGCATTACCAACTCCAGTAGAGGTTTAAGTCCAGTTTATTTTAACGTATCCAATAAAAAAATAACATAAAATGATTATTAAACCATATCGGGAAACATCGTATACACGATGAATCAGATATAATATGACTTAAGCTATACTATACGTATACACGTTGTAACATCGTAATTACAAATACAGAGTGGAATTTTCCGTCGCAAAACTATAGAATTTAAAATAAGTTATTTAAAAAAACATGAACTTGCGTGAAATTTGATCATGTTTATCATGAAATTCCACTTGACTTAAACTATATTTGGGCTGGTTTCTCCTTCGGGTTGCAAGGTCAGACAGGCAGTCGCTTCTGTAAAAAACCGGATCTGTCAAATCTTCAGCTTAGGTAAGCGGACTCTGTGAAAACGGGATTACACTAGAGAGATGATGACCGGGAAAACACCATGAGGAAAACCCATATACACGACAAATCAGAGGTATGTGACTTGGCTGGTTTCTCCTTCGGGCATAGAATAAGGAATAACACTATGTGCAGAACGGCAACACTCCGCTCCCCACCAGCGCAGCGTCTGAGCTAGGTTTACCCCACCCTTCCCCCCCCCCCTCGGTCTAACATTAGTCTTCAATCGTATGGCGTCAGACGTCACACACACAGATGCGCGTGTACGATAACGTCAATGTGTAGTGTCTATGTAAAACGAGGTTGTTCGTATGAAGTGTCCGGGGTGTGCTTCGCGTTGGAAGGTCAGACAGACAGTCGCTTCTGTAAAAAACCTGTCAAATATTCTGGTTAGATAAGCGGACGCTGTGAAAACGAGATGAACATAGAGCAACACGGACCTCCACGGATCGTAGGAGATAACGGATCTTTACCGTCATCGTAATCTGATAATGATTATAATAATAATGATAATGATGGTGGTAACGGTGAAGCATATTCATCAGAATTACATAATTGTCTCCCGATTGCTTGTGACTCTGTTCACCCTGTTTGTAGTTTTGGATGTGAACTCTCAGATGCAGATATTGCTATCCTTGTCTCGGGCGCATACGTCATCTGAATACAGAGCAAGACAAATAGTCAGTCAATGCAGGACGGTCTGTCTGTACAGAGTGATGGTGTGTTGGCGAGCCAAATCATGGCAGTATACAAAACGTGTATCTACACCTGGAACAAAAATGTTAGGCTATCTCTTTCGCTCACAGGCCACCACAAAAGACATTGCAATATAAACTTTAAAAAAATTCTTTACAAATTTGCATTCAAACCCACGTACCGGATGCTCGAAAGACACGCTACTATATACATCGCACCCGAGGGAAATACTTGCAGATATGAAAATGTTGGCGACAATAAGGAAAATGAATGGAATACGAGAAATGAAGACGCCTTTGATGAATGTCTCTTACATCCTTGGAACCACGAAATTGGAATATAAAATGCGAACAATAGAGTAGGATTTTCAGAATCATAAGTAATTAATGTTTTGTTCATGAACACTGTTGCTTATTTACGAACAAAACAACAAATATATGTATACTTAGTTCCGAATTCAAATTTTGATACACGATAAATGTAATAACGATTTTCCAGGTCATCAATCATCATCAATTTAAGAGCCACGCTCTTGTCGGTGCAGCATTTTCCATGCTACTTCTACTTACTTCTTTTCCTATTTTCTTATGCTTTTTTTTTCTTTTAGGTACGTTCCCTAAAATGAACAGAATGATGGGTGGAAGACGTGTTGTGCCCGGTGTAATAACAAGGGTCATCATTTAGATCTATACACAACCCAATTTACGCTACTTATAAAGTCTATAAATTCTAATTCTCAGCAAAACTTTTTAAATTCGCCCCACAAATACAGCGGTCGAGTTTCGGCAATCACCTGCATCCCTGGGGCATGTTCGTCCCAACAGCCAGTTACGCCGCAAGCCTATAAACCAGTTACTTTAACCATGAAACGAACGTTTCCTGCATCCTAATACGACGAAGGAAATAAAGACCTTTTTATGCGACCTTTATAAGAGTTCCGAGACGGTTTCGGAAAAGATTTCTGTAAATTACGAGTCCGAAATTGAGGGTTCGATTTCACGTAAGTATCGACTTTGTACTTACATCAGTAAGTAGTAACCAACTGGACTTAAAAAAAGAAAATAAATCATAAAAACAGTAGGCGTAAGGCCCTGTGCTGGGAGGTTTTCTGACCACGTCTTTCCCTCAGCGATACAGCTTCCGATGTGGTAATAGTTTTACAGCCAGTTATATAATACGTAATTTAATTTATGACGTTCAAGAAGCGCTAACTATGTCAGCCAATTTTGAAGAAAAAAAATCTTTTTTTTTTTAATTTAATTTGAACCTGGACTGTCGAAGCACAGTTCACCTTACTTTAAAATCGGGTGTCAGCTTAACCGCACCGTAAGCACGCGACTCTTTCTCGCCGCGACAGAGATCGTCTGTCTCTTTCTGTGCAGTACTGTGAGAGAGTGACGGGTGACGTATGTCGAGGCGAGAAAGAGTCGCGCGCTTACAAATCTAAGCCCGCAGTAGGGTTAACATGCGCAAGGTGATAAAATTTTGTCACGGTAATTTTATCGATTCTGACGATATAATTATGTCGTTTTGTCAATTGGTGCTAACCATAAGAGCAACACGGACCTTGGTGCTAATACGTGAACCCAAATAAGTCATGTCGTTCTGTCAAAATACGAACAAAATCAAGAAAGAAACATTACTTCCGGACACCACAGACAGGTACATTACATTTAACATAGGACAGAAACCACACGGAAATCAATAAGTACACAGACAAAAAAAAATATCCAAAACAAAAAGAAAAACAAACCAAAATCATAAAAACAATAATAATAAAACTAAGTATTCTAAATGCAACGCACTGACGGCCCGATCATCTGCGGTGGAATCCGGAATAAAAGGACCTCGCTCAGCATACGTGTGTCGCGGCGTGAGCCACGACGCTGGTATTCTGCGGGCCCTGCCCAGTGAGGCCACGGACATCTGTACATAGATAACAAAATATTACAAAATTATAACAATTACAATAAATACACATTAATACGATTTACCATAAACATAAAAATATCATAAAATAATACGTCGAATCACAGTCCTTGTTGCTCTATTTGCACGCATGATGTATAGCGCACAGGTCGTTAGGCATCCAAGATCCGACAGTCGTGATCAGATACTTACCTAAATTATTATAACTTTTAGTTTTTAGTCTTTGGTGATCCTCTGCACTTTGAATTACTTAAATGTCAAAACCGTCAAAAATACTTTCTAACAGCAATAACATTGTAAACAAAATTCAAAAATAAAATTAAAATTAAGTATGTAAAACATTGTGCAAACTAAAAAGGAAATATACTTAAGTATGTCTAATGGTTTTAACGTCCATCTTACTTCGAAATCTTTTTTATATTAGATAATAAAAAAATAATTAAAGAACTCAAAATTATTGGTGTGGCATTATTAAATAGGAAATCAACAATATGAAAAGGTACCTACCTATTATAGCGGGCTCGGCACGACTATCTACTGAATTTATCCGAGGGCTTGGACCAATAGGATCAAAGAATGCTATCCACATGGATATATTAAATCGATGCGGGCACGACGTCGTTGTCGCGGCGCGGCAGTAGATAGTCGTGCCGAGCCCGCTGCTGTGATAAAACTGAAATTACTGAAGCATGCCCGAATGAGGAACTTTCTAGGCTACGTTCACCAAAAACAATAATAGATGGCGTTGTTCAGTTTAAACGTGATAATTACCTATTTTCTCTAAACTCGGGTACATAATTATTCCAAAATACAATATAATGGCAGAAGTATAAGTATATAAAACTAGGGGGGCCTGTTTGATTAAGCAGGGATCTCTGCTACAATGTTTAGTTAAGGTATTTTCTGGTATTTTTTTTATTTTTATTTATTATTTTGTGTACTTCTCTACAAATGCCATTTATTAATAAATTAATAAATTATATTAAAGCAGTATTTATAATTGTTTTACTTAGTTAAGAGTCTTTTTGTAATTATTTCTTTTTATTTTGGTGCAATAAAGTGTATTTGTATTGTATTGTTGCTTGATATTGGGATCACATAATGTATAGAATTTTGTTACTACCTATATTGCGTCTCTTATTTTGATCAGAATAATAATGGGTGGAAGATGTTATTGTGGTTGGGTGTTACAAAAATTATCATTTATATACCCAAAAACAAAGATGAAAGAATATGTCTGTTATACATGAAATTAGACGGTTAAACGAAGAAAAATCTGTACAGCGCCATCTATATTGATTTTGAGAACGTACCCTGGAAAGTACCTCATTGAGTCCTTCATCATCACTAATTTAAGAGCCACACTCTTGTCGGTATAGCATTCTCCATTCTTGTCTATCAAAGACCAATTCCTTCACCTCCTTAGAAGACACGACGTTCGCCTTCTCTTTAAACTGTTCCATGTAAGCTCTTCTTGGTCTTCCCCTTCCTCTCTTTCCCTGTAGCTTCCCTTCTATGATGTTTTTAATACATTCGTCGTGTCTAATTAAGTGTCCAATTATCTTCATTTTTGACGGTTATTGATACAAAATTCCCTTTTATCCACAGATAACATTCTTGGACGCGAAAGAAGAAAATGTAGCTATATACCAAAGGAGACATAAAATGAATATGACTGTGATGATGCTACGAATTGCGGTGATCTGTGTACTACTGGCGGTGCATAGTCTTGCCGTAAGGGACAGTTTCCAGTGGTTTCGGTACAGAGGTAACTATGTCATAATAAATGAAAGGTAAGTACTGAGTCTTAAGTAGAACGGCCTCCGTGGTCCAGTGGTTGAGCGTTAGGCTCACGATTCGGAGGTCCCGGTTTCGAAATCCGGTGGGGAAATATCACAAAAATTACTTTGTGATCCCTAGTTTGGTTAGGACACTACAGGCTGCGGGCTTAGCACCATAAGCGCGCGACTCTTTCTCGCCTCGAGATACATCACCCGTCATTCTCTCACAGTACTGCACAGAAAGAGACAGATGATCTCTGTCGCGGCGAGAAAGAGTCGCGTGCTTACGGTGCTAAGCTCGCTGATCACCTGATTGTCCGGAAGTAAGATGATCCGTGCTTCGGAAGGCACGATAAGCCGTTGGTCCCGGTTACTACTTACTGATGTAAGTAACTAGTGATTACATGAGTCATGTGCGGCCTGGCGGCTCAATAGTAGCCCTGAGACCAGAGTTGATGAGGCTGGTACTCCACCTCACAACTCACACGAGAGAAGAAGTAGAATTAGTACTCGTGACCATATGACATTTTACCCATTACAGATTGCAGGGAAGTGATGACAGAGGCTGGATTGGTACGTGGTTGCGAGACTGAAAACTATTTACAATTCCTGGGTGTACCGTACGCAGCGCCACCCACCGGGCCCTATCGATTCAAGGTTAGATGAACCCGAATTTACTGCAGAAACCTGTCATTATTACCAAGTCTACAGATTTAGAACAGGCTAGTTTCCAACTAGTCAAATCAGTTACTTTTTACTAGACGTTAAAAGACATGAAATTGATATGGAATTTGTATGAAAAATCGCCCAATCATCCTGGGACGTCATAGGAAAACGTGACAAAATGTCGCACTTATTATTACATTTTTCTTTATTAAAATTCATAAATAAGTAAATTGAATAGAAAAAAGAAAACGGTTTTGTCACCTTTAGATTTGTCTTTATTTAGTACTTAAGTACATCAAAATTTCATCATTTATCTTTGACGAATGAAACTACCTAATTCTTTATGACGCAATTTATCTATTTATTTTTGTTTCTTTATTTTTTTACACAGGCACCTGCACGCCCCTACTCGTGGAAAGGAATATACGATGCCGATCGCGTTGTCAAATGTTCACAAAGGGGTGAGGGAACGGAAGACTGTCTCGTAGTCAACATCTTCACTCCCATTAGAATCTTCAACGCACCGTTACCTGTACTAGTATACATCCATGGTGAATCTTTCCTCATGAACCCAGGCCAGGTGCGAGGAGTAGAACCACTAATCAAACAGAATATCATCGTTGTAACAGTCAACTATAGACTTGGAGCCCTCGGTTTTCTTTGTCTGGGCATAGAGGAAGCACCAGGCAACGCCGGACTCAAAGACCAAGTCGCTGCACTCAGTTGGGTACAAAGGAACATCGAAAATTTTGGAGGTGATCCAAACCAAGTGACTGTCTACGGTACGAGCGCTGGAGGAGCATCTGTGGAGTATCTAGTGCTGTCGAAACACACAAAAGGATTGTTCAAAAGAGCAATTGTAGAATCAGGATCAGCGACATCAGTTTGGGCAGCGCAGCGCAATCCAATACTAACAGCATACAAATTCGGCGAAAAGTTAAAATTTCCAGCCCTGAATTTCAATCCTCGCGTGTTACATAGCTATTATCAACGAGTGCCAGCGAAAAAAATGAGCAAGCTTAATTTTGAGTATTATAACAACTTGACAGATGGAACATTCGGCTTTGTCCCGTGTGTAGAGAAAAATATGGGCGATGAGTCGGAAGCTTTTATCACAGAATCAGCATATGACATATTAACAAAAGAGAAATATGAGAAAGTACCCATGATGTATTTCTTTGCTACGGTAGAAGGGCTGTATCTAAGAAGCGCTGAATACTATATAAAGGGGTATAAAGAGAGAATGTCAGCTAATTTTCAGTACTTTATACCAGGAGACTTAATCTTTGATACCCCTGAAATTCAAGAGGCGCTGGCTGAAAATATAAAGGACTTCTATTTTAGTAACAAAACTATTGGCGAAGATCTAATGGCTTATTTGAACTACTTTGGCGACTACATGATCATGCATGGGTTGCTAAATTCAGCCGAAATTCATGCAAGGAAGAACAATCCAGTCTATCTGCTGGAGTTCGCGTATAAGGGCAGAATGGGGAATTATGAGAAATATTACGAAAACGCATATTTTGCTGGACACGGTGATGTAGCGAAACATTTGATTCAAAATAAACAAGCTCAAACCAAAAACGACCAATTAGCAGTGGCTAGGATTGCGAAATTAGTCGCAAATTTTGTAAAGTGCGGGTAAGTTTTCCAAAGATGTTGCGAAGGCAAAATCGAAGCAAAAAATTGGGTTTATCGATTAATTTCGTTATTCGGTCTCCAGGGGGTCTAAAACGTCACATTGAATCAATTCGCCAAAAAAGCAATCTTATTGTAACTTGACAAGTGCGCAATGTCAACAAAATAGCGATATTGCTTTGATGTGGCCTTTTTTTGCAAATCAGGCAAACTTTTTGAATGTGTTTTTGAATGTATTTGAATGTTTATCACTCTTTGTATTTTCGTTTAAGAACGAATGACGTGTATCTTGTACATTCTTGACTACTATAAAATTACTTACTATAATTATGTCATCATCATCATCATCAACTATGTACGTCCCACTGCTGGGCACAGTCCTCCCCCAACCATTAGGAGTAGGGCGGTATGCAAATCTACAACGCTGCCTCACTGCGAGTTGGTGATCATTGACTCATGTCTTAATTTAACGAAACCTCACTTGTTCCTAAAGCAGCCTGTTCTTTCAGAAACCCAATTCCGGAGCGGAGTCACATTCTTCCGATCTTGTGGCCGGTTGTTCGACCAGGGAATGTGAGTTGTCTGTACCTAGACGATGACTTCCACGTGGTAGAGGAACCGCACTGGGATGCCAAAGAATTCTGGGATCACATTTACAAGAACTTCAGAAGACCAATCCCGCCCGTTGGAGGATATTGATTATGTTGTCAATGCCGTCTTAAACTATGCTGGACCTGGTCACACAGGAATTTGGGGTCCTTTTGGAAAGTAAGCAAAGCCAATTACTCGTATTATACTAAAAAAATCTACAATAACTATTTGTTATGTGCTATAAGCTTAGGAATTATTTCATATTGAACCGGAGCTTTTTTTCGGTCCTTCAAGAAAATCAGTCCATCGGGGCCTCCTGAGGATGGGGGCTCAAAGCACAGGCCCCGTGTGCTCTTATGGTAAAGACAGTGTTGTATGTTGTGGTTTTGACACTGTTACAACTGTACTTTAAACAGTGGAAGAGTAACGACAGTCAACATTGTTACCGCGATTTTGTTTTCGGGATTCGGAGGTTCCAAAAAGAAATTCATCTAAAAAGAAATATTGTAGTTTGACATTTATGTTCCAATATTTCTTTTTTAGGTGAATTGTTTCAATGTAGTCTAGTGACCCTCAACCACTGGACCACAGAGGCTGTTACTTTCCACATAACACAACCTACTTTTATACTACCTTAAACTTAAATTTTAAAGTCATGTAAGTAATCAAATAAAAACTGCGCAGGCTCGCCAAGGCGACGGGGCATATTTCACGAGTCGCCGCGAAAGCACCTATCAGGGAAATGTTCCGGGAATGTTACATAGTTGGGTCTATGCCAAGTTTGATAGAAACGATAACTTAAAAGATATTTTTCACAAAATTTGAACTAAATCTCAAAACACGGGAAAAGTAGGACAACAAAAATTTAACACAATTAAAAATGGAACTAGAGATCTGTCATTTAAAACACACAATGAGAAATCATTAACCTTGATTGCTTCGTACGTGTTTAACTTTATTATAATAAATAACTAAGTAATTCTTTTAATCCGTAAAATTAATTTTTCGGGATTAAAATTGCAGCTATCAGCAAAATTCAGGATTTGATAACTTTCTTGCAGAATTGGGCTGGCTAAAGTACTCAGCCCATAAATTAGGATCGACGCGAAATATGCGACGAAAATCGAGTAGCGGAAACGGCTTCGAATGTCAATGCTCCATTATTTCTATTTTTCCCTCGAATGCCTCTTGTTCCATCAGACTGCCACTGCCTACCAAACCTAGACCAATAGCTGTGTAATCTAGAGGTAAAAAAGGCCACATCGAAGCAATTCATCTGAAAAGCAATATTGCTATTTTACTCATATCCCCATTTAAACGCGGTAGGTAAAAACCCGTTATTATGTGCTTTAATTGTGATAATAACCGCGTAAACTTAAAACAATGTATTGCTATTTTACATTTAATTTTCTTGACATTGTACACTTACGCGCAAATATCAAATTGCTTTTTAGATGACTTGCTAAGTGGCATTTTTAACACCCCTATGGTTTCTAACTTATCATAAGAATTGAATGCCACATGTATTGTTTAACTCACGCAACGTAAAAGCATTAATTAAAACACAAGTACTTATATAGTTTGTTAATAGTCGTAATTTTCCTGAAGTTTGTACAAAAGGTCCTCTTCGCTAGGTTTTCTGTTCATCCTACGGCGAGACCTACGCCTTGCTTCCATGTACTCATCCAACTCAGGATACGCCTGCATCAACATCCTCGCACCTTCCTTCGTTATCGTGCCATTTACTACTATATCTCTAAATGTTTTATTTCTCATAAAGTCTTCATTCACTACCTTTATCTTCCCCATGGTGTTTAATATACGCTCGTCTATTTCTTTCAGTTCCCTATCGTGAATTTTTTGCACTGCTTTACGATCATTCTTAAACTGTTTCTTCAAGTACTTTACAAATTTCTTTACTTTTAGCGTCTTTTTCTTTATTGCCGTAGTCCGGTTACTCATCTGTTTGTTTAATATCTTTCGGATCTCTTTGATAATTCTTTTAATCTTTTTTCTTATTTTTATCTTATTTTTCTCTCGCATCTTCTGACGTTTACGTTTATCGGCTAATTTTTTCTTCTTTTCCTTTTCTCCGGAGTCAACATTGCCTTTCTTTTCGTCTGAACCTGTGGCATAACTATCGTGTTCAAAAGACACGTCGAAGCCTTGGTACATGTTGTATGAGCTAATTTGGAGAGCGCAGCACACAAACTGCGATCGCCCGCAGAAGTAATCTCCTCGGTAGATGCGGTACTCAGCCTCGCATTCTATCGCGAGCATGCAGTTACCCCACGGCATTCCATGCTGATTCGGGTCACCGCATTGCGCACCCCATGGTCCTAAAATTCAACGCTTCGTTACATTATTATTTTATAAATATACAAACAGATCAATCTACAAGAAACTGGATCAATTGTAGATTGCTCTTCATTGCAACTTGTATAAAATCAAAAACTATAATTTTTCAAAGATTCTGATTCAACAAAAAGCCATTGCATGGCATCGATCAAGAGGTCATAAAATCTTTAATCAAAAACGTTTATTATCACCCATCCACTGACTTCGAGCAACACTTGAAGTTCTGGGAAGTTCTGGGGTATTAGAATAATGATGTGTGCATATTATCATAATAATTCAAAATAAACGGGAAGTTAAAATATGACCAAGTGGAACGCTGCATACTGATTCAAATTTGGCAAAATATAACTTAATGAATGGGTTCATGGACTCCTATTTGGGTTCCAAACAGAGGAATCAAATGAAAAGAAGTATAGACTAGACAATGAATTGACGGCCTCCGTGGTCCAGTGGTTGAGAGTTGTGCTCACGATCCGGAGGTCCCGGGTTCGAATCCCGGTGGGGATATATCATAAAAATCACTTTGGCATCCCTAGTTTGGTTAGGACATTGCAGGCTGTATGTCTGAAAGTAAGATGATCCGTGCTTCGGAATGCACGTTAAACAGTTGGTTTCGGTTACTACTTACCAATGTAAGTACGTAGTCATTACATGAGTCACGTCAAGGGCCTTTGGCGGCTCAGTAATAACCCTGACACCAGGGTTGATGAGGTTGATAATCCACCTCACAAACCACAGGAGAGAAAAATGAATAATAATACTCACTTGCAGCAACCATATTCACTTTATCTCCAGTTGGCCTAGTCTGGTTTAATGCTTCAAATTTCTTATGAAGGTATAGTCTGTTAAATTCTCCTTTCCAATCATCTAGATCTCTGCTGGAACTCTCCGATGATACTTTCTCAATGTAGTCATTCTTGCGACGCCTGCGTAATGAGTCGGCTTGCATCATGTTCCACCTCGCTCTGTCCATAACGCTCATCTGTGTTGCTATATTCAGTTCTTTATCTTCTTCATAAACCTCATCAATTTCCTCCTCGTCTGAATCTTTGCTGTCATTTTTAAGCGGAGTAACTGAACTTCCATTGGATGAATTAACATCGGAAACATTGAGTGGCATCAGGTTTGAGTAATTGCTATCTTTACCTTTATCTTTTATGGTATAATTGCTAATGTCCTCTGATGTTTGCAAAGTTACTGTACTGTTATTGTTTATAATATTTGAAAATCTCGGCAGTAAAAGTAAAATCCGGTGTTTACCTTCTATAATATGATTGATTTGGTTTTCAGATGCTTGCGAAGTAAGTAAGTTGGTATTGTTTATTTTAGAATCTGAATTATTGGACAACTGTAGTAAAATTGGATTCGTATTATTTACAGTGTCATCACTCTTAAATGTTCTTGTATGATTACTTTTATCCTCAAAAGATTTCAAAGTATCTAAACTGTTTTTGGTTGTTTCAGAAACTGAATCCTTTGGTAGTTGAAGTAGAGACGGGTTTGTATCATTTACGATTTCTTTACTCTTGCGATCTTTTGTACGGTTATTTTCACCTAAGGCTTCAGGCAAAAGGTTTGAGCTGTTTTTGATTAGTTTAGAATCTCGATCCTTTGGCATCTGATATAGAATCGTGTTTGTATTATTTATAGTAATTATATCTTCATTTTTAGTTGCATGAATACTTTTGTCATCATGTTTACCTGTATCGATCAAGTTGTCCTTCATTGCTTCTCTTTTAGCATCCAGCTGTTCATTTTCTTCAGAGTTGTGTATGAGCTTCTTGAAATCAAAAGCTGAATGATTGGAACTGGCTGCTTTAAAGAATGTTACCAAGTTATCCATAAAATTTGAATACGCTGACGTGGCTTGGAGTGCGATCAGCAATAAGATTTGTAATAAAAAAATACAAACTAACTTCATTTTAACCCTACATCATAGCACACATTGCTTTGGTAACATAACATTTGAGATTTTAAAATGTTTCGAAACAACATGTTATTTATCAGTAATATAAATAAAACTTGGAATTGTTCACGGGAAATTGTTTAGCGATAACATTGATGATGGCATTACTTACATGAAAACGCATCCCCACACAAGAATGCGCAGCGCATGTTCTTTTCTCGTATCCAGTCAAGGTGGGAATAATGTCCAAGACAATCTACAATAAGTCACATCAAAAATTACTTTTTAAGTACATCGTCATCATCTCCGTAGCATTATCCCGTTTTTCACAGGGTCCGATTTTTTACAGAAGCGACTGCCTGTCTGTACTTCCAACCTGCGAAGGGAAAACCAGCCCAATACAGGTTAGGTGACATGCCTCCGAAAATGCATTTCTCGGAAATGAGGGTTTCCTCACGATGTTAATTTTCCTTTACCACTGAGCACGTGATAATCATTTATGATCGAAACATGAATTCGAAAACAAATTCGACAATCATTGGTTTAGGCTCACAACTTTTCAAGTAAGTAAGTACATATGATAAACAAAATAAAACATTAATTTAGACTTGATATTTCCGTGCATTAAACGCTACAAACGCTTCGAATGGAAAGAATTTCCTTGAAGTCACGATCTTCAGTAACGAGAGACCGAAAAATAAGACCTTTGAGGAAAGAAAACTCTCGCCCTAACGGGCGGATAACTTCCTAAACATGAATAAACATGTTTTGGCCTGTGTTGGGATTCGAACCTACGACTTCGGTGAGAGTCAAGCTTCTTCCTACGGAGCTACCACGGCTCCTAAGAGTGTCTGTTTACGTGTAACATAATTATATCTCACACATTTTTCTTTGGCAAGTGACCAATTTAGAGTACGCGCCACAAAAGAAGTCCGCGGATTTTAACGGAACTAATTGACAATTCATAATAATTCTAAGTAGATACTGCGACGCTACCGCCGTGGCCGATGGACTTCTTTCGTGGCGCGGACTCTACGTCTATTATTCACGCCAAAATATTTGACGTAATACTCGTAATGCTACAGCGCGCATGCGCTAAACAAAGTCCATCATAAAGTAAAACAGAATATTATGCTTTTACGCATGTTATTTCTGAGCGAGACAGAAAATATCTAAACTGACCGTTTTAGAAAGAGATAGTTAGATACCATATTTATTTAGAGCACAGCACGCAAGTGATCGTAATGTTTGCAAACTGAACCTTGCTTTATTTATAAATAATTCTAACAGGTTTGTACCTCTGTCTGTCATTAAGATTCAAAACTAATTACCAATGTCATTTGCCTTGATACAACATAGGCATAACTGGTAGATGTTTTGTAATTCACATGTTGTTATAATTCTACTGTAAATCTTCTTAGAAGTTACCAAATAAATAACTAGTGATAATCTTAAAATAGCATTGCGGATGATAAAACACCTAAATTCATGTGACATTTGGATTATCCCACAGATAAGTAATTCTGAAGTGAAGAAACAGAAACAATGTACTTAGATATTATCTAGTAGAGATACAAATTGAATGTAAGGTGGCCATGTTACGGATTGGAGTGATCTGTTTGCTTGTCGCGATACATGTTGTTGCCATTCGGGACAAATCTCCGTTTCGGAACAGAGGTAGGTAACTAGCAACTAGTTCAGTACAATGAGGGACTTTCAAGGCAACGTTCCTCAAAAACCTAGATGGCGCTGTACAGATTTTCCTTCGTTTAACCTCCTAATTTCATGAATAACAGACGCCATCTAATTTTATTTTAAGTTATATCTGTAATTTTCTTATCCGTTGAAAAAGAAAGGGACGGGTAATCGACAGGCATAAAATTTATGGAATTCACGTCAATTTTAAGCAGAAATCTAAAACAACAGTCTAAAAATTTTACATCGGCCAATAACACGACAGAGTTAAATAGACAGCACGTCAAACGGATTACATACCAGCGAGATGCCTATTTTATTCGCCCGGGTTATTCATTCGCTTTAAAATTAACTTGTTGACAATCATCCGTCGCTTTCCTTTTCGGCGGTTAAGAAAATGACGGGTATAACTTAAAATAAAATTAGGAGGTGTCTGCAGGAATCGGGGTCCTTTGATGACCCTTTTTATTACACCCAGGCACAATTACATCTGTCACCCATTATTATTCAGATCAAAATAAACAGAACAATATTGATAACAACGTAATATGATCCAAATATCAAGCAACAATTATTTTTATATACTTATGCTTCTGCCATTACATTGTATTTTGGTATAATTATGTACCCGAGTAATGAGAAAATAAGTAAATTATTAAGTAAGTACGTTAAAACTGTACAACGCCATCTATAATGTTTTTGGTCAACGTAGCGTGGAAAATCCCTCATTAGTGACTATTTTACAATTGATTCAGTGCGCGGTAAAAATTACATATGTCGTACTTAAGCTAGTGTTGTAACATTCATTAGAAAGAAGAAAGAAAGAAAGAAAGAAAAAATATTTATTCGACATACTTATTGTTTTAACATAATTAACATAAAATAATACAGTTATGAATGTATGCCGAAACGGTTCCACCTCAGCATAATGCCATAGCCTAGACTATGACGCTGGTTTTCAGTTGAAACCGGTAAGGTAATCAGGTAACACGTTAAACAAAAAAAAAAAAAAATGGACGCAAAGTCTAAGAACATTTTGTAATTTTATAATTAAGTACATATTTTAAATGAATGTGCTGAAAAGTAAAAATATATTTTTAATAAAAAAAAACTAAATAAAATAATAGGTAAGTATTCGTATATGTTTGTATAGTGATGTTATTATTTATTTTAAACTTATACAAACTTATAAACTAAAAACAATAGATCACATCAATAAACCCCAAAAGGGTGTGTGCGTTACCCCAACAAGAAAGTATCTCCTAGAGTTATATGAGTAGAACGTATAGTTGGTGCCTTATCTGCTGTAAATGTGCCCCCACATAAAAAATGTGTGCCCCCTGTCGTTTCGAAAAAAAATCGAAAAAACGATTCTTGCTGGGGTAACGTTTTTCTAGCAGGAAAATTCTAAACGAATGATCGGAGAGAGAAAAACTGTGCATGGCCAGATAGCTTATATGTGTGCCAAAATGTGCCCCCAAAAATAAAATCTGTGCCCCTTCAGATTTTCGAGATATTGCATTTCCTGCTGGAGTAACGTTTTGATGAATAGTATATCTCTAAAACCATTGCATGTGCCCCTGTAGAATAAACATACGCGAGTAGCTCTTAATGTGTGCCCCTTTGTGTCCCAATTAGATTTTAGAAAATATTTATAGTTTTCAAGTTATCGCGGTTTTATGAAAACCCGAAAAAACATCGCAGCGCCTAAATGAGACAAGGCATAACTTCGCTGAAAACTGTATTCGGTCTTTCTTGACGCTAATAATAACCATACAAAGTTTCAAAAATGTTCATGCATGCGTTTTTGAATAATCTTGCTAAAAGTAAAAACGATGGTGTCATAACTTTGACGGCAAAATACAAGGAACTGGCACAATCCCAGATGTGTAGGTGTAAACCAAAATCTTGTGCCTTTAGTCAAAAATATATGGTGAAAATATTGAGCTTCAAATGTTACGCATTAAGTAAATATAAACAAAAAACCAAAATATGTAAACAACGGCTGGTTATCCGACCAAATCTGAATGACTACTAAAAAGCGACGGATTCATACTTAACGAGGACCTTCTTTATTGGACGTATTATACCTAAGCTGTTGTCCTTACAGTCGCGTTCAAAAGTTTTGAGGGCTAATTAAAAAATATATTAAATGCACCTTGTGACTATATAAATGAAACAGCTTGTTGATGTGGAAATTATTATTTACATTAGTATAAAAATACAGGTATGTCACAAAACAGTTTGGTCACGATTTTGAGCATGTTAGTCACATGTACATTTTATTTGAAAATGGCTCTTATAAATGTACTTAATCATGTGTAAGGTCATAGAAACAGCTATTAAAATATAATCCAATAACAACTTTATTTTATTAGTTATTACTTTTCTACTTCAGTGTACTCAGGCACAACACGTGTGAACCGGTTAGTGAGTAAAGTAAAGAAGGTCATCGATATGTATGAATCCGTCGCCTTTTAGTAGTCATTCAGATTTGGTCGGATAACCAGCCGTTGTTTACATATTTTGGTTTTTTGTTTATATTTACTTAATGCGTAACATTTGAAGCTCAATATTTTCACCATATATTTTTGACTAAAGGCACAAGATTTTGGTTTACACCTACACATCTGGGATTGTGCCAGTTCCTTGTATTTTGCCGTCAAAGTTATGACACCATCGTTTTTACTTTTAGCAAGATTATTCAAAAACGCATGCATGAACATTTTTGAAACTTTGTATGGTTATTATTAGCGTCAAGAAAGACCGAATACAGTTTTCAGCGAAGTTATGCCTTGTCTCATTTAGGCGCTGCGATGTTTTTTCGGGTTTTCATAAAACCGCGATAACTTGAAAACTATAAATATTTTCTAAAATCTAATTGGGGCACAAAGGGGCACACATTAAGAGCTACTCGCGTATGTTTATTCTACAGGGGCACATGCAATGGTTTTAGAGATATACTATTCATCAAAACGTTACTCCAGCAGGAAGTGCAATATCTCGAAAATCTGAAGGGGCACAGATTTTATTTTTGGGGGCACATTTTGGCACACATATAAGCTATCTGGCCATGCACAGTTTTTCTCTCTCCGATCATTCGTTTAGAATTTTCCTGCTAGAAAAACGTTACCCCAGCAAGAATCGTTTTTTCGATTTTTTTTCGAAACGACAGGGGGCACACATTTTTTATGTGGGGGCACATTTACAGCAGATAAGGCACCAACTATACGTTCTACTCATATAACTCTAGGAGATACTTTCTTGTTGGGGTAACGCACACCAAAAGGGTTTGTCCTGATGAACATTCCGCTTTAAAATTACTACAATTTACTTAAACTATTGATACCCACTACGCGCCACAATAGGTACCGAGTGCGATCCAGTGTTCCTCCGGTTAGGGTTAATAACAGAAATAATTCGGTTATTAACCGAAATAAATATGTGTTAACAGTACAGGCGTATACCGAAACATTTCGGTATTCTTTATCAAGGGGGTTAATGCGAACACTGTTAACAGAAATTAAAGGTTAACAGGAATGATAGGTTAACCGCTTTACAAACGGTTATTTTTGCATGTTGCCATTCCGTCGTGCGAAAAGAAAGCTGGCAACGCTGCGCCAAGCAACCTGCAGGCACTTGGCGGCGTCGTTTAATCGTTCCACGCGCTTTGTTTTTTACTATTTCGACGTTTACTTTTAACCAGCGACGCTACGCGGAAAGGTCGTAACGTAGTTGCAGAACGCATGATCCGATTTGGTTACGTTTTTTTTTTGTTTGATAGGTGATAATTACGAGAAGATTTGTAGACATGACGGAAGGATCCAGGGTCTGATGATGACCAGGTTATATTATATTATTATATATACTCCACAAAAAAATTACGCAAGATCGCCGAGTTTGAGTTTGTTTGACTTGTCTTGATGAACACTCTGACCTTAGGTGGTTGTTGGTGGTTGATACTCAGGGTGTGATGATAACCAGGTGGTTATAAGGATAGGAGCTCGATATTAAAATAACGCTAGACCTCCGAGTTTGGGCTTGTTTGATTTGTCTTGATGAGCCTTCTAGCTATACTTCGCTTTGGTGGTTGGTATTCAGCGTCTGATGATGACCAGGTGGTCATAAGTTAGGAAATCGATATTAAAATAACGCGTAACCTTCGAGTTTGGGCTTGTTTGAATTGTCTTGATGAGAACTTTATTGGTGGTTGGTATTTAGGATTGGATGATAACCAAAAGGTAGGAACTCGAAATTTAAATGACGCAAGACCTCCAAGTTTGGGTTTGTTTGATTTGTGTTGATGAGAACTCTGACTCTAGGTGGTTGTTGCTCGTTGATACTCAGGGTGTGATGATGACCAGGTGGTCATTTGTATTGTCAACTTAGAAACTCGATGTTAAAATGATTTGCCTTGACGAGCATTCTAGCTCTGGTTAGTATTCAAGATCTGATGGTAACTAGGTGGTTATAGGAACTCCATTTTAAAATGACGCAAGATGTGGTTACTAGTATGAAGTCGGAAGGTAGTCGTCATGGAATCTAGACAATATAATAACGCTCTCTAACTCACTTGTTTGAGTGATCTTGAATATTACTCTGATCTGAGATGGAATTGGGATGCATCTTAATATGTAGCCATAGGATGAAGTCCGTATCGCATGGTTTAGGCGTATGGTACGTTACGGTTTTGTATGATGCGTATATTAATTTAAAGACTTGAATCGAGTCTATTTTTTAGTCGAGGAATCGACTGGATTCGACTAGAATCGATTAAAATGGACTGGATTTGACAAGCACCTAGAATCGTCACAATCAGCTTGAATGGACTTAAACTGACACAAATGACTTGAATCCACTCCACTAGACTGGATTCCACAAAATCGCCTGGAAACGACTAAAATCGACAGTTTTTTATTAATAATATAGGCTCACGTTTGACCGCGTTTGAAAACCGCGTCAGTCTCACCTGGTGGTATGGGACGATGTAGTCTAGGGTGAATCACGCTTACCTAGTAAATGCCTATTCACCCTAGCCTTGAAGAATGCCAAATTATAACGAGTTGGAAATGCAGACGACTGTTCCAGTCCTTTGCTATTCGCATCAAAAAGGAAGAGGCAAAACGTTTAGTGCGGATTGGTGGTATATCCACAACATGAAATGTCTGCCGACGACTAGTTCTTCGAAGATGGAATAGTGTGGGTGGAATTAACTCATGAAGTTCCTGCACACACTGAACCGCACACCGAAGTGTATCCTATAAAAAACCGCTACCCTTCGTCTGTGTTTTAGACTTTGGAGTCGAGTCTTCACTAACGACTCATTGTCTTCTTCTTCTTCCTAGCGTGAATCCCGCCGTCTTGCGCCGGGGTCCGCTTTCCTACTGTTCTTCCTCCACTTTGCCCTATCCTGGACATCATCTTCGGATAACCCGCAACTCTCCATGTCTTTCTCCACGACACTCAACCATTTCAGCTTAGGTCTTCCTCTACGTCGCTGACCAGTAATATTGAAGTCGAGTGCCACGTTGCCAATGTACTCAGGCGGTCTTCTTTTAACATGCCCATACCAACGCAGCCGGTTTTCCTGCAGTTTGTTAGCCACGTCACGTACACCGAGGCTACCGCGCACATACTCGTTGCGGATCTTGTCGAGCCTCGTTACGCCGCACATCCAACGTAACATCTTCATCTCTGCAACTTGGATGGACTGGACATGTTTTTTCGTTACGGCCCACGTCTCGCTTCCATAGGTTAAGACAGGTCTTATTACTGACTTATAGATAAGCCCCTTCAGCTTTACAGGCATTTGGCTATCACAGGTAACGCCAGTAACTTCACGCCACCTGAGCCAGGCTGCTGATATACGGTGCTGTATGTTGCTCTCCAAATTTCCGGAACTGCAGATTATTGTCCCCAGATATTTGTACTCGTCGCACTGTTGAACAACTTGTCCATCTACCACTAACGACTCATTGTCTACGAGCTTTAATGCTCAACGCTCCACCAAGTCGAGAGCGGCCAACCGAGAGCTGGCAGAGCCTTGCCAAAGGTGACAGCAGTACTCCATACAACAACGAACCTGTGCTGTGTATAGATCGAGCAACTACTCTGAGGGGAAGTATCATCTGACTTTAGAAAGGATGTCTGATTTTTGGCTGCAATTTTGTTATCGACTCGGTGCTCGAGATAGTTGGTAATTGACGTGGATATTAGTGATGGTGTAACGAATGTAAATTTTTAGACATTCGCGAATGCGTATACGAATATCTGCAAAAAATATTCGCGAATGCTAATATTCGTTACATCACTAATGGGTACACTCCGGAACATTGGAGCCAGATTCGTTTCGCGGTGAACAGACATGCCTGGGTTTTGGAAGCGCTGAAGTTGTTGTCACCCCGTTCTGAGACGGACTTAAGGGTCAAATTCACACGATTCATAAGATTCAGATAACAAGTTCTGATAACGCTGACATCCCTGGTGCTTGTTCTCCGTCACTGTGCTATCGTCTGCATACCCATAGGACATAAATCAGCAGATAATTGATCTGGAGCAGGAAGATAGTGGGAGAGAGAACAGATCCCTGAGGGACTCCGGCACTAATACCATGTAAATCAGACGAGCACCCATTGACGACTTCCCGAATCCGTCTATTCCTCCGGAAGTCAGATATCTAATTACACAGGCTAGAAGGGATCCCATATGCCGGAAGCTTTCCAATAAGCCTATGGCTATATTTCCAATAAGACTCTCCCAAACCCTATCAAAAACCTTTGTGATATCAAAGGACACGGCAAGAGCCTCGCAAGTGTGTAGCGTACACAAGAAGATCGCCAGTTGACCTATTACGGCGGAAACCAAATTGGCGGTCACTAAGTAGTCGATCGAGTAGAAGGGAATTGTTCAAGTTCGCTGAGATGGGGCGGTAGTTAGCAGGGTCGGCACGGCACGACTACCTTTTTTGGACACAGGCTGCACATAGGCAAGCTTACATGGGTTCGGGACTAGTCCTGAACCCAAAGAGAGCCGGTAGAGCCGTGTCAGTACTGGAGACGACTCAAGTGCACAGTTCTGCTGTACGATTGCTGGAATACCATCTGGACCACGGAACTCATTCACGTCTAGAATGTGAAGCATTTTTAGGACCTCATGTTGCCGGATACAGATCTCTGCCATTCTTCTTCTTCTTGTAGTTTCGATGGCATTCAAATTTTTTTCAGACCAGTATTGCTATTGCCAGATCACAAGGAGGTACACTAGGTGGAATATTGTTCTCAGCATCTAGACGAGAGTCGCAGGTGAGGAGATAAATAAATTTGCACTCTCGTGCGCGGTATAGGTCAGCGATCCATCAGGTTTCAGCAATGGCGGCAACAACAGACGGCAGAAATTAGCTAGATAAATACCAGTTGGGTACTTAGCCAGTTTCGCACCGATTTGGCCTACTTATATAGTCGAAACGAGCTCCACGTATTGTCCTCTTGCAAGACTTGGCGGCGTTATTCGGAGTTTTCTTCAGAGTTAGGAGCTTTGCAGGTATATTCTTCAGCCCACACCCGGTATGCGGGTCTGCGCAGCTCGTCGGGTCTTCTGAAGAAAAGCATACCTCACTCCAAGGATAGGACGCGAAGGAGTGCCGCATCTCATCCCAGTCTGCTAACTTGTATCGTCATATTCGCCTGGATTCTCTGCGGTTAAGATCAGATGGGGGATAGACAGATAGAGATCTCACCAAACAATGGCCGGAAGTTCCTAAAGGAAAGTCACTGATACTTGATATCGGTCCGGATCAGTTGTCGGCAGAAGGTCCAAGCAGTTGGTGGTATGGTTGGCAACGTCAGGTACCCTTGCAGCGCAATTTACCAGCTGTGAGAAACTTAGTGACAAGGCAAAAGCCTGCACCTCTTTGTCAGCCTTTGTCAGCATGGTCGGTCTTCTGGAACGGGTACAAACACTCTTGATGGTAGGCGTTGAAGTCCCCCAGAAGAAAAAGTTGCGTTGAGGGATACTATACTCCGCATTACCAACTCCACTTTGCCAACTCCGATGTGTCATTAAGGTAGGTGAATAACCTGGAATCCAGTCGAGTGAAGTGGAATCTAGCCATCCTTATCGATTCCAATCAATTTTGTAAATTTTACTCGAATCCAGACGATTTTAGCCGATTTTTAACGATTCCATTCAATTTTGTCGAATATAACCGATTCTTCAAAAACGCTTGTTTCCCGTTTATACCCATCTTTCTCTTTCCAGATGAGTTTGTTTTAATATTTTACTCTTCGTTAGTAATAACCTATAAAACCGAGGTTAACCCTTGATATGTGTTAACAGGTTTCAATAGGTTAACAGATTAACGTGTTACCGTAATAAAAGGATACCGATTGAATCTGTTAACCTTTTATATCGGTTAACTTTTTAAATGGGTTTTCCGAACACTGGTGCGATCATTCGGGCCGGCTGCAAACCTGTTTCGCACTAGCTGCTCACACCATATACAGGATGCTTTGCGCAATAATGTTTTTCGGCCCACTGGAATACAACGTCTTTAATGATTTGCGTTGCATTTTCTGGTGTTATTTTTCCGCGTGTTTGGATGGTTATCTGGGTCGAGATTAGGTCGATCGATTCTTTTCTGTCTTATAGTCCTTTTACCTTCTAGTCCTTACGTAGTAGCCTTTTTGACAAATCACATTCTAATGTGTTTTTTTAACGAAATCTTGCTTGACTTGCTACTTTCATTCGTGGTACAAACTGAGACTACAAAAGTGTACAGTCATGAGCAATATAATGTACCCACTTTAGGACTCTGTCGCACTAACATATTTGAGATTTAAGGTGATTCGTTTTCCATACAAAAGTTGATGCAGTGTTACAGGAAAACGGATAGAGGAATATTGTTATAAAACCGATAAATAGTAATATTTTGGTGTATTATTTTCGCAAACTAACAAAAATTTAGGGTCCGAATACGAGAAGTACCATATTTCAGACCCTCAATTTTGATCAATTCTACATTTGTAGTGGTGCAGATTACAGTGTATTTGCTGAGCGTGTAGAGGTGTCAATGTTAGTTTGTGTGCGTGATAGTTTTTTTTTCTCTAAAGGCTTTGACAAGTTTAATAGAATGTCAGTGACAATTTTTAAAGAGATTTTGTATGAAGAGAATACTTAAATATAAATAAAAAACTCAAAATATTACAATCTGAGAAAAGGAATATTGGAAAAATATTTTTGTTTTAACGCATATTATTTAAACATTTTTAAATAATGGGTAAGTACCGTGTTTTAAAAGAGAACATATATTATAATAAAAAATCAATACATAAAATGAAATGGCTGTATGAGCATAGTTCCCTTTGCCTTACCCTTCGGGGAAAACCAAATCAAAAAAAAAGTTGTTGCATTTGCCGGCCTAAATAGTAGTCATTTATAATTAATTGTTTTTCCATCCAACATACAGATTTATTTATATTCTCTTTGCCGCGGACTTTTTGGTGGGAACGGGAACGGGAAGGTTGCTTTCTTCATTGAATACAAAGATTGAATAATCTAAATAATCAATACGAAGTGGTGTTTTGTGGTTAATGATCACATTAAGTTAGTCGGAAAACATTCCCGATAGTATTATTAAATCGGAATATTCAATAAACAAAGTGTACCTATCTATTTTCGCTTTGCGCCAACAAGCCGCTTACTTCGTTTGGGGTTCGGAGTAGGAGTCTGCTCCGAGGGTGGGGGCTTAGGTTTCATCATTTCATTAATCATCATCAAGAAAAAAAACACAAGACATGGCTGTATGGGCATAGTTCCCTTTGCCTTGCCCTTTGGGAAAAAAAATAAGATAAATTTTGAAATTCTTATGTATAATAAACAAACATCACAGACATCATGACAGATCTAAAGCTAACGAAAATCTTTTTTCTTTTTTCTATTTGACTTATTTATGAATTTTAATCAAGAAAACGTGATAATAAGTTCGACAGCAACCAGTTCAGGTCCCCGAAACAGCCCATTTCAGGCCGCGTATATATGGAAATACTACTTCATTACGTCCCAGCCTCGTCTTTTTTTAACGTCCTCGTTAAAAAAAGACGTCCTAACCTGAACTAACTAACCAAACAATAAACACCACGCGTAAATATAAGTCCAGAAATGCGCTGCAAGTCGTCTGGACTGGGCGCGAAAACAACATAGAATTCGATTAGCTGCTAAGTGTCCCGCATGCTATCACCAGCTGTCACTGACATACGTATGAAGTCCCGCGGATTTTATTGGAACTAAATGACAAGTCATAATAATTATATGCGGATACTGCGACATCAGCGCCGTGCTTGCGGGACGTCCTGAAGCGCTATTACATCTTTCAAACGCGATGCGACAAAGTTTGAACCGACGCAATTTAGGAAAAATCTACCTTATTATTATTGCACTGTGATCGTTATTTGTAAAATCATACAATACATATACACAATTCTTTATACACAATATAATTATTATGACATTGTGGACTTTTCGGTAGACCTACAAAAAAGGAACAATTCAACCATACGTTGTTTTGTTATATCTCAATGGGCTCAGGCAGTGTTTTCGCCGAAAGCTCCAAGTCGGCTATATTTGTAACGATAATTATGTTTGACATTCATCATCATTTTTGAACTATTTTATACAAAAAAAAAATACTTGTATAAATTATACGTATACCCTAAAGCACGCCCATGAATCACTCTACTCATTGGTGAAAACCGTATGAAAATCCGTTCAGTAGTTTTTTAGTTAGCCGCATGTTCACTGATGCGATTAATGCAGAATTTTACAAAATAAAAAATACGGAAATTACGGAAGGTACTTTAGTGCAAAGTACATTATTGTATAATTATAATATATTATTGGTAAAAGTGATACTTTTTGAAAATTCCGTAACAAATAGACGGGTTCGCCAAATTCAATTGTAAAAAAAAATTACAAAAAGTAAAAACAATTAAAACATGCACTTGGGTTTGAACCGTGAAACTTAAGAATGGCGGCGACTGCTTTACCAAATGCGCCATTTAGAAGTTAGAAGTAGACTTCAAATTATGCATCTCTTAATAGCTAACCTAGTTCGCATGTGTGTGTGACAGCTTCGTGTTTGTACACAAATTGAAATGACACCAACTTTTGATGCAATGTTTCAATATGATATCTGCAGTAAATACTTCAAAATTGTAGCTTAACTTAAAGATAATGTATGTAAGATTTCGCCACCTAACATTTCACTGGGTCAGAACTCAACACTAAATGAATAAATGGAAAAAAATACGAAAACTGCAGAAGTAACGCCATCTGCTGACGCAGCGTTACCTAGCTGACTGAAACGGATCACCACTGAAACTTACAGTTCAATTTGTCAAAAAAGTTAATGTGACATGGTACCAAAGTGTATACATATTAATGCTCGTGACCGTACCTATATGGAAACTAGCGTATCAGTTACGAGGTTTTGTTATCAAAATCATATCAGAATGTGATTTTTCAAAAAAGGTGCTTCCGAGGTTTTCACTTTAAGGCGACGTTATAATATATATTTCAATGAAGCCTCCTCACTGCGATACCGCATTGACGTGTGTGCGACTTTAGAGTTAAAATTAGAATACAATTTTTTGACGATGTCATAATTACGTATATCACTATTTCATAAAAGTTGCATAGACATGTTTTAACAATCTAAAAAATACAAGTCAAGCCGAATAGGTACCTACCTGACGAATCGATTTGAATTGTTTTTAACCGACTTCAAAAAAGAAGATAGTACACAATTCGTCGGGATCTTTTGAGTAATAAACTTAAAATCTTATAAATAATAAAAATGTTTACAAAGTCTTACGATGTAATATTTCTCGACAGATTGCAGAGTAGTGTCGACAGAGGCGGGACCAGTGCGAGGTTGCGAGACAGATAACAACGTCCAATTTCTGGGTGTGCCTTACGCAGCGCCACCTATTGGACCACGTCGGTTCAAGGTTAGCTGCACCTCATTCTACCTGCAATAACCATCATCTCCCTAGCGTTCTCCATTCTACATCCTCCACTCCACTTACTTAACCTGAAGATATGACGTCCGTTTATTACAGAAGCGTCTGCCTGACGTACTTGACTCCGAAACGCATTTCTCGGGAATATAGGTCTCACTGTTTCATAGCTGAACACGAGATAAACATTTAAGATCCAAACATACTTACGTACATAAACACCCTATATACGTCCCACTGCTGGGTACAGGCCTCCCCTTAATCAACCGGAGGGGGTATGAAGCATACTTACGCATACAAAGCGTCATTACTGAAAAATCCAAACCGTGGTTGTGCAATTTTTGTTTTCAATTTCGTTTTGTTTTAAGCATTAAACGCCTGAATTTTTGCTAAAGTTAAAATTAATCACATTTCTTTTTGCAGGCGCCTGCACGCCCTTTCTCTTGGAAAGGAATATACGATGCCGACCGTGTTGTCAAATGTCCTCAGAAAGGTAAAGGGGTAGAAGACTGTCTCGTAGTCAACATCTTCACGCCCATTAGAATGCTCAAGGCCCCGTTGCCTGTGCTAGTCTACATCCATGGGGGTTCGTTCCTTATGGGTTCAGGCCAGGTGACCGGAGTAGACCCACTTATAGAACAGAATATGATCGTTGTGACAGTCAACTATAGACTTGGAGCCCTCGGTTTTCTTTGTCTGGGCATAGAGGAAGCACCAGGCAACGCCGGACTCAAAGACCAAGTCGCTGCACTTAGTTGGGTACAAAGGAACATCGGAAACTTTGGAGGTGATCCAAACCAAGTGACTGTCTACGGTATGAGTGCCGGAGGAGCGTCTGTGGAGTATCTAGTGCTGTCGAAGCAAACGAAAGGTTTGTTCAAAAGAGCAATTGTAGAATCAGGATCAGCGACGTCACTTTGGGCAGCGGATTCCAACCCAATATCCACAGCTTATGAAGTCGCCAAAAATCTAAAATTTCCAGTCTTGAATCCTCATGAATTAGTAAGCTATTACCAACGAGTTCCTGCGAATAAATTGAGTAAAGTCAACTATGAATACTATAACAACTTGACAGATGGAACATTCGGCTTTGTCCCGTGTGTAGAGAAGAAGTTAGGCGATGGGTCAGAAGCTTTTATTACAGAATCAGCATATAACTTACTAACAAAAGAAAAATATAACAAAGTGCCTATGATGTTTTTCTTTGCATCGGTGGAAGGATTATTTCTAAGAAGCTCTGAACTATATGAAGAAGGGTACAAAGAGAAAATGACCGCTAATTTTCAAGATTTCTTACCGGGGGACTTGGTCGTTGAAACTCCAGAGATTCGAACTAAGCTAGCCGAAATCATAAAAGATTTCTATTTTAGCAACAAAACTATTGGCGAAGATTTGATGGATTATCTGAACTACTTTGGCGATTACATGATCCTGCATGGGTTGCTTAATTCAGCAGAAAAACATTCAAAGTGCGACAACCTGGTATATTTAATGGAGTTCGCATATAAAGGCAATATGGGAAGTTACGAGAAATTTTACGAAAATATTTCTTCAGCTGGACATGGCGATGTAATAAAACACGTGATTTTAAACAGACAACCTCAAAGCAAACATGATAAACTAGCTGTGAATAGAATTGCGAAAATAGTTGCCAATTTTGTGAAATATGGGTAAGTTTTAGTCAAAAGTAATTCATTACGAGAGCATGATTCTTATCAAATTCTAATAGAATCAGTGAAAAATGAAAAACAGTTTCTGTTTTTAATTTTTCCTTGGCATCTACGCACTTTTTTCGAATCGATTCGAACGTATCAAATTGTCTAATGTGTTTTTGACAAAGTAGGGATTACTTACTTTTGAAACTTTGGAAACCAAAATTATCTCCAAGTCCAAGACCAATTTTTTGTTTCGATTACTTCGAAACTTTAGAATTGACCAACTATGTACCAGGTCTTAATTTTCTAAAGTTTACTTTTTCTTTCAGGAATCCAATTCCAGAATATAGTGACATTCTTCCGATCTTGTGGCCCGTTGTTCGCCCAGGGAATGTGAGTAGTCTGTACTTAGACCACCAGTTACAGGTGATAGAGGAACCACACTGGGATGCCAAGATATTCTGGGACCACATTTACCACAAGTTCAAAAGACCAATCAGGGGCCATTAATATTTTGTCGTACCAAAACTGTATTCCTATTTGGAACTGTACATTAAGTTCTTAGATACCTATACTGTTATACGTTAATAATGAAGTACTCTGTATGTTTTGATATAATATAATAAAAATGATATTTCATTTAATACAACATAAATTAATCAAGAAATTACGTTTTCATGGATATTGATTTAAACAGACGCATCGTTCGTTATATCGTACAAGAGGCTTTCGTCACTCTCTATTCTTGTCATGCTGCGGCGAGACTCTAACTTTCTCTTACCCTCCTGCACATATTGTGCCAGTTCAGGGTACGTCTGCAACAACATTCTTGCACCTTCCTTCGTGATCGAGCCGTTTACCACTATATCTCTAAATGTCTCATTGCGCATAAATTCGTTATTCATTACCTTTACCTTGCCCAACTTATTTGCCATATCTGTATCAAGTAATAGCATATCTCTTTCGTGAACTACTTTCACTGCTTTACGATCTTTCTTGTACTGCTTTTTCAATTTGGCAATGAATCTCTTCAGTTGCCTCGTCCTTTTCTTCCGCTCTCTTGTTCCGTTTCTATATTCTTTGTTTAATATCTTTCTGATTTCTTTTATGATCTTTTTTATATTTTTCCTGATTTTTAACGTGCTTTTCTCACGCGCCTTCGCACGTTTACGCTTCTCTTTCTCTATTTCCCGTTTCTTTTTTTCTCTTGAGGATTTGTGTCTGTTTCTCGCTTCTTCCGAGTCTGTAGAATAATCTTTGTCCGGAAACGAGATATCGAAGTCTTGATACATGTCGTAGGTATTAAGTTGAATTGCGCAGCACACGAAGGTTGTTCGCCCGCAGAACACATCTCCTCGGTAGATACGCCACTCAGGCTCACACTCCATCGCGAGCATGCAGTTGCCCCACGGCATGTCATGTTGAGCTGGATCACCACACATTACACCCCATGGTCCTTAAACAGAAACATTACCAGGCCATTGCTCACAAAAGAAGTCCTCGCTTTAGTCAGGATGTGATATCTTATTCTACTTCTACAATATACACGTAAGTAGCATAGAAAATTAACTGAATCTTTTTTTTTCATACTTAATAAACATTCATTTCACATGAAAGAAATAAAATTTATTTTTGGTTAATTTATTTGTTTTTGGTTTGACTATATGGACAGGTTACCAAAAAAAAATACTTACATATCATATGAGTACCTATGTGATGTCTTATTGCAGTTCCATGTCATATCAGGGATGGTACGGAACACTTCTATTTCGCTATCTATTCATTGATTTTCTTCTTTTCATTCTTTGAATTCATTGCATGGATACTACGCCTTAATAATTAGATTTAATTTTCATACAACTTCATGAATAAATTCGACAAAAAAATAATAGTACTTACTTGCAGCGAGCATATTAGTATTATCCCCTCCCGGCCTGGTGTAATTAATTGCTTCAAATTTCTTATGTTTCCACAGTTTCTTGAACTCTTCCCTCCAATCCGGCAACTCTCTGCTAGAACTAGACGACGACTCTTGTATGACATAGTCTTTATTTTCATTTCTTTGTTCGTCTTGGAACGAATTACCTTGCATAAGGTTCACCCTTCGTTCTATGGTAACGCTAAACGGTGTTGCTACATTCACTTTTTCCTCTAGTTCATAATTAAGTCTATCTATATCTTTGGTATCATTTTGTGCATTTTTAGTTACATTGAGTTTTTCAAAGGAAAAGTCATAAATTTCATCCATCTTTTTGCTGTAATTGTTAGGTGCTCGAGAAGTCATTGAGTCGTTTTTAACTAAATTTAAATGTGTATCATTCGGTAGCGGAAGTGTTATGCTGGTTATATTATCTTCTATACCATGATTCTTTTTTTCATCAGATATCAGCGACATAAAAGAGTTGTTTGTGATTAAATTAGAATCTGAATCTTTTGGCAGTTGAAGTAGTACTGAGTTAGTCTTGTTTACATAATCTTTACTGTTATTTTTAACTGTATGGTTGTGTCTGTTCTCATGTTTACCTGCACCAATTAAGTTAAATTTTACTGATTCTCTTTTTGCATCGAAACGATTATGTTCATCTGAGTTATCAATAAACTTCTTCAAATCAAAAGCCGTACGATTCATGCTGCTAGCTTTAAAAAACGTCACTAAGGTTTCCATAAAATTTGAATATACAGACACGGTATGAGTTGCGATCAACAATAAGATTTGCAATAAAAAAACGCAAACTAACTTCATTTTAATACCACATTATGCATTACGCGTTACTTCGGTAACTTCTACACCTCTGAGATTTTGAAACAACTCAAAGAAACAACATGTTGTAATTTATCAGCAATATAAAAAACTTAAAATTGTTCACAGGAAATTGTTTGGCGATAACATTTACGATCACATGACCACAAATGACATTATCCTTATGCTCACACTATGCCCCTTTCCAGTTAGATATAGAAAATGATGTACAAAATCTGGGACAAGAAAGGAAGGGAAAAAAAATATTGTTTAGAGTACACTTGTACAGAGCTACGTGGTCTAACTCTGACACTGTCTACACTTTATTCCGCACTAAACGCATCACAGAACACTACACAAAACACTTCACTACACTGTTACTTCACTTCCACTATTTCTGTTGAAGTTATTTTTGGTTTAGAAAATAACGAAGCTGAATTGACTCAATGAGTCTGCTAATGAGGTTCATGGTCACAGTTTAAGGTAGCAACCGAAACGCAGAGATTTTTCAAGTAAGTTCAATACTAATCCTGACACCAGCTTTGATGTGGTCGGTCATCAGAAGAAAAAAAGAATTAAGCACAGTAAGGTGACTTCATTTGCTGATGATATAAAATTATCAAAAATGATAAACGTAGGTATCGGCGAAATAATGTATGTTAAACTACATGTTCTCTATGAATAAAATTAAATAATTACCAGAGTAAATAGTGTAAATTGAAACATCAGTTTAGTTCGTTAATTATATTCCTTCGCTATATCGTACAAGAGGTCTTCGTCGCTCTCTTTTCTCACCATACTGCGGCGATACTCTAACTTTCTCTTACTCTCCTCCACGTACCGTGCCAGTTCAGGGTACGTCTGCAACAACATTCTTGCACCTTCCTTCGTGATCGAACCGTTCACCACTATATCCCTAAATGTCTCATTGCGCATAAATTCTTCATTCATTACCTTTACCTTGCCCAACTTATTTGCCATATCTGTGTCAAGTAAAATCATATCTCTTTCATGAACTGCTTTTACTGCTTTACGATCTTTCTTGTACTGCCTTTTCAAACTGCCAATAAATCTCTTCAGTTGTCTTGTTCTTCTCTTTCGCTCTCTAGTTCCATTTCTATATTCTTTGTTTAATATCTTTCTGATTTCTTTTATGATCTTTTTAATATTTTTCCTTATCTTCAACGTGCTCTTCTCACGCGCCTTTGCACGTTTACGTTTTTCTTTCTCTATTGCCTTTTTCTTATTTTCTCTTGAGGATTTATGTCTGTTTCTTGCTTCTTCCGAATCTGTGGAATACTCTTTGTCCGGAAACGAGATATCGAAGTCTTGATACATATCGTAGGTACTAAGTTGAAGTGCGCAGCACACGAACGTTGTTCGCCCGCAGAACACATCTCCTCGGTAGATACGCCACTCAGGCTCACACTCCATTGCGAGCATGCAGTTGCCCCACGGCATGTCATGTTGAGCTGGATCACCACACATTACACCCCATGGTCCTTTAACAGAAATATTACCAGTCCATTGCCAGGATGTACTTCTACAACATACATTAGATAATAACGCATTATTATGATAATGGATATGGAAATTACCAGACCATTGCTTACAAATCAGTTTATCACTTAAATCGGGATGTGATGTACTGTTGCAGTGCTATCACATAGAGATGGTAAGCAACACAGAATATCAAATTATTTTTTACATGACACTGAGCCGGGATTTGAACCTTGGCACTACGGTGTCACCCGTACTCCGAACAGAACAGTCTCGGATTTTTCAGTTTCATTCTTCGAATAACTTTCATGAACTCTACGCTCTGATAACTAGTGTTAATTTCACATATTGTTTTATAACTCTATCAATAAATTCGACAAGAAAATAATCGTACTTACTTGCAGCGAGCATATTAGTATTATCTCCTCCCGGCCTGGTGTAATTAATTGCTTCAAATTTCTTATGTTGCCACAGTTTCTTGAACTCTTCCCTCCAATCCGGCAACTCCCTGCTAGAACTAGACGACGACTCTTGTATGACATAGTCTTTATTTTCATTCCTTTGTTCGTCTTGGAACGAATTACCTTGCATAAGGTTCACCCTCCGTTCTATGGTAACGCTAAACGGTGTTGCTACATTCACTTTTTCCTCTAGATCATAATTAAGCCCATCTACTTCTTTGAGTTTTTCAAAGGAAAAGTTATACACTCCATCTGTTGTTTTGCTGCAATTGTTAGGTGCTTGAGGAGTAATTGAGGCATTTTTGGCTGAGTTCAAATTTGTGTCATTCGGCAAATGAAATTCTTTTAACCTGTTTGTATTATTATTGTTACTTTTATCTTCTTTTGTATGACTGTATACTTTATCAAACATTTTCAAATGAACTGAGTTATTTTTAGTTGAATTAGAATCTAAGTATTTCGGTATCTGAAGTATATCCCGTTTTGGATTATTTACAGTACTTTTACTACCTTCTACTGTATAATTGATTTTGTCGTGTTTACCTACATTGAATGAGTTGTGTTTTACTGTTTTATTTATTGCATCCATATGATCATTTCCATCGAAGAGCTTCTTCAAATCAAAAGCTGTATGATTACCGCTGGCAGCTTTAAAAAACGCTACAACGTTGTCCATAAAATTTGAGTATACACACACAGTATGCGTAGCGATTAACAATAAGAATTGCAATAAAAAAATACAAACTAACTTCATTTTAAACTCGCGTTACACATTGCTTCGGTAACATAAGTTTCAGGTTTTCCAGTAACGTATCAAGACTGCATTATAAGGTTGTGCTTTATCAGTAATATATATAAAAATGGAAATTGTTTATGTAACATTAGCAGGCGATAACATGTACAATCATGAGACCACGAAAATCATACTTGTTCAGACTTATGCCACGACCCTTACTATCATAACATAAACAGTCTATAGTATACGTCCCACTGCTGGGTACAGGCCTTCCCTTAAGCCACCTGATCGGGGTATGGATCATACTCCACCACGTTGCTCCACTGCAGGTCGGAGGTGTTTTTACGGCTAATAGCCGGGACCAACGGCTCAACGTGCCCTCCGAAGCACGGAATCATCATCCATCCCTCTCAGTATTTGTTACGATGTCATACATATAGGTAGCAATACAAGTAGGTATAGGTGTTAGTGACACCGTAACGAATACTGAGGGAGATGATTCAGACCATGATTCTGTGTTGATATCAAGTGAAATTTCCTCTCGGGAAATTCATGAAAATAAAGTTTTGTTTATATTATTGATATAGATACATATAGATGGATTTTCCGAGAGGCAATTTTACTTGATATCACCGCAGAATCATGGTCTGAATCAACCCGCAAAGTTTTCGTTACGATGTCACTTACACTCTGTATCTAGATGATTTGACCAGCGGCCGTACGACGTCTGTCCACGCAGACATGGAGTAAGGAATATCTGTGGTTGTTGATCAAGTTAATCCGGTGCCTGGGTTCTAACCGGTATAAAAAAAGCAAAAACAGTTCTAGTTATATATTTTCGTTCGCTATATCATACAAGAGTTCTTCGTCATTAAATTTTTTATTAATACTACGGCGAGACTTAGATTTCCTCCTCTGCTCCATGTAGTCTACCAGTTCAGGGTACGCCTTCAACAACATTCTTGCACCTTCCTTTGTTATCGACCCATTCACCACCACATCCCTATATGTCTCATTCTGCATAAATTTTTCATTCATTACCTTTACCTTGGTCAATTTACTTTGCATTTCATTGTCAATATTTATCATTTCTTTCTCGTGAATTTCTTTCACTGCTTTACGATCTTTCTTATACTGCCTTTTCAAATTCTTAATGAATCTCTTCAGCAGTCTCGTTCTGTGCTTTCGCTCTCTAGTTCCGTTTCTATACTCCTTGTTTAGTATCTTTCTGATTTCTTTTATGATCTTTTTTATGTTTCTCCTTATTTTTATCGTTGCCTTCTCACGGGCCTTCTTACGTTTACGCCTCTCTTTTTCCAGTTTCTTTTTTCTATTCTCTCTAGATGATTTGGCTTTATCTCGCTTTTCTTCCGAGTCTGTGGTATAGTCCCTGTTCTCAAAGGACATGTCGAAGCCTTGATACATATCGAAGGTGCTAATCATGAGTGAGCAGCATACAAACATCGTTCGCCCGCAAAAGTAATCGCCTCTATAGATACGGTACTCAGGCTCACATTCCATCATGAGCATGCAATTGCCCCAGGGCATGTCATGCTGAGCCGGGTCACCGCATGGTACACCCCAAGGTCCTTAAATCCAACGCATATACTTTTATTACACAATTTACTAGTTATAAACGCGGCTTTGCCGGCGCATTGACCCACCCCGATGATCCATTCTAAATATTGGTGAAAGAATTTTAGAAATCGGATAAGTAGTTTAATTTCTAAATCCAAAGAAAAATCCCTTCAAACATTGGAGTTTGAGTTTTGGCTTCGCATATTTAGTCAGGCTGATGAATGATTATCCACCCCCTTGGTTGCATTAAACATGTAATAATAAACACGAGGTGGAGTACCAACCTCATCAACCCTGGTGTCAGGCTTACTATTGAGCCGCGAAAGGCCCCTGACATGGCTCATGTAACGCCTACTTACTTACGTCAGTAAGTAGTAACCGGGACCAACAGCTTAACGTGCCTTCCGAAGCACGCATCTCTTACTTTCGGACAATCAGGTGATCAGCCTGTAATGTCCCCTAACCAAACTAGGGACGACAAAGTATTTTTTGTGATATATCCCCACCGAGAATCGAACCTAGGACCTCCGGATCGTGAGCCCAACCACCGGACCACGGAGGTCGTGCGTGTTTAATGAGTCTAATGCTATGAATAAATTCGACAAGTAAATAATACTACTTACTGGCTGCGAGCATATTAATATTATCTCCTGATGGCCTGGTTTGATTTATTGCTTCAAATTTCTTATGTTCCCACTTTTTCTGAAACTCATCCTTCCAACTTGGAAACTCTCTGCTAGAACTAGACGATGACTCTTGTTCCACATAATCTTTATTTTCATTCCTTTGTTCGTTTTGGCCATGCCTCCGCCCTCCCATAACGCTAAACTGTGTTGGCGCAATAAGTTTTGCTTCCGAGTCACGGCCTTCATCCATATCTATCCTGTATTTTTTAAGTTTCTGCAAAGTAACTTTGGTAGTTTTGGTCAAATTTGTATCATTCTTTGTATGATTTGTATTATTGTTTTTATTCATATCTTCCATTGTACTATGGCCTTCTTTCTCAATAATTTGCAACAGACCTGAGTTGTTTTTAGTTAAATTAGAATCTACATATTTTGGTAGCTGAATTAGTAAGTTTGTATTACTCGTATCGCTTTTGTTCTCATAATTACCTGCGGCGACCAAGCTATGTTTAACTGTTTTTGTGTTTGCATCCAAGCGATCAATTCCATCTGATTTATCAATAAGCTTCAGATCAAAAGCTGTATGATTCATGCTGGTAGCTTTAAAAAACGTCACTAAATTATCCATAAAATTTGAACATACAAACACGGTATGGGTTGCAATTAACAATAATATTAGCAATAAATATACAGAAACTACCTTCATTTTAAACCTACATCATAATACCACGCAGTGTTCCGTTCCGGTAGTAAAAGTTTTGAAATTTTATATTGAAATAATGTTGAACTATATCAATAATATAAATAAAACTTGAAATTGGTTTAGCAACAACATTACGAACACGTGACCATAATAATAATGGCGTCCGCTCCGTGTCTGTTCTCGCATTTTACACAATGTCCTTTCCAAGGTAGACAGACAAAACGTAGCGCCGATTTAAGATACGAATCTCTACTGTTCAGCTTTCATGAGGACACAGAAAGTATAAATCGTAAGTATACAGCCAGAAAATAACAAGACCGAGAAACGAGCTGGATTCCTTCCAGAACACATGACACATAAGCCAGATAGAAATACAAAGAGACTGAAATAGTTGAAGGGAAAAGAGGGAGGCGAGGCCCTATCAGTAGGATATATGAAGAGTTAAATTAAAAAACCTACAAAACGTTGACGGTCTATTGAACATATAACATAAACTAACATCTCACCGAGCTTTCTGTCAGACCAACGCGATAGATGGTGAGACGTATTGTCGTCTATAATGGTCGAGCCAACTGTTTTAGTAAAAACTGCACTATAGATAAATTAATATCTCAGTGGTGCAAGTCCTGGGTTCAGCAGAAGCAAGCCCATGTTTTACAGGATCACAGTTACTTTTTTTGTAGTCTACTGAAGACTTTATTACTTATATGCAGTTTGATGATACAGATGTTAGAACAATCACGGAGAAACACATGATTCTCGATCTGGAATCTTCTCGAAAAAAAAATAGGTTGATTGACCGATACCTATGATTATCACGTGCTCAGCGGTGAAGGAAAACATTGTGAGGAAACCACAATCCCGAGAAATGCATTTTCGGAGGTATGTGACCTAATTGGAAGGTCAGACACGCAGTCTAATCTAATCTAATCTAGCCTACAAGATCCCACTGCTGGGCAAAGGCCTCCCCTTCCTCTTTCCATTTTTCGCGGTCCTGTGCGTATTCCGGCCAGTCCCTCCGGCAAGCGTCCAAGTCGTCACGCCATCTCTTTCGAGGTCTGCCACGACGCCTGTATCCGTCATGAGGCACCCAATGCGTGACGATCCGTGCCCACCGCTCAGGGTGCATGCGACAAACATGTCCGGCCCAATTCCATTTGAGTTTTGCGGCTTCCCGTCCCACATCAGCGATTCCCGTTTTTGAACGCAGTGTTGTGTTTCGGACTCGATCAATTCGTTTGACACCTAACACACTACGCTCAATCGCTCTTTGGCAGACCTTGAGCTTGGACTTTTGACGTTCCGTCAATGACCAGGTCTGGGCACCGTAAGTTAGGATGGGCAGAATACACATGTCGATGAGCTTTCGCTTTAATGAAATGGGAAGATCCCCTTTCATTAGGTGTTTCATCGACCAATAGCTCTTCCACGCATTTTCGATACGGCGATCGATCTCTTTTTCTTGCCGGTTTTGGAAAGAGACTATCTGGCCCAAGTAGATGTATTCATCGACATAATGTATTTCTTGCCCATCAACCTTGACCCTACGTTTTGTGCTGTTGGTCATAATCTGAGTCTTCGCCCTGTTCATCGCAAGCCCAACCCCAAGGCTCGCTGTGCTAAGGTCTTGAAGCATCTGTTCGAGCTCGACTGATGTAGGCGCAAAGAGTACTATGTCATCGGCAAACCGAAGATTGGTTAATCTTTTCCCTTGGATGACAATTCCTCTCGTCTCCCACAAATCCGCCAGCTTTCTGAAAATTTCCTCCAGGGTACATGTGAACAGTTTTCTCTGTAACGATGAGCACTAGTAAGTGTTATATCATTTTAGAAACCAAATACAAAACGTAATGAATTATAATATTATCTTTGCCAAATACTTACAGTGTAGAAGTTTTAATTGTGACAGTACAGATCACTGTTATGACGGCCTCTGTGGTCCAGGGGTTTGAGCGTTGAGCTACGGAGTGTTAGTGACATACTAACGAAAACTTTGAGGGATGATTCAGACCATAATTTTCCATAGCAAAAGTATAAAATTGAAAATAATTTTAAAAAATCTTTGAAAAAATCATTTTGCGACGGAAAATTCCACTCGTACCTTTTAGTATCCGTTACGATGTCACTAACATCCTATATATGTACTATAATATTGGTCTAAAGTGGTGTGTTGTGTATTATTATTATACTTTTCTGAGTAGCGTAATGACTTTGCTTAAAAAAAAACATCGAATATTATATTCATAGACAGTCAATTTATATATCCGTCAATAATACATAAAGCCATACTCTATGTCGTACTCCAACGCATCGTCTTGTGGCGCGCGGCGCCCGTCTTTGGGCTTATTCATAAATGCATCAAGCTCCGGGTAAGCCTCAACCAGCATCCTAGCACCTTGCTTCGTAAGCGTGCCATTCACCACTATCTCCCTAAACGTCTCATTTTTCATAAAGTTCTGATTCAATTCCCTTATTTGGTTCAATTTCAACAACAGTCTATTATCAAGGTGTACCATATCTTTCTCATGAACATCTTTCACCGCCAGGCGATCCTTCTTGAACTGCTTCTTCAAAGCCTTAATGAATTTCTTCAGTTGCTTTGTCCTCTTCTTCCTTGCTTTAGTCCCGTTTTTATACACCTTATCTAATATCTTTACAATTTCCTTGGTGACTTTCGCTATAGTTTTCTTTATCTTTTTCACACGTTTGCCCCGAGCCTCCTTACGCTTCTTCTTGTCTTTCGCCTCTTTCTTTTTTCTTTCTTCTGCAGAATCTTTCTTTTGTGCCTTCTTTTCTTCTGTATCCGTACTCAAACTCTTGTCGTCAAATGAGACATCGAAGCCTTGGTACATGTCATAGGTGGTAACCTGTAGCGAGCAGCAGACGAACTGTGTCCGTCCACAGAAGATGTCCCCTCGGTAGATACGGAATTCTGGCTCACACTCCATCGCCAGCATGCAGGTGCCCCACGGCAGGTCGTGCTGCCCCGGATCACCACAATGCACGCCCCAGGGCCCTTAAACCACACAATAGTAACTCACATACCCATTTACCTTTTTACTCAGCAACAATGTTGCCAATGACAGTTAAACTGGGTTAAACTCATTCGTTGAACATAATTACGCTACGAGTCATAAAACACTTATAACAGGACTAAGTTAGGACTGTAAAGTGTGGTTCAGGGATGAAATTATGTAGTTACAACACAGATAAGGTGCTCTGTGTAAAAGTAGAATTTCTGACTTGTACGTGGGTGTAGATCAATTTATTGCCCCTGCAGATATGATAGCAATTGGCAGACTTCTACATAATTAATTTTAAAACCCGCGCCTGTAAGTACCGTCTCGTTTTGTGTTAGTATTTTAATGCTCAACAGTATGTATCTACATATATTACCTATTTAAAAGACATATTTTCACATAATCAACAATAGCAAGGTATGAAATACTTACTAGCAGCAACCATGTTGACAGAATCTCCTTTGGCTCTAGTTTGATTCAACGCTTCGTACTTTTTATGCAACCAATCTTGCTTAAACTCATCTTTCCAGTCCATTAAGTCCCTCTCGGAACTCCCTGAATCATCGTCGGAATCTTCATCCTTATCCTTCTGTCTCCGATAGTTCTGACTTCGCAACATATTTAGCACCGGATCTAACTGAAAAATCTCTGAACCTAATTTCGGCCCTGCCTCTACTGTAGGAGAATCAAGTTTCTTATTTAGTCGACCTTTACGTTTCTTGGCATTCTTCAAAATGTTTGACTTGATTTTAGCGACCTCTGAATCCTTAGGATCGTCCGTCAAATGTAATTGACTAATAACTAGATCGCGTACAGCGTTGTTTAAATCAAAACTAACATCTTTCTTCTGTTGCAGCGAGGGTTTTGTTGCCCATTGCTGGATTCTTTCTGTTCCAGTGTCTATTCCATCTTGTTTCGATTGCAAGGGGTTACTGTCATCTACGTTTGCGTCTTCAATGTTCTGGTCGTCAGTTTCTAGCGTAATACGCAAATCATCATTTACTGATTCCTTCTTCGGTTCAACTCGAACAAATTGAAGCAATGTCGGGTTTTGAACCTTCACTCCGATTCCGTCGAGACTTGGTTGAGCTACTTCAATTTGGCCCTCTTGCTGAGGAAGCGGAGTGGATTTGTGAACACTTTTTAGATAAGACAGTAAGTTTTCCTTTAAATTGGAGTAAATAGAAGATCTCACTACTGACACGCAGAAGACTACCAACACGAAATGATAAGTAAACTCCATGGTATGTCTACATTATAACCGCGACCGTCTTCGAAACAAGCATCCTAGCTCATGGATGTAAATCAGATTTGATTGCGACAAAGCTATAGGTTACATTATATGAGCGGCAATAACTTTTATGTGAGAAACATTTCGAAATTTTAAAGCGAATTTCCTTTAAGTGCCTTGTTATACAATTGATTTGTTTATTTACGTGATATGATAATGTTCTTGCGAACCTCTGGTTGGAAACAGAAGAATAAGCGACTGGTTACGGCTAAGCATTAATATCTAATAAACGAAGTATCAATATAAATGTGTTTTTTATTTACATGATAATTCGCTGTAATATGTCCCTTTATTGAAATTGATTTTCTCTGATGAAACAGCATGAGAATGATGTAATAATGTAAATTTGTGACTTTAATAAAACATCCCAATATTTATCCCCTATATACTGATGGTACAAAACATACATAATAATAATATTACCCTTACTTTTCAACAGTTTTAAGACAGTGACTAAACAGAAACTTTGTAAAATAGTTACTGTAAGGTTTAAGACTATTTTGAAGAAAAAATAGGTCACAATTTTATTATACTTAATAATAAAATTTTTCGCATAATCAGAAAAATACGTAACTTCGTCACGTCTAACTAGGCGTTTAAGTGGTCTAAATCTGACCTGGTCCAAACGAACCCATTACACTAGCGGCATTGCCCCGTTGCACAGCCATTGACAGGCTTTGGACCAGGTAAGACGCAGACCTAGGGTCACCCCCTCTGACTTTGAGTCTGATTTTGCAGATAGAAATGCATGGGTCTAACCACCCGGAAGCCAATATTAGGCAACCGATTTTCTTTTTTTTTTAAAGAATGTCTAGGGCCCTGTGCCCAGGTTTTTCTTGCAGCTACTTTTTTTCGCCTATACAGGTTGTGAGACACTGCAGTACTTTTAGGCGGATGAGACGTTCGACAAGAAATATATTTATGTAAAAATTGAAACGCATTGAAATGAGCTGGTCTATTGTGAGTTTTTTTATGTCAATTTCGCAAAAAGACGCTTACGTGGTTTCAGGGCGACAATGGTGCTAATTCCTGCAGACGTCATCTAATTTTATTTTAAGTTATATCTGTCATTTTCTTATCCGTTGAAAAAGAAAGGGACGGGTAATCGACAGGCATAAAATTTATCAAATACACGTCAATTTTAAGCATAAATCTAAAACAACCGTCTAAAATTTTACATCGGCCAATAATCCGACAGAGTTAAGTAGACAGCACGTCAAACGGATTGCATACCAGGGAGATGCCTATTTTATTCGCACGGGTTATTCATTCCTTTTTAAATTAACTTGTTGACAATCATTCGTCCCTTTCCTTTTCGGCGGATAAAAAAATGACGGGTATAACTTAAAATAAAATTAGGAGGTATCTGCAGGAATCGGGGCCAAGAGCTATGTTGTTCATTTTGATGGTCTCAGAATACAAAATAAAACGACGGAATGGATGATTCATTTTTACAAGCTTTTATTTAACTTGCAATGTATGTATGTATGTATGTATGTTTGTGTGTTCGGGTGGAATTTTATAACTCAATTTTAAGGCACTTGCCCTCAACCGATTGAGCTGAAATTTTGCATGCACGTGTATATCCGATGACAATGCAATATTATTATGACATGGAGCTGATCTGATGATGAAGTCGGAAGATAGCCATAGCAACTCAGTAATTAAATAACATAACCACATCGAGTTTGGGCTCATTTCATTCGACTAGATGAGTACTTTGGTGCTAGATAGTAACCAAGGTCTGATGATGGAGCCGGAAGACAGCCAAAGGAACTCAGTACTTAAACGACACAACCAAATCGAGTTTGGGCTCGTTTGATTCGCCTAGATGAGTACTTAGATGCTAGATGGTAACCAGGGTCTGATGATGGAGCCGGAAGACAGCCAAAGGAACTCAGTACCTAAACGACACAACCCCATCGAGTTTGGGCTCGTTTGATTCGCCTAGATGAGTACTTAGATGCTAGATGGTAACCAGGGTCTGATGATGGAGCCGGAAGACAGCCAAAGGAACTCAGTACTTAAACGACACAACCCCATCGAGTTTGGGCTCGTTTGATTCGCCTAGATGAGTACTTTGGAGCTAGATGGTAACCAGGGTTCGATGGTGGAGCCGGAAGATAGCCAAACGAACTCAGTACTTAAACGACACAACCCCATCGAGTTTGGGCTCTTTTGATTCGCCTTGATGAGTACTTTGGATCTAGATGGTAACCAGGGTCTGATGATGGAGCCGGAAGACAGCCAAACGAACTCAGTATTTAAACAACACAACCCCTTCGAGTATGGGCTCGTTTGATACTTACAAGCTTTTATTTAAATTGCATTGTATGTAGATATGTTTATATGTTCGGGTGAAATCTTACAACTCAATTTTGAGCATTTGCCCTCAACTCATTGAGCTGAAATTTTGTATACACGTTTAGTTTGGATGACAATGCATGATTAACTGTATAATGTCATTCTAAATCCAACATGGCGACGTACCCTAGATGGCGGACCAATTATTTTTAATGCGCTCCTACAATATGGATATCTAATAAAAAGACTAGCCAAGAATAACTAGAAATAATGTGACGTCACTCTTAATCCAATATGGCGGAACACCGAAAATGGCGGATAATTTTGCTTGCTGGCTTTTGGAGTGGTGGAGCTATTACACAGTGTAACAAAAAATGGATTTTTTTTTTCACTAGCAAGTGGTACATGGTTTCCCGTAGATTTTTCAACGCTGAAACCGAATCCGGCCAGAATTTCAGCGTTAAAAAATCTACGGGAAACCATATATCACTTGCTTGTGAAAAAATCTTGTTGTGCTGTGTTATCAAATGGGCTAGCTCGACCGGGGAAGTACCACCCTCTCACAGAATATCGACGTTAAGCAGCAATGTGTTTCGATCGGTGAGTGAGAGATCCGGAAGCCCAACTCCTTTCCTATCCCACTTTTCCCTTCCTTCCTTCCCTTCCTTCAACCTTGGTAGACAACATGTCTAACTCAAAGGCGGGCAACGGCTCAGTAACTCTCCTGTTGTCTCTGTAGTCCATGGGCGGCGGTGATCACTTACCATCAGGGGACCCGCTTGCTCGTTTGCCAATTATACTGACATACCTTCCGTCCGTATAGACTTCGGTAAAGACGGTGTTCATCTCATTCAACCCAAGACTGTGCAATTTCCAGCAAAATTTAGTCGCGGCACTGCAGAAAGGAGAATGTTACCAATTATATTATGTTGGGCTTGTACGGTACACAAAATGCAGGGTAGTACTGTTGACCATGCCGTTGTATACTTGGGCTCGAAGCTCTTTGCCGCTGGTCAAGCATATGTGGCCTTAAGTAGGGTGAAATCGTTAGAAGGGCTCCTAATTGAAGAGTTGGATTGTTCAAAATTAACTGGCAAACGACCTTGCAATAATGATGCGTTGAATGAGATGAACAGACTTAGGAACTTACAAGGTGAAAACTAAAAAGTATAAAATAAATTAAGGTAAAAAAATCTTTAAAAACAAGCTTTTATTTAAATGCGCTAAAAAGAAAAAAATAAACTTTTACACTATAACTTTACTGTCAACTTATAACATTTCAAATTCAACATATTTGACACAATTTATATGTTTTAAAAGCTTGTCGCGAGATTTAAGTACTCGTATTTACTTTCTTAGTTTAAAATTTTTAATAGGCAGGTATTTTAAAACTTGCTTTTAAAATTACGAGTAGGTACTTAAATCTCGCGACAAGCTTTTAAAACATATAAATTGTGTCAAATATGTTGAATTTGAAATGTTATAAGTTGACAGTAAAGTTATAGTGTAAAAGTTTATTTTTTTCTTTTTAGCGCATTTAAATAAAAGCTTGTTTTTAAAGATTTTTTTACCTTAATTTTTATAGGATCTTTACACATTTGGCAACAAAGTTCACTTCGAACAGCTCAAAGGCAAATCTAGGCGCATGTGTTATTCACGAATTCACATCGTATATCATCCAAACTGGAAATGTAAGTCCGATCGCGCTGAGATTTCTTTTTTATTTTAAAACTCATCTGTTGGTTTCTCCCAAAGATATTCTGCAACAACGCAGATTCACGACATAACTCAATTAAAGTATCAATTTTGTAGAGTAACACGAATAACTTAGAAGTCACTGGAGTCCTGTGGTTCACTGGCTTGTGTCTCAAACTAGGAGCGCCGGTTCGAGCCCCGGTACCAGACTTGCACCAATGAGTTATTAATTCATCAAGTGCAGTTTTCACTACCACAGTTGGCTCGGCAATTATAAACGGCGATACGGTTCGCCACTTATCCCGTTGGTCTAACAGAAAGCTCGGTGAGGTGTGGGTACTTAGTTCATCTTGCGATAGATGTTGGAAGATCGATATTTGTGTTCAATCGATCCTCATGTTCCTTGGCATTCTTTAAGATGTTCGACTTGATCTTAGCGGCCTCTGCGTCCTCAGGCTCGGCTCTCATATCGGGTGGACCGAATACCGGTTATTGCACAGGTTTAAAAAATAAGTTGTCTTTTCTTTCTATGTGGAAAAAACTGAGGCAGTCATTTCTGTAAAACAGCGGACTTGTCAAATCTTCAGATTAGGTAAGCGGACCCTGTGAAAAACGGGATAATGCTAAGGGGATGATGAGGTCTGACAGGGTAATAGTTAAACGAAGAGAGGGCAGATAGTCTGTACAAGTATTTCGGCTAAGTAGTTGATGCCATTTGCGGCAAATCAACAAAAAGTCACGTCAAAAAAAAAAAAATTTAAAAGATCATTATTTCGAAAATGTCCGGAGCTCATTGAAAATTAAACAGACCTTATAATTCGGGATCTTCGATAATATTAAATATACAAAGCCATACATTTACAATGGTTTGGTTTGTAAGCAATTATCCAGTCAGCCATTGTTGATCAAAGTTTGCGGGCACAGGACAATTGGAGGAAATTTATCCAATATTCAACTGGTTGAACATTAGAATAGACCACACGATACCCTGAAGTTATGCTGACTGTATCATCTCATAAATGAAGAGAAGAGCAATTTCAATTTACAGCGATTATCGTGTAAATAAAAAACACATTTATATTAATACTTCGTTTATTATTATATATTAATGCTGGTAACCAGTCGCTTATTCTTCTATGTTTCCAACCAGAGGTTCGCAAGAACATTATCATATCACGTAAATAAACAAATCAATTGTATAACAAGGCACTTAAAGGAAATTCGCTTTAAAATTTCGAAATGTTTCTCACATAAAAGTTATTGCCGCTCATATAATGTAACCTATAGCTTTGTCGCAATCAAATCTGATTTACATCCATGAGCTAGGATGCTTGTTTCGAAGACGGTCGCGGTTATAATGTAGACATACCATGGAGTTTACTTATCATTTCGTGCTGGTAATCTTCTGCGCGTCAGTGAGTAGTACTGTTTACTCTGATTTAAAAGAAAACCTGCTATCATATTTAAGAACTGTTCACAAGACAATTCCGCTGCCTGGAGACGGCGACCAAGTGCAAGACACCCAACCAAGTCTCGACGGAACTGGAGAAAATGTCCAAAACCCAACATATCTTGAATTTATTCGAGTGGAACCGAGGAAAAAGCCTGTAAGAGATGAGGTACTACTCCCGATGGATAATGACGTACAGAAATCCGAAGACGGAAATGCGCTGGTCAGTAGTCACCTGCAACCAAAGCCAGACGAAGGGATAAACACCTACCATAATAAGGAGGATGACACCGAGAAAGTAACCGAAAAAATTGAACAATGGGCAACGTCTCACTCGCCGCGACAGAAAGATAATTTTAATTTTGAGAAACCTGTGCAAGAACCGGTATTCGGTCCACCAGATATGAGAGCCGAGCCTGAGGATGCAGAGGCCGCTAAGATCAAGTCGAACATCTTAAAGAATGCCAAGGAACATGAGGATCGATTGAACACAAATATTGATCTTCCAAAAATAGAAGCAGGGCAGAAACTAGGTACACAGTATTTTCACATGGATCCAGTGTTAAACATGTTGCGAAGTCACAATTTCCGGAGAGCGAGTGACAGCTCCAAAAGCGGGAGTTCCTCACGAGAATTCAAAGATTGGAAGGAAGAGTTTAAGGAAATTTGGTTACAAAAAAAATACGAAGCATTGAACCAAACTAGACCAAAAGGAGATGCAGTTAACATGGCGGCTGCTCGTAAGTATTTTTCAATTCGTCTAGTCTGTACGTACACCTAAGTAGTAGCATTCGCTATAAAGAATAGAAACTTTGTTAAAAAGCTTTTTAGTCCTGGTAAATTAAATATAAATTATGTTAGTTGAAATATGGATAGAAGTTTATAGGCTCGCGCGGAACGCGAAGGCCGCGTGTGGGGTACGCGGCATTTGCTTAAAATTTCAATCGACTCAGGAAAAGAACCATGAAATTGAAATCTGATCTAAATATAAGGTAGTAGACTAATTTGTTAAACCTATTTTAATGTAATTCTTACAGAGCACTTTTGAAATTCGAAAGTAAATAATATTATGTGACTTGTTCAAGGGCCTTGGGGCGTTCAGTGCGGAGACCCGGGACAGCATGACATGCCCTGGGGCAGCTGCATGCTGGCGATGGAGTGCGAGCCCGAATTCCGCATCTATCGCGGGGACATCTACTGTGGACGGACACAGTTTGTCTGCTGCGCAATACAGGTCACCTCCTACGACCTGTACCAAGGGTTCGATGTCTCCTTCGACGATAAAAGTTTAAGTACAGACACCGAAGAAAAGAGAGGAAAAGCTGGACAAGACGATAAAAAAAAGAAAGAAGAAAGGGCAAGGAAGAAGCGCAAAGAATTGAGAGACAAACGTAAAAAGAAGATACTGGATACTATAAAAAAGGTTACTAAAGAAATTAGAAAGATATTAAATAAACAGTTTAAAAATGGTACCAAAGAGAGGAAGAAGAGGACGCGCCAACTGAAGAGGTTCATTCAGAAGTTAAAAAAACAGTTTAAAAAGGATAAAAGAGCGATACGAGACCTTCACGAGAAAGATTCCATTCGTCTCGACAAAGGTGTACTGCAGAAGTTGGAGCAAATACGGCAATTAAATCAGAACTTTATGAAGAATGCGACGTTCAGGGATATAGTGGTGAATGGTACGATAACGAAGAAAGGCGCGAGGATGTTGCTGGAGGCGTACCCTGAGATGGAAGCATTCCTGGAGGCACGGAAGAATGCGGCGCCGAAGGGCGTACGCCGGTCACTTGGCGGCCCTGCCGGCGGCGACCCGCTCGAGTACGATATAGAGTACGGGTATCTTTACTACTGACGAATATACTGTTGTCTACTTGTGACTGTTTCTTTCAATGACCACCAACTGCATCTACGTCAGTTCGACCCATTTTTGGTGTTGATCATCATTATTTACTGCGTTTTGGTTTTTTCAATCCGAAGACACCCAATACGACAAACAAATGACAACAAATGTGTCCAGCCAAACTATACTACTCGTGTGTGCAACTTCCTGGGCACTTACCCGCGCACGTTTGCCGTAAGTACAGCCCAGATACTTCATCCAAAACTCCTCATTTTACACAGACACTACACATTGACGTTACCACGCGCATCTGTGTGTGTGACGTCAGAAGCCATACGATTGACGACTAAAGAAAGACCGAGGGGGTGAAGTAAGCCTTCCTCAGCCGCTGGCGGGGAGCGGAAAGTTGCCGCCGTATACTTAGTATTATTCCTTATTCTACGCGTAGGTACAATCCGGACACTCCATAGAAAAATCTTGTTCTTACTCTGTACAGCCACACCTTGTAAATTTTCAGGGTCATCAGACTCACACTCCAGAGATAAATACTTCCATTTCGAGGCCCCATGCGCTTGCCCGGAGCCAAAGAGAAAATACTTTGCTTCATTGCGGGACTCTTATTATGTTGTTTTAAGTTTACGCGGTAAAACACAATTAAAACACATAATAACGGGTTCTTACCGCGTTTAAAGCAGGGATATAAGACTCCCATATCCCTGCTTTAAACGCGGTAAGAACCCGTTATTATGTGTTTCTCTTATTATGTTTTGACAATTTACATCTCTCTTTATTTAAGAGCTGCGCTCTTGTCGGTGGAGTAATCGCCTCCAATACTCCATAGATAGGGCGTGTAGAACGGTGGTTGCCCCAATCGCCTTCCGTTCCGCAGTACACCGACCAATTTCTCAATCGGTGATGTTCTAGCTAGAGCCCTACCAGAATCCATTTCAATTTACATACCCATTGGTAATTCTAACTGAACAATCTAAATGTCTCGACATGGGTTTTAAACTCTGTGTTGGCCATAGATGATAAAAAGTCTAAAATACTTATTGCAATATAATAAAAAATATATTATTTATTTTAAAATTCAACTTAAGCAGCTATAAAAATAAAACATTGACATAACTTACTGATACACTTTTCTTTTTAATTTTCATTTCTTAACTAATAATTTCTACAACAGCTTCAGGTCTTTCAAGCCACACTGTATTGTCTCTATCCTTATATGTAGGTAAAATCTTCTTCATCCCACAAGTATGGCACGTCCACTCTATAATCTTTGACTTGTTTTTATTTTTAATCTTCATTGACGCTGAGGTTTTATGTACCAGCATGCATTTGCACTTTTTGCAAATCTGTCTCTTAATTTCTGGGTGTCTGTGGAAGGAAATATTTGATTTTATTGATGTGCTTATTACTATAACACACCCCGGACACTTCATACAAAACACCTCTTTTACACAGACATTACACATTGACGTTATCGCACATGCGCATCTGTGTGTGTTAGACGTCTGACGTACTATAACTTTGAATTTATTTATTTTTTACTTCAGGGGGTTAACTAGGCCACTTCGAATTAATTCATCTAAAAAAGTAATATTGTAATTTGAACAAATGTCAAATAGCAATATTGCTTTTTTACGTAAATTGCTTTACTTTTGCCCTGTATTACCCTACAATAGGATTAAAGTCGTAAAACCATAATGTATTTTAAAACCTGAACCCCATTTTTTAACTATTATGTCAGAAAATCACCAAACTCACACACATCAATAAACTTTTTATTATTTTTTATTTTTTTAATCTCTGCCTTCCGGGATTAGAGGAAGATGTTATGTGTATGACAGACTTATTTTGATAACTTTTTATTACTGTTATGGATTGATAGACTTTAAATTATAACCAGGTAGAGCCGGGACGAGCTGGTATTACTCTTACAATGGCAAGGGACGAAAGTTTATGAGAGAAGTAAAAGACAACTTAGGAGTCAAAAAACTTATTTTATTTAGTCCTAAGAATAAATAAATAGGCTCACACTCTATTATATGGGACTAAAATATAGCTGGCGGCGAGTGGGTGTATATACTATACTTACACCTCTGCCTACCCCCTCGGAGATCCAGGCGTGATGCTATGTTGTAAAAATAAAATGTTGTAAATGTAAAAACACTTACATTTTTAAAACATTCTTTTTCGCCACATTCACTATGAGATTCCCGTAGTACGAAGACAGTGCTGGATTCTTATCAACGATATATTTACTTATCTGAAATAAAATAAAACACGTACATTTACTTAAAATTCACATTCATCATCATCAGCCGTACGACGCCTACTGCTGGGCATAGGCCTCCCCCAAAATTCACATTAAGTAATTCTATTTCAATTAAAAAGTCAAATAAGTCTTTACTTACTTGATACAGGTAATTCATACGTTGAAAGGAATCGTATCCTTGCACTTTCTTCATATTTTTAATAAGTTTTCATTTACAAATGCTTTAAACTTACATAAAAACTTTATTTTGTTATCAATCAATAAATATAACCTAAAACGCAGAAAAATGACAGTAATGACAGTCATTTTTTTTTTTTTTTGGTTTGGTTTTCCCCGAAGGGTAAGGCAAAGGGAACTATGCCCATACAGCCATGTCTGACGTATTTTTTTTTCTTGATGATTAATGAAATGGTGAAAGGTGATGAATGATGATGATGAAACCTAAGCCCCCACCCTCGGAGTAGACTCCTACTCCGAACCCCAAACGAATTAACTCAAAAGTCCGCATAAACTTTTGAGCTATGAAGCGGCTTCCTAGCACGAAGCGAAAATAGGCAGATACACTTTGTTTATTGAATACTCCAATGTAATAACACTCGCGAATGTCTTCCGACTAACTTAATGCGATCATTAACCACAAAACACCACTTCGTATTAATTATTTAGATTATTCAATGAAGAAAGCAACTGTCCCGTTCCCGTTTCCCGCTAAAAAGCCGTAATGACAGTCATCAGCTGTTGGATAAGACAATCAAAAACCAAAAAGATTTTTTTTTTTTTTTTTGTTTTGGTTTTCCCCGAAGGGTAAGGCAAAGGGAACTATGCCCATACAGCCATGTCTGAAGTATTTTTTTTCTTGATGATTAATGAAATGATGAAAGGTGATGATGATGAAACCTAAGCCCCCACCCTCGGAGTAGACTCCTACTCCGAACCCCAAACGAATTAACTCAAAAGTCCGCATAAACTTTTGAGTCATGAAGCGGCCTCCCGTCACGAAGCGAAAATAGGCAGATACACCTTGTCCATTGAATACTCCAATATAATAACACTCGCGAATGTCTTCCGACTAACTTAATGCGATCATTAACCACAAAACACCACTTCGTATTAATTATTTAGATTACTCAATGAAGAAAGCAACTGTCCCGTTCCCGTTTCCCGCCGAAAAGCCAAAAAAAAAAAACCAAAAAGATTTCATGCACAAAGGGCTATGAACCTTTCTGGCATATCTCAGTGGCGCCACCTGGCGGACGTTTTAAAACTGCGGCGCACGGTGAAACCTGTGCAAATCGATAGGGGACACTTGTCTGAACAAAAAAGCTTTAATGGACCTATGCTCTAAAGTGTCACGTTTTCAAGATATCTAGCTTGAAAGTTACGAAAAGTGTCGTATGGATAAATCGATTTTACTCTTTATCTATATACAATCGTAATATAGTAAATACTTGCAACAACATTAATGGTTTTTGTCTTTACTACATTATATAGGAAGTACATAGGTACCTACTTAACTGTGCACACCTTATCTAAGGTTACTAATTGCAAACTGAGTTTATCAGTTTGTGTTATGTATGATATAGGCGTCATTTACTCCTTAACTTGATTTTACTTGACACAACGACAAGATCTAATGAAATATAAAATAGTTTACATTTTTATATACGCAATGCGTTTAGTGCGGCATCATTAGTACTCGTTAAAAAGCAGAATTCTCGAAGTTTAAGAAATCTGTGTAAGAGAAACAAAATGGTGTACTTATTAACTGCCATTTTGCTTTCTCGTTTAATTCCAGGAACTAGGAAAATGGAGGTCCTTTATTTAAAGTTGCACGAATTTCTATTGTTTCGGCGGAATCAACAAGGATAGCGAATAACCATACAATAAGTGTGAGTGAGACAACATCATAAAATAAATACAATAGGACGATTGGCAGCCGGGTGAACTTTCAGTCAGTTTGCCACTTTCATCTTCAACGTGCGCACGCGCTTTTCTCTGTTCTGAGACTCTATCCTGTTCATCCTGTTGTATTTGTTACCACTGTTGAGTTTGTTAATGTCATGGCCAGATCATAGAATTGACCATTTCATGAAATGATCGACCATTTCATGAAATGGTCGTATTTCATGAAATGGCCAACTTCAACTGACCATATCGTTTAAACGTCAGCGTTTAATGATATTTCCATCCACGTTTGGCCATATCATTAATGTAGGGTGTCCATGATAAGTGGTGTAATAAAAACGAGAAATAAGGTAGGAAATAATGTATTACTCTAGTACAAAGTACAAAAATGTTTAAAAGTCAAATAAAAATTAAAAAGTCATTTTCGATTAACGGAGTGTTGATGTAGTTGACATATACGCCGTAACTGCATCTCGCTTTGAAGTCGTCGTCATATTTTTTGACACTATTTCATGCCATTGGTCATCATTCAGTATACTTTTCGTGTGTAAGATAAACATACTGGCGGCGTAGCACCCTAACCTACCGTTATGCCTTGTAAAAATTATAAAAAAAAGGATTATGATAATTTAAATTATGACAAAAACATTTATGCGTTTTAATAGAATCCCGTTTCAAGTAGTTAATGCCATCTGCGGCAAATCTACAATAAGTCACATCAAAAAAAGAAACTTTACGGACAGTAGGATCGTCTATATTTTTCTTTTTTAAAATTAATATCTCTTCATTCGCAGTTTTAATTATATCATATTTTGAAATCCAATAATAGTCCATTGATTTACGTAGCGTGGTCACTCGACCTTCATTATTTGCCATATAACCTAAAAATAAAAATAAAGTTGCTGTCTACTGTTAATACGAGTTTTTCTTTTCACCTTAGTGTCAAAACATTGCTTCACTGCACTTTTATCTTGTATTTGCTCATTATTATTCGTATTATTCGCGTTCACACAAGAATAATTATTGTCCGCCGCCATTATGCAAAACAAAAACAAAGCGACACCAGCGCCACTACCGGTGGATAATGTTACTATTTTACGATATGATCGCTAACGTTTGGCCATATCATGAAGTAATCATGCATTTAGTTGGTCATATCGTTAAACGTTTTGTGTTCATTGATCTGGCCAAACCACATCATGATGTGGCCAACGAATGTTGTTCTATTTCATGAAATACGACCATTTCATGAAATGGTCGATCATTTCATGAAATGATCAATTCTATGATATGGCCACGATATTAATATTCCTCTTGAGTTTGTTAGTATTTTTGTTGACTTTGTTAGTGTTATTGTTGAATTTGTTGTTGTTGTCTTGGCAAGATGTCCAGTCATGTTGGTGCCAGGCAATGTTTTTTGTTGTGGTGTAAGCACTGTTCGTGGCCCGCGCCAAAGATCTCGGCGTCCTATACAGTCTTACTTGACAACTGAAGATTATATTGCTAGGCACCCCAACATCCTGAATTATGCTCGCCACTTATTTGACGATCGAGAGCTAAGTAATCTTATTTGAACATTGAAAAATTAAAAATCTCAGTATGCAGTGTATCTGGTATCTATATTATAGTCCCTGGTCAGTATAATACATAAAATGACAATGTATAATTCGGCTCGTTTCTCAATCGTGCTTTTCATAATCGAAATGTCATATGAAAAAAATTCGTGTATGGAAATAATATATCCTACTTTATCGAAGCTCTTTCATTATGTAGCGTCTTAGACGAAGTGTAATCAAAGCAAAACATTTTTAACAGAAAGTCGTGAACTTATCTCTATTATAATTAGCTAGAGATAGCTCTTACGCCAAGCGTATCACTTGTGTACCAGACTTACGCTTTCAATAGATTTTATAGCCAACTATTACCACTTAATTATGTATAATAAAATATATTTGCATTTTTTTGTAACAGTAGAGAGTAATCAGTTCATATTAATGCAAGCACAACGGTAAGGCTGTTTTTTCATCTGACATGTGCTACGTTGCTAGGTTTAATATCCACCAATCAGATAATTGGGTCTGATTCTGATCGGCACAATGAACCCGATTGTAGGGTATGAAACGTAGCATCTAGCATGTTACTGGTGGAAACGCAGTCTAAATGTGACGTACTTACTTCATTATTGATGGAACAGTATTCTTATCGTTTCCAGCTAACTACGCAATACCGAATATGCCACATTTAAAAGAGGAAGTGAGGATTGCTTGCGCCCTAATAAATGCCTTCGGAAAACGGGTGACAGATCACCCACTCGTAAATGAAATAACGATATATACCTTAAGCACGACGCCCCAAACTATCTGTGCGAGTTTGTAATACAAAACAATTTAAATCAACGCAGAGCCGCTTTCCAAGCTATAAACTCAAGTGAAGGCTTTTTCCATCTTATCATTATGAGGATCTGTTGATAATGTCTCTGGGGCCGTATCTCTGAGGACGCAGGCAAGAAGCTACTATGGCGAACACCTAAAAGAAAACGGAACGTTTTTCATTGAAGTGTATGAAGATTTTGAAGTTGCCTATAATTTAAATCAATACAACATAGTAGTTTGTGATCCTTGGCTGACAAGAGTTAAAATACACTGGAGGCACCAGAGCAACAGAATTTATTTTGTATATATCTTGCTAAATAATAGTTTGGAAAACAGAAATAAACTTGTCGGTCACTATTGCAGCTGTATAGTTGGAAAACGGACACTCGGGTGCTGTGCTCATGTCATGTGCATAGTTTGGTATATGGGATGGACTCGGCACCAAGAAATTCAACCCCCTGCTGCCTTTTTAGATCAAGTTATTATTTCTGATGAAGAAGAAGATGGATTATTCAAGAAGACTGATATTCATTATCCTAATAGGTACGAATTTTTATAAAAAAAAGCCTATTTGTTATAAGTATATATACACTGTATTTATTCAATAACAATTAGTATTGATTTCATTTTTAAGCAAAATATAAATAACTATATGACTACTTTTACGATGTTTTATTTCATACTTATAAAAACACAACTAAGAAAATCGATGAATAATTGAACAATGTGTTCATGTAATATGATTGTTATGAACTAAAAAGCTTAAGGTCCCGTTGCATTGAAGGCACACACCCCATTGGTGTGTCTATACAAACTAGGTATGTTCCATACACTGCTGTAAAGTAAAGTAGTCCTAAAAGCGAATTTTCACACCCCACCTGCTTTCACTGTGATTAAACATTTAAGCTGCCTTTTATTGAATAAACATAAAAACTCAAAAAGTGTGAAATTGTTAGACAGTCATAGCAAATAACTTTGAGCGTGATTACCACGAGAATAAGTCATGAGCTGTACATCTCACGACTCGTTTCTGGATTTCTTTTAAGTTACACATAAAAGTAAGTTATAGATATTTATTTTATCTATTTTCTATTTATTTATTTTTCAATAAAGTAAATATGTGGTATATTAAACACTAATATTCCATGCATAATCACTTAGTCACTATATTCCAATTGCATATAAAAGTAAAATCGATTTGTTCATACAACACTTTTAGGAACTTTCAAGCTAAATATCTTGAAAACGTGACGCTTTAGAGCATAGGTTCATTAAAGCTTTTTTGTGCAGAAAAGTGCCCCCTATCGATATGCACAGGTTTCATCGTGCGCCGCAGTTTTAAAAAATCCGCTAGGTGGCGCCACCAGGCTATGCCAGCCTCCATAGTGAAATGTTCAATGCCCTTTCAAAATAAGACTATGGATGTGGCTTTTCGGCGGGAAACGGGAACGGGACAGTTGCTTTCTTCATTGAGTAATCTAAATAATTAATACGAAGTGGTGTTTTGTGGTTAATGATCGCATTAAGTTAGTCGGAAGACATTCGCGAGTGTTATTATATTGGAGTATTTAATAAACAAAGTGTATCTGCCTATTTTCGCTTCGTGCCGGGAAGCCGCTTCATAACTCAAAAGTTTATGCGGACTTTTAAGTTAATTCGTTTGGGGTTCGGAGTAGGAGTCTACTCCGAGGGTGGGGGCTTAGGTTTCATCATCATCACCTTTCATCATTTCATTAATCATCAAGAAAAAAAATACGTCAGACATGGCTGTATGGGCATAGTTCCCTTTGCCTTACCCTTCGGGGAAAACTAAAACAAAAAAAAAAGACTATGGATGTGCGAGAGAGTACTGGCCACTTTTTCCAAAAAAAAAATGATTAGAAAGCTATTTCTTTAATAAAAAAAAATATTTGTACTCATAATCGCATTTAATGGCATTTCATGGGTTTTTTTCACTTCATAAAACCAGAATTATTTTTTTGTTAAGTTTTTTTTTTTTTTTTTTGTTTTGTTTTTCCCCGAAGGGTAAGGCAAAGGGAACTATGCCCATACAGCCATGTCTTACGTATTTTTTTTCTTGATGATTAATGAAATGATGAAAGGTGATGATGATGAAACCTAAGCCCCCACCCTCGGAGTAGACTCCTACTCCGAACCCCAAACGAATTAACTCAAAAGTCCGCATAAACTTTTGAGTTATGAAGCGGCTTCCCGGCACGAAGCGAAAATAGGCAGATACACTTTGTTTATTGAATACTCCAATATAATAACACTCGCGAATGTCTTCCGACTAACTTAATGCGATCATTAACCACAAAACACCACTTCGTATTAATTATTTAGATTACTCAATGAAGAAAGCAACTGTCCCGTTCCCGTTTCCCGCCGAAAAGCCTTTTTTTTGTTAAGAACGCAACCTCATTTCGCCTAAATTGCGCTTATTTCTTATGAAATGCGTACAAAATGTATGCTGCTGCACCGCTTTTAAATACAATCAAATAAACATTAAATTACGGTATGGCGGTGGTATAATTTTCATTGTAAATAAAATAAGTAAAAGTAAAAAGGTTTTTGTTTGACTTTGACATTAGGGGAAATACGCTATCGCGGTTTCGTAATTCGTAACTTTTGTTATGAAAAATCCAATAAAAATCATGAAATCTCATTAATTTTCTGCATCTGCAATGGTTATTTAGTATTAAAGATATTTTTAATACTTTAGCACAGTAAATAGAGTGACTTAGTGTGGTAAATAGTGACCTTTGTTGACCCGTATCAAGAAGTGATTTTATTTATAATGTTTATTAAAAATCGAGTTATTCTTTCAAAACTAAGGGTAAGAGGAAGATATTACTACAGATTATTCTCAACAAAGACCAGTGTGGGTGAAGTGGAAGTTTCTTTTACAAACGGGTAAGAATTTTGAGGTTATGTTTTACTTTTAGGTTAAGTATTAATTGGAAATTCATTTTTTTCCTATTCATTTTTTATTAAATCGAAAAAATAATGAATGTTGTTAAAATTTTAGTTGACATAATTTACACAATTTATTTTAAAGCACTTTTTTAGCACCTGTAATTTAGTTTTCTTTTTTCTCATGGAGCTGAATGTATATTTTCTGCCGATTTATGACTGCCTACCACGATAGGGATCATGGGCGTAATTTAAGACTTGTTTAATAATATAAAATATTACCACTACTCTATATTAACACAACCATCCTCCTTGATAAGGCATACTGAAATATATATTTTTATTAGATAAGCTAATATTTTTATTTATTTTGTTTGGGGAGCTTACAGCTTAATTCACACAATGTTACACTTAGTAGACCATTTATCTTTTTATTTATTTATTTTGCATGTCACATGCATGATATTTAATTGTTACTGTTACTGGCTGTCTTTAAAGAAAATAATAACCGAGACACCAGGGTTGATGATGTTGGTAATCCATCTCACAACCCACATGATAGAAGAAGTTTAAACAAAACTTACTATTCAGGATCACACCGTTGAAGTTATCCACGGGTCGATATGCAAGGTTCGCTGATGGAGCATGTGTTGCTTCTCTGGGCAACACAAGTGTGTTGGCGACCGTAGTATCAAAGGCGAAGCAAAGTCCAAGTTCGTTCCTGCCGCTGGTAGTGGACTACAGACAGAAAGCAGCCGCTGCTGGACGTATACCTACTAACTTCTTGAGGAGGGAATTAGGTGTGTAAAGTTGCTGTTTGTTTTTTTTTTTATATAGCCGGATAGCCGAAGGGAGTGGTACATGTTTAAGGATGTTAGTCATGTGTCCCGCGGCTCTCGTCCGAGTCTACTGTTTGGCACTTAAAACCCACTACGATAACTAGTTTACCAACATTTGTATTCATTTCATTAATGCATGCGTTGAATATCTCTCTCGTCACGTATGTCAGCTGGAACAAATCTCTACCTTGTACTATTTGTGTTCTTTGTATATTCCTTCTGGCTATTTTATTGTGTACAAATAAATAAATAATAAATAATGCAGGTAAGGTCAAATATGAATTTAACTTTTAACCATGACAATTTTACCCCAGGTCCAACAGAACGCGAGATCCTGACCTCCCGTCTGATAGACCGGTCCCTCCGCCCTCTATTCCCGGAGGGCTACAAGTACGACACGCAGGTGGTATGCAACATGCTCGCGGTGGACTCAAGTAACCCTCCGGAGACAGTGGCTATCAATGCTGCCAGTGCCGCGCTTGCGCTCTCTGATGTACCTTGGAATGGACCAGTTGGAGCTGTCAGGTAGGGTTATGGTTATTTACGTTACATGCATTGTCACAACCCGATTAAGAAACTGCAAGAAACACCTAAAGTATCGTTTTACAATTTAGTAATTTGCGTGTCTAATATCAGTTCCCAGGCAGCTAATTCCATGCATTCCACACTTCAGAACCCCGAAACCGCCCACGCCGGCATGGTGAACGATTTCCCTCATTTAGAGTTTAATTATTTCCAATATAACCCTCTCAGGCACCCTAAGCCGAGGTTCGCGACTGGGCACCCTAAGGCCTAAAAGGCCTAAGGTCTTAAATTCTGTACCAGATCAGAGCCATCAGCGCTCCCCATTTGTACGGCCAAGTAAATAACGCCATATACGACAAATCTACATACAATAAGTCACGTCAAAAAAAAAGCCTTTTTTTACGTTTACGTTCTTGGAAGCGCCCACTATCATCTTATAGCAAGCTATTATTCAACTAAGATTTTTTTGAAGGACTTACTCCTGAGCGGCATATGGCCATTTAACAATAAAGACCCAGAGGGGGTGAGGTCAACACCCAATACGTATTGGTGCGGGGCGAAGAGTGACCGTTCTATACTTAGTATTATTCTCTATTCTATGTCACAGGCTAGGCCAAATCGACAACGAAGTGATAGTGAACCCGACCCGCAAGGACCTGGAACAGTCGACGCTCAACCTGGTTGTCACGGCAACTAGAAGCAACCTCGTCGTGATGCTGGAGGGCAGTGCTGCTGATATCCTGCAGCAGGATCTGCTGAAGGCCATCAAATTAGGTACGAATGTAAGTCCATTCTGTACAATGATATCTTTCAGGTTATTTTTCTTTTTCGATGCCGATGGCGAATAAAAACACAATTTTTCATATGGGGAAGAAGTGAAAATGGAGAGTCAGGATCGTATTTGGTGGAATTCCGTGGTCTGTGCCTTCCATTACGGGAAATCATCACTAATTTAAGAGCCTCGCTCTTGTGGTGTGGCGTTCTTCACGCTACTTTTTTTAGGGAAAAATAGGGCAGTGGTTTCCCTCTTGCCTTCCGCCCCGCAGTACTCTGTCTGACGCGAGCGGGATCGCGCCCAGTCTAGTCTATTTCAAAGCTATACTAAGACTCCTGTCCTCTGCCTCTGAATACTACTGACAGTTACTGCTGCCCTATGTCAGGTTCCAGGTTACAGTCCTTGTGACTTGCCCCTTCCGTCCTGCAGTGCCGTACCGATGGCTCCCATCTTTGCCTCTGCAACCATTGAGGTCTTCAGCCGTATCGCTGGGTTCTACATTATACCCCGTAGGTCTGGGTCCCTATCCGAACTCAGCCACCATCTCACTCTCCCGCGGCAAGGATGCGCCGTTCAGGAATTTCTCCAGTGGAGGGCAGAGAAGATGACTCTGTCCCCTGGGGCCGGGTTAATGGTCTTGTATGAAACCAAAACCAAAGGAATTATGGGGAATCTCTCTCTCTTTTTATTTAAGAGCTGCGCTCTTGTCGGTGGAGTAATCGCCTTCATTACTCCATAGATAGAGCTTTTTTTTTTTTGACGTGACTTATTGTAGATTTGCCGCAGATGGCATTAACTACTTGGCCGGACAAATGGGGAGCGCAGAAGGCTCTCACCCGGTACAACGTTTAAGACAACAGCCTGAGGGTGCCCAGTTGGGCGCGAACCTCGGCTCAGGGCGTCGTGTGAGAGGAAAAATATTTGAAAGAATTAATCGACCCTAGCGGGTCGATAGCGATAAGCGCTGAATGAGGGAAATCGTCGACCACGCCGGCGGGGTCGGGATAGATAGAGCGTGTAGCACGGTGGGAATAGGTAACTAAATTTATTTCTGACTTTCCAGGTACGAAAGAAGCCCAACACATAGTCCGGGGTATCGAGAAGCTACAGAAGGATCACGGCAAATTGAAGAGGGAATATGAGACGACGCCGCCCCTGGACCAAACCATCGTAGACACTATCAAAACTCTTTCCAGTATGAAGATTAGGGAGATTCTCAGGTAACATAACATAGCATAAGGCCTGTCTGTATCCCTGAATCCTTTTTTTTTTGTTACGAAGGGGAAATCCTCATGGATACCTCGCCACCCGGGGGAGCGACGAGGTTATGTCGGACTCTTACCGACTAATGGCCCTCTGCTGCGCATGTCGGGAAGCTCCGGGATCTCTAACGAACGCACCGGTGCTTCCCTCGCGCCTGCTATAAAAAGCGCGTCACGGGGTAGGTCCCAACCCCTACGCCATCCCAGTTTTACGGCAATGCGAGGCCATGTCACATTGCCGTCCCTCCCGGAGACCGTATGAAGAGCGGCTCGGGCCCCCGCCCTTACCACTCACGGTCTCCAGTGTCCCCTTTCAGTCGCCTTTTACGACAGGCAGGGGGTACCGTAGCCCTATTCTTGCGCCCGGAACTACAGGGCGGATCCCTGAATCCTATGCCTACCCCACAGAGGTAAACCTCTACGGTTGTCTATTTTTACGCATAATTTTTTATGTAATAATTTACCATGGCATAATGTTACTTGTCCTATTATTAGTTACGCATAGTATTAATTTGTCATAACTTTTTAAGCATAATTTTGAAACTCATAACTACCATAAGCATAATAATTAATGACAATAATGACATATAAGCCTAAGTATTATAAGCATAAAAACTATACTCTGAATAAGAAAAGTTTTGGCACAACTTTGAACATTTCCGAAACTTACTTTTTCCTTGGTTGCATTTGGTCCATGATTGTGACTTTTTATATTTTTTGACTTTATTTCATGTTGTTGGTGATCATTCAGTATACTTTTCGTGTGTAAGATAAACATACTGGCGGCGTAGGGGTGGCCCAAGGGCCACCCCCGCCGCACCCTAACCTACTGTTATGCCTTGTAAAAATTATGACAAAACACTATTATTCTAAAAAATAATTATGGATACCTATTTATATGCGAATCAAATTTATACCAACAAATATTAGTCCGAAAATAAGTTATACCTAACAAACCAGTATTCTTAGATGTTATAATGGGAAAGTACTATTATGCTTAAAAACGTTATGCGAAAAGGATTATGATAATTAAAATTATGACAAAATAATTTATGCATTTTAAGAGAATCCCAACCTCTACATATGTTTAAGTCCCATGTAGGGAATAGGGGCGAGCCTAATGCCATTAACCAGGCACAAATCCTGGAAACCACGTGATACCAATTATCTATGATCCAAACATGAATTCATACTCATAACATACATACATAAACCCACGCCCATGTTCCCCGAAGGGGTGGGCAGAGCCGCAAATAATTAGAAGACTATTTGCAGCCACTCATAAAAAATTAACAAACAGTGTTTGTGTGAAGTATTTGGCAGACAAGCAAAGTCCAATCGAATTGTTTGGTACAACAGCCTCTGTGGTACAGTGGTGAAGCATTGGCTCACGATCCGGAGGTCCCCGGTTCGAATCCCGGCGGGGGAGTTATCACGTCAAAATACTAAATGACTACGGAATTTGTATGAAAAAGCACACTATGACGGTCATGGCAGAGCGTAATACAATTTCGAACTTATTATTACGTGTTTTTTCATTAAAAATACATAAATAATTTAAAAAAAAAATGATTTTTCGGCAGTTTTAGATCTATCTTTATTTAGTAATTAGACCTTGCAGCACGGCAACTGTGCCGCGCGCGGCCCGAATTATATCGAGGGCTTAAACCAATAGCCGTACGACGTATATCTACGTAGATAGCTTTGGCTGCGTTTATTGGTCGAAGCCCTCGATATAAATAAATCGCGCCGTGGGCAGCGCTGTTGTCGTGTAGACCCTGTACAATTTCATGATTTATCTTTCTTATAGAATACCACCCACCCAGTTACCCAGTTATATTGTTTTCTCCAGTGACCACTCGCACGACAAACTGTCTCGCGACAACGCCATCTCAGACCTTAGACAGACGGTCCTCAACCAGCTGCGAGACACGGAGGTGGACGTCAACATCTTACAGGACGCTTTTAACACCAACCTGAAGCAGATATTCCGGGATATGATCTTCGAGACTGACTTGCGATGCGATGGCCGGCATCTGGATGACCTCAGGGATATTAGTTGTCAGGTGAGTGTCGTGTCGTGTACGATTATATTTTTTTATGACGATTATATGACTACTGTGAATGTGTTCTGTTTTGAGTGAGTTTTGGCCCCAACTGAGGCGATTATGATTTTGATTATTTTTGATTATTATTTGTTTTGTATGTTGTGTGCAATAAAGTATGTTTGATTTGATTTGATTATGAAGAGACATAGTAACGAATACAGAGGGAGATGATTCTACTCAAAATTCTAAAATTCAAGTGGAATATCCTGTCGGAAAATTCATGAAAATGTTGGTGTTATTTTTAATTATTTTCAGTTCCATACTTTTGCGACGGAAAATTCCACTTCATATCATCTCACAATCATGGTCTCAATCATCCCTCAAAGTTTTCGTTACGATATCACTAACACCCCATATAGTAGATTTTCCTTGGATGTTATTTACTACTTGGCTGTACGGTCGCGAGTACTAATTTGTATACGATACAATGTCACATTAAAAGAAAAGAAAGGAAAACATGAAACAGTAGGACTAGGGCCCTGTGCTGGGAGGTTTTCTGGCCACGTCTTTCCCTCAGCGTTACAGATTCCGATGTGGTAGTAGTTTTACAGCTAGTTACATAATATGTAATTTAATTATGTCTGACGTTCAAAAAGCGCTAACTTTGTAAGCCAATTTTGAAAAATAAATATTTTTGAATTTTTTTGAATTTTTTGAATTTTTTGTCACATTAACTTTTTGACAAATTAAACCGTAAGTCTCATTGAATGTCAAATATGATAGTGCGATAGGGTTCTAAAGTGGATACATGATATTGCTCACGACTGTACATACTACATCCCATAAAACGATTTTAAATATCTTATAAACCAAAAGCATGTCTTATTGTACAGTCATGAGCAATATAATGTACCCACTTTAGGACTCTGTCGCACTAACATATTTGACATTTAGTGAGACTTACAGTACAATTTGTTAAAAAAGTTAATGTGACATGGTACCAAAGTGTATACATATTAATGCTCGTGACCGTAACAGTTACCTTATATGAGTGCAATAGAGTACATTTGTATGAGTCATACAATGATTACAGGTATCCCTGTACGAGCCACTTCACGGCAGCGCGTTGTTCCAGCGTGGGCAGACGCAGGTGCTGTGTACGGTGGCTTTCGACTCCCCCGACAGCGCGCTCAAGATGGATACACTTACCATGCTCACCAGGTAACTACCGTCTTTGTTAACTTGGTGACTGCTTTTATTTCACACCCCCTCCGGTTGATTGAGGGGAGGCCTGTGCCCAGCAGTGGGACGTATATAATAGACTGTTTATGTATGTATGTGTATACTAAAAAGTAACGGCCTCTGTGGTCCAGTGGTTGAGCGTTGGGCTCACGATCCGGAGGTCCCGGGTTCGAATCCCGGGACGCATATCATAAAACGTCACTTTCTGAGGCTCTGGTTTGGTTAGGACATTGCAGGCTGATCACCTGATTGTCCGAAAGTAAGATGATCCGTGCTGCGGAAGGCACGTTAAGCCGTTGGTCCCGGTTACTACTTACTGATGTAAGTACATTGTTACGTGAGTCATGTCAGGTGCCTTTGGCGGCTAAATAATAACCCTGACACTAGGATTGATGAGGTTGGTAATCGTCCTCACAATCCACACGATAGAAGAAGGTTATTATTATTATTTATTTTATTCAATTCCGGTAACTAAGACCCTGACATTCTCGTAATTTACACATGCATGATTTTACAGTGGCATAAAAGAAAAGAGCTTCTTTCTCCACTACGAGTTTCCGTCATACGCGACGGGCGAAGTGGGGAAGGGCGGAGCCCCGGGGCGGCGCGAGGCGGGCCACGGCGCGCTGGCGGAGCGCGGGCTGCTGCCCGTGGTGCCGCAGCAGCCCTACGCCGTGCGGCTGACGGCCGAGGTGCTCGAGTCTAACGGTTAGTCTCTTTTCAAGTCGTACAAATAGAACATACATACATTAACTCACGCCTATTTCCCACCGGTGTAAGCAGACACTATGGAATAGGGTAGTTTCCAACGAATAAAATCAGTTACTTTTTACTAAACGTCAAAACACGAAATGACTATGGAATTTGTATGAAAAAGCGACCGGTGACGTCATAGAAAAACGTGATAAAATGTCGCTATTATATTTTTTTTCTTTACATAGATCGTACTGAACCTTTTCTAATGATGTCTCCAATCGTAGAAACATAAATACTCTTTGAAAAGGGTACATTAATAAATGTGTGAGGAGCTCGGTGGCGCAGTGGTAAACGCGCTCGGTCTGCGATTGTTGAAGTTAAGCAACTTTCGCAAAGGCCGGTCATAGGATGGGTGACCACAAAAAAAAAGTTTTCATCTCGAGCTCCTCCGTGCTTCGGAAGGCACGTTAAGCCGTTGGTCCCGGTTGTATTAGCAGTCGTTAATAACCACCAATCCGCACTGGGCCCGCGTGGTGGTTTAAGGCCCTATCTCCCTATCCATCCATAAGGAAGGCCCGTGCCCCTGCAGAGGGGACGTTAATGGGCTGGTGATGATGAATAAATGTGTGTACATAAAAGTTCCTCAGCCATCAACAATAGCATAACACCGAATGTCCTTTTGGGGTAGTCAGAGGTACATCCATCGCAAGATGAACTAAGCGCACACGCCTCACCTTTCTGTTAGACCAACGTGGTGGTGAGCCGTATCGCCGTCTACAATGGTCGAGCCAACTGTGCAATTAACACACGATCACAGTGACTGTTTGTGTGCACCACACACATTTGTCGCTAAAGGTGAATGTGTTTGCCTGCAGGGTCGAGCTCTATGGCGTCAGTGTGCGGCGGGTCGCTGGCGCTGCTGGACGCGGGCGTGCCGCTGGCGGCGGCGGCGGGCGGCGTGGCCGTGGGGCTGGTGTCGCGGCCCGACGGCCACGGCGGCCTGGACGACTACAGGATCCTCACTGATTTGTTAGTGAGTCACGGGTGCAGATTTTATACTAGATAACAATATATGGTCCATTTAGTAACTGGTCCATTCCAATAGAGGTTTATTTGGCAGGTAGTTCATTTAAGAACTGGTCGGTTTGGCAGGTGGTCCATTTTGGAACTGGTCTCTTTCGATAGTGGTGCATATTTGGAAGGTGGTCCCAAGGAATGGTACCCACGACCCCCGGATCGTGAGCCCGACGTTCCACCGCTGGACTATGGAGGCCGATTACTTATAATACTTGTCCATCCCTAATCAATCGCGCGACCGTGAATTTACATACATATGTGTAATGTAAATTCACGGTGCCTGAGCATTGGCTGCCTTATGACGGGTATAGGCGTCGTGGCAGACCTCCAAAGAGATGCCGGAGGGACTGGCCGGCATGCGCACAGGACCGCAAAAATGGAAAGAGGAAGGGGAGGCCTTTGCCCAGCAGTGGGATCTTCTAGGCTAGATTACATTATATGTGTAATAATTTAACAGCCTCCGTGGTCTAGTAGTTAGAGCGTTAGGTTCACGATCTGGAGGTCCGGGTTCGATTCCCGATGGGGACATTGTCGAAATCACTTTGTGAGACTGTCCTTTGTTTGGTAAGGACTTTTCAGGCTTGAATCACCTGATTGTCCGAAAAAGTAAGATGATTCCGTGCTTCGGAGGGCACGTTAAGCCGTTGGTCCCGGCTATTAGCCGTAAAAACACCTCCACCAACCCGCAGTGGAGCAGCGTGGTGGAGTATGCTCCATACCCCCTCCGGTTGATTGAGGGGAGGCCTGTTCCCAGCAGTGGGACGTATATAGGCAGTTTATGTGTAATAATTTACCCATTTATTTTCCCCCTAGGGCATAGAAGACTACATGGGAGACATGGACTTCAAGATAGCGGGCTCAAAGAAGGGCATCACAGCGCTCCAAGCCGACATCAAGATCAGCGGTCTACCGCTCAAGGTGGTGATGGAAGCCGTGCAGAAGGGCTGCGACGCTAAGAGTCGGATCATTGATATTATGAACCAGTGTATTGATAAACCTAGGTGAGTAATAAACTTTTTTTAAACGTTTCGAACGTCCGTTTAGCAAGTGTTCCGTTTAAGGAGTGGTCCATTTAGGAACTGGTCCGCTTGGATAGTGGTCCATTTAGGAAGAGGTGTATTTAGAATGTGGCCCATTTAGGAACTGGCCCGTTTGGATAATGGTCCATTTAGGAACTGGCCCGTTTGGATAATGGTCCATTTAGGAAGAGGTGTATTTAGAATGTGGCCCATTTAGGAACTGGTCCGTTTGGATAGCGGTCCATTTAGGAAGAGGTGTATTTAGAATGTGGCCCATTTAGAAACTGGTCCGTTTGGATAGCGGTCCATTTAGGAAGAGGTGTATTTAGAACGTGGTCCATTTAAGAAGAGGTGTATTTAGAATGTGGCCCATTTAGGAACTGGTCCGTTTGGATAGCGGTCCATTTAGGAAGAGGTGTATTTAGAATGTGGCCCATTTAGGAACTGGTCCGTTTGGATAGCGGTCCATTTAGGAAGAGGTGTATTTAGAATGTGGCCCATTTAGGAACTGGTCCGTTTGGATAGCGGTCCATTTAGGAAGAGGTGTATTTAGAACGTGGTCCATTTAAGAAGAGGTGTATTTAGAATGTGGCCCATTTAGGAACTGGCCCGTTTGGATAGCGGTCCATTTAGGAAGAGGTGTATTTAGAACGTGGTTCATTTAGTAACTGGTCCGTTTGGATAGCGGTCCGTTTAGGAAGAGGTGTATTTAGAAAGTGGTCCATTGAGAAACTGGTTCATAAGGGAGGTGGTCCATTTAGGAACTGGTCCATATTAAAAGAAGAACTTGGGAACTGACCATTCTGTAAGTCATAATTTAGCCGGTTTAGGAAGACGGTCGAAAAGCATTTTCGACTTTCCACCCCGTAACTATGGGAGGGTATTAAATAAGCAGTAAATAATTACTGAACATACATGGGGGTGTTTCTGGTAGCTAATGAGCCCCTCTATCTAATTTTTCATTTTGAACCTGAACTTCTGGGCCACCCTGTATACGAATACTGAGGGAACTCAAGAAAATGTTAGTGTTTTATGTTTTTCAAAATTATTTTCAGTTCTATGGAACGTAAAAAGAAAATAAAAAATCACCATTTAAATCATGCTTTAAAACGGAAAATCCCACGTGATATCAACTCAGAATCGTAAGCTGAATCATCGCTCAGTATTCGGTATGGTGTCACTCATCATCATCATCACTAATTTAAGAGCCACGCTCTTATCGATGTAGCACTCTCCAAGCTATTTAGGGAAAAATAGGGCAGTGGTTTCCATCTTGCCTTCCGCCCAACAACGTGTATTGTCTTAATATTACATCATTACACCATCATTGGGCGGAAGGCAAGAGGGAAACCACTGCCCTATTTTTCCCTACAAAAGTAGCATGGAAAATGCTGCACCGACAAGAGCGTGGCTCTTAAATTGATGATGACACCATCATTGTGTCACTAATAATTTCTCTAAATAAATTATTTTTATTACCTAATGCTTGTTTTCAGACAAGGAAGAAAAGAAAATATGCCAGTGATAGAAGAATTAGAAGTGGAAGCCCACAAGAGAGCGAAGCTGCTCGGTCTTGGAGGCATCAACCTGAAGAAATTATACGTGGAAAATGGGGTGCAGGTAACTGTCATTCTTCTTCTATCGTGTGGGTTGTGAGGTGGATTGCCAACCTCATCAACCCTTGGTGTCAGAGTTACTATTGAGCCGCCAAAAGCTCCTGACATGACTCATGTAACGACTACGCACTTACATCAGTAAGTAGTAACCGAGACTAACGGCTTAACTTGCCTTTCGAAGCACGGATCATCTTCATCATCATCAGCCCATTAACGTCCCCACTGCTGGGGCACGGGCCTTCCCTATGGATGGATAGGGAGATCGGGCCTTAAACCACCACGCGGGCCCAGTGCGGATTGGTGGTTATTAACGAATGCTAATGCAGCCGGGACCAACAACTTAACGTGCCTTCCGAAGCACGGAGGAGCTCGAGATGAAAACTTTTTTTTTGTGGTCACCCATCCTATGACCGGCCTTTGCGAAAGTTGCTTAACTTCAACAATCGCAGACCGAGCGCGTTAACCGCTGCGCCATTGAGCTCCTCATCGGATCATCTTACTTTCAGACAATCTGTTGATCAGCCTGCAATGTCTTAACCAATCACAAAGTGATTTTGGTAATGTGTCCCCACCGGAACTCGAACCCGGAAGCACCGGAACGTGAGCTCTACGCTTAACCACTGGCATCCTCTCTGCTCCACACCAGCGGCTGAGCTAAGTTTACCTCAACCCCTCCCCCCCTCGGTCTTACTTTAGTCTTCAATCAATACAATACAAATATACTTTATTGTACCAAAATAAAAAGCAATAATTACAAAAGAGTCTTAACTAGATATGCAACTAGGCATATCAATCGTATGGACATAAGATGTTACACACACAGATAAGAAGAGATAATGTCAATGTGTAGTATCTGTGTAAAACTAGGAGTTTTGGATGAAGTGTCCCGGGTGTGCCCATGTTATAAAAGACTGGTTTGGTGTTTCCCAGGTAACCCCAATAGACGAAACGAAGTACACCGTCTTCGCGCCGTCGCAAGCGGCGATGGAGGAGGCTCGCGCGCGGATAGCGGGCTGGCTGGCAGCTGAGAGGACCCCCGAGCTGGAGTTCGGAGCCATCTACAAGGCCAAGGTGGTGGAGGTGAAGGATATTGGGGTGCTGGTCACCTTGTATCCTGGGATGTCGCCCGCGCTCGTGCATAACTCGCAGTTGGACCATCGAAAGGTGAGACCCAGTTTTTTTTTAACAACATAACATTGAATGACGCCTCATCATCACCAGCCCATTAACGTCCCCACTGCTGGGGCACGGGCCTTCCCTATGGATGGATAGGGAGATCGGGCCTTAAACCATCACGCGGGCCCAGTGCGGATTGATGGTTATTAACGACTGCTAATGCAGCCGGAACCAACGGCTTAACGTGACTTCCGAAGCACGGAGGAGCTCGAGATGAAAACTTTTTTTGTGGTCACCTATCCTATGACCGGCCTTTGCGAAAGTTGCTTAACTTCAACAATCGCAGACCGAGCGCGTTTACCGCTGCGCCACCGAGCTCCTCAATCCCTGCATGACGCCTGTATCCTCGTAAATGTAAAATCAAATCCTTTATTCGCATATGATTCATGGTTTTGTAAACAGTTGGTAGGTTTTATGTTCTAAGTATCACATGATCCGCTTGATATAAGCATGCGAAAATTTAGGACGTAAGTAGGTAGGAAATAGAAATACTCTTTATTTGATTTTGAAAAGTGTACATTAATAGATGGATGCTCATAAAAGTCTCTCCTTACTACTACTACTACTCCTCCCCTTACTACTACTGGTCCTTACTACTGGTACTTCTCTCTCTTTATTTAAAAGCTACTCTCTTGTCGGTGGAGTAATCGCCATTATTCCATAGATAGAGCGTGTAGAACGGTGGTTGCCCCAATCGCCTTCCGTTCCGCAGCACACCGACCAATTTCTCAATCGGTGATGTTCTAGCTAGAGCCCTACCAGATTCCATTTCCTCGGCCTCCAACCAGTACTGATACCGCTGCTGCCCGGCATCAGGGGTGCGCTCCTGAAGTAGCGGCGCCTACTCGCTACATCACAAGATCATCGTAGAACCTAAGTAGCATTTTATAGGTTAGCCCGTCCCAGGTACCTAATTAGGTAATTAGGTAGGTACTTAATTAACCAATATAAATCTGCTTACTAACTTAACTAAGCTAATAAAAATCTAATAAAAAAAAACAAACTTACAATAATTAACAAAAATAAATATATAGTCTCAAAACTCTCTAAACATTATTAATATTGAACTTCTTAGTATCTTCAAAGTAATCTTTTAAGCATGGTGTTTGTGGCAGCACGTTAGTCGAAAGGAGATTTCGCGCTAATCTTGTAGAGATTAGTGGAAAGGACACATCCGTCCAGGAAGGATATTCGATCTTACGATTAACCTATTTTTCCGTTCAATTCCAGATAATGCATCCGTCAGTGCTAGGCCTGGACGTCGGGTCCGAGATCCAGGTTAAGTACTTCGGCCGCGACCCTGTCTCGGGGCAGACACGGCTGTCTCGCAAGGTGCTCACGTCGCCACCACCCGGGGTGGTCAGGAAACTTGACAAGAGCTAGTGTGGTGGACTAAAGTGGTGTCTGGTGGACTAAAGTAAATAAAAAAAAAAAAATACTTACCAAAGTGCATACAAAGACAGTGAAGTTGATAACAATTGTAAATACATAACGGTACAGTGATATTTTAACCGACTTCGAAAAAGAAGTGAGTGGTTAATGTGGGTAGAAAACCAGTGGACAGCAAAGAAGTGATGTGAAGTGTAGTGATGTGATGTATATAAGCTCACGAGTATATCCCAATCGGGGTAGTCAGAGGTACAAAAATACTAAGTACCCACACCTCTTCGAGCTTTCTGTTAGACCAATGTGATAGGTGAGCCGTATCACCGTCTTTAAAGGTCGAGCCAACTGTGTTAGCGAGAGCTGCACTTATTTTATTTATATAAATAACTCATTGGTGCAAGTCTGGTACCGGGTTTCGAACCCGCGCTCCTAATGTAAGAAGCAAACCTGTGTACCACAGGACCAGTGCCTTTTTTTTAAATTGTGAACTTAACTTAATTTTTCTTTAAATTGATATGAAGGACCTTTATACTAGTCGTCACGAAATTAGTGGTTTAGACCCCGAGCCAAGATTCGAAGCTGTGACATTGCAAATTGTATTGTTTTTTTTTTAAATTAAGATGGGTTCGCTCTTGCCTTCATTCTTCAACGAGGAGAAGAGATCGACGGTGGAACGAGCTTACCCAGAAAGGCACTAGCACTCTCACACACGCGACGGAACGCAGCAAGCTACTTGGCGCTGGACTTTAATGAGAGGGTGGTCGCAAGCCAGGCGGTCCCTTACGGGCCCTACCACTCTGCAGGGGGATCATGCAGCCGTCATCACTGACTGGGGAGTCAGGTGATGCCGTTGCCCAGGGTGGACCACTAGGAGGTAGATCCCCTTCCACCCTTCTGTTTAATAAATCGATGATAAAATAATTCTCAAATTATCATATTTATTCTAGGACTTCTTATCAACAGTGGCTATTAGTTGTCTTTGTTTACTTGTGGCTCTGCCCACCCCATTACGGTTTACGGGCGTAGTAATGTATGTATCTCAAATTATCCGTTTTTCAAAGAATAAACTGAGAAGTGAGAACTTATTAAAAATATTTTGATTGGAATTAAGATATTGCATATGTCCGATTTGATAATCTGTATAAAGTGATATAAAATTGTATTGAAATTTTAAAGATACTGCCAAAAATTTTGTAAATAGGTAGAAGTAATTATATTAATAAATTCTTTAAGTACATACGTACATCTTTAAATTGTCCGTTTATTCATTCCCACTCTTTCACGCTTTATTCATATTCATATATTCATATATTTATCATACATTGTCATTATTTATATATCATACATTATTAACATTAAGTATAGTTAAACATCATTATTTTATAAAAAGAAAAAAAACAACAATTTAAATTATATCCTTAATAACAATAAGTAGTTAATATTTAATATGAACTAGATCAGAACACTTCACTATTCATTCAACAATGAACTAATATATATACATACATATATTACTATATCTCTGTCATATAGGGCTAACATCCACAACGTGATAAAACGTTGTCACTGTAATTTTATCGATTCTGACAATATAATTGTCTAGTTTTGTCCAGTTATTCCCAGTCGCCACCATATGGATTGCTGCCCCCAGGTGGAATAAAATTTGCACCAATTTCCAGGAATTACTGGTTTGTCGATTGGTACTAATATGTGAATCCAAATAAGTCATGTCGTACGCGAGTCCGACTCGCACTTAGCCGGCACTACAGGGTATAACACTAAATAAAACACAAATTAAATATTTATTTGTATATTGAAAGAAATAATCTGTACAATCTAAGAAAATATTGTATCACAAAAGGACGTTTTGTCGAAGGCACTACATTACGACGCCCGAGGCGAGCCCATACAAAGTCACTGGGGAATAACGGGCAAACCACATTTGTCACCATTTCATCACACGTTCCTATACTCCTATCCTTTTCTGTTACTCAGACCCATCATTTGCTAGAGCGAAAGAGAGCTACCGCCCGCGGCAGAATCGCCAAGGGGATAGCGGAAAAACAAAAGAATAGAAGCATAGGAAAGTGCAATGAGGTGTTGCCAGGTTCAACCCTAATGAAAAATTTTAACATTATCACGTAAACATTTTTCAATATAAACATAATTGTGCCATCTTCCACAACTATTTCCCAGTACACCTTGTATGTGAAATCTTTATAAGCTCCTTACGTATCTACAACAAAGTGATTGTCAAAAAATAAAGGAATCAATAACATTACTCTTATTATTAATTCGCGTCAAAACTAAATTAACGCGGGTAATTACATCAACCAATCAGAAAACGGAATTTTCTACGATTCAGATTCTTCCGCTGTGATTGGCTGTTATCATCCCGCGCCTATTTATCGACGCGTAAAACGATTAAATACGTAAAAAATATCGTTACAAAAACATAATTAATTTAACATGTCAAATTCCACATTTTTAATACTTGCAGTCTTTGATTTCGTTGTGACTACAGCATTAAATCAACGTTTATTAAATATAAGAACATCTATAAACTATTTACAGTATATATTCGAATGAAAAATAAATTTAATTCGATTAGGATTGCTCTGAATAGAGCGAAGTACTAAACCTGACACCGTGCAATAATAGACCATAATATAGTGGCAACAGGTATTAACAGAATTAACGGTTTCTTAGGCTAGAAATACACTAAACAACTTCACAGGGAATTGTTAACCTACTTAATATCTGTAACAATTTCTGGATAATATTATCAACATGCCCTAGGCTTTACCTATCATTGGCAATATTTTAACGCAAATATAATATAGTAATATGCTTTTGTCTTTTCATTATTATCCGATTGAATGCCAGACACAAAGGCCAGTCAATGGCAACCAATTGCAAAAAATGTTCATAGAACGGAATTAGTTGCGATAAAATCATTTATCTCAATGCGATCGTGAAGCAACTAAGATGGATTTAAATTCTTTAACCTCAATATCGTGCACAATCGGATAATAGAAAGCATTTAAACAAAGCTACATAAGTATCAGTACGATTGTATAGACATAAGCACAGTACAGTGGTTGGTATGAGATCATTCTGACTAACAGCTGCCGACTATTGCCACCATATTCATCAGTAAACATAAAGACGTGTGCAACACATAACTACACAAATAACATAAAAAGCCACAATCATAAATCATTAAATAATGTCATTAAAAATACACGAAAATATTGCGTCATATTATGCTCGTACCCACTTTAAAGTTAATGGCATATGCGTCCAAGTTTCAGGTACGCTTAAGGCGTACACACACCAATTTAACCGGCCGATTTTTAGTACACAATGTGCATTATTTTAGTTAATAATTCATGTCGTTGTTTGACTTTGAACTCGGTGAGAAAATGTTAATGCGAAATGCATGTATTATAATCTTTTTCTCTGAAAAATGCCCGCCGATAAAATCGGCCGTGTACAACCCACAATAAAAAATCTAAAAATACTTGCGGAGTTCATTTTTCGAAATTATTCACGTATACAGTTAGTCTATTTTGGTATTCGTATACAAATAAATCTACGATTAGAGGCGACGTAAAATTACTAAGTCAAATGACTGCTTAAACGAAAAATATGGTAAGGAATGTGCCAATTTGTCTACCCGATAAGGACGTAAATATAAGCATTTCCACATAATTTTGTTATAAGCAGTCAAGTCGATGGCAAGAAATCGAATGTTAGTAAAAGTCTTACAACTATCCCTATGAAATGTGCCAGATTTTTCATACATTACAAAGAGTAACACACTTTAAAATAAAATTTATAGGGACATCCTAAAGACGAATTAGCCTCTGCTACCATGTCACGCGACATGTTCGTGGTATAGAAATGCAAAAATTTTGAGTATTTTCAAAGTTCGAGTTTGGTTACCGATATATCGCGATGACGTCTGAAGAAACTTGCATTTATATCATCATTGTATATATACTTATATTATACATTTATATATACTTTTTTAAGGCCGCATTACGATCTGTTTTTTTATAATATTGTAATATATCAAATCGTCTGCAATCAGCCTAAAATGTACATAAATTATTATTGTAAATATTGTTTCGCATAAATTATAATTATAAATGTAATTTATACTTTAGTAAATATGAAAATCTTTTCATTTCTAATATAAATACAGATTTCAATTGATGTTAATGTCATATTGTAATCGACAAGGCACAACATATTAACTTTTATATAAGGTATCATTATAATATAATTTTCGATTCTTTGTAAATATTTTTACCTCAGAAATAGATATTCAGGCGCAGATTCGTTTATCGTGACATTCTTGTTACATCTGATAAGATTCTCACTTGTTAAATTCCGATGATATTTTTGAAATAAATTTATTTCCTATAAATTGTCATTTTGAAAATCTTTAGCGACATTAGGCAAGCAGGGTCTTAATATTGCATTTTTTTACCCTTGTTATCTATAACAAGAGCTGAAAATTACAATAATATCTTAAAACCCGGCTTTCCAGACACAATTCTGAAAAAAAAAGTCAAATAAAATCATCATCATATTATAAGAAATAGAAAACGCATGCGACGGTCTAGCGCCTTTTCTTTATAATTTATAAGCACTATACGTCACCAAAAGTTTGTCAGGCAAGAACAAAAATCAAACTCATTTTTACAATCTGCGCCTAAACCATTCCTGTGAACAGTAGCCGTAGCGAACCAATAGAAGTGGTTTAATTACCCATGAGCGGCATTCTACTACTACTGGCTCAGCCCGAAGATCTTGAGCGCGTTGAAGGCAGTGGCGAGCGCGACGTCCTCGGGGCTCTGCCCCAGGAAGCCCGCGATCAGCTCAACCACCGCCGGCAGCGCGCACGGCTCGTTTCGTTGGAACGTGCAGTAGCGGTTGACGAAGTTCATCGACCTGAAATTGGGGTGGGTTGGGTAAAGTTTTCTAATTTATTTCACTAGTTATTTTGTCTTTTTATCGAATTACTGAGTCATTTCGCATAATTTTTAATTTCTAAGTAATTTCCCTGAATTTCTAAGTATTTCTGACCGAATGTCTAAGTCATAAAACTGCATTTCTAAGTGTGCGTTACAGAAGAACAACTCAGTTAGTAGAGTATCTAGCTATTTATTATTATTTTACCAACTACATATAAAAAAAATACACGTTAAAGCCTTGCCGCTATCGTGGAGCCAGTCTCTGTGACATTTGGATACACACTTTATATTTATTTATACATTTATATTTTTATTTGTGTTCGAATATCAAATTCAAATTCAAAAATATCTTTATTCAGTAGGTAACATAGTTACACTTTGAATCGTCAATTTTTACATAACGAACGTCTCATCCGCATAAATCATCCGCCTAAAACTACTGCAGCTTCTCACAACCTGTATAGCCGGGGAAAAGAAGCTATCACACACACACACCCACACTAAGTATTAGTGTTTAATATTAGTGTTTTGGTGTTATTTGTATTTAGTGTTTTAACACTAAGTATTTATTCCGATATTCTACTGAGGGAGGAGCTCGGTGGCGCAGCGGTAAACGCGCTCGGTCTGCGATTGTTGAAGTTAAGCAACTTTCGCAAAGGCCGGTCATAGGATGGGTGACCACAAAAAATAAAGTTTTCATCTCGAGCTCCTCCGTGCTTCGGAAGGCACGTTAAGCCGTTGGTCCCGGCTGCATTAGCAGTCGTTAATAACCATCAATCCGCACTGGGCCCGCGTGGTGGTCTAAGGCCCGATCTCCCTATTCATCCATAGGGAAGGCCCGTGCCCCAGCAGTGGGGACGTTAATGGGCTGGTGATGAAGATGATGATTCTACTGAAATTGGCAAGCCCTACCTCTCAGTCAGGGAATCCTTGACGTGCAGCGGCAGCTTGGAGGCGCGCATGTTGGGGTACATGAACGGCGAGTCAGTCTCCACCAGCAGCTTGTCCAGCGGGACCAGCCGCTCCGACAGCAGCCGCCGGATACCGCCGTCCGACTTGTCCTGGGGAGAACCATATCATTTCATCATCATCAATTTAAGAGCCACGCTCTTGTCGGTGTAGCATTTTCCATTCCAGTCTATCAAAGGCCAATTCCTTGACTTCCCTATAAGACACGACGTTAACCTTTTCTTTAATCTTTTCCATATCATTTATTAAGTACATAAATTGCACAAGTCTGATACATTCTTAGACGCATTCATCATTTTGTTATTATCACATTTTTCTTTGTGAAATTAGATTTAAGCAAGCTTAGCTTCGCTGTAACCGCCGCCGATTGTGCTTCTTATGTCACTTTTGCAATTGTATTTAGTGTTGTGTTTCTATGTGCAATAAAGCGTTTTTGTATTGTATTGGCCCCGATTCCTGCAGACACCTCCTAATTTTAGTTTAAGTTATACCCGTTGAATCACCTGATTGTCCGAAAAAGTAAGATGATTCCGTGCTTCGGAGGGCACGTTAAGCCGTTGGTCCCGGCTATTAGCCGTAAAAACACCTCCACCAACCCGCAGTGGAGCAGCGTGGTGGAGTATGCTCCATACCCCCTCCGGTTGATTGAGGGGAGGCCTGTGCCCAGCAGTGGGACGTATATAGGCAGTTTATGATGTTATGTATAGCCGTCACTTTCTAATCCGCCGAAAAGGAGAAGGACGGATAATTGACGTGTTGATAATGTCAATGTGTGGTGTCTGTGTTAAACGAGGTTGTTTGTATGAAGCGTCCGGGGTGTGATGAAGGCCAAGTTGATGAAAAATCTTCTGTATCAAATTACCCACCTTGCAGATGTACCCGGTGATGGCTAGGTAGTACCCGCGCTCGAGGTATAAGAGCCCCTGCTGCACGGAGCCAGTGAACGAGTGTATCACCACGGCTGGTAATCTTGTCCCCGCCTCGTCTAAGATCTTGATGACTTCCTCCTGAGCCTCCTTCTCGTGGACGAACAGTGGCTTCCGGAGCTCGCACGCCATTTCCACCTGAAGATAATTGTTATGGGAATAAATGGTTAGAATTTTAGCTTTCCGTGCTTCGGAAGGCACGTTAAGCCGTTGGTCCCGGTTACTACTTACTGATATAAGTAAGTAGTCGTCATTACATGAGCCATGTCAGGGGCCTTTGGCGGCTCAATAGTAACCCTGACGCCAGGGTTGATGAGGTTGGTAGTCCACCTCAAAACCACACGATAGAAACAGATTTTAGGTTTATTAAAAATCAACTTAAACTCAGGCTAAAATGGGACTGGGCTGGACACGTGTGCCGCATGCATCCGGAACGATGGGCAAAGATCATCACGCACTGGGTACCACAGGACGGACACCGTAGACGTGGTAGACCCCGGAAACGATGGCGCGATCATCTCGACGTTATCGAAAAGACTGGATAGAGCTCGCACAGAACCGGAATACTTGGAAAGACATGGGGGAGGCCTTTGCCCAGCAGTGGGGTCATACAGACTAATAATAATAATAAAAATCAACTTAATATAACATCATGCCCTTATGAAGGGGCAGGCAAAGGTGTATACTACTCTTCGCCAGCTATTTGTGAACCCCATGTAGGAGCGAGCCTATTGTCATTAACCGGACAAATCCTGGAAACACCATCTCCCTTTATCCCGTTTTTCACAGTGTCCCCTTAATAACAAATCCCGGTATGCTCAATCCTATGAAAAACCGTCGTTGCTAGCCGTTTGAGGACGTAAGTGTTACCATTAAATTGGTATTTCCAACATCCCAATGACGTAAATTTTATTATTGAAAATTACTATTACTTGTCACATAGGTATATAAAAATAAAAAAATAAACTATAAGTAAATCTTTTACTAAAAGTCCGAAATTGCCTTGCAAAATAAACTAAAAAACATTGGTCGTGGGTAATTTATTTTTTATGAAATGGCAACACAGGGCGGGATGACGTCAGCTAGGCTAACCTTGAAATGTTAGCTGTCACTTTTGAGCATACCTAGTTTTCTTATACCATGGCTAATAGCATGGATATTGGCTATGTGTATGTGTTTTGAAAGTATTTACAACATGATTGATAATACGATAGATAGTTTTATCATAAACACAGCTGACTCGGACTCTTCCGACGAATCATCTTTGTCTAGTACAGACGACAGCGATTAAAATTCGAACTTTATGCTAATTTATTCAAATAAAAATGTTTTGAACCCCTGAAACTTTGTTTACATTCTTTATCTCGTCTGGTTGGCCTTACTTTAGTCATTAGAAAAAATATGTCTGTGCCTTGTCCCATTGTTCCATTATAAATGTATATTGACAAACTCGTCAATAGATCGATCGAGGTTGTTTTGAAGCCCAATTAATGTTTGTATATCGAGCGATGTATTGTCATTGAGCAATTGATTGTAGACTGGTTTTTTAATTAGACTGTTTTGATAAGTGGAATTGAAAGTATCCATTGTGTAACGTGTATTTAGAACTATGCATATTTTACCATGTATCGCGCATGCGCTTGTACACTCAAAGAGCAAAACTTCAGTCACTGAGCCCAGCGAATTATTTGTAAACAGTGGTGAAATTATGAACCATTAGTTGTCATAATTATAAAATTTGTTTTTGTAGGTGTTTTTGGTCTATTACAGAAACGATATGTAGCCAGGAGGTCTTAAGTGCAACCAGTTAATTTATTACTAAGAAACTGATTGGACTTTTGCAACTTATCGTACATTCGGTTTTTAAATCTCATTTTATGCTAAGCCGGCCTAATATGCAACGTGATAAAATGTTGTCACGGTCATTTTATCGATTTTGACGATATGTGTCGTTCTGTCGATTGGTGCTAACATGCTAAACCAAAAAGTCATGTCCTTGTGTCAAAATACCACAACGTGATAAATAATCGAAGAACGCTAACATGGCACCATATTTTTATCAGATTCTGTGGACTTTTGCCACATCTACGTAATATGTTCATACTTTTAACCCTTTAATGTGAAAAAATGAGCTTAGCTTAGTCTTTTCGCTGTAATTGACGTGAATTTGACAAAGGATTCAACACGAAAAGTATGCATGTTGCCAAATTCAAAAAAATATTTATTTTACACGTGATAAACGTTTATCGTGACGGTAATTTAATCGAGCGTGACACGCATGTTAAGGAAAATGACAAACTTAGGTACCTATCGATTTCGACAAAACTTATCGACTCTAGCGATAATTTTATCACGTTGTGCATGTTAGAAGGGCTGAAAGAGCCGGGAATCCAGAGCCAGCAGGCCGGTACCACAACCAGGACTCTCCATACAGAAATCTCATTGTTTCCGCCTAACACGTAAGTGCGAGTGAGACAGAGAAATCACGCGCGCCTTCTCTTATGAATTTAAGCTGCGTTTCCATTGACTCGGAGCTGTGCGGAGATGAGGGGAGATGTGCAGGAATCGACTAATCACCGTGAGGGAGAGAGTGACAGAGCGTATTCGTTTTTCGCTCTCTCGAACGCTGTGATTGGTCAAATCCGCATATCTCCGCTTTTCTCCGCCCATCTCCGCGTCAGTGGAAACCCGGCCTTATACGGGGCGGAGAGTTACCGTTCTATACGTAGTATTATTTTTTTCTCCATCAATTTCCAAGGTAAAAGAATACGTATTTACAGACTACCAACAAAAAAAGTCGAATTGATAAAGTCCGACAATAACACAAAGAGGTCACGTCCCAACGCCAGACACGAATAAGATCGTGAGTCAACTCAACTGGAAATAATCTAATTTCCTTGGACAATCTGGAGATCTGGAATGACTCAAACGCTTTTTGGAAATCTTTATTTAGACTTGACTTTCAGGAACGCGAATTCATGTGCTCAGCGGTGAAAGAAAGAAAAAATACTGTGAGAAAACCCACATTCCCGAGAAATGCATTTTCGGATGTGACCTAACCTGTATTGGGCTGGTTTTACCCTACGCGGGTTGGAAGGTCAGACAGGCAGTCGCTTCTGCTATAAACCGAACCTGTCAAATCTTCAGGTTAGGTAAGCGGATCCCGTGATAAAAGGGATAATGCTAGAGATCATGATACAGAAAATATCGCGAGGAACCCATTAATACGACAAATCAGAGTTATGTGACTTAAACTGTATTTGGGCTTCTTTCTCCTTCGGGCATAGAATAAGGAATAACACTACGTATAGAACGGCAACTATCAGCTCCCCACCAGCGGCTGAGCTAGGTTTACCTCACCCCCTTCGGACATAGTTTCGTCATCAATCGTATGGCGTCAGACGTCACACACACAGATGCGCGTGTACGATAACGTCAATGTGTAGTGTCTGTGTAAAACGAGGTTGTTTGTATGAAGTGTCCGAGGTGTGGCATGTTCTTTGCACCGGGACGCACATAGGAAATACTTTATATTGTATGATTATTTTATTTTAGTTCAATTTATGTATTAAGTGTATCATATAGATTTTTAATAAAGAAATTAGTATTATTAAAAATATACATAAACGGCCTTTATATGTCCCACTGCCGGGAAGAGGCCTCCCCTCAATCAACCGGAGGGGGTATGGAGCATACTCGCATACTCCACCACGCTGCTCCACTGCGGGTTGGTGGAGGTGTTAAAAATATACGTTAGAAAAAAAGGTTCACCAGCCCTGTCTGTTTTGTAGAGGTTTTTCTTGCAGCTTCTTTTCCCCGGCTGTACAGGTTGTGAGAAGCTGCAGTAGTTTTAGGCGGATGAGACGTTCGTTATATAAAAATTGACGATTCAAAGTGTAACTATGTTACCTACTAAATAAAGATATTTTTGAATTTGAATCTGCACTTTATCTATCTGTCATTGACAAGGACATCCAAGATGCGGGCTCCGGAAATAGAACATCTCTAGTCCAATTTATATTATTGAGTAGATCAGTTGACTGAATGATAACAAACGATGAACAGCGTACATTGTGGCTCATACTATGTCCAATGTCCATCTCAATATGTACGTTATGTACAGGGTGTTAGCGACAACGTAACGAAAAAAAAAAAGAAAATCGAGACCAGTTGCTATACTATACACATAACATATAGATATACATTATTGCACACACAGGAATTACAAAAATAGAATAACAATAAAAATTTGAGATTATTATTTTTTAAATAGCATTGTTTGTTTGCATTCGTTCGCAAAGGAAAAATTTGTGTAATCAAGCAAGACATGTCATATACTTTCTGTAAAAAAGCATTTACTTTATCCTTCTCTTCGATGTAACCACCTTTTTACACGTAAAAAACGTAGATACAATCATACTAAATTATTATTGTATAAATTCAGCTTTGATCACAATTCGACTCTCCGCTTATTACATGAGACTGTCTCTAACGGTCTCTGTGGGCCAGTGGTCGAGCGTTGGACTCACGATCCGAAGGCCCCGGGTTCGAATCCCGGTGGGGACATATCATAAAAATCACTTTGTTATCCCTAATTTGGTTAGGACATTACAGGCTGAACGCCTGATTGTCCGAAAGTAAGATGATCCGTGCTTCGGAAGGCACGTTAAGCCGTTGGTCCCGGTTACTATTTACTGATGTAAGTGAGTAATCGTTACGTGAGTCATGTCAGGGGCCTTTGGCGGCTCAATCATAACCCTGACACCAGGGTTGATGAGGCTGGAATTCTGCCTCACAACCCACACGATAAGAGAAGCGAAGAACATGAGACTTAAATGTTTATAACAGCTATGTAACTGGCGAGGAGTGAGTGTACTGTGCACCTCTGCCTACCCCTTCAGCGATACAGGCGTGAAGCTTTGTTATATTATGTTTATATGTATGTAGATAGGCTATGTATTGCAGGTAATGATCACTATTTCATTACGCCATTCAGGCGGGAAGGGAATAATTAACGATGTATCTATAACGAATTACAAATGTTACTTCGAAATCTGTTCCAAGACTACCAAGTCAATATTTATTAGTGATATCAGTATAAATGCATTGTAATGTGTAATAAATACTGTTTTTTGTAGTTCCAGTTGCATGTAACTAATGGTTACGCACGGAAATATGAATCAGTCAAAAAAAATAATAGGAATTTCGTTTTAAGCAGGGATTTATCAGTTTGGTGTAGCAAGAATTTATGGTCTAAGGGCCTGTTCACATTAGCGATTTGTCCGGCGGTTTTTCAGCGATTTCATAGCGAGGCGAGATCGCGGCGTACACGCGGCGACATCGTCACGATTTATCCATCGCCATGATATTTCCGTGCGCTCGCCGCGATTATTTTTTAGTTTACCGTTCTGCAGTCCTTTATTTACTTAAAGGACTGCAGAACGGTAAACGGGAAAATTACATAACACACATTATTTGTGTGCACAAAATATTCACTTTCAGCTAAACGGTTACTCCATGCGGGATCTGTTTTTGTTTTCGTGTTCGATTTAATTGTCTTCTAAGTAAGACAGCTAGAAGTATCTCCTCGTCGGAGTCCATTTTGTGAATGAAGAAAGCCCGTGACTGTGAAAACGGCAAGATCGAGGTGTGATGAGTAAATCGCGACGGGCACGCGGTGAGCATGCAGCGATCTCGCCTCGCCGTCTTCTTCTTATCGTGTGGGTTGTGAGGTGGAATACCAGCCTCATCAACCCTGGTATCAGGGTTATAATTGAGCCGCCAAAGGCCCCTGATATGGCTCATTAACGATTACTCACTTAAATCAGTAAATATTAACCGGGACCAACGGCTTAACGTGCCTTCCGAAGCACGGAACATCTTACTTTCGAACAATCTGGTGATCAGCCAGTAATGTCCTAACCAAACTAGGGATCACAAAGTTATTTTTGTGATATGTCCCCACCGGGATTCGAACCCGGAGCCTCCGGATCGTGAGTCCAACGCTCAACCACTGGACCACAGAGGCCGCCTCGCCGTAAAATCGCCGGACAAATCGCTGGTGTGAACAGGCACTAACAGAAACCTCAGTGAGGTGCGGGTACTTAGTTCATCTTGCAGTCGTGAGCTTATGTTATATTATTCTGGATTTGATAGTGGTATGTACGCCTAGACCTTCCTCTTTGACTCACCTGTCGTTTAAAAACTTCCCTCTGCACTGCGGGCTCGGAGAAGTCCTTGCTAAAGTTGAGTCCACACTCGCCGATGGCCACGCACTCCGGAGCGCTCGCCGTCTGGTGTAGCTCCGTCCACATGTCTTCTTCCACCATGGACTTGGCATCGTGAGGGTGTACTCCTGAGGGAATTGGTGTTATTTACAGTAATTACTTCAGAGGAATAAGGCCGGTTTCTCCTGAAGATATTTGTTTTATACATTTTTGTGTGCTATAAAGTAGGCTAGTATCCAACTAGTCAAATCAGTTACTTTTACTAAACGTCAAAACACGAAATTACTACGGAATTTGTATGAAAAAGCACTCTGTGACGTCATAGAAAAACGTGATAAAATGTCGGACTTATTATTATGTTTTTCTTGATTAAAATTCATAAATAAGTTAAAAAGAAAATGTTTCTCGTTAGTTTTAGATCTGTCTTTTTTTAGTAATCAGAATTTCATAATATAGGAATTGCTTCTAACACCTCTAACAGCATTTTCTCAGTTTGGATTATTTGATAATTGAAATGACGTGGTTTTGACGTCGCCCGCTATACATGGAACTTAAAAACGAGTGGTGTGTATATTATTTTCTCGGTCGGGGGTGTCGAGGTTAAAGGCGTGGTGTTTCTAGATGGACACAAATTGAAAATGACATAGAACATTCTGGCGTCAATTTATGTATAGTTATTCTCCAACGACTGCGCCCGCGCCGCGTTGTATTCTGTTATCGCGCGAATCACGTGTTTCTTTTGCATCCTCCTTTTCATCAGGGGGTAATTTTGGGTCTAAAATCTATCCTATGTTCTACCCCAGGTCTCAATCTATGTCCCTGGCAAATTTTAGCTGCAGTTCATCAATTTAAGCATGAGAAACCAATTAATTCTGAAAGAATGTTGGTATTGCATTGTAATAGAGAAGAATATTAAAAGAATTTGGAAAATGGCATTAAAGCATTCCAAAGAGCGGACACGGACGCGAAAGTAGGTATGTGGTATTCACGAATTGTAAACAAACGAATGAAGACTTCTGGAGCTAATTTGTCGATCTAGTAAATGCAAAAAAAAAACATGGGAATCGAAAAAAGCTGTTCTTGTCCAATGTCTTCTCGAGTCCGAAATACAAAACTACGCTCAAAGTCTCGGATAGTTCATATGTGACGTAAAGCCGCCAGAAATGAGACTTAAACTCAGTCTCATAAGCAACTTGTAAGCAAAAAAAATATACCGAATTTACTAAGTCTACAAGTGAAGAAGTTAGTCTAGTGGTGAGTTGAAATCTTCTGGCATGTCATAGGAGCTGTAGCTTAGAGGCTAGAAAAGATCGCGAGGAGTGGAAATCTGTTATTCGAGCCCTACATCCCAACAGGGGATATAAGGATTAGAAGAAGAGACTCACACACACACACACACACACACACTGCCACAATGTAGTTCTTCCATACCTCTTTTGCTACATTATTTTAAGGGTATTATACACCATTTTGACTGTAGTCATGGAAATAAATTACCACTATTGTTGTGTTTTTTTTTGTTATATGTCTAAAAGTTTATTAACCTGTAATAATTATCTAATCTTATCATGGAGTTATAAATATGTTGTTTTATTTATAACACAAAAAATTATATTACTGTTTTTTTTAGTTCTTAAGTAATTAATTTCATGTTATGCTTATGTTACACCTCCACCAACCCGCATTGGAGCAGCGTGGTGGAGTATGCTCCATACCCCCTCCAGTTGATTGAGGGGAGGCCTGTGCCCAGCAGTGGGACGTATATAGGCTGTTTACGTTACGTTATGCTTATGTATTACTCTTTTTATTTTCCCGTTCTTTTTATCTGCAATCAGTCGCAAGACTTTTATCAGATTTGTTGCATTGTTATTGGTTTGTTTGAAGTAAAGCAACCAATGTCACAATCTTCCATTTCTTTTTGTGCCCAAAAACATCCATTCTCTTGAGCCTCTTCACCCTAGTTCTTAAGTAATTAATTTCATGTTATGCTTATGTATTACTCATAATTGTTTTTTTATGAGCAACTTGCAACGCTAAAGGAAATCCCTTCTCTAATATGACAAGAATAAAAAAAAAATAACTGACTCAGATATCAGGCCTCGGCCCTGCGCAGACGACAGACTATCCGTGACGCACTTTTTAGTCTGTGAAAATATAACCTATGCAATTATATGCAGTAACGCACACGACGCGCAAAAGTCCGGCGCACAAAAAAATAATTGCATAGGTTATATTTTCACAGACTAAAAAGTGCGTCATGGATAGTCTGTCGTCTGCGCAGGGCCCTCTTGTTACATGATTTTAAATTAATTTAAATACCTATATTTATGATAATATTCCTTTGCTTTAAGCCTTTGCCTAAAGGCACAGAGATTGGTTATTGTAGATCGTAGATTAAGGAAAAACCTTAAATGTAACTTCTATGTCTGAAAAAAGGCTATAATAAATAAATAAATGATTCACATAATTTTTTTGTTCAAGTACTTCTAAGTTACTGATGGTGGACGTTTAAATTACTTAGTATTTAAAAACACTTAAGTTATTACCAGCATAAATTATACAGGTGAAAAAGGGTTACGATAAATATTAGAACAATAGTTCTTCTTCTTTGCGAGTCGATGGCGATCGAAACTAAATTTTTGCTGACCAATAATTGGCCACACTTACGGCATTGTCAAAGGCTTCGTACAGAACAATAGTTAATGTCATGTTGTAAGACATACCTGCCGTAGAATATATAGTGCCAGGGTAAAGGCGAGTCAGCCTTAGGGCTTCTTTACTGTTCTTCACAGATGTTCCCGTGACCATAATTTTTTGGACACCTGTAACAATAATTTATTGAATCCACCTTGCAACTCTCAATTAGGCAGCATGGTCTTACAATCTTAACCTGTCCTTTAAATGGACCAATGGAAAAAATAACAAAAGCAACTCTTGATGCATTACTGTCATTGAATACATTAGACGATGGCTGCACGGCTTTGCCTTTGCCTGTCCCCAAAGGGAACAAGTTTAAAAAAAATACATTACTGACAATTTCCTAGCACTCGCGCAACTGGTTAGGGTGTCGTAAAAGGGGTCCCAACACTTAGAAAAATTTCACTTCAATTTTGTATGAACCATCGACTTAGCCGAATTTTCGAATGAAATTACTATGGAAGCTGGACTTGTAAAATTTTCAAAAGTTGATTCTACGTAGTGTCGCAAAAAGGGTCCGAGACTTAGAATAATTTTGGTCGTTTTTGTATGAACCATCGACTTAGCCGAATTTTCGAATGAAATTACTATGGAAGCTGGACTTGTAAAATTTTCAAAAGTTGATTCTACGTAGTGTCGCAAAAAGGGTCCGAGACTTAGAATAATTTTGGTCGTTTTTGTATGAGCCACGGACATAGCCGATTTTCGAGAGAAATTACTATGAAAGCTGGACTTGAAAAATTTTTCAATTTTCTTTGAAAAAGTAAGTTTTTTTTATTTTAATATATGCGGAAGAGGTGGGTTAGGGGTATCTAAAAGGGGGCAATTTTTTGTTATTTTTGCGCTACGACGCACCGTTTTCGAGATATTTAAAAAAATGCGTTTTATGTAATTTTAAAATATATCTTTAATTTTTTCTATGAAGCTCCGCGAAACACGTCCACGCTCGGTGTCCGCCACGCGTATTTTTTTTTTACAGGTATCCTTTTGTCACGGGTGCGAGCGAAGCGAGCACGGAAATTCGCGGCACCCCGACACTGTAGATATAGGTTACGAAGGCTGTATGGCAGGGGGCGAGCAAAGCGAGCCCCCTGCCATATAGCCGAGTGGGTTAGGTTACTTGTGACCATCGAGGCCCGAAGGGCCGAGAGGCGGCGGTGAAGACCTTTAAAGGTCACTGACTTTGAAGGTTTACTACACAAAGTTGATATAATGCGAATATTTTTGATTTTGGATAAGTCACCTTGACCTTTAAGGTCAATGATCTTGGTGACCTTGACCTTTGAGGTCACTGAAATCGAAAGTTTACTGCATAAAGTTGATATAATGGTAATATTTCTGATTTTGGACAAGTGACCTTGACCTTTAAGGTCAATGACCTTGACCTTTGATGTGTCTGACCTACACTATATTTGTGAAGAATAAGGGAATAAGGTCATGACCTTGACTTTAAGGTCAGTGACCTCCCAAGGTCATCTAAGGTCACCCGTGGTTTCCCCCCACCCTAATACTCCCACATCCCCCCGGATCCCGAATGTTACTTTTGGCGATTTTTGTTAAAAAATTTCTAAGTCCTAATTTTGTATGGGACCCTTTTTGCGACACCCCGACCCGCGCAACTACCAAGTAGATTCTCCTCCAATTTATTGCAACCACTTAGCATATAATTCATGCTAACTTACGGCATACTTATTTATTCATTGCGGTAATACATGCAATACTAGGTCGACATATGAGAAAACAAATATGATGTGGTTATTACCTGCGTCTTTTGCCCTCTGTATAACAGAATCGAGATCACGGCCGTACTTTTTGTTCGTTAGATTTGCGCCTATGTCGATTACAATAAGATTTTCGTAACATCCTTTCAGTTCCTCTGAAATCTGGGTTTCTTCAGACGTCATCCTTGATTTTGTATGAAGCTTATTGATGTGGTGTTTACCTAGAATTTACGCGATAATTAACACTGATTCTTGTTATAAATGATCATCGTAATGTATAGTTGTACTTACAAACTGTATCAAACACTCCTGCTAAATAAGCTTCAATATTTTTAATGACTAGTTAAGACGTTCGCCCTGTTCACTGAGCTGCCACCATGTTTTGAAATGTGTTTCCAATTTCTTTCAGGCTTCAATTTGACAGTTGATTTTAGGACCTGCTATTGGTCAATGGTAATGTGATCTCTTTTACTATTGGTTAATTTCATACACACAAACGTCAACAAGTGATTGAAACAAGTTTGAAAACTTGAGATGCGTGCAATCAAAACCGTCAAAACCTAGATAATTCATCATCATTTATCTTACAGAGAGACACAGTATTCTTGTATCACATCATTCATATAATATAAAAATATTTTACCACAATGTTATAATATTAAATGAAATATTAGGTACAAACTACAAACAATATCTTCAATATTCGGAACGCGTTTCACTTGACAGGTGTTTCGGTGTTTGACAGATCATTATATTTATAATCCTACCAAATATAATTTTCATAAGGACGTTATAATTAGTGTGCATTGAATTATCTTTTTAAACTTTTCGGCACATAAAAAATAACTGCAGTCATCTGTTCTCGGAAGAAAAACACAGGAAGAACCGCATTATTTTAGTTTAAATTCAAAATGTTAAACATACGTAGTTTTTTCAACAAAAATCTTATAACAATAGTGAGTGTGCCCGTTATCATCGCCGGCCACTATGCTTGGTATCGACTACAAAAAGTGGATAGTTTAGTCAGCGCCGAAGATCGTAAAAAGCTTCCATTCGCTTCGGTAAGATATTTTGATGCTTGGCTGAATCTCGCTGCTTATTATGTACCTACTAACCCTCATTATTATTACTATTTCACCTGCGTTTATAAAAACAAACACAACCTAATCCATAAGCACATTTCATTGGAAATTGGACCTTATTGCATAACTTTTCCCTTAATTATTTTTCAAATATTAAGTCGTAAAATCCACATTTCATACAATTTCACACTAGTAGTTTTCCATTCCTGCATCTTAGTTCCTTAATCTTCCCGATCCTATTCATTTACCTATCCTATTTCTTTCAGCTTCTGTTTGGTTCCTGGCCACCTATTCGCTTGGACTTTAACACACTAAGACCGGAATTCCTAAAAGTATCTAATGAATCCGATGACTATCCATACAGTTACCATGATGAGGTCTATTGTTTCACTTAAATTTTGTTTCAGCTTTTCAGCAAAGATTGATGGGGCAGACAGGTGGTTATTCTGATTTGCCCCACACATTCTCCTATGGGGCACATCAGAGTAAACCGGCAGGGGATTGTACAAAAATAATTCATTTAAGACTTATCATTTATTTTAGTAAATTATAGCAGTCACGTCAGCTTGGACCTGAAATATGAACTTGTTAATAATAAATGTTACTTATTAAAATGGTTTTTTATTATTAAAACAATTACAGTTAATTTCTGCCCTCTTTTGAAGGCAGCCCTCTAATGATGGGGCCTGTCCTGCAGTCCACTAAAATCCAAGCCATGTGACTGCTTATGGTTACTTGACCAATCACATGTTAGGGCACAAATGAGAAAAAAAAATGTTCAAATCCATTGTTCCTTTTATTGCTTGATGTTAAGAAACTAGAGCAGTTTTTAGTGATCAAAAATCTGTGTATGTGTACCACTGGGATTTGTGTAATACTTATTACACATTATGTATGGATCCATATTCAGTTGGATACCTTGCCCAGCTAACAGTGATTGTTAGTGTTTCTGATACTTGGTCCAGAAAAGTTTCTCTTCAACAACATAAGCTCAAGACTATATCGTAATTGGGGTAGACAGGGGTACATCCATCGCATTGCGGACCCACCATACCACTAGCCCTACCCCTGGTAGTAGGGTGGGTCCCAAACCATACCACCATCATGCCATCAAGTAATAGTGTTGTTATTAAAAATTAAAACATTATTAAAACAAAAGTTTTGACATATACATACACTTATTATTATTTGGAGCAAATAAACTAAAATGGATACACCGCTATTAATACACATTAAAAATTAAAAAGGAACAGAATAAAAAAAATATTATGTACGCAATTTGTCCAATGCATGACCAATGGTAATTTCTTTGTTGACTAATTGCATTTGTACATCAATTATAAAATCGTCGTTGATAATTTGGTTTATTCGCCGTTTTTTAGGTACCATATTTGCATCATGAATCTTATGTAATACATTCAGTAAACGCATTAATGTCACAGTATTCTTGTTAAGTAATTTATTTATTTTCGAATGAAATGATTCTAAAACGTTGGTTGTTCGATGGCGCTCACCGAAAACGCTAAATACTACAGGGGAATGTATTTTCAACCAAAACGTTTCGATGTAGTTTATAAACTTTAATAATAATAATACTAATAATCATAGATAAATAACCATACGAGTACTTTGTCACATCATTATGGTGGTATGGTTTGGGACCCACCCTACCACCAGGGGTAGGGCTAGTGGTATGGTGGGTCCGCAATGCATCCATCGCAAGATGTACTAAGTATCCACACCTCACCGAGCTTTCTGTTAGACCTACGTGATAGGTGGCGAGCTGTATCGCCGTCTATAATGGTCGAGCCAACTGTGAGCGAAAAAATAACTCAAACTCTCTTTTCACTAGACATAAAAACCACAAGAGAAGAGAATAAATAGGTATTTATTGATAATCAATGGATCCGCGAGCGAGCGGGGGGCGCGTGTCAGATGGTGGGCAGGTGGCTCCGGGCGTCCAGATCCATCTTCTTGCCCTTCGCGGGCTGCGAGCGCTCCACTATCAGTTGTGGAAGCAAGGGCGAAGACTGTACCTGGGGATTTAACACGTAAACAAACATTAAGACAATAGATGGCGTAAGTGTAACGGTTTATTACTTTTGTCATAGATAAACTAAATGAGCTCTACACTTTTTTGCCACTACTTCAAGGTCTCGAAAACCTACAAACAATAAAAAATATTATAAATCCTTCCTATTTTCTTCAGGTTTACTCTGGGCCTGAAGTTACGTCCTCTTTTTATTACAAATAAACCTTTACAAAACTTTTTTTTATGTACTTTCTAATAATAAGAAATCAAAATAACATTTAAGTAGGAAGTTGACAATAACTTCACTTCACATAGAGACATTTTGGCATGTTTTACTATGACGTCACAGTGTGCTTTTTCACACAAATCCATAGTAATTTCGTGTTTTGACGTTTAGTAAAAAGTAACTGGTTAACCTATGCAAAAAGAGTTATTATTAGTTATGATTACCTAACTTTTAGGCAGATAAAACCAGAGTACAAGAAAGAACAACTAGGTTCAAGATAAATTATGAACATACATACATACATAAACTCACGCCCGTAAGCTTTTTTTTTTTTTTTTATTTTTTATTCATCATCTTCTACAAAACTATGTAGTATACAATTATATAAGTTTTTTTTGAGCGTTATAAACAAGGTTTTTCCTACCTCCTAAACTAGGTCAACCTGTATTTTAGGAGGCAGAATTCATCCGTGAGCTTATAAGTAATAACTTATAAGTTTGTGCAACGAACTATTATTATAAAGATATAGATGAATGAAACATGTGTGTGTAAGTGTCTCTCTCTGTGTGTGTGTGTGTGTGTGTGTGTATGTGTGTGTGTGTGTGTGTGTGTGTGTGTGTGTGTGTGAGTGCGCGTGCGTGTGTAGTTGCGTATGTCTAGCTAGCAGGTACATATAAAATCCCTAATGGGGTGGGCAGAGCCACAAGTAATCAAAGACAACTTGCAGCCACTGTTCATACGATGTCGTAAGCTGGATATGATGAACCTTATGGTGATAAGGGATCAGCCTATCACCCATAACATTAGTCCATCATGTTAGAGGACACAATCCCTCTGTCGGTTTTTACGACATGCCCGGGAAGACAAGCAGCTGCACGTGTTCTATGTTTTTTATTTGCTCCCAGAACAGCATAGAAGATAAATTATGATTACTAAAGAAAGGCAGATCTAAAACTAATGAAAAACATTTTCTTTTTTCTATTTAACTTATTTATGAATTTTAATCAAGAAAAAAGTAATAATAAGTCGGACATTTTATCACGTTTTTCTATGACGTCACAGGTTGCTTTTTCGTACAAATTCCATAGTAATTTCGTGTTTTGACGTTTAGTAAAAAGTAACTGGTTTGACTAGTTGGAAATTAGCCTATTTGATAAAGAAAAGCAGCCAGTGTGCTTTCTGTTAAAGAGTTTATATAACGAGAACATTACTGGGAATCCATTTCACATACATTTTAAGAAACTTAACAGACGCTAACCAATCAACATTGTTTCCATGTATTCAACTTGCAACCAAGTTCAGGGTGATTTCTTGCTCTTCTTGCTGGAGACTGTACTGGGGTTATTGGAGTTGGAAGTGTTGGCAGGGGAGAGGTAGGGGGACTCGGGCTGAGGAATGTCCAGGGCACGCATCAGGATCTCGTGCTGCAGGGTAAATTGTTGGAAATAAAGTGCCTGGGTAGTTCTTCGAACACTGGAAGTACGGTCACGAGTACTAATATGCACTATATACACTTTGATACCATGTCACATTAACTTTTTTGACAAATTAAACCGCAAGTCTCATTAAATGTCAAATAATGATAGTGCGACAGGGTTCTAAAGTGGGTACATGTATTGCTCATGACTGAACCGTTCTATATGTAGTATTATTCTTTATTCTATGATCGAGTTTAAATACTACGACAGACGGAGAATGTAAAAAATGTGCGGATTACATACGTCACAATAAACTCTCACGTCCGCGATTACTAATGAGGTGGGCAGAGTTGCAAGTCACCAATAGAGAGGTTTTATAGACACATTTTAATACTAAGTGCTTAGGCCAGGCGCGCACTACGAGTTTTTCGCCGTGCGGCAGAAAAAAACAGCGGCAGTCACACTGTAATACTGTACCAAACAGTTTTAAATTGTATTGCGCGCACTTGACGGCAGAGCCACCGCAGCGGCGCAGTATTACAGTGCGACATTATGCCGCTGCGTTTTTCTGCCGCGCGAGAAACAAACTCCTAATGCGCGCCGGGCCTTATTGTTGCTACTATGTTCTTTTTTTAAAATTCACGTTATATATAGACGCGACCCTGCCCATACCAGGGGGGTTAAAATGGCCACATCGAAGCAACTCAACTAAGAAAGCAATATTGCAATTTGACATTTGCGCACAGAAAAGTAAGTGCGCAATGCAAACAAATGTCAAATAGCAATATAGCTTTTTTAGATGAATTGCTTTGATGTGGCCATTTTAACCCTCCAGTACTCTACGAGGTGAATCCCTCCTCGCATCGCCTCACCTGCGTCCTCTTGGCCTTCTCGAACTCATCGTGGTCGGAGTGCGGCACGGTGAACAGAAAGTTCTCGAAGATCGGGTGCCTCAGCAGCTGCTCGCAGGTCCACCGCATCATAGGGTCCTTGTCCAGGCATTTCTGGTACAAAACAAACGTCTTACATATTAGCAATAGCATTCGAGCTTGATTTCTGAGGTAAATCATGCTTGCTCCAAGCTTCAATTACAGGGGGACAGAGCGTGTGTGTGTGTAAAAAAATGGTTACAAAAAGTAGACTTATCTCTAAAAGAGATCTCTTCCAGCCAACCCCGCATGGTGTAAGAAATCAATAAAAGTGGAAAGGCACAAAGTGTACAAATAAAAGAAACGTATATACAAACATACAAATATGTAAAACCAAAGAGCAAAAGTGCAGTCACTGAGCCCAGCGAATTATTTGTGACAGTGGTGAAATTATCAACCATTAGTTTTCGTATTATAAAATTGATGTTTTTGTAGGTGTTTTTGGTCTATTACAGAAACGACATGTAACCAGGAGGCCCTAAGTCCAACCAGTAAATTTATTACTTTACAGGAAACTGATTGGACTTATTGCACCTTATCGTACCCAGTCGAGATGGGTATCTACCTCTATACTTATTACGTTATAAACTATAAACATACGCGTTACCTGTAAAAAGTCTATAATCAGTTCATTGTTGGCGTATCGCTGTGGAATCTTCTTCTCCAGAGGTTCCAACGTGGTCGGTTCAGGGAGAGCCATGCCCTGAAATGCGTATCAATGTGTTACTATCAAACAACCATACATATAAGCCTATTTTAATTACGTTTAGAAATAATAACGATGAAGATGATGAAGAAGGGGACGCCTTTAAGCTAAGAGCTCCCGCAAAGGCGTACACTCTGCTTTTTAACATGTTGATAGTCCAGTGACCCGTATACGGGTCATGACGAACTAGCTCCATACGTCCGTGACCCATACATGGGTCATTTAGAAACGACCTGGTACGCATTAAGGGCGGGTGCTCCACTAGAATCCCGGCTAACTTAGCAAAGGTTTGTATTACAGTATGTTTGATAAATGCGACTGTCCATCTGTTTTAAGGCTGAAGTGACGGAAAGTTTATTAAAGCATTCAGATAATCAAAAATATAAAAAATTCAGCTTTATTTTTTCAACAAACTAACGTGACATCAGATATTATATGCGGGACTTACAAGGAATTCAAAACGTTTTGTATGGGGACTGTCAACGCAACGTGTTAAATAAAAGTACCTGAAAAAATGTATTTTGCGAGAATATTGTCATGTGCCGCGGCAGTAGGTCGCCGAGAGTCCGTCGGATGAGGTACAACTGGTCCAGGTCACTCTTCCCCGGCCACAGCGCCTCACTTGAGAGCAGCTCCGCGAATACACATCCTGCAAGCAGTCATCGATAACAAACGCCTGACAGAAAATAATATCTATTTAAAAATTAAAGAAGATTGCTATAACAGTTTTGGCAGGAGCTTTTTCTTTTTGTAATAAAGTTGATTTTTTGATAATATTAATTTTGATTTAACTTGATAGCTAATATTATAATGATCATGGAGAAAGTGAGAGTGAGACGATCTGAGTGCTTATGAGGTGAGTTGCAGGGAAATTGCTCAAAGTAAGGAAACCTGCAAGCTGAAAGGGGAGGCCTTTGCCTAAACAGCACAGGACAATCCAGATTCAAAAAAAGAGTTTGGAAAACGCAGACTTGGCCAACGTAACCTGTTGCGCGCGCGGAGCGTTGAGAAAATCGCGCGGAACTTTCAAGCACACGTCGAAGTATAGAAGCGTTTACGTACCTATAGCCCATACGTCGACTGGCGTGCTATACATTGTGTCTCCGACCAGCAACTCCGGCGCACGGTACCACCTGGTGGCCACATAGTCTGTGTAGCTCTCACCGGGACCTGGGCATGTATAGCGGAAAGATATCTGTTAGTTAGGAATATCTTCCAAAAACAGCAGAAAAACCATACCTATATATACATAGGCTCACGAATATATCCCAATCGGGGTAGTCAACAACTTCACGAATTAATTCCACCCACTGCGTTCCATCTACGGACAACTAGGCGTCGGCAGGAATTTCATCCTTATATTGTGTATGTACGGTCACGAGCATTAATATGTATACATTTTGGTACCATGTCACATTAACTTTTTTGACAAATTGAACTGTAAGTCTAACTAAATGTCAAATATGTTAGTGCGACAGAGCCCTAAAGCGGGTACATTATATTGCATTATATAGCCTGGGGGCTGACACTAGCTAAGGGTGTCGCTGTCGACGGATACGTCTGGGAGGACATCACCAGTATTAAGTTATTTATTACTAAATTAGAAAAAAAAACAAATGAAGAATATAAGTTCCTACCTTAACGGTACCATACCGTTTTTTACCTTACTGAACATTGAATTATAATTTATTATTGAACTTATCGACCTATCATAAAAAGGTTAATATGTATAAAGTGCGTAAGTGACTAAATGAAGAACATTTTCGACGTAAAATAACATAACATACTTATTATTAGTAGGTAGATAGTATAAGACCCTGGCCCTTTTAACTAAATCGATATAAAGACACAAATGCGGTCGTACGATGACAGATCTTCGCGCAAAGTCAACAAAAGATCTGCTGACACGCAAGCTACAAATTAATAGCGAACCTCCAATGCCAACCTATAAATAGCATCAACCCTTACTTCACTGAAGAGAGGGTATGTGCAATTTTATCTGCGTAAAATACACACGTACAGTCATGAGCAATATAATGTACCCACTTTAGGACTCTGTCGCACTAACATATTTGACATTCAGTGAGACTTACGGTTTAATTTGTCAAAAAAGTTAATGTGACATGGTACCAAAGTGTATGTATACTTATAAAGTGTATACATATTAATGCTCGTGACCGTACGCGACCATGGTAGGTATAAGAAACCAGGTATGCTCAATCCTATGACAAGCCGCCATTGCTAGCCCTTTGATGACGTAAGTGTTACCACTGTGTTACCATTAACATGGTATCTCCAACATTCCAAGGACGTAAATTTTATTATTGAAAATAAGTGAATTACTGACGAATGTATTTAATTACTATTACTCGTCACATTATATAAAAATCATTAAACTTTATAATAAACTTTATTAAACAATTTTTGACATCGCCAAATCTATTTTTAGCCAAATGGTGAAAGATTGAGGTAGGTATTTCGATTCGATTTAACTTTGTTACGGAATGATCTGGATACCTACTGGCTCATATGATTTACATAGATACGTAGGTATATTTTCCACAGAGTTCTATGATCTGTGGTAAGTATAAGTATCTATTCACATATGAGCATACCTTCACTATTCACTTCACGAGAATACCTCCACTGCTCGCTTGCATAAAGCCTCATATTGTGTACTATTTCATAGAAATACTTTCAGAATTCACAATCCATTTTATTTTTTATTGAGTACTGGATCGTGTTTGACCATAATCTCAATTTGGTAGGATGGTAGGTAAGTTGGATATGGGGTAAGATGGGACGCGTAGCGTTGGAAACTCAAAGATTACCTCATAAAATGCTTTGAAAACATAGACTGTGCAAAGTTCGCTATTCGCATTAAAAAGGAAGAGGTCAAGCGTTTCGTGCGTAACCTGAAGATTTGTCAGTTCCGGCTTTTTACAGAAGCGACTGCCTGTCTGACCTACCAACCTGCGCAAGGTAAACCGGCCAAATATAGGTACGAAAAAGCATTTCTCGGGTACGTGTGGGTTTCCTCCCGGTGTTTTCCATGTTTTCCACAGCAAAAGGATATGCCTGATCAGTCAGCACAGCAAGTACTCGAAACATCCTTGGATTTCGTCCTTCGATAATATGACGATCCTGACGACCCGATTGCTCTAACCCTAGAGCCAGTCAGCCAGCTCGTGGCATCAAACACTTCACTAGGCTCTGCACGACTACCTCGCCGCGCGAATTATATCGAAGGTTTCGACTAATAGACGCAACAAATGCTATCTACGTGGATAGACATCGTACAGCTAATGGTGCCCGCGATATATATCGTGGCACGCGCGGCCGCGAGGGCTGGGATGGTAATAAATATCGGCGCACTAGCTACGCACTCTGTTTTTTTGTTAAAGGAACTCGTATAGAGAGCAATTAATTATTAAATTGAAACCCTGTCCTTGAAGTAAAATGGCGTGGTAAGCTATTGCGGTACAGCTGAACTATGGTGAACTAATCAAGGATGCAAATTTATTAACGGTTTCATGCAATGTTATAATGGCAAATTGCCCGTTGGCTTATACATAAATGATGACTTGAAGCCGATTAAGCTTGTTCTTACTTAATATAGTTCAGGGTTTCTTAGAACAACTTTTAACGTCAACCCACGCCACGTCAACCCAACCCTTTTAAATTACCCATTGCATATCATTTTACCGCCATTTTATGTATGGCTAACATATCCACAGCAAAGAATTGTGCTGGTAAAGAAATAGCAGCATGATGACGTCATCAAGAAAAGTTACTTAACTCACAAATAAGTAAAAAATTACATTAATTTTTGAACATCATATATATATTAGGCGCAGTCAAACAAGTACAACCCAATTGCGTAGGTTCACTCAAGATGTCTATGTCTAAACCGAGTAGCGACCATTGGGCAAGCCGGCTCGCTAATCCAGTTGGCCACATTGCGAGCCATAGCTTGCGAAAAGCTGACTCTCACAACCGGGCCACGGTCAGATAGCTCGCGTGAGTGATTTGCACTAACTGGTTAATGTTAGTCTGTGGTCACCTGACATTTGACATCTATGCGTTAACGCGGCAAAAAAAATAAAACAACAATAAAGTAAGTTCCTTTGATAAAAAAGTAAAAAAAAAAGTAAGTTCCAAAGTCTAAATTCAAATTCTTATGTCACGATAAATCTTATTATAATTGGGTAATTTCCTGAGTCAAAGATAAATTATGAAATTCTGATTACAAAATAAAGACAGATCTAAAGGTGACAAAAACATTTTCATTTTTCTATTTAATTTATTTATGAATTATAGTAAAGAAAAATGTAATAATTATTGCGACATTTTGTCACGTTTGTCGATGACGTCACTGGTTGCTTTTTCATACAAATTCCGTAGCAATTTCGTGTTTTGACGTTTAGTAAAAAAAGTAACTGATTTGACTAGTTAGTTTCAGTTTTCAGAAGTCCACACGCGCTGAATCGCGGGTAGACAGCTAGTACAAAATGAATATAATAACCACACTATAATGTTGACGGCCTCTGTGGTCCAGTGGTTTGAACGTTTCAAATCCCGGTGGGGACATATCACAAAAACCACTTTGTGATCCCCAGTTTGGTTAGGACTGTCCAAATGTAAGATGATCCGTGCTTCGGAAGGCACGTTAAGCTGTTGGTCCCGGTTACTACTTAATGATAAAGTAAATAGTCGTTACATAAGCCATGTCAGCCATACCAGGGCCTTTGGCGGCTCAATAGTAACCCTGACACCAGGGTTGATGTGGTTGGTGATCCGCCTTACAACCCACACGATTGAAGAAGACTATGATGTTCCCAATTGGGGTAGTCAGAGGTACAGCTTCACATGACGAACTAACCGAACAAATCAAAGTGTTAAAACTCTTTGCTGTGATCTACAATAAGAACACCAATTTTTTTATATTGACTTATGTATCTCACCAACCCGCATTGCAGCAGCGTGGTGGAGTATGCTCCGTACCTCCTCCGGTTGATTGAGGGGAGGCCTGTGCCCAGCAGTGGGACGTATATAGGCTGTTTATGTATGTTTATGTTTAAATGTATGTACTTTTGTTTTTGCAAATACTGTCACTATGAAATATACGTATTTGCCACTACGACCTATACATATTTTCTCTGCTATAACAAGTCAAAGAAAGGATACAAAACTCGCGTTCTAAGTATTTTTGATTGGCTCCCATTCCAAATATCTACTGCTATCAATAATCGGAACTCCCTATTTCCCCTACCTGTCTAAAGTTGAAGCGTCTGTATACGATGCAATACCAATTTTACCATAAGTATGGCGCACTTGTAAATCTTGTAATTTACATAAACATTGGGGCCGAATGAGGGTATCGACCCCAACTGAAGTAAGTACTTAGTCATGTTATATAAACGCGCCGCAATGTTTTGGTAACATTCATGTTAGTGGGCCCTAACCAGTATTGGGCTGGTTTTCCCTTCGGGTTGGAAGGCCAGACATACCGACCCCGCCGGCGTGGTCGACGATTTCCCTCATTCAGTGCTTATCGCTATCGACTCACTAGGGTCGATTAATCCTTTCAAATATTCTTCCTCTCAGACGTCGCCCTGAGCCGAGGTTCGCGCCCAACCGGGCACCCTCAGGCCTGTTGTCTTAAACGTTGTACCGGGTGCGAGCCTTCAGCGCTCCCCATTTGTCCGGCCAAGTAATTAATGCCATCTGTGACAAATCTACAATAAGTCACGTCAAAAAAAACTGTGTGTGTGCGCTCTCTCCATACTCTATAATAATAATAAAAATAATAATAATAATAAAAATATTTATTTCCTTCACAACATATCATGATACAAAGTGTACATAAACATCTTAGACAATAGGGTTAAACATAACGGGTGATCATGTGTAAAGGCTGGAACCTAGACTAGGATACCCTGTATTATAGGATTCCAGGCCTCCACCTCCAGATCAGCAGTCTTAATGGGTAGCCATAATTACAACTTAGAAAGAAACAAACGACTACAAAAATAAAAGAAATAAGGATAAAAATTAAAAAACTAATCAATCAATCAATAGGGAATTAAGTAGAACAACTATTTGTGTCAAAATATGTGATGGTGTGATTTGGTGTGCATGGTGTGTAAATGAAAGTATTGTGTGTGTGTGTGTGTGTAAAAATGGGTGACCATAAAATGGGAGTTAAAAGTCCATTTTAAGATTCCGAGATTTAGGCAAATCAAAATCGAAACAAAATATAAGAAATAAAAATAGAAATGATGCACCTAAGAAATTACGCTGAGGAGGTCTTCAGTCTCATCATATGTTAGTGTAAGTAACCAGTTTGTTACAGATTTCTTACACTTATAAATATTTAGGTTGTAAATATTACACCGTCTGTTAATTTTATTATAAATATATGCACCGAGAAAGAAGAAGAACCTACGAGCAAATGAGGTCTTGCAAGGTTTGGAGGGGCAAACAATATCCGACCGTCTCTTCGAAGCCACAAGATTCGGATCATAGGTCAGACTCACATGCATTTTCATTATAATTGAGAGAATAAAGAGCTTACGGATCGACAGAACCTGCCAGTCTTGGTAAAGTGCAATTGTCGGGAAGAGGTACGGACGGAAGGCCGCAACCTTCAATACTGCTCTCTGGGCAACCTCAAGCTTCATCAAATTAGACTTTGATGCACCGCCCCAGGACGTAATGCAGTATGTAAGAATTGATTTACAAATAGCAAAGTACACTGTTTTAATCAAGTCAAAATTAGCAATATGTCGAAGACACCTGAACACGTAAATAAGTTTTCTAACGCGAGATGCCACCAGGTTAATATGAGTCTTAAAGTTAAGGTGTTGGTCAATATTAATACCAAGATATTTAATGACCGGGACGCGTTGTAGACTAAGACAGGAGCACGAAGAGATCTGGTCTGGTGCCTGGTTGCAACAGTGGGCAATCAACTCGTAGAAATCTGGCGGGATCTGGGGACTACGGATAGCAAAGGTCATGTATTTGGTTTTGTCAGTATTAACTGTAAGATAGTTATTTAGAAGCCATGAAACCACAACATTAAGGCCAGACTGTGCGATACTGAAGACCTCCTGCCATGAACTTGCTTTAAACACTAAAGCTGTGTCATCGGCAAAAGATATAATTTTGCCTCCAGGCAGTGGGGTAGAACACAAGTGGTTAATAAACACCAGAAACAGCGATGGACCCAGAATGCTCCCTTGAGGCACTCCGCAATTTATAGGCAAGTCCGAGCTAACATAATCATCAATTTTTACCCGCTGTGTCCGTCCAGTAAGATAACTCTCAAATAACTTTAATTGATTGCCTCTAATGCCCAAGCATTCAAGCTTTTTTAAGAGAATGGGAATCGAGATTGTGTCGAATGCTTTGGCTAAGTCCAGAAATACTGATACGCATTTCTCGCCAACGTCCAACCCCTCCACCAAAAACTGAATCAAATCACGGACAGCATCAGATGTTGATAGCCCAGCTCGAAACCCAAATTGCTGATCAGATAGAAAGTTATTAGCTTCTAAGAATTTGGTGAGTCTATTGTTCATTAGCCGTTCCAGTATCTTAGAGAGTGTGGGGAGAATAGAAATGGGTCTATAGTTTTCAACACAATCACGATCCCCAGCCTTATAAATAGGTAAGACAACAGCAATTTTAAAGACATTTGGAAAGATGCCAGCTTGTAAGCTTAGTTTACATAAGTGCGTTATAGGCTCAATCAAGATACCTTTGTAAGTTTTCAAAAAAGCAGACGAAATACCGTCCCAACCAGAGGTATTGCTAGTTTTTAAGGCTGTAATAAGTCTATTAATTTCCTCCTCATCCGTATCCAGTAGACCAAAAGATTGACAATTGGAGCTATTGGCCCAGTCTGACGGTACAATGCGATTTGGTTGATTTGCTTTAATTTTATCAGCAAGTAATTTACCACAGCTAACAAAGTAATTATTAACAACATTAACGGAGTGGTGGGAGTCATTGGAGCAAGACAACTCTAGCAGTAGCCTACCTAAATGTAAAGGTTTTTATGCCCGAGGTCGATCTACTCTGATAACCCCGTGACTGACTGTATCTCCCTGTGAAATCTACTACGCCTAGACCCATCGTAGGTAGCTATAACATTACCACGTAGTCACGTCAAAGGCCTATTAATTTAAAAAGAGTTTTGCATAATGTAAGAACTAAATTTTTCCAATTATTACGAGCTTATTTGCCTGAAAAATTAGTTCTAGAAACGCTAGCTAGTACGTGTGTTCTTTGTTTAAAAGTATTATTAATTTTGTTTTTGACAAAAGCCATGGTGATTGACCGGAATTATTAAAAACAACTTCTTGTGAGCCACAAATGTTTTTTGTCACTATAGAACAGAATTGATTACATATGTATAGTCAGTGAGATGCAAAAGGATTCATTTTTATAAGTACTGGAGACCGTTACATTGAAGATATTGAAGAGGAAGATGTTTTTGACATAGTGGTAATGGTAGGCTCTGGGTGGTCTGGCCTTGATCTCGTCTCTTTTCCTATCCAGCTCTGAGGTTCTGGCAGATTCGAAGTCACGCACGCTTTCCTAGACCAGATTCATCCACGAGTCACGATCATAAACCTCCTGTGTTTCGGCTACGTATACAGCATTGAGTAACCTTTTTTTTGACGTGACTTATTGTAGATTTGCCGCAGATGGCATTAACTACTTGGCCGGACAAATGGGGAGCGCTGAAGGCTCTCACACGGATTGGGTAACCTGACCTTGGGGTAACCTAAGCCAAAAAGTATCACAAAGAGTCAATAGTTACTAGCTCGTCGTCTGACGTCTACGCCGAACGGGATCATAGTGTGAACGGAGTACTCGGAGGAACAACTGCCACCTGAGGAGGGAAGGAGGGATTAGGGAGGATGAGATGAGGAATCGTAGGAGGACAAGGAAAGTTAGAGTTCCATTGTGCTTGTTTTCCCATGGTGTCATTCAGCCATTCGGTTTTTAATCCGTACAAATTAAAAAGTCAGCTCCTAAACATAAGGCATATATTACACTACCCAAATGACCCCGATACGTCGGGATCGGGCAGTGTAATAGCACATCGGGTGGGTGAGGCCTCGATTTCGCTACGCATTTTATTTTTACTATTTACTTTCGATAGTACCTCTTGCATCGAACATAGGCCCCGGCCCCCGATAGATGAGTTAATTTTTTTTATTTGCTTAAGTAGGATACATTTACTTAAATTAATATGTGTTAATAGTATATCTTAGAACTATGTCAGTACACACGAAAGTTATCAATAAAAATGTATCCTATGACACTTGACACTCCCGTGATAAAATCAAGACGTAATTAAAGATCTCTCATACAGCAAAATCCATCAAGCCGTTTAGGCTACAGGAAGCCACAAAGAAACAGAGATATTTCTATTTTCTAGAGCGCTGGACGACACCACATGAGTTGAATTGAATGGTGAATGACGACTTTATGGTCGATTTACAAATAGGAAGTTGAACAATCGTTCTTTCTTTCTATAAAATACGCACTGATCATCCTTGCGAAGCCGAAGTCGCAGAGCTTGACGATGCCGTCGCTGGTCAGCAGGATGTTCTCCGGCTTCACGTCACGGTGGATGCAGTTGTGGCGGTGGCAGTACGCCACACCCTGAAGGGTCTGCCAGATGATCTGCTTGGACAGGAGGTCTGGACAGCCCTGGGGAAAATGGTCAAGTTTTATACCCATATTCTAAGATGCATAAACATAACATAAACAGCTTATATACGTCCCAGGGCTGGGCACAGGCCCCTCAATCAATCACGCTGCTCCACTGCGAGTTGGTGTCTTTACGGCTTATAGTTGGGCCCAATGGCTTCGTGCCCTCCGAAGCACGTAGTCATCATACTTTTTCGGACAATCAGGTGATATTCTAAGATGTTGAACTCGAAACATATTCCAGTCGACTCGGCCTCAGCAATTGGGTCGTGTACTAGTTTCAGGATAAATTTTGAAATTCTGATTACTAAATAAAGACATATCTAAAACTAACGAAAAATATTTTCTTTTTTCTATTTAAGTTATTTATTAATTTTAATCAAGAAAAACGTAAATTCTTTAGTAATTTCGTGTTTTGACATTTAGTAAAAAGTAACTGATTTGACTAGTTGGAACTAGCCTATTGATGGACCTCGTCTTGAGCATACTGAGACCAATGACCAACCTCAATCAACCCTGGTGTCAGGGATATTATTGACCCGCCATAGGCCCCCGACAATGGCTCATGTAACGACCATGTTTACATTATTAGTAAATAGGTAGTAACCTGGACCGATGACTTAACGTGCCTTCCGAAAAACGGATCACAATGAGGACCATTAAAGTGCTAATATAAGTACCCTTAACCTTCACCTAATGTAGCTAGGTGAGTTACTATTTGAGTTACGTAATACTTTGTTTATTCAAACATTTAGTCGGCGTTTAGGAAAGCAACCTATCTCCTTCTTTTCGTGTCCACTTGTCAAAATCGAACTAAGTTGTTAATTAATAAAGGACATGAACTTTGATTGAAAGTTATCATGTGCCCTTTCGAAGGACATAAGTGCGTAATGCCAACAAATGTCAAATAGCAATATTGCTTTTTAGGTGAATTGTTTCGATGTGGCCTTTTTAACCTACTAGTTTCAAACAGCTAAATTATACCCTGAACATGAAAATAAAGTACCAAGGTACCTCCAAGAAGGTCAAAAGTCAATTTTCATGTAAATACCTAAGTGGGTATTGTAAGGTCAATTCTAATCGAGTAAAATCTCACGAGTAAAATGTTTACGTGAGATTGCAACACTGGCCGGAATTGGAAATACGGTTTAAAAGTAAAATGTTGGTAGACGGGGAATTGTTTTTGGGGTTTGTGATAGATGTCTATAAAATTGAAATTGGATAAGAAGCTTAAGAGTATTATGTTTAAAGAAGAGGAATGAATAAATATTATGTTGATAAATATAGAAGGTGAGTTTTATTATATTTCAGAAGTGGGATGGGTAAGCTCACTAGCTATTAAAACCGCTTGATATACATTTTACTGGTGGAATTCTAACGAGTGCATGAACTGTTACAACGATTACTTATTGTTTTGTTTATAAATAAGGGAAAAGGCGCTACAAGAGCACATTTTTAAAGATATAGGATATATAGTTTTAAGACGTGATACATACCTTTGTATTTCGAGTTCCAGATCATGCCACACGATGTTGAGGTGTTTGGGCCACGACGTTTGGTTACGCCAGAAAAAAGTGATCAGCGACGCAGCCATGACCTGGACCGGCGAAGCCGTAGTATTACCAGGCGGGAAGGCAAAGAAATTCGCAGTCGAAGCCGCTCGCGAGGTTCTATTCGTGAGCAAACTCGTAGTTTACTGTTTCGTGATCGCGAAAGGGAGCTCGAACGTGTACGGGATAGGCTTCGAGTTTTAGAAGGGCATTTTCGAACAGAACGCAGCGCACTGAGAACCAGTAGCTATCGCACTGTTGACGAGGTCCGGCAGAGTCGCAGTTCAAGTCGTCGCGAAAATAGAGGAATAATACGTAGTAGGAGCCGACTACGTAGTACTGATCGTGAACGTGCTCCTGAATTAGTTCTTTTGGACCAAGAATGGAAGCTTCATCGCGAGAAGGAAAGGGTGCGGATTCGTGAAGACGAGCTACGGAGGGAGTGCAGCCGATTGAGGACGAGCGACTTGTGTTCTCCGCGGCAGCAGTTCACAGGAAGGATATTTTAATAATAGGGAACTTGCGAGAATGGATGGGTTCGCAAGTAATAATTCTAGTTGTAAGAATGGATTGGTTTATAACTAGAATCTGTTGTACAATGGTCTATGAGAATGGATGGGTTCATAGCCATTAAAAAGGAGGATTTATTTTATTTTAAGGATATTTTTATAATAGGGAACTTGCGAGAATGGATGGGTTCGCAAGTAACAATTCTAGTTGTAAGAATGGATTGGTTTATAACTAGAATATGTTGTACAATGGTCTATGAGAATGGATGGGTTCATAGCCATTAAAAAGGAGGATTTATTTTATTTTGGAGGATTGTTATATTTAATAAGTATTTAATTTTGAGTATGTTTTCTTTTTCAATTTTATTGTAACTATTTAGTTGAATTTATCCACCGACCGAGTGTAAGGTCATTTAAATTTAGATATAGTGCATGAGGACATGCACTGTGTCAGGATGGACGAGTGTAAGGTCAATTCTAATCGAGTAAAATCTCACGAGTAAAATGTTTACGTGAGATTGCAACACTGGCCGGAATTGGAAATACGGTTTAAAAGTAAAATGTTGGTAGACGGGGAATTGTTTTTGGGGTTTGTGATAGATGTCTATAAAATTGAAATTGGATAAGAAGCTTAAGAGTATTATGTTTAAAGAAGAGGAATGAATAAATATTATGTTGATAAATATAGAAGGTGAGTTTTATTATACAGACGTATACCAATACAAAACAGACCTGAAAATAGTTAATTTCGTACGGATTATTTTAGTATTCTTTGGGGAAAGTTCAGAAATATTAATTTGGACGTAACCTCTGGGGTCAGGGTTACGCTTGACATGCACAACTGACAGTAGGTAGGCTCATGACATGCGACATGAAACGACTTTGGTAAACAGTGATAAAAAAACTGTAATTATATCGACCCGTATGAATTTTATATGGTGACTTTTTTGACGAGACTTTTTGTTGAATGAGTGACTTTGCAGGCTCATCATTGGCCACAACAAAGGCCTCCGTGGTCCAGTAGTTGAGCGTTGGGCTCACAATCCGGAGGTCCCGGGTTCGAATCCCGGTGGAAACATATCACAAAAATCACTTTGTGATCCCTAGTTTCGTTAGGACATTACAGGCTGATCACGTGATTGTCCAAAAAGTATCCGTGCGTGTGTGATCCGTGCTTCGGAAGGCACGTTAAGCCGTTGGTCCCGGTTACTGTTTACTGATGTAAGTAAGTAGTCGTTACATGAGCCACCCCGCCAGCGTGGTCGACGATTTCCCTCATTCAGCGCTTATCACTATCGACCCGCTAGGGTCAAATATTTTTCCTCTCAGACGACGCCCTGAGCCGAGGTTCGCGCCCAACTGGGCACCCTCAGGCCTGTTGTCTTAAACGTTGTGCCGGGTGAGAGCCTTCAGCGCTCCCAATTTGTCCGGCCAAGTTGTTAATGCCATCTGCGGCAAATCCACAATAAGTCACGTCAAAAAAAATCAATCAAAAAGGGGGAAAAAAACATGAGCCATGTCAGGGGCCTGTGGCGGCTCAATAATAACCGTGACACTCCGCTTATGAGTGTAAGTGCAAAAGACTGCCAAGTTGGACACGATCTTTGGCTCCGGGCATCGTCTAAGAGGATTAATTTGAAAACACTCAGTGCTCCCCATTCGTCGCTCCAAATAATTAACATAACATAACATATAACATAACAAATACTTTATTGCACAAACAGGAAAAAACAAAATACAAAACAAAAGAGAAATAGAATGAGTACAATAGGCGGCCTTATTGCTAAGTAGCAATCTCTTCCAGGCAACCTAATGCCAATTAATGCCATTTGCGGCAAATCTACAACAAAAAAAATAATAGGTAAGCAGTTCCTTATTTCAAAAACAACAATAAAATTGTGTCAAAGGAGGCACTATGTTTTACCTGTTCCAGCTTTTATATGCAAATTTTTTTTATGCTAAAACTTAAACAAACTCGCTACTCGACCCCTATTGTATGATAATTATTAAAATCGTGTGATCGAATAAAACGTGTTGGATTAAAAAAAAAAAAACAATAAATATAACTTCACTTCACTTATACCTCCGAAGAGGATAAACTACATAACACGCCCGTAATCCGTAATGAGGTGGACAGAGTCACAAGTAATCAAAGACAACTTGCTGCAGCCACTGGTGATACGGAGCCCTAAGATGGATATGATGGACCTTATGGTGATAGAGGATTAGCCTATCATCATCATCAGCCCATTAACGTCCCCACTGCTGGGGACGTTAATTTAAACAGGCAAGTTTCGGTGGCCGTAAATTAATCGAAAAAATTTGTATTTTAAGGGGCCACTTTAGTTATCACCAGAAATCGCTAACGAATAAGAAATTATTCCCAAATGTGCCCCCAAATCGGGAGTATAGTAAACCAAGCTCGTTCTAAGCTCTTATAGGTGCGGGGCGAAGAGTGTCCCTTCTGTATTATTATTTATTCTATGTTTAAACCACCCACAGACGGTATGACTGCAAGAAGTCAAAGGTTTCGACGTTTCGTCTGTTTAGCTCGCCAGAGGGTCTAACCAATATGCAATCGCTTTAACTCTGGTGATAAAATTACATAACATCCTTTTGTATGTACTCTATGTACATATATAAACTCACGCCTATTTCCCACCGTGGTAAGCAGAGACTATAGAATTCCATTTGCTACACTTCTCTTGCTTCCTCCACATTCATCAATCGCTTCATACACGCACGCTGGTTCTGAGTAGATCGTACTCAATCTTTTCTAAGGACATTTCCAATTTGGTCAACGTAAGTCCTTCTAGGTCATCCTCTGCCAGCCCTATCATTAACTTTCGCTATACTTAAATACCGCTTTCGCAATTCTATTATCCTTCATCCGCTCTACGTGTCCAAAGCAACCTAACATTCCCTTCTCAATCTTAGTCACTACTAGCGATCCGCCCGACTTCACTCGGGTGCAATGCTGAGGAAAAATTGAAATTATTTACGACATCACATTAAAAACCTCAAAAATAACAGTATTTCTTCACTGTTTAATGGATGTTATTATACATATAAAACTTCCTCTTGAATCACTCATTCTATTAAAAAAAACCACATCAAAATCAGTTGCGTAGTTTTAAAGATTTAAGCGTACATAGGGATATAGGGACAGAAAAAACGACTTTTTTTATACTATGTACCTACTGATATCATCTTTCACACCACATCTCTGTCTTATGATACTGTTTCTCACTCTATCACTCAACTTAACACCGCAGATGCTACGCAAAGACTAAAAAAAACTTCACTGTAAAAGCAACGGTGTTCGTACTTACCAATAAAATTATGAGGTCTAATAAAATAACTACCACATCTCTGTCTTATCACACTGTTTGTCACTCTATAACCAAAAAAAAAAATGTTTTCAGTGTAAAAGCAAAGGTGTTCGTATTTACCCATAAAATTATGAAGTACTTATAATAAAATAACTGTTAGATTTAACAATCTAAATACGCCACTTGTTCTGTTCAACCATTATTGGACTATTGCGTGATTAACATGAATGTTATACACGAACATAAAACCCACGCTTGTAAGTAATATCTTTTGGAGCAGATTAGTTTTAGTTTTAATGTCGAAAGGAAAATGTCAAACAATTAGTACTTATATTTTAAATTTTATTATTATTATTATTATTAAAATATTATTATTCATCATGCAATGACCTTTTTTTGACGTGACTTATTGTAGATTCGCCGCAGATGACATTAACTACTTGGCCGGACAAAGGGGATCGCTGAGGGTTCTCACCCGGTACAAATTAAAGACCTGAGGGTGCCCAGTTGGGCGCGAACCTCGGCTCAGGGCGTCGTCTGAGAAGAAGAATATTTGAAAGAATTAATCGACCCTAGTCGATAGCGAAAAGCGCTGAATGAGGGAAATCGTAGACCACGCCGGCGGAGTCGGTATCGTAGGATGCATGACTGACTAGAGTACCCCAATGTTGAGTTATTTTTTCCCCTAATGTTATTACGTTTTGCATAGGGTTTTACAGCAACGACTGCCAATTCCAAGGGAAAACCAACCCAATACATGTAGGAAAGTGAGAATACTATGGAAAGATAATGAATGGGAATTTGATTGTTTATGGTATGAAAGGAGGATGGTTAATGAATGGGACGTAAGGCTGTTTTTTTTTTTAAATTAAGAGAGGCGAGTCGATGGTGCAATGATTTGGGTAAAATATAAGGAGTGTGTAAAATAAAAGGAATAAAGACATTTAAAATATATCCCGTGTTATCTCTATATCCCACATACATGTTAGGTCACATAAATTCGAAACGCATTTCTCGGGAATTTGGATTTCCTCACGATGTTTTCCTTCACAGCTGAGCACGTGCAAATCATTCATGATCCAAACATTAATTCGAAAAGTGGGATTCGGACCTGCGACCTCTTAGTAAGAATCAAGCGTTGTTGAATGTTATCTATGTTCTTCTTCTTCTTCTATCGTGAGGGTTGTGAGGTGGAGTACCAACCTCATCACCCCTGGTGTCAGGGTTACTATTGAGCCGCCAAAGGCCCCTGACATGGCTCAAGGTAACGACTCGTACTTACATTAGTAAGTAGTAACCGGGACCAACGGCTTAACGTGCCTTCCGAAGCACGGATCATCTTACTTTCGGACAATCTGGTGATCAGCCAGTAATGTCCTAACCAAACTAGGGACCACAAAGTAATTTTTGTGATATGTCCCCACCGGGAATCGAACCCGGGACCTCCGGATTATGAGCCAAACGCTCAACCACTGGACCACGGAGGTCGTTATCGTATCTATAAATATATAAAGAGGAAAGATTTGTATTTCTGTAAGTATTTTTGTTTGCATTGAATAAACTCCAAACTACTGGATCAATTTTAAAAAATCTTGCACAATTAGAATGCTACACTATCCCCGAGTAACAATGGCTTATTAGTAAAAAAAAATCCTATAATAATAATATAATTTCGGCTTTGAAATAGACTACTCGGGGCGCCATCCCACTCGCGTCAGACAGAGTACTGCGGGACAGAAGGCAAGAGGAGAAACCACTGCTTTTTTTTCCTACAAAAGTAGCATGGAGAAAGCTACACCGACACGAGCGTGGCTCTTAAATTAGAGATGTGACGAGTAAAATTTACTGTTAAAAAATAAATGTCTACCCGTGCGAAGCATGAACAAGGCCTAAGGTCGAGTCACACGTGAGTATTGCAGTATCGCACGATTGGCCAAACACGTGAATGTTACAGGTAATACAGGCAACCTGTTTAGCAAACCTGATTGTGGAAATCAGCACACTTTCGAATTGGATTGCTACGCGCTATACTAGATGCACGGCCAAGTTAGGGCTATAGCGCGCCAAGTTACAATTATATTAATGAGCTCTTCTATTTGACGTGACTTATTGAGTGTTGCCCTAGTAATAGAAATAGAAATGTTTTATTGCGACCATGTGTTCGTACAAATTGTGGTGTTATAAAAATACAGAAGTAAGTATTACAGCATCAACATGGACCCGGTAAGGGCACTGCAACTGGTAGAGAGGACAACATACTTAATTATTAGTCAGCGATACAATTTGTATTTATTATACTTACTATATTTTAACAATATTATTGCACTTATATTTTAAGTATTGTTTTATATGTTTATTATGATTTAATTTATAAAATATTATTAAAATGTATTCATTTTAGTTTATCATTTATATATTCATTGACTGTGTAATAGCTTTTAGTGATAAGTAGTAGCGTAGTTGTTTTATAAAAGAATTAACGTTGGTTTCATTTTTAATAGTATCAGGAAGGTGGTTAATATATTTTGATTGACATAACTAGTGGGCTATTGGTGTGCAGAGCTAGACGGGAGGTGGGTAGCATCAGTCTGTCTTTATATCTTAAGGAGTGACCAGTGGACATATCGCCTCGTCGTTTAGTAGACTAGTAGTTGCGGCTTCCGAATCCATCACGCTTAGTGACGTCACGTCACACTTTTTTATATTTTTTTTTTTATTAAGTATCTTGTTTTTTTGTGTGGCGTCCTTTTATATTTATAAACAATTTCTATTCTTTCTTTCTTCTTTCACTGAAAAGTATCGGCGCCCGAAGGACGTAATTCCGGCCAAATACTTAATGCCATTTCCGGCCAAGTACTTAATACCATTTGCAGCAAAAAAGGACGTAATATGACGACCCTGGTCCCTGACGACTGTAGATTCCATTTTCAATCATCAATTTTTACATAACAAACGTCTCATCCGCCTAAAACTATTGCAGCTTCTCACAACCTGTAAGTAAAGCCGGGGAAAAGAAGCTGCAAAAAAACCTCGGCACAGGGCCCTAGATGTTCTTTAAAAAAACATAAAATATTATTAAACAATTTAGTAATTTGACTATATATCAGTTCCTAGACAGACCAATGAGTTCGCGACAACAAATACTTTAGGACTCCGATACCGACCCCGCCGGCGTGGTCGACGTTTCCCTCATTAAACGCTTATCAGTTTAATGCTATCGGTCCACTACACTATAATCCTCTCAGACGACGCCCTGAGCCTACACCCTCAGGCCTGATGTCATAAAATTTCTATCGGGTGAGAACCCTGAGCGCTAAGTATTTTTTTGAAAATAGCCGATCATACTAAGATTTTTAGCTTTCCCGTGATAAGAAGGGATCTCCTTGCAAGGGATATGCCCTACGGGAAAAAAAACAAATATCGACTATGCACAAGACCACCTTTTAGTTTTAGTTATTACTATCGCGGAGCTCCGTGCGTCGTAAAGTTTGCGGACGAGTGGAGTGCAAAGGAGTATGAACTATTTGCTCATACTTGTATGGCGCGCGTTTCGCGCTCACTTGGCCCTACCAAACTATTCCTTGGCTTAACCTCCCAGGTGTAAAAAACAAACAAAAGAAAGTACTTTGTGTTGTACATTGACCCTCACGCGACAGTACCGATCAGTACACAAGTAAGTGTAATTAATGTATGGCCACGGTCACAAATTATTGATCGCCTGTTTGAATTCATACTGGTCAGTAGCTTTGTAATGTAGCTTAAGACATACATACTTACATAAACTCACGCCTATTTCAGGAGTAAGCAGAGACTATATAATTCCATTTGCTTTGATCCTGAGATCCTGACACACTTCTCTTGCTTCCTTATGTTTGCTTGCTTTTGTTGCTTCAGAAAGTTATAAACATATACCTAAAAAGCCTATCGCCTGTGCTCAGACCAGAGGGATAGAGAGATATAGTGTATACTGCACCACGGTGCCCCAGTGCGAGTTGTTAAAGTGTGTATGGGCATAGAATAAAGAATAACACTGCGTAGAGCGGTAACCGGTAACCGCCCCGCACCTATTCGTACCAGGCGCCGAGCTAGATTTACCTCACCCCCTCTGGGTCTTACTTTAGTTTAAATGGCCGTTAATTATTACGTCTGCAGGAATCGGGTTTATAAAAAAACAAATATGTATTTATTTATTATTGTGCATTTGTTTATCGGTAAGTTGTAGGTACTTAGTTTGCACCCGCATTCTTCTCATTTCTCTTTCCTACATATTTCCTCGCCTTACGGTCGTCTGGAAGAAATCGCTTTAAGAGATAAAGCCGACATTTGCCGTGTACCTAGTTTTAGTTTTGAAAGTCTTTTACATAGACATAAATAGCCTATATACGTCCCACTGCAGGGCACAGGCCTCCCCTCAATCAACCGGAGAGGGTATGGAGCATACTCCACCACGCTGCTCCACTGCGGGTTGGTGGAGGTGTTTTTACGGCTAATAGCCGGGACCAACGGCTTAACGTTAAGTCTTTTAAGTCCTCTTTTAGTTTTGGTGTAATAAAGTACCCATATTTGAATTGAATACGATTTTTATATGGCTGTGATAAAAGGCTGGTTGGTTATATAATGGTCAGCTTTGATATATACATCTAGGAAGAGGAGTTCGTAAACGTTACGTGAGTCACGGGACGTCCATGTTCCCAACCTGTTTGTAAACCAGATTACTGTTGGTGAAATGAGCCAACTTTCTATTTCAAATGGCACTGCATAAGCTAGATATTACAGGCAAAGTATTTGCGGTACCTAACCTAACGTTCTGTAGGTAACATTTGTCCGGCCAAGTATTTAACGCCGTCTAAGGCAAAACCAATAAGTTCATAATAGGATTAATGAGCGCTGATAGAGGGAAATCGTCGACCACGCCGGCGGGGTCGGTATCGGGGTCCTGAACTGTTTGTTGTCGCGAGCTGATTGGCTGCCTCTATGGCTAGAGCATTATATAATACCAAATAAATATAAATATACCAATTTTTATAAGTAATATAGGTATCTTAAGTACTTACAGCGGGGTACTTCTCAAGCTCGTGGAGCACGGTGTGGTCACAGTACTCGAACACGAGGTGTAGCTTGCGCTTGCGCCGGAACACCTCGATCAGGTTCACCAGGTTCGGATGTTTCAGGTTCTGCATCAGAATAAGGCATTTAGAAGTCTATATCTTATAGATATGATGAACTAAGTACCCACACCTCACCGAGCTTTCTGTTAGACCAACGTGATGGGATAGCCGTATCGCCGTCTATAATAGTCGAGGCAACTCTGTTGGGAAAACTGCGCTTAAGATTAATTAATGACTCTTTGGTGTAAAGGGTTGGTATGGTTGAGGAGCTCGGTGGCGCAGCGGTAAAACGCGCTCGGTCTGCGATTGTTGAAGTTAAGCAACTTTCGCAAAGGCCGGTCATAAGATGGGTGACCACAAAAAAAAAAGTTTTCATCTCTAGCTCCTCCGTGCTTCAGAAGGCACGTTAAGCCGTTGGTCCCGGCTGCATTAGCAGTCGTTAATAACCATCAATCCGCACTGGGCCCGCGTGATGGTTTAAGGCCCGATCTCCCTATCCGTCCATAGGGAAGGCCCGTGCCCCAGCAGTGGGGACGTTAATGGGCTGATGACGATGGTGTAAGGGTGGTACCAGGGTTCGACACGGCGCTCTGCGATTGAGATGCAGGCCACTTTTCCACAGGACCACAGTGACTTACAAAAAAACAACAACATACTTACAAATATACTTTATTGCACTAAAATAAAAGGAAATATTTACAAAAGACTCTTAACTAAGTACGTGGCAAATGGTGGCCGCTACCGCTTAAAGCGATTTCTTCCAGACAACCGTAAGGCGAGGAATAACGTAAAATTGAAACAGATTGCGAGTGCAAACTATAAGTACAACTTAACAATAAATACATAACATGATTTAATTCTACTTAACAAAAAATAAATAAGATAATTATAAAATATTTGAATTCATTGTTATTTTCATTTATAAGTGACCAATTGTATTTAGTTTACAATAAATTTATTAGAGACGTAAGTAAATAAAAAGAAAATGTTTTTATGTTCGAAATCATCCCCAAAGGGGATGAAAAAGAACGTTTCACACGCAATAATGGAAAAAACGCGGACAAAGTCGAGGGCAGAAAGCTATAACAGTAGGTAATTGAATAATTATACTTACCTGACATGAGTCACACACGAAAATCATCAAATATTTAAAACTAAGTTCTTTGAGTCATATCAAGTGAACTTGTGTCATGACGCCAGTGAATCTAATTGTCTGCAACTTTCACTTTTTTTTTCACGTGACTTAAACATGTAGTTTTATTGTTAACTACTTAGCCGGACTTTGTGATTTTATTAAGTAAGTACTTAGTTATTTCTTACTAACGGTCCCGGTGGGGACATATCACAAAAATCACTTTGTGATCCCTAGTTTGGTTAGGACATTGCAGGGTCATCACCTGATTGTCCAGAAGTAAGTTGATCCGTGCTTCGGAAGGCACGTTCTGTTGGTCCCGGTTACTACTTACTGATGTAAGTACGTAGGTGTTACATGAGTTACGTCAGGGGCCTTTAACTAATAACTCCGGACACCAGGGTTGATGAGGTTGATAGGTAATCCACCTTACAACCCACACGATAGAAGAAGATTAACATAATTGGTCTATTAACTAGGACAATTGATGAGGTAACTTTTAATTATGATTAACTAAACCTAACCTCCACGGTCTAGTCATTGAGCGATGAGCTCACGATCTGGAGGTTCGATTCCTGATGGGGACATTGTCGATATTACTTTGTGAGAATATTGCTGGATCGCCTGTCTGAAAAAGGAATATATTTCTGTGCTTCGGAACGCACGTTAAGCTGTTGGTCCCGGGCTACTATCCTCTCTACTAGTGTCTGTCTGTCTACTCCAACAACTCGTGTTACACAGACACTACACATTGACGTCATCGTACACGCGCATTTGTGTGTGTGACGTCTGACGCCCATATTGAAGACTAAAGTAAGACTGGCAGGGGGTGAGGTAAACCTAGCTCAGCCGCTGGTGGGGAGCGGAGAGTTGCCGTTCTATACGTAGTATTATTCTTTATTCTATGGTATAGGTAAGGATTCAAAAGCGTTCAGGCAATTATTCTAGAAAAGGAGTAGTTTATTGAAATACTAACCCCATTACGTCGTAGGCATTGGTTCGTGAACAAACAAACTGTATTTATTGCCTCGCGTTGCTTTAATCCATTATACTTATTTTTTAGTTCCATTGTATTGTTTCTAGGTTGAAAACGCGACTTGAACAATACAAAATACAATGAGTTTAAATGAGGACGACCTCTAGTCTAGTTGTAATGGACTGTCAAACAAAGGTCTCTGGAATCTGGTTTATCATCACTTTTGAGTCCTGAAACACGGCCCATAGAACCTCTCGCATGGTAAGAAAGCTATTTGTCGCTTAGGAGACATAAAGGATTGAAATAATCATCAATATCCAGACACAAAAGTATTTGGGTTAAAAGACTCAAATAATGTAAACATAGTTCTCGACAAGATTCCCTTTGGTTACAGATCCTGCGCCATAGATTCTACCGAGTGAGAACCTTCAGTTATCCCCATTTGTCCAGCCAAATAGCTAATGCTATTTGCGGCAAATCTACAATAAGTCACGCCAAAGTCCAAAGCCTATGAAAGACTACAGTCGGATCTATAGATTCCTTACCTTGAGCATGCGTATCTCCCGGAGCGCGATCTTGCGTATGAGCGGGTCATCCTCGTTCTCAACAAACTTCTTGATGGCGACGATCTCTCCGGTGTCGCGGTTGCGACACTTGTACACCAGCCCGTACGAGCCCTCGCCAAGTTTCGCCAACTTCTCGTACCGCTCCATCGCCCGGCTGCTCGCGCGGGACCTGCGTATACCAAAAAACATTAACTTTCTGTTGCATCATCATGAACCTGTTGCAGTCCACTGCTGGACATAGGCTTCTGCCAAAACGCGTCATGATACCCTATCCACAGCCTTAAGTATCCAGTCCCTTCTAGCCAAGTCGTCCCGTCATCTTGCCAGGGGCTTCAGAACACGGTTGCACCAGCGGTCATCGGTTCTGCGGAAGTGGCTAGCCCACTGCCACTTCAGTTTGCTAAGTGTTTGAGCTTACTAATTGGTATCGCGGGCAGATTTCCGCAACTCGACGTCCGAGCGCCTATTTTTGAGAACCGCGAAATGGCGGGATACGAGGTGAGGAGGAGACTACTACGTAGTATTATTCCTTATTCTATGGTACTACTCAAGTCTCCAAGGAAGTCTAGCAAAACAAATAATTATGAAGTGACTAATTGTAGATTTGCCGCAAATAGCATTTAACTACTTGGCCGGAACAACAAATCCCTAATGTAGCCGATGACCTTAAGCACCCCGTCAGGCAAAGGTGCTGTGGTCCTGTTGTCGTTTACTAACACTGTAAGTCGAGTACTTACAAGTACGAAGACGTAATAAGACTCAAAGTTCAGAAAAGGGACATAGTGGGATTAGAATACGGATCAAAATTCATATTAAAATAAGTTAGTGTAAGTAACTGCCGATTCGTACTGAATGAATCACGTCAGAAACCTATGACGGCTCAACGGTAATTTTTATCTCTGACAGGGTTGGTCAAGCCATGTTCATCAATATTACAGCCCAAATGAGATAACGATCATATGTAATGTTCTCCATGTTAGGTACTATACCACGCGGCAACCCCGACGGCTGGTGAAGCTATTAAATGCATTGGCATGATGCTGCCAATTGATATTTTCGACTCGGTAACAACTTTCTTTGCCAACTCTTCCTTTGGCAACGGTTTCTTTGGCAATGACTCCTTCGATGTTGTTTTCTTTGGCAATGTTTCTTGTGATGTTGTTTTCTTTGGCAGTGCTTCCTTTGATGTCGTCTTCTTTGGCGACCCTTCCTTTGGTAATGCTTCATGTAGTGTATTGATATTGCTATCCTTGTCTCGGGCGCATACGTCATCTGAATACAGAGCAAGACAAACAGTCAGTCAATGCAGGACGGTCTGCCTGTACAGAGTGATGGTGTGTTGGCGAGCCAAATCATGGCAGTATACAAAAGGTGTACTCTACATATGTGGCGACGAGGATAAAGACCGTAAGTAAACCTTGAAAAAGGAGGGAAAGGTATGTGGATTTACTATATTTGTCCAGAAACAGTGAAAACTTTACGATTCCGAATTATAGAGATGAGGGTTATTGCTCTTTAATTTATTCCATTATTGATGGGCATGAGATTAGAGTATATACAGCCTATTCTGTTGCGGAAGATATAGTGGAAAAAATAACCCGGTTAGGCGGTTAATGGATTACGTAATTTTAAAATAATGACATGTATATAAATAAATTATTATAAGTACCTACTTGTGTTTTAATTTGTAATTGACCTGTGTCACATGACAGTTGATGAAATAAAACTCGTGATTTTAATTTAATTTTGTATTTTTTTTTACATTCGGGCGGGAAATATATATAATAAAAAATAATAACTTTGGTTTTCCTTTTTCATGTTTTCTTTTCCCTCCAAAATACTTCAAATTGAATGTAAATGTGTTCTTAGCGAATGAATTTTAATTATATTTCTGACTGATTACTACTGGTGTTTTCTGTGAAGAATCCTGTTCCGACGAGTGTTCCAGGTAAGATAATAATTAATATGTGTCAAATATATTATACAAAATGTAATCCCACATGAAAACTGAGAAACGGGTTTTGTGGAGTTCTCATTGTGAAACTTTGAATAAAGATAATTTGAAGTACCTAATTAAGTACCCTATTTTGCAGTAATTTAGGATATTTAATTTAAGTTTAATGTTATAATAGTAATTCACTACAAAGTATAAATTAAATAAACAAGATCAACTATTGGAAACATTTTCCAGACATACTTACTAATTATTTTAGTATGGGCATCTATCATTGAATTGATCAGTATAAATTTATCTCCTAAATTGAATTAGATCTGAAGACATCTTATTCGGATTTCGGACTTGAAAATGGTTGATACATGTAGACAAGTACTTGTTTTATTGAATTGACTTAGTAAAGACTAACGGAAGGAACCTCATGTATGGGTACATAATCATTAAATTGATTGTCAACAAAGACAAGGTTGTTTCATTAAATTGACTATTAGCAAAGACTAATACAAACGGAAGTAGCATCATGTATGGATGCATATCATTAAATTGATTGTCAAGAGAGACTTACTAAGGTGTTTCATTAAATTGACTATTAGCAAAGACTAATACAAACGGAAGTAGCCTCATGAATGGGTGCATATCATTAAATTGATTGTCAACAAAGACTTACTAAGGTGTTTCATTAATTGACTATTAGCAAAGACTAATACAAACGGAAGTAACCTCATGTATGAGTAAATATCATTAAATTGATTCTAAATATCATTAAATTGATTGTCAGCAAAGGCTGTGGTGTTTCATTAAATTGACTTTTAGCATAGCATATACATGAACGGAACTATGACCTTATATTTTATGGGTGTATATGAGTACTCTATTGGAGTAGAAAAGTGTACATTAAATTGTTTATGACAAAGTTTGGTTTTAGATAATTAATCTTTTGGTGACCATCATCATAACATTTGTATTTATATTCAAATGTGTAATTAGATGGCATTTGATTTCAGATTGTCCACAATCAAAATGGCTTTGGCTTTGACTTTGGACAAATTTGATTGCGATGGTGAACCAAGTTCCGTAGTATCCAGATGGGAGCGGTGGAAGAGAGCGTTGTACATCTACCTGGAAGCCGCTAATATCACAGATACTGAAAAAAAAAGAGCAAACTTGTTGCATTTTGGCGGGCTAGATTTACAAGAAATATTCTACAACATACCAGATGCCAATGTGACAACTAGAGGGGGTACGGATGTATTTGCAGTTGCCATATCTAGACTGGATGATTATTTTGCTCCAAAACAAAATAAAGTATATGAAAGGCATTTGTTCCGGCTGCTCAAGCAAGAGCCCAATGAGAAATTTGAAAAGTTTTTAGTAAGATTGAGACAGCAAGCTAACAAATGTCAGTTTCAAGACAGAAATGACAATATAATTGATCAAATTGTTGAGAAGTGTGCATCTATTGAACTGCGAAAGAAAATCCTGCAAATGGGAGATGATGCGACTCTAGAAAGAATTATTAAAGAAGCTAATTCACTAGAATCAGTCAACATGCAGTTAGAAGGGTTTGATTCAGTAAACAAGACAATGCAAGGTATCAATAAGATCTTCACTAAAGCTAATAATACCTATGGAACCAGCACTATGCACAAAACAAAGCTGAAAATACAGACGAATTGTGGGAGATGCGGTAATCGAAACCACGGACCTAGCAGTCCATTATGCCCTGCTAGAAATAAAGACTGTCTTAAATGTGGTCTTGTGGGACATTTTAGACAGTACTGCAAAACTAAACAGCCATTGAAAAGGAAACTTGAAGCGGAACGACATACTGAAGGGAAAAAGAAGGCTAAAGTGAATGATAAGCAAGATGATATAAACCAGGTCGATGAACTAGAGGAAATATCTAAAAATATAGAATCTGAGACACCTCACTATGTTTTCCACATAGATGATGACGATGAGTTTGAATGTATGATTGGAGGAGTCAATGTTACTATGCTAGTAGATTCCGGCTGTAAACAAAATCTTATTATGGAGGAAACTTGGAATAAGATGAAAACTAAGAAAGTGACAGTGGATAAGCAGATTCCGAATCCTGATGTGAAATTTATGGCATATGGTAGCAATGTACCATTAGAAATCAAAGGTTCTTTTGAAGCAAACATACAAGTTGGAGGCAGTACGAAAAAAGCAACATTTTACGTTATCAAGAACGGAACACGGAATTTGCTAGGAAAGTTGACGGCAATGGCTTTGGGCATTCTCAAAATTGGATTAAACTTAGAAGAAATCAATCAGCTAGACATTTCGACATTTCCTAAGTTAAAGAACGTGTTAATTGAACTGCCAATTGATGATTCTGTAACACCTATTTCTCAGCCATACAGGTACCTAAAATAATTGTAATAAAATAACAATAAATATAATAATTAATAATAAATGCTAAGATAGATTGTTTAGTTAATTTGGTTAGTTTGTTCAATTTGATTTAAGTATAATAAAGAAAAACGTATTGTTAATTTTTATTGTTTTAATCTTAGGAGGATTCCGATACCTATTGAAGACAAAGTTGCAGCGAAAATAGACGAGTTAGCTAGAAGAGATATTATTGAAGAGGTTAGAGGTTCTTCTAAATGGGTCTCTCCAATAGTACCCATTTTAAAAGATAATGGGGATGTACGTATATGTGTCGATATGCGGCGAGCAAATGAAGCAATTGTGCGTGAAAATCATCCTTTGCCTACTATGGATAAATTACTACCAAAAGTACGAGAAGCAAAATATTTCACTAGACTCGATATAAAAGACGCTTTTCACCAGATTGAGATTGATCCACATTCTCGATATATAACGACATTCATCACGAGTAAAGGACTATACCAATACAAACGTCTGATGTTTGGTATATCATGCGCTCCAGAAATCTTTCAAAAGACACTGGAAAGAATATTAGTAGGTTGCGATGGAGTTATTAACTTTATCGACGACATCTTAATATTCGGGAAAGATCTTGCCGAGCATGATAGAAGATTAGAAAAAGTCATGAAGGTATTGAAAGAAAATAATGTGATGTTGAACAAAGATAAATGTCGTTATAGATTGAAGAAAGTAAGTTTTTTGGGACATGAGTTGTCAGAGCATGGAATAAGGCCATTAGAAAAATATATTTCTACTGTTCAGCAATTTAGACCCCCCACAACTGTTGGAGAAATTCGTAGCTTTCTGGGACTTATAAATTTTGTCAGTAAATGGATACCCAATGTAGCGACATTAACCGAACCCCTGAAAGAATTATTGAGAAATAAACACGGTGATAATTTTGATATTACGAATGGATGGGGGGAAAACCAGCGACAAAGCTTTAATGCTTTAAAGTCTGCACTCACTAACGTGACGACTTTGGGCTATTATAACGTTAAAGACCGCACAATTGTAGTGGCGGACGCCAGCTCAGTAGGACTTGGAAGTGTCCTGATTCAAGTGGATGGACACGGCCCACGAGTCATTGCTTATGGCCATAAAACTCTGACAGATTGCGAACGCCGGTATTGTCAGACTGAAAAGGAAGCCTTGGCCCTCGTATGGGCTATCGAACACTTTCATATATTTCTGTATGGCAAACAATTTGAATTGGTCACAGATCATAAACCACTAGAAGTGATATTTGGAATCAGATCAAAACCGTGTGCGAGAATTGAAAGATGGGTTTTGCGCTTGCAATCTTATAATTATAAGGTGGTTTATCGTCCGGGCAAAACGAATATCGCCGATCCGTTTTCACGATTGTGTAATGAACCAAAGTCTGGGCACACCGCTACAAGGGACAACTACGTTCACCAAATCGTGGAAAATAGTTTACCAGTAGCAGTTTCCCTCACAGAAATCATGCGGTGCTCCTCAGAGGACCAGGAGATCTTAAAAGTAAAAGATGGTGTTTATAATAGTAACTGGCACGAGGATGTCAAATTGTTCAAAATCTTCCAAGACGAACTCTGTTTTTACGAGGGAATTTTACTGCGAGGAACGAGAATCGTGGTTCCGGAGTCACTTCGTGAACGAGTGTTAAAGGCAGCCCACGAAGGACACCCTGGCATAGTAGGCATGAAGGCTAGGCTAAGGACAAAAGTATGGTGGCCAAAATGTGACAAAGATGCTGAAACCATGGTGAAATCATGCAAAGGTTGCACTTTAGTATCAGGACCAAATCCGCCGCATCCTTTAAAGCGAAGAGAATTGCCAGAAGAACCATGGATGGATGTAGCGGTGGATCTGATGGGCCCACTTCCTAGTGGTGATTATTTATTCGTCATTGTCGACTACTACAGTCGCTATAAAGAAATTAAAATATGTCGGAAAATAACCACCGTGGAAGTGGTAACCCACCTGAAAGAAATTTTCAGTCGTTTAGGGAATCCAGGCTCGATCACTGCCGATAACGGCAAGCAATTTTGTAGTGAGGAGTTCAAGTCTTTCTGCACCCAAAGAAATATAGTCCTTTTCAACACCGTACACCCTACTGGCCCCAACAAAATGGAGAAGTTGAGCGCCAAAATCGTGACATTTTAAAAAGGCTCAAAATTAGCCAAGTCGAAAAGAAAAACTGGCGAGAATCATTACTGGATTACCTAATGATGTACAATAGCACACCACATACAGTGACTGGAAAAACTCCGTCGGAGTTATTTTTTAAACGAAGATTTAGAGATAAGTTACCCATGATTAATGATATTCATGGAAAACCACAGGAAGGAGACTTGGAAATGAGAGACAGGGATCGTGTAAATAAAGAGAAAGGTAAAATATATTCGGACCGGAAGAGAAAAGCAGAAAGATGTACTTTAGAAGCTGGTGATAAAGTATATGTCAAACAGATGAGCAAGGATAATAAATTGAGTCTCAATTATGATTCTACACCTCATACTGTAAGGAAAAGTCATGGGGGAGATATATTAGTTGAAAATGACGAAACAGGACAGATATGTAGAAGAAACATAGTACATTTGAAAAGAGTAGAAGGGCAATGGAAGGTTTGTAATGAAAATGAAAGTGAGCAGAGAGAAGAGAAAGAAGGTGATGGAAATCAGGAAAGCATAGTTAGTGGCTAAGGGTCAAATATTCAAAATACTTATATTTTGTGGTCTAGCAAATGTCTTGAATATTGTTGTTGTAAAATAGAACAAAATTAAAGCATTTGTTTTAAATATTGTTGTTTTAAAGAATAATTAAATAAAATTAAAATAAGGAAGGGATGTAGTGTATTGATATTGCTATCCTTGTCTCGGGCGCATACGTCATCTGAATACAGAGCAAGACAAACAGTCAGTCAATGCAGGACGGTCTGCCTGTACAGAGTGATGGTGTGTTGGCGAGCCAAATCATGGCAGTATACAAAAGGTGTACTCTACACTTCATTTGACGGTGATTTCTTTGACAATGCTTCCTTTGATGTTGTTTTCTTTGGCAATGTTTCCTTTGATGTTGTCTTCTTTGGCGACCCTTTCTTTGGCAATGCTTGATTTGACGGTAATTTCTCTAGCAATGCTTCCTTTGATGTTGCTTTCTTCGGCGACCCTTTCTTTGGCAATACTTGATTTGACGGTAATTTCTCTAGCAATGCGTCCTTTGATGTTACTTTCTTTGGTGACCCATCCTTCGGCAATGCTTCCTTTGACTTTGCTTTCTGAGGCAATGCTTTTTTCGACGTTAATTTCTTTGCCAGCGCGTCCTTTGGCGATAATGTCTTTGGCAACGCTTCCTTAGACAACACTGTCTTTGGTGGCGTTGCCTTGGACGATACTCCATTTGGCAAAGGTTCCTTGGATATTACTTTCTTTGGTGACCCTCCTTTTGGCGACGCCGCTTTTGGCAATACTTGCTTGGACATGCCAACAAGAAAATATAGACGTTTCTACTTCTTTGTTCTATTTTATTTCTAAGCTACCTATATTCAAGATCTTTGTTCGAAGATCTCTACGTATGATAATGGGATTATACGCATACCTCGCAGGAATGACGTCTGGTGAAGTGATAGCTCGGTTGATTTGTCCTTTCATGTTGGATTTAACTTTTTAATTTCGGCCATAAACATAACAAAAATACGATAGGCAAACTTTTCAGCTGCGAAACATAATTTTATAATTATATAAAAACATGTAAAACCTAGTAGAAATTGTATAAACTATCATAATCAAAACTAGTCAGTTCAAGCAACCGACATGTTTTTAACATGACTAACATGATGGAGTTGACGTTATGGTGATAGAAGGGTGACAGAGGGATCTTAGAACAAAGAGTAGAATGAAAAAAAGATTTCTATACATTCGTATTTTGATATATTTGCATACAGCAAAACGGACGTCCGCTATTTTTGTGATGGACACATAGAGCAACACGGACCTCTTGAATGGACACGTGAACAACCTAGACACTTTGTTCACCAAACTGTTATAGAGGATGTGTTTTGCACGTCTAGGTTCACCTCGCGATCCTAGGTACTTCACCAGCCGTGGTGGAGCAACGTGGTCAGTACTTTCACTACGTTCTAAATACTTCCGTGGTCCAGTGGTTGAGCGTTGGGGTCACGATCCGGAGGTCCCCGGTTCGAATCCCGAACTGTGATCTCTATATTGGTTAGGACATTACAGGCTCATCAGTCGATTGTTCGAAAGTATGATGATCCGTGCTTCAGAAGGCACATAAGGCGTTGGTCCCGGTTACTGCTTACTGATGTAAGTACGTAGTCCTTACATGAGCCATGTCAGTACCCTTTGGCGGCTCAATAATAACCCTGACACCAGGGTTGATGAGGTTGGTCATCCACACCGCAACCCACACGAGAAAAGAAGACTACGGTTTTGCATGACTTAACCTAAAAAGCGTGTAGGTATGTAAACTTATATGACTGTACGAAGCTACCGTTTCGCAGTACTCTCTGAGCTTCAGAAGAATATTTCTAGAGTAAGATTAAATGAGTTATCAAAGCGTATCTTGTGTAAGTCATCAACAGTAAGTATAATATTACAAATCGATTGTGATATGTTTGCAATATTCAATCAAAATATTTATCGAATGTTTTGAAATACTGCGCATAACTGGCATAACTATTACATGTTTTTTATACTGCTATAAGTTTTATAACTTCCTTGCATTGTTATGCTAACTAGTTATACAGCGTCAAATTCCAAACAGAAATACTTAATACGATTTTACATGTTAAATCGTTTTAAGTATTATCGAATAATTTATGATGCAAACAATACAAGTACTTATTGCTTAGGTATTGGTACTATTGTAAGAAAATTTCCACAGAAAATTTCTGATCGATTTTTTTTCGCCTCGTCAGCAAAGGTCAGTTTCATAATGAGATAAGTAGGTACCGTAGGTACCTAAAGAAAACAAAAAGCGGTGACGTCGCTTTTTTATTCTTATTTTTTTAGGATAGGAATACTACTGGCCTGCATTAAAAAATTAAAAGCGTCTGCTTTTTGCAGTCTACCAGGCTGATATTTCTAAGTTGTTCTCTTTTACATACACGTACCTCCTCGGTAGCAGTGGCAGGTTGTTCCCAAATAACCACAGCCGTTTATCACCGAACCATTTCTCCATACAGGACGCCACGTTGTTCCACAGTTTGAAATCTGAACTCTACACGACACAAAACTATATTTCTTCATTCGCGTTCCTGAACGAATGAATTCGCGACCATTGCCTGTAGGATACTCGAAATTCAAAATCGAAAAACGCGCGAAAACGTCGTAAAAACAGCTGTAAGTGAAAAATGGCGGTTTAACAGAACAGAGATGTTTTCTTTCTGAAAGCCTGGGAGCTTTTAGTTGTAGTTGGAGTAATATCGATCGTTGTTTTGTTTACAGTTTGTGTCGCTCTGTATACATGACAACCGCGGTGGTAGGGTAAAGTCTAGGCTGGACGCTGAACTAAAATTTTCACTGTTTCCTATTTTGTGAAAGAATTTCGTGAAACAAAAATTAATTTTCTAAACAGGGCGACACTGGGTACATACCTCAAAGACTTAATCAAATTAAAAAAAAAACAAACATTTAAAAAAGGAATTTTGGAACTACAATTTGCGCTATGTAAATTTTATGTACCGCGATTTCACAAACAAAATGTAGGTTACCTATTGAAAAAAGTTAGGTATCATAACTCCGGGCCTATAACACTTCCATAAACCATTTGAAATCGAAGTTAATGGAAGTTTTTACCATAAAGTATTAAGCGTATGTTACGTACCGACCTAACATGAAGCACCCGAGTTACGTGACTTACCCAATTTTGTGTAATTTTACGAATTGATACGTACTCTATACTTATAGGTCCTCGATAAATACGTAATAAACACAAGAAGCCTGTAATCATCCTGAATTGGCTATCGAAGCGATAGATTTCATTATTTTATTATATTTAAAACAACCAAATACTTGCTTATTATTTAATTGAGTAGGTATAAAATAGTACCTAACTAACCAATCATGTAATTTGCGCTATGTATGTATGGAGTATGGACACACCAGTGACGAATAGATAATAGGTAACTTAAGTTTATCTTCAAGACACCACCAAATCTTTATTTTCTTCATTCTTCTCTTTGTCGTCGACTGGTGGCTCTAATTACACCGCCGGTAGAGATTGTGAGCGTGAGTCTATGTTTGTATCCATGTCTCGTTATAACATTTTTAATGTAAACTAATAAATTGAGAATCTATTTAAATTATTGGATTACATGCAAATATATGTAACGCAACATAATTAAAATAATAGGACGATACGCTACCAGACGAAGATTAAATTAAACAAATATTAAAAAGTACTAATCAAGTAATCAGTACTTATTGATTTTGAATAACGCGCGCTTTGTGATTTGTTTTTATTTTTTTCTTTATCAGCTGAAAGTGTAGCCAAAGTAAAAAACAAATGACTTAAATTACTACCATTTTCTACCAATCTATTAAGTTTAAAGTTGAACTTTCTAAAATATATTTTTCTCTTTCTATTTCATACGTGTTATGAGTGTTGTCTTCTTTACACCTTTTATTCATTCATTGTCACATCACACGTCATTCGTTCATTTTCTTCGGTGTTCGATCGCTCATTCGCTCTTATTCTGTCAAAATATCTCGCGTAGGAAGGTTGTCGCTTGCGTTCATCTGATCTTTGTTTGCCCTTTCTCGATCAATGATCATTGTTTTTGTTGTGAACTCGTGACCGCATGTCGATAACGAAAACATATTGATCTGCTGTTCACTAATTGTGCACACATTCGTGTATAATAATTAAGTTAAAACAGCTGTGAAATCACCGGTGATCGTCGTGAAATTTGTGATGAAATTTTGTTACCTTTTCACCGTGCAAAATAGACCGTTTTGGCAAGGTCGCGATGGTTTGAGATAAGTTAATAGAGTGGTGTGTGGACTGATGCGGTTTCCATTTGTGTTCTGTGCTTTTAAAGTGTTAATTTTGTGATAGAAAGTGTGTCGAAAATGGGTACAACGGGGCTCACATTGGCAGATTTGCCGAACATTTTTATAATGATAGGCGCTCTCGTAGCGCTCTTTGTGATGCTGGTGATACTTCTGAGGTGAGCTATTTATAAACAACAATGCTCCTTGTGATATAAACTTCTATTCTTAAAAAGATTTGTGACAATTATTTACTCATTGTGTTGATGTACACATTTCAGCCTCATTGTTATAACAATTGCATGTGAACACCATCCATCTGCTATTTAAAACCTTGTTATTTCAAGCAGAGGTTAAATTGAAGAATAAATAGAACTAGATTTGTCATACAACATTTTAAGATAAGAAACTTGAGGATGGTCAATATGAAATTATTCATCAAATTTTCCTTATGTAGGTACCATTCAAATACTGTAGTTCGAATTAAAGTATTTAAATAACTTATCTAATCTGAATCTAATTAAAATTAATGGTCATTTTCCCTTATGACAAATAAACTAAGCATCCATCAAATTTTAGTTTAATAAAACAATCAACACTCTGCCATTGAAATCTAAATTATGTTAAGTATACATATATCCATAATTTTATGCCTATTTCCCACCATGGTTAGTAGAGTCTATGGAACTCCATTACTTCCATCTTGACGTACCTACCTTCTTCTCTTAAATTATTTATAGTTCTACACATTAAAAAAATTAATATTTTAGATAGATAGATATCTATCTATGTAACATATAGGTATAATTATGTTATTTATTATTATTCCATATTTAGAAAGCAAAAAGAAAGTTTATCTATTGTCATTATTATTGTCTTTTGATTTTAATAGTTTACCCTTTGTATGTGTTAACAATGTTTGAATAGGCTACCTACTTGACAGCCTAGTCAAATGAAATATCATCATCTCCCTAGCATTATCCCATTTTTCACAGGATCCGCTTACCTAACCTGAAGATTTGACAGGTCCAGTTTTTACAGAAGCGACTATCAAATAAGATACATCAAAACAAAAGTTTTGGTTGGAGCTTGTATGGAAATAAGTACTGTCCTGTGACGTTAATAAAAGTAGTCGAACATTGTACCCTTTTTTATTTAATTGATAAATAAAATTCTAAAATACTTAAGTCGAAAAGTAAAATGATTTTTGGTCTGGCTTCTATTTCTAGTATTTTATTATTTATCTTTGACCCAGTCAAATACGCTATTGAACAACTTTGTTGTAATATTATTTCTTTGTAATATTAAATATTATTTTTTTATAGCATAATGTAACATTGTTACCTGAACGTACTTTAACAGCTGTTTACTGTAAGTGCAATAGAAAATATAACCTTTTTAAGTGGGGGCCTGTTGTATTTCCTAATGTTTATAGTCCTAAAGTCGATTTTCCGAACATCATTTTCCTAATATTTAATTGTACTAATGTTCGATCATCCTAAATATTGATTATCCTACCGTAATACTTGTCCTAATATTCTTTAGTTCTAATATTAATGTCCCTAAAGTTTGAAATTCCGAATTTTTCATTCCCTATATGATCTATTTGACATATTTTGGTTAGTTGTGACCATCGAGGCCCGAAGGGCCGAGAGGCGGCGGTGAAGATTGTTTCGTAACGACAGCAGTCACGGGTGCGAGCGAAGCGAGCACGGAAATTCGCGGCACCCCGACACTGTAGATATAGGTTACGAAGGCTGTATGGCAGGGGGCGAGCAAAGCGAGCCCCCTGCCATATAGCCGAGTGGGTTAGGTTACTTGTGACCATCGAGGCCCGAAGGGCCGAGAGGCGGCGGTGAAGGTTCTCTATTGTATTCCCTAAAATTTCTTATCCTACTTTTTATTTTCCTTCACATTTTATTTAGGACTATACATTTTAGGAATATAAACGATTGTAACTATGGACATTAGGGCTTACCATCATTAGGATGAAAAAAAATAGGGCAATGAACACTAGGAGTTAACAAAATTGGACTAGGATCATTAGGACATTCGATACTTAGGACTAAAATGTGAAGGAAAATAAAAAGTAGGATAAGAAATTTTAGGGAATACAATAGAGAACCTTTTTAAGTGTGGATCATACTAGAACACCACTTGGAATTAATTTCAAACAAAGTGCAATCACTTTGACAGTTCCATAAATCATTTAAATCAATTTATAAACAGAAAAATAGAATACCCAGGTAGATAGGTGTAATGCCATTGTTGTTACAAGCACAAAGTCTGCTTCAGTTTTAATACAGTGAAGAGTTTGAATCTTTGGCCCGTTTGTGCTATGCTGGCAGGTACATAAGCCTGAATGTAAAACTTTATTTTATAAAAATAATATATAAATGCATGTTTAAGTTTATTAATATTATTAATTGTGTATTTCCATTTTGTAATTCTGGATTTGAGAATTTTCAGAAATAAATTATTGAATATGAATTACAGGTCAAAAAGAATAAAAATTAAATAAATAGCAAAACAATTTTGAATCAATTGATTAGTTGGAATTTGAATAGAACAAAAAGTATTTATTAATCTGTTGTTGAAATGACATATTTATATGTTACGTAACAAGTTTATAGAAAACGTAATAAATGTTGCCACATTCAGAATTTCTTATCTTTTAATGAAACTGATAAAATTTTACTAGGTAGGTATGTAGTTATCTTTTGGCTGCAAAGTGTATTTACCAATATAGATATGGATAAAGGGTTACAAATCTTTTCTACATCTTTGGAATTTTATTTACTACTGATTCTAGCAATAAGTGTTCCTCCTATTACATGGGACATAAAAATAGCTGGAGAGGAGTGTGTGTATATAACTTGAGCTCACGACTATACCCCAATTGGGGTAGTCAGGGGTACATCCATCGCAAGATGAACTAAGTACCCACACCTCACCGAGCTGTCTGTTAGACCGTGATAGGTGGTGAACCTTAACGCCGTCTATAATGGTCGAGCCACCTGTGTTAGTGAAAACTGCAAAAAAATTATAAGTGCAAGTCTGGTACCGAGATTCGTACTGGCGCTCCCCGTTTGAGAAGCAAGCTGGTGAGCCACAGGACCACATTTTGGGGAATCCAGCCAGGAGAGACCATCAATAAAAAAAAAACATTCTAAAAAATAACATGAACAGATATCTATACCTGTCTATACTGTAGAAATGCCCATTGATAATTTGATAGTAATACTAATATTTTATCAGCTGAAGAAATTAGTATAATTGCATATCTTATAACTATTATTATGTAATTAATGACAGAGACAATCAATCTTATGCAATGTCATAATTTAATAACTTCTGTCATAATAATATAGGTAATAATATATCTATTCAATAGATTATTATTATTCACACCATAAAAAAACTTTATTGCATTTATTGGTTTTAGAATTTAAGCAAAAACTAAATTATTAATTGTATCTATAGATTATAGATGTTATGGGCGATAGGCTGATCCCTTATCACCATAAGGTTCATCATATCCAGCTTACGACATCGTATCAACAGTGGCTGCAAGTTGTCTTTGATTACTTGTGGCTCTGCCCACCCCACTAGGGATTACGGGCGTGAGTTTATGTATGTATGTATGTATCTATAGATTAATAAATACAGTAACATTAAATTAATTTCAATCCATAATAATTATTATTATTTATTACATCAATAATTGCATGTGCAGAAGTAAAAATAACTTAATTATTCATATATTAAATATTTATTTTAATTGAAAATTTAGTCCTAATACTGCAGTATTAGTAGGATAAGTAATTAGTAAATATAATTATGATTATTATATTAGATAAGTATAATTATTAATTACTATTATATAAGTATTATTATTATTATTATCAAACACAGGTGAATGAACTTAATAATTCCAAGGATTGTCATGTAGGGCGCAACACGCACTAATAAGGGTCGGAAGTAACAGGGTAGACTAATTAACTACAAGGCCGAAGTTGTTTCACTTGCTATTTGTTTCTTAATAATAATATTACATTCTTTGTATATCTTTTTTTAGCCAACTATAAATAAAGTGTACTTAAAGGAAAATACGAAACTTTTTAGGGTAAACTAACAAGTATTTAAGGAAAAGTTGAGTTATGGTGATGGCAAAGGAAAACCTAGAGGAAATGGGTCAAGAACGCGTTCAAAGGCCGTACAGTCATGAGCAATATAATGTACCCACTTTAACACTCTGTCGCACTAACATATTTGACATTTAGTGAGACTTACAGTTCAATTTGTCAAAAAAGTTAATGTGACATGGTACCAAAGTGCATATTAATGCCCGTGACCGTACGTTACGTGGCTAACATTGTTATGATCGATTAAAATCTGAAATAGACAAAACTAAGAATATGTAGAGAGAAAGAACGAAAGTAGACTTAGGAAATGATACGGGTGTAAGTGGTATGGTTGGATGAGGAAGGCCTATGCGTACATACCGTGATCAGGGGGGTTAAATAGGCCACATCAAAGCAATTCATGTAGAAAAGCAATATTGCTATTTGACATTTGTTTGCATTGCGCACCTGCTTTCATATGCGCAAATGTCAAATTACAATGTTGCTTTTTTAGATGAATTGCTTCAGTGTGGCCTTTTTAACCCCTCAGATCCAGGGTGCTTTAAAGTCGTAACACCGACAGTCCTTTTAAAATCCAAACTCCATTGTTTTACTATTGTGTCTGGAAACCTCGGCTTAAAGAAAGATCAGGGGGGTTAAAATGGCCACATAGGAGCAATTCATCTAAGAAAGCAATATTGCTATTTGACATTTGTTTGCATTGCGCACTTAATTTTATATGCGCAAATGTCAAATTGCAACATTGCTTTCTTAAATGTATTGCTTCCATGTGGCCATTTTAACCCCCCAGGACTAAAAAGGCAATTCATCTAAAAAAGCAATATTGCTATTTGACATTTGCTTGCATTGCAATGTTGCTTTTTTAGATGAATTGCTTCGATCTAGCCTTTTTAATCCCCCAGGTTAGGAGTACTCTAAACCGGTGAACATGTATGAAGTCTTTGATGAGAGTGTAAGAAGCGAAAGTGTCAGGATCGTAGTATGTGGAATTCCGTAGGTCTCTGTCTACCCCGACGGCAAATAGGCGTGGTCTTATGTAATAATAATTTCACGAATATTGTTTGGTGCAAAACAAACTGTCAATTAAATGCTTGAAAACAGGAAATACATTTTAATTTACTTTATTTAGAGCACTAGTGAAATAAATGCGTGTCTTGAAATAACAAGGTCTCAAAATAATTATTAGGTATTAATTCGCTGGTGGTGGCTAGACGCCTTGATCGCCAAACCTGTGGTACTGGATTCGATTCCGGGTCGGATTAAAGGAAACGATTTTTCTAGATTGAAGTTCTCTTCGATTCCGCACCGTGCTGGTCGCATCATCTCGCTCTAGTCGCATTGTCTATTATACTGCTATTGGCATAATCTTCTATCGTGTGGGTTGTGAAGTGGTTTACCAACATCAGCAACCCTGGTGTCAAGGTTATTGTTGAGCTGCCAAAGGCCCCTGACATGACTCATCTAACGACTACGTACTTACATCAGTTAGTAATAACCGGGACCAAACCCACACTTCCCTGAAATGTATTTTTCGGAATTATGTGACCTAACCTGTATTGGGCTGGTTTTCCTTTAGCGGGTTGGAAGGTCAGACAGGCAGTCGCTACTGTAAAAAAGCGGACCTGTCAAATCTTCAGGTTAGGTAAGCGGGCCCTGTGAAAAACGGGATGACGCTGGAGATGGTGATCGGGAAAACGTGAGGAAAACCCATATACACGACAAATCAGAGGAGGGAAGGGAGATGATGATGTAGTTTTTTTTTAAGTATAGTTACGAAAATTGTTATGGAAGAACGGAGTCACCTTTTTTTTAGCGTTGGTAAATGCTTTACGCATACCACGCCGCCCGGGGGGACGACGTGGTTATGTGGGACTCCCCGGGTGTCGCCACCCGGTATACCCACTAAAACCCAACGGTGGTCCTCCTTGCCGCCGCGGCGCCGTGTGGCGGGGATACGGGAACGCAATTGCACACAACCGCGTCCCTGCCGGCGGATGCCCTTTGGGGCCCAGCGCCCACGGGAGCACAGAACGGAGTCACCTAATACAAGCATATCTATGCTTGAAAGGCGGCTCCAAACCCAGTATAAACTATGTACCAAAAGATACTGCAATAAACTTTTTTTTTTACTTTTGTATGCGCAAATGTCAGAATGCCAACTGGGCACCCTCAGGCCTGTTGTCTTAAACGTTGTACCGGGTGAGAGCCTTCAGCGCTCCCCATTTGTCCGGCCAAGTAGTTAATGCCATCTGCGGCAAATCTACAATAAGTCACGTCAAAAAAAATGACAGAATGCAATATTGCAATTTTAGATGAATTGCTTTGATGTGGTCTTTGTAACCCCCTGACCATTTTTCCGCCCGCAGGAACATGGAGGTGCTCGGGGTGGTGGGTGAGGGTCGCGAGCAGTCGTGGCGGCGGGCCATGCAGCCGCCGCGGCTTCTCATGCAGCGCGTACACATACCCTTCACCTTCAAACTGCAGGACAACGCGCCAACAGCTTATAGCGGTAAGTTGGCGCTTATAACCATATCACAACTTACGCCGGATTCGAGGAAGGTTCGAGTTAGATTCAGAATCATTTATTCAACGAAATTATCATAGATAAACTTGTTAAAACTCAATTTAACATTTTTGAATCTACGTCATTTCGAAAGGTTTTATGGCTGAAGAGAAGAAATGACAAGAAACTGCAACAGCAACACATCTTTTAAATCAATGTAGATGTACATTACCAAGTTGTTTAATAACCATATGAACACTTAAATGACAGTTTATACCGGGCATTTTAATCATTTAGGTAATCATCAATCTTATAATAATCTATTTTACATAAAGTAAGCTTTACATGAGCTTTAAAATTATTTTCTGACAAGTTCAAGATACTGTCTGCGGGCTTAGCACCGTAAGCGCGCGACTCTTTCTCGGCTCGACATATGTCACCCGTCACTCTCTCACAGTACTGCACAGAAAGAGACAGATGATCTCTGTCGCGACGAGAAAGAGTCGCGTCGCTAGGCCCGCAGAAGTAGTCAAAACTAAGATCTGAATATGTAGAGAGAATGAATGAAAGGAGACTTGACATAAAACATAACATATTATGTGCTCAGCAGTGTACTGCTGGGCACACGCCTCCCCTCAATCAACCGGAGGGTGTTTGGAGTATACTCCACCACGCTGCTCCACTGCGGGTTGATGGAGGTGTTTTTACGGCTAATAGCTTGGACCAACGGCTTATGGTGCCCTCCGAAACATAGAATCACTCTGCTTACGTTAAAAAGAAGGTGACGACTCCCGGTCCGGGTATTACCTAACATAATATCACGCCTATGTCCCCCAAGGGGTTGGCAGAGGTGTATAGTATACCCCCCACTACTTGTCAGCTGTGTAAGTTCCATGTAAATAGATGGCGAATATATTACTCTTGCATTATCCTGTGTCCGTCCGTCTGTCTGTCTGTCTAATTGGTCATCAACTCGTGTACCTGTGGAGGTTAAACTGATATGTAAGTCTTAATGATAATTTATTCGCAGTCAAAACAATAGGTTGTTAATATATCTTATTGCATTATCCTGTGAACAATAGTACCAAGAACAGATGTAATTAAAACAATAATTCCATGGCTACAGTACACTATAATCATCTATACTAATGTAATATCTTCTTCTTCCATCGTGTGGGTTGTGAGGTGAATTACCAACCTCATCAACCCTGGTGTCAGGGTTATTATTGAGCCGCCAAAGACCCCTGACATGGCACATTCACTACGTTTTAACGACCTCCGTGGTCCAATGGTTGAGCGTTGGGCTCACGATCCGGAGGTGGGGACATATCACAAAAATCACTTTATGATCTCTAGTTTGGTTAGGACATTACAGGCTGATCACCTCAATGTCCAAGAAGTAAAATGATCCGTGCTTCGGAAGCCACGTTAAGCCGTTGGTCCCGGTTACTACTTACTAATGTAAGTAAGTAGTCGTTACATGAGCCATGTCAGGGGCCTTTAGCGACGGGATTCTCTTAAAATGCATAAATGTTTTTGTCATAATTTTAATTATCATAATCCTTTTTGCATAACGTTTTTTAGCATAATAGTACTTTCCCATAATAACATCTAGGAATACTGTTTTGTTAGGTATAACTTATTTTTGGACTAATATTTGTTGGTATTAATTTGATTCGCATATAAATAGGTATCCATAATTCTTTTTTAGAATAACAAATAGTGTTTTGTCATAATTTTTACAAGGCATAACATTAGTTTAGGGTGCCCCTAAGACGCCAGCATGTTTATCTTACACACGAAAAGTATACCGAATGATGACCAACAGCATGAAATAGTGGCAAAAAATATAAAAAGTCACAATCATGAATCAAATGCAGCCAAGGAAAAAGTAAGTTTCGAAAATGTTCAAAGTTGCGTCAAACCTTTTCTTATTCGGAGTATAGTTTTTATGCTTATAATAATTATGCTTATATATCATTATTGCCATTAGTTATTATGCTTATAGTAGTTATGACTTTCAAAATTATGCTTAAAAAGTTATGACAAATTAATACTATGCGAAACTAATAATAGGACAAGTAACAGTATGCCATGGTAAATTATTACATAAAATTTTATGAGTAAAAATAGAGAACCTTTAGCGACTCTATATAATAACCCTGACCCTAGGGTTGATGAGGTTGGTAATTCACCTCACAACCCACACGATAGAAGAAGAACGTGACTTATTTATCAATAAGTGAATTGAAAGGATTGGAATTTTCTGCGGTGTTCTGTATTTCCGAATGCATATGGGATATATCGTCCCTTAGCTTACAACACCGCTTAAGTCATTTTTACCAACTTTACAGGAGACGAAAAAAAATGTCTTATTTAAAATATCTGTAGATTTTTTTATTGCTACTTAATACATACTCTAGTTAGCGGTTAATAAGTAATTATTTATAAGTACTTATTTTGACGATTTACTTTATTTTAACCTTTATTTTCTTCTTCATCCAATGAAATGTAAAAACCGCCAATTTTCGACTTGAGCGGTGTTGTAAGCTAAGGGACGATATGGGTCTTTCAAGGCCAGAGTGAACAGGCACGTTCTGGGCGAGCTCTTCATCTTAGGCCTCGTCTATACTTTCGGGCAAGTCTGGGGCCAAGACCAAACCCATCAAAGGTAAAAAAAAATTCAACAGTTCAGTAGCTTTTAGCCACTATTTACTGGTGCGTCATGATCTAAATTGTATACCATTGTGCTCGTAGGTCAAATAACTGTCAAATGAATGAGGAGCACAAAAACTCGTTCAATACGTACTCAGTGACACTGTGCAAACAACAGCTGTATACAATACAAACAGCGAAAATTAGAAAGAAGAAAGAAAGAAACGTTTATTATAAAGGGACACCACAGTAACAAATACAAAACAAATATATAATTTAAAACACGGAGTAACACACAACTTACAATCAAACAAAACACATAATAAAAACAACATACACGAGAAATACAAATAATTGAGTGTATGGACTGGTCAACGATGGTGGTGGTGTCCTTTATAAAAGGGCCTCACTCAGCATAAGCCGCGGCGCTAGCCACGACGCTGGTATTCTGTGGACCCTGCTAAGTGAGGCACGGAAGCCGTTTTACTTGCTGTTTTAATTACTTGCTGTTTAGTCGTTTACAGTTGACCAGAGCTTCTCAACCTTTTTTTATAACATAACCACTCACGATCTGGAGGTCCCGGGTTCGAATCCCGGTGGGGACATACCACAAAAATTACTTTGTGATCTCTAATTTGGTTAGGACAATACAGGCTGATCATCTGATTGGCCGGAAGAAAGATGATCCGTGCTTCGGAATACACGCTTATCTGTTGCTCCCGGTTAGTACTTACAGATGTAAGTACGGAGTCGTTACATGAGCCATGTCAGAGGCCTTTGGCGGCTCTTAATAGTAACCCTGCGTTGATGAGGTTGGTAATCCACCTCACAACCCTCACGATAGAAGATGTTAAAATACTGATTTAAAAAAATATATAAATACGGCATATTCAAAAAATTAAAAATAAACGGTTAAAGAAAACGGAAAGCATCTTCAAGGTAAACGTGGTGGCGCATGAGACTATTGAACTCATCGAACCTTTGTTCATATTTACCGGTCGTTTACACACATCTGTCATTTTTTATGGCAAAAAAATATCACCTTATAGCATAGAATAAGTAATATACGTATAGAACGGCAACTCTCCGCTCCCCACCAGGGGCTGAGCTAGGTTTACCTCACCCCCTTCGGTCTTACTTTAGTCTTCAATAGTATGGGCGTCACACGTCACACACATATGCCTGTGTACGATAACGTAAATGTGTAGTGTCTGGGTTTTTTTGACGTAACTTATTGTAGATTTGCCGCAGATGGCATTAACTACTTGGCTGGACAGATGGGGAGCGTTTTTTTATTACTATGAAGCCGCCCAAGACCCCTGACATGGCTCATGTAACGACTACGTACTTACATCAGTAAATAGTAACCGGGACCAACGGCTTAACGTGCCTTCCGAAACACGGATCACCTTACTTTCGGACAATCTGGTGTTCAGCCAGTAATGTGCTAACCAAACTAGGGACCACAAAGTATTTTTTGTGATATGTCCCCACGGTGAATCGAACTCGGGACCTCCGGATCGTGAGCCCGACGCTCAACAACTGGACCACGAAGGTCGTTATACGAAAATGTTACATTGACCTTCAACAAGTTTATCCATGATGATTACGTTGGATAAATGATTGTGATTGTGATACATGAGTGTGATGGGTTGAAAATCAGTGTTGCCCTCTGGGTAAATTTTCACTGAACCCTGGCCTTTTTTGGTGAACTGCGGCACCCATATACCTTTATGTTGTCCAACTAAATATTAATGTCAATGTGTGTATAATTTAATGTTGTAAATGGCCCCGATTCCTGCAGACACCGCCTAATTATATTTTAAGTTATATCCGTAATTTTCATATCCGTCGAAAAGGAAAGGGACGGATGATTCACAGCTCTTAATTTTAGGAAGAATGAGTAAATGAATGAATAACCGGGGCGAATCAAAAGGTACGTCCCTGGTATGCAATCCGTTTGACGTGCTGTCTACTTAACTGTGTCGGGTTATTGATGGATGTAAAATTTTTAGATGGTTGGTTTAGATTTGTGCTTAAAATTGACGTGTGTTCCATAAATTTTATGCTTGTCGATTACCCGTCCCTTTCCTTTTCGGCGGATAAGAAAATGACAGATATAACTTAAAATAAAATTAGATGGTATTTACAGGAATTAGCACCAATGTATATGTGTGTCGTAGATTTTACCTGAATAAACTTTTATTATTATTATTATTTTGATTTCTGAAAGCCGTCAAATTTGCATAAGAATGCAGGACTCCGCGCCGCATTCGGCGCACCTCTGCATTGCAGAGAACCTCTAATGTTCCCTCATACTCCTCTCCCCAACCATCCATCTATATTGCACTTCCAAATTGCTCAAGTTTTAATATTAAGCAGCTGGATATACAGAATATTCTTACTTAAACAAAATGAAGTTTAGTAAATTCAGTTGAATATGGCCTCCGTGGTCCAGTGGTTGAGCGCTGTGCTCCGGAGGTCCCGGGTTCGAATCCCGGTGGGGACAAATCACAAAAATCACTTTGTGATCCCTAGTTTGGTTAGAACATTACGGGCTGATCACCTGATTGTCCAAAAGTAAGATGATCCGCGCTTCGGAAGGCACGTTAAGCCGTTGGTCCCGGTTATTACTTACTGATGTAAGTACGTAGTCGTTACATGAGTCATGTCAGGGGCTTTTAGCGGCTCAGTAATAACCGTGACAGCAGGGTTGATGGGGTTGGTAGGCCGTATGACGTATTTTGAGAAAAAAGTAACAATGAATAGGTAAGTATATCAAAAGATTACGACGCTTTATCTTATATTTAGACTTATAAACATAGCCAAGTAAATTGTCTATCATACACGATCATATGACTTGGTCTACAAGTAATATTTTCTTCCATAAATCCAGTCATATTTTAGAACAGTATGCCGGTCTTCCCCACATTGAGTAAACACCTAAAATCAGTAAGTTGATTATAGTCGCAAAATGTGATGTAATCTAAAATTACAATTAGCCAAAAAAACGTATAATATTCTCGAAATTCAGCTCGTGTGTTGTGTTATTTTCGAATACAAATGCGAGGTCAATCCGTTTAGGTACCAAGCACGATAATCTTATAACTCTATTTGTTTCGCCAATCCCATTGTAGTCACAGCATCAATGATAACGTAGTCACGACCTAAACGCCATAAGCGACCGTCGCATGCGCATCAAAACAGCGGACGAGTGCGCGCGCACTTGCACCCGCGCCGTGCGTTCACCTCGTCATAGTGTACAGATATCAGTAGGTTAGCAAGCGATTGGACAACGCACGTACATATGAAATTAAATTATGAGCGCTTAGACCTTGGGGGTTAAAATGGCCGCATTGAAACAATTCATCTAAATGCGCAATGCACACAAAATGTGATTTACGACTATCAAAACGAAAACTTGGTTTCACCTTTTCACCATAAGGCGACGTACTCGTATGTACGTAGTTCTTGTGACTTTTAGTCCTGCCTATCCTAATAGGCATTACAGAAACACTAATGGGTTCGGTTCTACTTCTTCTATCGTGTGGCTTGTGACGTGCATTACCAACCTCATCAACCCTGGTGTCAGGGTTATTATTGAGCCGCCATACGCCACTGACATGGCTCATGTAACGACTACTTACTTACATCAGTAAGTTAAGTAGTAACCGGGACCAACGACTTGACGTGCCGTCAGCTCTACTGATACCCAGGTCTCACACACAGAGATGTTGTTGTGCTCTGCTTTGTGTGTAGAAGGCGGTAAATAATACGGCGACTACGTCATTATTATCAATTAGGCTCACCTCCCACACAAAAATTACACGTTTCTTGCAGTCGATCGTAGAAGAAGAGAGAAAGTATTGCCATTTTATACATTAAAAAGTAAAAAAATATAATTTGTTGGATGTTGCCAACACCAGGAGTGTAACCACTGTTTTCTGTTTGCTATGGCGTCGTGCGCATGACTACCACAATATTACTGTAGATTGTAGAATCAAAACAAGTTCCATGTTTACGATATGTATACCTACTTCGCAAATATGAATACACTATGTTTATAAATTTTAGTTTATAGAGTGATATGTAGATGGCCGTTAGGGAAAAAAATACTTATAAGTAAATACTGCGCAGATTATTATGATATACTCGATTTCCGCCCGCGACTTTTCATTCTCTTAGAGAGTGATTATCAGGATTCAACTATCCTCTCTTTTCTAAGTCTCAAACTATCTCTATACCTCTTAAGTCAGTTCAGCAGTTTGAACGTAAAAAAGGTAACAGACGGACAGAGTTACTTTAGCATTTATTATTCAGTATGGATTACATTATAAATATTTAAATAAATATAAATGACGCAGAATCGTGATCAGGAAATAAACAGTCCGTGCGCTCTGCTCCTTAATCATTAGCGGATTACGGCAATTTAGACTAAACGCCGAACTTCGATTTCTTAGCCGGTGCCGATTTAGTGTCAAAAGTACTGAAATCATTCGTTCAATCGGCTTGCCGAACTACATGTGACGTCACGAATCGGGGATCGCCATCTTGGCTGCTTACGCGGTGCGACAGTAACGATTACTCACTTACATCACTAAATAGTAACCGGGACCAACGGCTTAACGCTTCCGAAGCACGGCTCATCTTACTTTGGAACAATCAGGTGATCAGCCTGTACGTAATGTCCTAACCAAATTAAACCGTTCTATAAACAGTAGATAGATAAGCAGCAGCCTCCGTGGTCAAGTCGTTACAGCATTTGTCTTACAATCTGGAGGTCCGGGTTCGATTCCCGATGAGGACAATGTCTAAAATAACTTTTTGAATCACGCTGGTTGTCTGAAAAAGGAAGATGATTCCGTGCTTCAGAAGGCACGTTAAACTGTTGTACCCGGGTTACTAGCCCAAATGCCTCCACCAACCCGCGTGGCGGAGTATGCCCGCTGCCAGCAGTGGGACGTATACAAGCTGTTTATGTAAGCAGGAGATTTTATTATTTATTCTAAGGCATTACGTAGGCATATCCAAATGCCGGAAAATGCACACGCCTGAATAAATAACTCGCTAAAACGGACCACGTAATGTTCAGAACTTCTCGTTACACGTACAAATAGGGAAATGATCTGATCAATATTTGAACACGATTTGGCTGTTGCGCGCCTCTGGGTATTTGCAGGATCTCTCTCTCTTTATTTAAGAGCTGCGCTCTTGTCGGTGGAGTATCGCCATTCCTCTCTTCTTCCCGCCAAATCCTTAACCTCCTGATACGACACGATCTGGGGCCTGTTTAATAAAACTTACAATTGTAAATTACAACGACAATTTGATGTTCATTACGTAGCTAATATCAAACTGCAAAATATTCGTGATCACACACTCCGCAATGTACCTTCTCTTTTATTTGTTTCATAAATGTTCTCCTTGGTCTACGCCTTCCTCTCTTCCCTTCTTTTTCCTTCTATGATGTTTGCATTTGCAGGATATAGACCCAAAATAAAAAGCTTCTCTTTCGTTGAAGGAAAAACGGATGCTGTTCGTAATCCCCGATTCTGTGGCCTTACCAGGTTGTGAGGTGGATGACCAACCTTATCAACCCTGGTGATTTCATCATGGGCCTACGGTGGTTCTATAATAACATCATGGTTATTGGTGATCATCATCAGCCCATAGCCCATAATCTTCTTCTCTCGTGATAGTGTTACGTTGAGTAACATAAACATACTCCACCAACCCGCAGTGGAGCAGCGTGGTGGAATATGTTCCATACCTCCTCCGGGAATCCGGGATTTGTGGCCGGTTAATGGCAATAGGCTCGCCCCATATTACATGGCAAGGAATGGGTGTACTATAGACCAGCGATGTTAGGGAGCTCCGTAACCGTAACCGAAACTTTCGGATATCCGAAATAAAAGTTTCGGATAATATCGGATAGGGGCGGAGCCTAATTGAGACTCGTTATGGCAAGTTGTTTTGATCGGCTGGCCGCTGCCAGTGCAGACACACACGCCTCGCGCTTTGTTTGTTTTTCTTCTTTTGTCGTCATAAAATAATACGTATACTATAACTTGTCATTATGAATAAAACCACTTTATTACCTATTTGTATTTTACTTTTGAAATTTCTTAAATCCGTTTCCAATCCGTATCCGAAATTTCATATCCACAACATCTCTGCCTCTCCCTTCGGGGATCAAGGCGTGGTGCTTTGTGTTATTATAATTTGTGTTTATGATGGACGGTGATTCATGTTTGCAAGTCGGCCATTGATAAATTGGTTACGTGCTGTCGGAGCGCTAAGAATAGGAGACCTAGGCTGGGTATTGTGGGACTAGCGATAGTTAGACTTCAGGTTATCTAGGTAGGGTTGCCACTTTTTTAAAAGAGAGTTTATAATTTGTGTTTTTGTATGAAAAAATCAGGAACACTTTATTCTACGAATGGTCGCTATCTGTCCATTGAGAAATCAACCCTTACTAATATACTCATAATATGCCAATAATAACCCTAACACCAGGGTTCACCTACCTAACCTCACAACTCACACGATAAAAAAAGAAGAAGAATATACTTTTCGGAAAAGAATATGGACAGAGTAGTTTTAATTAACCCTTGGGTTTTGGATTGCTTTTTCCATAAACATTGTTAACTTATTTATTTATTTAAATAACCGCTTAAGTGCATGTGTACTTAATCAGTTACCGCCTTCAAATTCGAATATTACGTCGCGTCGTTTCTAAAATGCAGATTTGATTGAGGTCAGACGCCAATCTATTTTGCGTCGCCAAAGGGTAACTATACCAGTCACTGACTATTATACATTATTTTATATTAGTTAGAACAATAAGTGATTGTGTTGCTTGATTCTATGTAAGTCCCTGTTATGCCTGTTGCAAGCCAACTCGGGAAAGCAGAACATTTTTTCTTTCTCTGTTTTCTTATATTCCTAATGTAAACTGCCTTCAAAAGGCCACATCGAAGCAATTCATCTAAATAAACAATATTGAAATTTGACATTTGCGCATACAAAAGTAAGTGCGCAATTCAAACAAATGCAAAAATAGCATATTGCTCGTTTAGATGAATTGCTTCGATGTGGTCTTTTTAACCCCCAGTAATCATCATCATCACCTCCTCCGTTATCCCGTTATTCACAGGGTCCGCTTACCTGAGGTGAAGATTTGACAGGTCCGATTTTTTACAAAAGCCTACCCATCTTCAAAAGTCTCATCTTCCAACACGCGAAGGGTAAACCAGCCCAATACAAGTTAGGTCATATCCCTTCAAAACGCATTTCAGACACACCAAAGACTAACTGAAGGTATTGAATGCTGATTCAGTAGAAATTGTGAGTCAGTATTTAGAACACTTGTATCCTGTTAGACAGGTCGATGAATTGATAACATCATCGGAAAAATAAACATGAATGAACCTAGTATTTCATCATCAACCAGAAAGTTCTTAGAACATGGCTACATCACGGTGATCAAATTAAAATAAAAAAGTTTATTTGCGTTCCACATGTTAGGAGGTTGGTAACTTGGTAACATAAGATGAGTTACACATATGGACCCGGATTGGGTACAGCAATTTTAAAAGAGAGTTACAATTATTTTTTTTTTACTTAAATATAATAAATAAGAATAAGTAGATAGTGGTGCTGATTCCTGCACCCACCATCTAATTTTATTTTAAGTTATACCAGTCATTTTCTTATCCGCCGAAAAGGAAAGGGACGGGTAATCGACAAGCATAATATTTATGAACACACGTCAATTTTAAGCACAATTTCAAAACAACCCCATACAAATTTTACATTGGCCAATAACCCGACAGAATTAAGTTGACAGCACACGTGAAACGGTTTGCACACTAGCGTGATACCTACTAGATTCGTCTAGGTTATTCATACATTTACTCATTTTTCATAAAATTAACAGCTGTCAATCATCCGTCCCTTTCCTTTTCGGTGGATAAGAAAATTACACGTAGAACTTAAATTATACTTATTAGCGTTTCTTCAGGAATCAGGGCCATTGACTAAAATCGCGTTCTTAAAAACATGAAACAAGAAAATATTTCACGGAAATTTTTCCGAATAGTGATGTGGAGGGCAGCCTCGGTCGTATGCCGTGGTAATCGATTTCTTAGGACAGATATTCAGGATAAACATATAAATAATTTGGGATTTTTTTTAGGATTTTTTTTCCACGCGGAATATTTTATTTTTGCCTGCCATACGTAATAGTAATAATAAGACAGATTGATATTTTTTCGAACCAAAAGATACATTTGTTTCAAACAGAATAAAAACTAACAAAAATCAAATACAACAATCGAATAAACGCACAAAACCGACACACCCACCTGACCTTCGGATGTAAATGAGTTAATTAACAATCATTAACAAATGCGCGCGAATTGTGTAACCATTACTGCTAGCTAGCCAAATGTCAGGAGTCAAGATTACCGTCGTATGTCGACTTACAGGGCCTTAATGCGCAACGTGATAAAATTATTGAACGAGTCGATAAAAAAATGATTTTATTATCAGAAATAATATAAAAAGAAAGAAGGCATATGTTCTTCAATCGTGTGTCAACAACCCTGGTGTCAGAAATGAAATGAAATGAAATTTATTCGCTCTAGAGTGGTACAAAAGATCTTAAATATATCTCTCTTATTTCTTTTTATTTTGGTGCAATTTTTATTTTTATTTTATTTTATTTTTCTTTATTTGGGATAACAACAGCATAATTTATTTTAGGTACAATCAGTAGATTACAGTTATTTGCCAAAAAAGTTATCCACTTAAAAAACAAACATGAATGAGAGCAGCAGCGTTACAGTTACAACATGTTTTGATGCTTATACAAGAGAACGTTTTATTTAATGTTAATAGTTATATATATATAATACCAATATATACGGAATGATACAGAAGTTATATACAGAATGTATATATAAATAACAGAATTTATATAGTTGTGAATAGATATTATGATACAATCATATATATTATGGTATAACGATAAACGTACATGTATATAATAGGTTAATTAGCAAAGTTGTGAGTGTGAAACAGAAACCACGCTAGTTCTTATGGAAACATAGTGATAAACAGTAGTTCATACATTCAAACACGATGCAGATTGAAACTGTTAAGAATCACGACATAATACGGTAGACGCGGTGTGTGTGTTGAGTGAGGTCGTGTGTGTATGTGTGTGTGTGTGTTTGTGTTGAGCTCAGCCCTACGACAGCATAGTCTTGGGATCGTTTAAGAATAAACACTGTGCACAACACTGTTTGTATATATATACGCATACAATGCATGTTTGAAATTGCTAGTCAGCAACCTGCGGTATTTTAGAAGTTATAATTTAATGAATTAACTAAAATATTTTTTTTTTATTTTAAGCTTGAATGTATTTTTTGTACCTACAAATGGATCAATGCAGTCAAACCTATCATTATATATGCGAACGAGACGAGTCAGTACAGAATTCATACCATATTTAGTTTTATGTAGACGAGGGCATAATAAATTTGTGTGACGCGTGCGTCGCGTCGGTGCACTGAGAGATAAGCCCGAGAGGAGGTCGGAGCAATTCAGACGGCCGCGCAAAATATCGAACAAAAAACCCATATCTAATAAATGTCGTCTCTCTTCAAGAGTTAAAATATTATAGGTTCGGCAGTTTTCAGAGTAAGATAAGGAAGATGTGTTTATTCCTTTGAATTTGAAGTTTAGATATGACAAAAACTTCTTTTGAATCCGTTCGATACGATTTACGTGAGTAGCGTAGCAAGGTGACCAGATTGTGCTAGCATATTCCAAGATACACCTGACATAAGCATAATATACTACTTTAAAGCTTATAATATGTTTAAATGGTTTACATGTCCTCATAACGAACCCTAGACTACGGAATGCACGACTTACTATATGGTCGATGTGATTGGTCATTGTCATTTTAGAATCCAGAATAACTCCCAAGTCGCGCACCAAGTCAGTCCTCTCCAAAACAACGCCATTAAAATTATACGGATATTTAATAATATTATTTCGTTTACGCGTGAATGTAATGCATTGGCTTTTATTAATGCTAATGGTTATATTATTTTGTTTGTAATAGTTAAAAAGATTGTTTAGATCTGATTGTAGTGAATGACAATCGTTGAGAGATTTGATAGCCATAAAAACTTTTTTATCGTCAGCGTATAAAAGATGCTTAGCGTTGTCAAAGCACTTAAATATATCATAGATATAGGCGTTGTAGAACAGAGGACCGAGATGGGAACCCTGAGGGACCCCGGAGGGGATGGAAACAAAATCTGACCTATAACCTCCAAGTATGACGGACTGTGAACGATTTGTGAGATAAGAGGTTACCCATCTTAGTAAGTCACCATGAATTCCAAGTGCATTCAACTTACTTAAAAGTATGTTGTGGTCCACACGGTCGAAAGCTTTTTCGAAATCCGTGTAGACCACATCAACTTGCCCTCCGTTCTCCATTTGTGAAATAACAAAATCAGTGAAACAAGCCAGGTTCGAGATCGTAGAACGTCCTCTCAAAAATCCGTGTTGCATGTCAGATATGCCCATGGATATAAGCGGGTACATGCAGTTATAAATAAATTTCTCAAACAATTTAGCTAAGGTATTCAAAATAGAAATTGGTCGATAATTTTCAATCATAGTTTTTGAACCTTTTTTGTGTAATGGAATGATGTGAGCTTTTTTCCAAATTATTGGAAAGATACAATCCTTGAGAGAACGTCGAAATAGAATGGTAATCGGTCGGGCAAGGGATCCCGCACATTGAACTAGAAAAAATGGTGGAACACGGTCGCAACCAGGTCCCTTAGACTTATCCAAACAAAGTAATAATTTTAAAACCTCTTTCTCACTCACGTCAATACGAGACAACACTTCATTGTTTGAATATTGAAATATATCATTATTCGGAGAATTACAAGAAGTGGAGGGACTTACAAACACGCTTTCAAAGAATTTATTAAATGCAGTACAAATAGGTTGTGCGTCAGTATATTTATCATTACCAAGAGTGAAATGTCTGGGGTAAGATGACCCACCTCTTTTAGATTTAACGTATTTCCAAAAAGTTTTAGGTGAAAATTTGATTAGATTTTCAGTATTATTAGTAAATCGTTGGAAGCATTGCTCCTGCGCTCGGTGCTGGCGCGTCCTTAAAATAGAGAATGTGTCCCGATCCCTAGGATTATTCCATTTTTTCCACCTATGATGAAATTTCTTTTTTTCATGAATTATTTTGATTAAAGAAGAGCTATACCAGATCGGGTAGCAATTGTTACGGGTCGATATAGGGACAAAGCGAGCAAAACAAGTGTACAGCCTTTCATAAAAAGCATCTACAGCATTATCCACGGAATCAGTATTTAACACTTCCTCCCAATTTATTTCTTTTAAGTATTGATTGACTGAATCGTAATCACACCTATAAAAATTGTAGTGAGGTAGTGGTTTTTCTTTGAGAGATTTAAATTGCAGATTTAAAAAATATATATATAAAGGCGGATGTAAGTCATCTAATTTGGATAAAGGTGAGGTTTCATTTACAGACAAATCCAAATTACTAAAACACAGGTCTAGAATATTATCGCAACGGTTAGGTATTAAATTATATTGAGATAAACCTATATAGTACAACTCATCAACGAAATTTAAGGATGCGACTTGTGCCTCTGTAGTACCTATGTGTTGTACCGAGTAACTATCAGCATACCATCGGATGTATACTAAGTTGAAATCTCCTAGAAGTAAGTAATTGTCAGCTGGGTTTAATTCGTAAAATCTCTTTACACTATTTAAAATATACCCTAACCGGGATGCCATTAAGTTATCCTCCGGTGGCAAGTATAATAAAATAATGTTGAGGTCTACATTTGTTCCCAGTTTCCCCCCCGGAATAGTCACGCAGATTGACTCAATTTCGTCGCACGACCACTCATACCTTACAAAAGCGCACAGTTCGCGTAATACACACATTAATACTCCACCACCTGTTTTCTTTTGAGTAGAAAGTAAATCGCGGTCGGAACGAAATATGTTATATCTAGGATCGCAAAACTCCGAGTCCAATATATCAGATTGGAACCATGTTTCAGTTATACATATTATTTCATAGTCACACGATAGAATGTTATTATAAAGCGGTAGGCATTTAGTCCGGAGACCGCGAACATTCTGGTAAAAGATATTTAGATTCGATCCACAAATTCTGTTTCGATTAGCCATTACATATTAAGTAGATAAAATTACGATGTATTATTACGCAAACATAGCGAGGCCCCTGACTACACACTCTGAAATTATATACACTTCTCATCAAAAAAATCGAAACACTTCCGTTTTCATTGTTTCTGTCCGAATTTAACACAAAAAAGAATTCATACGATGAAAAAAAATACATAAATGTATAGCTGGCAGTTTGGCCATTACAGTAATAAGCGAAAATTCTAAATTCAAAATTAGAATTTCATTTGTTTATCTTATAAACGAAATGAATCACTGTTTTGAGACAAATGTGTGTTTAGGGTTGGAGTACATTTAGCGTTTAAAAACTAAAAATTGGCGCCTATCCTTAAACTTTTTGTTTTTTATTTCAATACTGTGACTTTGGGACGTCTGAAAAAAGGTTTTTTTCTAAAACGTATGGATACTTCGCCCACAGAAGCCGCCCAAGTTGTGGCATTGCTGGATTCTGGCCTTAGTCAGCGTGTTGTGGCTGCAAGACTGCATCTAAGCCTGTCATCTGTTCATAGAGTCTATAAACGTTATCGGGAGACTGGTTTGTTCACGCGCCGTTCAGGATCTGGCAGGAATCGGGTCACTTCTGAGCGAGATGATCGATTTATTGTAACAACTTCTTTAAGAAATCGACGCCTTAACGCTTTTCAACTGCAGCAGCGGCTTCGTGTTGTACGAAGGGTGGCTGTAAGTGACTCTACAATTAGAAGAAGGTTGAAGGATCGTGGACTGGTACCGCATAAGCCAGCAAATGGGCCGAAATTAACTGCAGACCATCGAAGAGCGCGCCTTAACTTTGCACGTAAGCACCTAAATTGGTCATACCTACAGAACCGCCACCATAGCTGACCTTTTCTTCAATGCAGCATTGTGCATAGCGTTCTCCGTCTCTTCTGTAGACCTTGTTCCTTCCGTCGTTACCATACAGCATAATTTTACACTCATCAGAAAAGAGAACTTTGCTCCACTGTAGGTATGACCAATTTAGGTGCTCACGTGCAAAGTTAAGGCGCGCTCTTCGATGGTCTGCAGTTAATTTCGGCCCATTTGCTGGCTTATGCGGTACCAGTTCACGATCCTTCAACCTTCTTCTAATTGTAGAGTCACTTACAGCCACCCTTCGTACAACACGAAGCCGCTGCTGCAGTTGAAAAGCGTTAAGGCGTCGATTTCTTAAAGAAGTTGTTACAATAAATCGATCATCTCGCTCAGAAGTGACCCGATTCCTGCCAGATCCTGAACGGCGCGTGAACAAACCAGTCTCCCGATAACGTTTATAGACTCTATGAACAGATGACAGGCTTAGATGCAGTCTTGCAGCCACAACACGCTGACTAAGGCCAGAATCCAGCAATGCCACAACTTGGGCGGCTTCTGTGGGCGAAGTATCCATACGTTTTAGAAAAAAACCTTTTTTCAGACGTCCCAAAGTCACAGTATTGAAATAAAAAACAAAAAGTTTAAGAATAGGCGCCAATTTTTAGTTTTTAAACGCTAAATGTACTCCAACCCTAAACACACATTTGTCTCAAAACAGTGATTCATTTCGTTTATAAGATAAACAAATGAAATTCTAATTTTGAATTTAGAATTTTCGCTTATTACTGTAATGGCCAAACTGCCAGCTATACGTTTATGTATTTTTTTTCATCGTATGAATTCTTTTTTGTGTTAAATTCGGACAGAAACAATGAAAACGGAAGTGTTTCGATTTTTTTGATGAGAAGTGTATATGATTACAAACAAAAATACTTATAATACATTATTATATTATATAAAGCTACAAACCCATGTACTGACTGACTGACTCACTGACTCACTGACAGGGTTGTTCTCCCAGAAGGAGCGTCGGGGGGTAAAAATGATGTATGAGGGGTGTGATCAAGATCTTCCGGTGAGTATGGGAAAACTTCCAGATCTTGGAAAACTGCTCCGCATCAGGGAGACACCCTACCGTCTGGCAAAACTATCGCACCTGGAACGATTCTTTTTTCACGAAACCTATTAAAATCTTGGTCAAATTCTATCGTGGGTGAAAAAAAATCAAAATGGCGGATAAACAAGATGGCCGCCATACAAAATTTTATTTTTCCAGAAAATGACTTGGGGGTAAAAACTGTGTATGGGGATGTAATCTGAGTGTCTTGTCGAGAACGGAAAATGTTCTCAATCTTGAAAAACTGCTCCGCATCAGGGAGACACCCTACGGCCTGGTGAAACTATCGCACGTGGAACTTTTTAGTTTTCACGATACCTATTTAAATCTTGGTCAAATTTAATTGCCGGTGAAAAAAAATCAAAATGGCGGAAAATCAAGATGGCCGCCATACAAATTTTTCGTTTTTCCTGAAAATGCCTCGGGGTGAATGTGATGTAAGAGGGATGAGATCAAAATGTCATATTGAGTATGGAAATACTTCCCGACCTTCAAAAACTGCTCCTCATCAGGGCGGCACCCTACGGCCTGGGAAAACTATCGTACCTGGAACGATTCTTTTTTCACCAAACCTAATAAAATCTTGGTCAAATTTTATCGCCGGTAAAAAAAAAATCAAAATGGCCGAAAAACAAGATGGCCGCCATACAAATTTTTGTTTTTCCAGAACATGTCTCGGGTGTAAAAATGATGTATAGGGGTGTTATGGGAACGTCATCTTGGAAAACTGCTCCGCATAGCACCTAGAACTTTTTTGATTTCACGAGACCTATTCAAGTCTTGGTCAAATTCTATCGCGGTAAAAAAATGGCGGGAAAACAAGACACGCGAGCAGCTTGCTGCGAGCGAACCACGCGACATCTAGTTATTATATTATATATAGCTGCAAACCCACTGACTGACTGACTGACTCACTGACTCACTGACAGGGTTGTTCTCCCAGAAGGAGCGTCGGAGGGTGAAAATGATGTATGGGGGGTGTGATCGGGACCTCCCGGTGAGTATGGGAAAACTTCCAGATCTTGGAAAACTGCTCCGCATCAGGGAGACACCCTACAGTCTGGCGCAACTATGAGACCTGGATCAATTTTTTTTTCGCAAAACCTATTTAAATCTTGGTCAAATCCAATCGCCGGTGAAAAAAAAACAAAATGGCGGAAGAACAAGATGGCCGCCATACAAAATTTTATTTTTCCGGAAAATGTCTCGTGGGTAAAAACTGTGTATGGGGGTGTAATCGGAACATATTGTTGAGTATGGAAATACTTCTCGATCTTGAAAACCTGCTCCGCATCAGGGAGACACCCTACGGCCTGGCTAACCTATCGCACCTGGAACAATGATTTTTTCGCACAACGTATTTAAATCTTAGTCAAATCCAATCGCCGGTGAAAAAAACCAAAATGGCGGAAAAACAAGATGGCCGCCATACAAAATTTTGTTTTTTTCAGAAAAATGTCTTAGAGGTAAAAACAATGTATGGAGGTGTAATCGGAATGTCATGTTGAGTATGGAAGTACTTCTCGATCTTTGAAATCTGCTCCGCATCAGGGAGACACCCTACGGCCTGGCAAAACTATCGCACCTGGGAAATTTTTGATTTCACGAAGCCTATTAAGGTCTTGGTCAAATTTTATCGCCAGTGAAAAAAAAAAAACAAAATGGCCGAAAAACAAGATGGCCGCCATACAAATTTTTGTTTTTCCAGAAAATGTCTCAGAGGTAAAAATGATGTTTTGGGGTGTGATCGGAACGTCATCTTGGAAAACTGCTCCGCATCAGGGGTCACCCTACGGCCTGGCAAAACCATAGCACCTAGAACTTTTTTGATTTGACGAGACCTATTTTAGTCTTGGTCAAATTCTATCGCGGTAAAAAAATGGCGGGAAAACAAGACACGCGAGCAGCTTGCTGCGAGCGAACCACGCGACATCTAGTTATATTATATATAGCTACAAACCCATGTACTGACTGACTCACTGACTCACTGACTCACTGACAGGGTTGTTCTCCCAGAAGGAGCCTCGGGGGGTAAAAATGATGTATGGGGGGTGTGATCGGGACCTCCCGGTGAGTATGGGAAAACTTCCAGATCTTGGAAAACTGCTCCGCATCAGGGAGACACCCTACAGTCTGGCGCAACTATTAGACCTGGATCAATTTTTTTTTCGCAAAACCTATTTAAATCTTGGTCAAATCCTATGGCCGGTGAAAAAAAATCAAAATGGCGGAAAAACAAGATGGCCGCCATACAAAATTTTGTTTTTCCAGAAAATGTCTCGTTGGTAAAAAATGTGTATGGGGTTGTAATCGGAACATCCCGTAGACTATGGAAATTTTTCTCGATTTTGAAAAACTGCTCCGCATCAGGGAGACACCCTACGGCCTGGCAAAACTATAGCACCTAGAACTTTTTGGTTTTCACAAGACATATTTAAACCTTGGTCAAATTCAATTGGCAGTGAAAAAAAATCTAAATGGCGGAAAAACAAGATGGCCGCCATACAAAATTTTCGTTTTTCTCGAAAATGCCTCGGGGTGAATGTGATGTAAGAGGGATGAGATCAAAATGTCATATTGAGTATGGAAATACTTCCCGACCTTCAAAAACTGCTCCTCATCAGGGCGGCACCCTACGGCCTGGGAAAACTATCGCACCTGAAACGATTCTTTTTTCACCAAACCTAATAAAATCTTGGTCAAATTTTATCGCCGGTAAAAAAAAATCAAAATGGCCGAAAAACAAGATGGCCGCCACACAAATTTTTGTTTTTCCAGAAAATGTCTCAGAGGTAAAAATGATGTATTGGGGTGTGATCGGAACGTCATCTTCAAAAACTGCTCCGCATTAGGGAGACACCCTACGGCCTGGCAAAACTATAGCACCTAGAACTTTTTTGATTTCACGAGACCTATTTAAGTCTTGGTCAAATTCTATCGCGGTAAAAAAAATGGCGGGAAAACAAAATACGCGAGCAGCTTGCTGCGAGCGAACCACGCGACATCTAGTTATACTATATATAGCTACAAACCCATTGACTGACTGACTGACTCACTGACTGACTGACAGGGTTGTTCTCCCAGAAGGAGCCTCGGGGGGTGAAAATGATGTATGGGGGATGTGATCCAAATCTTCCGGTGAGTATGGGAAAACTTCCAGATCTTGGAAAACTGCTCCGCATCAGGGAGAGACCCTACGGTCTGGCGCAACTATTATACCTGGATCAAATTTTTTTCCGCAAAACCTATTTAAATCTTGGTCAAATCCAATCGCCGTTGAAAAAAAATCAAAATGGCGGAAAAACAAGATGGCCGCCATACAAAATTTTGTTTTTTCAGAAAATGCATCGGGAGTAAAAACTGTGTATGGGGATGTAATCGGAACGTCTTGTGGAGTATGAAAACACTTCACTATCTTCAAAATATGCTCCGCATCAGGGAGACACCCTACGGCCTGGCAAAACTATAAAACCTGGAGCAATTTTTCTTTCGCGAAACATATTTAAATCTTGGTCAAATCTAATCCCTGGTGAAAAAAAACCAAAATGGCGGAAAAACAAGATGGCCGCCATACAAAATTTTCGTTTTTCCTGAAAATGCCTCGAGGGTAAAAATGATGTATAGGGATGTGATCGGATCGTCATGTTGAGTATTTCAATACTGCTCGATCTTGAAAAACTGCTCCGCATCAGGGAGACACCCTACGGCCTGGCAAAACTATAAAACCTAGAGCAATATTTTTTTCACGAAACCTATTTAAATCTTGGTCAAATTCAATCCCCTGTGAAAAAAAACCAAAATGGCGGAAAAACAAGATGGCCGCCATACGAAATTTTCGTTTTTCCCGAAAATGCCTCGGGGGTAAAAATGATGTATGAGGAATGTGATCGAAACATCATGTTGAGTATGGAAATACTTTTCGATCTTCGAAAGCTGCTCCGCATCAGGGAGACACCCTACAGCCTGGCGAAACTATCGCACCTGGAACTTTTTTGTTTTCACGAGACCTATTGAAGTCTTGGTCAAATTCTATCGCCGTTGAAAAAAAATCAAAATGGCGGAAAAACAAGATGGCCGCCATACAAAATTTTGTTTTTTCAGAAAATGCATCGGGAGTAAAAACTGTGTATGGGGATGTAATCGGAACGTCTTGTGGAGTATGAAAACACTTCACTATCTTCAAAATATGCTCCGCATCAGGGAGACACCCTACGGCCTGGCAAAACTATAAAACCTGGAGCAATTTTTCTTTCGCGAAACATATTTAAATCTTGGTCAAATCTAATCCCTGGTGAAAAAAAACCAAAATGGCGGAAAAACAAGATGGCCGCCATACAAAATTTTCGTTTTTCCTGAAAATGCCTCGAGGGTAAAAATGATGTATAGGGATGTGATCGGATCGTCATGTTGAGTATTTCAATACTGCTCGATCTTGAAAAACTGCTCCGCATCAGGGAGACACCCTACGGCCTGGCAAAACTATAAAACCTAGAGCAATATTTTTTTCACGAAACCTATTTAAATCTTGGTCAAATTCAATCCCCTGTGAAAAAAAACCAAAATGGCGGAAAAACAAGATGGCCGCCATACGAAATTTTCGTTTTTCCCGAAAATGCCTCGGGGGTAAAAATGATGTATGAGGAATGTGATCGAAACATCATGTTGAGTATGGAAATACTTTTCGATCTTCGAAAGCTGCTCCGCATCAGGGAGACACCCTACAGCCTGGCGAAACTATCGCACCTGGAACTTTTTTGTTTTCACGAGACCTATTGAAGTCTTGGTCAAATTCTATCGCGGTAAAAAAGTGGCGGGAAAACAAGACACGCGAGCAGCTTGCTGCGAGCGAACCACGCGACATCTAGTATTATTATATCTATACAATAAAATAATACATATATATTATATATACTTAATAAACGTAATATATATATATATTTAATAAAGTAATATTGAAAATAACGTAAGAAAGTGTAATGAACACTACCAAAAATAATAGAATGCAGTATTGCTTATCAGGCATCGATCTATCGCGAACACAAAGTAAACAAGTAATATTATGTACGAAAATGTTGTAGCGGTAAGCTGATAACAAGTCAATTAACACTAATAATACATAAGACACCGAGAGTCACGATATTTTGTTTAGATCATTAGTAGAACGGATCAAAAATAATGGGGAATTGTCATTTCTTCTGGCGAAAATCTTTCCATCACGGACCCACACATAATTGAAATCGGTCGCTGCCTTTTTCTTCCTACGAGCCTGTAGGTACAAGAGCTTGTTTGCCGGCGTCAGATGTTCGTTGACGTATATCTGTTTAGCCCCGCCCGGTGCGGTAATACCTATATCCAACGTTGTGATTTTTTTCTTCGAGCGCGCCGCAGAGATGATGGAGTCACGGAGTAGACGAGTCTTCATCTTGACGATTATAGTTTTCGGATCACTTGAGTATTTTTTATGCAGTTGAATGCGAGATATGTACTCAATATCCTGCGGTGTGATGGCAACTCCCAAAAATGTAGAAATATTTATAATGTAGTTGGATAAGTTTTCATTTGTTTTGTCGGGAATGCCAGTGACCTCAAGGTTCTGAAGACGGTCACGCTGCATTAGGTTATTAAGGTCAATTTGTAAGTTTACTATCTGTTCGTTCAAGCTGGATATGTTCGAAGAATTGGATTGACAGTTCTCTTCAATGACACCAGTGCGTAGAACAAGGGTTTCGTGATCAGCAGCTAGATTATTTTGCCTCTCAGTAACCATCTTAAGCTCTGATTTTATATAATCGAGATCTCCCTTTATATCTGCTTTAAGTGAGTCATGAAGATTTGATATTTTAGTCTCGACCGAAGATGTAAGCTCATCCTTGAACGTTTTGAGTTCAGCAGAAATCCCGCTGGTATACTTTGCTAGGAGACTATCCATGTCTTCCTCTTCACGGCCTCTTTTGAACATTCGACGCTGATTATTAACATAGTCCGTGTTTGGAGTAGTATTCAGATCCGGAGTCGAGCTAGACTTGCCTGGAGAACAAGTTACTTCCATAATTGCAGGTAGATATAATTTGTGGTACCTATTGCAATTATAACGTTATCAGAACGGCTACCTTCACAAACAACAACACGACGCGTGACGACACGGGCGAGTTTGACAGCTCGCGGAAAGGATCAGCGACGCGAGACAAGGACGTCCTGTGCCCGTGAGCGAGAAGAAGTATTTATCACTGCTTGTATAGTACAAGGGAAATAGCACCTAATAACTTTGCACTATGGTTTAAAGTAGGTTGAAAATAAAGTTAAATATTTTTAAAAATATCTTGATACGAACTGCAACACGTCTGCTCTCAACGAGTGCCGCGGCGGAAAAAAAAGTGTATTGTATTGTAAAAAAGTGTATTGTAAAAAGTGTATTTGTATTGTATTGTAAATATACATTATATCAATAAAAGTCCATCACTCAACCATACAGCGTGCGAATATTAATATTAAATAATTTATAATTAAAGGAACATTTATTCTTTAATAAATCTGTCTCAAAAAAATTAAATAACAATAGATATTTTAAATACACAAAAAACAATTAACCTTAATTAAAATAAACGGGTGTGACTTTAAATTTAAATATTCTTTCACTGAATAAAAGGTATGGTGAATAAGATTTTTTTTTTAATTTACTTTTAAATATTGTCAATGGCAGTATTGCAGAGTTACTATTGAGCCGCAAAAGTCCTCTGACATGGCTCGTGTGAAAACTACTCACTTCAGTAAGTAGTAACCGGGACCAACGGCCTTCCGTGCTTCCGTGCCTTCCGAAGCACGGATCATCCTTCTTTCGGAGAGAAACTAAGTGTGGAGACTTCAAAATACATAACATAAGCTCACGCCGTTATCTCAATTGGGGTAGTCAGAGGTACATATATCGCAAGGTGAAGTGAGTGCCAAACCAACGTGGTAGGCAGTGAGCCGTATAGCCGTCTATAATGGTCGAGCCAACTGTGAAACTGCACTTAAGATAAATTCATATCTCATTTCCTCTGTTAGCAGAGGTTGCTACCCACTGTGCTGTGTGGAGCAACCTCTGATCCCAAGACAATGTCGTAGGGCTAGCACACTCAGACGCGCGTACATGCTCTCTCTCTACTAACAATAACAATTATTTGTTACACCTACTTAGTGTCTTTTTGTTTATTTTAATTACTTACAACTTACAATACAAGAAATAAACATAAAATTGCTATTAAAAATTCTAGATTAAGTAAATTAAATTCATCTTTTTTGGGGTTATGTATACGTTTTTACAATAAAATACCAGATAATATTTTAAATTTGTCAGAAAATAAATTTAAAGCTCATGTGAAGCTTACTTTATGTAAAAAAGCTTATTATAAGATTAATGACTACCTAAATGATAAAAATGTCTGGAATTGAATGTGTTCCTCTAGTTATTAAATAACTTGTAATGTATATCCTCATTGGTTTTTAAAAGATGTATTGCTGTTGCAGTTTCTTGTCATTTCTTCTCCTCAGCCATAACACCTTGCGAAATGACGTAAATTCAAAAATGTTACATTGACCTTCAACAAGTGTATCTATGATAATTACGTTGAATAAATGATTCTGATTTCTAATTGTATAACCTCTGCTATGAAGGAGCGGAGTTTCCTGGCACAGGCATTACTATGCTTAATAGGAAACTCCAGCTACTAGTTCTAAATGTACACTATTGTTAATGCAAATAAAATATTTTTATTTATTTTTATTTTATCTCATTGGTACAAGTCCTGTACCGGGGTTCGAACGGCGCTCCCCGTTTGAGAAGCCAGCCGGTGTACCACAGGACCACAGTGCCGCTTATTAAAAATAAAAAAACGCGCGTCCTTGCTTGACAATGAACCTATTGCGACGCAAAAAAGAATTCGCGACAATGTTGTCAACAGACCTGTTGACTATGAAAATAGAATTTATAGACTGCGATAAAAATATCTTCCGTCGCAGTTTTATTTTGTCGTTTCCTTTCATATTCCTAGAAGGGGTTAGTGATGTCAGTTGAGCAGCATGGGGGAGTATGCTCCATACTCCATACCCCTCCGGTTGATTGAGGGGAGGTTTGTACCCATAGTGGGACGTATACGCTGTTTGTCTTCCAGAATTGGGTCGTGTACTAGGTTCAAGATAAATTGTGAAATCCTGAATTAAAGCACATAATAACGGGTTCTTACCGCGTTTAAATGGGGATATGAGACTCCCGATATTTCGACACTGTTGCAAGTGCCATGATCACGGGATGACTGATGAGATTGGACAGATATGTCTGCCCGTAGAAAATTATGGATCTACCTACTCCACTCCAATCTCATCAGTCATCCCGTGATCATGGCACTTGCAACAGTGTCGAAATATCGGGAGTCTCATATCCCCATTTAAACGCGGTAAGAACCCGTTATTATGTGCTTTAATTATGATAATGGTGCTAATTCCTGTAAATACCATCTAATTTTATTTTAAGTTATATCTGTCCTTTTCTTATCCGCCGAAAAGGAAAGGGACGGGTAATCGACAAGCATAAAATTTATGGAACACACGTCAATTTTAAGCACAAATCTAAACCAACCGTCTAAAAATTTTACGTCAGTCAATAACCCGACACATTAATTTACTCATTCTTCCTAAAATTAAGAGCTGTGAATCATCCGTCCCTTTCCTTTTCGACGGATACGAAAATGACGGATATAACCTAAAATAAAATTAGGCGGTGTCTGCAGGAATCGGGGCCATTAACCGCGTAAACTTAAAACAATGTGAAATTCTGATTACTAAATAAAGACAGATCTAAAACTAACGGAAAAAAATATTGTCTTTTATCTATTTAACGTAATAATAAGTCCGATATTTTGACACGTTTTTCTAGACGTCACAGTGTGCCTGTCACACAAAGTCCATAGTAATTTCGAGTTTTAACGTTTAGTAAAAACTAAAAAGTAACTGATTTGGCTAGTTGGTATCTAGCCTATTACTGTGGATGTAAAATAATGGGGTAATTACCTTGTTCCAGGCGTGAACTGCATCATGTCTTCAACAGTGAGATACTGGTATGCAAGCTGGTGGGGCGCGCCGGTGAGCCAACTCCACCGACTGCTGTGGGGTTCCTTGTCCGAGATTCTCGCATCCAGCCACCTCGACTTCAAAGGGTGAGTTCATAACATAAGCTCACGAGAACATGTCAATCGGGATACTCAAATCAAAGGTCCATCCATCGCAAGACGAACTAAGTAACCACACTTCACCAAACTTACTGTTAGACCAGCGTGATAGGTCAAAAATGTTACATTGACCTTCAACAAGTTTATCCATGATAATTACGTTGAATAAAATTAAATGATTCTGATTTCTGGTGGTGAGCTGTATCGCCGTCTATAATAATACAATTAGAAAGAAAATAATTTATTTTAGAAATAAGTAGGTGGTACACAGAATGGAATAGTGAACAAAATAATGAATTTAAACCTTATCTCTAAAAAGGGACGTCAGCTCAGCAAGATGTTGTGACACTCCGACATTGAAGGAGCTGATTTGATCGCTGATTGCACAACGCTGATTATCAGCTGAAACCCAAATGAAAATTATACATACATAAATTCACGCCTATTTCCCACCAAGGTAAGCAGAGACTATAGAATTCCATTTGCTTCGATCTTGACACACTTCAATTATAATAATTATAGATTTTTTTTAATAATATGATTATAGAATAGGTATTATCATATCAACTTATTATAGTTTAGTTTTTCGGGGGTTTCTTAACGTGCCCTCCGAAGCACGGAATCATCTTACTTCTTCGGAAAATCGGGTGATTCAAGCCTGAAAAGTCCTTACCAAACAAAGGAAAGCCTCACGAATTGATTTCGACAATGTCCCCATCGGGAATCGAACCCTGACCTTCAGATAGTGAGCCTCACGCTCTAACCACTAGACCACGGAGGCTGTTGCTGCTGTGGAGGTCTAAATCAAAAATGTTAAATAAGTAATGTTAGATCTAGAAAAGAATCGAGCGACCTAATATCGACTGATACATCACTATGCTCACAGACGTCACAACACTAGCTTACGTACTTTGACAGATCTAATTCTTACCGCACATAGAGACGATTGTTTAGAAGATTATTAGCGATTATTTAGAAGATATGAATGCATGGGATTAACTGTCTGAGAACTGATATTAGGCAGCTAAATTACTCAATTGTATACCAATATTTTATGTTTACTTTTATTTTTTTAAAGAACGTCTAAGGCCCTGTGCCGACGTTTTTCTTGCAGCTTCTTTTCCCCGGCTGTACAGGTTGTGAGAAGCTGCAGTAGTTTTAGGCGGATGAGACGTTCGTTATGTAAAATTGACGATTCAAAGTGTAACTATGTTACCTATTGACATACATACATACATACATAAACTCACGCCCGTAATCCCTAATGGGGTGGGCAGAGCCACAAGTAATCAAAGACAACTTGCAGCCACTGTTGATACGAAGTCCAAAGATGGATATGATGAACCTACCTACCTATTGAATAAAGATATTTTTGAAAATTTGAATTTGAATTGTAAATTGTTATCTTATTGAAATATAATCAATAATTGTATTGAACTGGTCGTTGTGTTTAATAGTACTCATTCTTCCTAAAGAGCAGTCAATCATCCGTCCCTTTCCTTTTCGGCGGCTAAGAAAATGACAGGTATAACTTAAAATAAAATTGAACGGTGTTTACAGGAATTAGCACCATTATTTGTATAAATACAAAAAAAAAAACATTATTTGTAAAATACTACAAGGGCACTACAACATTAAAGGAACTATTTAAATTCAACAAAAACACAAATTTAAGAGGGCACTCACTGAAACTGTACAAGCCTCCATGTGCAAGCAACCCCAGAAAACATTTTCTCCCCAACCGCGTAGTGGACTTATGGAATAACTTCCAGGGTCAGTGATCAGTGCACCATCAGTGAACTCATTTAAGAATAGACTTGACGAGCATTATAAAAAAAACAAAAACCCAAGTGCAGTGACGTACACGCATCAGCTTATGCTGCTTCTGCTACATAAACTGCCTATATACGTCCCACTGCTGGGCACAGGCCTCCCCTCAATCAACCGGAGGGGGTATGGAGCATACTCCACCACGCTGCTCCACTGCGGGTTGGTGGAGGTGTTTTTACGGCTAATAGCCGGGACCAACGGCTTAACGTGCCCTCCGAAGCACGGAATCATCTTACTTTTTCGGACAATCAGGTGATTCAAGCCTGAAAAGTCCTTACCAAACAAAGGACAGTCTCACAAAGTGATTTCGACAATGTCCCCATCGGAAATCGAACCCGGCTGCTAGTGTACTTAATAAATAATAATAATAAATACATACTAACATATTTATCCATAGATAGCCATAGAGGAGATTTGCTAAGAGGACGGTTGGGCAACCCAGTGACTGTTGCAAAAGGCCTATTGTAGCCAGTTAGCCCCTTACATTCAAAAGTCCTTTAACAATTCCGAACTATCGGCCTTCTAGCTGGTATTTACTTGGTTACTTTAGTTAGAATTGATGAATGTGGAGGAAGCAAGAGAAGTGTGTCAGGATCGTAGCAAATAGAATTCCATAGACTCTGCTTACCCCGGTGAGAAATAGGCGTGAGTTTATGTATGTATGTGTATGTAGTTTAGTTAGGCGAGTTGCATGTACCCGACCGGGGATTCGAACTTTTACTTCAGTGTACGACTTCTACCTGTTTATTGTCCCGAACGTAGTGTAAAAAGCATAAATTGTTTCCATTCTAACATTATGGACCATCAAAAAATAAATATGGTAAGTACTCCATTTTTGTTATAAGTATCCTTATATTATTATTACATAGTCTCTGCTTACCCCGGTGGGAAATAGGCGTGAGTTTATGTGTGTATCAATTTAATGTTAAGATCTTCTTCATCTTCTATCGTGTGGGTTGTGAGGTGGAGTACCAACCTCATCAACCCTGGTGTCAGGGTTACTATTGAGCCGCCAAAGGCCCCTGACATGGCTCATGTAACGATTGCTTACTTACATAAGTAAGTAGTAACCGGGACCAACGGCTTAACGTGCCTTCCGAAGCACGGATCATCTTACTTTTTGGACAATCAGGTGATCAGCCTGTAATGTCCTAACCAAACTAGGGATCACAAAGTGATTTTTGTGATATGTCCCCACCGGGATTCGAACCCGGGACCTCCGGATCGTTAGCCCAACGCTCAACCACGGGACCACGGAGGCCGTTAGTGTTAAGATGATTTCATAAATTCCACTGCTGCTCGGTGTATTTACAAAGTTACAGTTAAATTAGGTTAGGTTTAATATGATCTACTCTGAACCGGAGTGCGTGTATGAAACGATTGATGAATGTGGAGGAAGGAAGACAAGTGTCAGGCGAAGCACATAGAATTCCATAGTCTCTGCTTACCCCGGTGGGAAATACATATATGTATCACTATTCAACGTCTCCCAGCAATATGATTCACATATTATTTTTAAACAGTAAATAGCAGTGTCCTCGACTTTGAATTACTTGCAAGACTAGTTTCAAAGGAATTTATTATTACACTGTCCTTTCAAAAATAAACTCTCGTGGGCTGCCATAAGTATACAATATACAATAATCTATTTTTTTATTTTTTTATATGTACAACTATTCCCATGCTGTAGTATTCCGCTATACCCTCGTAACGCCGAAGCATAATTACGATTTCGAAGTAATAATCGACGGTGGTACCTTGAAAAGGACCAAATTTTTGTAGTCGTAAAGGCCGAGCACTTCAAGTACAAATTTTAAAGTGTTAGAGTTATCCGATCGGGTTCAAATTAAGTGGAGACCTTTGTTAGGTTGAATAGAAGACATCATCATCACTAGTTTAAAAGCCACACTCTTGTCGGTGTAGCATTCTCCATGCTACTTTTTTTAGAGAAAAATAGGGCAGTCTTCTTCTATCGTGTGGGTTGTGGGGTGGATTACCAACCCCATCAACCCTGGTGTCAGGGTTATTATTGAGCCGCCATAGGCCCGCGACATGACTCACGTAACGACTACGTACTTACATCAGTAAGTAATAACCGGGACCAACGGCTTAACGTGCCATCCGAAGCACGGATCATTTTACTTTTGGACAATCAGGTGATCAGCCTGTATTGTCCTAACCAAACTAGGGATCACAAAGTGATTTTTTGTAATTTGTCCCCACCGGGATTCGAACCCGGGAGCTCCGGATCGTGAGCACAACGCTCAACCACTGGACCACGGAGGCCATTAATAGGGCAGTGGTTTGCCTCTTGCCTTCCGCCCCGCAGTACTCTGTCTGACGCGAATTTTGTATGGAGTGTCCAGTTTGACTCTGTGGGCTCATTCTTTCGTTCTTTGTTCGCGCCGGATGTCGTCTTGTTAGCTTGATATAATATTTGACGTCTATATTGGATTATTGATGTCTTTAAAAGGATGTTTAGGTATCTTTAAGACCGGAACAGTGTGGGCGGCCACAAGGTCACAAGCTATTAGAAGACAATTTGCAGCTGCTTTTGATGCGAAGTCCCTAAGAACCATCAGGGTCTGTTGGAGGCGATGGTCGCTCCGGTAAATAAAACCTCTTCGATATGTTAAATGGACTGTATTGTAATAAAAAACTAGGAAATATTTACATAAGTAGCGAGATATAAGAAACGTGCCTCGTCGGCAAAGTCCGTGGCGTAAAAGTACTGTAATATTGCCATAGGAAAATATATTACAGTAGAATTTATAATTGAGACTTTGATGTTGCCAACAGGGTCTTCGTGGGGGAAAGATATGATGAATCGTATGGTGGTAGGTGATCAGTTGATCGCCCATAGTAATCCAAAACATGTTAGAAAGACATCCTCGTCGGTTGTTACGACATTCCCGGAAAGATAAGCAGCTGAACACGGTCTATGTCCCGGTGGGGACATATCACAAAAATCACTTTGTGAACCCTGGTTTGGTTAGGACATTACAGGCTAATCACCTGATTGTCTAAAAAGTTAGATGATCCGTGCTTCGGAAGGCACGTTAAGCCGTTGGTCCCGGTTACTACTTACTGACTGCTTACTGTGTATAATAAGCTATACTTTTTTAATAAGGTATATTAAAGTTATTGTCTACCCTATCACCCTCAGGAAACCACACCAACATCGATCCCTCCATATCTGAATAATTAAACGTACACCAGCTTAAATTATGTATCGCGAGGAGCTCCTTTGAATAGCGCGTGATGTCGCGTTTTAAAAAAAAAAACTTTGAATGTGATTTTTATTAACAAAACATCGTAATAGACAAACCACGATTTTGTGGTGTAAATGTCAACCCGGATTGTTCTTCTATCTATTAACCCTGGTGTCAGGGTTACTATTGAGCCGCCAAAGGCCCCCGACATGGCTCTTGTAACGACTACTTACTTACATCAGTAAGTAGTAACCGGGATCAACGGCTTAACGTGCCTTCCGAAGCACGGATCAGCTTACTTTCGGACAATCTGGAGATCAGCCAGTAATGTCCTTACCAAACTAGGGACCACAAAGTAATTTTTGTGATATGTCCCCACCAGGAATCGAACCCGGGACCTCCGGATCGTGAGCAACGCTCAACCACTGGACCACGGAGGTCGTTACTGCTTTCGGTGTGTCAAGAAAAACATCTGAAACGTGTTTAACCCAGTTATAGACGTACAGTCATGAGCAATATCATGTACCCACTTTAGAACCCTGTCGTACTATCATATTTGACGTTTAATGAGACTTACGGTTTAATGTGTCAAAAAAGTTAATGTGACATGGTATCAAAGTGTATACATATTAGTACTCGTGACCGTACATGTTAAATCGTCAAGATTAGAATGTGTGGCAGTAGAATGTCATTAACCTTGCCAATGCTGCAACAGTTTCGCTTGAGGGTACACCCGTGACCTTGATCTTCGAGTACCAGTTGAATGCTGGTGAAGAAATGCTTAGCAAACACATGGAATAAAATCATCATCAATTTAAGAGCCACGCTCTTGTTGGTATATCATTTTCCATTCCAGTCTATCAAAGGCCAATTAATCCTTGCCAAAATATCATTTAGGTAATCATTAAGCTTTTTTACATAAAGTAAGTTGCTTCTATGCTGTTCTGGGAGCAAATAAAAAACATAGAAAACGTTCAGCTGCTTGTCTTCCCGGGCATGTCGTAAAAACCGACAGAGGGATTGTGTCATCTAACATGATGGACTAATGTTATGGGCGATAGGCTGATCCCTTATCACCATAAGGTTCATCATATCCAGCTTACGACATCGTATCAACAGTGGCTGCAAGTTGTCTTTGATTACTTGTGGCTCTGCCCACCCCATTAGGGATTACGGGCGTGAGTTTATGTATGTATGTATGTACATAAAGTAAGCTTCACATGAGCTTTTATACTTATATTTTTATTTATATTACTTCTTGGTGTTATTTATTAAGATCATCATCATCATCAGCCCATTAACGTCCCCACTGCTGGGGCACGGGCCTTCCCTATGAACGGATAGGCAGATCGGGCCTTAAACCATCACGCGGGCCCAGTGCGGATTGATGGTTATTAACGACTGCTAATGCAGCCGGGACCAACGGCTTAACGTGCCTTCCGGAGCACGGAGGAGCTCGAGATGAAAACTTTTTTTTGTGGTCACCCATCCCATGACCGGCCTAACCTAACCTACCTAGTTTATTAAGATAATATTTATTAAAATTACTCTTCCGATACGAGTCGGTAGTTTTACGTATTCAAGATTTGGAGATAAAACCTATCCGGAACATGTCCAAAATACAATATAAAGGCAGAAGCATAAAAATAATTGTTCCTTGTTATTTGCTTCTCTTTATTTTGATCAGAATAATTACGGGTGGTAGATGTAATTGTGCCTGGGTGTAATAAAAAGGTCATCATTTATAGAAAGAAAGAAAGAGACTAGTTTAGGAGCCAGGACCTTATTTATAATTGTTACTTGTTTGTTGTACTGAATAAATTTTCTTTCTTTCTTTCTTTATACCTAAAAACTTCGAGGGTAGTTCAGGAGAGTTCCTCTTACCTATTTTTTAAGAAGAGAGTCAAAGAGCACTTTTTATCCATAGAGAATTCGTAGTCTAAGTATATTGTTATATATATAATAGGTATGTATGTAGGTATAGTATATTTTATATGTGTATATATTTATAGAGGCTTAGGCATATGTTTGTGTATATATATATTTTTTAAATGGTTTTATATGTAGATATAATTATTATAATGTATTTAATATATTGCACCTCTTTTTATTCTTCCGCAGTTACTCTAATACTACCTCTGGGTTGGCTGGAAGAGATCTCTCTTAGAGATAAGTCCACCCTTGTAAACGTCCATTTCTTGTTTGTGATGTAACTAGTTGTTAAGTGCAATAAAGTATTGTAGTAAAAATACGGAAGAACAGTAATCACACTTATTTATTCTGGTATCAAGAAAATAACACTTAACTTGGTAAACACGTCCGATGTCGACAAGGTCCCCAACGCAAGAGAGCGTGTACGATTTGACAACCCCATTCTTGTGTTGCCATTTATAGAAAAATGTCCTATAACTGTCGACGAACAATTCAGCCTAACAGTATATTAAAGTAAAAACAAAGATAAGAGATGCATGTCTGTTATCCGTGAAATTAGAAGGTTAAACGAAGGAAAATCTGTACAGCGCCATCTATATTGTTTTTGGGGAACTTAGCCTGGAAAGTCTCTCATTGCCGGCCTTATTTCTCTGCAGTAGCGATTCGCAAACTGGGTTCCGTAGAAAAGTCCACGTTCCGCAAAATTTCATTTTATGCATTAAAAGTTAGTGAAGAAGAGAGTGAACAAAACTTTCAAATCTTCTTTCTGGAGGTTTTTGTTTTTTTTTTATATGCCTATGCCTGTAGATCCCAAACCCAAGTATTCGCAAACGGTGCTAATGAAGAATGTTACTAGGTGTGCCAAATCGCTTGAAATGTTGTCTCAGTAAAGCCTGTATGTATACAAATACACTAGTTTTTGTTGTAGTCAATTACCGGGTGAGAGCCTTCAGCGCTCCCCATTTGTCCGGCCAAGTAGTTAATGCCATCTGCGGCAAATCTACAATAAGTTATGTGAAAAAAAAAATGTTGTAGTCAAAAATACTTAGTAGTTTTGATTTTATAGGCACTCAAAGTTTTGAAAACACGTGACCGCTTGTGTGCTAATAATCAAAATTAGTTAACATTCTTCATTGCTTCAACAAGGAAGTAATTCTTCTGTCATTCTGGTATTTCCCTAATTTGCCTAAAGCAAAGTCAAACATTACTTTTTGTGTTGTTAGCGAGTAGATTATTGACCATAAATATGTGAATTCGCAAAAAGTCAAATTTTGTGCATATCCTAAAAAATGCTGTTTGACGACCAAATGCTAAGTGAGTCAAGTAGCTACGTATATATAATTAACAGGACCATACTAATTCTTGCTACCAGAATAATTTGACAGGAAATGTAATTTAAATCAAATCAAATATACTTATATTTGATTTGATTTAAATTACATTTCCTTACATTTGTATGTTGTGTGCAATAAAGTATTGCACACAACATACAAAACTACACAAATGGATGATAGATACAGTACAATCTGGTGGCCTTATTGCTAAGCAGCAATTTCTTCCAGGCAACCAGTTAAACAAGAAGATGAGTAACAAAGTACAATATTAAGATGGGTAAAGCTCGGTGAGGCGTGGGTACTAAGTTCATCTTGCGATGTACGATAAGGTGCAAAAGTCCAATCAGTTTCTTGCAAAGTAATAAATAAAGTGGCCTACGTGGTCTAGTGGTTAGAGCGTTAGGCTCACGATTTGGAGTTCCGGGTTCGATTCCCGATGGGGATTCCCGCCTAAAACTACTGCAATATTGACATTTGTTTGCTTCTAACTTCATCACCAGCCCATTAACGTCCCCACTGCTGGGGCACGGGCCTTCCCTATGGATGGATAGGGAGATCGGGCCGTAAACCATCACGCGGGCCCAGTGCGGATTGATGGTTATTAACGACTGCTAATGCAGCCGGGACCAACGGCTTAACGTGCCTTTCGAAGCACGTAGGAACTCGACATGAAAACTTTTTGTGGTCACCTATCCTATGACCGGCCTTTCCGAAAATTGCTTAACTTCAACAATCGCAGACCGAGCGCGTTTACCGCTGCGCCAACGAGCTCCTCCATGTGAGTAACTTATAGCTTGTTAACGTGTAGACTTGTAAGTTTCGATAAACACGGCACTGGTGTAAGACCACATTGGCACAGTAAGATTCCAACAATCCTCATTATCCCATTGTCTATTGTTACCCAACGGTGTCACTGTGTTCAGTAAACACGCCGACGTTCTTTTTATAGTTTAGTTCCCATGCATTCGATATGAAACATGAATGGAGGTTTTGATAACTTTTTCTTCGACGTGGCTTATCACTGGCTTATTTTAAATTTGACGCAAATGGATCAACCGGCTGCAGCTGAAAATCAACGTCATAGTCTAGCTACTTAATTCATATAATCTATCGTAACTCGTGTATCGTGTATGTATCGTTTTAAGGTTGTTTAGTTCGGAGGTCTTGAACAAATTGAATGGTTAGAAATATTGACCATAAACTAGAAGTTTATAGGTTGATTTTCGGTTAGAACAAGCTAAAAACCAAGTTTGAGTCTATGTTAACCTTAATTTTTCCACCACCAGACGACACAGCACAGGATAGACTCCATCCACATCATCTACGAACCGCTAGATTTTCTACCTCCTTCAATATGCGAGCAGTCTCTGTGGTTAGAACGTTAGGATCACGATCTGGAGGTCCGGGATCAATTCCCGATGGGAACAATGTCGAAATCATTTCGTGAAACTTTTGTTTGGTAAGGACATCGCAGCGTTGAATCGCCAGATTGTCAGAAAAAAGTAAATTGATTCCATGGTTTGGAGAGCACGTTAAGCTGTTGGTCCCGGCTATTAGCTACAAAACACCTCCACCAACCCGCAATGGAGCAGCGTGCCCTTCCGGTTGATGGAGGGGAGGCCTGTGCCCAGCAGTGGGACGTATATAGGCTGTTTATATGTTCATTATGCGAACTGCTATTGAACTCTCTCTGCGTCAGTGTTCCCCGATACATAGAATAAAATTTATACTGTAACATAATAGCATATTTCTAATAATAATAGCATATTTTTAATAGTATATTTCTTTATAAAGTAAAATATATATTATGTTTGTTGCGTATAAAGTAATAAGTATTTTGTAAATTAATTATCAGTATAATTTAGTTATCTACCTAAACGATTACATTGTCTTACATTAAGGCTTATGTAACAATCTAATTCCCTAACTTTTATTTTATTTAATGTTTTATTACATGAAAAATGAAAATGAAAATGAAAAATGTCTTTATTAATTAAAACAGAGTTACAATATTATTTTGCATGATGATGACTCCTTTTAGACTACAAAGTCTGTGTTAGGAGGCATCGCTCTTCACTCCCAGTTATATCTAATAATCTGAGTTTACATTTTATTTACAAAGTGTATTTTTTTATCTTATCTAATTACTACTGTGTGTGTGTGTGTGTGTGTGTGTGTGTGTGTGTGTGTGTGTGTGTGCGTGCGTGCGTGTGTGTTTAATCCATCACCTACTATTATTGAAGTAAGGATTCGATCTCATCGTAGGTTTTGGCCTCAAGCCACGTGGTTATTTTCTCCTTGCAATAATAGTAATTTTTGGGATAAATTTCCAAGTAAGTATTGAGCCTATTGTATATCACGGCGACACTTTTATTAAATTGCCTTTTAGCAAAAGCAGTGTTTGTGCTAGGAACTTTTACAGGATCCTCTTTCCTTCTTTTTGTTGTGCTGAGAGGATAGTATTTTATTTTTTTATGTAAGTTTAATACTGAGTGAAGAACATACAGTTTCCTTACTGACAGTAATCCAGACAGAATATATAGTCTTTCAGTAGAGAATCTCCTTTTCTTGAAATACATGACCTTGATTAGTCCACGTTGCGCACGTTCAACCTCAAGAAACTTTGTTTTTGTCGCTCCACCCCATATTGTAATGCAGTATGTTATAATCGATTGTACTAAGGCCACATAGATTTCTTTAAGGAGATCTCTAGGATGATTTTTCCCTGGTACCGCGACCGTTCCTGGGATCACATGTCGCAACGTTTTAAAAATAAAACTCAATTTTCTTATTCTTACCATGACATGTTCAAGATGAGGATACCAGGATAGTCGCTGATCCAGAAATATGCCCAAATATTTTGTGTGTGTAACTTTTTGTAATCGGGGGCACATACATTTTTGAGTACCTAGTAGGTCATTATTATTGTTACAACTATGTAGTTGAATATTGAAGTTGTCTGCAGGTTGTGTATTATTGTAGATACTAAAACAGATATAGTTTGTTTTGGTGGCATTTAGAGTCAGAATATTATTATGTAACCACTTATTTATCCGTTTTAAGCCAAACTCCGCTTCGGCTCTGACTAGGTCCCAGGAGTCCCCAGTGAACACGACGGCGGTGTCATCAGCGTACGAGAAAATTTTTGCATTCTGGACTTGCATATTGCACAAATCATTGATATATATTAAAAATAAAGTGGGTCCAAGAACGCTCCCCTGCGGCACGCCGTACGACACCTCCACGTATTCACTAGTGACATTTTCCAGTTTTACTTTCTGTCTTCTACCAGACAAGTAGTCTGTAAATAGGTCTAACGGGGTTCCTCTCAATCCAATCATATTTAGCTTATGTATAAGGACGGGGAGAGAAACGGTATCGAATGCTTTCTTAAGATCCAACAATACCGCCAAACACTTTTTACCTTTGTCAAGTTGCTCAATGACTAAACTAGATAGCGCGGATACTGCATCTTCTGTCGATTTTCCTTGGCGAAATCCAAATTGGCAATTTGAAAGGAGTTGAAATTTGTCTAAATATTTAAGAAGTCGTTTATTTAGTAGTTTTTCTAAAATTTTGGAGATCGCAGGCAATACAGAGATTGGTCTGTAATTACTGATATCTTTTCTGTCCCCGCCCTTATGCACTGGCGTTATTACAGATTGCTTAAGTGGAGTTGGGAAGGTACCTTTGTCAAAGCACAGATTTGCGATATGGGCGATTATTGGCACGACTTCAGATTTTGCGATCTTTAGGAAAGATGTAGGGATGCAATCATGACCTGGTGCACTCTCTGATTTAAGGTTCATCAATATAGAATGAACCTCATCGATGTCAGTATGCAGAAGAACAAAAGAGTTCGACTGAGCTGGTAAACTGTCAAGATATTCTTGTAGTTCACGTGCCTCAGGTTGAGATTGTAGTGCGAGTTGTATACCAATACTGGAAAAGTATTCATTTATATAATCAGCTGACTCTGTAGGGGATGATTTTAGATTTGTTAATTCAGTAATTGTATTTTTATTTTTAGTAGTGTATGTAATGTTTTTAATATTCTTCCATAGCTGTTTATTGTTTTTAACAGATTTTGCTAATACTTCCCTATCATATTTTCTTTTTACATGCTTTATAATTTTGTTACAGTATTTCCTATATCTAATATATGTCATTTTAACTATTTCATTAAATGGATCATTTCGTGTCTTTTTCTGTAATTTGTTTCGGTTCCTAATACATCGTAAGACTCCTGGTGTAATCCACGGCTTTATTGTACGGAGTTTAGAAGGAATGTTTATGATCTCTGTATTATCTTTAAGTGTTTCAGTTATGTAAAATATCAGACGATTAACTGCATCTGTGGGGTCATCACAATATAGTAATTCTGCTAAGTTTTTGTTTTTTAATTGAATTAATGCTTGTTCAAAATTAATTACCTTTTTAGTTTTTTGGACAGGTGTGTGATCCTTAATTTTTGATATAGACAGAAACGTAGTGAAATGGTCTGTCGTGGTTGTATGTAAGATAGCTATTGTTGCAAGATGTTTAGTTTTGTTTATTTTTAATATTATATGGTCTAAGCAATTTTTTCCCCTGGTCGGTATGGTGTGACCAGCAAGTAAACCGTACATGGAAAGCATGTTTAAGTATTTAACCCTGTTTTTTTGCTCGTAATATAGTTCAGACCTTTTAGAAGCAATGTTTATATTAATGTCACCTGTAATAATAATATTATTTGTAGACGCATTTAGAGTTTCCAGCTGCAGACTAAGTGAGTCAATGAAAGTTTCAGCATTGGGATTAGATGGAGACCTATAAATACAAAAAATAGTGTTATTTAGTATATTAAGTTGGAGACAAGATGCCTTAGATAATTTTATTTCTTTCACACTATGTCTTAATGTTTTTTTAATATAGACAACTACGCCGTCATTTTGATTGAGCTGGTGGGTTGTATGGTACGAGTCATACTTAGACAAGATGGGCAAGGGTTTATTTAAATTAAGTCGACATTCAGTTAGAACAAGCACATCTATATCTAGTGTGAAATGTGATAAAGTAAGCAGGAAATCATCAAAATTACCGTAAATACTATTAATATTTTGTGAAATTATAGTAAAGTCATTTTTCTTAATAGATATATATTTTTCTACATCGTTGACATCACATTCAAAAGAATGTGCAATATCAAGGCGATCAATTTCATTCATAGTGTTTATTATTGTGTCATTCATTTAGTATAAGATCTTTGTTAAGCATGTGTTTAGAAAGATAGTCGTTATATTTTTTAGTGCGAAGAGACATATCCATGTAATAAAAGAGAGGTAAAATATTAGGGTGTGTCATAATAGAGTGATAACAGGTTATTTGGGTGTTTATGTTCTTGTGTGTTGGTGAAAGAGTGTGTGGGTGGACGTGGCGAGTGTGTGTGTGTGTGGAGGTATATTGTTTAGTGTAAAACTTAAAATAACATAAAATAAGTAACAAAGAAGCGCTATAATACTGACAAAGAAACAGCAAGGTAAAGAGGGCGCACTGCAATTTAATATCTAGCGTAAGTTGAGTCGACAAGGCTAGTCAGTCTTGGAGCATTAGATGCTGCACTTGTTCCTCACTTTTTATTAATATTACCGGGGATTGCTCTATTAACATAAGTTCTTGGTGTACCTTTTTATAAATAAATAAATACTGTACCTTTGCCTACTTCTGGGATACAGGTGTGATGCTATTCGAAATCCAACAGAGTTAAACTATTCAACTAATTGCTACTCCACGGTCACCCATCCATTCGCTAACCACACCTGAAGTTGCTTAATATGCATAATCACATAGAATTATCACACGGCCTATCTTGCAAGGGCATAACATGAATATGTCATAATTTAGTGTTGTAATCATTTAATTATCGTAAGGCAACTTCTTTACACTTGTTATTATTGCTGCCTTCTATTGTTAATGTGTCGGTTATCGCAAGAAAATTGCGTTACTTCAGAATACAGATAGCGCGTAGGTAAGGTATACTATAAAAATGCATCTTTTAATGGTGGTTAAGCCCTTGCTCTCGGCTAGCCGTAAAAACACCTCTATTAACCCGCAGTGGAGCAGCGTGGTGGAGTATGCTCATTACCCCCTCCTGTTGATTGAGAGGAGGCCTTTACCCAGCAGTACCCAGCAGTTGGAGATATATATTTATTTTGTTTCACTGTCTTTTGATTCCCCAGCCGGCTGCAGCTGAAAATCAGCGTCGTAGTCTAGGTACAGCTAGGCCGTGATATTTGCTGAGCTGAAGCCGTTTCGGCATTAAGTACAATAATTATTAAGTAATTTAATTACTATATATATGTTTAGTTAATTAATGTTAAGTATCCCGAACAAATATTTTTTTCTTTTTTTTCTATAGGCTGTTGATGTTATGTTTGAACAATCGGGTGATCAACCTGAAATGTCCAAACCAAATTAGGGAGGATGATTTTAGTGACAACTAATAAAACATTTTTTATATTTTGATGGGTTTGCTCTTGACCCCCAGACTTGCCCCAAGACACTGATGAGGCCTAAGATGGAACGAGCTCGCCCAGAAGGTGCCTGTTCACTCTGGCCTTGAAAGCACCCGGGTTATATCCTCCACTCCCTACTCCATTATACTCCACTCCCTAGCAGTGCGCTTAATGAAGGTCGATGCGAAGCGCTTTGTGCGAATAGTTAGGATATCCACCAAATAGGGATGGAACCCGGCCGTATGTCTGGAAGTCCGAAGATAAAAGGGGAATGGTGGAATGAGATCGCGGGCACACTCCCCGAAGTGCAGTCTTTAGAATACCGACATACTGGCGACTTTTCGCCGATGTGCTAACATTTTTATTTTTATATTCTGTAACAAGATCGTTTTTTGTTTCAGGAGTAACCCCCACGACGAGCGAGCAATGCGCCTGTCGACAGAGGAGCCCCCCGCGCTCGGGCAGCCGCCGCGCACTTGCTACCCTCTGGTGGTGATCCTCGCACGAGACAGCAAGGACACGGCTGATCTTAGACCCGACGATACCGTAAGCAATCTGCACACAAATCTCATTCTTATCATGTGTCGCCTTACCGTGTAAGTGCAAGCGAGACAGAAAGTCCGCGAGCGCTCCCCCTTACTCCTTAGAGACTTACGGTCATTTTAGTAAGACCCAGAGGGGTGAGGTAAATCTAGTCCGCGCATTGGTGCGGGGCGAAGAGTTACCGTCATATACGTAGTATTATTCTTAATAATAATGCTCTACCCTTGGCGCCATCCACTCGCAGACAGAGTACTGCGAGGCGGAAGGCATGAGGGAAACCACTGTCCTATTTTTTCCCTAAAAAAGTAGCATGAAGAATATTACACCGACAAGAGCGTGGCTCTTATATTAGTGATGATTATTCTTTATTCTATGCCGTAAGTCAGAAAAGATCTGATAAATCGTCTTTGTTTTACATCACTGAACACAACCTCCCGAGAAATGTTTGGAAGTCTCTAAACAGACTCCGTTCACAAGTCAAACAAAGAAAACCAGTCCAGGTGGGGTTTTATAGATGAGGCGGACCTTCAGTGTGAGTGTATAGCAGCTCCGCAAAACATGTCCCACCTAATCGTACGCCCGCTGTGCGCTGAAACCTGCACGCGAGAGGACATGATGAGCGCTTCCGCCCATGCTATTGCCATGGCAGCATATTGGGCTGATAAATTATAAGTTACGGTTTTCGACTTGTCATCGACACGAAAGAAGAAGACCACTGGACTGATACAAAAAGTGCCGTGTTAGTGTTTTTTTAATAAGTTTTTAGTACTAAATGATTACTATTATTGATCCAACCTGTACCTAGAAGTTTTTGAAGAATTTCTGTTCCAAGACGAAACATTTGGTGTCAACCTTGGCATCTACCGTATTGACATAACCCGCGTATGGTTCCAGGTGGCGCTAGTGAGCGTGGTGCACATCAGGGACGAGCAGTGTCCGCTCCCCAGCGGTATTCTCGCGCAATACCTTAAACAGGCCAACGGACACCTCTCCTGCTTGAAGGTACTAAAACTATTGACATTGATGCTAATTCCTGAAGACGCCACCTAATTTTATTTTAAGTTATACAATAGATGGCGTAAGTGTAGCTACACCATTCGGAGATAGAGTTTTTTTATCATAGATAAACTAAGCTAAATGAACTCTACACCTCTTTGCCACTACTTCAAGGTTTTGTCAACCCAATAAAAAAAATATAATCCCGTCCTATTTTCTTCAGTTTTACTATGGCTCTGAAGCTATCGACAACTTCCTATTTAAATGTTCTTTTTATTACTTACTATAAGAAACTACGTATAAAAAAGTTTCGTAAAAGATTATTTACGTTTATTTGTAACATAAATAAAATACAGATACTTAGTAAATACTTTTGTATGTGAATGTATATTTAATCAATAATTTAAAGAAAATAAATTGTTATATTACTTCTTGTAGAACAAATAAAATGAAGCTTCAGAAATAATGATAAATGAGAAAAAGACTGAGGAGCTCGGTGGCGCAGCGGTCATAGGATGGGTGACCACAGAAAAAAAAAGTTTTCATCTCGAGCTCCTCCGTGCTTCGGAAGGCACGTTCAGTCGTTGGTCCCGGCTGCATTAGCAGTCGTTAATAACCACCAATCCGCACTGGGCCCGCGTGGTGGTTTAAGGCCCGATCTCCCTATCCATCCGTAGGGAAGGCCCGTGCCCCAGCAGTGGGGACGTTAATGGGCTGGTGGTGATGATGATGATGAGAAAAAGACTAATTTATTTACGTTTTATACTGAATCCTCTATACGTACGCCATCTAGGTAACAGATAGGAATTAGACTAGGGTCCCTACACCCTTAAACATTATCCTCAAACGCGCCAAACTGGGTGCGTCCTAACTGCTTCCCCTTTTGTCTACCCAAGTACTGTATGCCATTCGAGGCAAATCTACAATAAGTCGCGTCAAATCGACTCAAGGTGCCGTTTAAGATGATGAGCTGGGGGGTTACAATGGCCACATCGAAGCAATTCATCTAAGAAAGCAATTTGACATTTGCGCATATAAAAGTAACTGCGCAATTCGAACAAATGTCAAATTGTAATATTGCTTTTTTAGATGAATTGCTTCGATGTGGCCATTTTAACCCCCCTGGTGTGGTCGGTGTCGGGGTGGGTTTGTCTGGGCCTGGTTGGCCTCAACCCTTTCGTCGCATAATGTCGCTTTCGCAAAACGTCCCTTTCGCAGAATGTCCCTTTCGCAAAACGTCCCTTTCGGAAAATGTCCGTTTCGCAATACATCCCTTTACATACCTAATCACGAATCAATAAATAATAATCACGCTTACTTACCATACGGGTTGAGCAGACCCATTCGAGTACACTACACCGCGCACTTGAGATTATATATTTGTATCTAGGGACATTTTGAGAAAGGGACCTATTGCTACCCGGGGACATTGTGCGAAAGGACATTTTGCGACGAAGCCGCCTCAACGCCTAGAGTAATGGAGTCGGGGTTGTATACGAGTGTGGTTGTGGCAGCAACTGTACGTGTCCGGCGAGGCGGCGGAGGCGGGCGGGTACGCGGGCCGCGTGGAGCCGCCGCCGCTGTGCTGCGTGTGCGCCGCCGCGCCGCTGTCGCGCGCGCTGCTGCCGTGCAGACACGCCTGCCTGTGCGCGCACTGCCTGCGTGAGTACACCATACATTACATACTCGGTACAGTAACAGTAGGAGTAGAGCCCTGTGATGGGAGGTTTTCTGGCCACGTCTTTCCCTCAGCGATACAGCTTCCGATGTGGTAATAGTTTTACAGCCAGCCGTAATACGAAATTTAATTTTTGACGGTCAAAAAGCGCTAACTATGTAAGCCAATTTTGAAGAATAAATATTTTTGAATATTTTTTTTTGGCTCATTTGGCGGCTCAGTAATAACCCTGACACCAGGGTTGATCAGCCTCACTACCCACACGATAGTAGGTTCTATATCTTCGTACAAGTACGCCGGTTTGCCTGCCAGCATAGTAATTGGTGCTGCATCTGTTTATAATTCCGCACACCGCCTCTACATCCGATACAGTCCGTCAATGTCAACACGCTCGCAGTGACCTCTGCGCGTGATTCTGTTTGATGTCACGTCGCGTCCTTCACGTAGGGATTTACATTCGTAAAATTATCTTAGGCCCGTATTTATAAACCGCTCTTATCTCTGAGATCTATCTGGAGTAAGCTCTTAAGATGACGTTCTTATTAATAAACGGAACTTAAGTGCGCGTTCAAATTCAAATTCAAAAATATCTTTATTCAGTAGGTAACATAGTTACACTTTGAATCGACAATTTTTACATAACGAACGTCTCATCCGCCTAAAACTACTGCAGCTTCTCACAACGTGTATAGCCGGGGAAAAGAAGCTTCTTTTAAACAAAAAATATTGTTATACAATTGATTAATTTAGCTGCCTAATATCAGTTCTCAGACAGTTAATCCCATGCGTTCATATCTTCTAAATAATCACTAACCTTATAATAACCTTTTTGCAAAGTTTCTATACGTTTAGGGTTCCGATATCAATTGAGTGACGCAGTAAATGCGAAAGGTGATCAGGGACTGACTGACTCACTCATCACGAAATCTCAGAAACTACAAGTGTTAGGGGTCTCAATTTTTGCATGAAGTTTCCTTTTAGGACGTAGGTGATCACTAAGTCGGGATTTTGCGAAATTTAACCCCTAAGAGGCTAAAAAGGGGTGGCTAACTTTGTATGAAACTTTTCTAGTTTAATAGGTCTCACGCGTACGAAATCGCGGGTAACAACTAGTTACTTTATATAGGTATTCAATACACACTTATTAATTTGATTTCCGTGATATGATGATCCGCGCTTCGGAAGGCACGTTAAGCCGTTGGTCCCGGTTACTACTTACTGATGTAAGTAAGTAGGCGTTACATGAGTCATGTCAGGGGCCTTTGGCGGCTTAATAATAAACCTGACACCAGGGTTGATGAGGTTTGGTAATCCACCTTACAACCCACACGAGAGAAGAGAAGCACTTAGGTATGAAAAGAGGTTACAAGTTATATTCCTATTACATGTGGTTACCCCATTACGGGTCACGAGCGTGAGGTCACGTACGTACTTACAGGGTTTTTTTTTTCATATTACAAGTTCCAACGAGTATTATATCTTTGACCTATAAATCGTCGGCTTGTAGAGAAAACCACGTAATTCTAATGTGTTTAATGTTAACAAAACCTCGCGAAAGACAAGCTAGCTTCAATCCAGGTAAAAATTGTTATCTCAATTTTTACTCGGACGGAAATTAATTAAAATACATCGAAGTTTTGTTGAAACAAATCACATTCCGATTTGACTTGCCACTGTAAGGAAACAAAATGGAGTTATACAAATACAGGGTGTTAGTGATGTCACTATTCGTTATCCTTCCCTATCCCCCTCAGTATTCGTTACTATGTAGTAACGAATACTGAGATTCAGATGGTTCTGATGATTCAGACCATGATTCTGAGTTAATATCACGTGGAATTTTCCGTCGCAAAATTCATGACTTTTTTAGTTTTTTTTTTTTTTTAAATTATTTTCAATTCTATACTCTTACGATCAAAAACTCCCCTTGATATTAACTCAGAACAATGAGCTGCGCCCTAAGTATTCGTTACGATGTCACTTATACCCCCTACAAGTACAAACAGGTACACCGTAACGAAAACTGAGGGGGATGATTCAGACCATGATTTTGAGTTGACATCAAGTGGAATTTCCTATCGAAAAATTCATGACAATATTTATCTTTTTAAAATATTTTCACTCCATACTTTTGCGACGGAAAATTCCACTTGATATCAACTCAGAATCATGGCCTGAATCATCCCTCAAAGATTTCGTTACGATAGCATAGAATAAGGAATACGTATAGAACGGCAACTCCCCGCTCCCCACCAGCGGCTGAGCTAGGTTTACCTCACCCCCCTCGGTCTTACTTTAGTCTTCAATGGTATGGAGGTCAGATGTCACACACAAATGCGCGTGTACTTTAACGTCAATGTGTAGTGTCTGTGTAAAACGAGGTGTTTTATAATACGAAGTTCCGCGGTGTGGTAATAGGTTATATATACAGTGATTATACTGCTAACTAATTGTTAAAGGAACAATATAGTTTAATAGCGTTTATTTATAATTGGTTATATCTCGGTTCGTAAGTTTATATCGTTTATGATCGCTACATAACATACTCACGACCATATCCCAAATGGGGTAGTCAGAGGCTTAACTTGCCTCCCGAAGTACGGAATCATATTAATATCATTTATTTGACAGAATATGGTGTTTATAACCTAACATGAGAGGCAAGAAAGAAACCACTTCCCTATTTTTTTATGCTACACCGACGAGCGCGTGGCTCTTAAATTAGTCATAAGAAGACCAGGTATGCTCAATCCTCTGACAAGCCGCCATTGCTAGCTCATTGATGACGTAAGTGTTACCATTCAATTGGTATCTCCAACATTCCAAGGACGTAAATTTTATTATTGAAAATAAGAGAATTACTGACTAATGTATTTAATTACTATTATTTGTCACATAATAAAAATCATTAAAATACGTAAATCTTTTACTAAAAGTACAAAATTTCCTTACAAAGTAAATTAAAAATAGTGAACGTGGGTAATTTATTTTTTGCGAAATGGCAACGCAGGGTCGGATGACGTCAGCTGGGCTAACCTTGAAATGCTAGCTGTCAGTTTTGAGCATACGTCTTCAAATACTATGAAATTAGTGATGTGATGAACCTAACCCAACAAGGCATAGTCTCACAAAGTGTTTTTTTTTTTTTTTTTTTGTAGACCGGAACCTCAGGGTCGTGAGCCATTAAAATAGCGCATGACCGTACCTTACTTACCATCTCTCTCTCTTCTTCCAGCAAAACTAGATAAGTGCCCGATCTGCAGGAGTGCGATATCGAGCTACTTCTGCATCAGAAACGAGGAGGAACAGCTGACAGAACTGAAGCAGCCCCGCTTCCCGCTCAACAGGCGACTCTTCAACCTCTTCCACTACCACTAGACGTGAAACAACCCGAAGGTATACGTAACGGAAGGTGTGCGACTACCCTTAGTTTAAAAAATAATAAATATGTTCCATAAATAAAAAGAAAGTAAATTAGGAAAATAGAGAAAACAAGCACGTTCTAAAATTAAATAATCTTGACAGTTGTAGAAAAAAATATGTAAGATAATCTTCGTAAAAATGTCCTAAAACTAAACTTGTCAAAAACTATTAAAAAAAGAAAATAAAAATTTATAACAGCTCTATGAAGGGCCTTTGTTCGAAAGATCTCAGTTTTCGAATTTACCCAATGGTTTCTGACAAGTTTTATTCAATTTTCATTCGTCCTTAGTGTTTAATTCACGTTAACATGAACACTAAAATGTAGAAAAATACAAAAAAAAAATATGTTGTAAAATGAAAAACACATGTGATGTAATTAATTAAAAAGACAAGAATGAATGTTTTTAGATTTAGTAGTTATAATAATTAGTGAGCAAAGGGATCGTTTTAACTTGCTGCAGTATTATATTATTAGAAAAAAAAATCACGCATGGTGTCACCGAAGCAGCATGCAGAGATATATAGTGCATATCCAGTCCTCGCCAGCTATGTTCAACTCTCCATGTAATAGAAGCTAGCCTATTGCCATTAACCGCGATATCAGTACAATACAAATACACTTTATTGCACCAAAATAATAATAATTACAAAAAGACTTAAACTAGGCAAATGGCGGCCTGATCGCTATCAATGATATCAGTATCATTATTAATATCATTATTATTATAACCTCGTTAGGCCCGGATTTCCAGACACAATAGTTAAACAATGGGATTTGGATATTAAAAGGCATCTGGGCCTTACGACCATATCATGCTTAGTGATATCAATTATCTATTATCTATCTAAACGTGGATTCAAACTCATAAAAGATGAATTTAGTGGTTTAGTGGTTGTAATTTAGTGGTGGTGCTTCTATGCTGTTCTGGGAGCAAATAAAAAACATAGAACACGTTCAGCTGCTTGTCTTCCCGGGCATGTCGTAAAAACCGACAGAGGGATTGCGTCCTCTAACATGATGGACTAATGTTATCGGCGATAGGCTGATCCCTTATCACCATAAGGTTCATCATATCCATCTTAGGACTTCGTGTCAACAGTGGCTGCAAGTTGTCTTTGATTACTTGTGGCTCTGCCCACCCCATTTGGGATTACGGGCGTGAGTTTATGTATGTGTATGTATGTAGTGGTTTAAAGGCCGAGCCGAGTATGATATAACATAAGATCACGACTCTATCCCAATTGGGGTTGTCAGAGGTACATCCATCGCAAGATGAACTACCCACACCTCACCGAGCTTTCGCATAACACATACATACATACATACATAAACTCACGCCCGTAATCCCTAACGGGGTGGGCAGAGCCACAAGTAATCAAAGACAACTTGCAGCCACTGTTGATACAATGTCTTAAGCTGGACACATACACATTAGCCCCGATTCCTGCAGACACCGCCTAATTTTATTTTAAGTTATATCCGTCATTTTCATATCCGTCGAAAAGGAAAGGGACGGATGATTCACAGCTCTTAATTTTAGGAAGAATGAGTAAATGAATGAATAACCCGGGCGAATCAAAAGGTATGTCCCTGGTATGCAATCCGTTTGACGTGCTGTCTACTTAACTGTGTCGGGTTATTGACGGATGTAAAATTTTTAGACGGCTGGTTTAGATTTGTGCTTAAAATTGACGTGTGGTCCATAAATTTTATGCTTGTCGATTACCCGTCCCTTTCCTTTTCGGCGGATAAGAAAATGACAGATATAACTTAAAATAAAATTTGATGGTATTTACAGGAATTAGCGCCATTTTTAAAATAAAATAGGCTCGCGTTGACCGCAATCTCACCTGATGGTAAGTGACGGTGGATCACGCTTACCCAGCTAATGCCTATTCACTCTAGCCTTGAAGACTCCCAGATTATAACGTGTCGGAAAAACAGACGACGGCAGACAGTTCTTCAGCACTCCTTTTGACGTTTTTTTTTTTTAATTTCTCCAAATACTGAAGCATATTAAACATCCCTTGAAACTTGTATACCTAAGTGTGGGTGCGTTATGATATGAATCTGTGATACATGATATGAATGCTTTGTGAACCACTGCGTTGTAAATATATTAGTAATAGGAACTGCTGTATAGAATAGTCGATAATATGTCAGTAATGTATGTCTTCGGTCATATAATTGGTAGATACACTTTAGCCGCCATAAAAACGGCAAGGCATAAAGAGTGATATGCCTTGCTTCCTTCGTCAAATAGAATGTAACTCGCATTATTCTTTATAACTTTGTACATTTGTTTTCGGATATGTGTTGTTCCATTTTCAAAAAATCAAAGTGGTTAAGTGTTAGGCTCACGATCCGGAGGTCCCGGATTCGAATCCCGGTGAGGACATAACACAAAAATCACTTTGTGATCCCCAGTAAGGTTAGAACATTACAGGCCGATCACCTGATTGTCCGAAAGTAAGATAATCCGCGCTTCGGATAGCACGTTAAGCCGGTGGTCCCGGTTACTAAGTATGTAGTCGTTACATGAATCTTCCGAAACATGAATCATCTTACTTTCGGACCATCAGGTGATTAGCCTGTAATGTCCTTACCAAACTAGGGATCACAAAGTGATTTTTGTGATATGTCCCCACCGGGATTCGAACCCGGGACCTCCGGATCGTGAGCCCAACGCTCAACCACTGGACTACGGAGGCCGTCATTAAAATATCGGTTAATGATTGGGAACAGGAGATAGGGGGCCCCCGTCGATCGCGGAGCCCTAGGCACTTACCTGGGTAACGCTTCAAGCCGATTCTACGTCGCTAAAGTCTGATAACACCCTTAGTTAACTTCGGTAAACAACTTTCTGAATTTACATTACTAACACTTGCGTTAACAATTTAAAGAAAATTTATTTACTATTCTTTATTTACATAATAGTCAACGAAATTAATTTTTAATAAATATAATTTTACGCTGTTTTATACTTCAATGCGGGGATACTTTCTTTGCATTGAATTAGAAATAGGATATCGTCGCTTCATAGTGAAAACACATAACATATAAGCGCCTTTTTGAAAAGTCAAACAAAATCAAAACCTCGCAATCTTCTTCTATCGTGTGGGTTGTGAGGTGGAGTACCAACCTCATCAAGCCGCGAAAGGCCCCTGACATGGCTCATGTAACGAATACTTACTTACATCAGTAAGTAGTAACCGGGACCAACGGCTTAACGTGCCTTCCGAAGCACGGATCATCTTACTTTCGGACAATCAGGTGAACAGCCTGTACTATCCTAACCAAACTAGGGACCACAAAGTATTTTTTGTGATATGTCCCCTCATGAGCCCAACGCTCAACCACTGGACCACGGACCTCGCAATAAACAAGCTAGTTCCAATCCAGTAGGGGTTTTATTTTTAACATGACGTATTGTAGATTTGCCGCAGATGGCATTAACTACTTGGCCGGACAAATGGGGAGCGCTGAAGGCTCTCACCCGGTAACAATACAGTAGGGCTAACAAGCGCAACGTTATAAAATTTTGTCCCGGTCATTTCATCGATTCTGACGATATAATTGTCGTTTTGTCGACAGGTGCTAATATGTGAACCCAAATAAGTCATGTCGTTCTGTCAAAACACGAACAAAATCACGTGGCACGCATGGTAGGGGAAAAAACAAACTTATCGATTTCGACAAAATGTATTTAATCGATCGATAATTTTATCAAGTTGAAACGCGTTGCGTATGTTAGCCCTGCTGGTAAAATAGATGTTTTAATTTATACCCGAATTGAAGTTAATTGGAAATCGAGTTTTTGTTGAATAAAATAATATCATAAAAGAATGATTTGGGTGAATCTCAAAATTTCAAGTTTGGTTTCGAAATTTCATATCATTTTCTCGTGAAAAATTGGGTTCCGACATGAAAAAGATCCAAAAGGATCCTCGGTTCCGACATGAAAAAGGAATTTTTCAATTCCCAATTTTCCCAATTTCCCCAATTTTTCACGAAAGAACCATATGACAGTCGCCACCAAACTTGTCACATTTTGATATTCACCCATTTATGAAAAAGGCGCTGTGGATTTCACTATAAGCCAACGATATAGGTTTTAAACCTTGTAGTCTTCCAACCCGAGTTAGTTTCTAACGTAGATCTCATTACGATAAACAGTGCCACGTGTAAATACCTACTAAACTAAGGCATATAATTCATGTTAACCATTACACAGGTGTTAGTGACAACGTAACGAATACTGAGGGGGATGATTCAGATCATAATTCTGAGTTGATATCAAATGGAACTTTCCGTCGCAAAATTCATGTTTTTTTATTATTATTATTAATTCTATACTTTTGCGATCGAAAATTCCGCTTGATATTAACTCAGAATAATGAACTGAATCAACCCCTTTAGTATTCGTTACGATGTCACTTACACCCCGTACAATTACATACAGATAGCCATACAATTAGGTATGGGTGTTTGTGACACCGTAACGAATACTGAGGGGGATGGTTCAGACCATGATTCTGAGTTGATATCAAGTGGAATTCTTTTCGGAAAATTAATGGAATTTTTGTGTTTTTTTTTTAAATTATTTTCCGTTCCATACTTTTGCAACGGAAAATTCCACTTGATATAAACTGAATCATGTCTCAAAGTTATCGTTACGACATCACTAACACCCTGTATACATAGCATATCGCCGCGTCATAGTGAAAACATCGCAATCTCCTTTTTAAAATAACATTAGCTCACAATATTCGAATAGGGTATTTCACTGGGTCAAAGATAAATTATAAAATTCTAATCCAGAAATAGAAGCCAGTCTAAGATGATCAAAAAGCAATCTCATTTTACTTTTAGACTTACTTTCGAATTTTATTTATGAATTAAGTAATAATGAGTACGACGTTTGACCGCTTTTATTGATGACGTCACAGGACAATATTTCCATACAAACTCCAGAGGACTTTCGTTTTGACGTTTCGAAAAAGTATCTCATTTGACTAGGTTGTCAAGTAGCCTATTGCGATAGTCAGGTACAGTCATGAGCAATATCATGTACACACTTTAGAACCCTGTCGCATTATCAATATTTGACATTTAATGAGACTTCCGGTTTAATTTGTCAAAAAAGTTAATGTGACATGGTTTCAAAGTGTATACATATTAGTACTCGTGACCGTACATCCATCGCAAGGCGAACTAAGTACCCACACCTTACCGAGCTTTCTTTTAGACCAACGTGATAGGTGGTGAGCCATATCGCCGTCTATAATGGTCGAGCCGACTGAGTCATTGGTGCAAGTCCGGTACAGGGCCTCGAACCCAGCCACACCGAACTTTCTGTTAGGTTAGGTTAAATATTAAAAAAATAGAAAAAAAACTTTACATCTGCCTTTATTTAGTAATGAGAATTTCATAATTTATCTTTGACCTAAGAAACTACCCAATTTCTCTGAGTTGTGATTAATGAAAGTATTCGATTTGAATTTAAAAGGCTTAATTGGATATTTCATAAGTATATTCTGAATATTTCAAGTTGTAATTGTAATTCTGATAACATTCAATAATATTCTGTAGTAAGACCACGGTAACATGATCATTAACTAACATACGGATACCTGGATATACATAAAGCTGCCTCAGGTACATGCTCTATAAATAAAACAACCATTGAAATAATAAATAATAAGTATATTGGTTACTTACTCTAAATTTCCAAAACGCACGCGTGCTCAAACACAAGTGTACACGTGTTCAAAATGGTACGTCTGCCTTCGATGCGTGCTCGAATCAAAAAAGCCCCAATGAAAGACAAACACGCCTTTTTATACCCTTTCTCCTAGTGTTGCCATATGAAGGCAACACAAATTCGCACAAAATTACAGAAAACCTAACATTCGACCATCCTGACGTCGTGCATGTCCTCATGCACGTAGACAAAACGTCTAATGTTCAAACCTAACATTCGGCGGGCCAAGTGATTCCACACTCATCGAGAACAGTTACAAAGCTTCACTTAAAATCTAAAAGTACAACGACATATAATCACATTTACGGGGTGAAACATCAGCTCTTCTTTCTAATCATAATATAAAGCTATTCAAGTTGTCAATAGTTCGCAAACCCTTCCTTCTCACGAACTATTGCAAAGCAATTGAGTGTGAACCTTCTTTCTCACACTTGTAATTATCGTATACAAACCTTCCTTCTTATATACGATAATTAAAATAATCATAATATAAAGCTACTCAAGTTGTCAATAGTTCGCAAACCCTTCCTTCTCACGAACCATTGCAAAGCAATTGAGTGTGAACCTTCTTTCTCACACTTGTAACTATCGTATACAAACCTTTCCTTCTTATATACGATAATTAAAATAATCATAATATTACAAAGCTATTCAAGTTGGCAATAGTTCGCAAACCTTTCTTTCTCACGAACTATTGCAAAGCAATTGAGTGTGAACCTTCTTTCTCACACTTGTAACTATCGTATACAAACCCTTCCTTCTTATATACGATAATTAAAATAATTTTGAACCCTCCTCACAAAATTGAAAGTCACCTTAACTAAATAGCTATGAGCCCTCCTTCTCAAGCTATTACTAAATACACATCTTACAGTTTCATCCAACAAACAGTACCTCTACTTACTTTCTTTTGATTGTATATGTCACCGTAAAATTGTAAATAACGTTAGATTATAATCTATCTCGCGAGATTGTGAACTGTCGAAAAATTGTGAAACGTAATATACTGCTTACAATTTAACGTATTATTATTCGTCAGATTATAATCTATCGAAGTAAATCTGTTAAATCACAATCTTACAATTGTCAAATTGTCAACTGTCCGACGGCTGTCCCTGATTGGTCGGCCTTACAGTAGACCGTTCTGTGTCCATAGAGTTAGGAATAAAACACAGGTGTCAGTCAAATAAAATAAATGCTCTTCAAGATTGTGAAATCAAGTACGTATTTATTAATTATTTAGTAAGTAATCAATAATTCTGACATCACATGGTAAGAAAAAATGTATCAAAATTAAAAAAATCTGAAACGTATCATACAGTATACTTTTCGTGTGTAAGATAAACATGTTGGCGGCATAGGGGTGGCCCAAGGGCCACCCCCGCCGCACCCTAACCTACTGTTATGCCTTGTAAAAATTATGACAAAACACTATTATTCTAAAAAAGAATTATGGATATCTATTTATTAATCCCAAAAATAAGTTATACCTAACAAACCAGTATTCCTAGATGTTATTATGGGAAAGTAAAACTATTATGCTAAAAAACGTTATACAAAAAGGATTATGATAATTAAAATTATGACAAAAACATTTATGCATTTTAAGAGAATCCGAAATTAACATTATGCTCACTCTAATAGTTTTGTAACTCTATGGTATAGCACGCGAGGTGCGTTTCGTATCACAATTTGACGGTTTCACTTCGATAAATTATAATCTACCGAAAAATAATACGTTAAATTGTAAGCAATATGATACGATTCATAATTATTCGACAGTTCACAATCTCGCGAGATTCAAATCGATAGATTATAATCTAACGTTATTTACAATTTTACGGTGACATATATAATAATGACACAATCAGTCATCTTCATCACTACTTTCTTTATCATCATTAACGTGAATCCAGGGTGACATTCGATTTGTTAAATGAAGTAGTCATCAATCCCAACAAATTCAAACTCAAAAATATGTTTATTCAGTAGGTAACATTGTTACACTTTGAATCGTCAATTTTTACATCTTTAAGGGATTCCCGAACTGACAATAAAGTATAATTTTGCGTTTCGCATACTATTTCGTTCAACATAGGATTAATTTCCGCATCCATCTGAAGTCCAAACATTACCTCAGTCCGTCCCGTTGTCTTCCGACGGGTGTTGTTCATGCCCCATTGGACTCTACCTATCTTGTCATCCCAGACGTTCTTGTCAAAATTAAGATTTTGCGCAGTTAACGACCCTAACATCGTGCGATTACACTGCTCTACTTGTCCATTGGACCTAGGACTTGCAACTGCGTACAACACGTGTCTAATACCTTTATCCGAGCAAAACGTTTGAACACGTACGATGTGAAGAAAGTACCGCGGTCGCTAATAATTCGATCTGGGTTTCTGAACGTATAGAAAATATCTTCTAATTCTCGCGTTGTTGTAACTGTTTTTGGTATTTCTGACTGGCCTGATAAATTTAAATTTCGTAAAGGCATCTACGACTACCAATAGGTAAGAGTTTTCCTCTCTTTGATCGCACAAAAAGGTCCAAGGTGATTGATGTACAGGGTGTGAAAAGGCACCTCGACTTTTCGTTTACGTGGAATAGGCCCTCATTTGAATTAGTTTTCTGTTATGTACTTTAACCCATCTGCATCAATATCAGTGGTAAGAAATTCCCGAATGCGACCCAGTTCACTATCACCTAATTGAAGAGTCTACAACCTGTCCCCCTCATTGATTGACATAACCGTCGGGTAAAGACCAGCGTCAATTTCCATTGAACTAAGATCCTCAATTGGGTTCCGAAATAGAAGGTCCACGTGCGTCATTTTCGTGCCAGCACGATATTCAAAAAGCAAAAACAGCCACCAGCGGGCAATACATCTAACCAAATCGCGTTTGGAAAGCATGGAGCGCAACGCACTACAATCGGTCATGATTTTGAAATTCTGACCCAGAAGATACACCCGAAACTTTTGAGCGAACTTACTATAGCAAGAGTCTCAAGTTTATAAACCTTTTCTCTTCTGGAGATGTCTGGCGACTATAGTACGCTACGGGATGGTAGGTGTCGTTTCCATTACGTCGCTGCATCAATATTCCACTGACGCCCACTTCACTGGCGTCAGTGTGCAACTGTGTTTCGGCGGTCGGGTCGTAAATGGCTAAGATTGGCCTATCTATCAGACTACTCTTGAGATCAACAAATGCGGCTTCTTGTTCCTCAGTCCAACACCATTCCACATCCTTCTTGAGCAACTTATTCAACGGATGTGATAAAGACGCGTAATTCCTTATAAATTTTCCGAAAATATCCTACTAGTCCCAGAAATTGGCGGACGGAATGTGGACTGGTGGGACGAGGAACATCAAACACTGACTGTGTCTTTTTGTCAGCCGGCCGCACCCCAGCAGCGCTAATATCATAACCCAAATAGTTAATAATTCTGCTGTAAGAAATTACATTTTGCCAAATTCAGAGTTAGGCTTGCCTTTTCTATCAACTGTAAAGCCCTTTCTTACCTATCCAAACACTCTTCTACATCCTTTTCGTAAGTTAATACGTCATCGATGTAAGCAGTAGCTTCTGAGAACCTAGCGGAAACCAATACCTTATTCATCAGCCTTTGAAATACAGCTGGTTCGTTAGCCAACCCAAACGGCATACGATTAAATTCATATTGGTCGTCTGGGGTGATAAAGGGAGTTAAGGGTTTCGATTCTTCTGCAATAGGCACCTGGTAGTATCCAGATGCCAGATCCAAAGTTATAAAGTAGGCCTGCCCCACTAATCGAGCAATCTCGTCTTCAATCACTGCCATCAGGTACCTTATCTTAACTGTCATTGAATTCAGAAACCTATAATCAACACAGAGCCTTTGTTTACCGTCCTTCTTACGAACCAACATAATTGGACTCGCATATTCCGATACAATTTCTCGTACAATCCCCGCATTCATCATCTCACCAACCATTTCTCTTACTTGTTGTCGTTCCTTGTGCGACAATATGTAAGGCCGGTAAACCACAGGACGCTCAATATTCAATTCAATTTTCATTTCAGTCATATTTGTACATCCCAACTCCTCTAATGATTGCGCGAAGCAATGCTTGTATTCGTTCAAAATGTTAAAATAGACGTCGTTTATGTGGCTCTTCAAGCGTTTTTGCTAAAGTTAACATCTTTAGGCTCTATACCTAAATGCTCGCCAACGAGGTCTGTGGGTGATGTACAAATATGATTGACAATCTGAACTCTATTTCATCCACCCATAATATCACCTTCATCAATATAACAAAAGCTGACAATGGGGTAATATGAACAAAGAGCTGACCTTCCTCTACTTTGTATAACCCGCCGGCTATCGTGAATTCTCGGTTTGGCTTCCCCACGACTCTTCAGCTAAGCCTAACATATCAATTAATCACAACATCAGTACGAGCTCTGATAATCGCCTCTCCACTCAATCTTGCGCATGAAGCGGAGACGACCTTTACACTCGCAGTATCACCACTACCACTGTTAGCAAAAGGGAATTCATCATCATAATAAAACCTCAATTCGTTGGCATTCTTGAATACCAGCACCTGATTCTGTTCGGTGAAGGACTGTCCTACTAATATCGGACAATTGAGCAGATTACTGTCAACCACGTGACACAAAACATCCGCACTAACACCGTCGATGCATAAATTAACCTGTGTCCTGCCCATGGACAAAATAAAATCACTACCAAAACTTTTAGTGGAGTCGGGGATTGATCACAAGTCTACCCCAAAATCAGTGTCGTTGTTTGTTTTATGAGCGAAACTTCGCTACCGAAATCTATAAACGATATCATAGAGGTGTCATTTACCCTAACTGTATTGAAATATTTTGAGCCCGACTTAGAGGTAAGTATGCGCATGATTTTAGGAATGTTACCTAGATTATCACGGTTTTCAAAAAAAAGGGACTCTGCAAGTTTCCATTTTATGACCGAACCTACGACATCCTGTACATTGGACCAGAGGTTTAGGACATTTAAGATACGGGTAACCTTTTTCCCTACAGTTAAAACAAAATAATTTGTAACTTGAATTTTTTTGAAGTCTTAACTGATTTATCCCTATTGTCATTATTACTTCCCGCTGTGGATTCAGTCGACTACTTTGTTTTATTAAAATGAAAGCGATCGGGCGGCGGTTGGTTCTCCTTATTACTCATCAGAAAATGGAGTTGATCAGGCTGCGTACATCGTAACGCTTATCGCTGGATCTAATTGTCTTGTCACTTAATCCGTGGATAATGCAGTCCACGGCTCGTTTCCCTTCGATGTCACACCGGTTCACGATGGCTAATTCTTCATAATAATAAACCTCTAGCGGTTCACCAAACCTACTCTTTCGCCTAAGCGTATCCTCCAGGGATTGGCCATAATCATGTTCAAAAGGAAATGCGTCTAACCACTTTTGCTGCCATTCTGCCCAGCTGTACAAAATAGAATTGAAGCTTTCATACCAAACTTTGGCCAACTCCTGCAGTTTCTGCATTGCGAAGTGGATAACGGTTGTTCTCATCCCATCCGTAAACAGTGGCACACTCATTAACTTTCTTTAACCAAGTATCAATCTTTTGACTTTTCGATGAGGGTCCAAATTCGGGTAACATGGTTCATAATACTACTGGAAGGATGTGATGTGGCGACTGCTGTCGGATTAGGTTAAGATCTTAAGTTAACTAATGATTCAACAATATTAAGAACATCTTTAGATGAAAATGTAGGGCTATCTGACCTTTCTATTCCCTTAGCTGCCGACGAACGTCGCACCTCCTGCCCTTCGCCGCGACGTCGTTGGCTGTGTCGCTCGTTGTGCCGACGCGTGAAGCGACGTCTCTCTCCGGCTGCACTCCCGGCTCTCTCTCCGGCTGCGCTCCCGGCTTGTATCGGCTCGGCTCGGCTCGGCTCGGCTCGGCTCGGCTCGGCTCGGCTCGGCTCGGCTCGGCTCGGCTCGGCTCGGCTCGGCTCGGCTCGGCTCGTCTCGGCTCGTTTCGGCTCGTCTCGGCTCGTCTCGGCTCGGCTCGGCTCGTCTCGGCTCGTCTCGGCTCACCTCGGCTCGTCTCGGCTCGTCTCGGCTCGGCTCGGCTCGTCTCGGCTCGTCTCGGCTCGTCTCGGCTCGTCTCGGCTCGGCTCGGCTCGGCTCGGCTCGGCTCGGCTCGGCTCGGCTCGTCTCGGCTCGTCAGTCGTCTTCGTGGAACGATCTCGTCTTCAAGAGGCATAATCTGGAACTCGAAAACATTGGAACATGTAAATATTCTTCAGATAACCCTATATGTATATATTTATACAGATATATTTCCAAAGTAAAATATCTCAAAAACGGTGTATCCTGATTAACACATATGGATACGATCCCACTTCTGAAATGTAGTAAGACCACGGTAACATGATCATTAACTAACATACGGATACCTGGATATACATAAAGCTGCCTCAGGTACATGCTCTATAAATAAAACAACCATTGAAATAATAAATAATAAGTATATTGGTTACTTACTCTAAATTTCCAAAACGCACGCGTGCTCAAACACAAGTGTACACGTGTTCAAAATGGTACGTCTGCCTTCGATGCGTGCTCGAATCAAAAAAGCCCCAATGAAAGACAAACACGCCTTTTTATACCCTTTCTCCTAGTGTTGCCATATGAAGGCAACACAAATTCGCACAAAATTACAGAAAACCTAACAATTCTACTAAAATTATAGTTGTAATGTAAACGATTCTGGTGGCTCTAATTTGATTATAGTATGACAGTTCTAAAGCTAGCACTATCTCTTTCTTGCACAAAGCATAAGTAAAGGATGGCACTATTTAGAACTTTCAAATTAAAATTAAGTATTATCCTCCGAAATTGACATTTACACCAATAATGGTGCTGATGCCTGTATACACCATCTAATTTTATTTTAAGTTATAGGTACCTGTCATTTTCTTATCCGCTGAAAAAGAAAGGGACGAATAATCGACAGGCATAAAATTTATTAAACACACTTGAATTTTAGGCATAAATTTAAAAAACCCTTCCAAATTTTTATATTGGCCAATAACCCGACAGAATTAAATTAACAGCCCACGTCAAACGAGTTACATATGAGGGAGATGCATATTTTATTCGCCCGAGTTATTCATTAATTTTACAATTAACAGTTGTCAATCATACCTTTCCTTTTCGGCGGATAAGAAAATGACAGGTATAACTTAAAATAAAATTAGGAGGTGATTTCAGGAATCTTGGCCACTATTCCTGTGTACCTAACTATTGGTTGCATTATGAACGGTACCGTCCAAATTTTTCGTAACGCATGTCATTTGGATAACACCTCTTACCCTCCTTTACTCCTTTTAAAACATCGTTTTATTAGTAATAAATACAGTTAAATAACAAATGCGGTCGAAAACCTCAGATTTTTTGAATTTATTTAAGGCACAATGTTTCTTTCTTAGGTTTCTTAGGGTCGGTTGTCCCCAAACCCGTTCGCGATTACATTTTGCGTAAAAAGAAAAAACGTGTCCACGAAACCATGGTACAACAAAACAAGGTGTGCTCAATCCTATGAAAAGCCGCCATTGTTAGCCGTTTGATGACGTAACAATTGTAATCACCGCTTAAACAAGACGCAAGCAATGAGAGACTTTCCAGGATACAGTACCCAAAAATAATACAGATGGCTCTGTAAAGACTTTCCTTCGTTTAACCTTCTACTTCAACTTCAACTTTATGGTTAATGGCAACCGGTCGTCGTATAGTAGACAACCATTACTGCCAGAGTCAAGTATAGAAAAGACACTTGTCCATAGAGAATGTCTGATAAATTTATCCAAAGTCAATTCCAGGGATAAGTATTGTATTACCTGAAATAGGAAAACACGGTATTAAGCACACAGACAGACAAAACAAAACGTCACATTTCATGAATAACAGACATATGCATCTTTTATCTTTGTTGTTGTTATACCCAGGCACAATTACATCTTCCATCCATTATTATTCTGATCAACATAAAGAGAAGCAAATATAAGTAGCAACATAATTTGATCTTTGATGAAATATTAAGTAACAATTATTTTTATATATACTTCTGCCATTAAATTGTAGGTTTGAATAATTATGTAGGCACCCGAGTAATAAGAAAGTAAATAATTATCACGTTAAACCCCATAGCCTGGAAATATAATTCTATACATAATTTGATCCAAATATCAACCAACAATTATTTGCATATATACTTCTGCCATTACATTGTATTTTTGAATAATTTAATTATGTACCCGAGTAATGAGAAAATATGTAATTATCACGTTGAATCTTGACAGCACAGCCTGGAAATTTTCTCATTAAAAATTGACGATATCGTGCGGTTTTTCTTTGCAACGGGTTTCAATGAAAATACTCCATTGTCAACACCTTAAATACTGCCTTTTACTGCCATAGTATGTGTGATAAAGCATTTTCCAAACCAAATTCACATGGGAATAATAAGGCGTTAGACCGTAAGGTGTTATGTACTCATCAACTGCCTGAGAAAACGTCTTTTGGGTTGATTTCAACACCAATATAATAATTATCATGAACAGTGTACGTCCCACTGCTGGGCACAGACCTGTCCTAGAGCATACTCCACCGCGCTGCTTTATTGCGGGTTCCACGGCTTAACGTGCCTTTCGAACCAAGAATTTCTGATTTCCATAGTCATTACTCCACGGTCATCAGTGAGTCCACCTACACGGCTCTCAGTTCAAAGATCGTTAGACCAGTCATCAGCTTACAGTCATTAATCCACACATCCACAGTCCTCATTCCAGTCATCGGTCGTTGGTCACTGAATTTCTTTCCGGACATAATAATTATCACAATTTTTTTTATTACATAACTTTGTTCTGAATTAAATTCTTAAAAAAAAACACTTTCAAAGAGGTAACATTAACAGGGCTAGATTTATGTAAAATAATTTATAAATTATTGCAATAATTAACTATTATAACTTCTTTATCACGTGAGTTTAACACTTTCAAGGACAGAACGACTACAAGCGATGTCTCTATCCGAAGTGGCTACGAAAGCTTATTTCTATAATAACCCCTATTTTAGCAAACAAGCTGACAGTCGCCAAATAATATTTAAAACTAAATTTAAAAAAATAAATCCACTCAGTCGACGACCGGTGGTCTGTGTCCGTGAAAGTGTTAAAAGAACAAGGGCCTTATTTTTGAACAGCTCGCGTTGAACTCGCGAAAATATATACCTGTCTCAACTTGCAAATGAAGTTCTGATGTGCTATGTGAAATGGGTATATATTTCCGAACGTGTCTTGAAGGCGACCTATTAAAAAATGGCCCCTGTGCTGTGTCGAATTTCTGCTGGCCCCAACATTATGTTCGTAGTGTTATTGTTATACTATTATATTATCTAGACAGGGCAAAAACGAAGAAGAACAACTTGCAGCGCACACTATACTTCTGACGGCCCAACCATAAAGCTTCCAAATTCAAATTTCAAAATATTTATTACAGAAAAAACAGTCTAAAATATAAAATAGTAAATTAAAACAAACCCAAATTACGAGAAATTTAAAAATTTTCGGTAGGGTTTTCACTTTTGGAATAAAAATGTATGGAATTGACGAAATGTCACGTGATTCGTGATTGAATCGGATACATGGGCGCTTATTTGCCTAAAGTTCGCTGGTTGACTAATATGGATAGCACTGATTTGAAAAAATCCCACGAAATCGGTATTGACAAGAACCGGGACTTTTATTATCAAAATAAAATTGTTTTAAGCAGCCATTTCCATACTTTAAGAGCCTTCCTTGCTTAAATAAATATCCGATCACTGTTGATCACAATCACAAGCTATGATCAAACAGTCTATGCTAAGTTGGCGACAGGCGATCATTGAATTCGGTTCCCAGGTGGTATAGCCGAGCTGCATTGTGTGACGGATACGGCAGACTTGGTTAGGGGAGCTTCCGCTGGATATATGATCCACGCAGGATATTTTTATTTTTGTCTGCCATACGCAATAATAATAATTGAATTTAGTAATTTATTCGTCTTATAATTTGATCACCTAATTTAAATTTTTGTTTTTGTGTTGATGTTTAAATTTTATCCATAATAATAAACATATTTATATATACCTGTCAACGCCAAAAGGAAGGTTGTGTTCTTTTACTTATTTTTTAAAATTTCTTGACAAATGTAGGGTAGGTGACTTTTGATCAAAATTGGCTCTGTCAGTTCGTGTTACTATAGACATAACATAAGGCGACTATGTCACAATTAGGGTAGTCAGAGGTGAACTAAGTACCCGCATAGATTCTCTTGAATGTGGTTAATTGTATTGTTGTTCTTCTAAGTTTTCCCCGACTGATCGTTAGTGTTCGTCCTATGAGGCTAATAATGGCTAATAATCGACGTGAAAGATGTATATTTTGTTTAGAATTATGTAATGGAGGAAAATAAATGTTAAATTGCCAAAGTATTATTGTTGTTTTCTTTTATGCAAATACTGATGTTGATTTCTGCCGACATCTAATTCTTATCTTCATTTTTAGTAAGACCTAAGGGAAGTTGCGGGACATTCTCAAGTATCCTCATTACTTACTGGGAAGTCCTATCCACGAACAACTGTTAAGTATGTACTTTCAGAAATAAATGACTTTTTATTTTATTTATTATTATCTAATTTTATTTTATATCTGTCATTTTCGGTCGCTAATCGGGGCTAGTAGTCATAAATTTTATAATGGAACGCAAATGAGGGTAAAGCGCACACAGACTGATTGACATGGCGAAGATTCCTCTAAAAAGGTAAGTTTTGTTATTTCATATGGCAATATTATTTCTGCATTATATCTATAGACAGATGAGCATGAGATGGGCAATCTACCCGGTATTCTGGAAAAATGAATAAATAAGTGAATGCACTGTGTAAGGGTGCATCACGCCTGTATCCCGGAAAGGCTATTCAGAGGTGTATTTAATCATCTTCCTTTCGAATGATCAGCCTGTAATGTCTTTAACTAAACTAGGGAACATAAAGTAATATTTGTTCCCCACCGGGATTCGAACACGGGAACTCCGGATCGCGAGCCTAACGCTCAACCACTGGACCACAGAGGTCAGAGGAGAGCAGAGAAGCGCAAGAGAAAGGGTATGTATATCGAAGTTTGTCCAAAATAAAAGTTTTTATTATTAAAATTCCCATTAAAAAAAATTGGGTAGATTACCCATCTAAGGTGGGTAGGAAGGGTAAATAAATGGGAATTTACCCAACATTCCTACCGCGAATATTATCCAATTATGTAACAGATTGAGGAGCTCGGTGGCGCAGCGGTAAACGCACTCGGTCTGCGATTGTTGAAGTTAAGCAACTTTCGCAAAGGCCGGTCATAGGATGGGTGACCACAAAAAAAAGTTTTCATCTCGAGCTCCTCCGGGCTTCGGAAGGCACGTTAAGCCGTTGGTCCCGGCTGCATTAGCAGTCGTTAATAACCATCAATCCGCACTGGGCCCGCGTGATGGTTTAAGGCCCGATCTCCCTATCCATCCATAGGGAAGGCCCGTGCCCCAGCAGTGGGGACGTTAATGGGCTGATGATGATGATGATGCAAGAGACAAACAGTACAACATTTAAAACTATAATATTTTATTTCTTGCTTGTCACTTATTCTACCTTACACACTAGACATTAGCTTCACTTTTCTCCTGGCGCTCCTCATATAACTGCGAGTTCTTCACTGCAGAATAGAGGCTGAATAATAAATGAAGCGCTTGTATCCGATCGTTGAGAGTATCCCCTGCTATAGGAACGTCAAACATGCCACAGACTATGTCAACGTATTGTGACAGTGAGCAGTCGAGGTTGCCAGGCGGGAAGCCGACTTCATTCAAAGTTTCTTCTATTGTCTCTGGCCATTCTTCCATTAGGCTGTCTATGTCCGGCATTTTGCTGGAAAAAAAGATTGTGATCATTTTGTTTGGCGTGGCTTATCAGCAAAACCATAAATGACAAATAGCAATTTGCTTTTTAGAGGAGTTGCTTCGATGTATCCATTTTACCCCCATTTCATCATTTCCAGAATTAATGATAAAATAGGAATGGTCACCCGACCACAATAAAAAAAAAGTTTTCATTTCGAGCTCATCCGTGCTTCGGAAGGCACGTTAAGCCGTTAGTCCCGGCTGCATTAGCAGTCGTTAATAACCATCAATCCGCACTGGGCCCGCGTGGTGGTTAAGGCCCGATCTCCCTATCCATCCATTGGGAAGGCCCGTGCCCAAGCAGTGGGGACGTTAATGGGCTGATGATGATGATGATATGTATACTCACCTCGTGTAAGAGACGGTAGGCGCCGGTTTAGACAGATGCAGCTCGCTGACATCCTTTATCCACCTGTCTATCGCCTTCGAGTTCTTCTCCGCGTTTTCTATCTTCTTCGTCAACTGTGAAAGAATATTTGTATGAAACTCAACTTCACGAATTTTACATGATTTTTGTGAGACTGGCTTTTGGTCGGATATTGCAGAATCTGACATTTTCGCATATACAGGGTGTTAGTGACATCGTAACGAATACTAAGGGGGATGGTTCAGACCATGATTCTGAGTTAATATCAAGTGTAATTTCCCGTTTTTTTTTTCAAAATTAATGATTTTTTTAGTTTTTTTAAATTATTTTCAATTCTATACTTTTACGATCGAAAATTCCACTTGATATCAACCCAGAATCATGGTCTGAGTCATCCCTCAAAGTTTTCGTTACGATGTCTAACACCATGAATGTAAAAAAGGAAGTGTATATTGTCAAATAGCAATATTGCTTTTTTTAAGTGAATTGCTTCAATGTAGCCTTTTTTGGTCCCCCTGTTCTCATAGCGTTCATTCTAATAAGATTATTTTAATGAGGTATCATTGTTGAACTTTACCATGAAATAGGTTTATCTCAACTTAAAGTTTTTGTGTTGTTACTGTGGCGTTCACTAATAATAAAGTCGTCCTTTCTTTTTCTAAAGTTGTAAGATCGGTCACTGACCTTACAACCCGCGAAAAAAGTAATATAAATAGTATATATATGTAGTAGTTTAGTAGTATACGGGGACATAACGCGGACCCACGATTTTATCCCTTTTGCCGTCGAGACTTCGGGTGTGTGGTGCTGGGCGGCCAAGGATTTTATTCGCGTGTTGGGGAGGCGCTTGAGGGACCGCGGTAGTGACCCCCGCGCCAGCTCGTTCCTAGTTCAACAGATTTCCTTAGTGCGCGGTAACGCGGCCAGTATAATGGGCACCTTTGAACCAGGTACGAGAGGGGGCGGTATTTTAGACTGACCTGCAGTGTTTGTGTAATAATTTAAAATGTTTTAATTATTCGTAATTTTAAATTTATAAGTGAGAAATTGTATATAAAGTCTGACTTACGACGGTGGATTTACCGCTGTTGGTCTTGGATATAGCTCGTAGTTGCAGGTGTAACAGCGCGGAGTCGCTCTGTTCCGTCGCCGGCTCGTCCAGGACCGTCAGGCCTGTAATAGGAAAACGTAAGCTCACAATTTCAGTCATGAGCAATATAATGTGCCCGCTTTAGGACTCTGTCGCACTAACATATTTGACATTTAGTGAGACTTACAGTCCAATTTGTCAAAAAAGTTTATGTGACATGGTAGCAAAGTATAAGTATGTAGTGGCATATTAATGCTCGTGACCGTACATCGTAATTCGAGTAGTTTCCAACTAGTCAAATCATTGGGATTAAAAAGACCACATGGAAGCAATTCATCTAAGAAAGCAATATTGCAATTTGACATTCGCGCATGTAAAAGTAAGTGCGCAATGCAAACAAATGTCAAATAGCAATATCGCTTTCTTAGATGAATTGCTTGAATGTGGCCATTTTAACCCCCCTGTTCCTTTTTACTAAACGTCAAAACACGAAATTACACACGAATCACACCTGGGGCCTGTTTAATAAAACTTACAATTGTTAATTACAATGACAATTTGATGTACATTGCGGAGTGTGTGATCACGAATATTTTGCAGTTTCATATTAGCTACGTAATGAACATCAAATTGTCGTTGTAATTTACAATTGTAAGTTTTATTAAACAGGCCCCTCGTTTCACAAAGACACTACAGATTGACGTTATCGTACACGCGCATCTGTGTGTGTGACATCTGACGCCATACGATTGAAGACTAAAGTAAGACCGTAGAACGTAGGTGTCCAATTTCAAAATTCGAACATATACTTAAACTAAACTGATAAAAAATAAAAACAACGGTCCGCGCGCTGCCTTCACGATTCAAGTCTTAACTATGTTCGAGGGGGGGGTGAGGTAAACCTAGCTCAGCCGCTGGTGGGGAGTAGCCTTTCTATACGTAATATTATTCCTTAGTCTATGGTATTGGGTTTAACAGCCTCCGTGGTCTAGTGGTTAGAGCGTTAGGCTCACGATCTGGAGGTCCGGGTTCGATTCCCGATGGGGACATTGTCGAAATCACTTTGTGATACTGTCCTTTGTTCGGTAAGGACTTTTCAGGCTTGAATCACCTGATAGTCCGAAAAAGTAAGATGATTCCGTGCTTCGGAGGGCACGTTAAACCGTTCGTCCCGGCTATTAGCCGTAAAAAACACCTCCACCAACCCGCAGTGGAGCAGCGTGGTGGAGTATGCTCCATACCACCTCCGGTTGATTGAGGGGAGGCCTGTGCCCAGCAGTGGGACGTATATAGGCAGTTTATGATTATTATGGGTTTAGGCAGTATGCAAGAGATTATTTGGGAACCTACCCAAGTTGTCGATGTGCTCGAGCACATGCTCGGCGAGCGGCTGCGCGCGCATGTTGCAGGCGGGCGTGGACACTTTGATAAACGCGTCGATGTCGCCCACCGCTGGGACGTACTCTGGGACAAATGGTTGGAGCTTGAAGTCTATGTCGATCTTCTGGGGTGTGTATCTGAAAAGAAAGAAACGCATAACATCATCATCATCATGTCGTCCAAACCGTTTCCGGCGGCGGGGACTCCTAAATATCTATCCCGGGTCGTTGTTGTGGTGGGCTCTGATGTGGCTGGCGAAACCGAACTTCGACTTGAAGGTCCACACGGCACACAATAAAGCTGGCCTGACGAATTGAGTGTGTAGTTATAGGAGGGTTTCGGTCGAGTCTTCCGTATTTTGCGCTTTGCGTCGAGATCTTGTAAACACTTCTCTTCAAATAAATTCACGCTTATAACATAAGCTCACGACTATAACCCAATCGGGGTAGCCAGAGGTACATCCATCGCAAGATGAACTAAGTAGGTATCCAAAACTTGCCGAGCTTTCTGTTAGACTAACGTGATAGGAAAGAACTAAACTACTTAAACATAACGTAACATAGCTTCAGGCCTGCATCCCCGAAGGGGTAGGCTGAGGCAGATCTTGTCGATCCCACTGCTGGGCGAAGGCCTCCCCTTGATTGTTCCATTCCTCTCGACTTTGCGCGATCGCCGGCCAATCCCTCCGATAAGCATTGAGGTCGTCACACCATCTTTTACGCGGTCTGCCTCGAGTTATATGCCCGCCTATGCAATTTCAATTATCTACTTATTTAAATTGGTAATGGCGATACACCCGCGAGGTTGTACGTAGGCAGACATCGTCACTCAACATCCTGTTACTGACAGATAAGAATGAATAACTCGAATATTACGTTATTATTTATTTATTTTTCATTATGTGCCTTGAGCACCTTTAACAACGTTAGAAAGAAGCAGCTACATTGTACGAGAATGTCAAATTTTCCTTCAAATCTGTCTGTCTTGCAATCTTTGAGGGCTAATTACTTAGTTTTATGCCCTTATTAAGGGTACTTTTTTTGGATGTTTCTAAAAGCCTATTAAATGAAGCAGTTTTTAGAAATACTTTCAGGGTCTATGACAATATCATGTGTTTATTATTCTTCGGCGAAGTTTTAACAACTGTAACAATTTTGGTCGAATTCTCACTATGAATTCCAATAACTTTTTTTTTATCTTTGATTTAACTGTTTTCATTTTTTCACGTAGCGGTACATATCCTTAGGCATAGTTATGAAGTTAAATAAAAGAATTATTAAGAAAGAGATAGCGACAAAATGATGATTTCTGAAGTAAGGTAGAAAATCTAGAAAAAGGTACAAAATGGGTCATATCTCCTAAACCGTAAATAATCGCTGAACATACATGGGGGTGTTTCTGGTAGCTAATGAGTCCCTCTATCTATTGTTTAATTTTGAACGTGAACTTCTGGGCCACCCTGTATACATAAGAAAGAATGCAATCGTGGAACCCAGTACAATAAAAGATTACAAATGCACCTTCAGCTTGCGGGGCAACTATTACAGAAACCATACGTCGTCTAAAAAAGAAACGAGACATTTTGGAAAAGGACATTCAGCCCGAATGACTACTTCAAAGAAAGGACTGACTTCGCTGGGAGTAGCGTCATCCATGCATGCCATATAAACCCAACTCATCTGTTTAGGCCCTGCGCAGACGACAGACTATCCGTGACGCACTTTTTAGTCTGTGAAAATATAACCTATGCAATTATATGCAGTAACGCACACGACGCGCAAAAAGTCCGGCGCGCCGGAGTTTGCGCGCAGGGCCTTATAGTCAACTAGGGAACCGCCCCGGCTTAGCTCGGGTGCAATGTTGAGGAAAAAATGAAATAATTACGACATCACATTAAAAACCTCAAAAATAACAGTATTTCTCTACTATTTAATGGATGTTATTATACATATAAACCTTCCTCTTGAATCACTCTATCTATTAAAAAAACCGCAACAAAATCCCTTGCATAGTTTTAAAGATATAAGCGTACATAGGGACATAGAGACAGAAAAAGCGACTTTGCGAATCATATATTTAATATAAGTTAAATAAGTAGGAAAAGAAAATGTTTTTCGTTAGTTTTGGATCTGTCTTTATTTAGTAATCAGAATTTCACAATTTATCTTGAACCTAGTACACGACCCAATTACTTATAAGATTTAAGTAAAAAAATATACTTCCTGACTACGGAATAAACACGCTCTCGATATCAGACTCCCGATTTTTCAACACTGTTGCAAGTGCCATGATCACGGGATGACTGATGAACAGTGTTGAAATATCGGGACTCTTATATCCCTCATAATAACGCGGTAAGAATCCGGTATTATGTGTTTTTATTATTATAATAACCGCGTAAACCTCAAACAATGTAATATACCTACTTAGGTACTGTATATTTGTCCTGTATTTATTCTAATCATGCTAGGTTAAATAAGTTATTAGGCGTAAATTACATTTTTATCAATAATTTATAAGCTTTAGGCCCTTGTCACCATAAGCTTCATAATATCCATCTTAGGAGTTCGTATCAACAGTGGCTGCAAGTTTTCTTTGATTAATTGTGGCTCTGCCCACCCTGTTAGGGATTACGGGCGTGAGTTTCTGTAGTTCATTATTTTTAATTCTGTATAAATAAATAAATATATTCAGAGGCGGAGAACAGGAGTCCTAGTAGGTACGGCTTTGTAATAGACTACTCTGGGCGCCATCCCACTCGCGTCAGACAGAGTACTGCGAGGCGGAAGGCAAGTGAGAAACCACTGCCCTGTTTTTCCCTAAAAAAAAGTAGCATGGTAAATGCTGCACCGACAAGAGCGTGGCTCTTAAATTGATGATGATAAAATAAATACTCACTTCATGATGTACTGGAACAGGTTCTCAATGTCCGTAGGCACCTTCAGGTCCTGGAAGTGCTTGGGGTCGTAGGCCCCCTCCGCCGGGATGACCACGCCGGAGGTGCGCTTGCGGCCGCTGCCTGACGCCGGCTCTGGACGATCCACCTCCAGATCTGCGCTGTCTGTCTCTGTTAAAAACGTTCATTATAAATGCACGATTAGAGTTTCTGATTTCTCGAACTGTTTTCATTCTCGATACCAAATTCTCGAGTGTTTAAAAAAAACCTATAAATAATGATTAAAATTTAAAGAAAACACTCAAGAAATGTATGAAATCGACATACTTTTAGTGCACCAACCAACACAAAAAGTCTTACACAAACATTACAATGACCAACCTCAGCCACCCTGGTTTTTATTGAGCTGCCAAAAGCTCCTGACATGACTCATGTAACGACTTACTTAGAACAGTAAGCAGTAACCCGGGACCAATGGCTTAACGTGCCTTCAGAAGCACGGATCATCTTACTTTCGGACAATCAGGCGATCAGCCTGTAATGTCCTAACCAAACTAGGGATCACAAAGTGATTTTTGTGATATGTATACTTACTGCGATTCGAACCTGGGACCTCCGGATACCTAAGAGAGAAGATGACCGTCGTGTCTTATAAGAAAGTGAAAGAATTGGCCTCTGATGAATGCAACACCGACAAGAGCGTGGCTCTTAAATTAGTGATAACTTCGTTGAAAGTCAAAATTATAAGTATTCAAGTTTTATCTTACAATCTATCTAGGAACCTACCCACACCTCACCGAGCTTTCTGTAAGACCAACGTGATAGGTGCTAAGCCGTATCGCCGTCTATAATGGTCGAGCCAACTGCGTTAGCAAGTAAATTGGGTACTGGCAGAATATCAGTGTTGGTGAGAGTGGGCACTCGTACCTACCATACTCTTAGCAACAATATGCTGAGTCAGTCCCATTTCCCTGGGCAGTGTTAGCTACTAGTCACAAATTGTTAAACTTAATTTATGTAAATGCTTTTGTAACCTTCACTGTTTTGGGAATAAAGTTATTCTATTCTATTCTAAATTATCTGTTTCTCAGTTAAAATTAGTCAAAGTAAATATTGATGTAGGCCATATCTTATCTCTCACCAGAGTTAGATGATTCAACGCGCTTTTTAGCTGATCGAGCCCTCTCTCTAGCGTTCTCCTTAGAAGTCTGCCTCGGCAAGTCCTGAGGCTTCTCCAGGGGAAACTTCTCAGGTCTTCGGTCCGGCGACTGAAAATTAAAACGCTTTTTTACCTTTGATGGGTTGGCTCTTGGTCCCGCAGACTTGCCCGAAGGCATTGACGAGGCCTAAGATGGAGCTCGCTCGCCCAGAAGGTGCCTGTTCACTCTGGCCTTGAAAGCACCCGGGTTATATGCATTCGGAAATACAGAAGACGGCAGAGAATTCCAGTCCTTAGCAGTGCGCATAATGAAGGACGAAGCGAAGTGCTTATTTCATCTCTTTAGCATTATCCTGTTTTTTCACAGGGTCCGCTTACCTAACCTGAAGATTTGACAGGTCCGGTTTTTTACAAGCGACTGCCTGTCTGACCTTCCAACTGCAGAAAATGCCTCCGAAAATGCATTTTTCGGGATTATGGCTTTTCTCACGATGTTTCCTTCACCAATGAGCACGTGATAATCATTTATGATCCAAACATGAATTCGAAATAAATTCGACTGTCATTGGTTTGGGCCTGTGCTGGATTCGTGCGAGCTATAAGTGAGAGGCAAGCGTTCTAACAACTGGGCTACCACGGCTACTAAAATTAAACGCTTATTTACCTGCCGTAAAAGGACTTTCAAAAAAGGTCGTGTGGGTTGTGAAGTGGACGACCAATCTCAGCAACCCTAGTGTCTGGGGTTAAATATTATGCAGCTAGAGGCACCGTGACGAGACGCTCATTTATTAGTGAAAATAATATTTGCATTGCGAATATCATTTTGATAAACAGATAATTTAAGATACGGGGCATAGCGTGGGTGATTTAGGCCGCCACAGTCATAATATATCACATTATGCTGAACATATACATTCTTTTCTTGGCGCAGAGATATGAAATAGTTCTTGAACGGTTTGAAACTTCATCTATCTTCGTCGTATACCGTTGCGCTATGCTATGTACCCCTTTGTAACCCGGAATGAGATTAATTGAAAGAAATCAAGGTTTTGTTAAAGAAAATCGATAAAAATCTTAAATCTCAAAAACGAAACGTTTTTAAAAAAAATGAATATTCGATTTTTAAACGTGAAAAGATTCCCCATCGATATGTACTTATTTCGTTTTCCGAAAATCCGGAAGCAGGATTGTAAATCTGAACCAGAAAATCACATCATTAATTAAGTTAAACATTTATTTTCTCTTGACCTTGCATGACTTTTGGTGGTGTAGGCCTGGAGTACTAAAACACAAGTGTATCCTAGTTTAAGCTCCAGCTAGCCTCTACAAATATTCCCATGTATTTTTGTAGAGGAAATAAAGATTTTATTTTACTCACTTAAGTTCTGATGTCAGAACGTGTTTTTCAAAAAGGCGCTTACGTGGTTTTCACTTTGATAATTGATTTGAACTTACCTGATCTTCTCCAGAAACATTTCTCATGAAGTTCTCCGCTTCAGACTCCGTCTCGCTCTCGGAGTCGAAGTCGTGTCTCGCGGTGTGCCGCACGGGGGGGTTAAACTTGGACATCGCCGCCTTCAATACTTCCTCCCCGTCAGAACTCTCCGGGCTCTCAATCTCTGTCGCGTTCACCTCCACTGTCTCGTCGTATATCATAGCATACTCCAACCGTGACACCCGACTCTCACTCACCACTTCGATCGTACCGCTGTTCACCGAAAAAGTTTGACAATATTTGTCGTTCGTTGCCATAGCAACGCACGAACACCCAACCTTTTCCGTTGAATACTCTTTTACGAAAGAAATGGTTTGACCTGAGATGCATGGCCTCAGGTATGTGCCTGGATGGTACGGAATGGCACAGAAATTGGGCGTGATATGTTTACTATGATGAATGTGTAGCTATAAATCATGAACAAAGAGATAGACACAAGAATTGAATACTTTGCATCTATAATAGACCGTAACGCTACGCTTCAATACACACGATCCGTTAGCCGCTATTAACCCATAAATAGACACGGGTTTATTATCACTTTCTAGTTATTCAAAGCGGAAGTGTTTAAACAATCCCACATAGTGATCACAATGTTTTGAGTTGCAGATACCATTTATAATGCCACAATTTGTAATGAAACAACTTCAGTTATTTTTTTTCTAAATAACTTTATTAATTAAAATTACTAACAACTATATTTTACAAAAATAGCTGATTCAACAACCCGTGCGTAAAAACTTGTGCTAATGATATCATGTACTTGAGGATGTGCTAAAACATATAATTCGTATTCGATGTAACAAACCCTGATAACATGATATAAAACTGAGCAACAGAGATCTATGAATGGAAAATAATATTGAGATACAATGTCAAACTTATACAAAATAGGGTAAAATTAACTCGGGATCACACAATTATGTCAAACATTAGGAATTTTTTGTATAAAAATTGGGTTCATTTATTCTAAATTCCTATAAACTACACACAAAACATATAATTTAAATTTCTCTGAGAATAAATTCTACAAAAATATTACTCCAGTTCAAAATACAAAGGCCTAAAAATATTTATACTGTAAATTTTTCCATACAAAATAAATATTTAGGACTTTTCGGTTACAATTACAACAGCTAAACATGCAAAAAATATACATTTATCCCATAATTTCTAAAAATATTTTCATAATGTGCACAATGATATGTCTGTATTTTATACACATGCATTATGGCCAGCATAATGCAAAAGTATAAAACTTTCAAATAATGAAATGGGAAATAATTTTGATATGAATTTTATCTTAATTTAAATTTAAATCCATCAAAACACTACATGATTTTGGAAAATTCTGTGATATCTAATTATTTATCACAAGTTGCAGTCTTGAAATAAAGGGAATCAATACCTGAAAGGCACTAGGAAAACTTGGCACACGTTCTTTGAGACTAGTTTAACGACTTATTGTAACTTATCGTCGGATAAGGACACAAGCGACGCGTCTCGAAATATCAGTCTAGATCAGATCACAGGCACTATAACATAGCAATGTTTATATTCGTCTAATTTTACTTCAGCCAACTTTATTTATGAGTTCATCGCATATTGCGGTCAGTTCCTCGTTTGCTTTTGTTTTCTGCTGCAGCGTCTCCTCCAGAGACGTGATATGCAGCTCCTTCCTCTTGATCATGGCGTTCAACTTCAGAACCTCGGCCTCGTGTGAGCGGTTGATCTTCTGCAGCTCCTCATTCGCATGGTTCAGTTTGGACGTCGCGTGCTGCTTAAGAAGCTCGTAATTATTCTGCATTTTTGCGAGGTTCTCTTCGAAGTCCTTAATCGACTTCTTATAAGAATCTTCATTCGCTTTGAAACCAAGAATAACTTGCTTACTCTTTTCGTACTTGCTATGGAGATCACTAAACGAAACCTCCATGCTGGCCAAATGTGCAGTCTGCTCGTCTCTTTCCTTTATTAATTGTATTCTTTCATCAGCGTGACGCTTCTTATCCTGCTCAGTCTCAGCTATCAGACTAGCAATCGTTCTCTCATATTCTTCGACAACCTTCGCCATACTTTTATTGATCTTTGTTTTCTCATTTAGTTTTTCCGTTAACTCGTTAATTTTTTTTAATCTCTCTTCGCTGATGGATTCCAAACTCTTCATTTGAGATTCTAAATTTGACAACCTGTCTTTGAGTTCCTTGCTTTCAGATCGAAGGTTGTATACGCTTATTTCTTTGTCAGCCAGAAGTTCGCGCAGTTGTGTTAGTGCCAAATCTGCTTCGCTATCTCTATGAACTTCAGCGATGGTAGCGTCGTGAGCCACGTATGAATTATTGGCGCTCATAGAAAGAAGTCTGTCAATAACAGCTATGGCGGGTGAAGTGAATGTAAGAGACTGACGATTAGTTCTTACTGGAGTAATTGACTTGTTTCTCATCGTAACGACTGGGTTCACAGCCGGATTTACTACCATCATTGGCTTCGATACTGTAATGTTAAGGTCATCGCAGCTATCTTCAGCTGTACTATTCATATCCAAATCTTGTGTGGCATTAAGTGTAGACGGCCCAGGAACAGGAGATTTTTCAAAAGTAACATCTGCCTGAGATGACACCACTTTGTTTGGTGTGCTTTGACGTTTCTGCACATTTTTTAGGGCAGCCATAACGCCATCAGAAGACACTCGTTTTGCAAACAGAGGATCGAATTTCAGGAACAAGCTTTCCTTTCCACTGTCGGCTATAGTGTTTGCCTGGTTTTGATTTAAAAGGAATTCGAATGCTTCTGCGTCTATAAATAACTCCCCAGCATCCGGATTTTCGTTATTTTCTGGCGGCAGTTCGGAGAATTGCATCATATCGACGTTTTCTTCATCAAAGTCTGACATTTTATCGTCGTTATTAAGGTCTTGTGCTTCAAGGAAAGGTCCTTCCACAGTATCTTCATCTTCAGTATTGACTTTGTCATTTTTTGAAGATGCAGTGGTATTGTTAATGTTATCTGACGAATCTTTTTCTTCTTGTTCCACTGCGACTGATTCTACCATATTTTCAGATATTTTTTCATTTGGCGGTTCAATACTTAAAGTAGTGTCCTGATCAGTAACAACCGAACGCTCAAGAGAATTCCTCATCTTGCTTTTAGTAGCGAAGGGATCAGCTATGTTAAGACTCGGTGGTGGTGATTTACGAATTTTAGATTTCGTAGCAAATGGGTCAATATCACCTGGTGGTGGCGACTGGCAAATTCTTGATTTATTTGCAAATGGATTGAAATTCGGGTCATTAATTTCAGGAATGTTAAAGGAATTTTTAGGTTCAAGGCCCTCTGAAGACGAAGCACCGGCTGAGTAATATGTAGATTGTTCCGAAGATGAGGTTTCTTTATTTTCATTTCCAGCAGCAATAGTATGTTCCGTTGGCGGGACTTTATCTTCAATCGTCAAAGTTTCGACGGTATCGTGAGTTTTATCCAACTTATTTACTGTAGAAGTAATGTCAAGTTGATTTGTAGCATCAATTGTAATATTTGTTTCATCCATAATCGGCATTTTATCTTCCACCACTTCAGATTCCAGCACAACTTGTTGGTCAGTTTCAGTATTTTCAACTTTCAAAGGAACTATCGGTGACTGTTTATTTTTATTAGATAACTTTGTGTCAACTTTAGAACTTCCAGCAAAAGTAGAATTCAATTTCTTATTATTACCAACCGGCTTCCTTCTTTCGGGCTGAGACTTGCGTCTGTTGTTTTTGTTTATGTCTCTTTTCGGTAACTCGGGAACGATGTTTATTTGTTCAAACGACTGATTTGGTGATGCACCTGGTGGGGGAGACGCCCTAATTTTAACTTTTGTAGCAAAGGGATCTTCTATTTCGTCGAAATTGAGGTTATAACCTTTTGATACTATTTTAGGTGAAAGGGGAGGTGAGCTTGAAATTGGACTTTTGGAGACGAAGGGATTTTCTATATTTTCGAAATTTTCTTCTGTTTTCATTTCATCTTCAGCGGAAACTACCACGAACGGACTGTTACTTTCAGAGACCACAATTTCCTCATCTGCAGTTTCGATTTTATCGCCCAGATCTGTATTTTTTTCCGAGGTCAGATCCATTATATTATCGTCTTTTACTACAGTTTCTGATAGAAGTTTATCAATCTCGGCTACTACTTGTGTTGTATTTAGATCAGGTTGTTCGATTACATGAGAAGTGTTTAGATCAAGTTGATCAACTGCTTCGGTTATGTTTACTTTAGGCTGTACAACGTTAGTAAACTGATCTTTGATAACAGCACTTGTAGACACAGCACAGCAGCCTTCAGCGAGAACGACTGTCGACTCTGGTATATTCTGCATCTCATTCGTAGTACTAGATATTTCTTGACATATTTCGCCTTCGTCTTTACTGTCCTTGCTTGCTACAGAGTCATCAGTTTTGACACTTTGAACTTGGCCAGCATTTTCTTTCGTTGGAGTAGCACTTGACGCGTTTGTAAGAATATCTAGAACACAGGAAGGTTCTTCTATTAAACAATGACTTTGTTGTTTTTCCACTAAAAGATCTTTGATTAGTTCAGGAAGCAACTCTTGAGGTTCTGCAAATTTTGTTTCTGTACAATTTAGCATTTCAGAAGATTGGGTGTCAGCAGAAACGGTTGCTTCATTTTTAACTTCTAGGACATCAGGAATAATCTTGGCAATTTCACTATTAGTCGCATTTGTATTATCTGTAAAAATATCAATGGCAGCTTCCACTATTGCTTCCACCTCTAGTTTAATATGTTCTATGTTATCATTGATATTGTCTGAGATAGTACTATCTGGCATTTCAATAGATTTAAGAAGAGTAGAATGCTGATTTTCTGGAGCAAAAGTTACAACTGTAGGAGTGAACTCTTTATCTTCTTTCAATTGCTCTCCATGCTTTTCATCAGTATGCAGACATGTAGTGTCTTCGACTTTAATTAAGTCAGGCATCATAGTGTTAGGTATAGCCTCAATTTCAGGAATACAAGATTTATCAATTACTACATCTCCGTTAATCACTTCAGTTACATTATATATAGATGAACCTTGTGCCTCAGTCATGCTTATGTCCATAGATTCAATGTCAATGGGCTTCACAACTTCTGTATTTTCGAGTACTGGAATGATTTCTTCTATTACATGTTTGTTTTGGTCTTCAGTAATAACATCCTTACTTACTTTCTTGATATTGTCTTCAATTGTAGGATTTAATTCCACTACATCTATGAATTCACTGTTTTTCAATACTAAATTATTCATCTTTTTTTCTTGGTTATCAACTGTTGGTTCCACTTCTTGATTTGTATTAGCATTTACGTGAATGTCATCAGCTTTGATAGGAAGAGAAACATTTTCTGTCGATGTCACGGGTAAATATGACATTTTTTCAATATCATCATCATCTGGTAGTGGTACGTCAGCTGGGGAAGTGTTCAAAACATCATCTGCGACTTTATCGCCTTTTTCTTCCTTATCTACAATAGGTGGTATGTTAAATAGAAGAACTCTCGGATCCGAAATTAACGCAATTTGAGATAAAGAACTAACTACTACATTTTCAACAGGAGAGTTAATATCATCTGAAACATTTGCATCATTATTATGTAGTGACAGACTAGGTTTAGTCACTAAATTCATGTTTGATTCATGTTTCACTACTTCAGTTTGGTTTTGGTCTACTTTTATGTCATCATTAAATACAGAAATAGATTGATTTGATTCCACGATGTTGCTTTCTGGCACAAAAGCTGTTATGTTTTCATTGGGTAAAACTTGCTTAGGTGAAGTTGCCTTCTGATCTTCATTCAGGATGGCTTCAGTATTCAGAGGAGCTGGTAAATTTTCAGTAGGAATATTTTCTGCTTTAGCAGTTTCAGTAGATGTTGCAGATAAGTCAGCACTTAACGTTTCAATAGTGGCATTAAGACTTAATGATTCTGTTGTCTGTTGAATATTTGGTCCAGCTAACATGCCAATTGAGAGTAAATCGTCATCCTGTTGGGATTTAAATGACTCTTCTAGTTGAGATTCATTCTTAGTAAATGTAGATTCACAATCCTGAAATTCACTGTCAGATTCTGTTGTAATAACATCACTTCTATTTGGCATATCTATAGGCACTTTAGTTGCTGTCTTGTCCAATATACCAGAGTCATTGTATGAAACTTCCATATATTCCACTGTTGCATCTAGTTTGTTTTCAATTACAGTTCCGGATCCTATGGTATTAGTCATATCTGTCTTAGATTCAGGTTTGGATTGTTGGAAGAATAATTTATGTATTGGTATTTTTTCCTTACTAAATATAATAGTGGAATCATCCTTCCAGTTTAATTCTTTTTCAAGATCATCATTGAAAACCAAGCTGTCCCTGTTTGGGCTGTTTCTCTTTGTCAAAGGGTCTCTAGTTTTCTGGCCAAATAAAGGTGTGGAAGCAGAGACAGCTTGAGTCCGGTCAGAGGTCTCCGGTGAATGAACAATTGGTGGGCTGACAGCTTCATGTTTACCAGCATTCACTTCATCTTCAGTGGGTGGTATAGGACTCTGGGAAGGTCTAAACATGTTAAGGACACTCTTAAGTCCTCTAATAATAGGAGATCCCTCTTCTCCCTTTGGTATGTCCTTTGTGGGTGTGGTCGCTTCAGGAGTATGTACCATAGAAGATGACGAACTTGGTAAAGATATATTTTCATCAATATCATTTGGCCCACTAATAGTAACTGCTATATTGTTGTCAACAGTTATTGTAGAGTCTAAAGGTCTTAGTGCATTTCTATTTCCATCAATAATATGACCCTGATCAGTCGGCAGTGCCTGAAGAGGGAGCACTTTCTGGGTCTTAACAATAGTATCATTCTTATTTAAAGTTGAATGCAAGGACCGAGTCATATTACCATTTTCATTATCAAGAGTAGAATTTTCTGGTTCACATTTTCTGCTGTCAATGCAATTTGCTGTGTAGCTTTTAGACATAGGTGACGCAGCCGGCGTTATGGAATACCGAAGTTTCATGTTTAACTCCGACACATCCAGCTCTTCATACCCTTTTTCAGTACAGGGCGTCCTTGAAAGTACATTGTTATGATGAAAACTGTTTTCCTTGTCGTCAAAATCACACACACTTCCGTCTATGTCCATAGGCTCCACGTGGTGAGCCATTTTCCGTATTCACTTCACCTTGCACTTGACTATAAACTTGAAAAACAGTCCATGGAACTGTCGAAGATACACCACATAGGCACTCGCTGTTTTAATGTCCACTCCCCGTCAATCTGGAGACACAAACAAAAAAATCAGTCCAATGTTTACAGTTAGCCGATTTCAGAGTTTCACTAGATTTCTAATACGTAATATAAGCAGCGACGCGATATGTATGTCATTTGAAAACAAAAATGTCGGGAGAACACGCAACTCACTCTGAAAGTCTATTTTTAACCTTTTTGTGGCGCACGCAGTGCGACGTTCATTTTATGTAACGAGCGCGCCCGAGGGAATCTTGCCAAAAAGCTGAAGCGGTTCAATCCAACACAAATACACCGTTCACCGCTGTAAAACCGTTTGAAATTCCGTTTTTTTAATTCAACTGTCAAAACTTAAACAACTGTCATATTTACATTGCCATTTCAATTATATTAATTCTACCAAATTCTACCATTTTTCCAAAACTACAAAATATGCTACGTCAATAAGAATGAAAGTGACAATGCTATACAAAATATTTGCTATCTCATTTTCGTGTACCAATTATAAAAAATACTTTACAAAAAAAAATATCTAAACGTTTATGAAGTTATTTAGTACTTATTTTTGACTTATTTAGTACAATTTGAATACAATGTTATTAAAATAATTAATACTTAAAAAACATTATAATTATACTTTTATTATTTTTTCGTGGAAAAAGCAAACAATAACATAATGAAGCATTTACTTAAAGAACATAATTTACGTTTTGACAGCCTTTTAATTGTAAAAGATTCAAAACATTCTGCATAAACCTCGTGTTGTTTTGTATTTCAAGTTCAAGGTGAATGGGCTTTTCGGCGGGAAACGGGAACGGGACAGTTGCTTTCTTCATTGAGTAATCTAAATAATTAATACGAAGTGGTGTTTTGTGATTAATGATCGCATTAAGTTAGTCGGAAGACATTCGCGAGTGTTATTATATTGGAGTATTCAATAAACAAAGTGTATCTGCCTATTTTCGCTTCGTGCTGGGAAGCCGCTTCATAACTCAAAAGTTTATGCGGACTTTTGAGTTAATTCGTTTGGGGTTCGGAGTAGGAGTCTACTCCGAGGGTGGGGGCTTAGGTTTCATCATCATCACCTTTCATCATTTCATTAATCATCAAGAAAAAAAATACGTCAGACATGGCTGTATGGGCATAGTTCCCTTTGCCTTACCCTTCGGGGAAAACCAAAACAAAAAAAAAAAAAATCAAGGTGAATGTGAATGGTTTTTTAGTTTTCTTGGATAATATACAAAGAAATACGTTCAAAACTGTGATCGCTAAAAGTTTTAATAATTAATATGAGTCCGTAAGTATATTTAGTAACTTTAGTGGCGTGTAACGCGTGAATATAAAATGATAACCTCAATTGCGTATGATTCAAAATTTAGCTTATAATAATGTTATTTCTTCGATACCATCTGATTGTCGAGTAAATAGACGTATGCATAACTAATTTGTAAATAGAGCGTCATTATTATTTATCACAAATTCACCTTAATTTATACTTTACGGCTGAGCGGCTCGGTTGATTATTTACGAAACATTTGCCGTCGAATCTACCAAACCGTGAGCCCATTGACAGACTGATTTGTATCCAGCCAGTATCATTGAAACCGTCATACGGAGTGTGTGTGTGTGCTGTGTGAGATATTATCGGAAAAAAATTTAAAGAATAACATTCTGAAACTTATTTTTTTTTTGTTTGATTTGGAAGAACTACAGGTATATTGTAGAACAAATTTTAAAAATATAATATTTGTATTAGTTTAGTTACTTTCCCTAAAGTTTTAATACACTTCTCATCAAAAAAATCGAAACACTTCCGTTTTCATTGTTTCTGTCCGAATTTAACACAAAAAAGAATTCATACGATGAAAAAAAATACATAAATGTATAGCTGGCAGTTTGGCCATTACAGTAATAAGCGAAAATTCTAAATTCAAAATTAGAATTTCATTTGTTTATCTTATAAACGAAATGAATCACTGTTTTGAGACAAATGTGTGTTTAGGGTTGGAGTACATTTAGCGTTTAAAAACTAAAAATTGGCGCCTATCCTTAAACTTTTTGTTTTTTATTTCAATACTGTGACTTTGGGACGTCTGAAAAAAGGTTTTTTTTCTAAAACGTATGGATACTTCGCCCACAGAAGCCGCCCAAGTTGTGGCATTGCTGGATTCTGGCCTTAGTCAGCGTGTTGTGGCTGCAAGACTGCATCTAAGCCTGTCATCTGTTCATAGAGTCTATAAACGTTATCGGGAGACTGGTTTGTTCACGCGCCGTTCAGGATCTGGCAGGAATCGGGTCACTTCTGAGCGAGATGATCGATTTATTGTAACAACTTCTTTAAGAAATCGACGCCTTAACGCTTTTCAACTGCAGCAGCGGCTTCGTGTTGTACGAAGGGTGGCTGTAAGTGACTCTACAATTAGAAGAAGGTTGAAGGATCGTGGACTGGTACCGCATAAGCCAGCAAATGGGCCGAAATTAACTGCAGACCATCGAAGAGCGCGCCTTAACTTTGCACGTGAGCACTTAAATTGGTCATACCTACAGTGGAGCAAAGTTCTCTTTTCTGATGAGTGTAAAATTATGCTGTATGGTAACGACGGAAGGAACAAGGTCTACAGAAGAGACGGAGAACGCTATGCACAATGCTGCATTGAAGAAAAGGTCAGCTATGGTGGCGGTTCGTGGACGGTTTGGGGAGGAATCAGCGCCGACGGTAAGACAGAGCTTGCTTTCGTGTCTGGGCCACGTCTGCCTGCACTAAACTGTCATCGGTACGTCGAAGAGTGTCTCGAGCCTCATGTGATGCCCTATGCACATTTTATTGGCAACGGCTTCATATTCATGCACGACAATGCTAGGGCTCACACCGCGGGCGTCGTACGAGATTATCTTAACGAAGTCGATATCTCTATTATGGAATGGCCAGCAAGAAGCCCGGACATGAATCCCATTGAACATCTGTGGGATGAATTAAAGAGACGAATTCGAGCAAGAGATCCTGCCCCAGAAACACTTAGCCAGCTGCAAGATGCAATCCAAGAGGAATGGGACAATATACCACAGCATGTGATCGTGACTCTCATCCGATCGATGAAGAACCGTATGGAAGCAGTAATTAGAGCTCGGGGAGGGAATACAAGTTATTAAATAAACGTTTTTTAGCTTTTTTTTTCATTTACGTGTGTTGTTTTATCCATTTCCTTTATACTCCATACGGAATAAAAATGACTCATTTAACAAAATACGAAACCTATGAAAAATTCATTTAAATTTAGAACATTAACATTAAGATTTGATAAGCTCATATTACTCACTATTAAACGACATTTAACATTTATTCCTAAATGTACACATTTTTCTGATAATCCTGACAAAACGTAAACTTGCAAGGTGTTTCGATTTTTTTGATGAGAAGTGTATTTGTGGCATTGGCAATAAACCTGAATTATTCTTTTACAGAATGAAATAATGGAAATTGATCTTTGCGTCACGGTAAAAATATTATTTTTTGCCCGATCCAAGGACTTAGCTGGCACTAGAGAGGGAACAATAACTCTTCCTAAAAAACTGAGCTACCAACAACTTCTAAACATTGTTATTGAGAAATACAACTTGGGAAGTATTAGGAATAATATTTTGTTGGCGAAGAATGAAGAGGTGTGTGAAGAAACAAGAGATATTGAAATAAGTGAGACAGATAATATTGCTGTGATACCTCCCCTTAGTGGAGGATAATTTTTCAAAAGGCAAAGACTATCAAGTCATTGTGCTAATTAAAAAAAAGTAAATAAAAAAATGGATCATCTAAAATTGACGGTAGATGCCCTATCAGTGGACACTATCAGTGACTTGGTAATGGATAACAGCTGTGGAGCCGTGTCTATATTTGTTGGGACAACACGAGATAATTTCGAAGATAAGAAGGTTGGTAAAAATTAAGACTAAGCAGTTATTATATATTTTTTTATTTTACTTCAGCACCTTTGTGCCTTTCCTCATGAAAACACCTATTATACAGTACAGTGTTGGAGAGATTTGTTTTAGAAATTACCTCCTTTTGTTACATCTTTTTTTTGTTATATATGCAATAAAGAACGTATTTTAAGTTACCAGTGAATATTTCTTCCATTATTTATGAAATATGTCAAATGATAAAACCTAATAATATTTAAGAGGGACAAATAAGTTTTTTTTTAATAATTAAGATAACTTTATTGTTGTTTTAAGATAACAAATGTACTTTTGGTACAAAAATAGTTTTTGTTTGTATGCTATTGATACATACATCATACATAAACTCACGTTTATTTACCACCAGGGTAGGCAGTGGATATGCTATTGATACTTTAAAGAAATATGAGAATAACATACACCTTTAACATACAAAATTATTAAATGACTCACCCTATAATAATATTCTAAACAAAGGGGGTGTAGGGGGTAGCCGATGGCCACCCCTAAGCACAAAAGAAAGTAAAAGAGTTAAGAAATAAAATAGTAGATTTGTCTTACTGGAATTTTATTTATTTAAAAATAATAGACTTTTAAACATTGCCTCTGGTCATTCGATCCGCGTTTAATATTTGAAATGGTAATAATGGTAATGGAAATTGCTGCACCAACAAGAGTGTGGCTCTTAAATTGATGATGATGAATAAGAACCTAAATCCTGTAAATTATTATTAAAATCCTCCCTAACCTCCATTACTTTATTTTTCTCTGGATATACTCGTGAGTTTATGTTACGTTATGTATGTTTTTTTCTTATTAGGGTCAACAAACAGTGTTCACAATAAAAACTTAAATAATAGAATTGATTAACAGGAGATAATAATTGTGTCACCAGCACCGTTAACCACAGATTAGTAAATATTAGTAAATAATGATACAGATAAAGTAAGGGATTTGACATGCTTAAATATAGGTAATAACTAAATATTTATCAATATGCCATGTTTCTATTCATATCACAACCCATTGAAACACCAATCTGTTCCCAGGTCTTACGGTTGGAGTATGAAGCGTACGAGCCGATGGCTCTGAAGGCAATGAAGAGCATATGCGAGGAGGTGCGACAGGAGTGGCCTGCTGTGCATGGAATAGCTATTTACCATAGGTAAGTTGAGCTAAAATCCTACAAATAGACTCTCGCTAAGGAGTCTACAAAAGGCGGGAGCCTGACCGACTCTCGGAGGATCTCAGCTGCGTGCTGTCATCACTCACTAACAGCTGGCCACAAGCTGGTTTACGGAGACTGGCTGCACTGTCGAATTCACCAGGTTCGCCGATGAATTGGGTCGTGTACTAGGTTCAAGATAAATGATTAAATTCTGTTTTCTAAATAAAGACAGATCTAAAATAAAGAAAATACATTTTCTTTTTTCTATTTAACATATAATCAAGAAAAAAGTAATAATAAGTCCGACATTTTATCACGTTTTCTCTATGACGTCACTGTGTGCTTTTTCATACAATTGCCACAGTAATTTCGTGTTTTGACGTTTAGTAAAAAGTGACTGATTTGACTAATTGTAAACTAGTCTATTTTCACCAGGGGGTGATGGGGTCGTTGCTTCCCTACGCCTCAGTTATTTATTATATTGGATACTCAAATAAAGCAGAACATCGGTTGTACGGTCACGAGTATACAATTTACCCAATATGTATACACTTTGGAACCATGTCACATTAACTTTTTTGTTGACAAATTACACCGATAGTCTCATTAAATGTCAAATATGATATTGCGACAGGGTACATGATATTGCTCATGACTGTACAGTGTCGTTACACACCGTCGCACAGTGGTCCCATTTTGAAAATTTGTGGACATAGGACCGAAAGTCGGAATTTCGACCTGATTTGTTTTTTATAAGATAGCTCTTGACTAGACTAACAACTTTTATTCAGTAGAAAATCTCTAGGATTGATAGTTTTCGAGAAAAAAAATATTGTTTATTTTTTTGTATGGAACAAAATACATTTTATTTTTTTTCTAGAGTTGGGCGCATTTGGCGCGGGTTTCGCGTTCATAGGGTGTTAGACCAATATGTTCTGTACCAAAAACTAATTTTACCTTCTGCCGCCACCTGCCGCCCCGCGAATAAAGAGTGATTGAAAATCTCGAAATTAATTGCCGATATTTCGTAAACTACTTGCCTTAGCTGAATTATTTTTATGGGTTTGCTATGTATTACATTTTAGACAACTACTAAGTTCGTAAAAAGCAGCAAAAATAATAAAATTGAAACTTTTATTTTTTTTAATATGATAGCTGACGAGTTTCAGAAACTAAGGGAAATAGTATTATAAGATGCAAATCGGTAAAGTATATCCTTAAACCTTTCAAAAGGTTAGTCAAAACAACAAAAACACGCATACTTATGCATGCACCCTTTGAAGATAAACAAACAAATGAGTCATCATTATACTTTGCTCCGATTGGCTGTATTAGCTCAGGTAGCTTGGACGTATTGTGACCGCACCTAATGATGTAACTTCCAACGCACTATTGAAAAGTAGGTACATGATGTCGTTTGAAACATAAAGATGTATTGTAGCCCTGAAAAGGACTGTTTGTAACTGGGAGCTGGATTTTATCTAGCCATCGATTTTTTATTCCAGTGGATCAGAAATGTCTTCAGGTTCTGCTTGAGAGCATTCCTCTTCTTCAAAGTCAGGGTCCTCCAAATGAAGCAAATTAACAGCATCATCATATAATGACTGATGAGTTTCCTTTGAAAATTTCGGCCTTATTCGGGAAATGTGCGGGTCTGAACTTATTAAAAGTCCGTGGAGAATGTCCTCGTTTGCAACGATTCTTCCTTTTTTCCTCGTGTGTTTTTCTCTCACATTTCTGAAATCTTTGTTGCGAGCTTCCGAGGCTTCTTCTGATAAGGTTCCTGTAAAAATAATGCATATTTAATTAAGCGCGAAATAGTAAATAGATTATAGTACATTAAAATCACTAAAACTATCTAACATACCAATTGGTAGAAGTCCAAAGTAACTGCATATTTCTGCTCCATGCAGCAGCAGTTTATGTACACTTGCTGGCATATAGTACCATGGATACAAATGTACAAATAATTCTGCCGTTTCTTTGCAATAGCTTCTGAACTTCTCAATATTGATCTTCTTTTCTGAAGCTATTACTTGTAAAATAACAGCAAACCGTAGAATTAAATTTTCATCAATCCCGGTTATTCTGGATGATCTTTTGTAGTCTTGGAAGAAGCGCCTTGCAGTATTTCCGTCATTTGTTGTTCCAAAACCCTGCAAGAAAATATAAAATTATTTGAAACACGAAAAATTTAATTTCAAAATGTTTAAGGTCTTTGTCAATAAAGAAACAAAATAAGTACCTGTTTAACAATATCTATAAGGAGTCCCGTCTCTTCACGAAACTCTTGCTGCGTGGCATTTTTCTTCGCCTCTTTCAATGCTTTGTGCTCCCCTCGTGCACTCCAGCGTTGAAAATCCATATTATAAGATATATGAAGCAGACACTCCATACATCTTATTTTCATATGTAGCGACGAAATTCCGTAGCGGTACAAATCATCGCGAATAGGTTTCATGGCTAAAAGTCCCAAATTGTTCATCTCGCTTGGTTTTGCCAGACAAATGGGACACGTTGCTGCCGAAGGGACGTCAGCGATGACATTTGCCACTTTCCCATCTATCATCGTCATATGCAGTTCATGAACGATGTCCACAGAACCACACTGCGTTGGTACCAATTCTGAAATTTCGCGCTCCATTTCTAAGTGCTCTGTCTTTATAATTGAGGCAGTTTCGGAAATAAACGTGAACTTCACAGGTCTGCAATAAAACGTAGACGAAGGATTTGGGTTTTCCCAGATAGTCATCCCTGCAGAGTCAACCAATCGCAGAGGCACTATGCTTGTCATCACAAGAGCCGAATCATCAAATTCGAGATTCGATGATTTCTGTTTATATTGGCTCTGAGAAGATGATCCATCAAGGCCCCACTTCCATGTCAATTTTAGCTCCGAAGAAGCTCTGATAGGTCCCATGTCTTGCAAAATCCTTTTGATTGTGTGGTCCAATAGTCCTTGTAACCTACAAAGTAAAAACATAAAGATTGATAAAATATTGATTGTAATAAAATAAAAAACATTGATTGGACTCAGATACTGAATAGCAATTGCTTCTAAATAAAACATTTGATAATTACCTGATGCGAGCACCTGTTTCTGTCACTTCCACGTGTTCTTCAGATGGGTAACACCGTTTTTTAGCCTCAAGAAGCTTCTGGTAAGATGGCAGCGAAGTAGAGCCTTCATCCAAAAGAAGCTTCCTTAGCACCAGATATTTCCATTTTGATAGATCAAGTGATGTGCTGAGCGCTAAAGATTTATCTTCACAAATGGGCTTTTGGTTATCCGCTTTTTTAAATATTAACTTTGATACTTCTTCCAATGAATCAGTGTGATTGCTAAGATGCTCTATAATTTTTGCCAAAGCCGATTTCCCATTTTCCTTTAACTTTGATATATAATAATACTGAAGTTCTTCTTCGGTATTTTCAGCCACAAAGGAGCTCGACCGTCTTTTCTTTTGCTTGTTACTTAAATCTGTAAATGGTACCCTTTTCTCTTGTCTAGTCGAAGTCGATGCGTCTGTAGTGCTGACAGATTCGATCGGTAACTCAGCAATCGTATTCTCCGTGTCTTCATCAGGTGTTTCCCCAGGAATAGCCATAATAGCATTTAGGTCACATGTGTCACACATTGGCCATTTAATTGTTGATCCCAACCACTTGCGATTTCCTTCCCGATTCATAAATGTTTTTTGACACCTGTTTGCTTCAATCCACTTTTTAGTTAAACGCTTCGTGAATTCTCGGGAAAATTCCCGAATTTTTAAACGATCACCTTCAGATATTTCGTTTGGTATCTTTGACACAATTTTATTTAGTAAAAGATCGTAATCTTTTAAATCACCACTTTCCCTTAAAATAAGGAAAAAATCTAAATAACTTCCAAAACCAGCCATTGCAAATAGTAACTTCTATATCCTTTCACAGTTAAGGTTCAAGAACAGAATGGGGTCAAACAATTAGGTGTGTGATATTAATACACATGATTAGAACCTCATTACGTGACGGTACGCCCGGCGCCCGAGCTACCTGAGCTAATACAGCCAATCGGAGCAAAGTATAATGATGACTCATTTGTTTGTTTATCTTCAAAGGGTGCATGCATAAGTATGCGTGTTTTTGTTGTTTTGACTAACCTTTTGAAAGGTTTAAGGATATACTTTACCGATTTGCATCTTATAATACTATTTCCCTTAGTTTCTGAAACTCGTCAGCTATCATATTAAAAAAAATAAAAGTTTCAATTTTATTATTTTTGCTGCTTTTTACGAACTTAGTAGTTGTCTAAAATGTAATACATAGCAAACCCATAAAAATAATTCAGCTAAGGCAAGTAGTTTACGAAATATCGGCAATTAATTTCGAGATTTTCAATCACTCTTTATTCGCGGGGCGGCAGGTGGCGGCAGAAGGTAAAATTAGTTTTTGGTACAGAACATATTGGTCTAACACCCTATGAACGCGAAACCCGCGCCAAATGCGCCCAACTCTAGAAAAAAAATAAAATGTATTTTGTTCCATACAAAAAAATAAACAATATTTTTTTTCTCGAAAACTATCAATCCTAGAGATTTTCTACTGAATAAAAGTTGTTAGTCTAGTCAAGAGCTATCTTATAAAAAACAAATCAGGTCGAAATTCCGACTTTCGGTCCTATGTCCACAAATTTTCAAAATGGGACCACTGTGCGTCGCTTGTGACAAGACGCGCCGCGGTTACTTTTTTACAGAGATGGCTTGTCTATTTATTATACGAGTTCTATGGTTGAAGTAGTTTATAGGTACAAGGCAAAGGACACTTCTTGGTTGCTAAGAGATAACAGGTGATGCGGTGATTGTGTCTTAGTTACATGATCTAGAGGTTGGGTTCGATTCCCGGTGGGGGCACGTGTAACATCGGCGCGACTGACGTGCGGAGACTGCTGTTGTGATTCTCTTTAAACAAACCTCGATTTTCTTTCTATTTTCCGGGTATAAATTTAGACCACAGCTTTATTTTTTACTAGGATTATATAACCTCATCCCTTTCCTCGGATGGTGTTATGCTATCATAACGCCTGCGTCCCCTAAGTAATACCATAGCATAACACATACTGTTTACCTCTGCACGTATGTATGGGTAAGTTATGTTATTACGAGATGTACAAAATATTCCTCACTTATCTTTCATAAGTTAACAGACGAAATAAGCATTTAATTACATTGAAATCCCCACACGGAGATTGCATCATTTTTTATTCATCAGTTTTTATCATTAGTATGTCGATTACTTATAACATACAAGGTCGAACCGCCGCGTCATTTATCTCAATAGTCTTGAGTAGTATCGATAATTGGGTCGTGTACTAGGTTCAATATAAATTCTGATTACTAAATAAAGACAGATCTAAAACTAACGAAAAACATTTTCTTTTTCTATATAACTTATTTATGAATTTTAATCACGAAAAACGTAATAATCAGTGTGCGTCACAGTGTGCTTTTTCACACAAATTCCATATTAATTTCGTGTTTTGACGTTTAGTAAAAAGTAACTGATTTGACTAGTTGGAAATTAGCCTATTGTTACATTGTTTCATGTAAACGCAGTATGAAAATAAATATCAACTGTGTGGGGAGCCGAGGATGGCCGTTCTATACGTAGTATTATTCTTTATTCTATGGTGTCGTGTGAAAGTCACTGTAGGTATATTTATTCAGGCTACTCATTAAACTAACCGGTTCTCGTTGAAAGCTGTCGTTGCGTCGGTACGAGACTTGCTAAAATTACTATCTCTATCAAATTCAAGCGGCATATTTACAACAGTATTCCTTTGTGCACGTACACATTTCAATTGAAACATACAAGGCCGGTTGCAAAGCAAATTGCCCACGTCCTCTTAGAAATTGCTATATCATTCATTACTGTAATAGGTACCTGGGTAAATGCACAAAAACATTAGGTAGGTATGAATAAAAACATACTAACAACGATTACGAGGAGCTCCGTGGCGCAGCGGTTAACGCTCTCGGTCTGCGATTGTTGAAGTAAAGCAACTTTCGCAAAGGCCGGTCATAGGATGGGTGACCACAAAAAAAAAGTTTTCATCTCGAGCTCCTCCGTGCTTCGGAAGGCACGTTAAGCCGTTGGTCCCGGCTGCATTAGCAGCCGTTAATAACCATCAATCCGCACTGGGCCCGCGTGATGGTTTAAGGCCCGATCTCTCTATCCATCCATAGGGAAGGCCCGTGCCCCAGCAGTGGGGACGTTAATGGGCTGATGATGATGACGATGAACAACGATTACACAGTATAGTTGTGTTGGTAATAGGAAAATACTGGTGCCTATTTGGGCGCACACGAACTTTACGTGACAAGTATGTCTCGTCTCTCGTACTGGGCGATAATATACTATAGTATGTGTCTATTCAGCCTCACCGCGTTCGGAGCGTATTATATCGAGGGTTACGTACGACCAATAGCCGTGCGCCGCTTATCCACGTAGACAGCGTTCGCTGCGTCTATTGGTTGAAACCCTCGATATAATTCGCACCGCGTCGACTGCTGTCATTGTAATGAACTCGTGCCATAAAAGTGGTATAATTTTAGTCAAAAGGCTTTTAAATTAGTGCCTTCACTTACAATAAGCGTAAGAAAGAGATAGAGCTAGTTTTGCTCCTGTCAAAATGAATTTAAAATAAATTAGATTATGGAATTAAATTAAATTAGAGAATGGATGGCCCATTCTGGAAACACTGGGTTATGACTCACGTGTTACCTATACGCCGTGTGGCCAAGTAATGTCATTTAATTTAATATACTAACATAGTTCGTAAGTCTCTATTGGTGCTAATTCCTGTAAATACCATCTAATTTTATTTTAAGTTATATCTGTCATTTTCTTATCCGCCGAAAAGGAAAGGGACGGGTAATCGACAAGCATAAAATTTATGGAACACACGTCAATTTTAAGCACAAATCTAAACCAACCGTCTAAAAGTTTTACATCCGTCAATAACCCGACACAGTTAAGTAGACAGCACGTCAGTAGATACCAGCGTCGTGGCTCACGCCGCGACTTATGCTGAGCGAGGTCCTTTTATTCCGGACTCCACCGCAGATGATCGGGCCGTCAGTGCGTTGCATTTAGACACTTTGTTTTATTATTATTGTTTTATGAATTTGGTTTGTTTTTCTTTTTGTTTTGGTATTTTTTTTATTTTATATATTTTTTTTGTCTGTGTATTTATTGATTTCCGTGTGGTTTCTGTCCTGTGTTAAATGTAATGTACCTGTCTGTCTGTGTCTGTGGTGTCCGGAAGTAATAAATGTTTCTTTCTTTCTTTCTTTCAAACGGATTGCATACCAGCGACGTACCTTTTGATTCGCCCGGGTTATTCATTCATTCACTCATTCTTCCTAAAATTAAGAGCTGTGAATCATCCGTCCCTTTCCTTTTCGACGGATATGAAAATGACGGATATAACATTAAATAAAATTAGGCGGTGTCTGCAGGAATCGGGGCCATTGTTTTACTAACATAATATGGATGCAGAATCTGAAATAAATATATTTTTTATTATTATTATTATTAAATTAAAGTGATTTGAAACCCTAAGATGGATTATGAACACGCTGGGGAGCGAAGGACACAATCCATGTCCGGGAAGCTTCGATCAATCTGTAGGGAGCGCTGGTTATTTGAAATGAGCTGTATTACAAAGAGAAAATTAAATCGAAAAAAAATCTGACTCGAACGGCCTTGAACCCGCAGCTCTTGTCAAACCGGGACGAGCGTGTTAACCGTTACACCACCGGGTCCTCCTCCTGTCCATGAGAAATTCTTTCAATCTTTTTTTTTTGTTTTTTTGTTTAAATATCTGCAATCAGTCGCAAGATTTTAATCAGATTTGGTGTGTGAATTGATTAGTTAGAAGTAAAGCAACCAATGCCACCATCTCCATAGTACTCAGCGCCCAAGAACATCCTTCCTTTTGAGCCTCTTCACCCTGTTGCTAGCTTCCAACAGCATAGTTGCTAAGGGATTTGGATGGTTACTCAACCGTTCCTTATGCCTTTTGTTGTACTTTTCAATTTCTTCTGTGATCGTTGGCATGTCTATGTATTGATGTACTTCTGAGTTTCGAACTTGAACCCGCAGCTCTTGTCAAGCCGGCACGAGCGTGTTAACCACTACACCACCGGGTCCTCCTCCTGTCCATGAGAAATTCTTTCAATCTATGTATCGTCATTAAGCCGACATGGACAGGCTATTCCCTGCTTGACAGGTGCTGCGGGTTCAAGTACCGTCCGAGTCAGAATTTTTATTCGACTTAATTTTCTTTGTGAGTTTCCCTAAGCACAGGTGAGTGGTATAAAAACAAAAATCATTTTAGGATTAGTCAATTTCAAGATACAGTCGCTGACAGTGATGTGCCGGATTTTTTTTCTGTGTTGCTGTTGCAGTTTCTTGTCATTTCTTCTCCTCAGCCGTAGCACCTTGCGAAATGACGTAAATACAAAAATGTTACATTGACCTTCAAGGTTATCCATGATAATTACGGTGAATGAATGATTCTGATTTCTTCGATGTGGCCTTTTTAATCCCCATAAAGAAGTTTATCTTCTGTTGCAGACTAGGCAACGTGCCGTGTCGCGAGGCGTCCGTCGTGATAGCGGTGTCGAGCCCGCACAGACGGGACTCGCTGGACGCGGTGTCGCGCTGCATCGAGCGCCTCAAGAGCAGCGTGGCCATATGGAAGCGCGAGGTGTACGAGCACGGCGCCTCCTGGAAGGAGAACCCTGAGTGTGCGTGGGCTAGTAGCAATAAGGCTGCCGCAAATGGCCACTCTTAACACCCTATTTTTCTTTCACAAAATGCTCACGACTATATCGTCACTGAAAAGGCAAAATTACGTAAGCGCCAAAATGCCATTTCAAGAAAAACCCGTTTAAAGTATTTTATTCGTTTTTTATCATAACTTTTTACCCATTTATACAATTTAGATGACGTCAACGTAAGTTTACATTATTTTTTCAATTTCTATGTCTAGCAATAGATATCATAAGATGGAGTACTATTTTAGGTTATTTTGGCGCTTATGTAATTTTGCCTTTTCAGTGACGATATGAAAAGCCGTGGTTACGCAGTTGGTAGAACGCTTACCTCTCGAATATATCGGCCTAAACCAATAATTGTTGAATTAGTTTTCGAATCTTTAAATCATAAATGATTATCACGTTCTCAGCGGTGAAGGAAAACGTCATTAGGAAACCCACATTCCCGAGAAATGCATTTTCGGAGGTATGTGACCTAACCTGTATTGGGCTGGTTTTCCTTCGGGTTGGAAGGTCAGACAGGCAATCGCTTATGTAAAAAATCGGACCTGTCAAATCTTCAGGTTAGGTTAGCGGACCTTGTGTAAAAACGGGATAATGCTGGGGGATGGTGCTTATCCTCACGATTATACCCCAATTCGGGTAGTCAGACACCATCGCAAGATTAATTAAGTACCCACATGTCACAGAGAAAGCTCGGTTAAATAAATAAAAAAACACAGTAGTCCTGTGGTACACAGGCTTAGGTCTCAATCGGGAAGCGTAACTTCAAACTCCGGTACCGGACTTGCATCAATGAATTATCAAACACAGTTTCGTAGACCATTATAGACGGCGACACGGCTCACCACCTACCAGAAAGCTCGCTGATGAGGTACTTAGTTAATCTTGCGATGGATGAACCACTGACTACCCCCATTGAGTTATGGTCGTGAGTCTACGTTATGTTATAAACAGATATTCCCTGAGTAATTTCGCTCCGAAACTTTCATCATAGGGTTTAAGCTATCTAAAAGCTAAATCAACGATAACTTAAAACATAACATAAACTTAATATAATTAGCCTATATACGTCCCACTGCTGGGCACAGGCCTCCCCTCAATCAACCGGAGGGGGTACGATAACTTAAGAGTAAAAAAAATATATATAATAAAAATAAACCAATGCAATCTAAATTATAGACTAGTACATACAAATTCATACAACAGGCAAAAACGATGTCTATTGTAAAATCCGTCGACTTCTTTCGTGGCGCGGATGTTGTTGGTTTTTTTAGTAAAGGGTGGCGTGAGTCCCTATACAGAGTGTTAGTGACATCGTAACAAATACTGAGGGGGGTGATTCAGACCATTATTTTGAGTTTATATCAGGTGGATTTTCCTGTCGGAAAATTCATGACAATTTTATTGTTTTTTTAATTATTTGCCGTTTCATACTTTGGCGACGGAAAATTCCACTTGATATCAACTTAGAATTATGGTTTAAATCATCCCTCAAAGTTGTCGTAACGATGTCATTAACATCCTGTATAACCCTAGTAGTATTACGTTACACCCTTATCCAGTTGAATTTATTGATCATTATCGAATTTAATTTTAATCAATATGAAGCCATGCTAGTCCAGTTGGAAGAACGCTTGAATCTCACCGTAAGGTCGCAGGTTCGAATACTAGCACGGGCCTAAACCGTTGTTCACGTGATAAATGATTATCACGTCAGCGGTGAAGGAAAACATCATGCGAAAACTCGTATCACCGAAAAATGTGACCTAATCTGTATTGGGCTAGTTTTCCTTCGGGTTGAAAGGTCAGACAGGCAGTCGCTTCTGTACAAAACCGGACCTGTCAAATCGTCAGGTTAGGTAAGCGGACCCTGTGAAAAACGGGATTTGGCTTTGTTTGTCTATAAGTGAGCGTTGAATGCTAATCATTATAGTTTGAGATTCTAAACCAATTTATAAAATTATACATGTTATAATATTAAAAAATACTATTTAGTTACCTAATGGTGCTAATTCCTGTAAATACCATCTAATTTTATTTTAAGTTATATCTGTCATTTTCTTATCCGCCGAAAAGGAAAGGGACGGGTAATCGACAAGCATAAAAATTATGGAACACACGTCAATTTTAAGCACAAATCTAAACCAACCGTCTAAAAATTTTACATCAGTCAATAACCCGACACATTCATTTACTCATTCTTCCTAAAATTAAGAGCTGTGAATCATCCGTCCCTTTCCTTTTCGACGGATATGAAACTGACGGATATAACTTAAAATAAAATTAGGCGGTGTCTGCAGGAATCGGGGCCAATATTGAATTATAAATGCAATATTTTTGTTGTTATACTTTGATCACTTTATTAATAATCTCTATAAGGTTGTTTGGTTTTTAGCAAAATTTTGTTGTTTATTTTTTTAATCTAGAATATTTTATTTGCAATTTTTGTGCACGAATGCACTGTTTTTTTCGCACCGTAGGTGTACTAGAAGGTAGCAGGGTATACGTTAGAATCTAAGTGTGATTATAATTTTTTGCAATATTAAAATAAAAGTTTGTTTTTTGAAAATTGTATTTTTTATTCAGAAATATTTCTATATACAAATAATACCTACCTAATATAGATTCCATAGTATCCCTCCTACATTCTTCTATACACGAAATAACAAGTAATTAATCGCAATAAATTAAGGTTGATTTACAAATTAAGCATGCACAGTAATGAAAGTAACCAAGCCAGTTAGAAAGTAGACTTTGATTTATTAAGAATATATTTTTAATTCAGATAATCAAATAATACTAAAAATAATATTAATAATAAACAGAATGTAAATCCACCACAAGCTTCGTCAGTAGTACTGACGAACTGATAAAATAATATAAAAAAAAATAATTAAAAAAGGGAAAGCATATTCAAATCATACATAATAAAATCCGCACAAGCTTCGTCAAGCTTTGATTTATTCCAAAAAACCAAATGTTACATATTCAGATGGTGTGGATAGCGAAGCGGGCGGCCCGCTCATTATTGTCTTTTTCGCGTCTGTCGTTTTAAATCTGGAACCAGGCCTCGTCATGTGCACCCATCGACCAAAGACTTCCTCCACTGGTTACGATCACAACCGCACGGCCTCCGTGGTCCAGTGGTTGAGCGTTGGCCTCACGATCCGGAGGTTCCGGGTTCGAATCCCGGTGGGGACATATCACAAAAATCACTTTGTGATCACTAGTTTGGTTAGGACATTACAGGCTGATCACCTAATTGTCCGAAAGTAAGATGATCCGTGCTTCGGAAGGCACGTTAAGCCGTTGGTCCCGGTTATTACTTACTGATGTAAGTATGTAGTCGTTACTTGAGCCATGCCAGGGGCCTTTGTCCAATCCAGCACGGGTCTAAATCTATGATTTTCGATATCGTATTCCGAATTAATGTTTGGATCATAAATGATTATCACGTACTCAGCGGTGAAGGAAAAGAATCGTGAGGAAACCCACTTACCCGAGGAATGCGTTTCGGAGGTAAGTGACCTAACCAGTATTGGCTGGTTTTCCCTTCGCGGGTTGGAAGGTCAGGCAGGCAGTCGCTTGTAAAATCGTCAGGTTAGGTAAGCGGACTGTGAGAACAGGATAACGGAGATGATGAATTATCCTAATTAACTCACCTCTCAATATTCAGGTTCAACAGGGCCCCCGCCTGCCCCAGTGGACTCGGTCGACAAGAACCTGGTCCAAATCAACGTGACCCCTGAGGAATTGGACAAGCGCATTCAGAACTTCATAGAGAGGAAGCGAGATCAGGTAACTGCATATATTATGATAACATTATCCAAAATTAACAGCCTCCGTGGTCTAGTGGTTAGAGCGTTAGGCTCACGATCTGGAGGTTCGGGTTCGATTCCCGATGGGGACATTGTCGAAATCACTTTGTGAGACTGTCCTTTGTTTGGTAAGGACTTTTCAGGCTTGAATCACCTGATTGTCCGAAAAAGTAAATTGATTCCGTGCTTCGGAGGGCACGTTAAGCCGTTGGTCCCGGCTATTAGCCGTAAAAACACCTCCACCAACCCGCAGTGGAGCAGCGTGGTGGAGTATGCTCCATACCCCCTCCGGTTGATTGAGGGGAGGCCTGTGCCCAGCAGTGGGACGTATATAGGCAGTTTATGTTTTGTATCCAAAATTTTAGATTAAGTAAATCAAATTAATCTTTTTGGGTTGGCCACTGCTCAGTGGGTGTATAAAATACTATTCTATTGTATTGTGGTTATTCAAAGGTGCATTTGTATACTCAGGTGTATACAGGGTGTTACGATGTCACGTAACGAATACTCAGGGAGATGATTCAGACCATGATTCTGAGTTGATATCAAGTGGAGTTTTCCGTCGCAAAATTCATGTTTTTTTTTTAATTATTTTCAATTCGATACTTTTGCAATGGATAATTCCACTTGAACTTGAACTCAGAATAATGAGATGAATCACCCCCCTCAGTATTCGTTACTATGTAACTAAGTCGCCATACAAGTACGTACAGGTAGCCATACAATTGCGTATGGGTGGTACTGACACCGTAACAAATACTGATAGGGATGATTCAGACCATGATTCTGAGTTGACATCAAGCGGAATGTCTCGTCAGAAATTTCATGAAAGTTTTACTGTTTTTATTAATTATTTTCAGTTCCATACTTTTGCGATGAAAACTTCCACTTGATATCAACTCAGAATCATAGTCTGAATGATCCCTCAAAGTTTTCGTTACGATGTCACTAACACCCTGTGTACAACACACTCTGCGTACTATGATGCTATGTTGTGATATCAGGTCTCTTCTTATCGTGTGGATCTGTCGTGGTTTTGCTCCAAGAACTGTACTTCATATTGAAAGAGATTAAGATGTTTGCAATGATTCGTATTCTTTTTTTATAATTGCATCACAACATAGAATAATGAATAATACTGCGTATAGAACGGTAACTCCCCGCCGCTCACCAATGCGTATCGCCGACGTCACCCCCCCTGGGTCTTACTTTAGTCTTAAATGGTAAGGAGTAAGGGAGAGCGGGCGCGGATTGTCTGTCTCGCTCGCACTTACGTGCTAGGCGGCACACGGTCTTCTTCTTATCGTGTGGATTGTGAGGTGGAATACCAGCCTCATCAACCTTGGTGTCAGGGATATGATTGAGCCGCCAACGGCCCCTGACATGGCTCATGTAACGGATACTGACATTAGTAAATAGTAACCGGGACCAACGAAACGAACAAAATGTTATCAGGTGAACATCAGCAACATACACGACTTCCTGCCCGGCAGAGGAGATGAGGAGGAGACCTGTGCCAGGGTGAAGGCGCAGTTTGTCAGGAGAAGCGACTCCAAGGGACATTTGAAGAGTAAGTAAGTTTGTGGGGCCCTGGGCTGTAACTACTTGGGGGCCTTAATACTCAACTAATAGCAAAAAATATTTTAACAGACATTTTTTTTTTTCAAATTATGGTCTTTTTTAGATTGATTTGCTTCTATGCTGGACTGAGAGCGAATGTCACAATTCCATACTGGCTTAAATGGCCACATCGAAGCAATTCATCTAAGAAAGCAATGTTGCAATTTGACACTTGCGCATATAAAAGTAAGTGCGCAATGCAAACAAATGTCAAGTAGCAATATGGAATTGTGTTGCTGTTTATGTATGTATGTATAATTGGGTCGTGTACTAGGTTCAAGATAAATTATGAAATTCTGATTACTAAATAAAGACAGATATAAAACTAACGAAAAACATTTTCTTTTTTCTATTTAACTTATTTACGAAGTTTAATCAAGAATAACGTATTAATAAGTCTGATATTTTATTACGTTTTTCTATGACGTCACAGTGTGCTCTTTCTTACAAATTTCGCGTTTTGACGTTTAGTAAAAAGTAACTGATTTGACTAGTTGGTAACTCGCCTATCAACCTTACTTCCAGTTCGCAAAGTCCACAACGAGTGGGGCCCGCAGACTGTTCAGGCCGAGCAGAAGCCAGTGAAGCAAGAGTGCGGTCTGCCCGCGGCCATAGCGGAGAGAGTGCTGGCCATAGAACACTACCTGAACCTCGGCCCGGTCTCCCCGGACATATACAAGCGATTGAAGGCGATGGAGGAGCGAATAGCCAGTCTACAGGCTATCTCGCCAGAGTACGCGCATTTTTGGGTGAGTTAGTTGATAGTTGTTAGGACCCTGATACCGATCCCGCCGGCGCGGTCGACCCACTAGGGTCTATTAATTCTTTCAAATATTTTCCCTCTCAGACGACGCCCAAGTCGAGGTTCGCGCCCAACTGGGCACCCTCAGGCCTGTTGTCTTAAACGTTGTACCGGGAGAGAGCCTTCAGCGCTCCCTATTTGTCCGGCCAAGTTGTTAATGCCATCTGCGGCAAATCTACAATAAGTCACGTCAAAAAAAAGATTGATAGTTGATGTATATTTTTAAAGATACATACTTAAACTCACGCCTAATTCCCACCAGGTTAAGCAGAGATGGAATTCCACTTGCTTCGATCCTGACACACTTCTTAGTTGTTATATATTTTTTTAAGTACATACATACATAAACTCACACCTATTTCCCACTGTTGTAAGCAGAGATGGAATTCCACTTGCGGTCGCTCTTTCTCGCTCTAGCAAATAAAGGTTCTGAGTAACAGAAAAGGATAGAAACAGGAAAGTGGCTTAACCACCTCTTTTATACACTGCTGGAGATACAAGCGTGAAGCTATGTCATGTTGGTTTTTCATTTTAATAAATATGATTTTAATTTTAAGTACATTTAGTTTTTATTTTAATAATTTTTAACTTTATTTCATTATTATTTTTAATTTATTATTATTATTTTTTTATTGTAATAACTTTTAATTTTAAAGTGACATAATTGTATCTTACAATATGGGTACCTACCCGAAATAAATACATTTTTTTGTTTGTTTATGAAGACACCTTCATGCCTATGTTTTCCCAGAGGAACAAAGGAGCAGACAGCGTCAAGCAGGAAGAGACGGCCGACTACACGTTCTCAGCAGACGACATCGCGCGCAAGATCGAACAGCTGGAGAGGCAGGCCACGTGACCCGCAGCCACTCTTGACGCAGCCACCTTTGATGTCTAATACTAACTGCATTACGCTTGTTACAACAGAATCGATCGACTAAATCTCGACTGATACATCCATGGTACATCACTATGCCCTTTATTTCCCTAGGTATTACCTTAAAATTGACACATTAAAAATGGCCACCAATAAATGTATGAGTTTAATGTGGCAGCTAAGAGTCCAAATTCACAGGGTAAGTGCCAGCCAGGGTCCTGTCCAGGTTGATTTTGGCAGGGCCCTAGAGTTTCTGAAAAAAAATATTTTCTACTTTATCTGTATGTAGCGATTCATAAACTGTAATTAATGTTATTTAATATATTACGTAAATAAGTACGTTAATAAACGATTAGCATAAAGTGATATTTATTTTTAAAATGTCCAAAATATCAAGTTGATAGGTTAAGGGAGTCCCTTATCCTAGCACTGCTACCAAATAATGCTTATAACTTTTGAACGGCAGACCGACAAATTCTGGTATTTGGCGCCAAATTTCGACAGATTATCGTCATTTTTTCTGTGTAGGCAGAATCCCGATCCGTGATAGTGGCAGTGCCAGGATAAGGCTGCTTTTCCACCAGAGCTGTACGAGTAAAAATATTAATAAAAACAAATATGTTGTATGAGGATGTGTAGCTGTGCTGTGGAAATGTAGGGGTTTCCACCAGAGCTGTGAGAGGTAAAGGTCTCGTACGATGATGTGTAGCGGAGCTGTCAAAATGCGCAAACGCGAGGATGCGTTGCGAAACTTGAAATGTGTGAGCGACGCGGGGGGGGGGGGGGTGTAGTGGGAGCGGTGCGAACACCTACCTCCTGCCGCCTCGCATCTCAGTTTGACAAATTAATTGCAACACATCCTTCAGACGTGTGCGTCAAGCTAGCGGCCTCAAAAAAAAATGGGCACGAAACAAGAATTTGACCATACCAAAAATTAGTACTCTTATTGACAAAAATAGTACCTGTTGTAAAAAAAAAAGTACCATCACGGTTCTGGATTTATAGCCATGTTTTATTGCACTTGCTAGCTTGACGGTGAGCGAAATTTGGCGAGAGTTAACGACAAGGTCTTTCGCTTTGATTTAAACGCCAAAAAATAGTACCGAAATAGTACTCACCCCCTGCAAAATACCGAAATTAGTACTTCAACGGTTCCAAAGTTATAAAGGCAGTTCTTTGATCCCGCTGGCTTCCCCAGATAATAGGTATTTTCAAAACGTCAAATTTCGCTCACCGTCAAGCTAGCAAGTGCAATAAAACATGGCTATAAATCCAGAACCGTGATGGTACTATTTTTTTTACAACAGGTACTATTTTTTTCAATAAGAGTACTAATTTTTGGTATGGTCAATTTATTTTTTCGTGCCCATTTTTTTTTTGAGGCCGCTAGCTTGATGCACACCCTTCGCACACATTTCTCGCTTGTTTTGTATGTAGAAGGACCTCGCTTCACTAAACCCTTATCCACCAGAGCTGAGCCGAGCGAGGCTAGGAAAATGAAGTGATTCTATCGGTGGATTTTTTCCGCGCACACCGCTTAGCTACCTCGCACAGCTCTGGTGGAAAAGCAGCCTAAGGGACACAGGATAAGGAAATAAAACTAACGAATCATCTTACAAAATCTATATTTCAAATAGATTTATTTACAGTCGATTAAACCTAGATCACCTTTAACAATATTAAAACAATAAACCTTTGACTATTCACGACAGAATATGGATTTAGTGTACATTATAAGATTATTCTTTTTGAGTTCAGCTAGAAAATGTATATTAGTCAGACGCAGACAATTTAAGTTTCTCAGTTTCAAAACTATCTCGTGTCCCTTTCTTGCATTCATTGTAAACTTAAGCCCATGGTATAATTAGACCAGCCGGGTATGCATGAAAACCGCGTCGCGCGCGGCGAGAATTATATCGTGGCGTTCGACCAATAGCCGTTTGACGTCCATCTACGTAGATAGCAATCGTATCGTTTATTGGTCCAAGCGCTTGATATAATTCGCGCCGCGCGCAACGCGGTTGTCATGCAGACCCGGCTGGTATGCTCAATCCTACGACAAGTTGCCATTACTAGCCCTTTGATGACGTGAGTGTTACCATTAAATTGGTATCTCCAACATTCCAAGGACTTAAATTTTATTATTGAAAATAAAGCGAATTACTGACTAATGTATTTAATTACTATTATTTGTCACATATACAAAAATCGTTAAAACTGTACGTAAATCTTTTACTAAAAGTACCTGGCAAAGTAAATTAAAAACATTGGATGTGGGATTATTTTTTTACGAAATGGAAACGTAGGGTAGGATGACGTCAGCTGGGCTACCCTTGAATTGACAGCTGTCAGTTTTGAGCATACCATAGGTTTTCTTATACCATAACCAAAACCGTAGTCGCCACATTTTTTTACACATTAGAGTTGTAAATATATACCTTATAAAACGTAGTATAATTATAGTGACATCTCTCGTCTCTTTCGCACTTGGAAGATGTTCTATATCTCTGTCCTGCTTTCATTGTATTCATGCTTCATAATTCTTCTACTTCTTGTAAATGACTTCTTTTTTATTTCAGGTGTGAGTGACATTACTTCTAAGTAATGTTAATTTGTTTTTTGGCGAATAAATATATTTATATCAACATTTATATAAACATTCATCAGTTGACAGGCTGCGGCCTCCGCAGGTACAACACGAGGCCTAGGGCTCCGAGCAGCGCCGTGATGAGGTAAAGGTCCCAGTTGGACAGCAGGGCGGAGTCCCCGGACAGGAAGATCACCGCCAACGGGCTCTGGAACAAGGACTGTTATTGTTTATACTTTAGGATGGGTTTTTGACAAATATTCTTTTGAATAAGCAACCTATTCAAATGAGAATAATATCATTTATATATATATATATAAATTTTGTAAATATATCTCCTTTATATTTATTTTTTTCTCCTTTATTTTTCATTTATATTGTTTTTGGGGAACGGTAGTTTGGATAGCTCATTAGTTCCATTAAAATCCGTCAACTTCCGTAGTGCGGATTTATACTTGTAAATTAACTTCATGCTTAGAGTTTGTTTTGTAATAGCACTGAAATTTTTTTTTTTAAATCAACATGTTTTTTTATATCTATAATTAATGGTATAATTCTTGCAGACACCTCCTAATTATATTTTAGAAAAGGAAAGGTACGGATGATTGACAACTGTTAATTTTAAATGAATGGGTGCATAAATGAATGACGCGGAGGAATAAAACAGGCATTCTCGCTGATATGCAACCCGTTTAACGTGTGTTGCCAACTTAATTCTATCGGTTTATTGGCCAATATAAAAGTTTAGGATGTTTTTTTAAATATCTGCCTAAAATTCATGTGTTCCATAAATGTTACGCCTGTAGATTTCCCGTCCCTTTCCTTTTCGGCGGATAAGAAAATGACAGGCGTAACTTTAAATAAACTTAGACGGTGTATACTGGAATCAACACCAATATATTCTTTTTTTATAACTATAAATTAAATAACATATTTTTTTTAGGTTAACGTCGTGTCTTATGGGGAAGTCAAGGAATTGGCCTTTGATAGACTGGAAAATGACACTGACAAGAGCGTGGCTCTTAAATTTATGATGACTTTTCATATTTTTTTGGAAGTATTATTATTAGCCTGTGTGATCCCACTGCTGGGCACAGACCCCCCCCTCGTGCCATCGTCTCGGGTGTCCTATCGTTGCGTAGTAGTGAGCGGGTACAGACGTGCATGAGCTGCTTGAGCGCAGCGTGCGCGTTGAGGCGTGCCAGCGCCAGCGCGGCGGGCAGCCTGGCGTCGGGCGCCGTGTCGGCCGCCAGGTCGTAGCAGCGCTTGGCCAGGTGCACGTCGCGGGCCAGCCCCAGGCCGCGCTCGTGCATGTAGCCCAGGTTGAACGTCGCCTGCGCGTTGTGCAGCTGCTCCGACGCTATCCTGCTCCGCAACGATACAAAAATAACAAAAAATAATTCATCATCAGCCCATTAACGTCCCACTGCTGGGGCACGGGCCTTCCCTATGGATGGATAGGGAGATCGGGCCTTAAACCACCACGCAGGCCCAGTGCGGATTGATGGTTATTAACGACTGCTAATGTAGCCGGGACCAACGGCTTAACGTGCCTTCCGAAACACGGAGGAGCTCGAGCTGACTTTTTTTTTGTGGTCAAAAGAAAATTCAAAAAGTCTTAATTATAACACATGATTATTTAAACACATAAATGAGATTGGAGTGGTGGTGGATTGGTGTTGTCATTAGTCATCCCGTGATCATGGCACTTGCAACAGTGTCGAAATATCAGAAGTCTCATATCCTTATTTTAAACGCAGTAAGAACCTGTTATTATGTGTTTTATTTATGATAATAACCGCGTAAACTTAAAACAATGTATAAAAAATCTAAATATTTAAAACTAGATATAGATATAAAAATCTAGATATTTATATCTAAATATCTTATTCAGTCCGTAACATAGTTACACTTTGAATCGTCACATAACGAACGTCTCATCCGCCTAAAACTACTGCAGCTGTGAGAACCTGTATCGCTCAAAAGAAGCTGCAAGGAAAACCCGAGAAAACCCCACTTTTCATACTTACAAACACTTTATTAAAACAAAAAAAATATATAATTTCTACAATACAGGATCATCACAGTACTAAGGCAGGCAAATAGTCCGACTTTCAAACCCGCGAAGGGAAAACCAGCCCAACACAGAAATGTGGGTTTCCTCAAAATGTTTTCCTTCACCGCTGAGCACATGATAATCATTTATAATCCAAACATGAATTCGAAAAACGAATTTAGGCCCATGTTGGATTCGAACAAGCGACCTTACAGGGAGATTCAAGCGTTCTTCCAAATGGGCCACCTTGGCTGTGTACTGTTGGATTTGTATAACCGTCGTAATCCAGAGCGAGAGTCACCTGTAGTGGTGCGCCGCGGCCTCGAGGTCGGGGTGCGTGCCCAGCCCGTAGTAGTGGTAGTCCCCCAGCTTGACCCGGGCGGCGCCGCAGCCCTGCGCCGCGGCGCGGGCCCACAGCTGCAGCGCCCGCCGGTAGCGCTCCGCCTCCCCGAACAGCCGCACCTCGCCTGTCGTCACCATTTATTTTACTTATGTATTTCACGAACAAACCAGGTATCGACTTTTAAAAAAATCACATCTAAATGCGATTTTTGACAACAAAACCTCGCGATAGACAAGCTAGTCTCGATCTAATGTCAAGCTAGTATGAATTGTGATCTCAATTTTTACCCGATTTTTTTTTATTCCTGGAACTACAACAAACAACAACAACTTGCCGTGCATTTCGAAATTGTACACGCAAAAAAAATACATAAACTCATACATAAACTCACGCCCGTAATCCCAAATGGGGTGGGCAGAGCCACAAGTAATCAAAGACAACTTGCAGCCACTGTTGATACGAAGTCCTAAGATGGATATGATGAACCTTATGGTGATAAGGGATCAGCCAAAAAAAATGATTTTCTTTTTTTTTAATATCATGTAAAAATGTACTGTACAGTTCTTACATGTACTTACTGTACATTTCAGTTCAGTCACAAAGGTTCAGTAATAACCCTGACACCAGGGTTGATAATCCACCTCACAACCCACACGATAGAAGAAGAAGAATACCCCGAAACAACCTTTGGCGGCAGATTTCTGACGTAACATATTTTAGGTTTACGATCCTAATGGATCGATACCGATAAGCGTTGAATGAGCGGAAATCGTTGACCACGCCGGCGGGGTCAGTATCGGGTCGTCAGGATCGTATATTACGTCCTTCGGGCGCCGATACTTTTCAGTACCGTCCCTAAGCGGGATGTTTTCGGAAACAGTGACTATCAGCGAATTTTCGCGGCAGTATACCCAAGAAGTAAAGATGATTAACTAAGAAGAAAAGATGAGCCATTCCATACCATTGTCGAGCAGGAAGGCGGCGTTGCTCTGGGCGACCTCGTACCCCCTCTCGGCCAGCGCCAGGTACTGCAGCAGGGCGGAGTCCGAGTCCCTCGCGCGCCACGCCGCGTGAGACAGCATCAGCCGAGATGACCACTCGCCACGCTCGCACACGTTCTTGAACAGCTGGGGAGAGAAGGACCAGCATGAGCACACCCCGGACATTCCATTCAAGGATCTCAAACCGCCGTGATGGGCTGGAGTTGGGTCTGGCTGGAGTCGCTCACCAGGCCTCCCTCAATAGGGACTCACCAGGTGGACTGACTCGCCGGAGGGGCCCGTGGCCCACCCCCGCGCCCCGCGTCTCTACCGACTAGAGCGCTCACTCCAGAGGGGCCATGCCCCGAAGGTGTGAAGACAACCACGACTAAACCGCCGTGAGCCGCATATTAACTCAGAATCATGGCCTGAATCATCCCTCAAAGTTTTCGTTACGATGTCACTAACACCCTGTATCTTTGACGCAGTCAAATACACAATTATTTGGTTTTATTAATTTCCAAGGCTTTCTGAAAATCAGCGCCGTAGTCTAGGCTATGGCATTATGCTGAGGTGGAACCGTTTTGGCATACATTCATAATTGTATTCAACATTAACAGTCGTACGACGCCGACTGCTGGGCATAGGCCTCCGCAAGGATCTCCACGACGATCGGTCCTGCGCTGCCCGCATCCAGCGTCTTCCCGCGACCTTCACCAGATCGTCGGTCCACCTTGTAGCGGGCCCACTGAGCGTCGTCCGACATGTGGTCGCCATTCAAGAACCTTTTCGCCCACAGTCATAATTGTATTATGTACTTTTAATCTGTGAAAACATTAGTATGTCGAATAAATATTTTTTCTTTCTTTCTTTCTTCACTTTGTGTTTGTTTTGTATAGACAAGTAGTGGGTAGTCTCACCTCAACGGCAGTAGTACAAGAGCGCAGTACACCCAGCCCTTGCGCGTGCATCTGCGCGAGGTGGTACAACGCGAGCACGTGCCCCGTCTGCGAGGCCAGCGAGAAGTACTTGTTGGCCTGCTTGAAGTCGCGCCGCACACCGATACCACCTGCAAGGACCGACGTTTTGAATAAATATGGTAATTATCACAGCATCACGCCTGTATCCCCGAAAGGGTAGGCAGTGCTGTATAGTATACAGGGCGTTAGTGACATGGTAACGAAAATTTTAAGGGATGATAAATATCAAGTGGAACTTTCCATCGAATAAGTATGGAACTTCTTCTTCTATCGTGTGGGTTGTAAGGTGAATTACCAACCTCAACAACCCTGGTGTCAGGGTCATTATTGAGCCGCCAAGGGCCCCTGACATGGCTCATGTAACGACTACTTACTTACATCAGTAAGTATGGAACTGAAAATAATTTAAAAAAAACCACAATTTCCATGAATTTTGCGACGGAAATTTCCTCTTGATATTAACTCAGAATGATGGTCTGAATCATCCCCCAAAGTTTTCGTTACGATGTCACTAACACCCTGTATGTCTGTTTGCACTCACCGAAGTACATGAACCCGAGATGCAGCTGCCCCTCCACCCAGCCCTGGTTGGCGGCCATCGTGAAGTATTTGAACGCTGCGTTACTGTCCTTCGGCACCCCGCGACCCTGAAAACGACAGTTATAATGAGGATCTTTCCAATCGGCGTTCCCCAAAGACACGATAGATGGCGTTGTTAAGTTTTCTCTTCGTTGAAACTTCTAATTTCATGGATAACAGACATGCATCTTTTATTTTTGTTTTGGGTATAAATGATGACCCTTTTTATTACACCCAGGCACAACACATCTTCCACCCATTGTTATTCTGATGAAAATAAAGAGAAGCAATATAATATGTAGCAACATCATTCTATACATAATGTGATTCAAATATCAAGCAACAAATATTCAAATTCAAATAATTTATTTCAGAAAATATAAATTCCTATAGTTGTTAGTAATATGAATTATTCTAAGTTAGTATCATTAAATTATGCGAATAGTAAAAATTACAAAATGACACAAATAAATTAACATAAATATGCTTCTGCCGTTACATTACTCCAATTTATGTAGGTGATGGTTCGACTTTCCGTGGTTGGCCCTACACCGGTTCAGCCTGGCCCAGATTTATATATTTGCTCTGCGTTAGTACGTAGCTCGTAGATAACAAAAAAGAATGGAGAGAAATGTTGGAGGCCTTTGCCCGAAGGCACACAGATAGGTTATTGTAGATTAACCTTTGATCTGTGTGTGATAAGGATCCTGACTACCCCTCTCGTATGTGTGTGATAAGGATCCTGGGCCATAGGACTGGTACTTATTTTTACGTAATTATCCACTCTAATTCTATCGCAAAAGGTTTAAGGAAAAACTTTAAAATGTAACTTCTTTATCTGAAATAAGGCTATAAATAAATAAATAAACCGACAGAGGGATTGTGTCCTCTATCATGATGGACTAATGTTATGGGCGATAGGTTGATCCCTTATCACCATAAGGTTTATCATATCCAGCTTACGACATCGTATCAACAGTGGCTGCAAGTTGTATTTGATTACTTGTGGCTCTGCCCAATCCATTAGGGATTACGGGCGTGAGTTTATGTATGTGTATGTATGTATGACATATGCCAACACCTGGGTAGAACACCCACCTGTAAATACATGATGCCCAGTCCACTTTGTCCAACAGGGTTGTTCAACTCGGCCGCCTTCCTGAAGTACCTCAGAGCGGTCTCGTTGTCAGCCTTAATGCCGTCGCCGCCCTCTAGATAAATCTGAAAATAGTTCAAATTACAAAACTTGGCATAACGTAAAATCCGACAAAGGATTGTGTCCTTACTAACATGATGGACATTTTTATGGGCTGATCCCTTATCACTGTGAGGTCCATCATATCCATCTTAGGACTTCGTATTAGTACATACATACATAAACTCACGCCCGTCATCCCTAATAGGGAGGGCAGAGTCACAAGTAATCAGAGACAACTTGCAGCCACTCTTGATACGATGTCGTAAGCTGGATATGATGAACCTTATGGTGAAAAGGGATCAGCCTATCGCCCATAACATTAGTCCATCATGTTAGAGGACACAATCCCTCTGTCGGTTTTTACGACATGCCCGGGAAGAGAAGCAGCTGAACGTGTTCTATGTTTTTTTTTATTTGCTCCCGGAACAGCATAGAAGAAACTTCGTATTAGTGTTCCCAAATAATCGATTTACCCCTCATCACGAATATAAGAGCGCACATATTACGATATTGACATGGCTCATGCAACGACTACTAGTAGAAGTAGTAGCCGGAACCAACGGCTAAATGTTCCTTCCGAGGCACGGAACCATCTTATTTTTCAGAAGATCAGGTGATGTCAGCCTGGAACAAGTCCTGATCAAACCAGCCGGATCTGCATGAATTTTATCAAGCGCTTGGACCAATAAACTATACGAATGCTATCTGCGTAGATGGACGTCAAACGGCTATTGGTCGAAGCGCTCGATATAATTCGCGCCGCGCGCGGTGGGGTTGTCATGCAGACCCGGCTGGGATATATAAAGTGTTTCTTTGTTAGACTCGTCCCCAGGAGCTCATGAGCCCAAGACCATTTCCTGGTACCCGAAGAGAAGTGAAGGACTGTGGATAGTCTCACCTTGCCAAGGAAGGCGTATGCCACAGCGTTGCCAGTCTTGGCGGCTTGTTGGAAGTAGTGCAGCGCTTTGTTAATGTCGAGGGTCACCCCGCGCCCGCCCTGGAAGTGGAGCTGGCCTAGTCCCACCTGGAAATAGGGCTTCTATAGCTTTCCGCATAATTTCATTTCCCATAAAGTTCACTTGCCAAAATTATAAGTACGCATAATTTCGTCAGGTATATTTTCATTATCCATTTACCACAAGATCGCCAATCAAATTTTTTTAACAGGCATTTTATTCATTATGAAAATCATTGGTTTGTTGATGATGGCGGTAAGTTAGTCAAGAAATGAAACAGTCGACAAACATTTATATAACATTAAACATTAAACGCTGGTCGATAATCAATACATTTTGGGAAACGTTATTTGGGTAATGAAAATTTGCGTATTCGCTCGCATTCACGCACGCATTTAAAAATTATAATGCTAAGTTCGGTAGACACCATCTAATTTTATTTTAAGTTTTACCTGCCTTTTCTATTCCGCCGAAAAGGAAAGGGGTGGATAATCGACAGGCATAAAATTTGTGGAACTAACGTCAATTTTAGGTCTCCCTCCTTCTAAAAATCTTACACCGACCAATAATCGTACAGAATTACGTTGACCCACGTCAAACGGGTTGCATACCAGCGAGATACCTATTTGATTTACCCGGGTTATTAATACATTCACTCATTCATTTTAAAATTAAGAGCTCTCAATCATCCATCTCTTTCCTTTTCGGCGGACAAGAAAATGACAGGTATAACAAATAAAATTAGATGGTGTCTGCAGGTAACTAATTAAAACTAATTTTTCTTTTTTATTTATTTTTTTAAGTTATTTTACTTGTTTTTTTTTTGTAAGCTTATTTTAAGTTAGTTTTATGAGTGTGTGTGTTTACCTGCGCCTGCACGTCTCCCTTCTCAGCCAGCAGCTGGTAGTACTCTATGAGGTCGGTGTCGAGCGCGCCGCCGCCGCCGCTCTCGGCCTCCTCCACGAGGCGCGTGCGCATGATGGCCGGCCCGCCGCTCAACGTCACGCGGCTTGCCACTTTATGAGAGGGAATATTATTTTTACGTACGAAGCTTAATCTATAATATGTATTGCCATTTGAATTGCCATCTCGTCAATCCTACTAAGGAATTGCAACGATTTTGAACTTGTAGAAAGTCAATTTTGCAAGTGACCTTTGACAAGTTTATATTCAACTAGTTGTCTATCTTTAAAAATGGCGAAGTTTCATACAAAGTTTCGACCCCTTTTGGGTTAAATTTCGCAAAATCCCGTCTTAGTAAGCAGTCTACATCCTAAAAGGCACCTCCTTGTAAAATTTGAGACTCGTAGCACAAACTTGTAGTTTCTGAGATTTCGCTTCATGTATACATACATACATAAACAGCCTATATACGTCTCACTGCTGGGCACAGGCCTCTCCTCGATCAACCGGAGGGGGCATGGAGCATACTCCACCACGCTGCTTCAATGCGGGTTTTTGGAGGTGTTTTTACTGCTAATAGCCGGGACCAACGGCTTAACAAGCCCTCCGAAGCACGGAATCATCTTACTTTTTCGGACAATCAGGTGATTCAACCCTGAGAAGTCCTTACCAAACAAAGGACATTCTCACAAAGTGATTTCGACAATGTCCCCATCGGGAATCGAACCCGGACCTCCAGATCGTGAGGCTAACGCTCTAACCACTAGACCACGGAGGCTGTTATCGCTTCATGTATATAGATAATTGGGTCGTGTACTAGGTTCAAGATAAATTATGAAATTCTGATTACTAAATAAAGACACATCTAAAACTAACGAAAAACATTTTCTTTTTTCTATTAAACTTATTTATGAATTTTAATCAAGAAAAACGTAATAATAAGTCCGACATTTTGTCACGTTTTTCTATGACGTCACAGAGTGCTTTTTCATACAAATTCCATAGTAATTTCGTGTTTTGACGTTTAGTAAAAAGTAACTGATTTGACTAGTTGGAAACTAGCCTATTAGGACTCACCTTTAGCAGCGACCTTCATGTATATATCCATGGCCTTCGGGCAGGAGCTGGGCACGGTGACGCCGGCCCAGTATCGGTACGCGAGCGCCATCTGCGCGTAGTCGCTGTCGCCGAGAGCGCCCAGAGTGTAGTGAACTAAGGCTTTAGCTTGAGACACGGGGACTGCGATGCCTGTCGCGTATAGGAACCCCATACCCTGAGGATTAGGGGGAAATGTAACATAACATTTTATTTATTTATTTACATATCCAAACACATTGGTGCTAATTCCTGTAAATACCATCTAATTTTATTTTAAGTTATATCTGTCATTTTCTTATCCGCCGAAAAGGAAAGGGACGGGTAATCGACAAGCATAAAATTTATGGAACGCACGTCAATTTTAAGCACAAATCTAAACCAACCGTCTAAAAATTTTACATCCGTCAATAACACAGTTAAGTAGACAGCACGTCAAACGGATTGCATACCAGCGACGTACCTTTTGATTCGCCCGGGTTATTCATTCATTTACTCATTCTTCCTAAAATTAAGAGCTGTGAATTATCCGTCCCTTTCCTTTTCGACGGATATGAAAATGACGGATATAACTTAAAATAAAATTAGGCGGTGTCTGCAGGAATCGGGGCCATTATCATTAGGGGCCGTCCATTAATCATGCGAGGCTCGAGAGGAGCGGAGGGGTCCATGAAAAAATCACGAAATATCAAGCGGGGTGGGGGGGGGGGGTGGTGTAGTAATATATCACGAGTATTTATTTTTTCGTCAAACGCGGGAGGTGGGGGTTAAAAATGAGAAAAAAAAAACGGACGGCCCCTTACAAGCCAGGCCCAATTCGATAATGCTTAATACAATAGAATTACAATCATAGAAAGTTATAATATAACACACAACATGCATCAATTAAATAACAATAACTCTTTGTCCTGTTGTGCTTTTCTGTATATGTTGTCCTTATCTCTGTATTTTGTGTCCATTGTGCTCAATAAAGTATTTTATCTATCTATCTATCTTTTAAAACATAAGTCAACAGGTAACAACATAAGCTCATGACTACTTAGGGTAGTCAAAGACACATCCATCGCAAGATGAACTAAGTACCCACACTTCACCGAGCTTTTTGTTAGACCAATGTGATAGGTGAGACGTATCGCCGTCTATAAATTCGTGTTCGTATCAGTTCGTGCGTCACCCAACAGATTCCACATAATACCAGCGTCGTGGTCCACCACCACCTTATGATCATTTGGACAAACATCTGTCTTGCTTTTTTGTAATTGTTTTAGTGGAAATTTGATATGATGTTGTTGTCTTTTTTTTTTAATAAACTATTTCTATTCTATTCTATAGTCTTAGTGAAAACTGCACGTAAGATAAATTAATAACTCATTGGTTCAAGTCCAGTACCAGGGTTCGAAGTTCGAAGCTGGTGTAGCACAGGACCACAGCGGCCAACATATCGCATGTTTTACTACCAACATACCCTTTGTATTAATTGGAAAAAGAAAAAACCAATTGGAAGATTATTGACAGCATCACTCACCGCGTGCGCATCAGCGTTCCCCTGCTCAGCGAGCTCTTCAAAGATGGTCTTGGCTTTGTCCAGGTCGAGTTCTACGCCTTCACCAAACAAATAGGACCAGGCTAACTTGATCTTCGCGGGTATATAACCCTGGTCGGCAGCCTGTTTGACTTGTAAGATGGCTGCTCGGAGCTCCGGCGAGCGACGGTTGAGCTTCGCCATCGCTGCTTCGTATAGCTCTTTGGCTGTGAGGGAAGAGCTCTTGTTATAACTAACTATTGGTGGTGTTTTAAGTGTAATCTAAACTAGCTTATAAGGTCTCTTCTTCTTCTTTGCCCTAGCAGGGCGTCACATGTACGTATATTAACTACAACACCTTGTATAACTTGTGACTTGCAATAAGCTTCTATTCTATTCTTTCCATTTTGAATTTCATGGTGTGACCACTTGCCAGAGGGCCTGGCTGGACTATTCACAGGACCACGTAAAATGCAGTTATAAATAAATAACCAAAATGAAGGATGCATATTGTCACCTTAGAGTGAAAACTTGATGTGATCTTTTCACAAAAGCTTCGAATACAATACACTATATTTATTAATTGCCATAAAGTCCAAACCAGCAGAGTCACATGCAGACAGTTGTACAAAATATTACCTTCTTTTAGTTCAGGAGTGAGTTCAACTTCCTCCTCCTCCGGCAGGGGCGGCAAACTGTCCAGAATATCTTGAGGGTTCTCATGAGACTTCTGCTGAACAAATTAAAATTACATAAATACTATAGTTGATTCATGATATGACCTGTAAATTGGAGTTGTAGTATGTTAAAAGAAAAAAAGGCTGAAAGTGAGGCTGCAAAAGATAGCAAGGAGGGGAAATCTGTTAATCGAGGCCTACATCCCAACAGGGGATAAAAGGATTAGAAGAAGAGAAAATGAGAAAAAGTACTGAGCTACCAAATCAATTTTTTTTTAATGCACACACTACATATTTAAAAATATACACACAAAAGGCATGGTTCAGCACATCTTCACATTGGTGGAGCCTTTTATTATTTTTTTGACGTGACTTATTGTAGATTTGCCGCAGATGGCATTAACTACTTGGCCGGACAAATGGGGAGCGCTGAAGGCTCTCACCCGGTACAACGTTTAAGACAACAGGCCTGAGGGTGCCCAGTTGGGCGCGAACCTCGGCTCAGGGCGTCAGGTCCTAATTGACATTATGTACATTACATATGTATGAATGAAGTCTTTGATAAGAGCAGAGGAAGCAAAGACGGTGTGTCAGGATCATAATAAGTGGAATTCCATTGTCTCTGCCTACACCACTGGGAAATAGGCATGGTCTTATACGCAATAATGTATGCATTTGCATGTATTATGTTGGTACATTACTTGATTTTTTAATATAATATAATATACTTTATTGCACTTAACAACTAGTTACATCACAAACAAGAAATGGACGTTTACAAGGGTGGACTTATCTCTAAGAGAGATCTCTTGCAGCCAACCCAGTTTTTATTCTATTGTTTGTAATTTTAATAGTTGTTACCTAATTGTTCAAAAAAATTCTGAACTGTATTTATATTAAGTGCAAATGTTGTTCACATCTGTAATATGTATAAGCAGTAGATATAGTCATTAGATATTTAGATTTAAATGTAATGTGCTTGTATTAAGATTTCTGTTAGGTTAAAGAAAAAAACGGACTGTAGGGATGGCGCATTGTTACTGTGATCTGTTTCAGTTTATCAATTCGACGCACCCAAGAATAAAACCTATAATTACATAAATAACGTTGAGTCTACTAACACGGCGCCATCCACCTGGGAAATTTATTTCAATATTATATACTTAAATAGAAACTCTGTACCTATTGTTATATACCTACATTTACGTATAACTGTCAGCATGCATCTTAACGAGATCCTAAAAATGTAAACTGTATACATAAGCTGTGGATAATGTAGTTGGTTGCATGTTAAGATAAATTTTGTTTTAAGCTATTACAATTTGTAACATTATAATATGTAACTGTTTGTTATCCCAAATATATAAAAAAAAATAAAAAAAAAAGTATTGTTGATGTGCCTTTAAATAAAATAAAATTAAAATATGCATGAACATCATGTATAATAATAAATTAACCTTAACTTTTGTCAGCATGGCTATATTTTTGTGTCTTTCTCCAGGAGAGAGGCATCATAGACTGAAATACAAGTATTTATATACTTAGTCGGCTATGGTACCTACTCAATTGTATTCATGTCAAAAAACTGGTTGTACTTAAGATGTCCTAAAACACCTACAAAAATATAAATTTTATAATTATGACAACTAATGGTTCGTAATTTCACCACTGTTTGCAAATAATTCGCTGGGCTCAGTGACTGCACTTTTGCTCTTTGATTTTTTTTTTATTTTTTTTTTTGTACCTCAATATCGTTGTCACCGCTGCTCTTGTCACCTCCAAATGGATCGCTCTGTCTCAGCAGGCTTTTACGCAGCAGCTTGAGTGTGTACTCCATTTGTTCCAGGTGGTTTTCCGGGATCTCATCTGATTGTTTAAAAATAGCTATTTTTCAATTATATAAATCTGTACAGCGCAATATTAAGCATTTATTTGTTATGATGGCAAATTGTTTTTTATGTGACCTAACTTTATTTCCTATCGGAAAATCTATTTGCTTATCAATACAAATGTAATAGGACAGTTATACAAACTAAATCTATTAAGATCTAAATGTTGTTACTAAGCAAAAGTACTGGAAAGTTATATTTAAATGTAATTGAAATTAATGAATGTTACTTGTAACAAAGCTATAATTTCACATTGTAATTCAATTCGAATTTAGAGTTATATTATAAATATATATTTCTATTAGAATAATACATAACAATACAGAAGCCTTTGAAGTTACTAAATAGTTACCTCTATTAAGTTCCTCCTCTTTCATCACCCCCTTCGTTTTCTTAATAGCTTCGGCGTACTCCTGGAGTGTTAGGATCTCTTTTTTCACCGCGTCGGTTAATTCCTTCAGATACTCAGGGTCTACTCGTGTGTTGGTGTCGATAACTTCGCTCGCCTCGTCTTCATCTTCAGACCCCTTCTCGGCATCTTTGCGGGCGTCAGGCCCCAGCAGCTCCGCCGCCGACAACACCGCACACAACAACAACACCAAAATCCCCCACCGGTTCATCATAAAGTCATAAATCTGCACCAAAACTCAACACTTACGTGTCCCTTAGGTGTCAAAACAAAATCTAACTATTTCAAGAAAATAATTTAATGTTAACATTGGAAATGACTTTTAGAAGTTCTAAAATCCATTAGCAATAGTCCACGTAAGACGTTTAAGTTGCACGTTACATATTTCAATAAATATTTCTTTCCAAATATTATTCTCGAAAATTTCTCGCACCTTTTGACAGTCGATAACAACTGACATTATGGTATTTTCTATTCTTCCTGAACGAAAAGCAAAGAGCATTTTCTCATACAGCCTACTCTGATGTTTCATTTCATTCGGTCAGCTCAGCACCTAAGTGAATGATTGAATGAATTGGGGTTTGCGTTTGACAGTTAACAGAATTTACTTGCTGACCAATTGCTGACAGTGACAGCTAATTTGAAAGTCAAGGCGAAGAAAAAAGTCGCTTACCACAATAAAAACAAGCTTGAAGCGCAAAACAATTGATCCCCAAAGTAAAAACCGGTGTCGTGTTACCCTCTTTCCAATATTACTTTTATAAAGTTTACATCTACATGGAGAAATAAAAAGTTGGAGAATTTTGGCTAACCTATAACAATGTTTCGCATACCGGTTTCGAGTAAATTGGTTCACCAAAAAGCCTGGGTACGGGCGAATTCTTCGAGCAGTTTCATAAGGAATAGTTTTATTGATTATTTTGTTAACAATCATGGGCATAAGCACGTCAAGTCCAGTTCTGTGGTGCCTCTGTGTGACCCTTCAGTGCCCTTCGTTAATGCTGGGATGAACCAGGTAATACCAGATAAAACCTCGTCGTATTTAAAAATAACGCATTTCGTTAACACGTCATCTCTCTTAAAATCTAAATAAAGTTCCAATAAGAATCAGAAAGGCAAAGATATGTTTGAAAACAAACACTGTTATGATAAGTTATATTTATAAAACCATTATTAAGATTACGGTTATGTTTATAAATATTGGTGATTTCAGTATTTACCTCCGTATATTATGATATAATATTTTTCACAATGTATGTAGTGGAATATCAGTGTCCTAAGTAAGTTAGAAATACTTTGTGTGCCATATAGAAAAGTGTTTATTCTCATTAGAAATTAGCGTCTTTTTAGTAACTCACTCCTCAAATATGAACTTATAAACAACACCTTTAATTCTATTTCAGTTTAAAGGAGTATTTCTGGGTAGAGTAGAGCCACCGTGCCCGCGAGCTGTGAACTCACAGAAGTGTGTGCGTGTGGGGGGGAAGCACAACGACCTGGATGTGGTGGGGGTTGATGGTCACCATCACACATTCTTTGAGATGCTCGGTAACTGGTCTTTTGGGGACTATTACAAGGTATTTTATGTAAAAAGTAACTGATTTGACTAGTTGGAATCTACCCTATTCAAAATTATAATTAATTAGTTAATTTAAATTTCTATTAGTTACCTATTAGGATGATTTCTAGGATTATTTGATTAGAAGGATTTCTATTAAGTCCTAGATTCTAATCGGAAATGCAGGTGTATTTAAACTTTTTAATGTTTTAATGTTACATACTGTTAAATTAACTAATTAATTATAATTTTGAATAGGGTAGATTACAACTAGTCAAATCAGTTACTTTTTACTAAACTTCAAAACACAAAATTACTATGAAATTTGCATGAAACAGCAACCTGTGATGTCATAGAAAAACTTGACAAAATGTCACATTTATTATTTTCTTCTGTTAAAATTCATAAATAAGTGAAAAAGAAAAAAAATATATTTTTGTCACCTTTACATCTGTGTTTATTTAATAATTGACCAAGGAAATTACCGAATTAGGGAAAGGTTTATAGACCTTTCTAAATAATATTTTCCCTTCCAGAAAGAAGCTTGTCAAATGGCCTGGGACCTGCTGCTGGGACCTTACAGGCTGAAACCTGAGAACTTACTAGTGACCTACTTCTCAGGGGATGTTATTCTCAATCTCACTGAAGACAGGGAGTGCAGGGACATTTGGAAGGAAATTGGGTAAAATATATATTAATGGTTTTTTTTATTGCGTCAATCAATCAAATATTTTATTCTCACATGAGACATTTCCGTTTTAAGTTAATATCTTAACTACATAACAAAAGCTCATGACCATAACCCAATTGGGGTAATCAGAGGTACATCCATCCCATACATCAAAGCCAGTGACAAGGCCCTAAGTCCAAATGCGTGAAAATGTTGGCAACATAAAACAGAGTGTGCATAAAAATCGCATTTATTTTATACCATTAAAAATATAAACAAGACTATAAAGCGAAAGAAAAGTTTTGACATTTATAATCCAGGCAGTAGTACAGTTACATTCTCAATTATCATAATTCTTAACCCACATTGATTTTTTTTTGTTTTTGCAGTGTACCAGCAAGCCACCTTAGGGCACAGAACGCAGCAGATAACTTCTGGGAGATGGGCGCGACGGGTCCGTGTGGTCCCTGCACCGAGATACACCACATCAACCCTGATGGAAGCCTCACTGAGATCTGGAATATTGTCTTTATACAGTGCAACAGGTGAGCTATTCATACTTATTATTATAAATTCGAATTAGCACTGTCGCTAGTAGCAAGACAACAAACTAAGACAGACAAAAATTCTAATATAGAAAAAAATTTAAAATTAAAAAGACTACAAAAGAGGTATCGCCAACAATAGTCTACTTTCCAACTAGTCAAATCAGTTACTTTTTACTAAACGTCAAAACACGAAATTACTATGGAATTCGTATGAAAAAGCACACTGTGACGTCAGAGAACAACGTGATAAAATGTCGGACCTATTATTATGTTTTTCTTGATTAAAATTCATAAAATTAAATAGAAAAATGAAAATATTTTTCGTTAGTTATAGAGCTGTATTTATTTAGTAATTAGAATTTCATAATTTATCTTGAACCTAGTACACAACCCAATTATGCTAACACCTCTACTTCTTCTTTTTTTAAAAAAGAACGTCTAGGGCCATGTGCCGAGGTTTTTCTTGCAGCTTCTTTTCCCCGGCTATACAGGTTGTGAGAAGCTGCAGTAGTTTTAGGCAGATGAGACGTTCGTTATGTAAAAATTGACGATTCAAAGTGTAACTATGTTACCTACTGAATAAAGATATTTTTGAATTTGAATCTATCCAGACAATCTGACGGCTCCGTGACGGGTCTCCGTCGGCAGCACGTGGATACCGGCATGGGGCTGGAGCGCATGGCGGCGCTGCTGCAGGCAGTGCCTTCCAACTACGACACCGACCTGTTCCGACCCATCATCAGTGCTATCGAGAAGGTACCACGTTGATTCAATTGCAAGTATTTCTGACTGGTCTAGGCTCTGTGTAGACTCGTAGTAGATGGTTCAACCACACACACCCCGGACAGTCCATACAAAAATCACATTTATACCGTATTCTGCCTAAGGCGTACGTGCGAGCGAGACAAACATATAATTGGTTTGGTTATTGATCCACTTTCAGAACAGCGTTGGTGTCCCGGAGTACAGCAGTAGGTACGGCGCAGACGCATCCCTGGACGCGGCGTATCGGCGGCTGGCCGACCACGCGCGCATGATCAGCGTGTGCCTCGCCGACGGGGTCTTCCCGGCTAATAGGTAACAGTATTTTCGGAGTAATATCGAAAAGTACTGAACAGATTTGCATGCGGTTTTGACCCCGGTTTCTCAAAAACTACGACAGGGTAAAAACTTTACCCAGGCAAAGTCGGGTCGAGTCACTATATGTTCAGAGGTATGTGACAGACAAAAGGCTTCTACTACTATCTATGATAGAATAACAAAGGCGTCTTCCTATATTTTAAAATCACTAGCTGTTCTTTCTTCTATCTTTAAAATCTAAAAAAACCAAATTATTTTTAAAATTTGATTTTTATCCGGGTATCCTTGCGGTGTCCTCCTTCTCACCGTAAAGTACGTGATATCAAAAGACCTGTGAACTCGAAACCAATTTAAATTCAATAAGCCGAACGGACCAATCAATTCGAATTGGAAGGAACTCTGAAAACGCAACATCTAATTTTTAAATGACTTCAAAAAGGAAGGACGAGGGTTTCTTATTTATAGCTTTTTATTCTTTTTTTATGTTTTGTTTTTAATAATATGTGTACTTGCGCCGCCTTTAAATCTAGATTCCAACATTGCATTCAACAATATACTTATAATTAGTAACTTTTTATTAGACAGATTTTTAAGTTGGTTTATTATTTTATTAAATTACTTTTGATTTGATTGCACTAATTGCACTTTTCCAACATGTATGTATGTATTATTATTATTATTTATTTATTAAGTACACTAGCAGCATTAGCTGATGCGTGTACGTCACTGCACTTGGGTTTTTGTTTTTTATAATGTTCGTCAAGTCTATTCTTAAATGAGTTCACCGATGGTGCACTGATCACTGACTCTGGAAGCTTATTCCATGAGTCCACTACGTATGAATAAATAAATGTCTGATCAGAGATTGAGGTGTCAACAACTGTATGATTTCAATAGAACCCATCTTTTCCAGCCTAAACCTGAAACAGATACTCCGAAAATCCTTTAAGATGTCGTCAGAAATATTCCAAAACAAGAACTTACTGTTCACACTATACGACGAAGTCGCCGCAACCCTGGGAGCAGCTTACCCGGAGCTGATTAGCAAGGAAAAGGACGCCAAGCTGATCTTAGCTCACGAACAGGACTCGTATGACCGGTTGAAGAGTAACATGGCTAAGAAGTGGAAGGACTTGGTGAGGCAGTATCCAGAGGTTGAAGCCTTTAGTGATGTGGAGATGGCTGGGTTCGCGCAAGGATATAAGGAGTTTAAAGAGGTATGTTTTAGAAGTGCTTTCAATTCTCGATGGGACATTGTTATGTTAGCGGGCTCTGTTTTCCGCATTTAGACTCTAAAATGGCCCATTATGCGTGCTATTGTTGACTACGTAAGCCAACCTAACTCCTTCCAGAAGCTCAGAAACCTCCTGGTTTCACAGGCTTCGACATTGTCAAAACCATGGCTTGCTTGAAATGCTAGCTGTCAGTTTTGAGCATACCTGGTCTTATGCCATGGTCAAAACCAGTGAGTGAGACACTTTCAAAGAGAAACCCGTCGGCAATCCGAATGACGGTATTTCAATAATTCAAAAGTAACCGTGAATCTGTGGTGGTTTTGCTCTAAGAACTGAAGGGTTAAAAAGGCCACTTCGAATCAATTCATCTAAAAAGCAATATTGCAACATGACATTTGCGCATATAAAAGTAGGTGCGCAAGGTCAACAAATACCAAATAGCAATACAGCTTTTTTGACGGAGCGATTCAATGTGGCTTTTTTATTATTTATTTATTTAGTTCGGAAAACAAAGAGTTCCATTGGTGTTAGTAGCACTTAAAGTAGGTTAGTAAACTAAACACAAAACAAATAGGATTTATAATGCGCCTATTGCCACGCGCACGAGATGCCACACAAGCGGACAGTCTGGACTGTGGGCGACCACCTGCAGGATGCTGCTGCCACTGGCGCGCACGCGCCCCAACAAGGACGCACATCGCTTGCGCAGGATCGCCGGGAAACCGTCCACACGCTCATCCGCGAACATGCCTGAGGCACTACGCTTTTAAGCTGTCTGTACTATTATGATATTAGCAATGATTCGTATTATTTTTTTATAATTGCATCACAACATAGAATAATGAATACCGTGATGAGACGTCTATGAGATACCGTTGTATCTCTCCGCCCCTCACCAATTCGTATCGCCGACGTCACCCCCCCTGGGTCTTACTTTAGCTTTAAATGGTAACAATGTCTGTCTCGCTCGCACTTACGTGCTAGGCGGTACACGGTCTTCTTCTTATCGTGTGGGTTGTGAGGTGGAATACCAGCCTCATCAACCCTGGTGTCAGGTTATGATTGAGCCGCCAATGGCCCCTGACATGGCTCATGTAACGATCACTCACTTATATCAGTAAATAGTAACCGGGACTAACGGCTTAACGTGCCTTCGAATCATCTTACTTTCGGACAATCAGATGATCAGCCTGTAATGTCCTAACGAAACTAGGGATCACAAAGTGATTTTTGCGATTTGTCCCCACCGGGATTCGAACCCGGGACCTCCGGATTGTGAGCACAGCGCTCAACTACTGGATCACGGAGGCCGTTACAATAAGACACGGTAATAATAGACTTTTGTATAGAATGTCCGGGTTGTCATAACGAGCCGATATAACGTAACATGCTTTTCACAGACAATGTCAAAACAAACGACGAACGTCATGCCAGGAGAACTCGTCTTCAAACTGTACGACACGCACGGTTTCCAAGAAGACATCATAGAACGAATAGCCAAACAGAACAACTTGGACATCGACAAGAAAACGTTCTGGAAACTTCTCGCCCAACACAAGGCCAAACACAAGACTGCTCTTAAAGAACAATCGTCCAACAAAGGTCTCCTATTCGACAAAGCGATAGAAAAACTCGTCAAGAAACGTTACAAGTCTACTAACGATCTTCCGAAATATGATTACGCTAATAAATCCGGCAAAATCACCTTCCCAAGTTTAAGAACCAAACTTGTTGCTATTCTCAACGAAGATATTACATGGATAGACTGCCTGGATCCAGCTGAAAACAAACCTTATTACCTAGTAACTGAAAGCACAAATTTCTACTGCGAAGAAGGAGGACAGGCATCCGATAGCGGTGTTATACGGCTAAAAGAAGGTGTGACATTTAACGTGGACAATGCATTTAAAATTAGAGACTTCGTATTTCATAAAGGTTATTTCCATATTCATCCAAAGTGTGTTAAACCTTACGTTTTGTGTGACGACGAAGTTGAAATGTCAATTGACAGTGAGAAAAGACTGAATATTATGAAGAATCATACAGCAGTGCATCTGTTGAACGCTGCTATAAGGAAAGCGCTTCCGAATAGTGTTGTGTGTCAAATAGGTTCTAGTGTAACTGATAAAGGACTCTCTTTAAATTTGTCGGTTTACGGCGAGAAGCTGTCGCCGAAGGTTGTTAAGGAAGCTGAAGAATTAGTTAGGTGAGTGTTCTCTTCTTTTAATTCAATAATCTTCTTTCAATAGAATAGTCGGTACTGTGATGCCTCGCCCATCAGGGGGAGGGGAGGTTTAAAAAGGGCACATTGAAGCAATTCATTTAAAAAGCAATATTGCAATTTGATATTTGCGCATATAAAAGTATGTACGCAATCCCAACAAATGTCAGAAAGCAATATTGATTCAATGTGGGCTTTTTTTAACGATGGCTCCAGATTTTTTTGAAACCTCAGAATCACTTCAGTTACCACAGTCTCCACATCTTACAAATATCATTTATTGCACCAAAATAAAAGGAAATACAAAAGGCTATTAACTAGGTACAAGGCCAATGGCGGCCTTATCGCATAAAGCGACTTCTTCCAGACAACGATAAGGCGAGGAAATATGTATAAATTAAAAGATGTTATTGTCTCAGTCTGAAATTATGAGATATATTTTTGTATTATTTAGTAATTTTGTGTTTTTTATAGCTGTGGATGTAGAAAAAGCTAAAATGTTGTTTCACAAACAAATAGATGACAAATATATTTCATGCCAGGAAATCAATATCGTCGAACGTGTGGCTCGAGCTGCGCGTGTTGGACAGCGTGGGGCTGTCCCAGGAGCCCGACGTGGTGACCGTCCCCGGGGAGGCCTACCCCGAGACGGGGCTGCGGCTCGTCACTATGTCTGGCCCACTGCCTTCACGGTAAACATCATCCCCCAGCATTATCCCGTTTTTCACAGGGTCCGCTTACCTAACCTGAAGATTTGACAGGTCCGGTTTTTTACAGAAGCAACTGCCTGTCTGACCTTTCAACCCTCGAAGGGAAAACCAGCCCAATACAGGTTAGGTCACATATCTCCGAAAATGCATTTCTGGGGAATGTGGGTGTCCAAACGATGTTTTCCTTCACCGCTTAGCACGTTATAAATTTATGATCCAAATATGAATTCGAAAACAAATTCGACAATCATTAGTTTAGGCCTGTGCTGGATTCGTGCAACCTCAAAGTGAGAGGCAAGATAGAAGAAGAAGTCGCGCCATCTCCGCCTCGGTCTGCGTCTGTCTCTATTCGGAGACCATTCTGTGGTGATCTTAGCCCACAGGTCGTTAGGCATCCGACACACGCAAACCATAAAAAGTAAAAACGGGATTGAATCTTGTCCATACAGCGAGCTATGCTGCGGCACGCACGTCCCGTCAACGGGCGAGCTGGGAGACTTCCTCATCACGCTGGTGAAGGGCGCCGGCGGCAACGCCCCCAATATACACGCGATCACTGGCCACGCCGCCGCTGAGGTGAGAATAAACTACTAGTAGTTTTCAAAGAAGATAGTCAAGCTTATCATAGGTTCGGTACTATAATGCGGCGATCACAATAGATCTTACAGGTCGCAGTGTCATAGTGCATGAAATAACGCCTGCACAGGCCCCAGCTTTAAAAACAGCTCACGACTATAGTGGGGGATGGGGCTTTAAAGAGAAAATTTAAATCGAAAAGAAATCTGACTCGGACGGAACTTGAACCCACAGCTCTTACACATGTCACCAACACACGTAAATTCACTCAAGAAAACAAAAGACTGGGATATTTTTGCGTTTACGGTAATGATATAAAAACAAACAAGCATCTATTGGCAAACATTGTCATTACTAGACTATCGATATGGTGGGGTCAAAGTCGAAGTGCGGTGCGTGCGGGAAGTTTCTGGCTAGTGTAGATGGCGTTAATTGCGCATGCTGCACAAAGCTGTACCACCGCGCGTGTGTCGGCTTGCCTGCTGGCGCGGTGGCGGGCCGGACTTGGAAGTGTCCTGAGTGCACATCCAAAGTCCCGAGGGCAAACCAGGATAGCACCCCTGTAAGAGCCCCTGCCGTGTCACCACCGCTTCACCAGTCGTGTGGGGAGAGCCCGCAGGCGGGACCTACCTTGGACACTACCATCACAGAGTTCCGGGAGTCCGAGCTAGCTCTGGAGTTTCGGCAGTTCCGGGAGGAGATGCGGCAAACGCGTGGCGAGATTCGTGCATTCCGACAGGATATGCAGGAGCTCAGGATGGCGGTCGGTGCCTGCGATGCGCGTCTCGACAAGCTGGAGACTCGCCTGATGGAGTTGGAGCAGAGGAAGGGTGGGGAGGCTGGTGGGGTGGTCAAGGCGCTGGAGTCTACAGTCGCCCAACTAAAAATGGAGCTTAACGATAGGGACCAGGAGCTCCTGTTAAATGATGTGGAGCTATCTGGTATTCCAGAGGTAGGTGGAGAAAACCCTGTCCACCTGTTTGCTCTTTGCGCTGCCAAGCTTGGTGTGACGTTGGACGAGCGTGAAGTGGTGAGCTGTGCCCGGGTGGGAGTCACCCGCGCGGCGGAGCGGGGAGCAGCGCCGCGGCCGCGCGCCATCGTCGTGCGACTAGCTCGCCGCGCGCCCCGCGATGCGCTGCTACGAGCAGCGCGCGTGCGCCGCACTACCACCACCGAGGGGCTCGGCCTGCAGGGTGCCCCGCAACGATTTTACGTCAACGAACGATTGACCAAAACTAATCGCCACCTTTTCTACCGGGCTCGCGAAGCAGCAAACCGGTTGGACTGGCGGTTTGTTTGGTCAAGAGACGGAAAAATATATTGTCGTCGAGCATCTGGATCCGCTGGACACCGAATCCGATCGGAAGCCGACATTCTATCGGTTTTTGGTCCCGGCTACAGCAAGGAAGAAGCCGTTATTATGAAGTAACGATATTTTCCGGTTGTACTGAATGTATTTTGCTGTCGTTTACTGGTGTTCATTGTTTACTGTTTGTTACTATTTGTGTGTGTATTGTATCTTTACAAAGTCGTTATGACTCATTTGGTCAGGTGGGGATATCCGAGCGGATTGAATGGAAAATTATTCTTTATATTTGTTTTTTGCTATTATATCGTATATGCCTACTATCACTTAATTTATCCTATATACAAACAATATTATTATACATTTATTACATACATGTTCATACCCAGACAAGAAACAACACAGCAACACTACATTTAAACTACGCTACAAATATATTAACACGATCAACTCTAATCACACTCCTCATTATTATTAATGAATATGGGTATACCACCGGTTTAATGTGTTTAAAATGATTGTAACACGCAAATTAAAAGTTGGTTTGTTTAATGCTGGCTCTTTGGGAACGGGACATGACGAATTTCTAGTGGCTATGGACCGACACGACGTAGACATAATGGCTATTAACGAGACGTGGCTGAAGGAAGGCCGGGAGGGGTGCGCCCCCGCCGTGCCGGGCTACCGGCTGCGGCACGAGCCGCGGCCGCCGGGCAAACGCAAGCGCGGTGGCGGGGTCGGCTTCTACATACGCCGCGGCGTCTCCGCCCGCGTGCTGCCTCACCCGCCGTCTGGTTGTGTCGAGCAGATGTGGCTCGCTATTACAGTTAACGGCAAAAAAGTCGTTATAGGCACTGCATACCGCCCACAATGGGTAACAGTAGACTTGATTTTGGGGGCGCTGTCCGAGACTGTGTCTACATTTTCGTGGAGTGATCATACAGTACTGCTTGGGGACTTCAATGTCGATATGTTGGACGTCGCTGATCGAGACGGCTCCGTCAAGAAGTTAAATACTTTCCTAAGCTGTTACAATTTAAATCAACTTGTTATTGAGCCAACACACTTCACTGGCCACAGCGAGACTCTCATCGATTTGGTCTGTACAGATGTAAAGGGGAGCTCTGTTGATGTCTATTATGTCCCTGAACTAGGAAGACATGCATTCCTTACATGTTTAATAAATATCCCCAAATGTAAACCCGCGCCATGTCGAATCACGCGAAGGTCATTACGGGACATCGATCTGAATATGTTCAATAAAGATCTGTCATCGTTATATTGGACCAACGTTAGTTCTTTAACAAATGTAAATGACATGGTCACCATCTACAGTGAAATGATTTCATACTTGTTCGATATCCATGCTCCCGTCAAAACCGTATCAGTAAAGTGCGAACAGTACCCGTGGATAACGTATAACATAAAACTTATGATGAAGAAGCGGGACCAGGCACATACCAGGGCTCGACTTACTAAGCAGGAAATCCATAAAAAATACTATAAAGATTTAAAAAAGCTAGTGAGTGAGGCATTGTATATGGAAAAGCAGGCATACTTCGAACATTATATTAACTCCACTGAAAATGACTCGCGTACGCTTTGGAAACATATTAAAAAAAATGTGAGAATTAAAAGTAGGCCCGAATTGCCAGCAAATATTTTCCAGGACCCAAACGAAATAAATAACTATTTTCTAAATGTACCCGGTAGCGATAATGTAAAAATATCCCAATTGACTTATTTCGAATGTCATCAATGTGTGTCCGACACATTTACTTTAAGCCAGGTCACAGAAAGTGATATTATGAAAGTCGTCCGTAATATTAAAACGAATGCTGTTGGAATGGATGGTATTTCGCTGGATATGCTACTGCTTACCCTGCCTGATACGTTGACTGTGATTACCAATATAATTAATTGCTCCATAGTAACAAATACGTATCCTACATTATGGCAGAAGGCATTGGTAAAACCGATACCAAAATCTTCAAATGCCACAGAATTGAAAGATCTTCGTCCAATCAGTATCCTACCATGTATGTCCAAAATATTAGAAAAAGTAGTTGCCTTGCAGCTTACAAAATTTCTGGAAAAGAATAACATACTACCTTACGTACAGTCGGGGTTCAGGAAGGGATATAGCACCACGACTGCCTTGCTACATGTTGTAGATGATATACTGGCTGCGCGTGACAATGGTGAGGGGACTTTGCTGACTCTGCTGGACTTCTCCAGGGCTTTCGACTGTATAAATATTCCAATGCTATTGTCGAAGCTACACTATTACGGATTTAGCATAGACAGCATAAAGTGGTTTAGTAGCTATTTTGAAAACAGAGCCCAAATTGTCGAATTGTGCAACGAGGACGGTTCATCTGTCAGGTCGGACTCTAAAACCGTCAAAAGGGGAGTTCCGCAAGGATCAATACTGGGTCCTCTTATGTTCATTATTTATAGCGCCGATGTGGTGAAACAAATAAAGAACTGTAAATTCCACGTTTACGCCGACGATATACAGATTTACACTTCATGTAAGCCTTGTGATACTCGTCTGGCGGAAATTAGGCTAGAAGAAGACTTAGAACGTGTTGCAACCTGGGCAGAAGCGAACACCCTAGTACTTAACGCAAGTAAAACGAAGTATATGATTCTTGGAACTAAACAACAGATAGACGGTATTACGCGTCAAGGGTTGAACGTTAGTATTCGGGGCGAAGTGGTACAGCGAGTGTCTGAATCGCGAAACCTAGGGTTGCTAATGGACGAAGAGTTACTTTTTGAAAAGCACATTACGAATACTGCTAGCAACTGTTTTTACAGACTGAAAGTAATGTACCAAATTCGAGAATATTTAAGTACTCCCATTCGAATCAAACTATGCGACTCTTTAATTCTCTCTAAATTTAATTATATGGACGCTGTGTATGGGCCTCGGCTTCTGGCGCGCTCACAAAAACTGGTTCAGAGAGTACAGAATGCTTGCGCTAGATTCTGCTTCAAAATTCCTCCCCGCACACACGTAACACCTTACATAAACAAGGCTAGAATCCTAAAAATGAAATATCGCAGACAGTTTCATTTTGCAACGCTGATGTTCGGAATAGTTAATTTTAAATTACCGCCATATCTTGCGGACAAACTAGTTTGGTCCCGCGACGTGACTGCTGCCAGGACCCGTGCGTCGTACTACTCACTCGCGGTGCCTCGTCACCGCACCACCGCTTTTCGTGGCAGTTTCAGGTTCGCCGCATCCAAGTGCTGGAACGATTTGCCGCCGCCGTTTCGTAGTCTGAAAACAATTTACAGCTTTAAATCAAAGTACAAATGCTATCTCCTAGATATGCAGCTATTAAGCTAATTAAAATTTTACCTAATTGGTTTCGACACGTCAACGTGGCGCAGTCCTCCTAGCGGGCTGGATGCGGCGACACAACCTTTGTCATGATTATTATTATTTTCCGTCGGGTAATGTTTGCATGGTCTGAAAAGTAATGGCAATATTATACACAGGCTTAATTATACTGTCCGTCAATCAAAAATAAAAAGTGCGTACTTATTCAATATTAGTGGATGGTATAGGTGGGTACATTAAGCATAAAACACTATATTTTGTTTTGGCTTACCTCATGGATTTGTTTATTGGGGTTTTCAAACGACTGCACGTTTCCATTATTTACTTTGGATGTTGTTGAGTGTACTGGACGTACTTAATTTATTGTTTCTTATTTGGTTAATGTATATTTGCTTTATTTGATTCACTTTATTTTTTCTTTTTAATTAATATACGCAATTCTATTACAAATTTATAATTTCGCTTTACTTTGGGAACACGTCGTGCCCGTTCGGCAGCGCGGCGGTCGAATGGAAAAAAATATTTTGTTTATAAGTAAGTACTAGTAGTAACCAAACTACTTTACCGACCGAGCTAGAATCGGGGTGCGGCGCGCGCGATAGATAGGTACTAAGACAGACTACACAATACACATTCATGGAATTCGTATTTGTTTATATTATTACATTTGTTTACTAGTTTTACCTATATTAATAACTTTCTTTTTTATTCTAACCTTAAGTATTTACGTATACATCTTTGCGATAATATTTGTCTATGTACACTCTAATTCTATTAAAATAATTTGGTATATATTATAATGTATATTTTTGAATTGAATTTGAATATACACACCATTAACACATGTTTATGGAATACGATGTTCGTGCGTCACCTAACAGGGTCCACATAATACCAGCGTCGTGGTTCACGCCGCGACTTGTGCTGAGTGAGGCCCTTTTATCTCAGGACGTCCACCACCACCTTATGGTCATTTCGACAAACATCCGTCTTGCTTTTTTGTAATTGTTTTAGTGGAAATTTGATATGATGTTGTTGACTTTTTTTTGTGTGTGGCGTCCTTTTATAATAAACTTTTTCTATTCTATTCTATTCTATTCTATTCTATATTGTCTTCCAGTGTTTGAAGAACCATCCGTGTACTCATCAGTATATTATCTCCCCCAGGCTCGAGAACAATTCTGTCGCGCTGAGAAGCTACAGCAAGTATTGGAGCTGGTCAGCCCTGAGCGCAAGGATGAGGAGCTGAACTGCATCAAGCAGCAGCTGGTCAGGATATGCGGCAGCAGCGGCGCGCCGCAAGGGGAGTACGCGCAGTGTCTGGCGCTGATCGACAGCATTAAGAAGACTGAAGTTAACAAAACCGAACTTGCTTTGCAGTAAGTGGCTTCTCCTTAAGCGCTATAGAGGTTTTTAGCCAAAATATCTTCTATGTACCTCGGGGGTTAAAAAGGCCACATTGAAATAATTCGTCTAAAAACAATATTGCTATTTAACGTTTGTTGACACTGCGATATTTCTTTTTTATATCAGAAGCTACGATGTAGCCGTTTTGAACTCCCTGGTAAATCTACGAAAGCGTCCCATTAAGATTTTAGACAACTTCAGTGGTATAACTCTGAAAAAAGCTAATGACAATGATCTGAAACACTGAAATGTTTTGGTATCTCTGGACTTCATTTGATTTAGAAGAAGTTTCTATCCTTCTTCGACCAATCCAGAGAATTTCAAATGGCGTCGACATATGCTTCGATAATCTAGCACAGTTTTCACACTTCCTCACCTGACTTCAAACACCGGACCTGTCAAATCTTCAGGTTAGGTAAGCGTGCTCCGTGAGAAACGGAATAATGATGACGCTAGAGAGATGACGATGACTAGCACAGTTTAATCTTCATCCCTCCAGGGCAGTAGCAGAAGAGGAAGTCAGGGAGGTCCTCGCCGAAGCGTCTCACTCGCGGCGGCGGTTCGTGGTGCACTTCCTGCGGTGCTCGTACCTCATGCAGGCGGCCGACCTGCGCCGCGCGCTGCAGCCGCCGCCCGCCGCGCCCGCGCTCATGCTGGGCTGCGCAGGGGGAACCATCATTGCTGCGTGCCATGTGCCCCGGGTACGACTCATCTTAGATCCTACTGCTGGTTTGAAGTGGTCTCTATACCACGGAATTCCAATAACTACGATTCTGACACACCAATTTCGCTTCTTCCACTTTCATCCGGTTTGGAGTACTCTTGACCCCTCAAACCTCTTGATGGCTCATCTTACTACCCAATAATGTCACACTCAATCAATCAATAATACTTTATTGCACAAGAACAGCCTCCGTGGTCTAGTGGTTAGAGCGTTAGGCTCACGATCTGGAGGTCCGGGTTCGATTCCCGATGGGGACATTGTCGAAATCACTTTGTGAGACTGTCCTTTGTTTGGTAAGGACTTTTCAGGCTTGAATCACCTGATTGTCCGAAAAAGTAAGATGATTCCGTGCTTCGGAGGGCACGTTAAGCCGTTGGTCCCGGCTATTAGCCGTAAAAACACCTCCTCCGGTTGATTGAAGAGAGGCCTGTGCCCAGCAGTGGGACGTATATAGGCTGTTTATGTATGTATGTATGTTGCACAAGAACATATATAAAGGACATAAACATACGAATAAAACATAAGCACAATAGGCGGCCTTATTACTAAACAGCAATTTCTGCCAGGCAACCTTAGGGTGAAAGAAGATTATTCATTGGAGCACGGGCTGGTGCAATAAACATATAATGATACCAACATAACAAAAAAAAAAGAAAAAAAGTCACACACTCCTTCTCCGAAGGTCCCACTTTCAAACCCCGATGGAGGAATATCACAAAAATCACCTTGTGAACCCTGGTTTGGTTAAGACTTTGATAGGCTGATCACCCGACTGTCCGAAAGTAAGGTGATTCGAGCTACGGAAGGCTTGTTAAGCCGTTGGTCTCGGTTACTACTTACTGATGTAAGTACGTCATGTCAGGTGCCTTTGGCGGCTCAATAATCACTCTGACACCAGGGTTGATGAGGTTGGTCATCCACGTCATTCCAAGTTGAGTGTTGGCAAACAGTTTGTCTGTCCGTACGTAGATATCATCCAATCGATATTCCTAAACTACCGAAAAATCAAGGCAAAAAATGCTAAACTTACTTACTTAGTATAGTATTGTATGACCATGTTCTGATGACTGAAATCGTGAACCACGCCGGCGAGGTCGGTGTCGGGGTTCTGAAGTGTTTCACACAGCGTTCTGTTACCAGGAGCTGGTGACAGACTCGTTCACGGCGACGAGCTGGTTGACCTGCGTACTGCCAGTGTTCCAAGCACAGCTGGAGCCCACAGACTGCGCGACCTACGCGGAGATGACCGCCACCAAGGTAACGCTTTATACACATGTATAACACAGTTTCATAGTGGATGTCTTAATAAGACACGACCAATTTATTAAAAACATCATATAAGGGAAGCTAGAAGGTAAGAAGTAGAGCTTACATGGAACAGATTGAAGAGAAGGCGAACGTCGTGTCTTATAAGGAAGTGAAAGAATTGGCCTTTTAATATCTAGACAAGAATGGAGAATGTTGCACCACCAAGGCGCTCTTAAATTAATGATGTTAACAGAGTCTATAACAGCCTCCGTGGTCTAGTGGTTGCATTTGCATTAAGCTCACGATCTGGCGGTCCGGATTCGATTCCCGATGGGGACACAGTCGAAAAGCCATGACATTGCAGGCTGTATCACCTCGTTGTCCGAAAAAGTAAAATAATTCCGTGATTCGGAAGGCACGTTAAGACGTCGGCCCCTGGCTACTAAAATGCCTCCACCAACTGTGACAGAACTTTGGGACGGACTACGTAGAATTCTAAATACAAACGCGTTCTCCCAGTACCGGTTGCAACTGTACCAGCGCCCTGGGCGAGATTTCTACGGCACCTTCCTCCAACTGCAATTCAAACCCATACGAAAAAAGTGAAAGCATAATAATGAAAAATACTAAAATACATAATCATTTATAATAAAAAATAACCACTTATTAAAAAAAAACTACTAAAATGTTACTTTTCTGGCCTTTCTATCAGCTCTCTTTTCAGCATGTCTTTTGCAGGCTGCGGCGCCACTTTTATCCGGCGCCTTGGTCGATCGCCCAACCGCGCCCTACCCAAACACCGCTACTGCGTTCTCCGAAAAAGGCCATCGCGAATTTCTTTTCTAAATCTAAATTCAATTTATGTCATTATATTACACAGGTGAGCCTAATAACGTGCGAGCAGATGGTCCAGGACGCGATGCGCGTGGCCATCAAGTTCGCGCAGTCCCACGCCCAGCGCTGGGACTCCGGCGACTCCGGCGAGCCCAGCAAGGACCGCCGACAGAACTAGTCTGTAGCTTTAGTCTGTATTTGTACCTTATGAACAGCGATCAGGATGGGTATTGCCATTTGCGAGATTTGTCATAACATGGATATGCCTCCCAAGTCTTTTATTTTATCTATTTTTTTTGGACGTACAGCCAAGGAGCAATAGTTCTATCACTGAGTCCAGCGAATTATTTGTACAGAGTGGTGAAATTATGAACCATTAATTGTCATAATTATAAAATTTGTTTTTGTAGGGGTTTTAACGACAGGAGGTCTTAATTGCAACCAGTTAATTTATTACTCTGCAAGAAACTGATGTCCTTAGAAGAGGTTTAGTACGAACTACTCTGAACCGGCGTGCGTGTATGTAACGATTGATGAGTGTGGAGGAAGCGAGAGAAATTTGTCAGGATCGAAGTAAATAGAATTCCATAGACTTTGCTTCCTGTATTTATTTTTATCGAGGCTTGAGCCACTCTTGACGGTTATGCTAGCCTCATATTTTACAGCATTTAATGATAATCACTTTACAGTAGATCAATACTACAGATCTACACCATACCGTTGAGGGGTTGTAATTCCTAACAGACACAGTAAATCTCGAAACACAATATTATATTTTTTATTAAACATTTATATTTATTTTGTGAATTATTTTGGTCATTTGTTACGTATTTGTTTTTTTTTATTATTATTATTTACCTTTGATGGGTTTGCTCTTGACCCCAAACTTGCCCGAAGGTATTGACGAAGCCGAAGATGGAGCGAGCTCGCCCAAAAGGTGCTTGTTCACTATGGCCTTGAAAGCACCCGGGTTATATGCATTCGGAAATACAGAAGACTGCAAAGAATTCCAATCAATAGCAGTGCGCATAATGAAGGACGATGCGAAGCGCTTTATGCGAATAGTTTATTATTCATTATTTGGTCTGGATCGTAAATTTTTTACAATTATAATATTACTAACTGTACTTATGATATCACAAACAGTTTACTTTTATTTAATACAAGAAAAGGACAATATTATTATGTAACGTAATCTCGAAAATATCGAAGTCATATCCATGTTAACGACAACATTCAGGGTTATTGGCGCCAAATGGGCCCCAAATGACCTATCCCTATCACAACTTACGACCGTGACGCCATTACGCTGTTTTCGCAGAATGGCCCTTTCTCATAATGACCCCCCCCCCCCCCCCTGCTGGTCTAAAAACGTCACATGGAAGCAATTTATCTGAAAAGCAATAATGCTATTTGACATTTGCGCATACATATTTGTTTTGTTTTTATTTTCCCCGAAAGGGCAAGGTACGTAAGACATGGCTGTATGGGCATAGTTCCCTTTGCCTTACCCTTCGGGGAAAACCAAAACAAAAAAAAAAGAAAGGGCAAGGCAAAGGGAACTATGCCCATACAGCCATGTCTCATGTTCCGATATAATAACACTATTTGTTTTCCGACTAACTTGAGATCATTAACCACAAAACGCCACTTCGTATTAATTATTTAGATTATTCAATGAAAAAGCTATGTCGGCAGGCATTCACATTCCCGCCAAAAAGCCTTGCGCATACATAACTAAGTGCGCAATGCAAACAAATATCAAATAGCAATATTGAATTGTAGGTTAATTGCTTCGATGTGGCCTTTTTAACCATCTTCTTTCTTCTTCGAAACTTCGATGTGTAATAATAATACATTTTGTTCATTGTAATTTCATCTACATTTCACAAATTTTGTCGTTGTATACAATCAGGTAAGATTAAAGATTGATTTGAGATCGAATGAGGGGCTTTTCAGGCTACGTTCCCAAGATGGCACTGTAAAAAAAATCCTTCGTTTAACCTTGTAATTTGATGGATAACAGACATATGCATCTTTTATCTTTGTTTTTGGGTATATATTATGACTCTTTACACCCAGGCATAATACATCTTCCACCCGTTATTGTTGTCATCAAAATAAAGAGAAGCAATATAGGTAGCAACCCCCAACTCACCTAATAAATCTGGAAGAAATCTCTTTAAGTGATAAGGCCGCTATTTGCCATGCACCTAGTCTTGTAACTATTTTTTTGTATTTTGATGCAATAAAGTATATTTGTATTTATAGTAACATAATTCTATATATAATTTGATCGGAATATCAAACAACAATAGCTTATTTGATCATCACGATGAACATAGCAACTTGTTATTCTTTATGTGAGGTTAGTTTGACTGCTTTAGATAATAAAACTTACTGATGTTTGTGAGACGAACGAACTGAGGAGACTAGCGTTGAAAATTCCGAAAGAAACAAATTGTTTTTTTCGGTGAAAAAAACGTCAGTTCGTTTTTTACCGTTTTATTTGTTTGTTACATTGAAATATATCAGAAAAAAACCTTAGGAAAAAAACGGGTATTTAATTAATTTTCGCCGTTTAATTCGACAAATTAGAAAAAAACGATTGAAAAAAACAAGTTTTTATCACCAAATTTTTAAAACAATAATGCATATTGTATTTCTATCTTGCTCACAAATCAGATACAAAGTCACTGTCGCTTTCTGAAGAATCAGTATTACAAGGCTCAAATTCAAAAGATTTAGATTGCATTAAATGTAAATTTGATCTAACGTATACTAGCACGTGAATTGTTAAAATTATTCAATAAGACTGAAAAGTACCTAACTACTAAAATTAGGTTGCAGTAATGCGTGCGTGACATGAACTAAGTATCTGTGGGTCGGTATGAGCGTATGACAACAAAACAAGAAAAAAAACATTCGACCCTCCTATATATAATAAAAATATTCTTCTAAAAACATTAATACTTTTCCGTTTCTTTCATATTTTTCCGGTTTTTTTCGTTTTATTCATAAAAAACATGAAATATTTCATATTTATTTTTCTTGAAACTTTCGAATAAAACTTGTATAAAAACGAAAGAATTTGAAAAAAACGGGAAAAATTCCCGCTTTTTTCAACGCTAGAGGAGACTGGTACCGAGACAAACCGTATTGTGGTTTAACGGTATCAGTGGTTTAAAAAAAAAGTTTGACAACCTAGTCAAATGAGATACTTTTTACGAAATGTCAAAACGAAAATTTTCTTTGGAGTTTATATGGAAATAATGTCCTGTGACGTCATCAATAAAAGCGGTCAAACGTCGTACTCATTTTTACTTAATTCATAAATAAAATTAGAAATTAAGTCGAAAAGTAAAATGAGATTGATTTTTGATCATCTTAGACTGGCTTCTATATTTAGATTAGCATTTTATAATTTATCTTTGACCTAGCCAAATACCCTGTTATTTTTATATATGCATGTATCATTGCGTTATATTTTTGAAAGTTTATTTATTTATTTGTTTGTACACAATAAAACAGACACAAGAAACATACAAAGAAAACAGATAGTACAGGCAAGCTTATCTCTAAACAAAGAGATTTCTTCCAGCTGACCTACGTGACAAGAGAGACTTTCAACGTATAATATTATATAGATAGACATACATACGCGTACAAAATATTTAGAATTACTTATACTAATATAAAACAAAATATTAACCTAAACCTACAAACCACATTTAAATAAATTATATATTATATATATTTCATAAATATATTATAATAATTTATGTACCTGAGTAAGGAGAAAATAGATAATTATCACGTTAAATCTGGACAGCGCCATCTATATTATCTTCGGGGAAGGTAGCCTGGAAAGTCCCTTATTGATTGAAGAATTTCGTGTTATGGTGATTGAGAGCGAGTATCAAAGCTGGCACAGCCATCGTTAATAGGTGCTTGAGTAAAACTCAACATAATAAATATAATAACCTATAAAACGTAGCATAATTAGAGTGCATATCTCTCGTCTCTTTCGCGCTAGACGATGTATTATATCTCTGTCCTGCTTTCATTCTATTCATGATACGTTTTGTAAGGCATAGTCATATGACACGATCACAATACAATTATATAAGTAATGGATGTGATTAGTGGTGTACCGTTCTCGGAATGTTCCCAAAGTGGGAAAAACTGTAATAGTAAAGACACTGGGCCTGTGCCCAGCAGTGGGACGTATATGGACTGTTTATGTAGGTATGTCTGTAGTAAAGACACTGGCTGCTTTTCTTACTTTAGAACCCTGTCGCACTATCATATTTGACGTTGTATATTTGTTGTTGTGTATACATATGTATACACTTTGAAACCATTTCACATTAACTTTTGTGACAAATTAAGCCGAAAGTCTCGTTAAACGTCAAATATGATAGTGCGACAGGGTTCTAAAGTGGGTACATGGAATTGCTTATGACTGTACTCTGTTCTTATCTGTCTAAAGCAGTGGTTCCTAACCTGGGGGTAATTACCCCCTCAGGGGTAAAACGGAAATTCTAGGGGGGGTAACACGGGATGGCACGAAATAGTATTATAACTCTTGTTACTTTAAAAACAAAAGCCAGAAACCGTCTGAATGTTGAGCATCACATGAGATGCGCGTTGAGTGAAACCGAACCTAATATTGTCAAACTTGCGAATGCAAAGCAATTTCAACCTTTACACTAGTTAACTCCGTTACTAGCTACCTAAACGTGCATTTTCTTACTTACATAATAAACATATATTCGTTCGAATTTGTGTGGTTTTAATTATTTTAAATTAGGGGTAAACGCAATTTCCATACTTGTTCACAGGGGTGTGACATTAAAAAGGTTAGGAACCACTGGTCTAAAGGCCAGGTGATAAAAATATTTTTACATAAGTTTTGTGCCTTATTACTACGGAACGGCACGTCACTGGATGCGATTCTTTCAAGGTCAAACTATCGGTTGATTTCTCTGGTTTTAATTGGTTTGCTTTGACAATAATAATAACAAAACGTAAGCTCAGCGAGCAATGGCGGCCCTAGGGCGCAGAAATGGGGGGAGGCAAAATCAACCAAGATTGGTCCACCTGGGAACTAAAACTTCATCGGGTTAGATTGCGGCCACATAAAACTTATACCAGTTGGCCGTAAACACCATTTTTAAAAGATGTAGGGTGGTATTAAACGAATCTCGGCTGAGACTGCCCTCAAGATCATGCCCTTGTTGTATTTAAGAATAATGATATACAGGGTGTTAGTGACATCGTAACGAAAACTTTGAGGGATGATTGAGACCATGATTCTGAGATGATATCAAGTGGAATTTTCCGTCGCAAAAGTATGGAACAGAAAATAACTTAAAAAAAATTTCATGAATTTTCCGACTGAAAATTCCACTTCATTTCAACTCAGAATCATGGTCTGAATCATCCCCCTCAGTATTCTTTACGGTGTCACTAACACCCATACCTACTTGTATGGCTACAGTATGTACTTGCGCGGGGTGTAAGTGACATCGTAACGAATACTGAGGGGGATGATTCAGCTGATTATTCTGAGTTAATATCAAGTGGAATTTTTCATCGCAAAAGTATAGAATTGAAAATGATTAAAAAAAAACTAAAAAAAAATCATGAATTTTGCGACGGAAAATTCCACTTGATATGAACTCAGAATCATGGTCTCAATCATCCCTCAAAGTTTTCGTTACGATGTCACTAACACCCTGTATACAAAAAAAATCAACAATGATTGACCTTGAAAGAATAGTGCATTTATTTTTGAGAATGCTGAACTTATTGCATTTTGATGTTCATAGTGCTGATTTTAGCAGACACTTGTCATTTTCTTATCCGCCGAAAAGGAAAGAGACGGATGATTGACAGCTGTTAATTTTAAAATTAATTAATAACCCGGGCGAATCAAATAGGCCTCTCTGTCAAGCAACCCATTTGACATGTTCCGTCAACTTAATTCTGTCGGCCTAAACGTAAAATTTTAAAAAAAGTTGGTTAATATTTCTGTCTTAAAGTGACGTGTGGTGTGTCCCATAAAGTTTAGCCTAACAATTACCCGTCCCTTTCCTTTTCGATATATAAGAGAATGACAGGTACAACTTTATAAGAGGAGAGGTGTCTACTGTAATCACCACTAAATTGTGTTAAGATATTTTAGTCTTCCTTATAATAATTGCTTTACTTTTATTTTTGTAAATAAACTATGAATTTTTTTAGATCTTTTGGCCTATCATATCGAAAACACAATCCAATTTACGAGGTTTACGTTTCCACATGTTGGCCAACATGATAAAAGTTAGCGGAACCTTTGTTTAACAACGTTTTCTGTTTATGCATGTACGGTCACGAGAATTAATATGTATACACTTTGGTACCGTGTCACATAACTGTAAGTCTCACTAAATGTCAAATATGTTAGTGCGACAGAGTCCTAAAGTGGGTACATTATATTGCTCATGCATGACTGTACTACTCGTCTGTCGTCGGCATGTTGCCAGAGGAACTAATGTTGCGTGTCACGTCTGCACTCGACAACAATTGATGATCTCTAAACAACCAAGCCGCGCTACTTTTTGCGCTTCAGCTGGCAACGTCGCGCGCTGTTGTGCAACGTTGCCGTACATGTTACGTGTTGCCCGTTAATAGGCTACTTGACTACCTAGTCAAATGAGATACTTTTTACGAAACGTCAAAACGAAAGATTTCCTTGGAGTTTGTATGCAAATACTGTCCTGTGACGTCATCAATAAAAGCGGTCAAATGTCGTACTCATTGTTAATTAATTCTTAAATAAAAATCGAAAATAAGTCGAAATGTAAAATGAAATTGATTTTTTGTTCATCTTACACTGGCTTCTATTTATATATTAGGATTTTATAATTTATCTTTGACCCAGTCAACCGACCCAGTTGTTTCCTAGTGGACATGAGACTTTATAAGTTAGTGAGTTTATAGAAGGTAAGCTCTGGGACAACTGAACCAAGTTTGAAAATTCATTAACCAGGAGAAAGTTACATTGTAAATCCACGCAGACGAAAAACTATACCCTATTTAACGTAGCTACGATTCAAGTGACATGCCTCTCATCTTTTTCATAAAGACTTACTTGCCGGACTTGCCATTTTTAATATATTTGTATGTTACTAACACTAGTTTTGTAAGCTTGCAATTTTACTAACAAATATGGATGTAATCAATGTGGATGAGTCCGAAATAAATGATTATTATTATTATTATTATAAAATGTCAAATCAAAAATGTTTTATTATCAGAAATAATATATAAAAGAGAAGGCATATGTTTGGGTAGGGTACAATAGTTATTACAAAATGAACAGAGGTTCCCAAACTAGGCAGAGCCTGTAATAAGCTGTTTAGTTTGGTAAGAAACATAAGAGTATCTTCCGTCTCTTTCGAGCTAGACGATGTATTATTCTCTCTTCTGCTGTCATTACAATCATGCTGCGTTAAATAGGATATAGTATGCCCAGCAGTGGGCGTCATACGGCTGATGATGATGATATGTGGTAAAATAACCTCCACCAACCCGCATTGGAGCAACGTGGTGGAGTATGCTCCATACCCCCTCCGGTTGATTGAGGGGAGGCCTGTGCCCAGTAGAGGAAAGCATATAGGCTGTTTATGTGTGTGTGTTTGTGTAAAATAATACGTACAGAAAATCAGTAATATCACAAAAGTTTATTTCAAAATACTTTTATGTTTAAATTACAATTATTCGTTTATTTACAGCAGATTTCATTGAAATCGAGTCACTCATAGTCACTTTTATAAAACTAAAGTCTTTGAGAACATTTACAATGTCATGCTGGGACCGTCGACTATATTTCTTGCTAACTTACCAAGACGGTCCCGATTATTATAATTATTCGCATTATTCGTTAAAGAGTGAAGCGCTCAGCGCTCCGCCGCAAGGCTTAACAAGATGTAAAACGTCGCCTTATTCACGTTATAAGAAGACCAGGTATGCTCAATGCTCAATCCTCTGACAAGCCGCCATTGCTAGCCCTTGATGACGTAAATGTTACCATTCAATTGGTATCTCCAACATTCCAAGGACGTAAATTTTATTATTGAAAATTAAGTGAATTACTGGTGCTAATTCCTGTAAATACCATCTAATTTTATTTTAAGTTATATCTGTCATTTTCTTATCCGCCGAAAAGGAAAGGGACGGGTAATTGACAAGCATAAAATTTATGGAACACACGTCAATTTTAAGCACAAATCTAAACCAACCGTCTAAAAATTTTACATCAGTCAATAACCCGACACATTCATTTACTCATTCTTCCTAAAATTAAGAGCTGTGAATCATCCGTCCCTTTCCTTTTCGACGGGTATGAAAATGACGGATATAACTTAAAATAAAATTAGGCGGTGTTTGCAGGAATCGGGGCCACTGACTAATGTATTTTATTACTACTACTATCATTATCACATGTATAAAAACCCATTAAAACTGTAAGTAAATCTTTTACCAAAAGTTCAAAATTTCCTTGCAAAATAAATATAAAAATATTGGTTGTGGGTAATTTATTTTTTCGAAATGGCAACACGGGGCGGGAGATGTTAGCTGTCACTTTTGAGCATACCTGGTTTTCTTATACCATGGTTTTTACTATAAGGCAAAATTATAATACTATCACTACACTTAAATCGTTTTGCAAATAAGTCTCTTCGTTTACTTTCAAGGTTACTTTACAATCACACTTACACTTTGTCTTCAGGTTAGAAGACAAACAAATCAACGACAGGTGCTTCAAAAATACGAAATACGCTTTTAAGTTACTGTTATACGCATTGTGTAAATCTTTTACCCTTGCGCTTACATTACGCGTGTAAACATCGGGTGCGCGGGCGACGATTTCGCCATACATATTATACCTGCAGTCTATTACACCATAATTAACGTAGCATAATAAGAGTAACATATCTCTAGTCCTTTCGCACAAAACTGTATACTTTTAATGCGAAAGAGAAGGGAGATACGCCTCTTTCGCACTAGGCGATATACTACTCTCATTCTAATCATGCTACGTTGAGTCTGAAGCCTATGTCCGACAGTCGCTTCTCCGTCGAACGGTTCACCGACAGAACCTTTCATTCTGTTCGACGGAGAAGCGACTGTCGGACGTAGGTTTCGGACTCTGCTACGTTACATAATGGTATAGTCGCGTGTAGTGGGTCTGTAACTTTAGTTCGAATGTCAGTAGTTCGATGAATGCTTATTCGACTGAAATATTTTTCGAAACCCTTTTTAACGAATGATCATTCTTCCGAGTCAACTTTGTATCGAACCCCTCTTTTACCGACGAACGGTTGGCCGAAGGATTCATCGAACAACTCACATTTCATCGAACTACTGATATTCGAACTAAAGTTACATTGCCACGCGTAGTTACCGCGCCGCGCGCGACAACGCAACCCGTGTTCACTAGTTAATATTTCGTATTGATGCATCACCAATGCGCCTGGTAACGGGAGTGAGTTGGAAAGACCCCGTACTTCGGGGCTAGCGACCGCTAGTGGTTGTCCATGTACTGCAGCTCCGACAGCAGCAGCACCGTGTTGGGCAGCGGCCGCGGCTGCGGGGACAGGATCGTCAGGGTCTGCCGGTCCACGTCCACTGCCGTGCTGCGGGTGGGATTTTATTTATATATTTTTTAAAGAACGTCTAGGGCCCTGTGCCGAGGTTTTTCTTGCAGCTTCTTTTCCCCGGCTATACCTACAGGTTGTGAGAAGCTGCAGTAGTTTTAGGCGGATGAGACGTTCGTTATGTAAAAATTGACGATTCAAAGTTTAACTATATTACCTATTGAATAGAGATATATTTGAATTTGGCGGCTCAATAATAACCCTGACACCAGGGTTGATGAGGTTGGTCATCCACCTCATAACCGACACGATAGAAGACATTTTTTTTTACTCTCAGCCTCAGCACTGGAGGTATGAAACCATCAACTGTATGATCGAAGTGTATTAGTTATAAATGTATAATGTAAAGGTGGAACAGCTTCCGTGATCTAGTGGTTAGAGCGTTAGGCTCACGATCCGGAGGTCCGGGTTCGATTCCCGACATTGTCGAAATCACTTTGTGAGACTGTCCTTTGTTTGGTAAGGACTTTCAGGCTTGAATCACCTGATTGTCTGAAAAGTAAGATGATTCCGTGATTCGGAGGGCACGTTAAGCTGTTGGTCCCGGCTATTAGCCGTAAAAAAACACCTCCATCAACCTGTAGTGGAGCAACGTGGTGGAGTATGCTCCATACCCCCTCCGGTTGATTGAGGGGAGACCTGTGCCCAGCAGTGGGACGTGTAAAGCTGTTTATGAGTGATGTACGGTCAGTATACACTTTGGTACCATGTCACATTAACTTTTTTGACAAATTGAACTGTAAGTCTCGCTAAACGTCAAATATGTTAGTGCGACAGAGTCCTAAAGTGGGTACATTATATTGGTCATGAGCGTAGGGGTACTGACACGACCACGATGCCGGCGAGGTTGGAGTGCAGCACGTCGTCGTCGGGCGCGGCGGCGAAGGACACGGCCAGCAGGCGGTGCTGCAGCGCCGCGCCCGGCCACACGCCCACCAGCTTGGTGAGCGCGTCCTCCGCGCGCATGCCCAGCGGCATGCACGAGTCCGGCAGCGACGGCGCGCCCACCTGCGACACACCAGCACCATACAATACCAACAACATAGCACTTCTAATGAACATAGCCAATGGTTCTATTGATTGTCCGGAACTTTTGTCTAAATTGCATTTACGCGCAAATATTCGTAGTTTGAGGCAACGTCCTATTTTATGGGCACCTTTTGCGAGAACTAACTATAGGCATAATACCTACTTGATACGATCTATTGACAGTTTTAACAGCTTACCACCTGAGTACGATCTAGACTTGTTTTGTTCTAAGTATCCATGATGCGACAAAAAATTGCGAAAGCTTTCTTTGAGACACAAGTGACTTATCAGACCTAGTTTGAGAACGTCAAATGTTTGTATCTACCTTACTTAACCTGCTTTAACCTACCTACTTACTTAATTCTTGATTTTTATAATTGTAAAAGGGTAAATAACTTAGCCACTATTAGGTGGAGACTTGTAATTAGCCTTTAGTTATTGTCTGGTTATTATGTTAGAAAATGTATATGGCCGTAAGTCTTCCTCAAAATAAATAAATAAATAAATAAAAATAAAAATAACGAACAACAATATGAATTCGAAAACAAATTCCTCAATCATTTCATTTAGGCCTGTGCTGGATTCGAACGTGCGACGTCAAAGTGAGAGCGTTCTACCAACTGGGCGACCTTCAACAAGTTTATCTTAGGCTACTTAACAACCAAGTCAAATGAGACACTTTTTACGAAACGTCAAAATGAAAGTTTTGTTTGGAGTTTGTATGGAAATAATGTCCTGTGACGTCATCAATAAAAGCGGTCAAATGTCGTACTCATTGTTACTTAAATCATAAATAACAATCGAGAATAAGTGGAAAAGTAAAAGGAGATTCATTTATTGGTCATGTTAGACTGTATTTTATTTATAGATTACACATAACACATAAATAGCCTATATACGTCCCACTGCTGGGCACAGGCCTCCTCTCAATCAACCGGAGAGGGTATGGAGCATACTCCACCACGCTGCTCCAATGCGGGTTGGTGAAGGTGTTTTTACGGCTAATAGCCGGGACCAACGGCTTAACGTGCCCTCCGAAGCACGGAATCAACTTACTTTTTCGGACAATCAGGTGATTCAAGCCTGAAAATTCCTTACCAAACAAAGGACAGTCTCACAAAGTGATTTCGACAATGTCCCCATCGGGAATCGAACCCGGACCTCCAGATCGTTAGCCTAACGCTCTTACCGCTAGACCACGGAGGCTGTTGTTGGCGGGTGGCTGTATAGATTAGCATTTTATAATTAAGCCAGATGCAGCGACGCTGCCTACTCCATTTGTCCCCCTCTCGGAGAACCTTCCACCGGGTTTTAAGCTCTTTAAATAGACTCCGCACACAGGTTGGCCGAAGTAAAGACAACCTGTCCAGGTGGCGTTTTCTCAACAGATCGGACCTGAGCTGCGTGTGTAGTGTTACGCCACAGACTATGGCCCATCTAACATCTTGCCCCGCGTGCCCTGATACCTGTACGCGAGAGGAGCTGATGAATGCCACCGAAAATGCTGTCCGAGTGGCAAATACTTGGCTGAAAAAAATCTGAATGCCATCGAAACGACAAGATTTTATAATTTATCTTTGAGCTAGTCAAATACCCAATTACGCTGAATAAGTGATTTAGATTTGCTTACCTTGTATATCTTGAGGTCAGTGAACTTGACGTCAAAAGAATGCGGGTAGTAGGGCGTCCGCTTGCCGTAGAAGTACTCGCGGATGCGGGCGTCGCGCGCCTCCGCCCGCTGCGACGGCGACCGCTCCACCACCTGGGAACATATTTAATTATCGTTCATCATGTGTATACGGTTGTACAATAAACTCCCGGAGTCATTTACAACTATGAACATGAACAAATTTAGAACTGCTCTTAAGACATGGCTTGCACAGAAATGTTTTTATGACGTCAAAGAATTTTTGAATGAAACCTAAATAGTTATTTCATAGACCTACTTATTCATTGTATATATTCTTTAATAATTTTTTGATTTTTTATTGTTATTATTATTATTATTATTGATTTCTTTCTCTTATGTTATAATGAAATATGGTGTGAAATGAAATATCATTGCCTGTGTAAAATGTGTATATGCCTGCAAAGGCAAAATTTAGTGAGACGTAATTTGCAACTATAACTGCAACTATTATCTATAACTGTACCTAAATTTATGCACAATAAAAATCTTTATCTCTTTATCTTTATTATTTTTAACGCTACTTATCTTCTTCTATCGTGAGGGTTGTGAGGTGGAGTACCAACCTCATGACCGCTGGTGTCAGGGTTACTATTGACCCGCCAAAGGCCCCTGACATGACTCATGGTAACGACTACTTATTTACATCAGTAAGTAACCGGGAGCAACGGCATAACGTGCCTTCCGAAGCACGGATCATCTTACTTTCGGACAATCTGGTGATCGGCCAGTAATGTCCTAACCAAACTAAGGAGCACAATGTATTTTTTGTGATATGTCCCCAACGGGAATCGAACACGGGACCTCCGGATTGTGAGCGCAACGCTCAACCACTGGACCACTGAGGTCGCACTTATCAATATCAACCAAACTAACCTAAAGAGCAAACTCCAGCGCGCTTTTCTAACTACAAAAAATTATGAGGTTCTCAATTCGACGCGTGCGTAAACTTTTATATTTATATTATTTCGACTCATGACTCTCATCTTCGCCTCTGCAACCGGTAAAGAAAAAAGTAAAAAAAAACTACAACTCACCCCTCCACTTTTAGGCAGGTATACAACTTTGACGAACTTCGGCATGTCCCTCTTCAACTCGTTGTACAGCCTCTCGTTGTCTAGAACTAGGATCACGTCCACCTACGAAACAAATAAAAAAAACAATTCCATACATAAACTCACGCCCGTAAACCCTACTGTGGTGGCCTTCAGGCCTCAAACTGGATGCCAGCGGCAGCGGCGCGGCGGCGGCGGCGGTGCGGGGAGCGGCGCGTTCAAATGCTAAGATTTATATTGAAGTGTTCTCGATGGCAGCGGCGCGGGGGGCGGGGTACGAGCGGTGCGCTCTAGTCGAGCGGTGTCTCTGCGTATGAAACTCGCCTCTTTGTTTCCTTTGTTCATTATAGGGATTCAGATCTTCTTTTGCCCATAATAAATCGTACGAAACAAAAGAACTACAATCGATGTCGCCGTTTCGACATCGCGATCATTTGAGACACAAACCTATACCGCCGCAACACCGCGCGATCTGGCCGCTGGCATCGAGAACGGAACAGCGGCCGCCGCGCCGCTCCCCGCGCCGCCCCCGCTGTCATCCAGTTTGAGGCCTCAGAGTGCCCAGTTAGGCGCGAACTTGGGTTATAATGGCCACATCGAAGCAATTCATCTAAGTAAGCAATATTGCTATTTGACATTTGTTTGCATTGCGCACTTACTTTTATATGCGCAAAACGTTGCTTTCTTAGATGGATTGCTTCGATGTGGCCGTTTTAACCCCCCTGGTCCGGGGTAAACCCAGCTCAGACGCTGGTGGGGAGCGGAGAGTTGCCGTTCTATACATAGTATTATTCCTTATTCTATGCTTAGGCTTACAAAGGTAAGATGGTAATACAGACCTCGAACGCCTGCGCTGCGTGTGTGAGCACCTTGTACCCCGCACCCTTCACCCACCCGCACGTGTTGATGATCACGCCAGACGTTGACGCTGGAAACAAAATAATAATGCTGAAGTGGTAGGCGGAAGTGTAATACGGTCACGAGTACTAATAAGTATACACTTTGAAACCATGTCACATTAATATTTTTGACAAATTAAACCATAAGTCTCATTAAATGTCAAACACGATACTGCGACAGGGTTCTAAAGTGGATACATGATATTGTTCATGACTGTACGTACATCCACCCCTCGCCAGCTATGTTTAAGTCCCATGTAAAAGGGGGCGAGCCTGTTGCCACTAACTGGGCACCAATCATGTAAAATACAATTATTTATGATCCAAACATGAATTCCAAGAGAGAAACCAGTGTCCTATTTTTCCCTAAAGAAGTCAGAAATAACAGTCGAAAATCAATCAATCGGCAACTCAATCTGCCTGGGAACCAATATTAGACAGCCATCATCACTAATTTAAGAGCCACGCTCTTGTCGGTGTAGCATTCTCCATGCTACTTTTTAGAGAAAACTAGGGCAGTAGTTTCCCTCTTGCCTTCCGCCCCACAGTACTCCGTCTGACGCGAGTGGGATGGCGCACAGAGTAGTCTATTTTTTTTTTTTTTTTTTTTTATTCTTATTTTTAACGAGGCTTTGAACACCCTGTGTGATCATGCCAGCCTCATAGGTGCTTTCGTGTACCTATCCCTTAGACAAGGGATTGCTCAACCAGATATTATAAACTAAAAGCCTTATTTGATAGTGGCTCTGCCAACCAGCAATTGACTTCTCCGTTGCCAAGAGAAATCACACCTTGAGAACGAAAAACCTTTCTTCTGACGTCTATATTCCGGGCACATTCCAACAAAACGTGGTAAAGGTCATCGACCATATGACAGACATGGCACAGAGGTGAAGGTTTAATACCCATTAAATGATAAAACTTATTTGTTGGGATGTGTCCGGAACGAAGCCTGAGAGCTGAAATCAATAGCTTCCTACTGAGGTTGGCATTCTCAAACCAAGTAGTCTATTTCAAAGCTATACTAGAACTCCTGTCCTCCGCCTCTGAATAGTACTGATAGTTACTGCTGCCCTCTGTCAGGCAGCCAAATTACTGAAATTGTAATCAATATTTTTTTGTTTTAAGAACGTCTAGGGCCCTGTGCCAAGGTTTTTCTTGGCGCTACTTTTCCTCAAGTATACAGGTTGTAAGAAACTGCAGTAGTTTTAGGCGGAAGAGACGTTCGACAAAAAATATGTTACCAAATGAGATATTTTGGAGTTTTGAGTTAGAGTTTGACTTTGTCTCACTCTAGCAAATGACAGTTCTGAGTGTCAGAAAAGGATAGAGGCATAGGAAAGTGTTCGGTTACCTTTTTTATTATTCTCGCATCTCTCGGCGATGACCTCCGCGAGGCGTGAGACGATGGTGTTGTACAGCTCCAGGTTGTGTTCGGGGGAGCTGTGCCCGAAGTGGTACACCAGCGGAGCCTGCTGGCTGAAACCCTCCTCGATTGACGCTGGTCGCTCCACAAGGAGGGCGCCTGGGGAATGAGGATATTGTTTATTTACTTTTTTACTACTGCAAAGCGGTTTACATTAAACTTTGACTTAACATCCCACCAAACAGTATTTCTTTTTATTTTAATTACACATACATACATAAACTCGCCTATATCCCACCGGGGTAAGCAGAGCTTGACATACTTTTCTTACTTCCTTCACATTCATCAATCGTTTCATACACGCACGCCGACCAAGGCGGTTTTTTTTTTCTGTTTGCAACTCACCAATAGTCCCAGGAACACTAATCCCTCCCTGACCAACGTCAAGGTCAACATATATTGGTCGTCTTCCCATCCTGACTGCGTAATTCAGGAGGAGCCTTGTCAACGTGGACTTGCCCACGTCTCCGGGACCTACGACCATAGCCACTGGGCCCCGAGTGTTCTCCTGCTCTGCTGCCACTCTCTGTTGTTCCAACGCCGCATGGACATTCAAGTATACCACCTGGAATGATGAGAAGGATATTCGTAAAGTGCTTGCGTCAAAATATTCTCGCTGATGTCGCTAACTGTCGTATCTCAAAATAGTTGGCGAATCGAATTTGCACCTTTTGCTATTGTTATTGTCAATAAGACACAAATTATTTAAGAGAATATTGCAGATACGTCAGTTTGCAAAATCAGCCACGATTATATGTCTAAAGACTGTCTGCCTAAGACTGTCAGTCAGTTAGTCATAACATAACAAATACTTTATTACACAAAGAGGAAAATACAAAATAAAAAAAGAAATAGAAAGAGTACAATAGGCGGCCTTGTTGCTAAGTAGCAATCTCTTCCAGGCAACTTTTGAGTATAGAAAATATTTCATATTATTTAGTCAGTCATCAAATTTTCTTGTTTTTTTTTACTGTGAGCAGATTTGTTATCTTTTTTTTTATTTATTCAGAAAACCAGCAGCTTCATAATTTTACATTACAACAGTTTACATTATTTATAAGTCTAGAAATCAGAGATGGCAGTATAACCTTTTACACAAGATATACAAGAAGTTGTTGCCACTAGACGGTCTTTTCGACCCAGACAGTTTTCCCACATAGACCTAAAGTATTTATTTCACAATGTTGTGTTATATGATAATAATGTTATTTCTTACACAATATAATATAACATTTTATTGATAAACTGCCATGTTAAATCTTCACTACATAGTATAAACCTGAAAGGCAGGTGTGGCGCAATAAGGAGGAGGCCTATGTCCTAGGACAGCCCGACATATAATGAAGTAATAACGTAAAACTATGTAATAATATTGGTGAATACTCGTAAAGGCTATTTTTGTATTTATACATAAAGTATAAAACAGGAGTGGCACAATAATAAGGAGTAGGCCTATATATAATTAACCACATATAATTAGCCTTGTAAAAACCGGATTTCCAGACACAATAGTTAAACAATAGGATTTGGATTTTAAGAAGCATCTGGTTCTTATTATATAAAAACATTTGGTTATAAAAAAAAATTGGTGAATAAAGACGATTTTTATTTTGTTTTATTATAGTAAAAGGATGAAAACTGTTTAAAATTAAAACGTAACATATACGCCTGTATCCCAAAGAGGTAGGCAGAGTAGGACTTACCATAGGAGTCTCCTTGGCCACATAGCTGACTTCTGTCTTGCCTCGCAGCTCCACTGTACATCCGTGCCATGTGAACACCGCTACTTTAGCGCCCGTATGGAACTCATAAGGCTTGCCTTTAACCAGTTCTGTGCCAAATAACTCCGCATACCCACTCTTAACCTATCAAACAAAAGGTACCGTGTAACCATATGAAATCAGTAATAAATTCATAATCATGGCTCTAGCAGTTAGATGAAGGTTATTTCTTGAAAATGTACAAGGTTACATACCTCTAGAACCACTTTTTCATTTTTAGATTCGACTTCAAAACGTAATTCAGAATCTGGGTCGAGTTTGAACTCTTGTAACTGTACTTCTGTCATGTTTAGTCACTAAGATTGTAATATATTTTGAAATTCAATTGTAGCAGCCTATATAAGTGAGCCAGCAAAGTTTTAATTGGAATTTATATCGTAAAATATGTTTAATTTTATTTATGCGTGCGTACACAGGCAAACAACAAGATCCACAGCACAGATTAAAAATATCTCCAAACGTCATTGTCAATTGTTCTTTTTTTTTAAGAAAAAGAAAGTAAGTTTGATATATAGATAGAGAGCAATATAAACAAAAACACAAAAACAAAATTTTTATTTGCTTTTCTGACCTGACGCTTACCGCAAAAAAAAGTAAAAAAAAGTGCATCACTTGCATGGCGTTTTATTGTTGGTATTTAAAAGTTTATACAAAGGCATTTATAGTTCTTTAAAGTAAAAAACCACATTTATTTTATCATATAAATATAGATAAGATTAAATTGTGCCAATTCGTCATATGGTTTTTATTTTTATTTTGATAATTCATATTTACGTACTTCATCATCGGTCATTTATATCGGTCTATCTTCAACATGCAGAAACAAAACGATCACAACGACAATCGTTTTCAAAACTGTTTTGGCTTTTTGGCGGGAGACGGGAACGGGACAGTTGCTTTCTTCATTGAATAATCTAAATAATTAATACGAAGTGGTGTTTTGTGGTTAATGATCGCATTAAGTTAGTCGGAAGACATTCGCGAGTGTTATTATATTGGAGTATTCAATAAACAAAGTGTATCTGCCTATTTTCGCTTCGTGTCAGGAAGCCGCTTCATAACTCAAAAGTTTATGCGGACTTTTGAGTTAATTCGTTTGGGGTTCGGAGTAGGAGTCTACTCCGAGGGTGGGGGCTTAGGTTTCATCATCATCACCTTTCATCATTTCATCAATCATCAAGAAAAAAAATACGTAAGACATGGCTGTATGGGCATAGTTCCCTTTGCCTTACCCTTCGGGGAAAACTAAAACAAAAAAAAAAAAAATCAAAACTGTTTTGTTTTGAATTCCCTATAATACGCGTTTTATTTTGTAATAATTTGAATTTATTAATTTATACGAGAGTATATAAAATGGAGAGTTCATTTTTCGAGTATCGGGACAAGACTGGTCTAGGGAGTGACTCGGACAGTGAATTTATTGACAATAGCTTAGTGGCTGATCAGTCTTTCACTCCTAGAAGAACACCAGCAGTAAAGAACCAGACTGTTTTCGTGGCGGAGTCCGCGGAGTCGGGCTCTGATGGTAAGAGAGTGTGTTTTGTAGTTTTCATTCAAAATTCTAGCGGCAAAGTCCGTCGGAGCATGTGCGATTTATGGCCACGGTTTACGTAAAGATAGTTAGCTTTCGGCATTTTAAAGTTGTCTAAAAGCTTATTACACTATCGTGAAGATACAAAGTGTCGCCCACTACTGTAAGTTGGACAATCGAGAATGACATCTAGAATCTTGTTGGTGGAGATTGCTCCATAACCCCTGTGGTTGATTGACCGGAGTCCTGTCCTCAGCAGTGGGACGAATACTACGCTACGTTTTTATTATGTATACCTGCCAGTTTCCCAACTCGTTTAATGGCCAATTTATATAACATTGCATTTGTTGTTTAAAATAAGTTTGATATTTTTAGATGGCAGTGAAGAAGAAGACGTACCAGGTGTACCAAAATTTACAGTCAAGAAAAGTAGCAGGGCTCGACCACAAGTTATTTCCAGCAGTGATGATGGTGAGATTTATCTGCCTGGTCATCACATCATCATTCTCAGCTTGCAAGTCAGCTAATACTAACAGATTTCATCTTTCTAACTCATTATATGCATAAAACTGTATACTATTAGGCTAATATTTTAGATTGTTTTTTTGAACTTTTTATTTAATTGGAGATGGCATTAGAAAAGGGTCAGTACTCTGAACCGGCGTGCATGTATGAAACAATTGATGTATGTGGAGCCAGCAAGAGAAGTGTGTTAGGATCAAAGCAAATGTAATTCCATAGTCTCTGCTTAGCCCAGTGGGAAATAGGCGTGAGTTCATGTATGTATGTTTGCATTATATTTTGACCCACATACTCCCCCTAAACATGTTCCATTGCTGTGCACAATTCAATTAATGGGCAAAGATACTCCACAAAATCAACACAAATCTTAGGCTTCTCTTTTCCTAAATTGATCCAACCAGGAATAGGGTAGTTTCCGACTAGTCAAATCAGTTACTTTTTGCTAAATGTCAAAACTCAAAACACAAAATTACTATGGAATCTGTATGAAAAAGCACAGTGTGACATCATAGAAAAACACGTCCTGTTGGACTTATTATTTATTACGTTTTTCATTATTAAAATTCATAAATAAATTAAATAGAAAAAGAAAATGTTTTTGTCAGCTTTAGGTCTGCCTTGAATTCCATAATTTATTTTTGACCTAAGAAACTACCCCTTTTTTTTAACTTTGGGAAATGCAGTACGCATACCACGCCGCCCGGGGGGGAGGGAGGACGTGGTTATGTGGGACTCCCCGGGTGTCGCCACCCGGTATACCCACTAAAACCCAACGGTGTTCCTCCTTGCCGCTCTGTGGCGGGGATACGGGAACGCAATTGCACACAACCGCGTCCCCGCCGGCGGATGCCCTTTGGGGCCCAGCGCCCATGGGAGCGCGTCAAGCGCCTCCCCCTCCGCCGAGGGCTGCCCGGAACACTTGGGGAGCCCTCTACAGCACGGGACCTATGTTGTGGACGGCGGTCCCCCGACCACCGTCCACAGGTCCCCACCTAAGAAACTACCCAATTGAACCCCCTCTAGCATAGTGGCCTGTTCCTGGTAACTGAACTGAAACGAAATGTTAAATTAACCTTCAACAAGTTCATCTATGATAATTATGTTGAATAAATGATTCTGATTTCTAACTCTCCCCAATAACCATGTTATTAATGTATACTAAAAAGCAACTCACATTTCACCTCATCCATTTCATACCAAGACACAAGCAGGAGTAATAGCATCAGAAGATCTTCACAGTTGGAGGTGTCAGCCAATAATGTTGTGCTGAGCTCCTCTGAGGAAGGTAAGGTTCATTGACATTTTGTTAAGCATGAGACAAAAAAATATAATTGAAAAGTGTGATAATTTCGCGCTTCGGAAGGCACGTTAAGCCGTTGTTCCATAATTAATACCCCAAACACCTCCAGCAACTCGCACAGCAGCCCCTGGTTGACTGAGGGGAGTCCTGTGCCCAGCAGTGGGTATATAGGCATTCTTTTTTTATGTTTATGATGATGGTTTAGTATGATCTACTCTGAACCGGCGTGCGTGTACGAAACGATTGATGAACGTGGAGGTAGCAAGAGAAGTGAATTCTATAGTCTCTGCTTACCCCGGTGGGAAATAGGCGTGATATGTATGTATGTTTATGATGAATACATGAGATGTTCTGTGGGCCCCCAGTGCGCGTTGCCTGTAGCATTTACACTCGCACTTTGACGTCAAACGTGATGAATTGAAAGCCCGACCACCTGCGGCGACCAATTTCTTATCGTGTGGGTTGTGAGGTGGAATACTAACCTCATCAACCCTGGTGTCAGGGTTATTATTGAGCCGCCAAAGGCCCCTGATATGACTCGTGTAACGACTACATACTTACAGCAGTAAGTAGTAACCGGCTTAACGTGCCTTCCGAAGCACGGATCATCTTACTTTCGGAAAATCAGGTGATCAGCCTGAAATGTCCTAACCAAAGTAGGGATCACAAAGTGATTTTTGTGTCATGCCCCCACCGGGATTCGAACCCGGGGCCTCCGGATCGTGAGCCCAACGCTCAACCACTGAGGCCGTACATATTTAAATGGTGTGCTCACATGCCCCCTATGTGCGAGGATCTTTTCCAATAAGATTAGCAATAAGAAGATTGGCTATACATATAAGCATATGAACGTTGGAATTGAAGCAGTCGCCGTAGCCGAAATCGGCTGGATCACATTAGAAGGCTAATCTGGCGTTGGATTAAATAGGTAGATTTTCATAATCTCTGCACAGGCAATAGGCATGAGTATGTATGTGCCGAAGTTTAATATGAGTAATGATTGGTTTTATTGCAAGTTTTCTGATTACTGGTGGCTCTGCCCACCCCATTAGGGATTACGGGCGTGAGTTTATGTATGTATGTGACCATAACAGAATCACGTTTGTATCAACGGGGTAGGCTGAGGTGTATACAGGCTTCTCACCAGCTATATGTATGTGTTGTTTTTTATTTCGCTACAGAGGAAGCCTCACCAGAAATCCTTCCGAAAAGGCGACCGCCGATGCGGCCGAAGTCTTCAGAATCCGACACCTCCATTATTGGACGGAAGAAAAACAAGCGCATGATGCTATTAGACTCAGACACCGAAAATTCTATAATCATAGAACACGATAAGCATAAAAAAATGACATGTCTCAAAGATACACCTTTGAAGATTGATGGTGGCAAAACCGATATATGTAAGAAGTTACATAATGTTAGCATTATGGATCAGAGCGAGGATAGTGACGCAAGTGATGACGAAAAAGCTAAAAGTGATGACGCAAAAGATGACAGTGGTGACGAAGGCCAAAGTGATGACGATAAAGATAATACTGATGACGAAAGTAGCCAAAGTGAGGAAGAAGTAAACCATAGCAGAGATTTGCAAGACAATAAAAGTAAAGAAACTAAAACTACTGATGTAGCCGTGCAAAGTAATGACCCAAAGGTCCAAAGTGAAGAGGAAAAGGAACAAAGTGATGACGACGTGGAAACTGATGACGCTGGGGATCAAACTGATGATGATGACGGGCCTGATGAAGACCAAATGGTGATGTCGCGGGCGACGAGAATGAGTATCATGGGTGTTATACCTAAAGGGGATGATGACAGCGACGATTCTGACTTCATACAGTCAGATGAGGTAAGTGGCAAACTTTTTTTTAAATAAGACACTTTTAGACTTTTAGCCAAAAACACTTTTAGATCTGTCTTTTATTTATTTAGTAATCAGATTTCATAATTTATCTTTGTCCTAGGAAACTACCCAATTGCATTGAATAAATGATTCTGATTTCTGATAATGTTTTTACTTCAAACAGAAATCCCACGACAGCGGTTCAGCAAACAGCACAACCTCGCTGGGAGACGTATCAACCGCCTTACAGACACCGCAGAAGGACAAAAACTCCTCCACTATCTCCTGCTCACCCTTCACGAGCCCTCTTCACGACATCACCAACGACACACGCCTCGACCATTCATACGAGAAAAAAAATAAACAAAATGACTTAAAAAACAAAGTACTGTCGAATCTGATAGCAGCGAAAAAAAGTATGAAAACATATGATGATGATGTGACGTTTATATCAACCAGTTACGTGAGGGATTCTGTGACGTCATCTAAGGAGAATGAGAGGGTGATAGATGATGACGTCACGATTATTGACACCAAGCCGGAGATCATAGCGCTGAGCAGCGACGACGAGGATGACGTAAGTTTTTGACAATATTTACTTTTGATTGGAAATGAAATGAAAAAAGGAAATAAAATGTATTCGCTCTAGAGTGGTACAGTCATGAGCAATATAATGTACCCACTTTAGGACTCTGTCGCACTAACATATTTGACATTTAGTGAGACTTACAGTTCAATTTGTCAAAAAAGTTAATGTGACATGGTACCAAAGTGTATACATATTAATGCTCTTGACCGTACAAAAGATCTTAAATATATATCGTAACAAAAAAAGTCCATCACTCAACCATACAGCGCAGCGTGAGAATATTAATATTAAATAATTTATAATTATAGGAATGTGCTTTAAATATAATCTTTAAAAAAGCTGTCTTAAAAAATAAATAACAATACATATTTTAAATACACAAAAAACAATTAACCATAATTTAAACAAACGGTTGTGACTTTAATTTTAAATATTCATTCACTGAATAAAAGGTATGGTGCATAAGATTTTTTTTTCTTTGGTTTATGTTATACAGGGTGTTAGTGACATCATAACGAAAACTTTGAAGGATGATTCACGCCAATAAATATATTTCTTTTTACTTATTTATTTTATGTCATATTAGATGTAATAAATATTAGATGAAAGTATCTCAAGCTTGTCATTTGCGTATAAAGAAACGCAATACAAAAAATATATAAACGAGGGTAGTTGTGCAAAAACATAACCGTTAATCATTAATTTCAAAGTCGCGGTCACTTTTACTTTACTAAGCAGATGTGAAAGTCTTGATGACCGGTTGCCATACAACCATAAAGTTGAAGTTGAAGTGTTTCTTTTATTTAAGTTATTTGATTTTAGTCTGTAGTTTGTTTTTATATTTGTATGTGCATGAAATGATATAAAAAAATAACAAAATGCCACGTGGAAGTAAAAGTCCGTCAGCCGACGGGTTAAAGCCGCGAGCGAGTAAAAGCCCTAATGTAAGTATGATAAAGCACTAAATTACCCACGACTTTATTCGCGCGAAACCTCACTGTCTTCTTCCCCTATCGTGTGGGTTGTGAGGTAGATTACCAACCTCATCAACCCTGGTGTGAAGGCTATTTATTATTGAACCGCCAAAAGCCCCTGACATGACTCATGTAACGACTACTTACTTACATCATTACGTAGTAACCGAGACCAACGCCCTTCCGAAGCACGGATCATCCTACTTTCGGACAATCAGATGATAAGCTTGTAATGTCCTAACCAAACTAGGGATCACAAAGTAGTTTTCGTGTTATTTCCGCACCGGGATTCGAACCCGAGACCTCCGGATCGTGAGCCTAACGCTCAACCACTGGACCACGGAGGTCGTTACCTCACTATTCCACTTGATATTAACTCAGAATCATGGTCTGAATCATCCCCCTCTGTATTCGGTACGATGTCACTAATAGGTACACGGTATATACCTGCTTACCTAACTTATTTATTAGCATGATAATGGTGCTAATTCCTGTAAATACCATCTAATTTTATTTTAAGTTATATCTGTCATTTTCTTATCCGCCGAAAAGGAAAGGGACGGGTAATCGACAAGCATAAAATTTATGGAACACACGTCAATTTTAAGCACAAATCTAAACCAACCGTCTAAAAATTTTACATCAGTCAATAACCCGACACGTTCATTTACTCATTCTTCCTAAAATTAAGAGCTGTGAATCATCCGTCCCTTTCCTTTTCGACGGATATGAAAATGACAGATATAACTTAAAATAAAATTAGACGGTGTCTCCAGGAATCGGGGCCAATGCAATATTAGCAAAACATGTAAATACTTTGTTAATATTACGTACGGTCACGAGTACTAATATGTACATACACTTTGAAACCATGTCACATTACCTTTTTTGACAAATAAAACCGTAAGTCTCATTAAATGTCAAATATGATAGTACGACAGGGTTCTAAAGTGGGTATATGATATTGCTCATGACTGCGTGCCACTATATCGTCGTCTTTTAGAAAACCACGTAAGCACCGTTTTGACAATCAAATTCTGATATGTTTTCTTTAACAAAACCTCTATTTCATTCAATTAATTTTACTTGCGGGTAAAAAATAAGACCTCAAATTTTGATCTGCTGTAGCATTCCATGGAAATCGGTAACAATGTTGAACTATACTTTTGGCTCTATTGACTATTTTGTAAATGTTTATTTAGAAGCTTATGATATAATCATTGTGTATCCATAAATAATTAAACAATAACTTTTAAACCCGTTATAAAAATAAGGTCGGTTCCGAGGACAAATAACAGTTGCGTAAAGTATGAAAAGGAAAGGAAAGGAAGGCTAGGTTAGGCTAAAAGGAAATATCATTCATTACTCTCTATGGCTTACTGTTAAAGTTTTACAGAGTAGTAAAATTTAAAAAAGGAGTACGAATGTCGGTTATGTGACCATGGAATGCTCCTGCTGGGTCTTCGCGGCCACCGCGCCGCGATTTATATCGAGTGCTTCGACCAATAGCCGCAGCGAAAGTTATCTACCTATAAAGACGTCGTGCGTCGTCGTGGGTTAGGATTAAATTTTGTAATAAGTATACATACATACATAAACTCACGCCTATTTCCCACTGGGGTAAGCAGAGATTATAGAATTCCATTTGCTTCGATCCTGAAACACTTCTCTTCTTCTTCTTTTCTGTAATAAGTATTATTTTCAATAATCTTCTTTTCAATGTACCATTTCTTTATTTTTTTTTTAATATTTGTACGCCTGCATGCAGGCCGAACACAACATTGTTATGTAAATTATTTTAGAATAGAATAGAATAGAAAAAGTTTATTATAAAAGGACGCCACACACAAAAAAAAGACAACAACATCATTATCAAATTTCCACTAAAACAATTACAAAAAAGCAAGACGGATGTTTGTCGAAATGACCATAAGGTGGTGGTGGACGTCCTGAGATAAAAGGGCCTCACTCAGCACAAGTCGCGGCGTGAACCACGACGCTGATATTATGTGGACCCTGTTGGGTTTTACCACCTTTTGTATTTCATGTGTTCTCGCAAGTAAATTGATTTGATTTGATTTGCCATGCCGCGAGGGCAGGATTGAAACTAGCTTGTCTATAGCAAGGTTTTAATAACAAAAAAAAACATCAAACCTTTTCGGCTACAGATAGGCAAAAACAGACATACATGCACTCTAACATTACCCTCTTCCTTCGGCAGTCGGGTAAAAATCACATCTGAATGTGATTTTTCAAAATGGCGCTTGCATGGTTTTCACTATAAGCCGACGAATAATAAGTCCGGTCACGAACATTAATATGTATACACTTTGGTACCATGTCACGTCAACTTTTTTGACAAATTGAACTGTAAGTCTCACTAAATGTCAAATATGTTAGTGCGACAAAGTCCTAAAGTGGGTACATTATATTGCTCATGACTGTCCATCACAGTCGTTTGACAATGTTCATTGATGACGTGTTTCTAGCTGAAGCCCGACAAAAAATCACCGTCACTGAAAAAGTCGCCATCCATCAAGAAGTCTCCATCAACAAGGAAGTCACCGAAGGCCGAGGAGTCCACGTCCAGAAACGACGGGACCATGAGGCCGTACCTGGTGCCGCCCAGCTACCCCAACCAAGTGGTGTACGTCAGGAAACATGTCAGGGAGAATGAACTGACCAAGCTGAACGGGCTTAAAGAAGACCTGCAGAATATTAAGGTGACATTTATGAAGTTAAAACTGCCTATTTCATCATCCGGGGGTTAAAAAGGTCACATAGAAACAATTCATCTAACAAGCAATATTGCTATTTGATTTTATATGCTCGAATGTTAAATTGCAATATTGCTTTTTTAAATGAATTGCTTCGATGTGGCCATTTTAACCCCCAGGTTTCTACTGTTGAGTGTTCTTAAATTTTGACAGTTCCCCATACATATTTTAAACAAGCATATTATTTTGGTTATATTTTTACACTATAACCCTTTGCGCAGCATCTAACTGCAAAATCATAGTGTTAAGTTTATTCCCTAAAGATAGGAAAGAATTAAGGAGATAAGTATGTATGTTAAAGTTAAGTTGGTGTCTACAGGAATGTCATAGCCAAAGGATAGCCTCACAATTACAAAGTGATTTCGACAATTTCCTCATCGGGAATGGAACCTGGACCTCCGGATCGCGAGCCCGGCGCTCTAACCACTAGACCACGCAGGCTGTTACTCGTAGCTTTATTATATGCTGTTTGTTTTAGTATCTCCTGGAAAATATGGACATGGAGACTTTACCAGACGGCGGCGCGCGACTGATAGATCGACTGACGGGATTGGAGCGAGCCGTGCGCGAACAGGGAGACAAGGTCGCCAACATGGTAGTCGAGCCAGGTGACTCCTCTTTTTTTTTTAGATTTTGGCTTCGCGCGGCTTGCGCATTTGCCATAAACAAAGTTGCGGAAACGGATTAGTAGGAAAAACAAGGAACGGAATTTGGAAAAGGATTAGAAAGGTGATGGATAAAATAAATATGCCGGGAATTCTGTATAAATAATTAGAATAAAATAATTGACATAGTGGTGCTAATTCCTGTAAATACCATCTAATTTTATTTTAAGTTATATCTGTCATTTTCTTATCCGCCGAAAAGGAAAGGTAAGGGACGGGTAATCGACAAGCATAAAATTTATGGAACACACGTCAATTTTAAGCACAAATCTAAAACAACCGTCTAAAAATTTTACATCAGTCAATAACCCGATACAGTTAGTAGACAGCATGTCAAACAGATTGCATACCAGTGACGTACCTTTTTGATTCGTTCGGTTTAATCATTCATTTACTCATTCTTCCTAAAATTAAGAGCTGTGAATCATCCGTCCCTTTCCTTTTCGACGGATATGAAACAGACGGATATAACTTAAAATAAAATTAGGCGGTGTCTGCAGGAATCGGGGCAATTTATAGTTTAAGGTCATTATTAATAATACATATAGATAAATATTTGTATATATCTGGATTCATACTGTGCAACAGAACAGGGATGGAAGTAGGAAGAGTAACTTTTAAGGAATGGAGAAATGTATATAAAGGAGAATGGTCAAAGAGGACACGAAAGATGACTTCTCTTCTATCGTATGGGCTGTAAGCAGGATGGCCAACCTCAGCAACCCTGTCAGTATTGGAGACTAGAGCCCTATCACTTACAGGGTCATCTTCTTCTAAGAAAATAAGAGAAAAGGGCGTTGTCAGCTTCTTCTATCGTGTGGGTTGTGAGGTGGTTTACCAACCCCATCAAACCTGGTGTCAGGGTTATTATTGAGCCGCCATAAGCCCCTGACATGACTCATGTAATGACTACGTACTTACATAAGTAAACAGTAACGGGGACCAATGGCTTAACGTGCTTTCCGAAGCACGGATCATCTTACTTTTGGACAATTAGGTGATCAGCCTGTGATGTCCTAACCAAACTAGGGATCACGAAGTGGGTTTTTGTGATATGTCTCCTCCGGGATTCGAACCTGGGACCTTTGGATCGTGAGCACAACGCTCAACCATGGACCACTAATATTTTTTTCTGTGGTTTTCTAATTATTTTTTGCTAATGTTGCAGAGAATCCGTCCATGGAGGAGATGTCCCGTGATGGGCTCAACCGGGAGGGTCTGAGCTGGGAAGAGTTGCAGCAAGCCAGCAACCAGGTGCAGCCGCGCCTCTTCGGCAAGCAGGGTGAGTAGTGACTGGTTTGCCAATGGCAACATAACATACAACGGCCTAAGCTGCTGGGCATAGGCCTCCCCTCAAGCAACTGGAGGGGCTATGAAGCATACTCTACCACGGTGTTCCAGTGCGGGTTTGTGAAGGTGTTCGTGTTTGTTTCAAGGTGGCGGCTTAACGTGCCTTCCGAAGCACGGAATCATCTTATTTTTTTGGACAATCAGGTGATTCAAGCCTGAAAAGTCCTTACCAAACAAAAGGAAAATCTCACAAAGTGATTTCGACAATGTCCCCATCGGGTATTGAACCCGGACCTCTAGATCGTGATCGTGAAAAAAAAATATATTTGTTTGTGGAAAATGTTGGGCGAAAGGCCCCTGACATGACTCGTGTAACGACTACAAACTTCTAACCAGCTGATTGCTCAACATGCCCACGAAGCATGAATCATCTTACTTATCGGGCAATGGGGTGATCAGCCTGCAATGACCTGATCGAACTAGGGATCTCTAAGTGGTTTTTGTGATATATCCCCACTGGGAAGGATATGTGTGTGAAAAGTGTGAGTACTGAGACGTTTTCTCACAGACAGAGAGGAATGGAGGAAAGGATGCCTGTTGTGCCGATCCCACATAGAGTGGGATAAAGGATGATGATGATCCCCACTGGGAACCGAACCGACGTCCAAATCGAGAGGCCGACACTAAACTTTTATTTTTTTAAATTTATTTAAACCAAAAATTATACATAGAGGGCGTGGAAGACCCCCCCTCCCCCCCGCCACATGGTTAACGGTCCAAAAGGACCTGAAACAATTAGACCTGGGGGGTTAAAATGGCCACATCGAAACAATTCATCTAGAACAGCAACATTGTAATTTGATCTGCGCATATAAAAGTGCGCAATGCAAACAAATGTCAAATGGCAATATTGCAATGGTATAACATAATATGGTGTCCTCCAGCGATGGCGACGCACATGGCGGAGCGCAACCTGATCCTGGAGCGGCTGCGCGACCTGCACGAGTCGCTGGCGTCGCGGCCGGGGGAGGGGGCGCAGGCGCAGCCGCCGCGCGGCCTGCGCTCGGCGCTCATGCCGCACCAGCTGCACGCGCTGGCCTGGCTGCGCTGGCGGGAGACGCAGCGGCCCGCCGGCGGGATCCTCGGTGAGGCCGCATCCACCACCACTAATTTAAGAGCCACGCATAGCATTCTCTATGCTACATTTTAGGGAAAAGTAGGGCAGCTGTTTGACGATTGGAATGGCGCCCAGAGTAATTTATTTCAAAGCCGCACTAGGACTGCTGTCTTCCGCCTCTGAATAGTACTGACAGTTACTGCTGCTCTATGTCAGGTTCCAGGTTACAGTCCTTGTGACTTGCCCCTTCCGTCCTGCAGTGCCGTACCAATGGCTCCCATCTCCGCTTCTGCAACCGTTGAGGACTTTACCCATATCCCTGGGCAAGGGTCAGACCACATCATAACATACATAAAGAGAAAATAAAATCGAAAAAATTCTGACCCAAACTAGGCAGCACAAAGTGATTTTTGTTATTTATTCCCACCGGGAATCGAACCCGGGACCTCCGGATCGTGAGCCCAACGCTCAACCACTGGACCACGAAGACAGTTTAATTAATAAGGTTATTTAATTATGGTTTTATGACCAGCGGACGACATGGGCCTGGGCAAGACGATCACGATGATCTCCCTGATCGTCAGCGACAAGGAGTCGCGCGCCGGGGAGGACGACGAGGACGACTACGACGGCAAGAGTACTGGCAAGTGTGAGTGATAGATATATAATATGTACGATAAGGTGCAAAGGTCCAATCAGGGGGTCCAATCATAAAAGTAAGTGCGCAATGCAAGCAAATGTCAAATAGCAGTATTGCTTTTTTAGATGAATTACTTCGATGTGGCCATTTTAACCCCCCTGATGGGTGAAATAGGCAGCTTTAACTTCATAAATGTCACTTTAATATTCTGCAGGTCTTCTTTAAGCCCGTTCAGCTTGGTCAGTTCATTCTCCCTGACATGTTTCCTGACGTACACCACTTGACATTTGAAATAGCAATATTGCTTTTTTAGGTGGATTGCTTTAAACCCCCCAATAATAGTATTTTATGCAACAGTTGTATAAGAAGGGTCAAAAAATGCGAGTGGCGTGAGTTGCGATGTGAGCCTTGGCGAACATCGCAATAAGAGACGCCACGAGCATTTTTTGACCTAGTTATACAACGTTGCATACAATACTTTTTCTACGACGACGTAATTTTAAACGAAACACAAAAATTTTCCAATTTATTTTCCAACGCGCGGGAAAATGGCGGCAAATGTATACTTTTTTTTATAGTATATCTATGGCACCAAACAAAGTAAAGGTGCCAGTTTCCAGGTCAAAAAAAAAACAACAACAATGCTTTTTGGCGACATTATAGTACAGTTACACTTTGTAAACAATGCTTTTATAGGCCATAGAGCGTACACTTTTTCAAAGAGTTTAATTATGTATGTACTTATATTAGACTTTTTGGTTATTTAAATGCCAGATTAAAGTAGAGGAGTAGAAAAAGTAATAAATTAACTGGTTGCACTTCAGACCTCCTGGTCACCCGTCGTTTCTGTAATACACCAAAAATACCTACAAAAACATAAATTTTATAATTATGACAACTAATGGTTCATAATTTCACCACTGTTTACAAATAATTCGCTGGGCTCAGTGACTGCACTTTTGCTCTTTGATTGTACATGTTTGAATGTGAAAATTACGCCCTTTATACTAAACACACTTCCATTCGAAAAAAAGTCATAAGCTACAAATCAATTACTCACTCGACTAGAAATAAAATCGATAAGATGCATTTAAATATTATTATGAATTCGATTATCTAAATTCGAGAACTGATAACTTCGAGACACGTACCACACCGATTTTCTATTAGACCAACGTGATATGTGGTGAGCCGTATCGCGTCTATAATTTATTTGTTTATTAAATCTTAATACTAAATAATACAATTTGTCAATGCTCTGCAAAACTGTTTAAACAGTTCTGCAGGAAAGAGTTTCTATTAATAATATGAACTTATATCTAATAGTAATTTGTAAGTAGGAGCACAATTAATGTATCACATTATTTAAGAAAAATAATAAAAAAAAAATTCAATAAATTAGCTACGAGGCAACTCTCGTAAAATTGCACTTAAGATAAATTAATAACTCATTAGTGAACACCGTTGTTCGAACTGGCTCCCCACATGATTTTAACATGAATTCCTAAAACATATTTGAAAATCGTTGGTTTAGGCCCGTGGGATTCGATCCTGCGACTTCACAGTGAGGGGCTAAGTTTTCTTCCAACTGGGCAGCACGGGTTTATCTTTGCCGGCGGCACTCGATCCCTACGTGTGGTACAAGTACAGTGTCGGTTGCAGTGGCGCGCGGCGGCACGCTGGTGGTGTGCCCGGCGTCGCTGATGCAGCAGTGGGGCGGCGAGGTGGGCAAGCACTGCGTGCCGCACGCGGCCTCCGTGTGCCTGCACCACGGCGCCGCGCGCGCCACGCAGCCGCACCGCCTGGCCGCGCACGACCTCGTGCTCACTACCTACAACATCCTGCAGAGGGACAACGAGAAGGTAATGCTCACTGACAATGACAACCTTCGCAGACTCTTGCAAACCCTGCTAATGCCCCGCCGTTCCTAACATGCTGTTCGACCGTCTTTATACATGCGCCGTCTTCGAGGGCTGGTCCGAAGGTCGTATTTAAGTTTATATGTAATACAAACTGGACTAAAAAGAAAGGAAAACATGAAACAGTAGGAGTAGGACCCGTGCTGGGAGGTTTTATGGCCACGTCTTTCCCTCAGCGATACAGCTTCCGATGTGGTTGTAGTTTTATAGCTAGTTACATAATATGACGTTCAAAAAGCGCTAACTATGTAAGCCAATTTTGAAGAATAAATATTTTTGAATTTTGAAGATGAGGTTGACAGATGAAAACGTCCAGAGTGCCAAAACTCATTGAATTTAATTTAAATTCGTACAAACAGTAGGATTCAGTAGTTCAATGGAGCACAAGAGTTATCGGAAGTTATGCGACAAAAGTTGTCACAGTACTAAAAATATAAGTTTAATGTTGCCAACAGTCTTCTGAATTTGAATTCTACAAAAAACATACTTTTACTTTCTTTACTTAAAATTTGAGCTAGTAACAACACGAACAGCCTATATACGTCCGACTACTGGACTCTCCTCCATCAACATTTTGTTCGATAAGTAGCTAAAGAACTCTTTAACTAGAATTATTTCCTCAGTAACCAGGTCTTTAAAACTAACCCCCTCCAATATCCACTGTTCCAACACCCGCATCCGCGACCTTAAACCCCAGCACCCAAACCGGTACCTGCATGCCCCAGAACCCTCTCTCAACCGCCTCTATGAACAAGCAGTTCCCTTTTCCAGAACGGCGTCCTAATGAAGGTGCTCTGGCGCCGCGTGATTCTGGACGAAGCCCACATCGTCCGCAACCACAAGTCCGCGACGTCGGCCGCCGTGACGGCGCTGCGCGGCAAGAGGCGCTGGACCCTCACCGGCACGCCGGTACAGAACAAGGACCTGGATTTGTTCGCCCTCCTCAAATTTCTCCGGTGCACGCCGTTTGACGATCTTACCGTAAGTATCTTACCCAACTCAAACCGCGCGTGTGCCAACCTGGTAACTAATAGTTATAATAGCACACTCCGGACACTTCATACTAACAACCTCATTTTACACAGACACGACACATTAACATTATCGTACACGCGCACCTGTGTGTGTGACATCTGACGCCATACAATTCAAGACTAAATTCAAGGCTGGTGGGGAGCGGAGAGTTGCCGTTCTATACGAAGTATTATTCCTTATTCTATGGTAATAGTCTATAGTTTCCAACTAGTCGAATCAGTTACTTTTTAGTTGTTGAATACGGCGTTTGACCGCTTTTATTAATGACGTCACAGGACAGTCTAATTCCAAAGAAAAGATTCGTTTTGACGTTTCGTAAAAAGTATCTCATTTGACCAAGTTGTCAAGTAGCCTATTGAACTTCAATGGCTTTCCTTCGTCTCCTCTAACACTCCACCTTACATCCCTATTTGGCAGTTTTGGGTGTTCGTTGGGTGGGCTGCATAAAGTGTCATTGCCACGTTGTTTTAGATGTGGAAGAAGTGGATCGACAACAAGAGCATGGGCGGCCAGGAGCGGCTCAGCACGATCATGCGCTGCATCCTGCTCCGGCGCACCAAACTGCAGCTGCAGCAGAAAGGTACATAAACAGCCTATATTGGGTGTAAGTGACATCGTAACGAAAACTTTGAGGGATGATTCACATCACCAGATGAGTTGATATTAAGTGGAATTTTCCGTCGCAAAAGTATGGTACAAAATTATTGCCCGTCAATCAGCATACGACTCTACTTAGTGCCGACGGAATCAATCAGCATACGACCCTACAAATAAAGATCACAATGCAATATTAATACGGACAATTTTTCTAATCTTCGTCGGTTATAATTTTTTCTATGGTCTGATAGTGGTTTTACCATGGTATTACCACTGTATTTCATCAATCAGCACACGACCCTACAAATAACGATCGTAGTGTAGTAATAATAAGGTTGATTTTTCTAATCTTCGTCGGTTATAATTTTGTCTATGGTGTGATAGTGGTTTTACCAAGGTATTCCCACGGTATTCAAATAACGATCGCAGTGCAGTAACAATAAGGTCGATTTTTGTTTTAATCCTAAATCATGATTGAGGAATGTTGGATAGATGTAATATCTCTGTAAGCGTGGGCTATGACAGATTTTACAAGTGGATCATATCTACAGGTCAGCTGGACTGCCTGCCCGAGCGCACTGCGCACCTCAAAGAGGTCACGCTCACCAAGGACGAGATGAACGTCTATCAGAAGGTAAATCCATCATAAATAGATTATCCATTGAGAAGACAAGACAGAGATAGAGAGAGAGAGAAAATATTTTTTGTCGCGGCGTTTCCGCGAAATGTCATCATCATCACCAGCCCATTAACGTCCCCACTGCTGGGGCACGGGCCTTCCCTATGGATGGATAGGGAGATCGGGCCTTAAACCGCCACGCGGGCCCAGTGCGGATTGGTGGTTATTAACGACTGCTAATGCAGCCGGGACCAACGGCTTAACGTGCCTTCCGAAGCACGGAGGAGCTCGAGGTGAAAACTTTTTTTTTTGTGGTCACCCATCCTATGACTGGCCTCTGCGAAAGTTGCTTTACTTCAACAATCGCAGACCGAGCGCGTTTACCGCTGCGCCACCGAGCTCTTCAAATGTACATATTGTAATATAGCAACACTGATTAGTCTGTGGTAAGTTGTCTCTGATATCGTTACCTAGTTGCTATGGTTACCTAACTATCTTTCCACTAGTTTATGTCGTGTTTACACAATCTTCTACACTCTTGTATACCTACATTGACTTAAAAGATGTGTTGCTGTTGCAGTTTCTTGTTATTTCTTCTCCTCAGCCATAACACCTTGAAATGACGTAGATTCAAAAATGTAAAATTTTCCTTCAACAAGTTTATCCATGATAATTACGTTGAATAAATGATTCTGATTTGTATCGTGTGGGTTGATGAGGTTGGTCATCCCAAACCCTGGTGTCAGCGTTATTATTGACCCGCCAAAGGCCCCTGAAATAGCTCAAGCGTGACTCATGTAACGACTACGCACTTACCGTGCCTCCCGAAACACGGATCATACGAAAAATGAAGTTGATTTTCGATAGACTTGTTAAGTTACTGCCATAAGCCATGTTTACTTACGGTATTGTCTTTAAGGTGCTGGTGTTCTCCAAGACGCTGTTCGCGCAGTTCCTGCACCAGCGCGCGGAGAAGGCGGCTGACTCCTTAGGAGCCCCTCCCCCTAACGTGGACTCAGCCTACGCCAAGATGCACAAGAAGATGATCGCGCTACAGGGTATGAGTACACTAAATAATGTAATACATTAGCTACCAATACACGAAGGACGTAATATACGATCCCAACGACCCGATTGCTCTAGCCACAGAGGCAGCAAATCAGCTTGCGACACCAAACACTTCAGGACCCCGATATCGACCCATTGTCGACGATTTCCCTCAATCAGCGCTTATCGCTATCGACCCACTAGGGTCGATTAATTCTTTCAAATATTTCTCCTCTCAGACAACGCCCTGAGCCGAGGTTCGCGGTCAACTGGGCACCCTCAGGCCTGTTGTCCTAAACGTTGTACCGGGCAAGAGCCTTCGGTGCTCGTAGTAGTTAATGCCATCTGCGGAAAATCTACTATAAGTAAAAAAAAACAAAAAAAAGCTACTAATACAGGTTAGGTCACATACCTACTATACTTTATGTAAAAAAGCTTACTATAAGATTACCTAATGATTACCTAAATGGCAAAAAAAGCCTGATATTAAATGTGTTTCTCTAGTTATAAAATAATTTGTAATGTATCTACATTGATATAAAAGATGTGTTGCTGTTGCAGTTTCTTGACATTTCTTTTCCTCAGCCATAACACCTTGCGAAACGACGTAGATTCAAAATTTTTTGTTAAATTGACCTTGAACAAGTTTATCTATGACAATTACGTTGAATAAATGACTCTGATTCTACCTACGAAATGCACGATGTTTTCCTTCACCGCTGAGTACGCGATAATATAACGTGAATGTGTAAAACGAGGTTGTTTGTATGAAGTGTCCGGGCGAGGTTGTTTGTATGTGTGCTTATAGTGAAACGTAATTTGAAAATTGCAGGGGCAAAACCAGTAAAGTCCCACGAGATCTTAGTGCTGCTACTGCGCCTGCGTCAAGTGTGCTGCCACTGCGGGCTGATAGCGGCCATGTTGGACGAGGACACCGCCAGCGACGCCATCGCGCCCGACGAGGGTGGGCAGGACCTCCTGGCTGAACTCAACAAGCTGTCGCTAGAAGACTCGCGCAGCAAGAGGAAGGTAACTTAGTCATTTGATCTTATTTAAGGTGAAAGCTGCTTTTACCCGACTGTGGCTAAGCAAAAGGAGGGTGTTTGACCGCTATGCATGTATGTATGTGTGTATGCACATCTGTATAACTTCTAAACCACTAATCAGAATTTAACGAATAAGCTGTGACTAGAAGCGTCTAGATTATCTGCTTGCGTAAGTTGTCGTATGTGGGACCTTAACGGATTGCGCTATCGCGAATGGCGCGAGTTGTAATCATAATCTGAATGAATGATTTATTTACTTACAAGAACACAAAGTTAAAGATCCTATTCTAAGTAAAACAGTGCATGTATTTAACCTATACCTAATGTTTCAACATACATACACATACATACATAAACTCACGCCTATTTCCCACCGGGGTAAGCAGAAACTAGAATTCCATTTGCTTCGATCCTGACACACTTCTCTTGCTTCCTCCACACACATCAATTGTTTCATACATGCACGCCGGTTCAGAGTACTGACCCTTTTCTAAGGTCATCTCCAATGCAATAAAAAGGTCAATAAAAAATCTAAAGTATTTGCCTAATAGTATACAGTTTTATGGATATAATGAGTTGGAAAGATGAAATCTGTTAGTATTAGCTAACTTGCAAGCTGAGAATGATGATGGTGATAACCAGGCAGATAAATCTCACCATCATCACTGCTGGAAACTACCGGAGTGATGATTACACTTTACTGACACCATGAATGAATACACGCGTCTCTACACTAAAACACGATGCTTTACGTATTATGTCACAGTAGAATGTACTTACACCCCCGGTGTGTTTGGATTACCTGCTTTTAAATACTTACTTATAAACCCACGCCTGTGGTGCCTAACGGAATGGGCAGAGATACTTTTTGAGCCGGAAATAATCCGATTATGATGAACCGTATGGTGACATGTGGTACACTCATAAATTGGTGGTAAATCATGATACATACATACATACATAAACACACGCCTATTTCCCACCGGGGTAAGCAGAGACTAGAAATCCATTTGCTTCGATCCTGACACACTTCTCTTGCTTCCTCCACATTCATCAATCGCTTCATACACGCACGCCGGTTCAGAGTAGATCGTATTAAACCTTTTCTAAGGACATCTCCAATTTGGTCAATGTAAGTCCTTCTCGGTCTAAGGTGTTCAAATATTTATATAATTATATTATTATTCCTATAGTCAAAGAATTCGTTGACACTATAAAAACACATATGTCATAACCATTTAGTTAAATCATGCTTAAATTCTTATATATTTCCTTTAATTTTTCAATTAAATTGTTTAGAATTATGACCATTTTTTTTATAAATATAGGCACCGCAAGGAGGCTGTTATAGCATTCTCGCGTACTGTCTTCTAAGTTGTCTTTCACTTACTTCCCTACGCTTTATGAAATGATGCTTTCAAAAATGCAGGCATCTCTTATGTACATGCAAGGTAAGGGTAAGGGGTATCGCGGACTTAGACCAATACGAGATACAATTCATTGCGCGAATTGGTCGAAAACTACGGTATTTATCGCGTCGTGGTGACTTGTCATTCTGGCCAACTCTGTTTTCTACAGTGATATCGCACACAGTCGGCGCGACCATTATCGCTATCGACCCACTAGGGTCGATTAATTCCTTCAAATATTTTTCCTCTCAGACGACGCCCTGACCCGAGGTTCGCGCCCAACTGGGCACCCTCAGGCCTGTTGTCTTAAACGTTGTACCGGGTGAGAGCCTTCAGCGCTCCCCATTTGTCCGACCGAGTAGTTAAAGCCATCTGCGGCAAATCTACAATAAGTCACAACAAAAAGGCGCGACCATTATAGACGATGATACGGCTCACCACCTATCACGTTGGTCTAACAGAAAGCTCGGTCCTTCTCGCGTGTGGGTTGTGAGGTGGGTGACCAACCTCATCCAACCTGGTGTCAGGGTTATAATTGAGCCACCAAAGGCCCCTGACATGACTCAAGTAACGACTACATCCTTACACCAGTACTTAGTAACCGGGACCAACGGAAAGCGCGGTGAGTTGTGGGTACTTAGTTCATCTTGCGATGGTTGTACCTCTGACTACTCCAATTGGGATATAGTCGCTTATGTTATGTGGATTACAGTAGAGTATAGTTTAGAAAGAATTTATAAATAATTTAAGTCACTCCCCCAGAGCGGCGGCAAGCGTGAGGAGGAACAGGAGGAAGAGGAGGGCCCAGAGCAGGAAGGCACCACGGTCGCGGAGGCCATCCGCTCCGTGCTGTCCCCCAACAACCCGGTGTTCGCCCTCAGCCGGCAGTCCTCCAAGATACGGGCCGTCATGGACTGCCTGCACCAGAACGTGTTCGTACACAAAGGTATAAACACCCACTTGTGTTTAACGACCTCTGTGGTTCAGTAGTTGAGCGTTGTGCTCACGATCCGGGAACCGGGTTCGAATCCCGATGGGGACAAATCACAAAAATCACTTTGTGATCCCTAATTTGGTTAGGACATTACAGGCTGATCATATGATTGGCCATTGGTCCCGGTTGCTAGTTACTGATGTAAGTACGTAGTCGTTATATGAGTCATGTCAGGGGCCTATGGCGGCTCAATAATAACCCTGACACTAGGGTTGATGAGGCTGGTATTCCACCTCACAACCCACACGATAAGAAGACTTGTGTTTAAGGGACAATAGATCCTAGGTCGGCGACAATAGATGGCGTAAGTGTAGCCACACCATTCGGTGATCGAAATTATTATTTTTGTCATAGATAAACTAAGCCTCCGGTTGATTGAGAGGAAGCCTATGCCCACCAGTGGCACGCATATAGGCTGTTTATGTTATGTTATCATCATCAGCCCACTAACGTCCCCACTGCTGGGGCACGGGCCTACCCTATGGATGGATAGGGAGATCGGGCCTTAAACCATGGTTATTAACAACTGCTAATGCCGCCGGGACCAACGGCTTAACGTGCCTTCCGACGCACGGAGGGGCTCGAGGTGAAAATTTTTTTTGTGGTCACCCATCCTATGACCGGCCTTAGCGAAAGTTGCTTAACTTCAACAATCGCAGACCGAGCGCGTTTACCGCTGCGCCACCGAGCTCCTCGGTTTTATGTTATAAACTAAGCTAAATGAGCTCTACACCTTTTTGCCACTACTTGAAGATCGAGAGAACTTACAATAAAAAAAATATAAATCCTTCCTATTTTTTTCAGGTTTACTCTGGGTCTGAAGTTATGTCCTCGTTTTTATATGTAGTTTGTAATAAAATAATGGATAAAATATACATTTTTGTAAATGATTGTTGCAGATCACAAAGCAGTAGTGGTGTCGCAATGGACGTCGGTACTCCGGCTGGTGGAGAAGGAATTACATGCGGCGGGGGTGAAGAGTGTGACGCTCAGCGGGAACGTGCCCGTGCCGGCGCGGCCGCCGCTCATTGACAAACTCAACGACCCCAAAAGTGACGTGCGCGTGAGTTGGGATCAACGTTAATCTACATATCGCACATGGAATGCACCGATTTTGAGCTGAGTTCTGATGTCTTCTTAAGTTTGACGAAAAACACCAAACACGCAAGGATCGTCCCAAACCCATATGTAACTACACTTTCAACTCGGATGGACAGCTATTCTGCCTCCAATGTGACCGGGTGTTCAAAACAAGGTTTGGCTTTGCCAGTCACATTCGAGCGCACGAGAGAAGAGACTGAGGTCGCCGTTGTCGGATACGACAAGGAGGACTATACAGGGTGTTGGTGACATCGTAACGAATACTAAGGGGGATGATTCAGACCATGATTCTGAGTTGATATCAAGTGGATTTTCCTGTCGGAAAATTCATGAAAATTTAAGTGCTTTTTTAAATTATTTTCCGTTACATAGTTTTGCGACGGAAAATTCCACTTGATATCAACTCAGAATCATGGTCTGAATCATCCCTCAAAGTTTTCGTTACGATGTCACCAACACCCTGTATATATTCTAAGATGTTGACTAGAACCTTCCTGCCGGCTCTGCACGGAAACCGCGCCGCGCGCGACGCGAATCACATCGTGGGCTTTGACCAATATGACGACTATCTAACGTAGATAGCATTCCCTGCGTTTATCGGTTGTCATGCAGACCCTACTGGAGTCAAGTCCTCAGGCGAGACCTGAACCTGGAGGCATCATTATTTTTCTATTATTTTGTTACCAATATATGCTAATTTTCTTCTATAGTATGGGTTGTAGTGTGGAGTGGAGTAAGTAGTCGTTACATGAGCCATGTCAGGGGCCTTTGGCGGCTCAATAATAACCCTGACACCAGGGTTGATGAGGTTGGCAATTCACCTCACAACCCACACAATAGTAGAAGAAGAGTGGATAGCCAACCTCAACAATCCAGTAGGGCTAACATGCGCAAAGTGATAAAATTTTGTCACGGTCATTTTATAGATTCTGACGATATGGGTGATTCTTATTCTTACGTTTTTTTTTGTGAGTTGTAAGAATTGTATATGTTTTTTAGGAAAATCAGTGACCCCTGAATTATTTTACTTAGGTAATTACTTCTAGTATCGTGTCCGGATATAATTTTTGCCATAAAATTATTAGATATTATATTAAAAAAAATTTGAAGTCATAAATGTCACGGAACGTGTCGTGTGAGATTGCCAGAATTGCAGATAAAATTATTTTTTCTGAAGATGTGGCATGTTATTTTTTGAAATATTACAATAACTATGCAAGACGAACCTTTGTTCTATAAGACTGTTTAACAAAATATATAAATAATGCACACTATTTATGATTTTGAACAACATACATTTTGTGAGCAGTTTTTGTGTCACAACCGTGTGCGACTCTTTAAAATTACAATACTCTGTAGAAATAAATCTATGACATTGGCAACCCTTTCTAAGTTTTTTTAGAACGGCAACAATATGTTCTTGTCAGTATTGCAAATGGCTAAGAGCGTTGAGACCAGTATAAAATCAATCTGCTTTTACATTTTAAAAAAAGGACAACCTTAACTCGTCAACGCCGTGTTAGAGTTTTAAACTTAAGTATCAGTGTTACACTATTGTTTGAAATATAATATGCACGTCATACAGTATAGTTTAAAATAATTACTTAAGATTTGCAGTATCGTGGATAGCTTTTGGGTTATATCGAACACGTTTCAAATTGTCACGACCATGTAATGATAAAAATGTCACAGCCGTAGACATTTTGAACACATGGTTGTGACATATAATGCATGATCGTGACATTCTTTTTTATTTCAATAATTTAGTGGGTTTTGTTGCTTTTATTTATAAATTATATTATTGTTTGATATGCTTACATACGAGTACTTACTTTACTAGTCCATATAGATCCCAGTACTGGGCAAGGGCCTCTTCCAAGATATTTGGAAGGAATTTATTCATAGCCACACTAGGCAGGGGTTTTTTAGGCGGTTGTATGGTATTGTTACGGAAGTGGATTTCGGGATTGGAACGAAACTCACTGAGTTCAAGGAGAAATATTTGTTGGTCAAATTGTTAGTATAAATAACGAAAACCCTGATACCCCTTGCTACGCTACTAAGAAGAAGTATCATGGCGTGATATCAGGAGACACGGTCTTTACCTGGAATAGCAACGATCTTGGCCCTGAAGTTCCCAGTACAAATAACCTCCTTAGAGGAGGCCTCGACAGCTATTAACTCCCTCACGGATCACGTGAGGTCGGTTTTGAACGAAACTTCAAAACAGGTTCCGGAGATGGAAGACCATATCGCTGGAAACTGCCTACCGATATTCGTGATCTGCCAACGGAGAAAAACGCAGCCACCCGCGCATATGATTCCAATCGCACCGAGGAATGTCGCCGTCATTTGCGTCTCTAGCAGCATACTGTAAGAAAACGTATTAATGACATGCGACAGAATCGGTGGGATAATCTTTTGAGCGGCATTGAGCTCCACCACCAGGCCATCTGGCAGCTGTCTAGGTCTCTTCAAAAGGATACGGTTTTACCTCTCAATAGGCCTAACCAACCCCCCGCTTTTGACGATGACAAAAAAGCCGAATGCCTTACCGACAGTCTCGAAGCCCAATGTTCGCCCAGCATTCCCCCTATCGATCGTAGGCACCGCTCGACGGTGAACTCTGAAGTTCAGCGTAGGGCTTCTGTACCTCCCACCGATCCTTCTCTTCCACAGGTCACTAAGGAAGAGGTACTAGATATCATTAAAAATCTTCATACCCGAAAAGCCTCTGGCTCAGACGGTATCACGAATCGTGTCCTTAAAAACTTCGGTGCTCCCCTCATCTGTTTACTAACGGCAATATTCAACGTCGCCATGATCAACTGCGTCTTTCCACAGCAGTGGAAAGAAGCAATTATAATTGGTATACCAAAGCCTGGGAAACCTAAAAACGAACCTTCAAGTTACCGCCCCATAAGTCTCCTCAATACCATGGGGAAGATTTATGAGCGGCTCATATTTGCTAGATTACGGGACTACGCCGAATACAATAGTCTTATTCCACTAGAGCAGTTTGGTTTTAGAACCAAACACTCCTGCGTTCAACAAGTGCATCGTATTATTGAACATATCTCTAGTAGGTTAAACTTAAAAAACCTGTCGCTATGGGAGCGCTGTTCTTCGCTGTGGCGAAAGCGTATGACAAAGTCTGGCACAACGGCTTGATCTACAAGCTTTATTCACTGGGAGTGCCAGACCGTCTCGTGCACATCATACGAGACTTCCTCTCAAATCGAACCTTTCGCTACCGCGTGGAAGGGACGCTCTCGTCACCGCACCCGATACATGGCGGAGTCCCACAAAACTCCGTCCTCTCCCCTTTACTATTTTCCTTGTATACTAGTGACATTCCCAAATCCCCTAACACCTAACTAGCTTTTTTTGCGGATGATATAGCCATCTATTCTTCGTGCCGTGATCAAGTTATGATGACCGGAATTCTCCAACGCGCGGCCAATGCCTTGGGCAAGTGGTTTCGCAAATGGAGAATCGAGGTAAACCCGGAGAAAAATGCAGCGGTGTACTTTTCAAAAAGCTATTATAACACGCCACGGTCACGCCGTCAACTTAAAGTCATGAAGATGTTTGGCAAGCCGATCCCTTGGGAGGAGTAAGTCAAATATCTCGGCGTAGTCTTAAATAGAAGTCTTACGTTTAAGGCCCATATCAAACGTGTGCGCGATCGCGCCGCGTTTGTAATGGGCAGTCTTCATTGTCTCCTTAACAAGCGTAGTAAATTGTCCCTTAGGAATAAGGTGAAAATCTACACGACTTGCATCCGTCCGATCATTACCTCATGAAAAGTATCGGCGTCCGAAGGACGTAATATACGATCCCGACGACCCGATAACTCTAGCCATAGAGGCAGCCAATCAGCTCGCGACACCAAACACTTCAGGACCCCGATACTGACCCCGCCGGCGTGGTCGACGACTTCCCTCAATCAGCGCTTATCGCTATCGACCCTCTAGGATGGATTAACTCTTTCAAATATTTTTCTTCTCACACGACGCTCTGAGCCGAGGTGGGCACCCCCGATACTGACCCCGCCCAACTGGGCACCCTCAGGCCTGTTGCCTTAAAAGTTGTACCGGGTGAGAGTCTTCAGCGCTCCCCATTTGTCCGGCCAAGTAGATAATGCCATTTGCGGCAAATGTACAATAAGTATAAAGGTTTTTGTTTCCTAACTTTTTTATGACGCGATCTCAATTATTGTGATTTAGTTAAGTATCACATAATCAGAAAGAAGATTACCAAATAAATACTTTTGATTAAACCAATTCAGTGTTTGCTTACTGCCTAATTGCTCCAATCAATTGAGACAAAAAACTAAGATGACAAAAAAAATAACAGCAACAGTTACAATGAAAAATGCAAAACAGTCACATCCATGTCGTATTGTGTCACAGCCATGTTTAGTGATGTCACGACCGAGGCACAAATGTCACAACCGTGTTTTTCTACCCTTGTTTTTTAATATTCCTGAGGGTATTAAGCTTGTCCATATGCATCCAAAATATGCTTTTGACATAAACTTTTGATTTGCATCATAAAAACTCATAAAAACATATTTTAATTTTTTTTGGGTTCTCTGCAAACTACACTTCTCATCAAAAAAATCGAAACACTTCCGTTTTCATTGTTTCTGTCCGAATTTAACACAAAAAAGAATTCATACGATGAAAAAAAATACATAAATGTATAGCTGGCAGTTTGGCCATTACAGTAATAAGCGAAAATTCTAAATTCAAAATTAGAATTTCATTTGTTTATCTTATAAACGAAATGAATCACTGTTTTGAGACAAATGTGTGTTTAGGGTTGGAGTACATTTAGCGTTTAAAAACTAAAAATTGGCGCCTATCCTTAAACTTTTTGTTTTTTATTTCAATACTGTGACTTTGGGACGTCTGAAAAAAGGTTTTTTTTCTAAAACGTATGGATACTTCGCCCACAGAAGCCGCCCAAGTTGTGGCATTGCTGGATTCTGGCCTTAGTCAGCGTGTTGTGGCTGCAAGACTGCATCTAAGCCTGTCATCTGTTCATAGAGTCTATAAACGTTATCGGGAGACTGGTTTGTTCACGCGCCGTTCAGGATCTGGCAGGAATCGGGTCACTTCTGAGCGAGATGATCGATTTATTGTAACAACTTCTTTAAGAAATCGACGCCTTAACGCTTTTCAACTGCAGCAGCGGCTTCGTGTTGTACGAAGGGTGGCTGTAAGTGACTCTACAATTAGAAGAAGGTTGAAGGATCGTGGACTGGTACCGCATAAGCCAGCAAATGGGCCGAAATTAACTGCAGACCATCGAAGAGCGCGCCTTAACTTTGCACGTGAGCACCTAAATTGGTCATACCTACAGTGGAGCAAAGTCCTCTTTTCTGATGAGTGTAAAATTATGCTGTATGGTAACGACGGAAGGAACAAGGTCTACAGAAGAGACGGAGAACGCTATGCACAATGCTGCATTGAAGAAAAGGTCAGCTATGGTGGCGGTTCGTGGACGGTTTGGGGAGGAATCAGCGCCGACGGTAAGACAGAGCTTGCTTTCGTGTCTGGGCCACGTCTGCCTGCACTAAACTGTCATCGGTACGTCGAAGAGTGTCTCGAGCCTCATGTGATGCCCTATGCACATTTTATTGGCAACGGCTTCATATTCATGCACGACAATGCTAGGGCTCACACCGCGGGCGTCGTACGAGATTATCTTAACGAAGTCGATATCTCTATTAAGGAATGGCCAGCAAGAAGCCCGGACATGAATCCCATTGAACATCTGTGGGATGAATTAAAGAGACGAATTCGAGCAAGAGATCCTGCCCCAGAAACACTTAGCCAGCTGCAAGATGCAATCCAAGAGGAATGGGACAATATACCACAGCATGTGATCGTGACTCTCATCCGATCGATGAAGAACCGTATGGAAGCAGTAATTAGAGCTCGGGGAGGGAATACAAGTTATTAAATATCGTTTTTTAGCTTTTTTTTTTCATTTACGTGTGTTGTTTTATCCATTTCCTTTATACTCCATACGGAATAAAAATGACTCATTTAACAAAATACGAAACCTATGAAAAATTCATTTAAATTTAGAACATTAACATTAAGATTTGATAAGCTCATATTACTCACTATTAAACGACATTTAACATTTATTCCTAAATGTACACATTTTTCTGATAATCCTGACAAAACGTAAACTTGCAAGGTGTTTCGATTTTTTTGATGAGAAGTGTATTTAAGAATTACCCATATAATCATGTCGTGTTGTATACAACTTTCGGCAAACAAATACATTGATGAATGATTTTTCGAGGTACAGTTCCGGCTTCCGAGCCAACTGTGTTATCTATTATATATTATTATTATTATTTTATATTATTATTATTTTTTTTATATTTTTTTATTGTATTGTCTGTATTGTTTATTGTAACTGTGTTATTGTGTGTGTGTTTGTAGCATTTTGTTGACTGTAGGTGATGCTGCTGTCGCTGTGCGCGGGCGGCGTGGGGCTGAACCTGTGCGGCGCCAACCACCTGCTGCTGCTGGACCCGCACTGGAACCCGCAGCTGGAGGAGCAGGCGCAGGACCGCATCTACCGCGTCGGCCAGGCCAAGCCCGTGCACATATACAGGTATTGATCACTAATACTACAACGGCCTCCGTGGTCCTGTGGTTGAGCGTTGCGCTCACAATCCGGAGGTGCCGGGTTCAAATCCCGGTGGGGACACATCAGGAAAATCACTTTGTGATCCCTAGTTTGGTTATAGGACATTACAGGCTGATAACCTGATTGAATGTGAGGTGAATTACCAACCTCATCAACCCTCAGGGTTAATATTGAGCCGCCAAAACTCATGTAACGACACTTACTTACATCAGTAAGTAGTAACCGGGACCAACGGCTTAACGTGCCTTCCGAAGCACGGATCATCTTACTTTTTGGACAATCAGGTGTTCAGCCTGTAATGTCCTAATCAAACTAGGATCACAAAATGTTTTTTGTGATATGTCCGGGGTTCGAACCCGGGATCTCTGGATCGTGAGCCCAACGCTCAACCATTGGACCACGGAGGCCGACTTTTGTTAATAAAACCGTTCAATAAACAAGCTAGTTTCAATCCAGGTTAAAATTTGTGGTCTCAGTTTTTACCAGATGCGAAATTCATTGAATAAAATCTAGGTTTTCTTGAAGATAATCACATAAAGTGTTTTTTAAAAGGCGCGTGCTTGGTTTTCTTAATAACGCGACGGTATGTCCCCAATCTTGCCTGGTGATTCTTGAAAAATACACAGAGTTATTCATTCAGCACTACATACATAAACAGCCTATATACGTCGCACTGCTGGGCACAGGCCTCCCCTCAATCAACCGGAGGGGGTATGGAACATACTCCACCACGCTGCTCCAATGCGGATTGGTGGAGGTGTTTTACGTCTAATAGCCGGGACCAACGGCTTAACTTGCCCTCCGAAGCACGGAATCATCTTACTTTTTCGGACAATCAGGTGATTCAAACCTGAAAAGTCCTTACCAAACAAAAGACAGTCTCACAAAGTGATTTCGACAATGTCCCCATCGGGAATCGAACCCGGATCGTGAGCCTAACGCTCTAACCACTAGACCTAGAATGGTAATAGAGGACAAGAATGAATGTGTGCCAGTGTAGGGCCCTATTGGGCAAATAGTTATATAAGTCACCAGCAGAAATAAGCTATGTATGTAGTTACAAAAAGTCCCTGCCTATCCTGTGCGGCAGGGATACAAGGGGAAAAAAAAAAAACACTAGACCACGGAGGCTGTCAATTCATTCAGCACTAATTTACTGAAATAACAGGTTGCTCACTTGTTTGTCATGTCTCCAAGAAAGTATCATCTCGCTCAGTCAACGATTCTTAGAAGTTGACATTATTAGTCGTATAACGTCGTGTTAACAGATTCCGCGACTGTAACTCACGATTATTTTTAATGTTTCTCAGATTTGCACATAATCATCAATTTGAATTAGAGATCGAAATATACAGGGTGTTAGTGACATCGTAACGAATACTGAGGGGGGTGGTTCAGACCATGATTCTGAGTTGATATCATGTGGAATTTACTGTCGGAAAATTCATGAATTTTTTTGTGTTTTTATTAATTATTTTCAGTTACATACTTTTACGACCGAAGATTCCACTTGACGTCATCTCGGAATCATGGCCTGAATCATGCTTCAAAGTTTTCGTTACGATGTCACTAACACCCTGTATTTGTACTACTGGGATATGCATTGGGCCTGCCTATTCAATCGACATGCAAACATACTTTGAGATCGCAGGTTCGAATCCAGCACAGGCCTAAACCAATGACTGTCGAATTTGTTTTCGAATTCATGTTTGGATCATAAATGATTATCACGTGCTCAGCGGTGATGGAAAACATCGTGAGGAAACCCACATACCCACGAAATGCATTTTCGGAGGTATGTGACCTAACCAGTATTGGGCTGGATTTCCCTTCGGGTTGGAAGGTTAGACAGGCAGTCGCTCCTGAAAAAAACCGGACCTGTCAAATCTTCAGGTTAGGTAAGCGGACCTTGTGAAAAACGGAATAATCTTGAGGGATGATATTTACTACTGGGATATGCGTTTACCATTAGTACTGTAGACGTAAACGACCTCTATGGTCCAGTAGATGAGCATTCACGATCCAGAGGTCCCAGGTTCGAATCCCGGTGGGGACATATCACAAAATTCAGTTTGTGACCCCTTTTTGGTTTGGACATTACATGATGATCATCGGATCGTCCGAAAGTAAAATGGTCCGTGCTTCGGAAGGCACGTTAACACGTTGGTCCTATGGTTATTGATGTGAGCGTGTACTCGTTACATGAGCAATATCACATATCTACATTGATTCCGAATCGATGGTTACATTTAAGAAATAACCTTTCAACTAATCAGTTTGGTTATTGGCCCTTTGGCGGGTCAATAATAATAATAAGTCAGACGGCTTTTTTTTTCCATAATAACCCTGACACCAAGTTTGATGAGGTTGGTAATTTATCTCACAACCCACTCGATAGAAGAAGACTAATTAGATATGGTACGGTTCCGGTCAAGTAGTTAATGCCATCTGCGGCAAATCTACAATAAGTCACGTCAAAAAAAAAAAAATATGGTACGGTCTGGCCTACCCTATTCTGTACTAGCCTATTGATATCACGTGGTTTCCAGGATTTGTGCTCGGTCAATGGTAATGGGCTCGCTCCTGTTACATGGGACTGAAACATAGCGAGGAATGGTTGTATACACCTCTGCCTACCCCTTTCGGGGATAGAAGCGTGACGCTGAGTTATGTTATGACACGTAAGCTTCGTGTTTCAGTGTAGAGACGCGTGTATTCATTCACGGTGTCAGTAAAGTTTCCAACTAGTCAAATCAGTTACTTTTTACTAAACGTCAAAACGCGAAATTACTATGGAAAAAACACAACACAGACGTAACGCAGTGTGCTTTTTTGTATGAAAAAGCACACTGACGTCATAGGAAAACGTGAGAAAACGTCGGACTTATTATTGCGTTTTTCTTTATTAAAATCCATAAATAAGTTAAATATAAAAATAAAATTATTTTCGCCAGTTTAAATCTGTCTTTATTTAGTAATCATAATTTTATAATTCGTCTTTGACCTAGGAAACTACCCAATATGAGAGCTGTAGAGTACACCTTTTGTATACTGCCATGGTTTGGCTCGCCAACACACCATCACTCTGTACAGACAGACCGTCCTGCATTGACTGACTGTTTGTCTTGCTCTGTATTCAGATGACGTATGCGCCCGAGACAAGGATAGCAATATATATTTATTTTTGACGTGACTTATTGTAGATATGCCGCAGATGGCATTAACTACTTGGCCGGACAAAATAGCAATATCAATACACTACAAGAGCCGTGCACTAGTCGGTGTAGAGTTATCGTGGCTACATTTTTACTACTCTTTTTTTTTAAATGTAATAGGCCTAATAAATGTCTTCTTCTTAATAAACGTCACGTGACGTCGCGTCACGTCAGCCGGATATCCCGTGATGCGTGATATGTCCATCGACGAAGCGTTTTTCAGCATCCGCTATGTTACGCCGATGTCTCGAGACACGTTAGCGGTGTAGCAGGTCAAAATTCTACACAAATCTCAATCTCACCGTGTGAGCCGCTTAAGTGTGAGCGAAACAGACAATCGGCGCGCGCTCCCTTACTCCTTAGAGGCATACGGCTAGTTAGACTAAAATAAGACCCAGAGTGGGTAAGGTAAATATTTCGGCGCCCGATATGAATAGGTGCGGGGCGTTCCGCTTACCTAACTTGAAGATTTGACAGATCCGGTTTTTTAAAGAAGTGACTTGCTGTCTGACCTTCCAACCAAGGAAAAACCAGCCCAATACAGGTTAGGTCACATACCTCCGGAACGCATTTCTCGGGAATGTGGATTGCCTCATGTTTTCCTTTACCGCTGAACACGTGATAATCATTTAAGATCCAAACATGCATTCGAAATTCATTGGTTTGGCCGGTGCTGGGATTCGAACCTACTTGGCTACCACATCTACCGTTCTATACACAGTATCTTCTTCTAATCTTTATCACCTGTTGTGATGTAGGGCTTGAATAACAGATTTCCACTCCTCCGCGGATTTTTTGCAGCCATGTAGCTTGCTCCCAGGACATGTCGGGAGTTTTTAATTCCCGTTCAACTGAGCGTCGCCAGGTCTCTTTGGGCCGCCTCCTTGCGCCCCCACGCGCACGCCAGGTGTGTTAGAAAGGCCACATCGAAGCAATATTGCAATTTGACATTTGCGCATATAAAAGTATGTGCGCAATGCAGACAAATGTCAAATAGCAATTTTGCTTTCTTAGATGAATTGCTTCGATGTGGCCATTTTAGCCCCCAGGACAGAGCTCGTCCGGGTGTTCCACAGGTCGTCTAAGGACATGACCAATCCACCGCCATTTCCGTGTGCCGATATCAGTCTCCACAGTATTTTGCCCACACACACAGTCATACATCAGTCAGTCACGTGTGCACACATACGCAGTGGCTCTAATTCTTGCAGACGCCATCCAATTTAATTTTCAATTATACCTGTCATTTTCTCATCCGTTGAAAAAGAAAGGGACGGGTAATCGACAGGCATAAAATTTATGAAATACACGTCAATTTTAAGCAGAAATCTAAAACAACCGTCTAAAATTTTACATCGGCCAATAATCCGACAGAATTAAGTAGACAGCATGTCAAACGGATTGCATACCAGGGAGATGCCTATTTTATTCGCACGGGTTGTTCATTCCTTTTAAAATCAACTTGTTGACAATCATCCGTCCCTTTCCTTTTCGGCGGATAAGAAAATGACGGGTATAACTTAAAATAAAATTATATGGTGTCTGCAGGAATCGGGGCCATTATTATTCTTTATTCCATGGTGTGGTGCTAATAACATTAATTTCCACTTTTATGCATTCCGAACCATTTAAACCATGGATCTGCCACACTGTCTACGTGTGTCTGTTGACTGTACCGATGTATTCTGGAAGCAAATTGCCCCGACCGTCTGTGCCAACTATTTGACAAAATATCTCACGCCATCAGGAGCGGATCCAGCTTTTATGTCTGGGGGCGTCACTCACCAGTAACGGCCTCCGTAATCCAGTGGTTGAGCGTTGAGCTCACGATCTGGATGTCCTAGATTCGAATCCCGATGGGGACGTATCACAAAAATCACCTTGTGATCCCTAGTTTGGTAGGACATAACAGGCCTATTACCTGATTGTCCGAAAGAAAGACGATCCGTGCTTCTGAATCAACTTGCGCATGTTAGCGCTGCAGGACGCAGAGAACATATCTACGTAGAGAATTAGATAAAATTGCACTAGCCACCTGTGACCCAACCTGTCGCCCAATGACCCCCATCATCATCATCATCAGCCCATTAACGTCCCCATTGCTGGGGCACGGGCCTTCCCTATGGATAGATAGGGAGATCGGGCCTTAAACCATAAGCGGGCCCAGTGCGGATTGATGGTTATTAACGACTGCTAATGCAGCCGGGACTAACGGCGTAACGTGCCTTCCGAAGCACGGTGGAGCTCGAGATGAAAACTTTTTTTTTGTGGTCACTCATCCTATGACCGGCCTTTGCGAAAGTTGCTTAACTTCAACAAGCGCAGACCGAGCGCGTTAACCGCTGCGCCACCGAGCTCCTCCAATGACCCCCACTCCTCCTGAATCCGTCCATGCACTCCATTTGGCGTCGCTGCAGGCTTGCTCCAAAAGTTCGTTATCTACGCATTGTTCCAACACACTCGCGGTGTTGCCAAATTTTTGCAGGTGGATATGACAATAGCATTTCTTTATCTTCATTATTACGAGTCAAAGATAACTTTCGAAATAAACTTTGTATAACATGCGAAATATTCTTTATAAATATTTACATAAATAGCCTATATACGTCCCACTGCTGGGCACAGGCCTCCTCTCAATCAACCGGGGAGGGTACGGAGCATACTCCACCACGCTGCTCCACTGCGGGTTGGTGGAGGACATAAATATTTATGTTGTTATAAATATTCGAAATAAATGTAACAGCAGCCTCCTTGGTTTAGTGGTTAGAGCGGTATGCACACGATCTGGAGGTCCAGGTTCGATCCCCGATGGGGACATTGTCGAAATCACTTTGTGAGACTGTCCTTTGTTTGGTAATGACATTGCAGGCTTGAGTCACCTGATTGTCTGAAAAAGTAAGGTGATTCCGTACTTTGTAGGGAACTTAAGCAGTTGGCTCCAGCTATGGAGTGGAACATCAACCTGCAGTGGAGCAGCGTGATGGAGTATGCTCCGTACCCCCTCCGGTTGATTGTGGGGAGGCTTGTGACCAGCAGTGGGACGTATATAGACTTTATGTCATGTTTATTAAACAGTCAATATTACTAGCTGTGAAAATAGCGCGGTAAATCTTTCCACACGCGCGTTATTTTAATAGTTTCCGTTTTACTTTGATGTCTAATATTCCCATCGTGTTCGGAATTCATAGCCCTAGGCAGGCGGCCAGTACAAACTGGATTCTTGGAGTCTGCTAGACGGTATATGTCGTGGCCAGATCTTAGAATTGATCATTTCTTGAAATGGTCGAACACATCATGAAATATATTTTTTTATTAAATAATTATAGTTCGCGACCATAATCTCACCTGATGGTAAATGGAGATGTGGTCTAGAGTGGATTACGCTTAGCAAATGCCTATTCACTCTAGCCTTGAAGGCTGTCAGATTATAACGAGTAACATGTTGCATTAGTCGTATTTGTATGCATTTACTTATTTATTTAGGTATATGTATTGTATATAATGGCCCCGATTCCTGCAGACACCGCCTAATTTTATTTTAAGTCCGTCATTTTCATATCCGTCGAAAAGGAAAGGGACGGATGATTCACAGCTCTTAATTTTAGGAAGAATGAGTAAATAAATGAATAACCCGGGCGAATCAAAAGGTACGTCGCTGGTATGCAATCTGTTTGACGTGCTGTCTACTTAACTGTGTCGGGTTATTGACGGATGTAAAATTTTTAGACGGTTGGTTTAGATTTGTGCTTAAAATTGACGTGTGTTCCATAAATTTTATGCTTGTCGATTACCCGTCCCTTTCCTTTTCGGCGGATAAGAAAATGACAGATATAACTTAAAATAAAATTAGATGGTTTTTACAGGAATTAGCACCAATGTGTATATTTATAAACCAATATAGAAAGTATATAATATGTTTATATATTTATAGAATATATATTATACATAAACACCTCCACCAACCCGCAGTGGAGCAGCGTGGTGGAGTATGCTCCATACCCCCTCCGGTTGATTGAGGGGAGGCCTGTGCCCAGCAGTGGGACGTATATAGGCAGTTTATGTATATATTATACATAATGTATTTAAATTTGGTTTGTAGGTTTAGGTTAACATTTTGTTTTATATTAGTATAAGTAATTTCTAAATAATTTGTACGCGTATGTATCTATATAATATTATACGTTGAATGTCTCTCTTGTCACGTAGGTTAGCTGGAAGAAACCTCTTTGTTTAGAGATAAGCTTACCTGTACTATCTGTGTTGTTTATGTAACGGAATGTTCGGAACCATCTGAACTCCCTATTTCCCTGACGGATATTTCCCTGATTTAAATGTGGTAAGAACTCGTTATTATGTGTTTTTAATGACAATAACCGCGTAAACTTAAAACAATTGCATTGTAATGTTTCAAGGTCGCAAACATGGGCACCCTTGGACAATGACCTATTACGATCTGGATGGCTGCCAAATGAAATGGAAACATGACAGACTGGCGACCGCCATTACTAAATGTGTCAAAGTTTTTAAAACAAATTTGTCTCAAATACCACATCTGTCATATTTTGTAACATATCTTGTTTAAAGATTCGATTTTAGGTTAGTTTTAAACGAAGAAAAAAGTGACGTATTCTTTATACATATATACACACATAACGTCCTTCTAGGTCTTCCTCTGCCAGCCGTACCACCAACCTTCGCTTTATATACCGCTTTCTTAATCCTATTATTCTTCATCATTATTCTTTAACATACATACATAAACTCACGCCTATTTCCCACCGGGGTAAGCAGAGACTATAAAATTCCATTTGCTTCGATCCTGACGCACTTCTCTTGCTTCTTCCACATTCATCAATCGCTTCATACACGCACGCCGGTTCACAGTAGAGTAGATCGTATTGAACCTTTTCTAAGGACATCATTCATTCATTCATTATTCTTTAAGTAATAATAAATTTAAGAAGTGCACCAGCAGTTTCTTTTTAGTAAAAAAAGTTCCATGTAAGCTCTTCTTGGTCTTCCCTTTCCTCTCTTTCCTTGTAACTTCCCTTCTATGGTGTTTTTAATAAATTAGTGACTGACTTTGGCAAAAGAGACAAATCTTGAGAGTTATTGAGAACAAAACAGACAAGATGATTGGACACGAATTTATTAAAGACATAGAAGGGAAGCTACAAAGAAAGAGAAGAAACGGAAGACCAAGAAGAGCTTACATGGAACAGACCAAAGAGAAGGCGAACGTCGTGTCTTATAGGGAAGTGAAAGAATTGGCCTTTGATAGACAAGAATGGAGAATGCTATACCCACAAGAGCGTGGCGCTTAAATTAGTGATTTTATATATTTGTAACGCGCTCGGTCTGCGATTGTTGAAGTTAAGCAACTTTCGCAAAGGCCGGTCATAGGATGGGTGACCACAAAAAAAAAGTTTTCATCTCGAGCTCCTCCGTGCTTCGGAAGGCACGTTAAGCCGTTGGTCCCGGCTGCATTAGCAGTCGTTAATAACCACCAATCCGCACTGGGCCCGCGTGGTGGTTTAAGGCCCGATCTCCCTATCCATCCATATGGAAGGCCCGTGCCCCAGCAGAGGGGACGTTAATGGGCTGGTGATGATGATGATGATATATTTGTTTTGTCCACAGATTCATGTGCGTGGAAACAGTGGAGCAGAGTATCCGGAAGCTGCAGCAAGCCAAGCTCGAGCTGGCGGAGAACGTGCTCACCGGAGCACGGAACACCAACGCCAGCAAGCTTACCATCGAGGACCTTAAAGTGCTGTTTAATATGGGACAGCAGTGACGTGTTTAAATGATTTATAAAATATTTTTTAAAGTCACACAGAGGCCGTGTGCGTTCTAGAGGCGGGGGTTTTTGTAATATTCTAAATTTGTATGTAGATTCGTATTTAAAAAAAAAAAACAGTTCCCGCTCCTGAGTGCTTCTAGTAACGCCTCTGTGTATGGAGACTTATAAATGTATGAATGGGTGTATATTCTTTAGTGTAAACTTATAAAGTTCCGTCTAAACACTAAATGCACGAGTAGGAATTTACGTGTTGCTTCGGTAATTTGCACAAGCAGAAATTTATGTCTTACTCCGCCTACAATACGGTCACGAGCATTAATATGTATACACTTTGGTACCATGTCACATTAACTTTTTTGACAAATTTTGTCAAATATGTTAGTGCGACAGAGTCTTAGAGTGGGTACTTTATATTGCTCATGACTTGCATAGTGTTTTGTCATAGGAAAAACGGTAACTGTCCGCCCCGCATCAATTCGTATCGGGCGCCGAACTCACACCCTCTGGGCCTTACTTTAATCTTAAATGGCCTTATGCCGATAAGGAGCGCGGACTGTCGGTCTCACTCGCACTAACGCGGTAAGGCTATTCACGCTAAGAGTGAGATTTTTGTATGGAGTGCTCGAGGTGTGGTAGTGTCGTCAACGTATATGCTTACTTGTGCAGTGCTAATAAGATATACTGGGTCTTAGTGACATCGTAACGAATACTCAGGGGGATGATTCAGACCATGATTCTGAATAAAAAAAAAACATGAAAATTTTTGTGTTTTTTTAAATTTTCCATTCCATACTTTGGCGACGGAAAATTCCACTTGATATCAATTCAGAATCATGGCCTGAATAATCCCTCAAAGTTTTGGTTACGATGTCACTAACACCCTGTATATTATGTGTCGCTGGAACATAAGGGCTGCGCAGGTCGTAGCCCAGTTAGGAGATGTCACCACTTGACTGCCTATCCAGAATTTATCCGGTCGATAGCCCTTCTGTCGGGTTAGGTAGCATAATCAAGTGAGAAACGACCAAATTACCCTTTCGATCTTCGTTCGGAGTAAACTGGCCCGGTTTCGTGAAACCATTCAGGCGAGTAGACTAAAAAAAGAATGTGTAAACTCGGCCGCAGGCCAGATATCCCCAAAGGGGTAGACAGTGGTGCAGTGGCAGTGGTATTGCAACCACTCCTCGCTAGCTGTAGGCAGCCAGATATTAAGTGGGCAATTGCTACCAAATCCCCACTGTCAGTTACCTTATCAGACAGTTTATCAGTAAGTGGTGAAACAGAGGTTAGAGTTACTTTTTAGATTAAGCGATGTCGGAAATTTGCCGTAATTTGTAACATTAAACGCAGATATCCAATCACCTAGGTAAGAGACTTAAATATTTTCAGTGTTGCCATAACCTCGTAACGCCCGGATTTCCAGACACAATAATTAAACAATGGGATTTGGATTTTAAAAGGCATCTGGGCCTTACGACCATATAGTTTTAAATTACACGTGTCGTTTTAAGAAATTTAGATTTGTGAATAAGAGTGTAGAGTTAGGATAGGAATTAGATGAAAACTTAATGAATGAATGATTATATGTATTTACTATTCTAGCGATGAAGTCCAAAAAACTACTTGGTTTTCATTTTAAACATACGGGACCCAAATAAAGCAAATGTGAAGAATGTATGCGAGGGTGTTCGATAAATTGAATGTGTGTAAAAAAAGTGTAAACGCGACTATGTTTTTTTCAAGAATGTTGCATCTGTGTTATTATGTGTGATCGTACGCAAATTACGCGACCGTGCAACTACTTGTAGATATTTCGGTCTAACACTTTCGCGCCTATTTTTCAACGGATTTAAAAAATATATATATATTTATAATGTAACGTTTTTGTGCTTTTAAATATAGAAGATTATGATATAGATTTTAATGCATAGGCTATTAATTGTATAAATAATGGTGAATTTAGTCATTGACATATTTATGTAAGACATGTTTATAATAAATGATTATTTGTTTATGAAGTTGTGGTTATTTTAGACAAATCTACTTTTTTTTCTTCTAATCACTAAAAAGACATTGGCCAAAGAAAAATAAAGAACATTGTACTTTCAGCGATTATTTACTAATCCCACGAAAGCTACGAAAGTATGGAAGCGGCTTCTAAATACTATTTTGTTAGAAGAATAAAAATCCCAATCAATCAAATAAAATCAAATCATGAGAATCAAATAACACGTTGTCTTGTCAATGCCTTTTACGCGTATTTTTTTCAATACAAAAGTGCTATCCACATTAGACAACTAGCGACGCAGAATATCCGTTCGCTGCTGCTTATAATGTTGCTTCAGGATGTTTAAATTACTGTTTAGTGATCTGTGGGTAATCCACTCGTACATCTACTAAAACCATAAAACATCGACCACATAAACCCGTCGCGCGGTTGTGCCGAGAAACTGATGGACAGACGTTAGCAGACACAACATGAGACTTGTCTAAAAATAAAATAGGAATCACGGCCGCTTTACGGGAGCATGCAGAACGCGGGAACATTTGTTGTGGCCAGTGGCTGAACGTGCATTGGAAACCGCGCCGGTTTGTTTAAAAATAAAATATTGTTTTTTTTTCTGTGATAAAATGACCATTGAGCAAAACCGCTCGTGGACGGGGTCGTCCCCGCAGGTCACAAAGCGATTATGTGCTACTATTGTTTTCTTTATCGGATTGATTTGTGTTTTCGGAGGTGAGTTTTCATTTACTTACATTGTGTATTAGATCAGGAGGGTTTAAAAAGGCCACATTGAAGCAATTCACTTAAAAAAGCAATATTGTAGTAAGTGTAAATGCGCAATGCAAAGAAATGACAAATAGCAATGTTGCTTTTTTAGATTAATTGCTTTGATATGCTATTCAAATACGGAAAGCATTTTTGACTCGTTTTTTCCCTGATGCGTTGTTTCGTTGTGTATATGTTTTGTAAAACTGAGAAAAATTCCAAACAAATTGAATCTCATTGATTTTGTTTTTATATCATGTACTTACTGTAGTAATTTACATCGCTTAATGAATATAGTATCTACAGAATGTAATTGGCATGAAATCAACTTTAAGAAACAACAGAATACGTATAGATTTTCTTAAAGCTGATAAATGGACGACATTCTGTTTGTACGAGCATTATGCTCGATGCACTAAAACTTAGGATATATCGCAGAAGACGTCTTGCTGACTCACTTTGTGTGATGAAAAACAAGCGCTGGCCATGTATATCCTTATAAGTACATCTATACCAAAAATGACGGATCTGCCAACCCCATAATGGATGTGAGTTTATCTAAAGTAGAAAAAAATCAATGCTCAATCCATATATCTTCATTTTCTTTCGTACAAATAGCGTACAAATGAATGTAATGTGAAAAACTCCACATCAAAAACCTTGATAAACTCGTAAAAATTCGTAATCATTCGTAGTTTTCCCGCCATGCGTCAAATCTTTAGAAACGACTCAATTCATTCATACGGAAAGTCCGACAAAATCAGTATTACACGGTCTGAAATAAAATAAATAAAGTTTTATTGCAGGCTTCTCAGACCCATATTAAATCTTACGTCTAAACTTATCTATTATAAAACACAAACACCACAAAATACACTGTACATTTATATATGTAAATCTGTCGCTAGTGTCGCTACAGCTTATATCGATTATTTTCTAGGCTATCTACTGGGTCGGATGTCGAGAAATGAACTGAAGCGAACCAACGACATCGTGTCATTCAACCTCACTCTTGCCTCGGAACATTTGTATAAGCGGGCCAAAGGGATATCGCCGAAATCCGTCCACCACAACGACCCGGATAAAATAGCCACGAGACTTCTGGAAATCTTCCACTGCAGTCCCAGCGAATGCGGCAACATTAACAGTTTAAATCTAGCTGGTTTTGTTAGAAACTGTATAAATAACGAAGTAAACAAATTAATTAGATCTGTTTATAACGCTACCGTGTATTTAGACTCGTTGAGATGACGTTGATAAAAATTGTAATAACAATATTTAAAATTATGTGATAATTCCATGCAAGGGGAATATTTTATTTGCTATTCCAATGTAACTAAACCCAGTGTGATTTAATAATTAATAACGTTTATAGCATAGTGATTTATTGAATATATTTTTAAGTGTTTTATTGCATTGCAAAGTCTGCTAAGCAGGTCCAGTGAAATAAATAAAAGTTGATTCGAATAATTCCCGCTTTCTACTTTCGAAACTAATATTTCGTTTAAAAATTTGCTGACAGTTTGTAACGAAAAAACCTAAGTTTGAATATTATGATATTGATTATTTATTATATTACTGATTAATTTTTGATTCTAATGTTTTTTTGTATTTATTCTTATGCTCATTGTTATTTCAAATGCAAATAAAAAGAAATGTATGCATACTTTGAATTAAACAACACATTTTAATTTCTGAACGTAACAAATGAGTTTTCTATAGCTTCTTTCTGATTGGTTGTTGTATGTTCATATGTATAGCATCACGTGACAATAACCAATCGTATTTCAGTATTACGTGGCATAGAGAACAATAAGAAATATTGGTGGGAGATGTGATGGACCAATCCCAAATTAGAAAACTATAAATTCCGGCGCGGAGTCGGCGTCGGTCTTGCGGTCTTGCAATTTTCCACCGCCATTTTGTTCTTGACAGTGAGTGAGGTTACGAATATTGCGCGGTGCTGTGATTTTATAGCATAAGTGAGTGAAATTAAACAAATAAACATAATGGTACCGGTAAGTTAAACAATTTTAACTATGCTTATTGACTTGATATAAAATAATCAAGGTATCTAATGAATTACGTTGTTCCAGCAAACGAAAGTGTTCGTCGGTAGCCTGCCGCAGGGCTCCAAGCCGGAGGAGCTCCGTAAACTCTTTGAACGCTTTGGCGTCGTCACAGAATGCGACATCATGAACCGTTGTGGCTTTGTCCACATGCAAACAGAAGATCAGGCCTCGGCTGCTATCAGGGCGTTGAATAACACCACCTTCAACGGCGGCGTCATATCAGTTGAGCGCGGGAGAATTAAGGAGCGCGGACAGCGCAGCGGCGGCGGTGGCCCCCGCGGCGGCATGCGAGGGGGAATGCGAGGCGCCATGGACCGGCGCGGTGGCGGTGGCGGGCCCATGCGAGGAGGTCCCGTCGGCGGCCGCGACGCGCCCTACATGCGAGACCGTCCCATGGGCATGCGTGGTGGAGACATGCGCGGGCCACCGATGGGCGGCGGTGGCATGGGCATGAGGAACGGCATGGGCGGCGGCGGCTACGACCGCGGCATGGACCAGCGAACGATGACCGGCGGGTACGACGACCGCGGCTACAACGGATACGGGGGCGAGGACCGGCGAGGTTTCGCCCTTATGGACGGCCGCTCACGCGACCCGTATGCGGCACCGGCTCCCATGTACCCAGATGACAGACGAGGATATGGTGCCGCTCCAGTAGATGATATGTCAGGCATGTATGCTGACGACAGAAGGCAGCCGATGTACCCTGAGGATACATACGACAGACGAGCACCCATGCGAGGAGGCCCTATGCCAATGTCTTCAGGATATGACAGGCCAGCACCAAGATCTGCTGGTATGGGCAATGGTGACATGTTCAGCAGAAGGACACCTCCACCCATGTAAGTATCTAACGACTCCAATCTCTTAAATACCAAACAAACGAACTTGCAGTCTTGCATAAACAATTTATAGTGTTCATTTGAAAACTTTTGAACTTTATTTAAATCTAAGTCATTCATCAACTAAATGAAATTACCTATTTAGTAGCCTTAAAATCACACACACTATTCTATTGCATGTGGTATTTTCATTTTTAACAAGCAGAGAATACAAATATTAAACGCTGTCTATTATGTTCTTGTTTGCGGGTAAACTTGTGCAAATGATTTATTTATTACATGGAATACCAACAGTTTATAAAACAAAAATACAGTTGAAAATAGAAACTGCCAATCAGGTTTACAGAACTTTCCTAACATGAATGTGTGATTTTCCAGGCGTGGCGGAGGCGCCGCGGCCGGCTACGACCGGGACCCCTATGCTCAGCAGTACCCACCCATGGGACGGTAAGCCCAAACATTCATCCATACCAGCTAATGCAATTGCTGTGTAAATGGACCTTAAAATAATCTCATAACATTCTAAAAGTACATGTAGTTGTTAAAACAGGAAAATGTAATACTATTCATAATTATTAATTACCTTGTCCATTTACTCAGTGTTTGCAATTGAGTAACAAACAGTGATTTATTATTGTGAGCAGTGATTCATAGTTTAGTCACAACGCCTGCCAAATCAAGGAAATATGTAACTACAACATTATGGACCGTACCTGTATTACTAATTTGGACTGCTAATAACGGTGATGATAAGTGTATCTGTAAGTTCGTACAATTCAGTGTAGCCTTTCACATAGTCAACTTTGTGGGACGCCTCTTAGATTATAGTGATGATAAATAAGTGTATAATCGTATGATGACTCCCATGTTATCTTAGATAAAACATTTATCAATGTGTTGGCGCGTTCGATGATGTTCAATGTAAGCGACTCGGCTCGTTCGTCGAGCGGAGGCTAGCGAGGTCGGGTCACTATGAGCTAAGCGGGATGTCTTGGGTTCGCTATGCGAGGTTCGTGCGGCGCATGCTCACGTGTGTTTGTATGTAGCGGCGGCGGCGGCGCGGCGCGCGGCGGTAGGGAGCCGGGCGGCCTCCCGCGCCGCTACTAGCGCCGCCTCAAGCGGCTAGGTAGTGTCGTAGGTAGCGCGCGACGTCAACACTATACATCCGTTGTCTTCCGGCGGCTCTGAGCTCGGCTCGTACTCGTGCGTGCGTTTGCGAACCGTTCGCGCTCCGCACTCCCGCGACCGACCACGCAGTTAGGTCGATTAACTATGGTAAGGCGGCTAGAATTGTAAGTCTCCATCCGAATACAATTATGTGAATCATTTTATGAATTAATAAATAAATGAGGATAAATCATAACGGAACGTTTTCATTTCACCCGCTGATCAATATGGTCGCGATATATCCGATATTGTCTTACGATTAGTTTTATATAAAGATCGATTTCATAAAATGCTGACATGAACATGTTTTAAATAATTTAGAAAGTATTATTTATGCTGTATAATTTACTTTTAGATTAAATATCTTCATTGGTAGAACATTTTTAATTTAATCATCCCTTTTTCGGTACTAAAAATATATCTAAATATATCTTCAATGCATGCCTTTCTCAGTGTCCCCTCTGGCTTCTTACTGCTTCTGTGGTTGCGGTCCTTATGTTAAATTATTCTACATTATGGTTTTATTGCAGGACTGAGACACGTGAGGTCTCTCGACCGCAATATGTCCGAATACTTTGATAACGAGGGCCCGTTCCCAGTAGTGGTTGCCGCCGTCAGCTGCGCCACAGGAACGCCTCACTCTCGTTCCACACGTGGATTACAGAGCTCTTGCGATTACTGACAGTTTTAGGAATAGGGGCGTAGCAATGTAAGCTAATAAAAATATATTAATATTGAAACGGTGCTATATAGTCAATTAACGCAGTTACAGACTACTTCAAAGTAGGTAGGACGTCCAAAACGTTGAAGTAACGGTGATATGCTGATAATCTAGTCTTGCGTACTTGCCCATAATAGTCACTTCGTAATATTTTAATTGGTTCTAATTACGTTGTCACCGATACACATTCCTACTCTCGCTACGCCCCTATGGAAGCAAACAGGCGTAAATACGTTGCGAACACTGGCTCTGTAATCTGTGCATCTCTCGAAATGTTTGTGCCTAACGTTGTGCAAGCGTCGGCTTTCACAAGAAAGCGCGTGCGAGTCCTTTCAGATAGTTAGGAGCGGCATAACTCGGCACGACACGAGCGTAGCCGGCGGCGATGCATACTCGATGCTATGACGTTGCTCCATGTCACCACGTATACGTTAGGCGACGGCTGAAGACGGCGAAACGCAATCGTAAGTACGGCACATAGACGCAAACCGTTGGCGGCATGCGATTGTCTCAACTGCTTCACAATCAACTTCATTAAACGAATCTACTTGACACCACATCTACAGTTGCTATTACGAGGACGACCTTTCGTACTTCGGATAATCGTTGGTTTTAAAAACAAACAGTACGGTTTTCAATGAAGTCTTCGTATGTAACGTGCTGATTGTTGAACGCATGGAGTGTCAAGCCAGTGTAACGTGGCGTGATAGGTTGGCACGACACTGATGACCACGCTAGGCTGCCCACTCGTTGTAGGCCTGTTATTAATATGCTGTTGTTTAACAGGGACTGGTCGCCCGGATGAAGTCAGCTCCAGTGTGAGGCTAGTGAAGACGGCTCACACAGGATTAGTGGAATAAAAGCCCCGATGGAGGCGCTCTATATTATGTGCAACCCTGAATATTTGTAACTGAGAAATAAAATACTTTGTGTCGTATTTCTTGTTTGATTTCAAAACATCAATTACCTAATAACATGCGCAACGTGATAAAATTTTGTCATTTTATCTATTCTGACGATATAATTGTCGATTGGTGCTAATATGTGAACCTAAATAAGTCATGTCGTCGGTCTGTCTAAATACAAACAAAATCACGTGCCGCGTATTATAGGGAAAAAAACAAACTTATCAATTTCGACAAAATTATTAAATCGATCGATAATTTTATCAAGTTGCGCATCTTAGCCCTGCTTACGAGAAATGGATTATTCCCAGTAGTAGTACCTTCTAGGGCTGCCTGTCCCCAGCGGTGATTAGTTCAGTCGTCGAACTAGAGTATAAAAAGTTGCAACATTTCTACTGCATTTACGTAAAATTCCTGCTTGGACTACCGTCTGCAGCAAGTGTACCGATGCAAAATTTGGAAAAAAAATAGTAAAAAATATATAATTAACTAGATTTTGCCCGCGACTTCGTCCGCGTGGCGTGTTTTAATAGAGAAATCTTTGTGTGTGTGGAAGTCCACACACAGTTTAGATTTTTTCATACAAATGTTTTTTCCCGCTAACTCCCGTTCCCGTGGGAATTTTGCAATATACTGTTGCAACTAACCTTTAAGTTTACTAAGGTACCTGCATGCCAAATTTCAACCGTCTAACTTATGTGATTTAGATTTTTCATACAAAAGGATTTTCCCGCTAATTCCCGTTCCCGTGGGAATTTCGGGAATTCCTTTCTTAGTGCACCTCTACGGTACCTAAGCTACGTCCCTTCCAAATTCCAAGTGCCTACGTTTAGGCTGTGCGTTGATATGTCAGTCAGTCAGTTTCTCCTTTTATATATTTAGATGTGTATGATTAAAATTTAAGTGGAATTCCGTGGTCTTTATTTACCTCAATGGGAAATAAGCCTGGTCTTATGTATGTATGTAAATGCAGATAGAACTAGTTCAACAATAAAACTAATAAAAACGAGTTTTCTTTTCCCAGTTCTCTCCAACGAGTATGGAGAAATATACCTAATATTACTCCACCAACCCGCATTGGAGCAGCGTGGTGGAGTATGCTCCATACCCCCTCCGGTTGATAGAGGAGAGGCCTGTGCCCAGCAGTGGGACGTAATATAGGCTGTTTATGTATTATCTTTCCTACTACATAAAACTAAGTAGTGTTTATAAGTTTGTTTGCTTGAGGATCATGCAATGCTTTTTTGACACAGCCTAACCCTTTTTAAAATAACGAAACGAAAAAGAGGTTAGGTTAGATCCAAAAAGGGTTAGGTTAGATCCAAAAAGGCTTAGGTTAGATCCAAAAAGGCTTAGGTTAGATCCAAAAAGGGTTAGGTTAGATCCAAAAAGGGTTAGGTTAGATCCAAAAAGGGTTAGGTTAGATCCAAAAAGGGTTAGGTTAGATCCAAAAAGGGTTAGGTTAGATCCAAAAAGGGTTAGGTTAGATCCAAAAAGGGTTAGGTTAGATCCAAAAAGGGTTAGGTTAGATCCAAAAAGGGTTAGGTTAGATCCAAAAAGGGTTAGGTTAGATCCAAAAAGGGTTAGGTTAGATCCAAAAAGGGTTAGGTTAGATCCAAAAAGGGTTAGGTTAGATCCAAAAAGGGTTAGGTTAGATCCAAAAAGGGTTAGGTTAGATCCAAAAAGGGTTAGGTTAGATCCAAAAAGGGTTAGGTTAGATCCAAAAAGGGTTAGGTTAGATCCAAAAAGGGTTAGGTTAGATCCAAAAAGGGTTAGGTTAGATCCAAAAAGGGTTAGGTTAGATCCAAAAAGGGTTAGGTTAGATCCAAAAAGGGTTAGGTTAGATCCAAAAAGGGTTAGGTTAGATCCAAAAAGGGTTAGGTTAGATTTAAAAAAAGAGTCTGAAAAGTACTTTACGGTACAACGGGCTTTTCGTATGATGCTTGAGCAAACAAATAACATTTTTTGTAGGAATTAGGATACTTAGGTCGATTAATAAAATAAACCAATTTCAATCTTCAATTTTTATTTAGCTTTATTTAAAATATATTTTCACATGAGATTTAATCCAGCAGATGGGGGTTTACTAGTTATCACTGGTACTCTGGCAGGGCTACCACAGTCAGTGAGGTTTATGAAGGGAAAATACCTATAAGTTTGCAAAACACACTGTAAACTGGCTTACTAAACGCTGCAATGTGAAATTAGTTTTGTATTTCCATTACAATAAAAAATATGAATCGGAGACAAAAATAAAATTAAGAAAATACATAAAGAAAAATGTTTTACAAACAGCTATATTGTCAACAAAATCGTAAAATAATATTTCTAAGATTTTAGAGATCAATTCTGGAAATATACAGTTCGCCTAGTCTCCACTCCGCCACATAAATTTTGCTCTCTATAGTCAATTACGAATAAATAATTAAAAAAATATTTAACACTGCTCACTTAAAACTAATAATACTTTAAAATAACATGCTTTATAAAAATAAATTAGAATTCAGATGTTATATTTAATTTCATTAAATTCAATTTAACAATACTGGTTATGTACCTACCTATGTATGTATGATAGCCACATAGAGTGGCGAGCGCGAAATAATTCATGAATATGAAATGGACGGTGTTGCAAGTTTTCCAACTACCAGAAATTACATTTAATTATTGCATCTTTGCTGCATTCAGCCAAAACATGAAATATAAACTAAAACCTTTGGCGCAAATAGCCTATAGGCGCGGCCGCGTCGACTAGCATCGGTTATCAAGAGGGTTAAAAAGGCCACATTCAAGCAATTCATTTACAAGAGCAATATTGCTATTTGACATTTGTAGACAGTGTCTTAGATGAATTGCTTCGATGTGGCCTTTTTAACCCCCCAGCTCATTAACTGACAAGTAAATTCATTAAGTACATAAGATTTTTACAGTGTGTGCGGCTTAATATAATAATACATGCAGTCACACTATAATAAGTATAATTATTTAAAAGCAAATATAATATCTACGGCTCTATTCTGGCTCAAGCTTCGTCGCTTGAAGAATATGTGGTAACTTTTCTATGGCATTGTACGTGGCAATTCAGAGACATGTAAATTGCCTTAACAGTAACTGAACCTGCTGTAGTTTTTTAAAAGTGATATCGTAGTTTTGTATTCTACAATATTCGTACATTTAAGCCACGCTTCCACTTGGCAACATTTGGTGCGCAACATGTTGCTCAACGTTGTCTGTCTACGCATCTACTACGGTCACGAGCATTAATATGTATACACTTTGGTACCATGTCACATTAACTTTTTTGACAAATTGAACTGTAAGTCTCACTAAACGTCAAATATGTTAGTGCGACAGAGTCCTAAAGTGGGTACATTATATTGCTCATGACTGTACATGATTGACAACATGTAGCCGGAGGAACTAGTGTTGTTGAGCGTCACGTCTCCACGCGAAAACAATTGATGCTCAACTAACGATGCTCTCTAAACAAACAACAAGCTGCCCGCCATCTTACGTCTCAGCTGGCAACGTCGCGCGCTGTTGTGCAACGTTGCCGTACATGTTGAGCGTTGCGCGTTAATTGTTGCCTAGCGGAAACGAGTCTTTTTGAATAGACTTTACAATAAAATTATGAAAAACCACAATCATATTTCACATCCATAATTTGTAAATAAACTCTCTAAATACTAGATCGTTGCATTGTCGTGCATTTGGTGATCTTAAATCTGTTTATTTAATTACATTATTAAATTGACAATTTAATGTAATTCAAGTAACATTTACATCAATATTGCTGCTAGGATAAAAGTTTTCTATAGCTTTATTAACTTTTTATAATTATTTATTGCTGGTCACACAACCGTTTGGCTGAGACAGAAATAATCGCTCTGACAGCTGTCAAAGTTACCAAGCTATATTCAACGGAGTATAGGTTCTTCCAGAGTCCACTGGGGCCGGGTTTCCATTGACGCGGAGATGGGCGGAGAAAAGCGGAGATGTGCGGATTTGACCAATCACAGCGTTCGAGAGAGCGAAAAACGAAGATGCTCTGTCACTCTCTCCCTCACGGTGATTGGTCGATTCCTGCTCATCTCCGTTCATCGCCGCACAGCTCCGCATCAATGGAAACGCAGCCTAAAGCGTTGATAAGCTGAGTCTGTGATGGTTGTCTACGTCACAGGTAAATCATCATCATCTCCATAGCGTTACCCCGTTCACAAGGTCCGCCTACCTAACCTGAAGATTTGACAGGTCCGGTTTTTGACAATACACAACAATGGTAACTGTCACAGATAACTGTTATTGCGATATAAGTTAATTTTTAAAAAGGCAATTTGGATTTATTATTATTAGATTGCAGCGATCACCCGTTTTCAACAGCCTCCGTGGTCTAGTGGTTAGAGCGTCAGGCTCACGATCCGGAGGTCCGGGTTCGATTCCCGATGGGGACATGGTCGAAATCACTTTGTGAGACTGTCCTTTGTTTGGTAAGGACTTTTCAGGCTTGAATCACCTGATTGTCTGAAAAAGTAAGATGATTCCGTGCTTCGGAGGGCACGTTAAGCTGTTGGTCCCGGCTATTAGCCGTAAAAACACCTTCACCAACCCGCAGTGGAGCAGCGTGGTGGAGTATGCTCCATATCCCCTCCGGTTGATTGAGGGGAGGCCTGTGCCCAGCAGTGGGACGTATGTAGGCTGTTTACGATCACCCGTTTTCAAAACAAAAAAAACTTTTTGACGTGATTGATTGTAGGTTAGCCTCAGACCGGGCAGGTTCCGAAAGTGGAACTGTTCCCGTTAAACCCGAAAAACTCTTCAATAGTAACAACAGTGGCTGCTTTTCTTTTTCAAATTCTTCTTTCTTGTACAACCCACACGGCTGTGAGATCACTGACACTGGAAGAAGTATTCAAATATTGACCCCCGCTTTTCTATACTTCAGTGAACTCTGGCAGCGATTCATTAAATGTTATAGACTTGAGACTTATTATAATTCACTATTACAACTACCATAAGACACGCTAGCGATTTCAACTAAAAATATTTCTTGCTTGACAACTGTTCACATATTTAAAACACAATACCGGGTTCTTACCGCGTTAAAATCAGGGATATGAGACTCCCGATATTAAAGCGGCAAGAACCAGGTATTATGTGTTTTAATGATGATAATATTCGCGTAAACATGAAACAACTATTCACATAACACCCATTATTTAAGAGTTATTGCTAATAAAGGCGAATATTCGATACGAACACATAATGCAACTGAGTACGTAGGAGAAAGATTACTAGAAGAAAACCGCGCGGAAAAATCAAACACACCAGTAAGTATGGAACCGCGCGAAACCATTCACAACGAATGAGCGGATCAGCGGATTTCACTTTTTTCGAAATACTTAAAGTGGTGTTTATCAGAATAGACGTGGGAACGATATTTTGTTTCATTTTTGTATGGAACTGTGCATTTATAAATATGATCAAAGTATTTATAATGTGATAAAACTTGAAATCAATGCAGTATAATCAATGTTGCATAGCCGCAAGGAGAAGAAAGCTCTCAAAAAATGTTACAAATCATTATCCCGTTTTTCACAGGGTCCGCTTACCTAACCTGAAGATTTGACATGTCCGGCTTTTTACGGAAGCGACTGCCTGTCTGACCTTCCAACCCGGGGAAAACCAGCCCGATACAGGTTAGGTCACATAACTCGGAAATGCATTTCTCGGGAATGTGAAAAAAGTTGCAAGTGAAGACAGAGACTGCCTTTGGGTGGACGATCAGAGAAACTATCGACGGGAGTTGCCAAGCGTACGCGTTCTCCTTACGAAGTACGATAAGGTGCAAAAGTCCAATCAGTTTCTAGCAAAGTAATAAATTAACTGGTTGCACTTAAGACCTCCTGGTTACATGTATAGAATTTTCCTACGCTTGTATCCTTTTCAGTTATCCAGAAAAAGATATGGTCGCTGATGTCACTAACTGACGTATGTGAATATTTTGGCGAATCTGATTTACACCTTTTGCTATTGTCAATAAGACACACTTTTCTCTAGTAAAATATTGCAGATACTTCAGTTTGAAATACGGTTTGAAATACGTGGCTGACCACGATATGCTAGATTGAAAAACAGCCACCGCACGCTAACGCCTCGTCGAATGCCGCGTGCTTTCGCTGTCTCTCGCTCTAACAAATGACTGTTCTGAGTAACAGGAAAAGGATAGAAGTATAAAAAAGTGCAGCGAGGTTTCGTAATATGTGGTTTAACCCTAATGGAATAGAGTAGACCTACGCAAGCGCACTCCGCGTCAAGATATGTCATAGCGGCGTTATATTGAGTAAAATACTGCAGAATTTAGAACAAGCAATTGTGGTGTCCGATGTTGCCAAAACACGAGTACAGTAAGACGTCGTAAATTCGTCGCATAACCTGTCCTGTCGTGGAAAACGATGTCGCCGAGTTTGACTTGTCATCTAATCGTAGTATAATGCGATACAAAATCAATGTACCTTTGAAAAGTTTATCTCATTGTCTGTACACGTTGGTCTAACAGAAAGCTCAGTTAGGTGTGGGTACTTAGTTCATCTTGCGATGGATGTACTGACTACCCCAATTGGGATATAGTCTTGAGCTTATGTTGACAAGTTTAAATGGGTTTGATGTATTTATTACTCAAAATTGTATATAGTTTATTTCCACGACACGACATCGTATTGCGACGTAAATTGTGTTTGACCTTTTTATATCGAAACTTGCTTACATCGAATAGTGACTCGATGAAGCAGCGTAGCGATCGCTACGCCGTGCTACGCGGCTACGTAGCGCGACGCTCGGAGCGGCTACGCCGGATCTGATGCTACGAGCGCGCGTAGGCCCTCGCTTGGTTGAGGGGCTTCTCTTCCTTCATGGAGTCTTTGAGCACGATGTCCGAGCTCGTGAAGGGCGGGGGCGGAGCCTCCGTGTCCGTTGATGGTGTGTCTTCGGATTCTACGCGGCTTGCAGTGTCCGGAGACGGCCTGTAACGAGAGGGATTGAATGATATTTAAAAACTAAAGTTCATGTAACTAATTATTAAAGTGCATAAATGTATCGGTATCGAGATTTTAAGTATGTTAACAAGTGCGTGTTAGTTTAACTGTGTAAGCGTGTCGTAGAGAGTATGTGTGATGCAGTGTGTAAATATAAGCGTGACTCACAGTGCGTACGTAAGTGTGACTCACAGTGCGTAAGTGTGACTCACAGTGCGTAAGTGTGAAGCACAGTGCGTAAGTGTGACTCACAGTGCGTAAGTGTGAAGCACAGTGCGTAAGTGTGAAGCACAGTGCGTAAGTGTGAATCACAGTGCGTAAGTGTGAAGCACAGTGTGCAACTTTAAGTGTGAGGTACAATGTGTGTAAATGTGGTGCCGTGTGTAAGCGTGCGTGGTGGTGGTGGTGGTGGTGGTTTACCTGTAGCGGCGCGTGTTGACGGGCGCGAGGCAGGCGAGGTGCCGCAGCAGCGCGTGCCGCGCGGGCGGCTCCAGCAGGCGCGGCGCGGGCAGGTCCACGCAATACGGGTTGCGGGAGTCCCCCAGGAACGTCACCACGAAGCCCTCCGTGCGGAGCAGCAGCAGGAGCACGTCCTCTAAGTCGGCCTCGCTGTAATGACATACAATATTTTACCTATACCTATGTACTGCTTATGGGACGGTAACTCTTCGCCCTGCACCAATTAGTATCAGGCACCGACCTCACCTCCTCTGGGTCTTAACATAACATAAGCTCACGACTACATCACAATTAGGGTAGTCAGAGGTACATCCATCGTAAGTTTCTATTTTTGCAAGTTTTTATCACGCATTTCCCCGTGTTGCCAGTTCGGCGCCTAGTTGCGCACTGAGGTAAAGTACTGTCAACGTCGCTATATGAACAGTAACTTTGCGTCCCACTTTTTTAAGCGCTGATGTTCAATTTACGGTAGTAAATCTACGCCTCTAGCACACTTTGACGTCAACGGCGCTTAGAGGTTGATGCCAAGCGCGATGAATTGAAAGCCCGACCATCTGCGGCGATCACAGGCCCGCTATGTGCGAGGATCTTTCCCAACAAGATTGGCTATGTATATCTATATCCTTTCCAGCCGTATTCGGCCATGGCGATAAGTCTCCAATCTGGGAACGTCTAAGATGCGCTCTTATATGTCTGACGTAGTCATGTTGGCGTTTCTGTGATGTGTGTGTGTGTTGTACCAATTTTATTTTCACTTGCAATCTGCGGATATTGCAATAATGATATATGATAACTTAAATAAATTTTAAATTGGAACTTATTAAATATTATGTTTTGCCTATATGTTATGCCTTTTTGAAATTATGAATGCCTGACAATGGTGAAGTGTGTGACCTTGCTGAATTTTATTTAAAACCTTTGTGTACCACATTTGATGCATATAAATTATTTTGATTTGATTTGATCTTAGCAGTGAATGAACGGACACATTCTGGTTCTCAGTATGGTTGACCTTACCTGGCGGAGTAGAGGAACTGCGCGAAGTGTATGTTGGAGACGCAGTTGTCGTGGTCCTCGCTGTCGGTGTACAGGTCTGTCTCGCGGTAGTACATGTAGAGGAAGTCGTTGAGCTGCTTCGCGATGACCGCGCATCTGTCCTTGTCGCACATCTTCGCCGGCGGACCCTGCAGCGTCTCATGGAGGAAGTTATAATTAGTAAAAAAGAGTAAAACCTACGACACATATACATATACACATATACATATATAGTGACATCGTAACGAATACTCAGGGGGATGATTCAGGCCATGATTCTGAGTTAATATCAAGTGGAATTTTCAGTCTGAATATTCCTGAAAATTTTTGTGTTTTTTTTAATTATTTTCAATTCCATACTTTTGCGACGGAAAATTCCACTTGATATCATCTCAGGCCTCAATCACCCCTCAAAGTTTTCGTTACGATGTCACTAACACCCTGTATACATTTACAACATTAAAATATACACACATAGTTTTAAGTTTACGCGGTTATTATCACAATTAAAACACATAACAACGGGTTCTTACCGCGTTTAAAATAGGGATATGAGACTCCCGATATTTCGACATTGTTGCAAGTGCCATGATCACGGGATGACTAATCAGATTGGAGTAGATGGTTGCGAACTTCCGATATCAAATACATAAATAAGCGGCAAAGAAAGAGGGTAGACAGATATGTCTGCCCGTAGAAAATAATGGATCTACCTACTCCACTCCAATCTCATCAGTCGTCCCGTGATCATGGCACTTGCAACAGTGTCGAAAGAAGAAGAAGAATAAAATAAATTTATTGCCAGTAACAATTTACATTTACTATATGAACTAGGTAAATATGAATATTGCGAATACGACCAAAAGGAAATGGCTCAGCTTGTGCTGCGATGGAGCCATGCTATGGCGCCATCCAGCGCTGGTTTTCAGGAAATATCGGGAGTTTCATATCCCTATTTTAAACGCGGTAAGAACCCGTTATTATGTGTTTTAATTATACACACATAAATATTTAGTTGGAAAACATAAAGGTACATGGGTGCCGCAGCTTACCAAAAAAGGCCAGGGTTCAAAGAAAATTTACCCAGAGGGCAACACTGATTTTCAACCCACGCCGATCGGCAATAATAAGAATCAGTCTCAGAATCAGTGTAGTAGTGTTATTTAATGACTAAGTTAGACACTGAAGTATGAAAAAGCTGTGAATTGCGTTATATCAAACTTGTGTATTTAAGCGTGCGAATAAACCTGCATTTTGTCACCTTATGATGAAAACTACGTATGCGCCATTTTGAAAAATCACAATATATGTGATTTTCTTCAACAAACCCTCGCTTTATTTTAAAGAGGGACTATCCAGGCTACGTTCCCAAAAAAATAAAGATGGTGCTGTAAAGAGTTGCCTTCTTCTTCTATCGTGTGGATTGTGAGGTGAATTACCAACCTCATCAACCCTGGTGTCAGGGTTGAGCCGCCAAAGGCACCAGCTGACATGGCTCATGTAAGGATTACTCACTTACATCAGTAGTATTATAGTAACCGGGACCAACGGCTTAACGTGTCTTCCGAAGCACAAACAGGTGATCAGCCTGTAATGTCCTAACCAAACTAGGGATCATAAAGTGATTTTTTTGATATGTCCCCACCGGGATTCGAACCCGGGGCCTCCGGATCGTGAGCCTAATGTTCAACCACTGGAACACGGGGGCCTTTGGCGGTTCAATGATAACCCTGACACCAGGGTTGATGAGGTTGGTAATTCACCTCACAACCCACACGATAGAAGAAGAACAATAAGAAAGTGGAATTCTGTGGTTTCTCCCTACCCCAACTTCTTATGTACAGTCATGAGCAATATAATGTACCCACTTTAGAACTCTGTCGCACTAACACATTTGACATTTAGTAGGACTTACAGTTCAGTTTGTCAAAAAAGTTAATGTGACATGGTACCAAAGTGTATACATATTAATGCTCGTGACCGTATGTATGTGAATTTACAATAACAGGCGAGCGGAGCAAACCCGTTATTTCATCAAGATGCACGTTGATATTGATAAAGCGTGGGCAACAAAAGCAAGCGTCATGCTTAGAGGGTGTCACCTTTACATTGTAAGGCATGCGCAGGCTGGCGGAGGCGCGCTTGAGGAACTTGAGCACCAGCGCCGCGTGCGCCACGGCCAGCTCGTTGCTGGGGGACGACACGCGCTTCAGCACGTGCGTCAGGAACAGACCGAACGCGCGCCGGCCCTCGCCCATGCTGCGGGGGATATCCACAAAAAAAAAATTCAGACTAAGATTGTCCATAAGATGTTCTCTTCTTCTTATCGTTTCGATGGCATTCAGATTTTTTCAGCCCAGTATTCCGCCACTCCGAAAGCATCCTCGGTGGCATTCATTACACACACAAATACACAAACACACATACACACACACACACACATACACACACACACACATCTTATCTCATAAGTATTTATCTTTATTTAAACGTTGATTATTTTTGTTAAACATACATACATACATAAACTCACGCCTATTTCCCACCTGGGTAAGCAGAGACTATAGAATTCCATTTGCTTCGATCCTGACACACTTCTCTTGCTGGCTCCACATACATCAATCGCTTCATACACGCACGCCGGTCCAGAGTAGATCGTACTAAACTTTTTTACGGACGTCTCCAATTTGATCATCGTAAGTCCTTCTCGGTCTTCCTCTGCCAGCCCTACCATCAACTTTCGCTTTATATACCGCTTTTTCGCGCGTTTTTGTTAAAAGAAATAAATATGTACTATCAAAGTTGTAATACCGATTAGGAAGAGCGGGGCTTCCTGACACAGGTCTTTAAATGAGGTTTACTAGGAAGTCCCAATAACGAGGTTATATATTGATGTACTATTTAAAGCAAATAAACTATTTTGATTTTGATTCATCAGCTCCTCTCGCTTAGTATCAGGGCACGCGGGGCAAGATGTCAGATGAGCCATAGTCTGTGGCGTAACACCACACACGCAGCTCATAAGATGTTAGTAGTTGCACACACTTTGGGTGGTATTAATAAACTAAACTCAGCTTCGAACCTGCCCTCAAGATCGTGTCAATGTGACAGTTCTAATCAGTTCTTATTTAAAAATAGGAACTTGAGCATGATCTTGCGGGCAGTCTCTAAGTATCTATGTGTGGTATTAATAAACTAAACTCAGCTGAGATTGCCCTCAAAATCAATCTCAAATCATCATCATCAGACCATTAACGTCCCCACTGCTGGAGCACGGGCCTTCCCTATGGATGGATAGGGAGATCGGGCCTTAAACCATCACGCGGGCCCAGTGCGGATTGATGGTTATTAACGACTGCTAATGCAGCCGGGACTAACGGCTTCGTGCCTTCCGAAGCACGGAGGAGCTCGAGATGAAAACTTTTTTTTGTGGTTATCCATCCTATGACCGGTATAAGTATGAATATGAATCTCAAATATCAACTCAGAATCATGGTCTGTATCATGCCCCTCAGTATTTGTTACGGTGTCACTAACACCCATACGCACTTGTGTGGCTACCTGTACAGGGTGTAAGTGACATAGTAAAGAATACTGAGGGAGATGATTCAGCTCATTATTCTGAGTTAATATGAAGTGGCAGCATTTCCCATCGCAAAAATAGAATTGAAAATAATATTAAAAAAAAAACATGAATTTAGCGACGGAAAATTCCACTTGATATTAACTCAGAGTCATGGCCTGAATCATTGCCCTGAGTATTCGTTACGGTGTCACTAACACCCTGTATTGAGTCTCATGTGACCGGGTCAGCACTGTCAAGTTTTTTTTTCTCTTTATTCTTAGCAACTTTTGTTTTTAAAACATGCCAGCTCCATCGATCTTTAACATGTACTACAATCTATTATAACATATTTAAACGGAACAATTTAACTTATTTAGATTAAAAACTAGATCACAGAGCTTTCTAACGGAGTCTGAGGAAGGGTCACTGTCGTCATTTGCGGCAAATCTATAATAAGTCACGCAAAAAGCAGTCTTACGTGAGTCGCATGCCGTCCTGAAGCTGTCGTTTAACTAGTTCCTTGGCGCGGCGCGTGTCGTGGTGGGGCTGCGAGGGCTCCGTCCCCAGGCAGATGGGCGGCGCCGTCGACGTGATCGTCACAGCCTCGTAGCGCTTCAGCCTGTGAAGGAATACAATTGTTTAGTTAGTAAGGGTTGCATCATATCTTTCAGCACTACGTCGTCCTACTCTTCTATCTATCCTTTTCTGTTACTCAGAACCTTCATTTGAAAGAGCACGCTTACGCTGCTATCGCCTCGTTGATTTTGCCGCGTGCGGTCGTTCTGTCTCGACATTTACTACTAGTCAAGAGGATTCAACAATGTTACGGACAGAATCAATATATTTTTAAGTTTATTATACCTAATTTGGCTGGGGCAATTCCTGTTCGGCGCGTCCCGCGGGGGTGGGCGTCTCTTACTTCAGGAGGCCGGAGTGAGATGTTGGTTGAGTTCGGATAGGGACCCAGACCTACGGGGTATAACGTAGAACCCTTGCCCAGGGATACGGGTGAAGACCTCAACGGTTGCAAAGGCAGAGATAAGAGGCATAGATACGTAAATGCAGAAGGCTCAAAATTACGATTACACTAAAAATAATAATAATAAAAAAGTTTATTCAGGTAAAATCTACGACACACATATACATTTACAACATGAAGATATACACACATTACATTAATATTTAGTTGTAAAACATAAAGGTATATGGTACTAATCGCTACGATGTCACTAACACCTGAAAGACCTCCTAGAAACTGTATAAAGCAGCTGGTGTCACGAGGTCTGATGATGATATTATTACCTTTGCGGCGTGTCGGTGAGGCTGGTGGCGACGGTGGCGTGCTGGAAGTGTGGCAGCACGTGCGAGTGGACCAGCAGGTTGTAGTTGTGTTGGACCACGGCGTACGGCACGTTGTTGTTGAGGGACGTCGAGCACACCGGGATGCCTGTTACAGGGTCTGGAAACCACATTGCAACATATAAAGTTACATAAATGTTAAAACCTCAGTTCGCGATCAGTGAGTCAGTCAGTGAGCGGATTAGGGAACGCAATCCCGACTCGAGATCGCAAATCCGAAATCCCGCGAGGTTGGAAATATCAATCCCGCGAGATCCTGTAATTTTCGGGATCTCGTCTAGTTCATAAAAAATATAAAGTTAGGATGGCTGAAAACGATGAAAATTACTTGTTTGCTACGAATAAATAATAAGTCAGGAAGAGTAACTATGAACAAACGCCGGCGAAATATTGGCCCCACGACATTCTAAAAGATCGTAAATCCATAAAACCAATCAGTAGCGATTCCGTGACGCGCTTCATTGCGACAAGCGCTGTGATTGGTTATCAATAGCAACCACAATAGAGGTTGGTGCGTGTGTTTCCGGGGTTCTCAAATCAAGGATGTTGTTATGCAATGCATGGATGAGTATAAGTAAAAAATGGACGAAACTAACGGTGGATTTAATAATTTTTAGTGTTTTGTATTTCGGATGAGGCGTGTTGCTGAATTATGTATTCAAGTAGTATTATTATATTGCATGTTTTGTGTTTTGAATTAATTGGTATTTAGTAAAAACAACTATTCAATACTTTAATTTTTTACTTGGATGATATATAAATATAATTACAATGTTACTTATTATTTACTGGAATAAGATGGAAGCCGATCATCCTCTCTTCTTTCGTAACGAACTGCTTTTATCCATTGTTGCAGTCGGTTTTCATTTTTGGGGAAAATAAAAAAAGGAAATTTCGACAAGACTAAATAACTGAAAAACTTATATTTTGCTGGAAATTGATAATATTACTTGACTGCATAGTATTAAAAATTATAATTTACCTATCTGAATATTAAGCTAGGAACTTCTTGAATAATGCGAACCAAAGTACAATGTGTTTACGAGAACAGAAATGTTATATTTACCGATGATAAGTTATTCCAATTATCTTTTTGCTGCGCTTTTTTCGTTTCCTACACCAACTAACTACACATGACGACATTTTACATAATATTTCACTGTTTTTTCCATAGAAATATAGCATAAATCGAGCAATGACATACGTTAGTGACGGCGCGAGGCAGATTGAAGTAGGTGCGAGTAGTCATTTTAAGCCCCGCCCACTCAGTGTACATTTTAGTGGCGTCAAATTGTGAGCGTTGTTACTCTTCCTGACTTATTATTTATTCGTAGCTTGTTTGTGATAGTGAGGTTAATTAAAACAAAAATATTTTTTTGAAAGAAAACAAAAACCTTTATTCTTCAATATTATTGAAGAATTTATATTGAAAAATTAGGCGAGATCTCAGAGATCCCGCGACATCGGGATTGCATCCCCTAGAACGGATGAAGGATAATAGGATTACGAAAGCAGTATATAAAGCGAAAGTAGGTGGTACGGCTGGCAGAGGAAGACCTAGAAGGACGTACGTTGACCAAATTGGAGATGTCCTTAGTAAAGGTTCAGGACGATCTACTCTGAACCAGGTTGCGTGTATAAAACTATTGATGAATGTGGAGTGGAGGAAACAAGATAAGTGTGTCAAGATTAAACCTAGCTCAGCTGCTGGTGGGGAGCGGAGAATTGACGTTCTATAAGTAGTTTTTTTTTTACTAGCCTAGACTAGCCTTCTCCCTGTCCTGAGCGATTTCTCTCCAACCCGTCTTAAATGCGTCCAGGTTGTCTTTTCATCGCTTCCTAGGTCTGCCTCTGCCTATATGTACGTACTCGTTATTGTGCGGGTATGTTATATGTATATTCACCGAGGTACTGCGAGTACTTCTGCCAGGAGTTCTGGCTGGGGAAGATGCGCACGAACCCCCCCCTGCGTGCGTACTGCGCCCGCACGGCGCGCACCAGCCGCAGCTCCTCGCCCGTGAGCGCGCCGCCCAGCCCGCCCGCGCCCGCCGCCGCGCCCGGCCCGCCCGAGCCGCCGGACCCGCCCTTCTCCTTGTTCGCTCCTCTGACGCACACGTTCTCTGCTGAGTGGACTCGCCGACACTGTAACGGATGTCCAATTTGATTTCGAGCAAAGGCTTGTCCTGATATGCATGATAACCGCGCGAATGATATCGAGTGCTTCGACCAATAAACGATACGATTGCTATCTACGTAGATGGACGTCAAACGGCTATTGGTTGAGAGCTTCGATATGTCGCGCTGCACGCGGCGCGGTTATCATGCAGAGCCTACTGAGGGGTTAAAAAGGCCACATCAAAGCAATTCATCTAAAACAGCAATATTGCTATTTGACAGTTGTTTGCATTGCGCATTTACTTTTTATGCGCAAATGTCCAATTGCAATAGTGGTTTTTTAGATGAATTGCTTCGATGTGGCCCTTTTAACCGCCCCTGAACAAAAGCTTTTACACTGTGGCACGCAGAAGTTGTGGAGGTCATCAAACGACGTGTCACTCCTAGACGCAATCAAGTTAAAAAAATGTCGTATCTTAAGCCAATCAGCTCCCGACAACATTCACTTTAGGGCACGATACTGATTCCGCCGGCGTGGTCGACGATTTCCCTCATTCAGCGCTTATCGCTATCGGCCGACTAGAGTCGATTAAATCTTGAAATATAATTTAGGATATTCTGATCATCTGAGAGATCAGAATTAAAAGGTAAAAAATTGTGGTCATCAGCTTATGTTATGCTGTCGTGTGTCGTGTACTGACCGCACCGATCCTCATCTTGAGCGAGCTGGTCTGCGCGGAGGTCTCCGCCTTGCACATGGGCACGGCCGGTAGACCCACCAGGGTCAACGTGTCCGCTACCAGGGCCGACTTCACGCGCGCGTCTAACGGGCTCTCGCAGGCTAGGCTGAAAAATCAATTTAAGACAGTTAACTCAAAATTTATAGGATACACTTCGGTGAGTGTGCGCAGGAACTTCACGAGTTCATTCCACCCACTCCATTCTGTCTACGGATAACTACATTGGCAGGCATTTCATCCTTATCATGTTGTGGATATACCACCAATCCGCACTAAACGTTTTGCCTCTTCCTTTTTGATGCGAACAGCAAAAGACTGCCGTCGTCTGTTTTTCCAACTCGTTATAATCTGGGAGTCTTCACGGCTAGAGGGAATAGGCATTTTCTAGGTAAGCGTGATCCACACTAGACCACATCATCACTTACCATCAGGTGATATTGTGGTCAAATGCCTATATTATTTAAAAAAAATGCAGGAATTCAAATTGAAGAATGTTTAAACTCCCAGAGTGTCCCAATTCCAGAATTTTAAATGTAAATTCTGTGAACACGACAATTTAGGCAACACTAGCGAGAGATAGGAGCGGTTGTAGCCCAGTTGGATGAATGCTTGATTCTCACTTTGAGGTCGCAGGTTTGAATCCCAGCACAGGTATAACAAAACAAATGATTTTAGAACTTGTTATCAAATTCATTTATCGAAAGAAAACATCGTGAAGAGACCCACATACCTGAAAAATGCGTTTCGGGGGTATGTGACCTAACCTGTATTGGGCTAGTCTTCCCTTCGGGTTGGAAGGTCAGACAGACACTCGTTTCTGTACACAGCTGGACCTGTCAAATCTTCAGGTTAGGTAATCGGACCCTGTGAAAACGGAATAACGCTAGGGAGACGATGACTAGCAAGAGATGTATACAATTAATTACCTTGGAGACAGGTTAATTTCTAGCAACCAGGGTTTCAACATGTCGTCGATCAGTATGTCGTATCCAAATAGTTCTGAAAGCAAATAACAAAGTAAATACTTATCTTACTTATCAGTGCCGTGGTGTTGCTTGCGTAGCTATAGCTCGTTCTATCTTGACTACTTGAAATGGGGAGAGAGGAGGGCTCTCACCCAATAAGGTTAAAGGTGTAATACGGTATAATTCGCGCCGCGTGCGGCTTAAACAAATAGCCGTACGATGTCTATCCACGTAGACAGCATTCGCTGCGTCTATTGGTCGAAAACCGCGACATTATCCGCGGCGAGCGCGGCGCTCTGTCCTCACGACTTGGCTGGACAAATAAGGAGCGCACAGGGAACATGACTGAGCTAAACATGTCTGAGCTGAAGACAGCACAGATTTGACAACTGGGACCTCGATGGCAGACATCAGTGCCGTGGTGTGGCGGTCCTGCTTGCGTAGCCATGGCTCGCTCTATCTTGACTACTTGGCCGCACAAATGCGGACCGCAGAGGACTCTCATAAAGGTGCCCAAGTAGCAGACTTATCGGGTCATCATGACTCACCGAAACAGTTGAAGAAGTTGGGCACGAACACCCGAGCCGCAGCTGTGATGGTCTGAGCTGAGGACAGCACGGACTTGACCACCAGGTCCTCGATCGCGGACATCAGCGCCGTGGTGTTGCGTCCCTGCTTGCGAAGGTGGCGGAGCAGCGCCGATAACGTCCACTTGTGGCCTATGTTTCCGGCATTTGGGTCATCGCATCTGATGAACGAGGTAGCACATCAAAAATAATCAGCCTATAAACGTCCCAAAGTTAATGGGTAGACCAGCGGTCTGTGGTGGGATGATATCGTTGCAACGCAACGGTAGGAAAGTTGTGGAAAGGGTGGTGCAAAATGCAGGAGGCCTATACCCAGCAGTGGGATGATGTGAGCTGATTGATGATGATGATGAAACGTCCCTCTAATGGACATGTGCCTCCCGCTTCAACAACCGGAGGGGATATGACGGTAATCTACTACGCTGTCCCGTAGCGGGTTGGTGAAGTGTTTGGGCTAGTAGGTAACCTATTCATCGCAGCAAATGCATACAAAACCTTACCTACATGTTCAGCGAGCTGTGAAGGAAAACATCGTGAGGAAACCCACATCGTGAGAAATTCGTTTCGGAGGTATGTCACTTAATCTGTATTGGGCTGGTTTTCCTTTCGCAGGTCGGAAGGTCAGACAGACAGTTGCTTCTATAAAAAACTGGACTTGTCAAATCTTCAGGTTAGGTAAGAGGACCCATACAAAAACTTACTTGATATAATCCGTGTGATATTTATTGATGCTGTAGTTGCAGAGGTGCATGCATGGGTTCCATAGGTTCTTGTTGGTCTTATCGTACTTGACTGTGGCGAACCGCACCAGACCTTCTTCGTACAGGTATATGAGTAGGGGGTCTATTGAGGTCACGCACACGTATAGACGGAGGTCGCATTTGTGACCTCCGATCAGGAGAGGCTTGTCGATGTATTTCGCTACTACCACGTTCTCGCCTTTTGGGATTTGTTCGGGCTGAAAATAAGAGTTTTTTGTAACCCGATGCTTCTCTGTGCGGATTTTTTTTAAGGTGTATGACTGAGCTCATGAATCCTGGTGTCTGACACGGATCATGCAACGGGATCAACTTACTTTCGGACAATCTGGTGATTGACTATGCAGACGTGGTCTCGTTTAAAGATGTTCACTCGAACCTTTCTGGACTCCGTCGTCAGTTGAGGCGACCTCAAGGTCTTACTTGAACTCAGCCCAAAAACGCTATTTTTAGACGGAGCCTGAACCTTATCTCGAGTTTTTTTCCAATAAGGCATGATATCATTGTATTCGTATTATTTAGTTGACAGTATGATATGCTCGACTCCAGTGAGTAAAGTTCTCAAGTCGAGGGCGTAAATGTCAACTTAGAATACCAAAATGCTCAGCTGAGGCCGAGTCCAGTAGATCTTAGAATACGGGTGTTACTCACCGAGTTGACAATATAGATGCCTCTCCCCCGACTGGAAGCAGCTGGTTTCACGATCCAAGGCCCCTTGGTGCGGTAGTGCGTGGAGCACAGCTCCTTGTACTCGGCCGGCATCAGGAACGTGGTGGGGATGAAGTCGAAGTGCTTCAGTCCGCGGAAGTACTGCATCTTCTCTATGTTCTTGAATAACTTGTCCTTTCGGGTCAGCTCGTACGATCTGTTGATAGGAATGCCATAATATGATAAATACTCTTCTTCTTCTATCGTGTGGTAATAACCCTGACACCAGGCCGATTACCAACCTCATCAACCCTGGTGTCAGGGTTACTATTGAGCTGCCAAAGACCCCTGATATGACGCATGAAACTATGTATTTACATCAGTAAGTAGTAAACGGTACTCTTATAAGCATTCCGCTTATAAAATTTATTTCCGTGTCCGTTTGTTCAAGATTTTCTGGGAAAACACCTGCTGTTCGGAGCGGAGTGGACGATTTTTGCTGTGACAACTCAAAGCGATTCGTAAATGTTTATGCTTCGTGCAAGCCGATTCCGCTCAAATAGTCGCGTAGCCGGCAAATAGATACAGACCACTTCACCTTGCCTGGACATTGCTTGTAGACGTTCTGTCCTTGAAGTGTTAGGGTGTTACCAGACCAATCCATCGATCGTCGATCGCCGGCATCGATCAACGACTAACCAATCGATCGATTTCATCGGTCGACGTTGATCGACAAGTCTGGTATCTTTAATTGAGCAATCCATGCTACCATTTATTTATATACCATCAATCGATGCCATCGATCGACAATCAATCGATTGGTCTGTTAACACCCTTGACCATGGTGGAGGATGGAGGATGTAGAGGTAGTGTGGCAGGATAAGAGTAGGAAGGTTACCTCGGGAAGTGGTTGACCCTCTGGTAGGGCAATAAGCTCTGGAGGATTTCAATGGGTATGGGAATGTTGGCCCACAAGAGGTGCCACAGCTCATCTTCGTCGTTAGACTCAACCAGCCCGTGCCGCTCCAACAGGGCCGTCACCAGCCAGTTCCTATTACCGAATTACTGTCAGTATTCTAGCTACCTTGGTTTTTATTTAAAATATTAAAACTAAAAAAATACGTTTATGATTTCGTCTGGTAACGTCAATATTAGGAAAGAAACTTTTCTAAATTGAAGATCTCGTTTGGATGAAGAGTGGCGTAAAAGTGGTACGTGCAAAGGTTGTTTATTACCTCTTTTTCTAATCAATTGTTCGAAAGACGTAATCACGTCAATGGCCTTTTCGATTGAAAAAATGCTTGAATTAGGAATCAGACTCTGTTTCTCTTCAACGATAAAAGATAAATACTGTCAGTAATTCTTTGAAATTACAATTATTTGATTACCTTTCGTCGCACGGAACGTAGATGGAGTTCTGGTTACAGATTATTATACGTCGGTTTCAGACTTACGTTTCTCTTTTCTGCATTTCGCTTCCAATGGTCCTAATTATTTATTCTTAGGAGTTGTTATTTTCAGCTACTCATTCTCGTGGGATTCGACTTCTGGGGAGAAAGAATGAAAGTACGGGAAAAACTCGCCTTGGAAAGTGGTTGACTCGTTGGTACGGAGACATTGAACGTAGAACATCGGGCTTGGGGTGCAGGCCGGCCCACAGCAGATTGAAGTCCTTGCTGTCCGCGGCCGCCTCCTGCAGCCCGTGCGCCTGCAGCAGCCGGTGCAGCAGCTTCGTCTCCGTATTCACCAGCTTGTACGTGATCTTCAGCATACGAGCCGGCATGTTCTGGGACTCTAGGACCTGTGGAAACGTTTGGGCGGCCTGTAGACGGCCCTGAGGGCTAATGCTTAGGGCGATCTAGTTGGGACATTATCAAGAGCTGTGGAATGTGATTGGATGATACAATCTCCGTTTCGTTTTGGACTATCTGTAAAAGCATTCCACAAAAAAAAAAATCAAAAATAACGAATAATGCCACCAGTACCAGTTCAAATGCCAAAATAATTCGTCTCCAAAAGAGGTTTAAGGCATTTTTGCGGCTGGCATTTGTTTGGTTAGGATATGACAGGTCGAATTGCCTCACAGCCCAAAAAGAATGGTGATTCCATGCTTCATTACTGTTATTTCAGGGGCCTTCAGTGCTTCAATAATATCACACAAGGCTAATGAGATATCGGTCATAGACCTTACAAACCCACACGGGAGAAGAATTACATACATACTAAGGTCACGCCTCTTTCCTCTTTCTACGAGCTTACATACCACTTTCGCTTCTCCTCATCAAATAATCATCTTCTTGCAAGCTCGCCGGTTTAGAGGACGTTTTAAGAAACCTGGCTTTTTAATAAATTTTTTGGAGAAGAATTACGTGTAGTATATTACCTTGACGCTGTCCACCTCTTTGACGAGCATGTGTTCTGAGTCATCACTGTCGAGCGCGGGCGACAGCGTGCGCTGGATCTGAGACTGCTTGCGCTTGTTCTTTCCCTTGCCTTTCTTGCCCTTCTTGTCTGTGTCTGTAATTTTAAACTAATGAATATAAAAGGTAGACTGACGGAAATCACCACGGCCGTAATGTGTGACAAATTGAGATTGTCACGAACTGACGAACACTTATATAAGAGCTACGCTTGTCGGTGTGGCATTCTCCATGCTACTTTTTTAGGGAAAAATAGAGAGTGGTTTCCCTCTTGCCTTCCGCCCTGCAGTACCGTTTTATAAATAAATAAATAAATACTCTATCTGACGCGAGTGGGATGGCGCCCAGAGTAGTATATTTCAAAGCCGTACTAGGACTTCTGTCCTGCGTCTCTAAATAGTACTGACAGTTATAGTAAACCTCAGTATATAATAGACCTCAGTCAAGGACGCCCAGTCCCTGTGACTCGCCTCGCCTCTTCCGTCCTACATTACCGTACCGATGGTTCATCTCCGCCTCTGCAACCGTTGAGGTCTTCACCCGTAATCCTAGGCAAAGGTTCATCTCACTCCGGCCTACTGAAGCAAGAGGAGCCTACCCCTGTGGCAAGGACGCGCAGAACAGGAAACGCCTCAGTGGAGGGCAGAGAAGATGACTCTATCCCCCCTGGGGCCGGGTTAATGGCCTTACATGAAATCAAAACCAAGGGCAACCAACCTTTATTGCTAGAGGGAGGCGGCGGGTCTTCGGGCGGCTTGATATTTGCTGTAGTGTTCTCAATATTGAGGTGCTTCTTCAACGTGATCTTGCTGAGGTCGTTTAGCACGTCCTCGATGTCCCGCTTGTGCTCGTGGGTCTCGTGGCCTTGCTCCTCCACTGAGACTGTCTCCGGGACCTCGGAGGAACTCACGTGCCGCACCACGTACGCCTGCTAGAAAGAGAGAGCGTACTGGATCATCACACAAATGATATTATGTTGATGACATACAGTAATGTGCCGTGCCCGGGAATATTCCCAAAATGAGAATGTTCCCGGAAATGGCACACACTGGTCATACATTACATTGGTGTTATCTATGAGATAGATAGATCGAGCTCGGCTAAGCTGTCTTCTACACCCAGACTGTAAAAGTTACCAAAAATAGTTCAAAAACTAGTTATCTTCTTTACACTCGTGCTATCTTTGTGCTCTTAAAACAAGGTTTTTTGGCTGTCAATTTGCATCGACACGGCTTTCAAAAGCAATGTACTAGGAACATAACATATACAGATATGATATACTATAAAATATCTTAGTGAACGCAGTTCTATAGGAATCCGATTAGGCTCCGATTCCCCTAAGGTCACGGTGATTTCTTCTTACTCCGTACCGTTATTCTTTTAGTAGGCAATAGTACAGGGCTCACAAAAGAGCAATTGACTAGGTATCATAGGTCACTAATGACTGTTGAGTGTGGAAACTTAATTATTTGTTCTTTTCCATACTCAAATACATTAGCTAGTGAGGAAAATAATTATATATTTTCTCTCAACCAACACCTTTATAACAGAACCTGTCATCATAGTAATATTATTTATTTAGATTTGAATAAGTTTATTCGAAATTGTATAATAACGACAGATAGAATATATCTATCTAAGTACTTTAAAAAAATTATATGTTCAGTACTAGTTTTTTATATTACAGACACTTCTGCCAGACCAGGCAGTAAACTTATTGACTGTACTGTCTTTTACAGTACAAAACTTTTTATTGACGGTAGTCAGCCATGTACCACGAATGGTACTTCATCTTTAAACTAGACAATAAGACAAAAGAGAAGCTTGGAATATTAAAACTAGTTCACCAAAATATTCAAGGCTTCTCTGGCAAAGAATTAGACGTAGAATTATTTTTAGAGACATTTTTTATTGACATTTTATGTATTACAGAGCATTGGTTAAAGGATTATGAATTGTTATTCGGTTTTAAAAATTATCATTTCGCTAGCGCTTTCTGTCGAAAGATCAAATTACGTGGTGGCTCCCTTATTTTTATCAGAAATAGTTTAAAATATAAAGAACGCAAAGATATTACTGGACTTTCGATAGAGGGCACTATGGAGATTTCATGTATAGAAACAGAGAAACATATTGTTGTAGCCGTATACAGACCCCCATACAGTGCTAACTTCACAGTTTTTGAATCAGTGATGGAAAATGTACTGAAGGTCATATCTAAAAGTAATAAAGCCATTATAGTGTGTGGAGATTTTAACGTTGATTTATATGAAGTAGATTCAATTACAACTAGATTTCTAAGTTTGTTTAAATCTTTTAACCTTGTTAATATATTTATGGAGCCAACTAGAATTACAGAAACAACTGCCTCATGTTTAGATAACGTTTTTTGCAATTGCGACTTTCAAGACAACAGTATCCTTAACTGTTTTAAGTCAGATCACAGTGGGCAGCTGGTCAGTTTTCCAGTACTTAAAAATGTTCAGAAAATTAAATTTCGTACACGACCCATCACTGATACTCGGATAGAGAAATATCGAAATAGTCTTATAAGTAACTTACCTTGTCCAAACTTTGATACAGACAATCCTGACGATTTTTACAGGGATTTCTTTACTATTATCCATAAAGAATTTGAAAATAATTTTCCTCAAAAGGTAGTTACCAACAGTCAATCATTCAAGTTCAGTGACTGGGCTACCGTAGGCATTCGCAAAAGTAGAAATACTCTTTATTCTTTATATGAGGAAAAAACGTATACACACACTGATAGTTTTAAAAGCTACGTCAAAAATTATTCTAAAATATTTCGAAGAGTGTGTTATACAGCCAAACAGATGCATATTAGTAGTAAAATAAAGACCGCGGATAATAAAATAAAGGCAGTTTGGCAAGTAATAAATAGCGAAACAAAGGCTTCGAAACCGCGTGAATTAGAATATAATATAGAATCGAGCACTGGGTTAGTTAAACAAGATAAAGATGTAGCTGAAGTTTTTGATAAATTCTTTACGAACATCCCTGTTAAAACTACAGAATCTCTCAGGTCCTCTCCTGTTCAAGCTGATATATTGTTGAAAAGTAATGTTACTGCTTGCACTGAATTATTTGATTTTAAACGCGTTGATCCGAGTAGTATTGTTAAAGTATTCAAACAGCTGAAACTTAAAACCTCGAAAGATTTATGGGGATTGTCTGTCAAATTGATGAGCTCTGTTATTGATATCTTAGCACCATATCTAGCTTACATTTTTAATATGAGTGTTGAAAATAGCACTTTTCCAAATTTAATGAAAATCAGTAAAGTTATACCTCTTTTTAAATCGGGCACAAAATCAGACCCCACGAATTATAGACCGGTTTCTATTCTACCAGTACTTAGTAAAATTTTCGAGAAAATTATTCTCGACCAACTGCTATGTCATTTTAATCGAAATAACTTACTTCACAGCCAGCAGTTTGGTTTTACTAAGGGTCGGTCTACAACAGACGCGAGTGTCACATTTGTTCGACACATTTTCGATGCTTGGGAGAAGTCGCAGAATGCCGTAGGAGTATTCTGTGACTTGTCTAAGGCATTCGACTGCGTGGATCAGGAGACCTTGCTTTTGAAATTGAGGCACTATGGATTAAATAATGGAGCTCTCAGTTTGTTAAATTCATATCTAGGTGATAGGATACAAAAGGTACAAATCAATAGTACGACTTCTTCGGGCTCTCATGTTCAAATGGGAGTTCCTCAAGGATCCATTTTGGGGCCGTTCCTTTTTTTAGTGTACATAAATGATTTACCTTATGTAGTACAGAACCAAGCTGACATTGTACTGTTCGCGGATGATACTTCTCTTATATTTAAAATCGATAGAAAGTTAGAGGAACTTGACGAAGCAAACAGCGCTGTGTCGCAGGTTCTAAGCTGGTTTACAGTAAATAACCTAGTTCTAAATGCTAAGAAAACGAAGTGTATTAAATTTGTTCTACCAAACGTAAAGAAAGTAAATAATAACATTAAAATTAACGACGAGAAACTAGATTTTGTTGAACACACCGTTTTCTTAGGAATTACTGTAGATTCAAAACTTCAATGGGGCCCACATATTGTATCACTAGCGGGCAAGCTAAGTTCAGCAGCATATGCCGTCAGAAGAATCCGACAACTCACAGATGTACCCACTGCTAGACTTGTCTACTTCAGCTACTTCCACAGCATAATGTCTTACGGTATTTTATTGTGGGGTCGAGCCGCTGATGTAGAAACTATTTTCATTATTCAAAAAAGGGCAGTTCGCGCTATTTATAATCTGCGTTGTCGGGACTCTTTAAGGGAGCTGTTTAAAGAAATAAATATACTGACGGTCGCAAGTCAATATATTTATGAAAACATTATGTATGTGCGTAAAAATGTATCTCTCCTTCCGAGAAACTGTGAAAGGCATACTTACAATACAAGGAATAAAAATAAAATTGTTGTTCAAAATTCTAGATTAAGTAAATTAAATTCATCTTTTTTGGGGTTATGTATACGTTTTTACAATAAAATACCAGATAATATTTTAAATTTGTCAGAGAACAAATTTAAAGCTCACGTGAAGCTTACTTTATGTAAAAAAGCCTATTATAAGATTAATGATTACCTAAATGATAAAAATGTCTGGTATTGAATGTGTTCCTCTAGTTATTAAATAACTTGTAATGTACCCTCATTGATTTAAAAGATGTGTTGCTGTTGCAGTTTCTTGTCATTTCTTCTCCTCAGCCATAACACCTTGCGAAATGACGTAAATTCAAAAATGTTACATTGACCTTCAACAAGTTTATCCATGATAATTACGTTGAATAAATGATTCTGATTCTGATTCTGATTCTGACTCATTCATTCCAAATGGCCATAGGGGTACCTAGTACCAAAGAACGTTACATTTTTAGTGGCATATTATAAAGAAGGCAGTTACATCCTGTGTAGTGTGTGAGTGTTACTTGGATCACTTGAGAGTGTTACATCGCCATACCTGTCCTGGGATCTTGGCGTTGTTGCCGAAGGTCTCCATGACGTCATGCATGATGTTCTTGGGGCGCACGGTGAAGGCGTGCGGCTCCGCCACCAGCCGGCGAGCCATGTTCTTGGCCTTGTTCAGCAGGATGCTGGTTCCCGTGTTGTTGCCCACCGTCTTCGTTGTCGATTCCATTGAGGGGGTTCTGTAGGGCAACGTTTAGCGATGGATGTCTATAAGGAGAAACAGCGAAGAGGACGAAAAATAATGTAGATTTGGATGGGATGCAGTCCCGTTTGTCAAGTCTGTGTGTTACACTGTTGTTGGTATTATACTCTGAAGATCATAAAGTGAGATCGAGATTTGTCTTAAGGGATTCGATGAAGTGGGAAGAACTTTGAACTCTTCATGTTTATCAGATGATACATCTATTTGACAAGGCTTAGAATCGGAAGAAGCCAATTGCGTGATAGAAGAAGAATCCTCGAGAACGGTGGGGGTTTCAATACGACGTTTGATCTATGTGGATGTTTTTCCATACTACTGGTCTTATACTGGTCGAAATTGAGACTGTAAACATCACAGTCTTCGCATATTATGAGAAAAGGTCTTAAATGCTTCAGCGTCAAGAAAGCGAATGGCATCTTGTAAGATATATAGTGCTATCCTTTTGCTTGTATCATCTTCTGCTGAAGAAAGAACTTCTATTCTTAAGAAAATGAGCACAGTGCCTTATTGGAGCCGATTGGCCCGCCGAACACCCAGTCAGCGATGGAGCCATGATTCTCCTTGATGGGGTTCTGGTCCTATGGAAGACCTATCTGATACTGGTCTTACCTGGAGGCCAGCACACAAGAGCGGAAGATGAGCACGGCGCCCTTGGAGCCGATGGGCCCGCCGGACACCCAGTCGGCGATGGAGCCATCATTCTCCTTGGTGGGATCCTCCTCATTCTTTCTCATGTCGCACGCAGCTGTCTGGAGGCCCGAAGTAGACGGAATGGTTGTTTCTGATGATGCATGTGGACTGGGGGTGAAATGACGTCAATGGATTAATAGGAAAACATATTTGGCGAAATTATCAATATGTGAGTTACTTGGCTCTTAATCTCAGGGTCGTTGGTTCGGGCTCCACGTTGGGCGCCAGATATGTGGGTGGCTAGCCAGGTGTTGAAGTAAAAGAGTCTGGGTAATCTTGCGTGTATTGGAGTGATTGACACGATATATTCAGATTACACAAGTTTTTACAAGATTGGCACACTATTTGTTACAGTAATAACAGAAAAAGCGCGTATAGCGTGCGCATGGATCGGAATCGTCCGGAAGAATAAATATGAATTTGACAGATAGCGCGCGGGCATACGACCGCGCGAGGCTCGTTCAGGAATCTGCCGTAGCAGACTATGTTAGGTCGGGTTGCTATATATGGTATTTACTTATGCCAGTTTAGTTTTCGTCTTTCCTGGAATCAGGTTCTTATTGTGGAACTATAACATTCGTCGCAACAGAACCCCTATCTCTGGTCTTGTGATGAGACTGAAAGCTGAAAGCGACAACTTGAAAAGTATGTCTTAGCGAATCAGAAACGCCAGGATTCAGTAATAGTTTAGGTATGTTGAAGTTAGACGATATCCCCTGATCTATCGATTCAAACCTTTATTTAAACAGTCGTCGAAACTTTACTTTTACTTTCTCTTTTCTCTTATCTTTTTTTTACTTTCTTTTTTACATAGTACAAAACACAGCGTTTACCCTTTGTATTTACTGTTCTTCCGAAGCAAGCTTTGGCATTTAAATAAGCGATATCAAAACAACGAATTGACAAGGTTACTTGCATAGCAAACATTTATCACGAATCGCGTTCTTAACTACGAAATGCATGCGACCTTTAAGAAAAAAGTAAGTGTTTTTTTCATCGATTAAGTGGTCAAGTAAATATTCATGCTATAAATCGCGAGCACGGCATGACTGGAAATAGCTAAGCTCACATGCAGTTTGCCGTTGAAAAAAGATGAAAAAACAATGAACTATTTAGCTGCAAGGCCAGGCAAGTCGGGTAAAGCGCTAGAAATTTTCTTTTTTAATTTCAGGAAGTAGTTGTGTACGTTGATTTGTGTTTATTTTATGATTTGTTAAAGGTCACGATGACTTAGGTAAGTAATGTAAAATAATTATACCCACTGTTAGAAAAGAATCGATCACTCTAGTCTCGACTGATACACCACTATGCTAATAAACGTCACAACACTAGCTTACGTACTTTGACAGATCTAAATGACGTCTGCTGTCAACTTAATTCTGTCGGGTCAATGTAAAATTTTTAAAGGGTTGTTGACTGCCTAAAATTGACGTGTGTTCCACAAATTGTATGCCTGTCGATTACCCGTTCCTTTCTTTTTCAGCGGATACGAAAATGACAGGTATAACTTAAAATAAAATTAGATGGTGTCTACCATTTATTAGCTCCATTTTTGTTCCAAGATTTAAACCAGCTTATCTATTAGGAAGTTGTTTAACAAAAATCACTTCCGAATGTGATTTTTCAAAAAGGCGTTCACGTGGTTTTCCATATAAGTCGACGATAAGCGAACCGCTTCTAAAAACACTATGTAAAACCCACTAAAGGCTAACCTGGGGGCTTAAAAAGGCCACATCGAAGCAATTCATCTAAAAAAAGCAATATTGCTATTTGACATTTGTTTGCATAGCGCACTTACTTTTATATGCGCAAATGTCAAATTGCAATTTTGTTGCATTAGAAGCGGTTCGCTTATCGTCGACTTACAGGACCAAATGAGTCTTTTTGAAAAATCACATTCGGAAGTCATTTTTGTTAAACAACTTCCCGATAGATAAGCTGGTTTCAATCTAGGAAGAAAAATGGTACTTATTAATGATGGTTATTAACCCCCCTTTTTGGGAAAATTTTCACGTACAATTTTAACACGAGTCACGTCCGAGAAATAAGCCTAACTACTACTTAATTAGTAAAACGTTTAGTTACCTCATCAGGCAGACAACGGCCTTGTTAAATAATGGCGTAATTTATTTCCCTACGGAGGTAATTAATTTTGTCCAAACTGTAAATGTGTTGTGTTTACAAAAATGGAAATTACCTAGTACTCGAATAACCGCGTAAGCGCGAAAAATTTGTAACATACTCAACATTTTCCATGCACGCTTAGAAAATTAAATCATATAATAACTCATATAAGAGCAGTGGCAGCCCAGTTGGTGAACGGCTTCCGTGGTCCAGTGGTTGAGCGTTGGGCACACGATCCGGAGGTCCTGGGTTCGAACCCCGGTGGGGACATATCACAAAAATCACTTTATGATCCCTAGTTTGGTTAGGACATTACAGGCTGATCACCTGATTGTCCGAAAGTAATACGATCCGTGCTTTGGAAGGCACGTTAAGCCGTTGGTCCCGGTTACTACTTATTGATGTATGTACGTAGTCGTTACATGAGTCTTGTCAGGGACTTTTGGCGGCTCAATAGTAACCCTAACACCAGGGTTGATGAGGTTGGTACTCCACCTCACAACCCACACGATAGAACAGAAGAGTTAGTAGAACGCTTGCCTCTCACTTTGAGGTCGCAGGTTCGAATCATCACAGGCCTAAACCAATGATTGTCGAACTTGTTTTCGAATTCATGTTTGGATCATAAATGATTATCACGTGCTCAGCGGTGAAGGAAATCATCGTGAGGAAACATACATTCCCGACGTATGTGACCTGTCCTGTATTGGGCTGGTTTTCCCTTCGCGGGTTGGTAGGTCAGATAAGCAGTTGTTTCTGTAAAAAACCGGACCTGTCAAATCTACAGGTTAGGTAAGCGGACCTTGTGAAAAACGGGATAATTTTTAAATCGCACGGAATCATCTTACTTTTTCGGACAATACCGTGATTTAAGTCTGCGATGTCCTTAACAAACAAGGGATAGTCTAAGAGTGATGTCGACAATGACCCTATCGGGAATTAAACCCGGACCTCCAGACCGTGAGCCTAGCTCTCTAACCCCTTGGCCATGGCGGCTGTTGTATTTGTTTTGTTAGCTAATAATGTAAACGCGAGCGTTCTGGTTGACTAATCGCGGTGTCATCCGCAACAGGTATGGCTGAGTGACATGACCCGGCTACTCAGCCACGCGTGGAGTTCTCGTGTTTACAATGCATGCGTCTGCGCAAGCAATTATGATTGATCGATTCGGTGTGTTGAGGTTGAGTGGCTGCGCAGGTTAGATTACACAGGAGTAGGTGTTTTTGACGCATCTACAACAGTAGCAGGCTCTGTTTTTTTTATTTAATTTTCCTGGTATTACTCAAAATAAGTACTTATTCCGAAATTAACAAATAACAGACGGGTAATCGACAGGCATAAAATGTATGGAACACACGTTAATTTTAGGCAGAAACCCTCCCACAATTTAATATTGGCTAATAACCCGACAGAATTAAGTTGGCAGCACACGTCAAACGGGTTGCATACCAGCGAGTTGCCTATTTTATTCGCCCGGGTTATTGATTCATTTTAAAATTAACAATTATTAATTAATCATCCGTCCCTTTTCGGCGGATAAGAAAATGACGGGTATAACTTAAAATAAAATTAAGAGGGATCTGCAGGAATTGGGGTCAATGGGAGTTCGATTTTAAAAGGCATCTGGGCCTTACGGCACCATATAAATAACTTAGGAACCTTCAATCGAATCGTTGTTTAGTGTAGTATAACTCTTTGTCCATTGATCACAAGGTGGTCACTCGGTCAAATGGCCGGTTGTGCACGTAATAGAACGTAGCACGTATAAGGTAAGCCATATGTTTGTCCGATGCAATGCAATCGATGGGAAAACGTGTCTCAAGGCTCTCTAGCCATATGTTAATGGTCGAGTTTCAAATGTTGGTCACATTGGACCCTTCTTTTTCTGTTTTTGGCATGACTTTGTAGCAGAGTACTCTGCACATACTGGCCTTTCGTTCTGACCGTCAATCATTTTAAATTTCGAAAATCTCATTCCATACCGTACCGCATTTCCTTTCATTTTACACTGACTCATTGCATCCCCGACCTTCATAAGAACGACATAAATATATTAGGTACCCATACTGTTTAGCTCTGGCCGTGCCCTCTAATTTTGGATTTGATCTTATATCTGAGCATCGTTATAATTTGATTGTGAAGTGTTGTTAATAAACTATAATCCTGCTGAATTTAATATGTTATTTTGTCGTCGTTATCACCAATCAGCCCAGTACTCTGCCGACAGGTCGGGACTCCATCATCACTATTCACCACCCAACGTGCCGCAACTTTGTGCATTAACTACTTGCCCGGTGTCTCACCCACCATATCCATCTTAGAACGAATATCAATTTCATTAATGGCGGCGGATTTTCTGCCGAAACCGAAACTCACCGAAACCGAAAATTCGGTCGGACACTAAGGGTACACCCTGGTTACTTCATATAAAACACCTCGTTTTACACAGACATTACAAATTGACGTTATCGTATACGAGAAGATATGAATATCTAGAAGATATGAATGCATTGGATTATATGTCAGGGAACCGATATTAGGCAGCCAAATTACTAAATTGTATAACAGTATTTAAAGAAAGAACGTCTAGAGCCCTGTGCTAAGGTTTTTCTTGCAACTTCTTTTCCCCGGCTATACAGGTTGTGAGAAGCTGCAGTAGCTTTAGGCGGATGAGACGTTTGTTGTGTAAAAAATGACGATTCAATGTGTAACTATGTTACCTACTGAATAAAGATATTTTTGAATTTGAGTTTGACACGCGCATCTGACGTCCTACGATTGAAGACTAAAGTAATACCGGGGGGTGAGGTAAACCTAGCTCAGCCGCTGGTGGGGAGCGGAGAGTTGACGTTCTTTACGTAGTATTATTCCTTGTTCTATGCTAAGGGGATTCCAGTGCCCGACGAGATGTTATAGATTCATATTCATATTCATTTAATCATTGCAAAGTCACAAGATTGTATTAGGATTGACATAAAAACACGGATTTTCCAGCGAATATCCAACAAAGTAAAGAAATCCTTCGACGAGATATTAGCTACAATGTCGGAGTGCTAAATCTATTTTATTACGAGCAAATACGCACCGCGTGTGGGGGATATATCACGTTTTTACGAACCAACGGGATATGGTAGTGACAGTTTTGCGTCGGGAAATATTGTGGTTTTTGTTAGGTAGACATAAGAGTACATTTTGGGAGAATTCTGAAGATTAATCATCTAATAACATAGTGAAACTTTAGTGAGGAAACGTCTTTTATCTATATCCAAGAAATGTATTTTGTGAGATATGTAAGTACCTTACAAAAAAACAAGCATGGAAAATGCTGCACCGACAAGAGCGTGGTTCTTAAATTGATGATGTGATATACATTGTTTTAACTTTACGCGGTTATTACCATAATTAAAGCGCGAGAGTCTCATATCCCCATTTAAACGCGGTAAGAACCCGTTATTATTAGCTTTAATTTTGTGATGTGATGATGGTAGGTACCTTTATTTGCCTGATTTGAGGCGAGCGAACCCGCGATAAAAAGCTAGTATATTATACATCATATTTCGTATTTCGAACGTATACCTAAATCAAGTGTCAAAAATTTCTATAAAAAGAGGAGTTCTGCATCTAATCCAAGTAGACAACAGTCCTTACGCTATTAACATTTATAGCAAGGGATGTATGGAAGGAATGCTTTAACCCTGTACAAGGTCACAGGGTCAAGGATGTGCTCAGGAACTACACGTGTAACGAATTTTATCATTTCGTGTCCTTGGGAAGCCAAGGCAGAACAACTTACTCCTATACTACGAATAAGAAGTATCACATTGTTCAGTTATGAAATTGAGTACTTTTAAGTATAAAGTGGGGTTTAAAAGGGCACATCGAAACAATTTTCCAAAAAAGCAATAATGCTTTTTGACATTTGTCGGCATTACGTACTTACTTTTATATGAGCAAATGTCAAATTCAATCAAATCAATCTTGCTTCCACGAGTACCTATCCGCAAAAATTAAATATCGAAACAAAAAGACTGTCAAAAGCTGACGTTTTTATTAAACCAATCCGGTCGCGTGTCGTCGTAGGCTCTGACACGAAGGTATCGTGAATTCGTGACGTGAGGGGCACACATCACGACATCCTACAGTCGGAGAACTCTACGACCAGGAATGTTCTTCCAAAGTAGGAACGTTGCCGGCACTAAAAAAGCGCAAAACTTATGTAAAAATAGCTTTATAACCTAACCTAACCCTTTGGCAAATTAGGCCGGAGTCATAGAATAAGGAATCTACGTATAGAGCAACTTTCCACTCCCCCCACCAGCGGCTGAGCTAAGTTTACCTCACCGCCCTTCGGTCATACTTTAGTCTTTAATCGTATGGGCATCGGAAGATAGAAGTGCATAGGAATAACCGCCCGGGAGCCAATATAAACAGTCAAATTAACTGATATTGAAGATGCCTTTGCAGAGGTTTTTCTACTACTTTTCCTCTACAGGTTATGAGAAGCTGCAGTAGTTTTAGGCGGATGAGACGTTCAACAAAAAATATGTTTCTGTTAAAGTTGACCAAAAAGGTGTTGTTGTTTACCTAGTTGTCCCTAAACTGTCCGTGCTTTGGAAGGCACGATAAGCCGTTGGTCCTGGGCTCTAGCCCAAACAAATCCACCAACCTGCAGTAGAGCAGCGTGGTGGAGTATGCTCCATACCCCCTTCGGTTGATTGAGGGAAGTCCTGTGTCCAGCAGTGGGACGTGTTTAGGTTATGTTATGTAAAAGTTGACGATTCAAAACGTACCTAATGCATAAAGATATTTTTGAGTTTGAGTTTGGCTTGAGTCACGAAATGCTTGGCATGTTTAGTGGCTATCTAGTCTTTAACAGTTAACCCGTAGTTGGCAGATATTGCATACACCAAGTCTCTTTAGTGCAAACTGACATGACTATTCTACTTATTTCGGTTACGGGGTTTGTCGAGATTGGGTCGTAAATTTCAAGTTTAGGTCGACGCTCGTTTGTCGGCAGACGGGCGATGTTTGCCGAAGATTTATGGTAGATTATGAGCTCGTAAACTTGGCTAGATTATGATGTGTTGTGACCTGGCTATGTGACTATGCACGGATTTTAAATGAAGACGATATAGGAATGAGCGTTAGTATTTTGGAAGTTTTTGGTATGTTTCGCAGTTGGGAATATAAATAAGCAATTGATTTGGACACATAAAACATCTTTGATAACACTAAAACAAAAGAAAATAGAAAAAATATCAAGGTCCGTAGTAAAGTCAGTTCATAATATTGATAGCGTTTTGTCAATTACACAAGTAATGGCGTGTCTAATTTAGTGCTGAGGGCAAATCTGCCTTGTCTCTATGATCAGCGTTTTAAGACCTGGAGGTTAAAATGGCCACATCGAAGCAATTCATCTAAGAAAGCAATATTGCTTTTTGACATTTGATTCCATTGCGCACTTATTATTATATGCGCAAATGTCAAATTGTAATATTGCTTTCTTAGATGAATTGCTTCAATGTGGCCTTTTTAACCCCCCTATATAATAATATTTAGCAAAAAACAGAGCTTCCGCTAGGCGCATCATTAGCTATTCCACACGCCGACTGTCTCCGGCCCAAATTGCGACCCGTGGGAGGAAGCGAAGTTAAAAATATTGCGTGACAATTGTATTGGGGTTCCGTAACATTTAAACTTATCATAAATACATAGATTCACATCCGTAATCCCTAACGGGGTGGGCAGAGCCACAAGTAATCAAAGATAACTTGCAACGCCTGTTGATACGATGTAAGCTGGATATGATGAACCATATGGTGATAGGGGATCAGCCTATCGCCCATAACATTAGTCCATCATGTTAGAAGACACAATCCCTCGGTCAGATTTTACGACATGACGGGAAGACAGGCAGCTGAACGTGTACTATGTTTTTATTTGCTTCCAGAACAGCGTCAAAGTCAAAATGTATTTATTTTCTTTTCTACTACTAGAGCCTCTTTTTAAGCAAAATATGCCTGTACCAGGAGTCCCCGCTCTTCTATAACAGTAGTAAATAGGTAAGAAAGTTTTGTTACCTTTACGTTTTACAAATAAGCAATTAAATAATGTTTGTATAATGTGTGTATGTGTGTGTGTGCGTGCATGCGTGCGTATGTGTACGGTGTAAGTGTGGGCGTGCTCGGGCAATGAGGGTAGATTCCTCCTGTCTAGCGTAGAAGCATTTATTTAAACTTATCATCAAATATTATAATGCGGTAGCCACAGCAGTTTTTTCCCATTAAGTTTTATAAACAAAAAATAATATATTTTTACAGCGCGTGATTCTTGTTTGTTCGCCATTATAACTACGGATCTCCAAAAAGTTTATTGAACCGCGTGGGTTGGTTGCGTAATCCGGCATTCGTATGCGTGTAGCGAGTTCGGTTCTCCGTTTTTGTCAACTATTACAGAGCGACGCGATGGACCAGAACTTTGGACAAAAACGATGAATTAGGTAACTAAAGGTGTGGGCAGAAATTATGTGTAGATATTTGTAACAGGTTGTTAGTGATTAATTTTAATACTGCGATATAAATAGGCGATAAATCATTGGTGTTCCTTTTATGTTTTGAAAGGTGTTATGTCTTAAATGTTTTTTTTTAATTAATAAACAAAATGAACAATACAATATACTTATAAACAATTTGCACAATAAATTTATTTCCGGCCAAGTAGTTAATGCCATCTGCGGCAAATCTACAATAAGTCACGTCAAAAAAAAAGCACATTAAAATACACGGCACTGTGCTATTTACTGCACTCATAATAAAGCCCGCCTCTGACTAATCCGGGCGCAAAGTACCTATATGATTGTGTTTGTTGTAGTAAATGTTTTAAATTGTATTAGGTAAGTAAGCATAATGTTTTAAATGATTTGTTTATTATTTCGTTAACACAGTTGGCTCGACCATTATAGACGGCGATACGGCTCACACCTATCACGTTGGTCTAACAGAAAGCTCGGTGAGGTGTGGGTATTAAGTTCATCTTGCGGTAGATGTACAATCAAAGAGCAAAAGTGCAGTCACTGAGACCAGCGAATTATTTGTAAACAATGGTGAAATCATGAATCATTAGTTGTCATAATTATAAAATTTATGTTTTTATAGGTGTGTTTGGTCTATTACGACGACATGTAACCAGGAGGTCTTAAGTCATCATCATCATCATCAGCCCATTAACGTCCCCACTGCTGGGGCACGGGCCTTCCCTATGGATGGATAGGGAGATCGGGCCTTAAACCATCACGCGGGCCCAGTGCGGATTGATGGTTATTAACGACTGCTAAATTGCTAATGCAGCCGGGACCAACGGCTTAACGTGCCTTCCGAAGCACGGAGGAGCTCGAAATGAAAACTTTTTTTTGTGGTCACCCATCCTATGACCGGCCTTTGCGAAAGTTGCTTAACTTCAACGATCGCAGACCGAGCGCGTTTACCGCTGCGCCACCGAGCTCCTCAGGTCTTAAGTGCAACCAGTTAATTTATTACTTTGCAAGAAACTGATTGGACTTTTGCAGCTTATCGTACCTCTGACTTTACCCCGTTTGGGATATAGTCGTGAGTATATGTTATGTTTATTATTATTTTTTTAATTATTTTATTAAGTACGAAAGGGGTGGTATTATTTATTGTAACAAATTGATTAATTGATTGAAATTGTTTTTTCACGAAGCCTGTGGTGGATGCCTAGTCTTTTTTTAAATATTATTAAAAATATTAATAACTTTGTAATAAATTGTTTGTGCAATAATGTAAAATGTTATATATAATAGTGACCTTAACTTTGGATAAATAAACACTTAAATTATTTCTTTACAAATAAGGTAGGCCTCGTAAGTACACAAAAAATAAACTTTAAACTAAAAACAATCAAAGCACAAAAGCTCAAATATACGAATAAAAAAAAAACAAAAAAAAAAATAGGTAGACCTACTTAATAAGAAATAGCATTTCTTTTCTTTTCCCTACCTATCTACGTACCAATCCAACCGCGCGCGAAACCACTTTACCAAAATCGTGAGATACTCTGTGGCGAAAACAGGAGCGTTGCCATGACAACCGGCACTTAGCACTATCGATCACTTGAGAATGTGTATTGAAGGCAGTGTGCGTGAAAAAATAAAATAGGGAAGACAATATACATTTGGGGGAGAATGTTGGTTGAACACCGTTGCCATGGAAAACTATTATGCACTAGCCTTCCACCATTGATGTACGAGCATGAGTACTAATATGTATACACTTTGAAACCATGTCACATTAACTTTTTTGACAAATAAAACCGTAAGTCTCATTAAATGTCAAATATGATAGTACGACAGGGTTCTAAAGTGGGTACATGATATTGCTCAAGACTGTACGAGTATAACCGACCACCGACCGTATGACTGTGTGTGTGTAGCAAATGGAATTCTATAGTCTCTGCTTACCCCGGTGGGAAATAGGCGTGAGTTATGTGTGTGTGTATGTATGTATGTACGAGTATAGTATATACCATGGTATAAGAACACCAGGTATGCTCAAAACTGACAGCTAGCATTTTCAAGGTTAGCCCAGCTGACGTCATCCAACCCTGCGTTGCCATTTCGTAAAAAATAAATTACCCACGTCCAATGTTTTTAATTTACTTATCAAATTTTTTTTTTACTTTTAATAAAAGATTTACTTGCAGCCACTGTTGATACGAAGTCCTAAGATGGATATGATGAACCTTATGGTGATAAGGGATCAGCCTATCGCCCATAACATTAGTCCATCATGTTAGAGGACACAATCCCTCTGTCGGTTTTTACGACATGCCCGGGAAGAAAAGCAGCTGAACGTGTTCTATGTTTTTTTTATGCAGTTGTCTTTGATTACTTGTGGCTCTGCCCACCCCATTAGGGACTACGGGCGTGAGTTTATGTATGTATGTATGTAATAAAAGATTTACGTACAGTTTTAATGATTTATGTATAAGCACGTGACAATTATTAGTAATTAAATACATTAGTCAGTAATTCCCTTAATTTTCAATAATTAAATTCGCGTCCTTGGAATGTTGGAGATACCAAAGAAAAAAAATAAAAACTGTTTATAAAATAAAAAATGAATGGTACCTAACACTTACGTCATCAATGGGGTAGCAATGGCGGCTTGTCATAGGATTGAGCATACCAGGGGCCTGTTTAATAAAACTTACAATTGTAAATTACAACGACATTTTGATGTTCATTGGCCCCGATTCCTGCAGACACCGCCTAATTTTATTTTAAGTTATATCCGTCATTTTCATATCCTTCGAAAAGGAAAGGGACGGATGATTCACAGCTCTTAATTTTAGGAAGAATGAGTAAATGAATGAATAACCCGGGCGAATCAAAAGGTACGTCGCTGGTATGCAATCCGTTTGACGTGCTGTCTACTTAACTGTGTCGGGTTATTGACGGATGTAAAATTTTTAGACGGTTGGTTTAGATTTGTGCTTAAAATTGACGTGTGTTCCATAAATTTTATGCTTGTCGATTACCCGTCCCTTTCCTTTTCGGCGGATAAGAAAATGACAGATATAACTTAAAATAAAATTAGATGGTATTTACAGGAATTAGCACCATTACGTAGCTAATTTGAAACTGCAAAATATTTGTGATCACACACTCCGCAATGTACATCAAATTGTCATTGTAATTTACAATTGTAAGTTTTATTAAACAGGCCCCTGGTGTTCTTATACCATGGTATATACATAAGCTCACTATATCCCAAATGGGGTAGGCAAAGGGACATCTATCGCAAGATAAACTGGGTACTTATACCCAACGCCTGACTGAGCTTTCTGTTAGACCCACGTGGTAGGTGAGCCGTATCGCCGTCTATACAATAAGACAATAAGATTTACAATAAGATTCCCATTGACATTCAGAATTTGCCTTTCAACTGCTTTAAGACAGTAGTTAAACAAAAACTTTACAAAAAAGGTTATTATAAAGTTAGTGATTATTTAGAAGATATGAATGCATGGGATTAACTGTCTGAGAACTGATATTAGGCAGCTAAATTACTCAATTGTATATCAATGGCCCCGATTCCTGCAGACATCTCTTAATTTTACTTTAAGTTATACCTGTCATTTTCTTATCCGCCGAAAAGGAAAGGGACGGATGATTGACAGCTCTTAATTTTAGGAAGAATGAGTAAATAAATGAATAACCCGGGCGAATTTTTAGACGGTTGTTTTAGATTTGTGCTTAAAATTGACGTGTGTTCCATAAATTTTATGCTTGTCGATTACCCGTCCCTTTCCTTTTCGGCGGATAAGAAAATGACAGATATAACCTAAAATAAAATTAGATGGTATTTACAGGAATTAGCACCATTATTTTATGTTTATTTTTATTTTTTTTAAAGAACGTCTAGGGCCCTGTGCCGAGGTTTTTCTTGCAGCTTCTTTTCCCCGGCTATACAGGCGTTTCGTCGCATAAAGTACCTATCGCACAACGTACCGCCGATTTTTAATGTACCCTTAGTAAAACGCACCTATCGCAAAATGCACACATCGCATAATGCACCTTTCGCAAAATGCACCCATCGCATAATGCACCTATCGCGAATCGCACCTATCGCAAAATGAACCCTTGAAAAACTTAATAAGAATTTAATCGATTTACTATTTCGATTACTTGTAGCTCTGCCCACCCCGGAAGGGATTACGGGCGTGAAATTATGTTTGTTTTTATTTCGGAGATAGGAGTAGGGAGTAGTGTTTGATTGAGACAATTAAATTGTCCTCTTAGGTAAATGTTTGGATTAACTTTGAAGATGAAACTCATGCCAGAGACTTCATCATACCGGCTAAAAGTCTTTTGTTTCGATGGGGCCTCCTCGCCGTCTTCTTTCTTATACTGGTCTTGGGCAGTGAACCACGTAAAACAAAAATTTCTCGTTGATCCTTCTATTCGTATATTTAGAAGATTCCTTATCGCTATTTAAGCTATTTTGAGAGCGGCAAGGTCTTTCGCGTGATCTGCAGGTGAAATCAGTGGCCGGAATTCACAAAAAGCGCCCAAAAAGTGCCGAAAAACTGATTCATGTACTTAATTTTAAGAAGTTTAATTTTATCGGGCAAGTTTAGAAAACCGTATAAAATTAATTTAGAATAAGAGTTTAACGTCAAATTAATGTTTGCTAGAATAGCTTTTTGTCGCCTAAACCTAAATTGAGTAATTTAGAAACGTCATTCCTAAATTTAAGATTAGGCGTCAACTAAAATGTGCCGCCAGAATACAAATTCAGTTTTTGACATTTAAACCGTAATCTTAGCTAAAATAAATTTAGGTTTGCCTGCAGGAATCGGCACCATTAAACGTCCAATTTGGCACATCTAGTTAGAAGTTTTGCGGTGACAAAATATAGTAATCCGTTTTTGAAGTCTGTTAAAACAAATTAAATGTAGAAAAAATAAAATACTGATAAATAAATAAAAGTAATGCCAAATCCATGTACTGAAAACAGATATTTTCACGGAATTGAATTTCAACTAAATGATACAAACCAAGGCTGTATTAGCCGTATTCCTTTGTCTTTGGAAAAAAATGTGTTTCATGTGTACTTTGAGAAAAGTGGGTACTTTTAAAAAAAAAAAAAAAAAAACATTGGCTTTAGTGTTTCGTGTGTCTATTAAAAATTATTTGAAGTGGCTATAAATCTTTTTGTTTCGTAACTATGGATCAGGATTTTTCATTTTCTACGAATCAGAAAGGAAAATTTACACTTATATACGGTGCATACAGATACAACAAGCATCGGACTAATAAAAGTGGAAGTACCTTATGGCGATGTGTGTGTCGTGATGAATGCATCGCTTCTATAAATATATATTTATATAAAAAAACAAACAAATTTAAATATATACATAATTATATATATATTTGTGTGTGTGGGATGTGTCTATTACTTTTTTTGTTCCCCTTATTTTATTTTACTTTTTTGCGCGCTACACTGCAGCTGTATAAGTGTACTATATCCTCTGCCGAAGGTTGTCTGGAAGAGATCGCTCTTAGCGATAAGGCCGCCTTTGCCCACCTTAGAATAGGTTTATCCTGTAAATGTTTTGTAAATTTGTGTGCAATAAAGTGTTTTTATTATTATTATGTTTGCACGCATGTTTGACTACTCCTAATTATCTTTTTTTGTACAAGGGTACATTTTGCGATTGGAACGTTTTGAGATGGGTGCATTTTCAGATAGGTGCATTTTGAGAAAGGTACATTATGCGACGTTTTTCGCCTGCGGTACATTTTGCGAATGGTACGTTTTGTGACTGATCCAAAGTGTTAGTGACGCAACGAAAACTTTGCGGGATTATTCAGACCATGATTCGGAGTTGATACCAAATGGAATTTTCCGTCGCAAGTATGGAAGGGAAAATAATTAAAAAAAATCACAAAAATTTTCATGAATTTTCCAACAGGAAGTTCCACTTGATATCAACTCATAATAATCACCTGAATCATCCCCCTCAGTATTCGTTACGATGTCACTTGCACCCCGTACAAGTACATACAGTAGCCATACAAGTAAGTATGGGTGTTATTATACAATTTTCCATCGCAAAAGTATAGAACTGAAAATAATTAAAAAAAAACTAAAAAACATCATAAATTTTGCGACGGAAAATTCCACTTGATGTTAACTCAGAATGATTTTTATTATTTATTTATTTATTTATTAAAAACACTTACATCTACCATTACAGTTTATATAACCAATTCGATAGAGTAGGAACATATCTTGACATCACTTACTAATTTATTAGGTACCTAACTATTGTTTATAAATATTCATTTTATAACTTAACACATATAGCGTAACCTTTGTAAATTCACTCATAGAGCATGAAAACAAATGGTTTGAATTGGATGGTTTGAATCATCCCCCTGAGTATTCGTTACGGAGTCACTAACACCCTGTATAGGCTGTTTATGTATGTATGCTATCCTAATAGTAGACATTGTCATAATCATAACCAACGAATTACATGCATTGATATAGCGCAAATGCCTACATTGTTATAAAACTAGGTAGTTTCCTAGGTCAAAAATAAATTATAAAATAGGCTAGTTTCCAACTAGTCAAATGAGTTACTTTTTAATAAACGTCAAAACACGAAATTACTATGGAATTTTGTATGAAAAAGCACAATGTGACGTCATAGAAAAACGTGATAAAATATCGCACTTATTATTACATATTTCTTGATTAAAATTCATAAATAAGTTAAAAAGAAAAAAGAAAATGTTTTTCATTAGTTTTAGATCTGTTTTTATTTAGTAATCAGAATTTTATAATTTATCTTGAACTTTGTACACGACCCAATTCTGATTACTAGATAAAAATCGATCTAAAGATGACAAAAAACGTTTTCTTTTTTCTTTTTAACTTATTTATGAATTTTAATACAGTCGTTTTTTCTATGACGTCACAGGTTGCTTTTTAATTAAGAGTAATTTCGTGTTTTGACGTTTAGTAAAAAGTAACCGATTTGACTAGTTGGAACCTAGCCTATTGTAAACCAAATTGATTTTACAAAGCTGAAATATGTGTTAGGCACGCAAATATACCGTACTTACATGCGAAATAGCCTTTTTTTTTTAATTTTTGGCCTGGTTACATAGACCTTTAGGCCACGGAAATAGCCTTTAAAACAGAATTTGCAATACGCTTTAAAATAAACTGCATTGATTCAGTCCAATAGTACAATCTTACATAGATTTACAATATAAGTTTTTTTTTGTATATTGTATGTTTTTTTATTAGTTGGCTCGACCATTTGTTGGTTCTATAAAAAACCAGACCTGTCAAATCTTCAGGTTCAGTAAGTGGACCCTGTGAAAAACTGGATAATGCTAGGGAGATGATGATTACTTGGCTCGACCATTATAGACGGCGATACGGCTCACCACCTATCACGTTGGTCTAACAGAAAGCTCGGTGAAATGTGGATACTTAGTTCATCTTGCGATGGATGTACCTCTGAGAGGTCATGTATGTATGTACATAGATTAGATACTATACAAGGTGTTAGTGACATCGTAACGAAAACTTTGATGGATGATTCAGACCATTATTCCGAGTTGATATCAAGTGGAATTTTCCGTCGCAAAAGTATAGAACTGAAAATAATTAAAAAAATAACACAAAAAATTTCATGAATTTAGCCACGGACTATTGGGTCGTGTAATAGGTTCAAGATAAATAATACAATTTTGATTACCAAATAAAGACAGATCTAAAAGTAACGAAAAACATTTTGTTTTAGAACATAAGTGGAGGCAATTGAAACGATATATAATGCGATTGAAATAAGTTTACTTGTCGTATGTCCTATCACAATGACGGTCGAATTAGATGTGTCGTTATGCAGTTTTTGCTCCTGATGCAAAGTAACGCGATGTTTTTGTGTGGCGTTGCTCTTAAATAATGACAAGGCGCTAATGGAGTGTGCGCCTGAACATCTTCCCGCCTCGTTGAAAGGCGACTTTCAACCCCGAAGTTCTTCAGTGGTTGGCAATGGGCACAGACGAACCAGAGGTCTTCGCACGCATCCTTTAATGGTATTGACATCTGCAACTCTCGATACTCCATCTGGTCCCGGGAATAAACGTAGAACTCGACCGAGTCGCCAGCTCAATGGAGGTAAGTTGTCTTCTTGGAGTAGAACCAGGTCTCCTACGCTTAACTTATCCATATTGGCCTTCCATTTAAATCTCTGCTGTAGCTCTGAGAGGTATTCTCGCTGCCATCTTTGCCAAAAGTGGTGGCGAATCATCTGCAGGCGATTATAGCGTTGCAGTCGGGATTCATTGCAATCTTCAAAGCTCGGTGACGGCAGCGCAGTCAGCGGTCTTCCGATTAGGAAGTGCCCTGGAGAGAGGGAGAGGAAATCATTAGGACAGGAAGATAAGGGGCACAAGGGACGACTATTCAATATAGCTTCCACTTGCGCGAACAAAGTAGAAATTTCTTCGAAAGTTAGGTGGCTATTGCCAATGACACGTCTGAGATGATGTTTAGCTGACTTTACGCCGGCTTCCCAGATGCCGCCGAAGTGAGGAGCGTAAGTAGGTATAAACGTAAACTTTATTCCTTGTTGACTTGCAAAATCAGACAGCGGCTCCGCACTATCCTTTAAAAACGTTCCTACGTCCTTTGCGGCTGCTACAAAGTTACGACCGTTGTCGCACAATATTTCTGCTGGTTTGCCCCTACGCGCAATAAACCTTCGAAGTGTCATTACAAAAGCATCTTTTGACAAATCGCTCACCGCTTCTAAATGAATACATTTATAGCGGAGGCAAACAAATAAGCACAAGTAACATTTAATAAGCCGACTACCACGGCCCTTGCGGTTTAGGATATGAAATGGGCCCGCGAAGTCTAAGCCAACAGACAAAAAGGGAAAGTCAGGGTTTACTCTTTGGGCTGGAAGATTGCCCATTTTAGGGACTAAAGTTTTACCTCTCAAGCGCCTACATCGAGTACAATTATTAACCGTACGCCTAGCAAGATGTCTTCCACTAACAGGCCATACTGTTTCCCTGACCGCTGCAAGTAATAATTGTGGACCAGCGTGCATGTTGTTTATGTGCTCCCGTTGAAACAAAAGTTTAGTCAATTGATGTGTTGAATGGAGAAGAATAGGATGTTTCCTCTCATAGCTGCAGTTTGATGCTTCTAGTCTACCACCAACACGAATCAAATTGGATTTATCTAAAAAAGGTGATAATGATAATATTTTACATTTAGTGTTCAATGGTTTGTCTTTGGATAACAAGTCATACTCAACGGGAAATGATTGACGCTGAGCCATCACGCAAAGCGAGTTGAAAGACTCAGTCAAGTCTTCAACTGACAATGGACCTAAACGTTTCGTTTTAGGGTTTCTTAAATTATATAAAAATCTTTTAACGTAGGCAAATAATCTTTGTAGTTTATTTAATGACGAGTATCTTTCGAAATTAATTAACGGTTCAGTAATGATAGCTGGATTTGATTTTATTTCAGGTAAATTATCGCACTTATTTTGCTTTAGAACTGGCCATGCAACTTCATTTTGCTGTAAAAAATCAGGTCCGTACCACCACAAATCCATCGGCACCAAATTGCACGCGTCTACCCCCCTGGAGATGAGGTCCGCGGGATTGGACGCGGTAGGCACATACCGCCATGACGATTGCTCGGTGTTTTCCAATATTTCGCTAATGCGATTAGCAACGAAAGACTTCAATTTATTTAGTTTTAAATCATTATTAATCCATGCAAGCACTATGCTTGAGTCACACCAGTGAACAATGCGTCCCGGCCTATACCGAAGAGAATCCAATACAGACTTGCTCAGTCTGGCTGCGAGCAAAGCAGCACACAATTCTAATCGCGGCATAGTAGTGGGTTTAATAGGTGAAACTTTCGATTTAGCGCACAGCAACCTGACCGTGACGTCATCATTATAATTGACCGTGCGCATGTAAATGCATGCTCCGTACGCACATTGAGACGCATCGCTAAATGAATGCATTTCTATCAGTTTAGGTGCGTCGCACACTACAATTCTTGATACATGTAAGTTATTAAGACAGATTAAATTATTTGAGAATTTTTCCCAATCTTCTTTTATTGCTTGGGAGACGGGTTCATCCCAGTCAATTTTTTGTTGCCAAAGCCTTTGTAAGATAATTTTTGGTTGTATCACAACTGGACTTAACAGACCTAACGGGTCGAATATTTTAAATGAATTAGACATAATGAACCTTTTATTTATATTATTTTTATCTGTAGAAAATGTTTTTATTGGAAAGTGGAAAGTGTCCGTAGATGGACTCCACCCAAGACCAAGTGTACTTGATGACTCACTGATTGTTAATTTATCTTGTGTTTGTTCTGTTTGTATATTTTTAAATAAATTGGGTAAGTTAGACTTATATTTTCGTAAGTTAAAACAACCGGCTTGTAAGGCCTTTGATATTGAATTTTGTATATAACGCAACTGATGTTCATCATTGGCACCAGTGATGAGGTCATCGACATAAAAGTCTTTTTGTATAATATTTTTAATTAGTCCGTCAGTGTGCTCCTCACCTAACTGCCATAAACAACGTGTACTTAAATAACTCGCGCTTGCAGTTCCGTAAGTGAGAGTATTTAATTTTAGTGTACGAATGGGCTGCGACTCGTCTTCCCTCCATAAAATTAGTTGTAAATCGCGATCTTCTTCGCAAACTGAAACCTGACGGTACATCTTCTCGATGTCACCGGTTAACAAATATTTATATTGTCTGGCACGAATTAATATGGAGAAAAGCGAATCTTGAACATTTGGGCCCACCATTAGTATGTCGTTCAGCGAATAGCCGGAGGAGGACTGAGCGGAACCGTCAAACACGACGCGAAGCTTAGTTGACTCACTGTCTTCTTTTAGTACGGCGTGATGACATAAGAAGTATGAAGTTTCCGGTTTATTTATTGTAGATAAAGACAGATGATTTAGGTCACCATATTCATTAATGAATTTTGCGTATTCCGATTTTAAAGTTGGATTTCGTTTGAATCTTTTTTCTAAGTTCATGAATCGTTTATTAGCTAATTTATAGGTATCGCCTAAGCAATCTGGAGTGTCAATCAGGGGCAATTTTACATTGAACCTGCCTGATTCGTCTCTTGTAGTGTGAGTTAAAAAATGTTTTTCGCAAGCTTTATCATTTTCGCTTAATATTGGTTTGCTGGGTACCTCCTCTAGGTCCCAGAATTTAGTGAGATTATTATCGATTTCATTTTGAGTAGATTTAGATATAAGTGCATGATTACAATGAATTTTTTGATTTGAATTATTTATGTTTGTAGGACCGGACACTATCCAGCCAAATTTAGAGCTTCTTAACTTTGGTTTGTTTTCACCGAGAGAACGTTGTTCGTTCCCCAATATGTCCCAGAATATATCAGCCCCTATGAGAACATCAATCGGTGCTGGCTGATGAAAATTGGGATCGGCTAATTGAATATCTTTAGGCAAATTTAGATCATGTAGATTAACTTTACTTTTTGGTAAGTAACCAGTTAATTCATTTAGAACAAAACATGACAATGCTATTTTGAATTGACTATTTAGAGAATTTATTTGTGGATTACAACTCTCCACTGCTTTGATTGAACAATTGTTACCAATGCCGATGACCTTTAGTGTGTCAATCGGATTGGATTTGAGTGCTAATTTGTCCTTTAGAGTTTTGCTGATAAAAGATGATTGACTTCCACAGTCCAATAAAGCACGAACCTGAACCTTTTGACTAATTACTGGATTCGAAACTTCAATTAAAGCGGTAGATAAAAGTATTTGTCCTGGATTTTGATTACAAAAGTTAACAATGGACTCGTTTTCGGCATCGAGACTTGCATTGTTATTACTGACTTCTAAGTGATTATGCAGCAAACTGTTGTGCTTCTTTTTACAATCGCGACATGGACCCATACGGCAGTCGCTTGCGAAATGACCTTGTCGTAAACAATTCATACATAGTTTATATTTTGCTACATCAGCCAAACGCTCCTCAATTCCTTTTGACTTAAATACTAGACAGTCATAAATTTTATGATTATCGTTACAAATTATGCACATGTAGGTAGCGTTTGGTTTGTAAAATGTTTTGTTAGTGCTCGCAAATGACCTTGTAAAAGGTGTATGACCCTGCCTTTGATTACTTGGTAAAACGTAATTATTACGAGACGTATTAGATGGCAAGTTTTTAATAGTATTATTTTCTTGTTTATTATTATTGCGATTTAGAGACTCGAGTACATCAGCTCGATCTATTAAAAACCTTTTGAACTGTTCTAATGTTGGTACATCGCCCTCTAATGAATTACAATGTTCTTCCCATTTTATAAGAGTGACGCTATCTAATTTGGAAGAAAGCATGAATATTATTAAAACGTCCCATTTGTCTGTTGGTTGACCCAGGCTATCTAATGCCCTTAAGTTTTTAGTAACATGGTCAACTAGAAATCGCAACGACCTTTCGGATTCACGTGGAAGCGGCTTTACATTGAAAAGTGAGTTCAGGTGGTGATTGATCAAGACTCGTTTATTATCGTAACGACTACACAGCAACTTCCACGCTTCTGCGTAGTTTGCCGACGACACCTCCAGATTAGAAACTATTCTAGCAGCATCGCCTTCTAGATATGATATCAGGTAATGGAATTTATGAATAGGCGTAATGCGATTGCTGTTATGAATCAAATTTTCGTAAGTGTCGCGAAACTCTAACCAGCGGAAATATGCGCCGTCGAATTTAGAAATTTGTATTTGAGGTAACTTTAAACCCACATCTTGAAGATCGTGATGACATGAACTATTATTGCTTGAACAATTGCTTTCTTGTTTTACAGAATGGGATTCAATTTTAGTTTTTGCCGCTACAATATTTGCTACAATGTCTCGTTCAACGTTATCACGCTCATCAATTTCTAATTGAATATTTTCTGAATTGAGAACCTCAATCTCATTTTGCAAGTCATCATACCTAACTGACAATGCTTCGAACTTTGCAAGCTTCAACTTTAATTCAGCCATCTGAATATTAAGCAACTCGGGCTTAATCACAAAAGAACTCAAGTAATTTCTAAATTTAGTGATTTGACCTTTAATGGAAATTCTTTTTACATTTAGTTCCCTCAGACGCTGTTCATTGCTTGCAGAATTGTCCATCATTGTGTAGTATTGAAATAGGCACTTCAAAGAATTTAAAAGTAATAAAATTAATAAGTTGCCTCTTAACAATATAATGAAAGTTTTATCTCACGCTCCTTCCTTCGATGACACTTGCCGTCTAGGAAACCGGTTGCGCAGGCACAGCTGATCGGCCGGCGGCCGCCGCCACAAATTACGTAACAGGCGAACTGTGTCCCGCGATGAAAAGCTGGAATAGTCGGCAAAATAATCTGATTATCTCAATAAGATTGAACGGAGTAAACTCGCTGATATGAACAAAATTATAAAAATAGCTAAACGTAACTTCACGCCTCCGACCCCTATCAGGGTAAGCAGAGTCGCAAGTCGACGGGAGACAACCTGCAACGGCTATTTAGCACTAATATAATTATGATAAATGCGTAGAAATAAAAGTTACGATATTTTTATAGGTACATACACGTAGGTACTTTATTATGTTATTTTATTTCTACGTGTATGGTAATTTTACCAAATTATATAATTATACCTTTAAGGTTTTATTTTTTTATTAACTATAATAGAATGCAAAGAAATTTTAATCCGACATAATAAATACTTATATATATTTTTTTTTTATGTCGGTAGTGGTAGAAAAATATGATGATGAAATTCGCAAATTTTCGGTAAAATATGGTTTTAAATAGAATAATTGCGCAAGTGGAATTAGCTTTAGTACTAATCCAATGTATTTTTATAGGAATTCCTAGGTATTTAGATGAAAAAGATGGAAATGGAAGTTTTAGAAAGGACAAAGGAAGGGCACTTATCTTTTGTCGAATTTCGCTGCACGACGTGGTACTTTGGCTGTATCACTGCTTCGTCCAATTTCGCTGCTCAGATAATATTGTTGACTGCAACCCCATCCAATTGTACTCCAGTCCGACTACAACGTGGCAGACCGGCGATCTCCCTTGTTCTCCAATCTTCGTCGTATTTGTTGGTTTTTTGATGTATTATTTTGATTTTACTTTTTAGATTCCCCTCATGGGCCACCAATTTATGTTTTAGAACATAAGTGGAGGCAATTGAAACGATATATAATGCGATTGAAATAAGTTTACTTGTCGTATGTCCTATCACAATGACGGTCGAATTAGATGTGTCGTTATGCAGTTTTTGCTCCTGATGCAAAGTAACGCGATGTTTTTGTGTGGCGTTGCTCTTAAATAATGACAAGGCGCTAATGGAGTGTGCGCCTGAACACATTTTCTTTTTTCAATTTAACTTATTTATGAATTTTAATCAAGAAAAACGTAATTATAAGTTAGACAACACCGTATCAACAGTGGCTGCAAGTTGTCTTTGATTACTTGTGGCTCTGCCCACCCCATTAGGGATTACGGGCGTGAGTTTATGTATGTGTATGTATGTATAAGTTAGACATTTTGTCAAGTTCTTCTATGACGTCGCTTTTGATACAAATTCCAGAGTAATTTCGTGTTTTGACGTTTAGTAAAAAGTAACTAGCCTATTCCACTTGATATTAACTCAGAATCATAAGCTGAATCATCTCCCTCAGTATTCGTTACGGTGTCACTAAAATCCTGTGTAATCTATCAGGTCAAACGAAGATTGTACTTTTAATTAACTAATGGATTTATCGATTTTCATAATAAACGGGTCAAGTTTAATATAGAAATGTAGGTTAAATGGTCAATTCACATACGGTGAATAGGGTCGTGTACTAGGTTCAAGATAAATTATGAAATTCTGATTACTAAATAAAGACACATCTAAAACTAACGAAAAACATTTTCTTTTTTCTATTAAACTTATTTATGAATTTTAATCAAGAAAAACGTAATAATAAGTCCGACATTTTGTCACGTTTTTCTATGACGTCACAGAGTGCTTTTTCATACAAATTCCATAGTAATTTCGTGTTTTGACGTTTAGTAAAAAGTAACTGATTTGACTAGTTGGAAACTAGCCTATTCTCATGGTGGTATTAAATGAAATATTCAACTCAAGGCCAAATCATGGTGTGTTGTATTATGTGCCATCGATTAAACGGGCACAAAAAGTTGTGTCCAAGGCGAAAAAAAAATACAAAAGAAAAAAGTCAATTTACTTTATAGAAAAAGGTCGTGGTGTATTTACAACGAAGTATCGAAGTTATTTAGGTAACAGTAAATTTTTTTAAAAGTACCAAATTCAATCAAATTTCATCAAAATCAGTTTAGTATTATTGGCATGAAAGCGTAACAGACAGATTACTTTTGCATTTATAATATTAATACAGGCGTGTATGAAACGATTGATAAATGTGGAGGAATTAAGAGGAGTGTCAGGATCGTAGCAAATGGAATTCCGTAGTCTCTGCTTACCCCGGTGGGAAATGGGCGTGAGTTTATATATGTAGGGAGGGATTGCTCACTTACATTCAAATTCAAAAACATCTTTATTCAGTAGGAAACATAATTACACTTTGAATTGTATTTTTTTACATAACGAATGAAAAAAGGACACATCGAAGCTATTCATCTAAAAAGCAATATTATTGCAATTTGACATTTGCGCATATAAAAGTGCGACATGCCAACAAATGTCAAATAGCAATATTGCTTTTCAGACGAATTGATTCGATGTGTGGCCTTTTTAATCCTCCAGTAGGTTTAGGCGGATCAAACATTCGTTATTTAATAATTACAATTCAAAGGTAACTATGTTTCCTACTGAATTAAGATATTTATGAATTTGAATGTAAGTGAGCAATCCCTCCCTACATACATAAACTCACGACTATTTCCCACCGGGATAAGCAGAGACTACGGAATTCCATTTGCTACGATCCTGACACTCCTCTTGCTTCCGTCTGTTACGCTTTCATGCCAAAACTACTAGACCGATTTTGATGAAATTTGTTATAACAAATTTAATAGGCTAGACATTGGGAAAGAACCTAGGATAATTTCTAATTTATATAAACCACTACTGGGGTAAGCAAACGGTTAAAAGTGACAAGTTATATTCGCGTTACCCACCCCGCTAGGGATGACGGGCGATGGTTATATACGTAACTCCGATGTGGCCGCACCTTTACAGTTCGCGCTATAGTTAGTTTTATGGTGACTCACTAAAGCGATGGATCTGCGCAGACGACTGTAAAAAAGGATTAGGTAGCCAACTGGGATGTTTTTTTTATACGCCGCGTCATCATGAACCCGCCATCAATGAAGAAACCCAGAAAGAACGCTACACTATCACTGTGATGTCGCTCGAATCCTAGCACGGGCCTAAACGTCAAATTCTTAAACCAGGAGTGCACCCTTCGACACGACACTTCTTTTCCCGAGATTTTTTTTTATTTCTTTCTGAGGTTTTTTTTCTTTTTTTTTAGATGATGAGTTAAAGTAGCCTGTACTCATCAAACACAAATGTCCCAGCTTCAAAAAAAGAATTCTTTATCTAGTAGCGCAATAACCTGTCATTTTTAAACACATCTAGAAGACTTTGCCGCGGTTTTTCTTGCAGCTACTTTTCCTTGTCTATATACAGTTTGTGAGAAGCTGCAGTAGATTTAGACAGAAGAAACGTTCGATATCAAATATGTTTATATAAAAATTGACGATTCAAAGTTTTACTACGTTACATAATAACATAACATACATACATACATACATAAACTCACGCCTATTTCCCACCGGGGTAAGCAGAGACTATAGAATTCCATTTGCTTCGATCCTGACACACTTCTCTTGCCTCCTCCACACTCATCAATCGCTAACATAAACATAAATAGCCTATATATGTCCCACTGCTAGGCACAGGCCCTCCCTCAATCAACCGGAGGAGGTATGGAGCATACTCCACCACGCTGCTCCACTGCGGGTTGGTGGAGGTGCGTTACATAATAAATATATTTTTTGTTGAGTTTGAGTTTCCGCTACCGCTGCCGCTTATCACAACGCCCGCGACCGAAGATGACGTGTCGATTCATATTCTTTCGAAGTGCAAGTTACCAAGTAGTTACAATAACAATGCAGGTTAGCATGAACCTGTAAGGAAGGTGAGCCATCAATACACGTTTTACTATGGAATTATGGCTTACAATACCATAAACTCTGATTTATTGTTTATAACGGCCACGTATCACGTATTTGATAGTTTATTGTTTTTTTTAGTTTATTATTATTTTTATGATTGTGGTTTGTTTTTCTTTTTTTCTTTGTTAATGATTTTTGATCTTGGTTTTCTTTTGTTTTGTTTTGTGTATTGATTTCTGTATTGATTTCCGTATGGTTTCTGTCTTGTGTTGAATGTAATGTATGGTCACGAGCATTAATATGTATACACTTTGGTACCATGTCACATTAACTTTTTTGACAAATTGAACTGTAAATCTCACTAAATGTCAAATATGTCAGTGCGACAGAGTCCTAAAGTGGGTACATTATATTGCTCATGACTGTACCTGTCTGTTTCTGTCTGTGGTGTCCGGGAGTAATAAATGCTTCTTTCTTTCTTTATTGTTTTATTAATGTCGTTGGTATAAGACAGGGATAACCCAGACATAGAATAAAGAATAATACTACGTATTAATGATGTGCCGGATCGTTAAAAATGTATATCCGCGGATACGGATCTGAATACGGATATTTAGTGTAAAGATCCGCGGATACGGATCTTTATTATTTAAAAAAAAAAGATTAAAGTTTTAGTTATTTCATTGTTATAAAAGTGATATTTTATCTTGCTTTCATTATAAAGATCTATCTATCTAAATGTTTGCAATATGAAGGTGCCAAATATTTGATTTTAAGAAATAAAAACAATCTGAATGGAATTTTATAGTTTTTTATTTAATAATTCTACTTAATCACTTGAAAAAGATTCGTAAAAGATCCGCGTGAAAAGTAACGGACACGGATACGGATTTTTCTTTTATCTCGGATATCCGCGGATACAGATACGGATACGGATATTCGGAACATCACTACTACGTATAGAACGGCAACTCTCCGCCTCGCACCCATAGGGTAGTTTCCAACTAGTCAAATCAGTTACTAAACGTCAAAACACGAAATTACTGTATGAAAAATTGGATTTGTATGAAAAAGCACACTGTGACGTCATAGAAAAACGTGACAAAATGTCGGACTTATTATTACGTTATTCTTCTATCTCTAGCAGAGACATAACTCCCAACTCGCCCGTAAATCCTATCAAAGTTGGCAGGATCACAAATACGAGAGGACAATTTGCGGTCATATTTGGTACTGACGTCCAAAGACAGACTAAAATTGGCTATACGAGCCATCACGGAGCACACCAGAGAGCAGACTTTCCGAGCTCTTGAATGACAACCGTCAACGAATCCACCAGCTGCTGTCGCTGTAGTCGAAATCGACTGTGAAACATCATCAACATTTATTTATTGGGTAGTTGGTTGATTTGAACCAACCCGTGAACCCAATGCACAATTGGGTAGCTTCCTACGTTAAAGATAAATGAATAAAGAACATGCATTGTGTATTGGAGCAGCGTGGTATGCTCCATACCCCCTCCGGTTGATTGAGGGGAGGCCTATGCCCAACGCGGACGTATATAGGCTGTTTATATTACTCGTATGTATAAAGACAGATCTAAATGTGACAAAAAACGTTTTCTTTTTTCTATTTAACTTAATTATGAATTTCAATAAAGATAAATGTAATAATAAGTGGATTAAAATGTAATAGTAAGTCTTTTGTTACGTTTTTCTATGACGTCACGGGTTGCTTTTTCATACAATTCTATAGTAACTTCGAGTTTTGACGTTTAGTAAAAAGTAACTGATTTGACTACTTGGAAACTAGCATACCTATTGGACAAATGTCCACACAAATGTATTCGTGTGTGTGTTTGTGTTGTGTTTGTGTGTGTGTGTGTTGTATGTGTTTTGTGTTTGTGTTGTTTGTGTGTTGTTTTTGTATTACGTATTTTGTGTTTATGTTGTTGTGTGTGTGTGTTGTATGTATGTATGTGTGTTTTGTGTGTATATATTCTTCATTTGTTTTGTTTTTGTGTTCGTTCAATATATTCAATATTCTTTATTTGCATACTATGATGGTGTACAAGTTTGTAAGTTACATATGAGTTTCACATCATAGACCCTTTCGGGCACAACAGAATAGATGTTTAAAAGAGAGAAGGAAGCTTTTCAAATAGTAAAATCAGTATCATTAAGGTATTGACTAGTGCTGTAGTAACATTTATTAATTAGAAGTTCTTTTATTTTTTTAATAAAGATTTTGTCACTTTTTTCTTCTTTTAATTTGTTAGGCAGTTTATTATAAATTTTGATGGACATCACATATGGGCTAGAAGAATGTAGGGGTGTATGTCGTTAAGGGTTTCTCGAAATTCACCCCTCAAGGGAGTAAGGGTGTGTACTGTGTATACATATACATACGTACATATTGTATGTTCATACGATTGTGTTGTGGAAATTAATGGTCTTCCCGGTAATGATGACTCAGGTAGGGTTAAGGTGGTGACCAAGGAGAGATTGTTTATATTTTTGAACGTTTATAAAAAAAATCGTCAGTAAAAAAAAACTTTTTTTGTCAAGAAAGTACACTACTACTACTACATAAAATAATCAGCAATTAAATTATAAGAAATCATAGCAAACCAACACCTACTATTACTTTTCATACAATTTCTTATTAGATAACAAAAAGTATATAAGTATTTTGTTACCGTAATTAAACTCCGTCCAAAGAAATTAGAAAAAACGACTACTTATAATAAAAAAATATATAAACAAGAAAAAACTCACACAAAAACTTTTCCCATTTCAAATTCGCCAGGAATTAAGACGCAAATATTTAATCAGTAAACAGTACTGATCATTTAACTCGCGAGAGTAATGTCGCCGTAAATATTGGTAGTGGAGAGGTCTACAGGCCGCCAGTCACGGACGAACGCCGACGAGCGACTGACGACTTGACGAGCACGAGACGTGTGCTCGGCACTGTCCAACCCATAGTCCGACCAAGGTAACCAAGGTATTGAATAATAGCCGCAACGCCCATAGTGACGTGATGTTATAATAATAAAATAAATAAATAATAATAAAAAACATTTATTTTCAGACTACAGTCCATAGACCATAGACTACACTATGCGTACTAATGAGCCACCTTTTTTGCGAATTACCGCGTAAATGTCGTCGACTCCAGCATCGGCAAACATGCCTGAGGCGCTGCAGTAACGAAGGAGCCTAAACAGAGCCCTAAATACATTATTACATTACGTTATAGGGTGGCACTGAGGGTTTAGTTTTTGAAATCCATAGGCATATTATTACCGCAAAAGAGTAATCAAAGACTTTCCAGTTCACGTTACCCAAATGAATATAGATAGCTCTGTGATTTAACGTGATAATACGTGCCCTAACACCTGGGGCCTGTTTAATAAAACTTACAATTGTAAATTACAACGACAATTTGGTGTTCATTACGTAGCAAAATATGCAAAATATTCGTGATCACACACTCCGCAATGTACATCAAATTGTCATTGTAATTTACAATTGTAAGTTTTATTAAACAGGCCCCTGCATTATTAAAGACCTGTACGAAGCCACTGACAATGCCGTAAGCGTGGCCAATTATTGGTCAGCAAAAATTTAGTTTCGATCGCCATCGACTCGCAAAGAAGAAGAACGTGATAATTACGTATTTTCTCATGGCATATATAATAAAAATAATTGCAGCTTGATATTTGGATCAGATACATATAGCATTATGTTCTCTTCAATTCAAATTCAAAAATATCTTTATTCAGTAGGTAGCATAAGTAGTTGCACTTTGAATTGTCATCTTTTACATAACAAACGTCTCATTCGCCTAAAACCACTGCAGCTTCTCACAACCTATATGTATAGCCGGGGAAAAGAAGCTGCAAGAAAAACCATGGCACAGGGCCCTAGACATTCTTCAAAAATAACATTAAATATTGTTATACAATTTAGTAATTTGGCTGCCTAATATCAGTTTCCAAAAAGTTAATCCCATGCATTCATATCTTCTAAATAATCACTAACCTTATAATATTTTTTTTACAAAGTTTCTGTTTAATTGCCTTCTAAATGTAATTCTGCACAAAATAACGCAGCTATAGAAAATTTGCGATCGAGTATATCGATAGGGGTACAATATGTTCGGATATCACAATCGGCTCTGTCGGAAATGAGAAATCGTAAATGGCGATTCCTACGCACGTATGGTATAGGCACCTTGAAATTGTGCCTTGGCCCTCGCCAAGCATTTTAGCATAAACCAAGCATACAGAAACATATTCTAAATTCTAACACTGGTGAAAATTAAGCTATTATACTATCGATTCCTGCAGACACCTCTTTATTTTATTTTAATGAAAAGGAAAGGGACGAATTATTGACAATTATTAATGTTAAAATTAATTAATAACCTGGGCGAATAAAATAGGCACCTCGCTGATATGCAACCCTGTTTGACGTGTGCTGTCAACTTAATTCTGTCGGGTTATTGGCCAATATATATAAAAATTTTAAAGGGTTTTTGAAAGTCTGTCGATTATCCGCCACTTTGCTTTTCGGCGGATTAGAAAATGACAGGTATATATAACTTAAATTAAAGTTAGGAGGTGTCTGCAGGAATCAATATGTATATGTATAGGTAGGTAGGTACTTGAGCTATAATGTGTAGGGAGCTTATATTGTGTATGTTCAACATAATGTATGCCTGCTGGGTCTGCATGACAACCGCGCCGGGCGCGGCGCGAATTATATCGAGCAATAAATGGCACGAATGCTATCTACGTAGTATCTTGTGTAAGTACGTCAAACGGCTATTGGTCGACGCGCTCAATATAATACGCAACGCGCGCGGCGCGGTTGTCATGCAGACCCGGCTGATTAGATTTGTGGGAACTAAAGGATGAATGAATATTGTGGGAAATAAACTTATAATGTCAAAGTGATTTTAGCATGTTATATAATAACTATAGTATTATTAAAAGATGATATCATGATATTAATAGGTTCAACAAAAACCTTTTAGTAAAATTTTAAGTTAGATAAAATTATTTAAAATGACATGAAATTATGGAAATTTTTATAATCAGCAAAGCAAGAGGTTTAATTAGAATGTAAATATTAATATTATTAAAATTATTTTAATATTCTATTAGTTTAAAGTGAAAGTAAAGTGTGCTAAGTTGTGAAATCTGCATAAATATTAAATCTAATAAGATTAGTATTTATTTCGATTTCAAAACTTAAATTGATGATTGTATAAATAAATAAATAAGCATACACAAGATCACGCCTATTTCCCTTTGGGGTAGGCAGAGACCACGGAATTACTAGAATCCTGACAAACTACTTTCGTTAATTCCACGTTCATCAAAGACTTCTTGGTTCACGATGTCATTGGTAGGCCTGATCTTGTGTAAGTATGTTTAATAAATAAGTGTACAAGTTTATAAGTAAACCTGGTGTGTGGACGGGATTGGTTGCGTTTAGTGTGGACTTTGGGAATGTCTGCGGGCGATACCTGACTGTACCGCGCGCACGGCTCCGCCTCCATGACTCTTACGCACAAACCAACAGAAAACACAAACTTTTAAATACACATTCATACATAAAATACACAAACTAAGTATAGGTATCTAAAAGACTTTGTAATAGTATGTTATAGGAATTTTCCAAGGGTTATATGCGATATATAATATAATTACAGTATATAATTTTTGTGTAATAAATAGGTTTGAATATAGAAGAATGAAAGACAAAGAATTTTACATAGTAGCCAATATCTATGAAGTTAAAATGTTCATCCCACAAGCAGGAAAGACAGTCGAAGCGTGAAGCAACAACAGAAATACACCGCATTCTGTATAACAATCGTAAATCGATAACATAATGCGGTATTATACACAAATTATTTAACACCAATGTCATTCAAAAAGTCTAATAAAATGCACTTCTACTCACGACTTAGGGCTAATTTCTCTTTTTGGTAATTTGTCTGTGATGTATCTTCAAACCAAATAAAGTCACATTTTAATAATTCTAATAAATTTTGTTTATTTCTACTACTACCAAAACCAACCAAACTAAAATTTTGACAGAGGCATTTTCCCAATTTTTCAAACAGTTTTTTTTTCATTGCACATATGACAGTTTGTGTTGCCATTTCGAACCAGGAGTTCCCCGTAATACGGATTTTGCTAATTTTACCCCGTAATTTTTTGAAAGAATGTTATAAAATTTTGACTAAAAAAATATATACACAAAGGTTTACATAAAAAACAGAAAAAATTAAGCTCCAGCATATCAGCATGGAGACCTCATATAGGTATTTCTAATTTAATGGCGATGTCTACTTGGCTCCACGGCCACAGTTACAGAAAACTTAACTTATACCATAATTGCTCTTTTACTCAAGAGGGTGGTTCTTCGAACATCGGAAGTCAAAATCATTACCGAAATCAATATCCCAGATTATTTTGAAAAATAAAATATTAAAAAAAAAAATTACAAAAGATTCTTGGATATTTTTGAGTTTCATCATCAGCCGTATGACGCCCACTGCTGGGCATAGGCCTCCCCCAAGGATCTCCACGACGATCGGTCCTGCGCTGCCCGCATCCAGCGGCTTCCCGCGACCTTCACCAGATCGTCGGTCCACCTTGTAGCGGGCCTACCCACTGAGCGTCGTCCGACACGTGGTCGCCACTCCAGAACCTTTCCGCCCCATCGGCCATCGGTTCTCCTCGCTATGTGTCCTGCCCACTGCCACTTCAGCTTTGCAATTCTCCGAGCTATGTCGGTGACTTTAGTTCTCCTGCGGATCTCCTCATTTCTGATTCGATCCAGCAGGGAAATACCAAGCATAGCTCTCTCCATTGCCCGCTGAGCAACACCGAGCCTCCTCACGAGACCCATAGTAAGCGGCCACGTCTCACTGCCGTAGGTCATCACTGGCAACACGCATTGGTCAAAGACTTTCGTCTTGAGACACTGAGGTATTCTGGACGAGAAGATATTCCGCAGCTTCCCGAACGCTGCCCATCCGAGTTGGATCCGACGAGAGATCTCTTTCTCGAAGTTGGACTTACCTAACTGGATTATTTGTCCTAGGTAAATGTACTGGTCTACAACTTCGAGTGTAACGTTCCCAACCTGAACTGGAGTGGGTGCGACATGGTCGTTGGACATAATTTTTGTCTTTGCCATGTTCATGCTAAGACCCACTCGTTGGGATGCGTTACTGAGATGCTCGAGCATGGTGTTCAGGTCTTCCAGGGTCTCAGCCATTAGGACTATATCATCGGCAAATCGAAGGTGCGTCAGGTACTCGCCGTTGATGTTGATGCCAAATCCTTTCCAGTCCAGAAGCTTAAAAATATCCTCCAATGCAGCAGTGAACAGTTTCGGAGAGATGACATCTCCCTGTCTCACTCCTCGCTGCAGTTGGATCGGATTAGAGCTCTAGTTCTGTACTCGAACTGACATAGTGGCATTTTGGTAGAGGTCCCTTAGCACCTCGATGTACCTATGGTCCACTTGGCACCTCTGAAGAGACTGCAACACAGCCCAGGTCTCGATCGAATCAAAGGCTTTCTCATAGTCCACAAACGCCAAGCAAAGTGGCAGATTATACTCTTCGGTCTTCTGTATAACCTGCCGCAGCGTATGGATGTGGTCTATGGTGCTAAAGCCTTTCCGGAAACCGGCTTGTTCGGGAGGCTGGAAGTCGTCAAACCTGCAAGCGAGACGATTCGTAATGACCCTCGAAAACAACTTGTAGACATGGCTCAGAAGCGAGATAGGTCTGTAGTTCTTCAGTAGGGCTTTATCACCTTATATTTATCACCTTGTATTTTTGAGTTTACTAATGATATTATTGCCTTCCCGTGTTCAAAGAACTACCCCAGAACTTATCTAGCGTGGTGTTCTCTTTGCGGGTAAATAAAAACCAGGAAAATAATTAAAAACTTTTATTACATAGATAGATATAAGTATACAATAAATCTAGAGTGCAGCCACTATGCGTAGTAGGAGAGGTTGGCCTTCTTCTTGGCCTGCACCTCGAGGATGGCGTCCATGAAGTCCTCGTGCGTGACGGCGGTGGCGGAGCGCCGTAGCGCGATCATGCCGGCCTCCACGCACACCGCCTTGCACTGCGCGCCGTTGAAGTCGTCCGTCGACCGCGATAATTCTTCGAAGTTCACGTCTGGGCTTACGTTCATTTTACTGAAAGGCAAAATTTATCAAGTGATTATTTAAACTTATCTACAATATGATTACTTAGCTTTCGCGGTACGGTGTTTACTGTCGATATAGACGCGAAAATTTTTGTATCTTTTTAAATTATTGTCGGTTCCATACTTTTGCGACGTTAAATTCCACTTGATATTAACTCAGAATCATGGTCTCAATCATCCCTCAAAGTTTTCGTTATGATGTTACTAACACCCTGTATAGTTCTATCTCAACTAATATGATGGTGTACTACACCGTACCGCGGTGGTAGGAAGTAACAACATTTTCTTTTCTTTGTTTATATATTTTTATAAAGAAGTATTTAACTTTTTCTTTGTTTTCATTGTTTCTGTGTCTGCAGTATTTGGACTGCTGTGGACTGTTATTTTAAGATTTAAGTATCTTTTTCACTTACAGAGACACGTGAGTTTGATTGTAGTTTGTTAAAAATATGATCGGATTCATACCGGGAATGAATTTGCATGATTCTGGCGCGGGCCTCCTCGTTGGGGTGGGGGAACTCGATCTTCCTGTCGAGACGCCCCGAGCGCAGCAGGGCCGGGTCCAGGATGTCTACCCTGTTGGTTGCTGCGATAACCTGGATATTTTAAAATATCAATTTAAAACACATATGATACACATTTTTTTTGAAAAGGTTATACATTTATAGATACATTTATAGATAAAAATAAATATACTTTATTGAGCATAAATAATATACCTTACAGATATTAGTCAAAAAATATAAGAAATGAACATCAGGCAGCCCTAATAAACCAATAGAATAGGGTATTGCACTGGAGCAAAGATAAATTATGAAATGCTCATTTAGAAATAGAATGTCTTCTATTTTAGACTGTTGTCTAAGATGATCAAAAATCAATGTCATAATTCTTTTTCATTTATTGTCGAATTTTTGGTTGACTACTCTGGGCGCCATCCCACTTGCATCAGACAGAGTACTGCAGGGCGGAAGGCAAGAGGGAAACCACTGCACTATTTTTCCCTAAAAAAAGTAGCATGGAAAATGCTGCACCGATAAGAGCGTAGCTCTTAAATTGATGATGATGACTTTTATTGATGAGGTCACTAGGACAGTATTTCCATACAAATTCAGTAGAAAATTTTCGTTTTGACTTTTTTAAAAAGTATCTTATTTGATGAGGATGCAAATTAAAACAAAATAGACTATTGGTTTATTTATCGCGTCGCGGATGATACGGGCAGCATGTTACGGGGGCAAATGTTTACTCAACTAACCTTGATATCAGCAGTAGAAGTGAACCCATCCAGTTGGTTGAGGAGCTCCAACATAGTACGCTGCACTTCACGGTCACCGGCTTTCTCAGAGTCAAACCGCTTGGTACCGATGGCGTCCAGCTCGTCGATGAAGATGATGGCGGGGGCCTTCTCTTTGGCGAGCGCGAACGCGTCGCGAACCAGCTTTGCACCGTCACCTGTACAATGAGTTTGTTGTCAACTGAATCTCGTTCACACAGATAAGTGAACGTAAAACTGGGGAGTTAAAAAGGCCACATTGAATCAATTCAATTTAAAAAGCAATATTCCTGTTTTTATTGACATTTACACTTACTTTAATATCAAATTGCTGGGTTGCTTTTTTAGATTAATTGCAACAACATGGTCTTTTTAGACCCCCTGTGTTGATGTATCGAAGTAGAAGAAGAAGGAACGAATATAGAAGAATTGGGGGGAGGGGGTTTCAGAAAGTCCACATTCAAGCAATGTTGACATAATTACAATATTGACATTTGTGCATATAAAAGTAAATCTGCACACTCAACAAAGGGTAGGACTGTGATGGAAGTATTGCTTTATTTAGATTATTTGCTTCAAAGATGTGGTCTTTTTGCCTGCCTGTACTTTTTGTATTGAGTGTCTAGTAATGCTTACTCTTGTTTGAGTCTATGTGTCATGTATTTCTATTCTAGTATTGTGTATTTTTTTTTTGTATAATGTAAAAAATCCATTTATTAATTAGTTTACTAAAGAAAACTTATATAGAAAAAAATTACATATAACTCTTATAAGAGACTTCTTTTTAATTTTATTTTTCATTTTAAGATGTAAAGCCCTGAGAAAGTACCCACCGATAAACATCTGCACTAACTGAGGTCCAGCGAGCTTCAAGAAGGTGGACTTGGTCTGCGCAGCGCATGCCCTGGCCAGCAGGGTCTTGCCAGTGCCGGGAGGGCCATACAGCAGCACTCCCTTTGGAGGGTGGATGCCCAGGTTGACAAACTTCTCCTTGTGCGTCATGGGGAGGACTACTGCTTCGATTAGTTCCTAGAATATTTCATAAAATGATTTTTGTAAATTAGTAAGACCAAATGTTCTCGAAATCTCAGTCTCACGAGTTACCTCGTGGAGTTACATTTTTATTTATATTTAATAGTCCATTCCAGATACAATACATTTATAAGAAAGAACAAATTCCATTGCCTCCATTGGTCAGCAGGTATCAAAGTGCAAGGCCTCATCCCAATTTTTTCCACTCCCTTGACAATTAATAAATATAAATATTGTATATCAGTGGCAATTAATAGGGGGTGTTCATGTAATTCGGTTTCTGTCTTGACAGATAAAATTCTACTCTATGATTGGCTAAAACTTCAATGAATCTACAGGAGTTGCCAGTCTCAACCAATCACAGGATAGGATTTGTATATGGCAATATAGAAACTGACTTACACCATAGACCTCATAGTTCCACAAATTCAGAGTTTGCATGAAAGGTGGCTGCAACTTGTCTTCTGATAACCTGCAGCTCTATCCGCCCCATTAAGGGACAAAGATGTGAGTTTTGTGTCCGTAAACAGACAGTAACACAATAAAAAAGCACTTGTGTCAATAGGATTGAACACCTGGCTCTTTTTTCATACCAACTGCTTTAAGAATGATGAAAACAATCTTTTATACCTGTTGTTTTAGTTTTTTTAAGAGTAATGTTCCAAACAGTTTTGCTCAAAATTCGTATTTATCACTTAAAATACAGTCCATTACAAAAACAATAAACTAACCTGAATTTGTTTATCGAGGCCACCAATGTCAGAATACTGTTCTGTGGGCCTCTCGTCCACCTCCATAGCCTTCACCCTCGCATCGTACTCCGCCGGTAGAGTCTCCAGGATCAAGTACGAGTCCTTGTTAACGCCCACCAAGTCTCCAGGCTTCAATTTCTCAGCATCAACCAGACCGATGACTGGCAAGAAATATGTCTGTCGGGTGGAAGTCTTGATGACGGCGCACTTGCCTTTACGCTGCGAGTCCAGGTCCACTACAGCACCATCTTCCTCCTCCTCCTGAGGGTCCACGTCCAATAATTCGATGACGTTTGATACCAAATAGGGCAATGTTTTGTTCACTTTGATTTTCTCCGTGTTTTCTCTGATTTTCTCGTTCTGTGCCTGCAACTCGTGGGAGATCCTCATCACCTCGCTCTTCATGATCTTGATTTCATTGTCCAGGAGTCTCGTGCGGCTAATGATCTCGTCTGTTGGCATGCGGAGTACTTCCTCGCTCAGCGCCTCCTCGCCATCCTCCCAAATTGACTTATCTTCCAGCGTTGTAGCCATTGTGTATTTATTTCAATTTATGAGGGAATTAAACCCTATTTATCCTATTTTTATGTGAAAACAAAACTGCAATTCTTCAAACAAAATCACCGAAATGTATTGTCATTCTGTGCGAGTTGCCATTACTTAGTTAATGATTACTGCCAATTTGATTACAATGCATCGATCATTTTATACAAATTTTACAGAAGTAGGTATTTTTTTTTTAAAATTTAAGAATGACTTAATTTTATGACTAAATGTATATAAAATTTTATTAAACATATATTTGGCACGAGATTTATAAAGAATTTAACATTTTGTTTTATTCTGTACAAAACTAATTACTACACTGTATTTAATATATTTTATCATGGCAAACCAAACTGCAATACCATTGTAAAAAACATTAAGTTTTTTAGTAATATTATGTATATAATTTATTTTGCTTGTACGTGTATTGATTTAAGAATGCAGTCATTTAAACAGTCATTTATAAATACAGTAAATAATAAACAATGTTTTTTTTTTACAGGTGAGCATCGCGCATCCTGTGTGCAAGAAACATATTTTAATTAAAAAATAGTAGAATTTTAAACATTTTACAGTGCAACATTTATGGTTTGATGTTTTTTAGACACAGTTTGTTTTCACATTTATTTGTGCGAAAGAGACAAAGCAGTATTATTGATGATCCGTTCTTATAATTTACAATGAGCACGAGAAATTGAAGCTGAAACGTGACTATTGACGTTTCATTCGCGAATTTCGAATTTTCGAAATCGAATCTTGTGTTTCAAAAATATAATTTACCCATTTTCCTATACAATTTGTGCCTGTGATTTGTGAGATATATTTTTAAACCATGGCTTTATCCATGTTTTTGCGTGCGCCAGGTAATAAAGGGGTTTTATTTATCATTACATAATAGATGTTTTGTTGTCTTGTTCTCAATGGAATGCAATTAATGAAGAAGTAATTACTGTTGTCGTATGTTAATTACCGTAGACCCGATTATTTTCTTACCTTTTCATGCGCCTCTTTGTATTATTGTTAATGAATTTGTAGGTTAGGTTAGGACTTGCAGACCTTTTAGTGCTCCAGATTTTACCATTATATTGATTCACATTGACTTTCTATGACCTTCTTTATGCAATTACAAAATTATAAATTAGTGTGCTGTGTACAATCCTGCCGCTGGATTTTGAAAAAATGAAATATACATTTAAACGGAGAATCTTGTAATGGTTAGAAATTTGGTTACCATACGTCTGTCTGTCTACTAAATTGCAGTGTACGTACAGGTGTATCGCAGGACCGGTTAAAAACATTGTTTTGTATAGAAATATAGGTTAAATATTTTAATCTCAGTGCATATTAAAATTATTATAATATATTATACAAATCAGTTGGGTTCTGAACTTATGACATACTGCCTAATAACAAAAGTAATGAAAAAAAAATTGAATATGATTTTTGTAGTCACCTTAAGAAGTTAAGAATAAGAATAAAATGTATTTATTGCCAGTAACAGTTTTATTTTTTCTATAAGAACTATTTAAATACTTGGGGCCACCTGGCACTGGCTATTGAGCTTAAAAGGTGGTTCCAATCATGTAATAGAGTTAAGAACGATTATTATTATTATATTGGCATCCATATTATATTGTGAAAGTTTCACTTCTGCACTGGCATATTGGTGCTTCTGTACTATAAGTCATCCTCCTGCCCTTATCTGAGTGTAGGTGTGGTCGGTACAACATGTATTCCTCTTCCATTCATTTCTGTCAGCTGTCATTTCAGTACTCACACCTTTCACATATCCTTTTTAATTGTTAGGAAACTATTGTCATATCTACATGTAATGTCATATTTAATTAAAATATATACGTCTGATATAAATGGGTATATGTATGTATGTATTTATATTTATATATTTCTATTTTATTTATTTATTTTACTTTTATTTGTTTGTTTTTTTTTATTGATAGAATTTATTATTTTATACAAGATGTTGCACTGTCCCGTACCAAATTGTAATAATGTTTCCTATCCACTGGTTGCCTGGAAGAAATTGCTGCTTAGCAGTAAGGCCGCCAGATTGTACTGTATCTATCATCATCTGTGTTAATTTGTTTTGTATGTTGTGTGCAATAAAGTATATTTGATTTGATTTGATGTAATTGTTACGAAAAATATATTTTTATGTTATGCTACGGAGATACTGGCCCCGATTCCTGTAGACACAGCCTAATTTTATTTAAAGTTATATCCATCATTTTCTTATCCTTCGAAAAGGAAAGCGATGGATGATTGTCAACAAGTTAATTTTAAAACAAATGAATAACCCGGGCGAATAAAATAGGCATCTCGCTGGTATGTAATCCGTTTGACGTGTTGTCTACTTAACTCTGTTGGGTTATTGGCTGATCTGAAAGCCTGTTGATTACCCCTCCCTTACTTTTCCAACCGACAAGAAAATGACAGGTATAACTTAAAATAAAATTAGATGGCGTCTGCAGGAATTAGCACCACTGATGATTTTGCCGATTATTATCCTTCATCAGATAGGTTTTATTCATAGCAGTAGTATTGATTTGCACTTGGATTTTGGACATCATGTGTAGAGTTTATTAATTTTCCATTAATATTGCAGCCCGACTAGCGGCCCCCAGTTCATGCTTCAGCCGAGTGTTCAGCCAGCAGATGGCGCGTCTGGCCGCGCAGACCGTGCCCCGCTCTATGTCTGCCTGCCTACCCGCCTCCACCGTCGCCTTGAAGGATGCTAAGATGACGCCTATCTTTGATGCTGTAAGTGAACTTTGATAGTGCAGTGATCTTAAACATTGTTATTTGGGCAGCTAATCATGAAAGCATGATTAACTACACACATACACTGGTATGTTTTCAAACAAATTCCATACTAATTTCTTCTTTTAATTACTTCAGGACCCCAATACCGACCCCACCGGCGTGGTCGACGATTTCCCTCAATCAGCGCTTATCGCTATCGACCCATAATCCTTTCAAATATTTTGCTTCTCAGATGACGCTCTGAGCGGAGGTACGCGCCCAATTGGGCACCCTCAGGCCTGTTGTCCTAAACGTTGTAACGGCTGAGAGCCTTCAGCGCTCTCCATTTGTCCAGCCAAGTAGTTAATGCCATCTGCGGCAAATCTACAAAGTAAAAAAATCTTGTTTTAATGTTTAGTACAAAATCCAGTTTTTTTTTTATTAAATGTAAACTGTTACAATTAGAAACTGTTAGAATTGTATTAGAAGAAATGTAAACCACCCAATTGAATGTAAATGCATTAACAATTATTGAAAAATAATGCAAATTATAATTATATAGAAATTGAATTAAACTTATTACAGGTAAATTGATTGAAATTGCAATCATGAATTGCTTCGATGTGGCCATTTTAACCCCCCTGTTCTGTGACCACCCAGATGCGTTCCTTCAGCACGTCCCCAGCCCGGCTGAGCGATGAGACGCCGCACGACCACGCCAAGATGTGGGTCATTGAGAAGACCACGTCAGCCATCCTGATTGTGCTCATCCCGCTCGCCCTCGCTGTGCCCAACAAGATCTTAGACTCGGCTATGGCTATCCTCATCACAGCCCATAGTTTCTGGTGAGTTTTTTTTAATAATTGGTGACAATCCAAATTAAAAGGGCCCTTCTGCGCCAGGCGCAAAAATCACTTTGTGATCCCTAGTGAGGTTAGGACATAACAGGCTGATCGCCTGATTGTCCGAAAGTAAGATGATCCGTGCTACGGAAGGCACGTTAAGCCGGGGGCCTTTGGCAGCTCAGTAATAACCCTGACATCAGGGTTGATGAGGTTGGTATTCCACATGACAACCCACACGTCAGCGCCTGCCGCGGTCAGAGTTCTTCTGATTTGGATTTCGACTTATTCAACCCTGGTGTCAGGGTTGTCATTGAGCCTCAAAGGCCCCTGGCGTTCTTCTCTCGTGTGGGTTGTGAGGTAGATTACCAACCTCATCAACCCTGGTGTCAGGGTTACTATTGAGCCGCCAAAGACCCCAGACATGACTCATGTAACGACTACTTACTTACACTAGTAAGTAGTAACCGGGACGAACGGCTTATTCGTGCCTTCCGAAGCATGGATCATCTTACTTTCGGACAATCAGGTGATCAGCCTGTAATGTCCTAATCCAAACCAAACTAGTGATCACAAAAACGGGACCCCCGGATCGTGAGCCTAACGCTCAACCACTGGACCGTGGAGGCCTGGCGTTCCTTTATTCTATGCCAATACCTATTTCCTTTCCCGGAACCTAACCCATCCCCTCTCCTTTCCTAGGGGTCTTGAAGCTATGGTGGTGGAATACGTGAGAGTTATCCTATTCGGTCACTTTTTGCCGAAAATAGCCATGTTGGTAGTCTACGCGTTGACAATATTGCAGCTGGCTGGACTTTACTACTTGATCTTCAACGATATTGGGCTATCGGCCGGGTTTTGGAAGTTGTGGCTTAACATGGAGCGACCGAAGTCTAGTTCCCCGTCGGCTAGCCACTCGGATGGTGGCCACGGAGGCCACGATGGAGCCCACGGAGGCAAAGCCCACGGGGGCAAAGGCGAGCCCCCTTGTTAGAAGGTTCTCTTCTTTTTATGTTAAAGCCTCAGATACAGGAACTTTTTACAACGACATCAGAAATCGAAAATTAAGATTGGTTTTTGATCATCTCAGATTGGCTTCTGATCAGACCTGTAAAATCTTCAGGTTAGGTTAGCGGACCCTGTGAAAAACGGGATAATGTTAGGGAGATAAGACTGGCTTCTATTTCTAGATTAGCATTTTATAATTCCGTTTTGACCCAGCCGTCTACCGTATTGGGTCAGAGGTATAATGTGCTCAGCGGTGAAGGAAAATATGGTGAGGAACCCACATTCCCGGGAAATTTCGGAGGAATGTGACCTAACCTGTGTTGGGCTGGTTTTCACTTCGAGTTGGAGGGTAGGTTTTGCAAAAAACCGGACCTGTCAAATCTTCAGTGTAGGCCTTTGCCTACCCGGTTCCTGCAGACACATCCGAGTTTTATTCTAAGTTATACCTGTCAGTTTCTTATTCGCCGAAAAGGAAAGAGACGGGCCATCTACAGGCGTATTTATGCAACACACGTCAATTCTAGGCAGAAATTAATTCTAGGCGAGTTGCATATAAGCGAGACGCCATTTTATTCGGCTGGGTTATTCCTTCATTATGAAATTAACAGTTGTCAATCATGCGTCCCTTTCCTTTTCGGCGAATAAGAAAATGACAGTAAAATTTAAATAAAATTAGGTGTCTTCAGGAATCGGGGTTAATACATAATTTAAGTATAATTTGACAGCTTTTAAACTAACCTTATTTTTCCAGGGGTCTGGAGGCGATAGCAGTTGATTACGTGCGCGCGAGCATTTTCGGGCCGGTCATTCCCAAAATTGCCATCGGACTGGTGTATGCCATCTCCATCGCGACCCTGGGCGGTCTCTTCTACATCATCACGCACGATGTGGGCATCTCAAACACGATTAGGAATTTCTGGGCGATCAAGTCCGAGCAGAAGGCGTAAGGATCCTTAAGCTATGGTCTGCTTTATTCCCTTAACAAATACTTGATTGCACAAACAGGAAGTTTTTAAATACAGAACAAATGTGGAAAGAGGCGACCTTAATAGAAAGAATTTGAGTTAATGCCGCCTTGCCCCGTACGTACGAGACAGACAGTCCGCGCTCTCTCGCTCACTCCTTAACGGCTTAAATTGTACTAAAGTGGCCCCGTCGTGGGAGGTAAATCAAGCGCGCTTCGAGGGAGGGGGTTTAAAGGGAATGATTACAAAGAGATAATATCTGTTACTAGATATTCAAAACCGAACTCAAACCACTACCGTGGGCCCCGTACATTTAGTAATTCCAAAAAGCTTTTAACTTTTTAATAATGCATATTTTTATACAAAAGTCGATTTTAGCATTTTTAATATTTTTTCATGAAATGTTAAGGGAATAAAGTAGATTCTCGGTAACTGATAAGAATAACATCTGATTATGAAGTATGAGACGCCAGATTTTTTATTTCAAGATCGAGTTAATCGCCTTGCGTGTATCCGAACACTTTCTTTACTAACTTCCACTTTTTCTATACTTTTTAGTAATCAATAAAAAAGTAGGCATCGTAAATTGATATTTGTTACGGCGAAAATCGGGTCTTCAAATAAAAAAATGGCATAGTAAGATGTATTTAGGGCGATAGCGGTGCCGATTCCTGCAGACACAAGTGATTTTAATGTTGACAGTTCTAAAACTAGTTCTATCTCTGTCTTGCACTTGTCATAAGTGAAGGACGACACTATTATAGAGTTGCCAGACTAAAAAATATTCGTCTGCCAGAATCGCGCCCTATGTCAGGTACTTAATGCGAAGCACAATTTGAAAATTAATTTATTTTCGTTTTATAACAAAAGTATTAGTTTGCCGAGATATTTGGCTACTCGTTTGTAGTTCGGCAGTAATTTATTTGAATGTGCTGTGAAGTGCCGCGCGCAGGTTTAGCTGTGAAATATTTATTATACAAATAAAATGATGAAGTTATTCCAGATTTTTATTTATCTACCCTAGAAATCCTTTTTCTGGTAGACTAAACATAAATATAGCCCACACATATTACTAACATAATAAACAAGAAAATATAAGTGGTTGTTAAATAGCCTACACGTATCTCAAGGAACCGCGATACACAGTTTAAATTTTCACAAATTATGTATTTCTGTTGCCCCTATAACAACAAATACTAAAAAAAGGGGGACTCCCATAAACCGTTTTTTTTGTCCTTTTTGCTAGATATCAATAATGACAACAGGTAGACAATACTTGTGTATCTACTGTTGTGCACCAAGTCAATGGTACGGAACCTTTTGTGCGCGAGGCTGACTCGCACTTGGCCGGTTTTTTATGAAATAAAAGATTCCATACAAGTAAAATATTTTATTAATATAAAAAAAAATATTCAACATTGTATTTCAATAAATACCTTTTATTTACAAACACACAGTACGGTCACGAGTACTAATATGTATACACTTTGATACCATGTCACATTAACTTTTTTGACAAATTAAACCATAAGTTTCATTAAATGTCAAATATGATAGTGCGACAGGGTTCGAAAGTGGGTACATGGTATTACTTATGACTGTACATAATATAAATACTAATACCGTAAAAATATTACGTGATAAATTGGGTAGTTTCCTAGGTCAAAGATAAATTATGAAATTCTGATTACTAAATAAAGACAAATCTAAACCTGTCGAAAAACATTTTCTTTTAAACTTATTTATGAATTTTTATCAAGAAAAACATAATAATAATTATCACGTTCTGTGCTTTTTCATGCAAATTCCATGGTAAATTCGTGTTTCGTGTCAAAAAAAAGTAACTAATTTGACTAGTTGGAAACTAGCCTATTATTGGCATTTGATACTAGTTAAATAATTTATTACAAAAACGAATTCCTATTTTTATAATTATTTAGACTTGGCAACATTCGATCCGTCATATTTTCATTTTTTTTTTGGAATTTTTGGCCTGGTTACATAGACCTTTAGGCCAAAAAGATGTCATATTTTCAATTATATAAGTTACTTCGTCATCTACGTAGTTATGCATTTTAAAATTTTAACTAAACAAATAAAAATACGTATTTGGTCATTGAATTAAAATCACGATCAAAGAATTCATAACTTTGTAAATTCATATTCATTTCTGACGCCTAGTCACAACTCGGGCACTACAAAGAAAAATTTTATTCTCATCGGGTGCCACCTAACGCATAAGGCTGCGTTTCCATTGACGCGGAGATGTGCAGGAATCGACCAATCACTGTGAGGGAGAGAGTGACAGAGCGTCTTCGTTTTTCGCTCTCTCGAACGCTGTGATTGGTCAAATCCGCACATCTCCGCTCTTCTCCGCCTATCTCCGCATCAGTGGAAGCCCGGCGTAAGTGTGAGCGAGACACATAGTCCACACTTCTCTCTCTAATTCTCTACGGCGTTTTAAGACCTAGAGGGGGTGAAATCGGCGCCCGATACTAATTGGTGCGGGGCGCAGACTGACCGTTCTATACGTAGTAATCTTTAATGCCCAGGGCTACTTACCTCTCACAGATAATGGTCCCAAGTCCTGCAGACACATCCTAATTTTAATTTAAGTTAGGTACACCTATACTTTTTTATCCGCCGAAACCGAAAGGGATGGATGATTGACTACTGTCAATTTTAAAATGAAAGAATAACCCGGGCGAATAAAATAGGCATCTCGCTTATGTGCAACCCGTTTGACGTGTGTCAACTTAACTCTGTCGGGTTATTGGCCGATATAAAATTTTGGCAGTTTTTAAATTTCTACCTAGAATTTACGTGTGTTGCATATTAATGCCTGTTGATTACCCGTCCCTTTCTTCTTAAGCGGATAAGAAAATGACAGGTATAACTTAAAATAAAATTAGATGGTGTCTACGGTCACGGGTACTAATATGTATACACTTTGAAACCATGTCACATTCACTTTTTTGTCAATTTAAACCGAAGTCTAATTAAATGACAAATATGATAGTGCGACAGGGTTCTAAAGTGGGTACATGATTGCTCATGACTGTACAGGAATCAACACCATTACTTTCCTCAGTTAGTTGCTTAACATTTTTAAAAGAAGGTAACATTAAAACATGAACTAAAAGCTCATCACAGAAAGAACTACTCACTGATAATTGTTTTGGTAGTTTAATATGTTTTTTTTTTTATCTTTGATGGGTTTCCTCTTGGCTCCAGACTTGCTCGAAGGCATTGACGAGGCCTAAGATGGAGCTCGCTCGCCCAGAAGGCAATTAAACAATAATTAATTTGAAGGGTATTGCTATCACACACTTATCCCGACAGATCAGAGGTTCGTTAAGTTGAAAGTTTACCACCTTACAAATAAAAAATAAACCAGGGATGAACGTGGGTTTAAGTATTTGACAGCCAAGCAAAATTGAATCCAATTATCATACAATTCGATTGAATTTTGCTTGGCTGAAACCCACGTTCATCATCACCAGCCCATTAACGTCCCCACTGCTGGGGCACGGGCCTTCCCTATGGACGGATAGGGAGATCGGGCCTTAAACCATCACGCGGGCCCAGTGCGGATTGATGGGTATTAACGACTGCTAATGCAGCCGGGACCAACGGCTTAACGTGCCTTCCGAAGCACGGAGGAGCTCGAGATGAAAACTTTTTTTTGTGGTCACCCATCCTATGACTGGCCTTTGCGAAAGTTGCTTAACTTCGACAATCGCAGACCGAGCGCGTTTACCGCTGCGCTACCGCGCTCCTCACGTTCATCCCTGGTTTATTTTTTATTTGTAAGGTGGATAATGGTGCTAATTCCTGTAAATACCATCTAATTTTATTTTAAGTTATATCTGTCATTTTCTTATCTGCCGAAAAGGAAAGGGACGGGTAATCGACAAGCATAAAATTTATGGAACACACGTCAATTTTAAGCACAAATCTAAACCAACCGTCTAAAAATTTTACATCCGTCAATAACCCGACACAGTTAAGTAGACAGCACGTCAAACGGATTGCATACCAGCGACGTACCTTTTGATTCGCCCGGGTTATTCATTCATTCACTCATTCTTCCTAAAATTAAGAGCTGTGAATCATCCGTCCCTTTCCTTTTCGACGGATATGAAAATGACGGATATAACTTTAAATAAAATTAGGCGGTGTCTGCAGGAATCGGGGCCAATGTTTCGATCGCGCAACGAACGTAAGGGGAGGTGAAACGACAACTTCTCCCGACAAATGACGTCTAGTAAATCTATCTCTGCATCCGATACGAATATTGTGGATAAAAACTGCCTATTTCTCCCATCAGGTGGCGCTACTGTTAAGTGTTCTTAAATTTTGACAGTTCCCCAACAAACATTGTTTCGGATATATTTTTACACTATAACCCTTTGCGCGTAGTTTAACTGCAAAAATATAGTGTTATATTTAAAGATCGGAAAGAAGAATCCAAGTGGCTGCTGTTTCTTTGTACCTGATTTTTCAGACGGGATACACTCCATGTTCCCCCACATTTTATAGCAATTTATCACGAATTTTAGCTGGGCAGTATGGAGAACTGTCAAAATTTAGGAACACTCAACAGTGCTGCCGCCTACATTTGAGCTTCCAGTTTTTAGCCTCATTGGTGCGGGACTGAAAGAGTACATATTATATTTTATTCTCTGCCTAAACTCTATACCCTCGCCGATACAACAATGATAAATTAAAAATTCATTTTAACATTAGAACAATTCGGATACTTTAGTAACAGCAGTTATAAAATGTAAATATTAATTTATATTAATACGTACAGACATGTACCATTAACATTCTTTCATTTTGACTTGGTTAAATTTTTCAAATAAGTTTAATGTGACATGGTACTGAAGGTGTATAAATGTTAATTTTCGTAGTCGTCTTTAAGTTCTATCTATAGCAGTTATTTTATTGGTACACCCTACATAACTAGATAGGGATCCATATAAGATTATTGGTATAATCTACATAGATTATTGGTACAATCTACATAGATTATTGGTACAATCTACAAAGATTATTGGTACAATCTACATAGATTATTGGTATAATTTATATAGATTATTGGTACAAACTATATACATTTATTGTTCTACGTATCGATGTGTTGTTTGTGGAATATCTGTAAAGCCTCCCACTGTTTGGTGTGGAGCAGTATGTGTGGTCGTCGCGCCTTCATGTAATCAACTGTCTCTTTGGGTGACCAGCCGTGTTTCTGTGAATTGTGGTGAAGGTTTAATGTCTTGTTTGTAGGGTTGAGTCTTCTCATATCGTGTGTGGTGTGAGGTGGCATCAGCAACCCTGGTATCAGGGTTATTATCGAGCCTGACATGGCACATATCGGATCCACTTGATATTAACTCTTAGAATAATGTTCTGAATCCTCTCCCATATTAGGTATGGTGTCACTAACACCTTGTATGGGAGCACGGATGTCGTTTCAATGGGGTGTTTTTGTGACGTCAGTATAGTTACCCCTAGTCTGTGATCCCTAGTTTGGTTATAGGACATTACAGGCTGATCACCTGATTGTCCGAAAGAAAGATGATACGTGCTTTGATTTAGCCGTTGGTCCCGTTTACTACTTACTGATGTAAGTACGTAGTCGTTACATGAGCCATGTCAGGGGCCTTTGACGGCTCAATAGTAACCCTGACACCAGGGTTGATGGGGTTGGTAATCCACCTCACAACCCATACGATAAAAGAGAGAGTATAGTTACCATCATGAGGTAGCAGCCGACGAGGGTGGCGCTTCGCGTGCGGCCCGCCTTGCAGTGCACGTACACGCAGCCGGAAGCCTGGCGCTCCGCCGGCAGCCGGGGCAGCTTGTTGCCCGGGGGCAGGAACCTGGGAGACAAAAATATTATCATTACTCATTTTGGCCTTCGCCAAGTCGCAAATGTTATAAGGTCCTTGGACCTCTTCAGGCTTCATGCGAGCCTTCTTTTGACGTGACTTCCTACTACTTGACCGGACAAATGGGGAGCGCTGTGGGATCTCACTCGGTACAAAATTTAAGACAACAGGCTTGAGGTTCGTCAGTTGAGCGCGAGAGGATTATATTTGAAAGAATTAATCGACCTTAGTGGGCCGATAGCGATAAGCGCTGAATGAAGGAAATCGTCGACCACGAAGGCGGGGTCGGTATCAGGGTCCTCAGGTGTTTGTTGTCGCGAGCTGCTTGGCCGCCTCTATAGCTAGAGTAATCGAGTCGTCAGGATCGTATAAACCTCCTTCTACATTACAAATAACATACAACATAAACAGCCTATACGTCCCACTGCTGGGCACAGGCCTCCCTTCAATCAACCGGAGGGGGGATGCAGCATACTCCACCACGCTGCTCCACTGCAAATAAAATTACGCCAGCTCACCTGTTGATGAACTTGACTCCCTCATACAACTTGTCCTGGTCTGGTGTCTCGAAGATGTCTGTTGTCGCCAACTGAAGGAACTCGACACCGTGTTCGCGCCATTTCTGGAAACGGAATACAAAACATTTTTTGGGAAGGTCACATACAAAAAAGCCAGAAAAATCGACGCCTTCCTTAATGATGTGATCCAGCCGGTTTCGGCTACGGTAACTGCATCAGAGTATGCTCGCATGTGGCTTTAATTAAAACTTTAACAGCAAACAATTATTGATTGTTTTGTTAAAGCAGCATGTTGTGCCTTCCTGTATCTGTTGGCCTTATTTCTGTATATTGTGTCCATTGTGTTCAATAAATTATTTTATCTATCTATTGAATATCGTCAAAGTAAAGGCCACTGATGTATATGTTGAGCGATAACCACGTTAGCGCCTTATTGAAAAATCACTAACACCCCGATTTAAATTGCCATTGTTTTAAGGTTACGCGGATATTATCATAATTAAAACACATAATAACGGGTTCTTACCTCGTTTAAAGCAGGGATATGAGACTCCCGATATTAACCCGATGTTCCTGCTTTAAATACGGTAAAAACCCGTCATTGTGTTTTAATTAAATTGCCATGTTATAGATGACTTTGTATTATAATAAAACTTACCTTTGTTAATTTTATAACATGTATAAACCTCCTCTAAATATAGTTACAATCAAACGCCTTATATTTTTTTCTAGTTTTATCCGTTTACCAGCATACAAAACAATTTTATAATTCTACAACAGCCAAGCCAACATTTTTCACATCGTCGAATGAATTTCCCGCCTCATTTTTTTTTTGCCCATTTGTGGGTCAGGCTAAGATCATAAGACCATGCTGCCTAGTCTTCAGTACATTTTCCCGCCTAAAAACGTTTTTCTTCTTCTATTCTGTTTTTAAAATTCCCGCCAGTGTTGCAATTTCTCGTAAATATTTTACCCGATTAGAGTTGACCTTACAGTGTCTTCAGGAAAAGACGTTGGAAAAATCGTAATCGCGAGAGTTAATCTTTGAATATTGTCAATAGCTACGCCTTTACAAAACCCGAATAATGTATGCCTTGTTATTCAGTGTGATGTGTCATTGTGTTGGGGGCAAAAGATGATCCATATTTGTGTCTAACTGATACAGGCACAATAGTTCTGATTGTAAATCTCCTTTCTATAAATAGGGCCTAAGTACATGTGTTTTGAAACGTAGGACGGTAGTTTACGTGAGCAGAACCACGACTTAATGCGAAACATTTTTGGCTATGTTCCCCAAAAACAATACAGATGGCGTTGTACAGATTTAACGTGATATTGGCCCCGATTCCTGGAAACACCGTCTAATTTTATTTTAAGTTATATCTGTCATTTTCATATCCGTCGAAAAGGAAAGGGACGGATGATTCACAGCTCTTAATTTTAGGAAGAATGAGTAAATGAACGTGTCGGGTTATTGACTGATGTAAAATTTTTAGACGGTTGGTTTAGATTTGTGCTTAAAATTGACGTGTGTTCCATAAATTTTATGCTTGTCGATTACCCGTCCCTTTCCTTTTCGGCGGATAAGAAAATGACAGATATAACTTAAAATAAAATTAGATGGTATTTACAGGAATTAGCACCATTACTAGTTTTCTCATTGCCTGGTTACATAATAACTTTGGGTACAATGGCAGAGGCATATACAGGGTGTTAGTGATATCGTAACGAACACTTTGAGGGATTATTCAGACCATGATTCTGAGTTGATAGCAAGTGGAATTGTCCATCGATAAAGTTTGAAACTGAAAATAAAAAAAACCATTAAATTTTTCATGAGTTTTGCAATGGACAATTCTACTTGATATATACTCAGAATCGTGGTCTGAATCATCTGCCTCAGTATTCGTTACGGTGTCACTAACCTGTATAAACATTACCATTGCCATGATGAAGGTAGGTAATAAATTAATAAATGATGACCAATGAGATAATGAGTATATAAAAATGAGTATATAGGCTGTTTATGTGTTATGTATTATAAACAAAAAATTTGAGATAGAGTGGTAAACTAGATTGTTGGCAATTAAATTATCATTGTTATTAAGGTGTTGCAAATAAGCATTATAAAAAAAATAATTGTACACTGAAAAAAAGGTTTATGCACCACTTATTCTCCTCAGCCATAACATGTTTCGAATTGGTAGTAGGTAAGTGGATAGATAAAAAAAATATAAATTATATAAATGATAAATTAAAATGAAAGCTAACATAGTCTTTCGGCTATCAATAAGATATGCTCTATGATGATTCCCAGATTAAAAAAAAATGCTTTTTATTTTGAGTAATTACCTCAGCGTCATTGGAGAATATCTTCAGCTCATAAGCCTCATTCATGGAGACTACACCTTTAACATTCTCTTCTTCCACCAACTGAAAAAAAAAAACTTTTTAGAAACATTCTTTTTTACACAAAAAAATCAAACACCTGTTTTTTTTTACACCAATTTAGACAACATTTTTAATAAAAGTTTAAAAGACTAGAAGAAAGGAAAATGCAGCAAAAATGTTGTTTTTTTCATTATGACCTGTATGTACTCTTGTGTGTACTTTGGCCAGCCATATTTTTTGGGATACTTCTTTAATTTTATAGTCTTCATTGTCTTTATTTTTAAAACAATGGCTATAACTAAATAAAAAAAAACTGAGAAAATTATGACGGCAAATATGATAATTTATTTAGTGTCTTTTTGTTATAAAACAGTATATAATAACGATAACACAAGTAGTAACTTAGTTGACCTACTAATAAAAAAAAGTTATTATTTTGGTCCAGTTCTCATACTTTATAACATAAACATTATATTTTAACACTAATTATTATTTACTGAACACTCGTACCAACTTTTTGACCCTTATTCCATACATGAAACCCTATAAAACGAGACCAAAATTTCACTTTATAAATAACCTCAAAACTTACCTGTTTTGTCATTCCCTGAAAGGGAAGAGCCCCGAGAATGACGGTGTCGTCCATCCTGTCGTACCATCGTCTGCTGGTTACCTTTTCCATGAACACATTGTACAGGAGAGACGGGTAGAAGGTCACCCTAGCAAACATCGCGGTGCCCTGAACAAACCACAGCTAAGTTACACACAGAAACAGTTATGTTACGACGCGGCCGGCGCCTCGGGCTGCGCGATACACGGCTGTGCCGTTGGAACGGATTCCTACCATGGTGAAAGCTGGCTGATCTTCGTGGTGGGGAGCGAATTTGAATAAGCCTCGCGAGGATCCTCTTACGTTTTCGAATGTTGTGACATTTGTGACAGGCTGTCATTTTTTTTTTTGGTTTGGTTTTCCCCGAAGGGTAAGGCAAAGGGAACTATGCCCATACAGCCATGTCTGACGTATTTTTTTTTCTTGATGATTAATGAAATGATGAAAGGTGATGATGATGAAACCTAAGCCCCCTAACTCCTACTCCGAACCCCAAACGAATTAACTCAAAAGTCCGCATAAACTTTTGAGTTATGAAGCGGCTTCCTGACACGAAGCGAAAATAGGCAGATACACTTTGTTTATTGAATACTCCAATATAATAACACTCGCGAATGTCTTCCGACTAACTTAATGCGATCATTAACCACAAAACACCACTTCGTATTAATTATTTAGATTATTCAATGAAGAAAGCAACTGTCCCGTTCCCGCCTCCCGCCAAAAAGCCTCTGACAGGCTGTCAATAGTGTCAATGTCAAACTGACAGTAGGGACTCTTTTTAAAAAGCAATTTCAAGTTTTGGGCTATAGGATATTCAATCTAATCAAAAATAAATATTTTTGTTATCTTTCTTTATAGTTTTCAGAAAATATTTTATACATTTCAATGTATATTAAAATATTCTATGCTCTCGCCACAAGAATCAGTGTGCTCCATTGTTTAATTCTCATTTACGAACAACGATCTAGATAAAATAATATGTTTTGAGAAAGGTTTATTATTAAAATACTAAAATAAGCAACATCAAGAGGGTCAATATTTATTTATTTAACTTCATATAATAACTGCAAGCAAATTCACATTCATCAAGGCTGTAAAACCGATTACCATTGCCGCCGCAGCCTGACCAGATGAACGGCTTGCAGTCCCTAGTCTTCATGTCGAAGTAGAAGCTGAAAATTATAAATAATGATTAAAACAATAATTCCTTTCTCCTCTACCCTGAAGACATCTCTGAAAATAGATAAAATATTGCGTCTGTAGTAGAGAAACTTAAAACGCCTGAAGCTTAACACATGAAGGGTTTGAGTTGAACGTTATTGCTAACAAATTGTGTGTAGGCGTTTACTATACACCGAGTTTTAACTCCCGGGAAAAATAATTACTTATTGTCAATTTGGTTAATATAATAACATATCACACATCAATGGTTATTGTAATGTTTATTTTACCTGTGGTATCGACCTCTACATGGTCCTTTTTGTTGCGGGAGCACGCAGTCACATCGACTACCTATACCTGAAAATATAATTGAAAAAGTATAAATAAAGGATTTTTTTGATAATTCTAGTAACATACCAGTTTTTTTAAGTACTAGCATTATTATAGTTTGATACTGTTGAGTGTTATTTCGGAAAACAAATGCCTTTGATGCAAGTGATACAAATTAATTAAATTAATTAATAATGTAATAATAATTAATAATTTTCTTTATTAAAAGTCAATAGGACTGACACACATTAATACATAAATTGAATTAAAATAATTATACAATATAAAATACCTATTTCCTATTTGCGTCCCGGTGCAAACACCACCAACCAGTGTTTAAAATATTAATCTTATAGTATACTAGAATTGATATAATTAATGTGAGGGAAACGAGAAGTATCTGCGTAAATCGAAGCAAATATGAACCCATAAGTCTTTGCTTACGAACCAAGCATAAGTTTATTTAATGTAAGTTTGTACTTTTATGGAAAATATAAATTTCTGCCTTACCATGCCCAGAAGCAATGATAGCCACAATTAAGAAAAAAATTTGGATTTTGTGAGACATTTTGATAAACTGAATTTTTGTCCTAGTAGAATACATTTATATGATGAGGTTAATCGCATTTTAATGTAGCATTAGATAACTCAATGATAGACCGATATGCTAATTAATTTTTGATGATTTTTTATTTATATAGTTCATAAACTCACACTCATAATTCTTAATGGGGTGGGCAGAGCCACAAGTAATCCGTAAATAACCTGCCCCGATGGGTACATTGTCGAAATCACTTTGTGAGACTGTCCTTTGTTTGGTAAGGACTTTTCAGGCTTGAATCACCTGATTGTCCGAAAAAGTAAGATGATTCCGTGCTTCGGAGGGCACGTTAAGCCGTTGGTCCCGGTAAAAACACCTCCACCAACCCGCATTGGAGCAGCGTGGTGGAGTATGCTTCGTACCCCCTCCGGTTGAATGAGGGGAGGCCTGTGCCCAGCAGTGGTTTTTTTTTGACGTGACTTATTGTAGATTTGCCGCAGATGGCATTAACTACTTGGCCGGACAAATGGGGAGCGCTGAAGGCTCTCACCCGGTACAACGTTTTAGACAACAGGCCTGAGGGTGCCCAGTTGGGCGCGAACCCCGGCTCAGGGCGTTGTCTGAGAGGAAAAATATTTGAAAGAATTAATCGACCCTAGTGGGTCGATAGCGATAAGCGCTGAATGAGGGAAATCGTCGACCACGCCGGCGGGGTCGGTATCGGGGCCCTGAAGTGTTTGGTGTCGCGAGCTGATTGGCTGCCTCTATGGCTAGAGTAATCGGGTCGTCGGGGTCGTATATTACGTCCTTCGGACGCCGATACTTTTCAGTACCGTCCCTAAACGGAATGTACTCGGAAGCCGCAACTACCAGGGGATTTGGGTGGTGCGGAGCAGAATCGAAAAAACGTTTGGAAGCTAATAGCCCAGCAGTGGGACGTATTATGTATATAGGCTGTTTATGTAGGTATGTGTTTATGTGATTTTTTTTTATTCTTAATGGAGTGGGCAGAGCCACAAGTAATCCGTAAATAACCTGCAATACTTTTGATAGGTACGAACACGAAGTCCTAAGAGGGATATGAGGTGACTAGCACGTGGCCCATTATGATGGCCCATCATCATCCCTTGCTGCGGCTTGAACCGCTTCCCTAGTCCAGTGGTTGAGCGTTGGTCTCACGATCCGGAGGCCCCGGGTTCGAATCCCGGTGGGGACTTATCACAAAAGTCACTTTGTGATCCCTAGTTTGGTTAGGACATTACAGGCTGTTCACCTGATTGTCCGATGCTAAGATGATCCGTGCTTCGGAAGGTATGTTAAGCTGTTGGTCCCGGTTACTACTTACTGATCTAAGTATGTAGTCGTTACATGAGTCATGCCTTTGGCGGCTCAATAATAACCCTGACACCAGGGTTGGTGAGGTTGGTAATCCACCTCACAACCCACACGATAAGAAGAAGAGCCCTTGCTCTCCGTCGGGTATTTAAAAATAATTTTGCTAGAACGATCATCCGCTTATGAACTGCGGGCGTTGAAATTATTATATTAGATTGCCGTGCTCTCTAAAGCACAGAGGAGTACACAAATTCTACTCGGAATTAAACATTCGGATCTTCGAATTTCGAATCATAATCATTGAATCAGTATCGGAAATGACCCGAATTAATCAGTTCTATTTCCCATCGAATTCGTATAATCTTAAAATATTCCTTGTGGGGTTAATTTTTTTTTCGACCGGCCATTTGCCTTCGTTCAGAAACCGAAAGAGATATCATCGGAGTGATGTATAGGCGTCATTTGTGAACGCAGCGGGGAGGCGCGCGCAGCGACATTCCAAATTCAAAATTAAATTAAAACGCGGTAAAAACAACGTGTTTCCTTCGCGCGCATAACTTACGTTGGTTCCTTTTGGCAAGTTTATTTCTAAGTTAAAGTAATATTCAAAAGTAAGTATTATTGCTTGTGTAGAACAAGTTCAGCAGAGTATCTTATCGGACATGTCGTAAAAGCCGACAGAGGAATTGTATCTTTTCTAACATAATGGTTAATCATTATTAATATCCATATTAGGATAAGGACTTCGTACCAAAAGTGGCTGCAAGCTAGCTTCTGATTACTTGCGGCTCTGCAATGTATGTAAGTGGTCATCATTATCCCATTTTTCACAGAGCCCGCTTACCTAACCAGAAGATTTGACAGGTCCGTTTTTTTTACAAAACCTACTGCCTATCTTACCTTCCAACCCGCAAAGGGAAAACCAGCCCAATAGGTTAAGTCACATATCTCTGAAAATGCATTTCTCGGGAATATGGGTCTCCTCACGATGTTTTCCTTTACCGCTGAGCACGTCGGTATGTATGTAGGTACTCATTTAAAAAAGTTAATTGAAAATGTAACGGTAGAGCTGAAGTTATTCCTACAGTTCCGTTGCCTGGTTCGCTATTCAAATTGGGCAAGATGGCATCTTGCTAATTTGTCTATGACCAGTGCGTTCGAAATGTAAAAACTCAGGGTTCGGGTTACCTAATTGTCTTTGTTAGAAAAATACTGGCCACTACTTTGTTTAGTTTTAAAGGTTCCGTATCGACCTTATCGATCAACTAAAATGCAGGTTTTTTTAGTTAATGTTGCTTGGAACAAATTACTTCTTGAAACATAAGCTGCTATTTTTTTTTAAGTTGACATATAGTAGATTTGCCGTATGTGGCATTAACTATTTGCTGGACAAATGGGCGCTGAAGGCTCTCATCCGCTACATAATTTAAGACAACAGGCCTGAGGGTGTCAGCCCAGCCTGGATTACATTTAAAGGATTTAATCTAATCGACTCTAGTAGGCTGATAGCGATATGCGAAATCATCGTCCACGCCGGCGCGGTCGGTATCGAAGTCTTAAAGTGTTTGTAGTGGCGACATGATTGACCGCCTCTATGGTTAAAGCAATCGGATCGTTAGGATCGTATGGGAGTTAGTTGTGCGGGTATGTCCGTGAGTTTGAAACATACAAATCTATCTATTTATACTTACAAAGTATTATAACGAAATTTCCTATACTATTTAGTCATTCCACTCGCTTCAGATAGAGGACTGCGGGGCGGAAGGCAATAAGGAACCCACTGCCCTATTTTTCCGTAAAAAGTACCATGGAGAATGTTACACCGACAAGAGCGTGGCTCTTAAATTAGTAACGTGATTTTGTTTAAAGAACCATACATAAACTCACGCCTATTTCCCACCGGGGTAAGCAGAGACTACAGAATTCTATTTGCTTCGATCCTGACACACTTCTCTTGCTTCTTCCACATTCATCAATCGCTTCATACACGCACGCCGGTTCAGAGTAGATAGTATTAAACCTTTTCTAAGGACATCTCCAATTTGGTCAATGTAAGTCCTTCTCGGTCTTCCTCTGCCAGCCCTACCATCAACTTGGAGAACCCTAATAACCAAATTATTCGTGTCCGACCCAAAGTTTCCACCATTTGTCGAAGTTCACGCAGTCTTCTCGGAACGGTCGCCACTAGAATAATGGTTTGATAATTAAATATCGCGCGGTAATGAACCACATTTGTCCAACCACAATAACATTTTGTTCTTTACGCGGATTATCAGACAGTCCATTAATTAGCAGCCCTTAAACGCGATAAAATGTAGATAAAATGCAGTTAAGTAAAATATTCGATTGCTTTCTGTACGGCTGTTATAAATCCGTTATTTCTTTAAAACGAGCGGTTTACAAATTATGGCTGTTTCAAGTGTCCGGTTGACGTCACTTTTGGGGCGTCACAGACTATCAATTGCGATTGACAATATCTGAGAGATTGATTGTTGTAATTAGGGTATAATTTGATGATGAAGGCCGCGGGGGCTGGCTGATTGCACAGATTCAACAGGACCGCTAACGACATCAGTGGGTGGTTGAGCGTTGGGCTCACGATCCAAAGGTCTCGGTTTGATTCCCGGTGGGACATATCACAAAAATTACTTTGTGGTCCCTAGTTTGGTTAGGAAATTACTGGCTGATCACCAGATTGTCCGAAAGTAAGATGATCCGTGCTTCGGAAGGCACGTTAAGCCGTTGGTCCCGGTTACTACTTACTGGTGTAAGTAAGTAGTCGTTACATAAGCCATGTCATGCCTTTGGCGGTTCTATAGTAACTCTGACACTAGGGTTGATGAGGTTGGTACTCCCAGTACAGACGAAATTTAAGACAACAGGCGTGAGGTTGCCCAGTTAGGCGCAAACCTCGACTCGGATAGTAGTATTTGAAAGTATTGTCATGTTTTTTTTTGACGTAGCTTATTGTAAATTTGCCGCAGATGGCATTTAACTACTTGGCCGGCCAAATAGGGAGCGCTGAAGGCTCTCACCCGGGTGTATAGTGATGAGCTTATGTTGTGTTATGTTATCTTCACAAAAAACTAGCGCACGCGCACCCAAAAGACAAGTTCTAAGTATATATATGTCGTAACAGTGGGTGTCGGTGTCGGTCGTAACATCATCATCAGAATGGAGGGTGGGCGTTAGAAGACAATAATGGCCGTCATCAGTATCACAATCATTTTATTTACTTCCACATAGTTTTTGTATCACGATTAAATAAAGTCACAGCATAAGGTACACACTCACGGCAACGTCACGGTATTCGTAACGGTTACACAGTCTCTCGTTATCTAGTGCGCATAAGGACGTTAGCGCGAAGGGGCTACTCGCCCTCTACTTGCCCTCCACCACCCATGGTTCCTATATTCGGACCGAATCATCGGGACATGTGAACGTACTTGCTAGGTACTCTTTTCCGATCACACTTTCTTGACGTCCCTACAAGTTATAGGTGAGCGACTATATCACTCCACGTTCCGATCGTAATTATTCGACACGTCCGTTCACGACGATGGTTCGCGGTAGACTGCCCGACTAGAACGGCAGTACACGTCCGCTCGACACGACGACTCTGTAGTGACTCCCGACTTCACTCCGCTCTGCTCGTACGCCACCTGACGTCGGAGCGTTGCAACTTCATGATGGAAGTGTTGCAACTTCATTATAGTGTCTAATTTGATCAATTTCTCTTCTTTATTCATAACTAACTCCGACACGGCCATCCTGCGCGACACACGTCCTCGTGTGTGAATCTGAAACAACATACCACAGCACAGTATCCAAGTTCGCTCGGTCATTCCTGACCTAACATGAGACTCTACATGAGCTCTACTTGTGACTCTACATGAGCTCTACTTGTGACTCTACATGAGCTCTACTTGTGACTCTACATGAGCTCTACTTGTGACTCTACATGAGCTCTACTTGTGACTCTACATGAGCTCTACTCGTGACTCTACACGAGCTCTACTCGTGACTCTACATGAGCTCTACTCGTGACTCTACATGAGCTCTACTCGTGACTCTACACGAGTTCACATTACATCATGATAAATCAACTACTCCGACACGGTAAACGGACCATTGACCAGTATTCACACACTATAAACAACCAATCTTGAAAATCCAATTATTCTTTACACTAAAATCAGCTGAGTAACGATATCTCACAACCAGGCGTCACTACCACCTAAATCGAGCGGTAGCAACTCATGCCACTTACACTAAGTGACGATATCTCAACACAGTCGTCACTGCCACCTAAATCGAGCGACAGCAACTCATGCCACTTACACCAAGTGACGATATCTCAACACAGCTAGCACACAAACTTTACATTGTAGTTGGTAGAATAGTGGTCAATGCGTTACACAATTTCTTTTATATCACTAATTTCTAATTTGTGTAGTTCGACTAATTCTACCGGAGGTCAACTTGACTTAGATTCAGGTACAATGTCATGACCAAATACAAAGTCAACACGACATCCGGGCCTCGACCGCATACCTGTAGTTTCTAAGACGAGCAGCACAAAAGTGGCTGCAGCCCCGAACACTACAAGTGCGCAGCTCCCTATCAGAGTTGCTCCGAAACAGGTCAATGGGTTACACAATTTCTTCTACATCACTAATTTCTAATTCGTTTGACTAATTCTACCGGAGTTCAACATGACTTAGATTCAGGTACAACGTCATGACCAAATACAAAGTCAACATGAAATCTGGGCTTCGACCGCATACCTGTAGTTTCTAAGACGAGCAGCACAAAAGTGGCTGCAGCCCCGAACGCTACAAGTGCGCAGCTTCCTATCAGAGTTGCTCCGAAACAGGTCAATCATAGCTTTCATTACTCAATTAAATCAACCAACATTACACATCTACTGCAAAGCACAACAGACTGTAATATTCCTCCCCAAACTGCGGTTACGCTACAAAACAGTCATGAGTCACAACATCCCCTCCCGGGATGGCCACCATGGTCCACGACCACAAAACGACAGAGCACCCTGCTCTCACACATACAAGTCATAAAGTCACAATGTAGCGACCAACACCTCGAGGAAATATTACCGCACTTAAACAATTACCAATTCGGTATTATCATTATTTAGAATGTTTTGCTCCAATTTTCTCACTAATGATTTACTCTGTTTCGGGCATTTTCTAAGCCTATTTCATTTAATCATAATCCAAATCATTTTACTTCGCAATGTTTACTTCACTTCATTACGATTTCCAATTTAACTAAAGTTAACAAAAGACAACTTTCTGCACCATATTCGTTTGTATCCTATTAAAACTTTCCATATTTCAAATCAGGTAAAACAGATACGACTCACCAGGACTTATAAGAATTTCCAATAAAAGATCAACCACTGGTCTTGTGACATGGTTTAGGTCTTCAACAGCACCAGCGCAGCAAGTCCGGCTGGTATACAACTCGCTGCCATGATGTCGTCACTTTACACGGCTACAGCTCAGCCCGCGCCATTTTCATCTCCGCTTGCAATCCACCAATTGCCGAACCAAGTTATGACATGAAACAAAAGAATTCACTGTGTTATTGTATTCTCATGACTTTCTTTCAATCGGTTTAAAAAGATTCGATGAACGACGGTAGATTACAAAACACGTTATTTAACGAGACTTAATTATCGTGTCATGATTAATTTCTTTTTGCTTGGATTGAGAAAATACAACTTTAATCACGCAGGTTAAGCGTGTCTGCACCAATTCGAAATATTTTTAGACCAAAATACAAAGATTTGACGATGATGAAAACAGATTGGAAAACGCGGTATGATTGACACGGATTGACACAATATGTCTCGTCAATTTTCTTTTTAAACAAACGGAAATAATAATTTCCAAGTTAATTTTAAATCAATTTCCTCATTATTAGAAACGAACATTCACATAGCAATGAAGTCAATAACAATAAGGTTCCAGTATGAAAACGACTCACCGTAATAACAGTTTCCAAGTTGAGGTACCATAATTTCCAAACACGACTGCATACATTACGGAAATATTGTGATGTTCACCCCATCATTACGGCATGTAGTGATGCCGATCATTAACAAGGTCCAGGTCACTTCAAATTCAGGTTCATCTCCAAAGTCAGGCATGACACTACATCTTCATCACGTAGTCACACGAATGTGATAATCATCATAATCTTCTTCTGATTGTGATAATCGAAACTTGCATTGTCTTGTTGTGAACGTCACATCACGTTGTCTTCATCCTAGTCCACTAATCCCGCTTCTGATGTCGTAACAGTGTGGGTCGGGTGTCGGTCGTAACATCATCATCAGAATGGAGGGTGGGCGTTAGAAGACAATAATGGCCGTCATCAGTATCACAATCATTTTATTTACTTCCACATAGTTTTTGTATCACGATTAAATAAAGTCACAGCATAAGGTACACACTCACGGCAACGTCACGGTATTCGTAACGGTTACACAGTCTCTCGTTATCTAGTGCGCATAAGGACGTTAGCGCGAAGGGGCTACTCGCCCTCTACTTGCCCTCCACCACCCATGGTTCCTATATTCGGACCGAATCATCGGGACATGTGAACGTACTTGCTAGGTACTCTTTTCCGATCACACTTTCTTGACGTCCCTACAAGTTATAGGTGAGCGACTATATCACTCCACGTTCCGATCGTAATTATTCGACACGTCCGTTCACGACGATGGTTCGCGGTAGACTGCCCGACTAGAACGGCAGTACACGTCCGCTCGACACGACGACTCTGTAGTGACTCCCGACTTCACTCCGCTCTGCTCGTACGCCACCTGACGTCGGAGCGTTGCAACTTCATGATGGAAGTGTTGCAACTTCATTATAGTGTCTAATTTGATCAATTTCTCTTCTTTATTCATAACTAACTCCGACATATATATTTTAATCGAAGGATCCACAGATCGCTTTACCGACGAGACCGGGCCTCATCTGTCATCATTAATGCCAGAGGATCCTAATAAGTTTGCTATAATAAATAAAAAAATGATATCAAAGAGTTGCGCCCCGTTTAATGGGTGTAATTGTGCCCGTATGAAATATGGAGCGGTACCTGTGTCACTGTGGTGTATATTGGCAGTTAGGTAGGTTGGAAAAGTACCTAAGTTGGACAGAAAGTGTTACTTTATTTTTTAACTTTATTTATTTATTGTACATACATACATACATAAACTCACGCCCGCAATCCCAAACGGGGTGGGCAGAGCCACAAGCAATCAAAGACAACTTGCAGCCACTGTTGATACGAAGTCCTAAGATGGATATGATGAACCTTATGGTGATAAGGGATCAGCCTATCGCCCATAACATTAGTCCATCATGTTAGAGGACGCAATCCCTCTGTCGGTTTTTACGACATGCCCGGGAAGACAAGCAGCTGAACGTGTTCTATGTTTTTTATTTGCTCCCAGAACAGCATAGAAGCGATATTTATTGTACTTACATACAAAAGGGGTATAATAAACTTAACACTATGTTGTACAGCTAGATTACAGGGAAATTAACGTGCTGCTGATGCTTAAAATAGGAAAATTTATTCCTGTGCTATAAACATCAATAACTAATTCGAGAGTTACAACTGCAGCTAGTACTACGTGTCCAAAATTATAGTTTAGAATAATATTGAGGAAGTGCTTGTAACATTAAGGCAAATATTGGTGCTAATTCCTGCAGACGCCATCTAATTTTATTTTAAGTTACACCTGTCATTTTCTTATCCGCTGAAAAAGAAAGGGACGGGTAATCGACAGGCACGAAAATGGAACACACTTTACTTATAAGCAGAAATCTAAAACAACCGTCTAAAAATTTTACATCGGCCAATAACCCGACGGAGTTAAGTAGACAGCACGTCAAACTATTTTATTCGCCCGGGTTATTCATTCGTTTTAAAATTAACTTGTTGACAATCATCCGTCCCTCTCATTTTCGGCGGATAAGAAAATTACGGGTGTAACTTAAAATAAAATTAGGAGGTGCCTGCAGGAATCGGGGCCATGAGAGTTATTGAGGACAGAAGAGGCAAGATGACTGGACACTTAATAAGACACGAAAATATAAAGTAAAAATAAAAAGTTATATATTCTGTGTTTGTGCGATAAATACCCAAACGTATAATGATTTACGTCTAATGACGGCTATTTGGATAGCTAAAATTAGACCGATAGTAGTTGGATTGGCATTTAGTACTTGGCCGGACGGAATGGGGAGCGCTGAGGACTCCCACCCGGTACAAAATTTTAGACAACAGGCCTGAAGGTGCCCAGTCGGGCACGAACCTTGGCTCAGGGCGTCGTCTGATAGGATTCTATTTGAAAGAATGAATCAACCCTAGTTGGTCGATAGCCATAAGCGGTGTATCGGGAAAACGAGGCCTACGCCGCCCGCCGGCGGGTTCGGTATCGGGGTTCTGAAGTGTTTGTTGTCGCGAGCTGATTGGCCGCCTCTATGGCTAGAGTGATCGGGATCGTATATTACGTCCTTCAGGCGCCGATACTTTTCAGTACCGTCCCTAAGCGGGATGTATTCGAAAGCCTATCTGGGGACATAAAATTGTTATTATCCAAGACGTTAAGCTATCATACTGAATGTATATACCTCGTTTCGGTGTCGTGGGCGTCTCCTGCCCATATCGACGTTTACACGCTATAAATATTCTAAATTATTTTATTATCTTAATGTGGTTCTTAGTCCATAGATGTCACGGGATGGAAGGCCAGAGGGGTTGATCACTCTAGATTTTGTAGTAAGTAGCTAATTATGAATGATTAGTAGTGTGAAAAGAATAGAAGTGCTTAGGTGTCTCCCCACAAACTGTGTCACCCCACAAGAGATCCTGCAATGTTTTTGTCACGTACCTATAAAAAAAGAACAAATTATCTTTAAATATATAAAAGGAGAAACTGACTGACTGACATATCAACGCACAGCCTAAACGGCTAAACGTAGGCACTTGAAATTTCTAAGGGACGCAGCTTAGGTACCGTAGAGGTGCACTAAGAAAGGAATTCCCGAAATTCCCACGGGAACGGGAATTAGCGGGAAAATCCTTTTGTATGAAAAATCTAAACCGCTTAATTTAGACGCTTGAAATTTGGCATGCAGGTACCTTAGTAAACTTAAAGCTTAGTTGCAACAGGACATTGCAAAATTCGTACGGAAACGGGAGTTAGCGGGAAAGAACATTTGTAAGTATGAAAAAATCTAAACCGCGTAAGATAGATGTTTTCAATCTAGCATGCATGCATAACTTAGTAAATATAAAGTTTAATTATGGCTGTAATTAAATGAAGCATTTCTTAACCTTTCTCCCACACACACAAAGATCTCTCTTTTATAACACGCCACGCGGACGAAGTCGCGGGCAAAAGCTAGTTTTTTATATTCTTGCCGCAAATGGCACTTGCAGACATGCTCTTTAACTTTGTATATAGTCGGTATTATTCGTTATTCTGTGCTTGTACCACACCCCGGACACTTCATACAAACAACTTCGTTTTACACAGACACCACACATTGACGTCATTGTACTTACATGCGTATCTGTGTGTGTGACGTCATACGATTGAAGACTAAACTATGTTCGTTCGAGGGGGGTGAGGTAAACCTATCTCAGCCGCTGGTGGCGAGCGGAGGGTTGCCGTTCTATACGTAGTATTATTCCTTATTCTATGCTTGTACTAAAAACCCTTTTTAAAAGACTCCTGCTGTAAGCAGCAAAGAACATTCTAGGCTTATCTGTTTGGTAATTTCAAAACATACCTAATAAGAAACCGATTTAGAAAACTTCACTAGCGCGTTTCAGGCCTCATTCATTTCCACACGGCCCCGCGCACTGACGCGGTTGGTGGTGATTTTTGTTGCTTTAGATGGCGTTAACTACTTGGCCGGACAAATAGGGAGCGCTTTGCGAATAGGGCGAGTGATTACCGCCCGGTGGCGGAGAATACGTCGTATTGACTTGTATGTACCTAATCCATTGTTGTAAGGCATTAATTAGGTGTGTGATCTGTAGTATTTTATCACAGATTACTAAATAGTCACATTTTCCTTGTCCGGGTTGTTTTCAAAACGAGAATTTAATTCCAGTTTCATCGCAACCTCCTTCGAATCGTCGATCAGATACAAGGCGATATTCGCCAAAATCGTAACGCCTCTGCCCCAGGACCGTGCAAAATGAGCCCGCATTATGCACCGTCGGCTATCAGACGCTTATTTGTGTCCAAAAAGCGCTCGGAAGACTTAAAGCCCCGCGCTTGATGCATGGCGGCGACACATAAGCAACCTTTATATTCAAATGCAGCCATTCAAATCAGACATGAAGAAACTTTATTCAAATCCTCTCTTGTCTATGCGTTGACAACGCGGGCATTTCGAAAAAGGAACTCGCCTGTCATTGGTCATATCAACCGAGATTCGAAATTCGAACTTTGTTTTTTGGCCGCCGATACGCATCTGGCACGGTGCGTTCAGAAGTCATGTTGCGATTTTGCTTTTATTTTCCGTCGATTGTGTCCAAGAGAGATATAGTAGGAGATCGGCAGATATTTGACGTAAGGGACTGATAAAGTTAGTGTTTCGCTTCGGGCGGCACGTTAACGAGCCGCTGAGTAATGAGCGACGCTATTGTGATTTGAACAATGGCTGGTTCGATACCCATTGTTTTCTACTATTGTCAATAATAGCATAATACTGTGGTAGCTCAAGTGGTCTAGCCTTAGCTGTCATTTATTTACATAAAGCGCTGAGCTTTAGAGTAAGCTAGCTAACCTCAAATGAAATCAGCTCCTTATTTTGCAATCGATAATAATCTCAACGTTTTTGTGGCGGAGCTGACGGAGTTCTTATATATTATATAATTAGGTACAAGTAGCGCTTATTTGCAAATATCGGAGCCGAAACTTGATGCAAAATAGATGGGTGAGGTGCGTTCGGAACGACACATCTGCATACAATGAGATGCGCAGACGCTCCAGATTCGCGTGTAATTTACTGCCACTGCGCAGTTTAGATGTCGCCCTAAGATAGGAAGCACCTAATTTAAAACTGATATTTTTTTTAAAAGGAAAGGTGTACGCTGCGGACTTGTTCTGCCTGCCGCGGCGATGTTCAAAAACTTTTTTGTTTTAAAGTAAAGTTCGTAAGTTGTTTCAGCCTTGTCTTACTTGCAACTTTTTTCTATTTAGGTAAGATGTACCTACTCACTTTCAAAAACTTGTAATAATTATTGGGATTTTTCTAATGCAATAAGGCCACCAATTGGCCGCCAGTACATCCACAGTAAGATGAACTAAGTACTCTATCCACGCGTCATCTGCGCTTTTTGTTAGACCAATGTGATAGATAGATGGTAGGGCGACCAATCCGGGATTCCGGAGTCATGTACGATCTTTTCCAATATTTCAACTCCGTAATTGAAAACTCTAATATCATAACTCAGCTCGGGAGTTGACAATTTTGGATGCAATAATAGGTGGTAAGTAGCTACAGAGGCTGCAAAAGATCGCGAGGCATGAAAAACTGTTTTTGTGAAAGATCCCCACATCCCAACATTCTATTATTAGATTAGAAGAGAAGAAGAATAGAGAATGCCTAGGTGGCGAGTTGGTGACTCATATCGCCGTTTATAATAAATAAAATATACTTATTCAAAGATTTTTAGTATAATTTGATATAATGGTTGACAGCTACTGAAGGAAATACGTTATTTTGCTATCGTCCTGAACCTCTTTATTAAGTATATAATGAAAGGTGTTTAAAATTACTATTTCCGTATATTTTTTTTTGTAATTTATATTTACTGTAATTGTCTTGGATGTACATTTGTTGAACAGATATTATTTCAAATTGCCTGTAATTTTTCATTCACTAGTTACGACCATTTCTTCAATTTCAATCGTGACCTTAAAGTAATCGATATGCTATCAAAAACTATTAATAAAGTTTTAATTAAAAGCCGTTTAGTTTGTACTTTTAAATACCTTCGAGTAGTACGTCCATGTAGGTCCGATGTCAATGGACATTTATAAACTGGCTGTGTTTTTTTTTCACGAAAACAAGTTCTTGCAGGTGTCGTTGTATCTTGATCCACTACTAAACCATACATAACTCATACATACATACGTAAAGCGAAAATTAAATGGTTTTTTTCTGACTCGGACGGGACTTGGACCCGTAGCTGTTGTCAAGCCGGGACGAGCGTGTTAACCATTACACCACCGGGTCCTCCTCCTGACCATGCGAAATTCGTTCGATCATGTATCGTCATTAAACCGACGTAATATATACGTAAACTCAAACTCAAACTACAGTTGTTACTGGCAGATAAGACTCTCGACAATAGGTATTTACGTAAAAGTTGACGATTCAAATTATAACTACGTTACCCACTGAATAAATATATTTTCGATGTTGTGAGGTCAATGGCCGATCTCATCAACCAATATTAAACCATGTCGAGTAATGTCAGAGGCCTTTGGCGGCTCAACAGTAACCCTGACACCAGGGTTGATGAGTTTGGTATTCCACCTCACAACCCACACGATAAGAAGGATGAGATGATAAGATGATGTTAAATAACATTTCGTTTTATGACATACGATGTGTAATCATTCATTTACGCGTACCATAGAGGTATCAATTGGGGGAATAAATAATTGGCAAGGGCGTTCCAGCATAAGTTACGAATAAACATTTTTTTTTACAAGCGTTGACCACCAATTATGGTGTTCGGAACGCCCTTCGCTGACAAATTGCAGTACACTGTTGAACGCACCTCCGCGCCCTTTAAAACAATATGGCTGCCGTTTGACCATAAATTTAACTGGTTACTTTTTTCTTTGAAATTTATTCTACGTTTGTCAAAATGTCATGGTATTACTAGGAACTTGACCTTTAGGTTAATGCTATGTGTGTGATTCGTCTTTACAGACTTTATGTAGGCCGCGTGGTATTCCGGCGAAGACTTTTATATGAATGGAAGAAACAAGTGGTGACTCAGGGTACATGGTCAATTCTGTGGTTACTTCTAACCCCAATCGGAAATAATAATAGGCTTGGGAATGCAAGGCTATAAAGCTTTGCAACTTGGCTAAAACGGCTTCCAATCTTATTCCAAGCACTTTATATTTCTAGCCCATTAAGTACAGAAATACGTTAATTACCTACTTAACAATAAAATTATATCGCTTAAGAATATAAGTCATTATTAAGTAAGTACTAATCTATTCCATTACAACGTGTGCATCGAGGAAAATATCTACAGGACATTTATTTACGACAGAACTTGCAGCTTGTTGCCAATTAACGTAATAATTAACATCTGATCGCTTAACAAAACGATCTTAACTAATTTAATTTAATATTTTAAACTTGCAGTCCCATTCAGGTAATAAAAAAATAAAAAGAAAAAATATATTAAAGTATTATGGCGGCGGGCGGGAAAATCGCAGGTGCCCGCAAGCTGCGCGCGCATACGTTAATTATTCCAAATTCAAATTAACTTCGTTCGTTGGCGGGCTGAAAGGGTAGCGTACGTATTAATTACATAATGACTAACTGAGATGCATCGTTGCCATAGTTTTATTTTAAAAAGTAAAAACTGGGTTGGGGTTTTTGTTGTAATGACAGGGTTCGCGCCATGTAATATGGCGATGGCGGCAGGCTAATAGTAAAGATGGGGTCCTTGCATTTACAATAGACAGGCACAGAAATATACATCAGAATATCGATAACGAGTGCGCCAACGTGGTCCACGGCAATCATCCAGCACTAACAGCGTCCGTGGTCCAGTGGTTGAGTGTTGGGCTCACGATCCGAAGGTCCCGGGTTCGAATCCCGGTTTGGTTAGGACATTGCAGGCTGATCACCTGATTGTCCGAAAGTAAGACAATCCATGCTTCGGAAGGCACGTCAACCCGTTAGTCCCGGTTACTACTTATATATTATATGTTATATGAGTCATGTTAAGGGGCTTTGGCGGCTCAATAGCAACCATGACACCAGGGTTGATGAGTTTGGTAATCCACCTCACAACCCACACGATAGAAGAAGATTCAGCACTTATCGCTATGCACCCATTAGGTTCAAATGCAATCTTCTCAGGCGACACTCTGAGTCTAGGTTCGCGCCCGAGGCGGGAGGGGGGGGCAGCGCCCCATTGGTCCGGCCAAGTAGTGCCTGTCATCATAAGTCACGTAAAAAGAAAACAGACACATTTTCCAGTGACGGACTCGTCGCGGCTACCAAAAACAACGCGCGCGAAACCGCGGACAACAACTAGTATTATATTAACCGACTTAAAAAAGGAGGTACCCAATTCGACTGTATTTTTTTTTATCACACCTAACAACATCCAACATCGTACCTATAAATATTCGTCTGTGAATATCTTATCTAATATCTGCCTATGAATCTGAATACATGAAACGATTAATTATAGGCACGGCCCGCCAACTTCGGCCATTAGGGAGTTTTGACAATCTGTCAGTAGCGGTATAGTCCATCACAGTCAATGTTTAGCCTAATATATTATTTAGCAGGGATTCGGGATCCGTTATCAGAATTAAAAACCCTTTCTTCTGTCCCACGACACTGGTGATCCTTGATAAGCTGGAAGAGTTATAAACGTAGAAAAAAATAGAATGGTTACTCTCCGCCAAAATACTTACCAAACAAAGGACAGTCTCACAAAGTGATTTCGCCAATGTCCTCATCAATCGAACCCGGACCTCCAGATCGTGAACCTAATTCTCTAACCACTAGACCACGGAGGCTGTGTGCGACGAAAACAATACTTATTATCATCATCATCAATTTAAGAGCCACGCTCTTGTCGGTGTAGCATTTTCCATTCCAGTCTATCAAAGGCCAATTCCTTGACTTCCCTATAAGACACGACGTTAACCTTTTCTTTAATCTGTTCCATGTAAGCTCTTCTTGGTCTTCCCCTTCCTCTCTTTCCTTCTAGCTTTCCTTCTATGATGTTTTTAATGAATTCGTCGTGTCTTATTAGGTGTCCAATCATCTTGCCTCTTCTGTCCTCAATAATTCTCAGTATTTGTCTCTTTACACTTATTATACTTATTATATGTATAAATAATTATTAAACCATTCTACATGGGCGATCATTTTGGGCACGATATTTAATTCGAAGACTGTGATTGTATCTCGCGTTATTTATTTTTTATCTACGGAACCTGACTTCCATTTTTAAAAAGTTTAGACTACTTTTTAAAACTCGTCTACCGGTGACATTTTTATAGATGGCCTATTGACAGTTGGTGTTTGACAGATAACTAATGTGTTGCCAGGGTTGAACGACGTTTGTGACGTCTGAATAGAAGCAGAATTGGGGTGTCGACAAGTAAGCCGCCTCAATTTACACTTCTCATCAAAAAAATCGAAACACTTCCGTTTTCATTGTTTCTGTCCGAATTTAACACAAAAAAGAATTCATACGATGAAAAAAAATACATAAATGTATAGCTGGCAGTTTGGCCATTACAGTAATAAGCGAAAATTCTAAATTCAAAATTAGAATTTCATTTGTTTATCTTATAAACGAAATGAATCACTGTTTTGAGACAAATGTGTGTTTAGGGTTGGAGTACATTTAGCGTTTAAAAACTAAAAATTGGCGCCTATCCTTAAACTTTTTGTTTTTTATTTCAATACTGTGACTTTGGGACGTCTGAAAAAAGGTTTATTTTCTAAAACGTATGGATACTTCGCCCACAGAAGCCGCCCAAGTTGTGGCATTGCTGGATTCTGGCCTTAGTCAGCGTGTTGTGGCTGCAAGACTGCATCTAAGCCTGTCATCTGTTCATAGAGTCTATAAACGTTATCGGGAGACTGGTTTGTTCACGCGCCGTTCAGGATCTGGCAGGAATCGGGTCACTTCTGAGCGAGATGATCGATTTATTGTAACAACTTCTTTAAGAAATCGACGCCTTAACGCTTTTCAACTGCAGCAGCGGCTTCGTGTTGTACGAAGGGTGGCTGTAAGTGACTCTACAATTAGAAGAAGGTTGAAGGATCGTGGACTGGTACCGCATAAGCCAGCAAATGGGCCGAAATTAACTGCAGACCATCGAAGAGCGCGCCTTAACTTTGCACGTGAGCACCTAAATTGGTCATACCTACAGTGGAGCAAAGTTCTCTTTTCTGATGAGTGTAAAATTATGCTGTATGGTAACGACGGAAGGAACAAGGTCTACAGAAGAGACGGAGAACGCTATGCACAATGCTGCATTGAAGAAAAGGTCAGCTATGGTGGCGGTTCGTGGACGGTTTGGGGAGGAATCAGCTCCGACGGTAAGACAGAGCTTGCTTTCGTGTCTGGGCCACGTCTGCCTGCACTAAACTGTCATCGGTACGTCGAAGAGTGTCTCGAGCCTCATGTGATGCCCTATGCACATTTTATTGGCAACGGCTTCATATTCATGCAGGACAATGCTAGGGCTCACACCGCGGGCGTCGTACGAGATTATCTTAACGAAGTCGATATCTCTATTATGGAATGGCCAGCAAGAAGCCCGGACATGAATCCCATTGAACATCTGTGGGATGAATTAAAGAGACGAATTCGAGCAAGAGATCCTGCCCCAGAAACACTTAGCCAGCTGCAAGATGCAATCCAAGAGGAATGGGACAATATACCACAGCATGTGATCGTGACTCTCATCCGATCGATGAAGAACCGTATGGAAGCAGTAATTAGAGCTCGGGGAGGGAATACAAGTTATTAAATAAACGTTTTTTAGCTTTTTTTTTCATTTACGTGTGTTGTTTTATTCATTTCCTTTATACTCCATACGGAATAAAAATGACTCATTTAACAAAATACGAAACCTATGAAAAATTCATTTAAATTTAGAACATTAACATTAAGATTTGATAAGCTCATATTACTCACTATTAAACGACATTTAACATTTATTCCTAAATGTACACATTTTTCTGATAATCCTGACAAAACGTAAACTTGCAAGGTGTTTCGATTTTTTTGATGAGAAGTGTATAATGGCCGCTCGTGGACGCAAAATTTACCTGTCAAACATTTTAAAAACTTTTGATGAAGTGTCCACGTTGATGATGTTTTAATAACTAGTTGGTAAAGGGGATATAGCAATTAATAAAAACGTTTATTTTTGCGTCCTTTATGTTTTCAATTATAATGTAGGTTAGTAGGCACCTACCAGGGGATTTTTTGTCTATTATTTCAACATAAAAAACAGGGGTTAAAAAGTACAACATTGAAACAATTACCTATTTTAAAAGCAATATTGCAATTTGATATATAAATAGCAATATTTATTTCTTAGATGCATTGCTTCAATGGTGCACTTTTTTAACCCCCTGTTTTTTATGTTGAAATAAAAAATTACATAAATAGACAAAAAATATGTTAGTATTTACAGTATCTACACGTCATAGTTAGGTATATTTTAAAAATTTCTATAAACATTGCTCAAGTAGATAGGTACCTAGTTATCTACATTTTAAATATATTTTGTGACTTACGAATAATATATCTATCACATCACTATTCTGAATTTCTTACTATTTATCATTCGTTGTATCGGAGTTCAGACAAACACGAACCGTTACACAATTAAAAAAACAAATAGAAAGCTAACCAACTTAAGTTATCTTAAGTGAAGTCAAGCGCATTAGTCTCATTGATAAGCTTAACTTAAGAAAAATTAAGCAAAATAACACACAGACAACAATGGCGCATTTGAATTGAATTCTCTAATTTTAGATTTGTTTTTATTCTTCGTCTAACAGTTAAGATGTCGTTTTTGTTAGACGTATAACCTTTTTCAATATATACAGAAAGTTGGGTTGTTTACAGTCATGAGCAATATAATGTACCTACTTTAGGACTCTGTCGCACTAACATATTTGACATTTAGTGAGACTTACAGTTCAATTTGTCAAAAAAGTTAATGTGACATGGTATCAAAGTGTAGGTATACATATTATTAATGCTTGTGACCGTATTTACTAGGTTCTAAGATAAATTATGCAATCTGATTACTAAATAAACACAGGTCTAAAACTAACGAAAAACATTTTCTTTTTTCTATTTAACTTACTTAAGAAATTTAATCAAGAAAAACGTAATATAAAGTCCGACATTTTATCACGTTTTTCTGTGACGTCACAGGGTGCTTTTTCATACAAATTCCACAGTAATTTCGTGTTTTGACGTTTAGTAAAAGTAACTGATTTGACTAGCTGGAAATTAGCCTATTTATATAAGTATGTTTAGATACGTAACTTTGATCACCTACGTGAAAGGTGTTATCGAATAGCTTGTATTGAAAGTTAGGTTTCGTTCTTTGGCTAGTCTAGAGATGAATAGATAGTAAATAAGTTTGAGTATTTATTTAGTACTTTTATTGTGTATTTTAATTTAGAAAATATTGTAAAAAATAAATATTACTTTTATGGAATTTTATCCCTTTAAAAAGGCAGACTATGAACAATGGGCTGGTTACCTATTTTAATGTTTCTTTACGGATCTAATGAGTTTATGTCTTCTTTATTCTAACTCGAAACTTCCTCCACTCGACTCGGCCTCAGCTAACGATTTTGATATTTTAAGTTCACATTTACGTCTTCGACTTGAGGACTTAACTCACTGGAGTAAACTTGAAATAAGGTTGAGGCGACGTCTGAAGCTGGGTACTGACCGGTATTACGAGGCTTATTGTACCATTCGCAGCGAGCATGATAATGTTACGTCATGTGCTTAAAATCAGTGTTGATGCTCGCTACAAGTGCCTTATTTCCCTGTACTGACAGCACGAACGCTCGCTGTGTAACACATTACATTATGCCTCGTAACACCAGTCAGTACCCACCTTAAGAATACCGATTTTCAGCTGAATTCGAGGTCATCCTTAAGGTCGCCTTAACTAAGGACGGAGTTCAGGAACTTTCGAGTTAACATCTTAGAATATTGGTGTGAGTGTGTCATCACACTAGAATTGGGGACCTTAAAACCCACGCGAAAAGAAGACGAATACCATGTGAAGCCAGCTGTCTTCTGGTTACTTGTGGCTCAATTAATTTAGCCTGGAAAACGTACCAGTCAGGCTACATAAAGAAAACCCGTGCACAGCACCTCTGAGGTACAAACTAACAATACCACAGACATGACAAACATCTTGCTCGGTTATGAGTGAGATAAATATGTTCGGATTGAGACGTTCCGATCGACAATACGGCATGCCGACTGTTTCAACATCACCACTGTACTTTTACCTTTTATGTTCCCTTTTAGGCTCTTATAGAGCGGCGTAAAAGGTGCTTTTTGCCTTACAGAGCAGTTTAAAAGGTGTATTGTGTGGTTGGAATGCATCGCCTGATGGTACTGTCCGATTAAAGATGTGTTATCGAGAAATATTCAAAGGTTGGTATGTCAACTTTGTAGTTTGTTTTTGTTGGATTGTTTCATCTATACTGCGGCCTACAGGTACCTGATGTGGGAATTTTGTTACGATTATTCAATGGTGATATCGTTTGTATTACTGTTTATCGATTTGTTTGTTTAGTATTTTAAAGTGTTTTCGTCTTAACACGTTCCGGGATAGAGCGCCGAGAGACCAGAGGTTAAAAATGCCACATCGAAGCAATTCATCTAAGAGAGAAAACAAAACTAAGTGCATATGAAACTAAGTGCGCAATGCACACAAATGTCAAATAGCAATTGTTTTTTTTTAAATTTATTGCGGCTTTGGTTACAAGACCATTGGCCGAAAAGTGGAACTTAAATAACATGAAAATAACAAAATTGAGTACTTATCCTAAACTTAAAAGTAGCAATTGTGCTTCGATATGTTTTAACCCCCCAGATCGCATTCTCGTAGAGATAAGAATCCACGGAATAAAAAAAAGAGATTGGAAAAGCCCCAACGCGCGTTTTGTATGAGTATATCATTTGCTTCGACCTAACGCACTTCTCTTGCTTCCTCCACATTCTTCAATCGTTTCATACACGCACGCAGGTTCAGAGTAGATCGTGCTAAACCTTAAAGCAGCTTATCAAGTTTATTGTACTTTCTTTTTAGTATATAAACAGATCTTGCTTGAAAGAGGAATATTTATAAAATTATAGAAATCCATCGTGCTTTCACGGCGCGATACACCCTGTCATAAGATTTCATTATCATCATCAATTTAAGAGCCACGCTCTTGTCGGTGCAGCATTTCCATGCTACTTTTTTTAGGGAAAAATAGGGCAGTGGTTTCTTGCCTTCCGCCCCGCAGTACTCTGTCTGACACAAGTGGGATGGCGCCCAGAGTAGTCTTTTACAAAGCCATACTAGGACTCCTGTCATAAGATTTATTTATGCCTGCCAGCCAGGATGATGACCCTCGAACGAGCCTCGGAGAAGTCACATCATCACAGTACCTCATCCTCCTAGCATTATCGCATTTTTTCACAGGGTCCGCTTACCTAACCTGAAGATTTGACAGGTCCGGTTTTCTACAGAAGCGACTGCCTGTAAGACCTTCCAACCCGCGTAGGGAAAACCACTCCAATACAGGTTAGGTCACATACCTCCGAGAATGCATTTCTCGGGAATGTGGGTTTCCTCACGATGGTTTCGTTCACCGCTGAGCACGTGATAATCATTTATGATCCAAACATGAATTCGAAAACAAGTTCGACAATCATTGGTTTAGGCATTTGCTCACACATACACACACACAGTACCACAGCATTACAGTACCTACTGTACCGAAATCGTCGTGAAAGAAGGCGCGCGCGGAAAGGTAGTTAGGCGTATATTCCACCAGTAGTAATGGGCAGTCGGTGGCGGCGCCCCGGGAGCTTCGTGTGTGGGTGTGGCACATTTACATGCGGTGCACTGTGCTCGGTCAATGCACATGCTATCTAAATGCAACTAGTTTTGCTAAAGCCAAGTATTTTCACTATAGTCACACCCCGGACACTTCATACAAAACACCTCGTTGTATACAGACACTACACATTGACGACCCCGATACCGACCCCGCCGGCGTGGTCGACGATTTCCCTCATTCAGCGCTTATCGCTATCGACCCGCTAGGGTCGATTAATTCTTTCAAATATTTTTCCTCTCAGACGACGCCCTGAGCCGAGGTTCGCGCCCAACTGGGCACCCTCAGGGTGTTGTATTAAACGTTGTACCGGCTGAGAGCCTTCAAGCGCTCCCCATTTGTCCGGCCAAGTAGTTAATGCCATCTGCGGCAAATCTACAATAAGTCACGTCAAAAAAAAACACATTGACGTTATCCTACACGTGCGGATCGTGAGCTTAACGCTTCAGCTAAGTAGGTACCTAGTGGCTAGAAAATTGTCGTCAGTGTTGATTGAGATGCCTATCGTTCACTTATTAATCTAACATGTTAGTATAAACTTATTCTTACGTGTATCTAACCTGATTAATTCCACCCTCTACAAATCAACAACGTAAATATCTGAATCCATCCAAGGAATCCACGCAATAAAAGCATCGCAATCCAGATATAATTGGATATTTCGCCACATTACTCAGCTGTTCGCGGTCGGCCATGTTTGTTGACGAAGCGCGCGAAATTATCCAGATTCCCGCCATTTTCGCCATTTTGTTTATAACCTACAAACTTACATTCGCGCTCGTTTTAATAACAAACTGGTAATAATAAACTTCTGTTACATGGTTGCGGTGTGAATTTTGTGGCTCTCAATGGTTGCTTTACTTTTCTGGGAGTGAAAAAAGACATAGTATAAGTGTACGTTCAGCTGCTCATCGCCTTGAGCTTGTCGTAAAAGTCAACCAGACTCATTAGTGTGTTTGCTATGATGATAACATAACATACTAGCTCACGATTATATTTCTAATTTGCTACTTGACAGTTTTCAAAATTACAAATGCTTATTTTATTTTAAATATTTTATTTTCTCGAAAAAGCTTTATTTAATAGAAAAATACATATTTTTCTTCATTCATTACTTTCGCGCGAGAACGGTTGGTCAGGTGACATTTCGCCCAGTGTCGTCACATTTCTTTCAAACTACGCGTCACTTCGAGTGACTCGAAACCTGAACCTGACAGATAGTTTTTATTTATTTTGTGATATGTGACGTCACACGAAGCTCAATCATGGCCGCCCGTGTATCGGGGCTTGTAGGTAAGTATACAGATAAAAATTCGAATTCTTATTTTGTAAAAATAAAATATTAAAAAATTATCTTTGTAAAAATAAACTATTGGATAATCATCATTAAGTAAATGATATATTTATAACCTACCATATCCGAAATTTCATATTTTATTGTTACGATTTTCTAGTAGCCAATTGTGGTCGTAGATATATTTATCGCGTGGTGAACGAAAGAACGAAGTATCTCCGGGCTTTTTATTAGACCAACGTAAGCAAGGTGACCCATTTTTTTTAACGTGACTTATTGTAGATGTGGCGCAAATGGCATTAACTACTTGGCCGGACAAATGGGGAGCAAGGTGACCCAAGAGTGAGGCAGTATTACAGACAAAATAATATTTGTGCCTTCCCTCTTCGGTAGGTGTAGTTTTTAATTCCATCTCTCATACATCTTGCCTTCTAGGCTATTTTATGACTTAGTAAAATGAGATAGTATTTGACGAAAGTTTTCTATTGAATTTAAATACAAAAATACTGTCAGAGTGACGTCATCAATAAAAGGAGTTAACCATCGTGCTCATTGTCACTTAATTCGTAATTCAAATTCGAAAATTCAAAAATAAAAATGAGATTGATATTGATTTTATTGTCTTTTGCCCATTTGAGGGTCAGGCTAAGATCATAAGACCATGCTGCCTAGTCTTCAGTACGTTTGATTTATATTAACTTACACTGGCTTCTATTTCAACATTAGTGTTTTATAATATATCTTCGGCCCAGTAAATACGGTATTATTACTTCGTGTTTACTTGCATGCTAAACTATGCATGTTACGAAGCATTAATTCCAACATTTAGCACATAATAAAGTACATTAACAGTAACATTATGCACTTTGACTATTTGACCTCTTTATGTGTATAGGCAACATTTATTAATATGAAATTTACCAGGTCCTAAAATTTACAAGGCCTACATAACATAAACAGTCTACATTATGTCCTACTACTGGGCACAGGCCTGCACTTATTCAGCCCAAGGAGTTATGGAGCATACATCACCATGCTGCTCCACTGCGGGTTGGTGGAGGTGTATTGAACTACGGAATCAAAAGAAAAAGGACTGTCTCACAAAGAGATTTCGGCAATATCCACATTGGGAATCAAACCCGGACCTCCAGATCGTGAGCCTAACGTTCTAACTACTAGACTACGGAAGCTGTGTGTTGTTCTGGTCGTTTTTGTATCCGTTCAAAACTGGTTTCTCATTACCGAAAGTTTCGCACCTTTACGAATGGCGAATGTTTCATACAGTTACGGCGTGTAAAGTGCTTATTATGAAAAATGCGGCCATAATTTAAACTCTTCTTAAATATCGAAGCTTAATTAAAGCAAATGGCGGGTCGCGGAGGGTCAATTGCGTAATTTAAAAAAAGTAAAAAGTCAAGTTTAAAAATGTAATGACCTTTTTAATATCACGTGAACTGACGTTTCTTTTTTGTTGTTTTTTTCTTTTTTTTCTAAAGGCAAAGGAGCCTGGCATTAATCCGTCGGTATGAAAGGAGGCTTCGCGCCACGGGGGGCTGGCAGGTGCGTGTATCACAGACTGCGTGGAAAAAAATAAAAAAGTGGCCAAGAGTGAACCTTCGTATCGAGATGTGCTCGTAACTACAGGCACGTATCAATCTACGTATCTCTCTGTATTTGTGATGTGAGATGTTATACTAACATAAGATTAGCTCACGACTGTATCCCAACAGGGTACTTTTTTTTTTTTTTTTGACTTGACTTATTGTAGATTTGCCGCAGAAGGCATTAACTACTTGCCCGGACAAATTGGGAGCGCTGAAGGCTCTCACCCGGTACAACGTTTAAGACAACAGGCCTGAGGGTGCCCAGTTGGGCGCGAACCTCGGCTCAGGGCGTCGTCTGAGAGGAAGAATATTTGAAAGAATTAATCGACCCTAGTGGGTCGATAGCGATAAGCGCTGAATGAGGGAAATCGTCGACCACGCCGGCGGGGTCGGTATCGGGGTCCTGAAGTGTTTAGTGTCGCGAGCTGATTGGCCGCCTCTATGGCTAGAGTAATCGGGTCGTCGGGATCGTATGTTACGTCCTTCGGACGCCGATACTTTTCAGTACCGTCCCTAAGCGGGATGTATTCGGAAGCCGCAACTACCAGGGGGTTTGGGTGGTGCGGAGCAGAATCGAAAAAACGTTTGGAAGCCCAATAGGGTAGTTTCCAACTCGTCAAATGAAATAAAATGTACCTACTCTCTTTTTTTTGACGTGACTTATTGTAGATTTGCCGCAGATGGCATTAACTACTTGCCCGGAAAATTGGGAGCGCTGAAGGCTTTCACCCGGTACAACATTTAAGGCAACAGGCCTGAGGGTGCTCAGTTGGGCGCAAATGCTGATTTTTGTTAATTAGCATCACGCCTGCTACTTCGAAAGGGTAGGCAGAAGTGTATATAGTGTTTATACCCAGGGGGACGAGCCTATTGCCATTCACCGGGCACAAACCCTGGAAACCACGTGATATCAATTCAAACTCAAAACATGAATCCAAAGTCATATTCTTCCCAGCTGGGCGTCTTCAGGCCTGTTGTCTTAAATTTTGTACCAGATGAGAGCCCTCAGCGCTCCCCATTTGTCCGGCCAAGAGGTTAATGCCTGCATATCTACAATAGGTAAGTCCAGTTAAAAAAAAAACTATTTACTTACAATTTATTTACCATTTAAGAATTTTATTTAAAAAATCGTTGATGTCTTTTATATGAAGATGAATGTTTTTTTTCTTTTGGCCATTGGTAAGTAATTTTTTTTCTGTACAGGTAGGTACTTATATATTTTTTTTAAAGAAAAGAAGACTATACAAGTTTTTTTACGTGAATTTTCATAGATTTGCCTCAGATGGCGTTTACTGTTTGGCCGGACAAATGGGGAGCGTTGAGGGGTCTGCACCGGTACAAGATTATACCAGTAATTATGTATGTTATGTTGTAATGAAACAATTTTTAATAAAGAACCCAAAAAGGTGCGCCTGCGCATTAACAGCGGATAGGCGTCACTAATCGTTCGGTCCCGGTGTGTGGTGTCTCCTCACATGGTCATGTGATATCACTTTGAAGTACCTATAAGAGAATAATAATACTTACTCAGACATCATCATCAGCCCATTAACGTCCCCACTGCTGGGGCACGGGCCTTCCCTATTTAATGGATAGGGAGATCGGGCCTTAAACCATCACGCGGGCCCAGTGCGGATTGATGGTTATTAACGACTGCTAATGCAGCCGGGACCAACGGCTTAACGTGTCTTCCGAAGCACGGAGGAGCTCGAGATGAAAACTTTTTTTTGTGGTCACCCATCCTATGACCGGCCTTTGCGAAAGTTGCTTAACTTCAACAGTCGCAGACCGAGCGCGTTTACCGCTGCGCCACCGAGCTCCTCACTCCTCCTCCTTACTCAGTAATGCGTGTAATACCTAAGTATGTATATTTGTTCAGAGCCGTGATAGCCCAGTTGGTAGAACGCTTGCCTCTCACTTTGAGGGCGCAGGTTCGAATCCAGCACAGGCCTAAATCAATGATCGTCGAATTTTGTCGTCGACTTCTTTTACCCTAACGTTGCCTGGCAGAAATTTCTGTTTAGCAATAAGCCTATTGTGCTTATTTTTTTATTCGTATGTTTATGTCCTTTGTATATGTCGTTGTGCAATAAAGTATTATTGATTGATTGTTGTCGAATTCATGTTTGGATCATAATTGATTAAGTATCGCATGCTCAGCGGTGAAGGAAAGCACCGTGAGGAAACCCACAATCCCGAGAAAGTACGTTTTCGGAGGTATGTGACCTAACTTCTATTGGGCCGGCTTTCCCTTCGCGGGTTGGAAGGTCAGACAGGCAGTCGCTTCTGTAAACAACTGGAGCTGTCAAATCGTCAGGTTAGGTAAGCGGACCCTGTGAAAAACGGGATAATGCTAGGCAGGCGATGACCTATGTGTATTTGTTATAGGTATGATTATATTAACAAACTTTTAACCTAAGATTTTGGTCGAATGATTTATAAGTAAGTTTACAAGATTTTTATGCAAACTGATTTCGACAACGTCCCCATCTGGAATAGAACCCGAACCTTCAGATCGTGAGCCTAACGCTTTAAACACTAGACCATGGCTGTTTATTTGAAGACACTAATAAACATGCAGTATTATGCAATAAAAATCTTAATAATGCAAAATCTTACTTCAACATTCACATAATTGTTAACACAAAGTATATTTACAACTAATACACCAACCATTGCGTCTTCGGCTCCTAACATATTGACACATTTACAAGCAAAACAGGCAATGGACGTGAAATAATGTGCGAGATTCGTAGTGCATGAGCCAAGGAAGACAAGTCATCGACCCGGGCCTTGACCGAGGTGAAAGCGGTGTGATTACATTGGATTACATTCGAGATACGGAGGTTGTCGTGTCGCGATTCGTTACATATTCGCTTATCGTTTTGCGAGTATTGTATCAATCTTGGCTTGAAGCTTGTAACAAGCCTTTATTGTAACTTTTTAAATTTCAGTTTTAGAATAAAATAATAACTGAACGCCGTAATGACCGCTTCGATGTTTGTCCCGCTCATCAAGTTTCGCAAGGAGCAAAAAAAATTGTAAAAAAATAATTTCAGAAATAAACATTTATTAATTTATTTTAAATAGCTAAAAGTAGGTACTTTTTTGTGTTCTGACTTTCCAGGGTGCGTTCCCTGAAATAAGTATAGATGGCGCCTTACAGAGTTGCCTTCGTTTAACCTTTTAATTTAATGGGTAATAGAGAATATACATTTTTTTATCTTCGTTTTTGAGTATAAATGATGACCCATGTTATTATACCTTACACGCATCTTCCACCCATTCATATCATTGTAATCAAAATAAAGAGAAGCAGTGTATGTAGCAACATAATTCTATTCATTTTACTATTATTATTTTATTTTTACTATTTGCATTTTTAAATTGTTATTTAAGCTGTTTGTTTCCCGATTTGAAATAAATAAATAAATAAAATAAATATCTGATCCAAATATCAATCAACAATTATTTTTAAATGTGACTCTGCCATTACGATATATTTTTGAATAAGTATGTACCCGAGCAATGTGAAAATAGGTAATTATCACGTTAAGTCTGTACAACGCCATCTAGATATTTTTTCGGGAACGTAGCCTGGAAAGTCCCTCATTTAGGTGAAGCGTGGGTACTCAATTCATCTTGCGATTGTTACTATAGTAACATAATATTATATCAATGTTGCGATGGATGTACCACTCTCTGGCCCCATAGAGAATAAAGTCGTGAGTCTACAGAGTGTGCGTAGTCTACAGAGGTAGACAACGCAAAATCATAATTTATTCAAAGTAATTCTAAAAGAAAAACAAAAAAGTCAATTTTACAATGCGGAAGAAAAATTGACGGGAAATTATTAGATATTTTATCGGGTAAATTTTATACCAATATGTCATGGTAGTCTTGAAAGAGTTAAAATTTAATTACGGAGAGACAATCACTCTCAACTCCCAACTTGCGTTTTTAATCCCAACTGGATGAATAAGTGATGTTTGCATAAAAGCTATTAGTACTTGGGGGTTAAAAAGACCATTTTGAAGTAATTCATCTAAAAAATAAGCAATATTGATATTTGATATTTCTGCAATTACTTTTATAATCTCCCTAAATGCCAAATTTGCAACAAAAATAAATAATAAAATTAAATAAAAAAGTTGCATACCTATTTAAATAATGAAGTTAACGATGCAATAAAAGTCACACATACAAAACACTGGTTGTAATCAACAATACTTAACAATTAATTCAACAACAATTACACAATAGTCAACAAAGATTGCAAACAACAGCAACAACACAACAAAACTTATTGTTATAACAATAAATATCACATTTCAGCGAACCATAGTCAAACTGGTGGAATTACATCTCCACCAAATTTACATTTAGTCTTATTTGTATGTATTTATTTACAAGGGTAACACCCAACGATCGACGGAGCCCAATCGCAAAAGAGACGATAGCGAAACAAGAGGCTTACAAAGTAAGCTTTATACTTTTTCGCTGGAGTCTTGTTAGGCAAAGGTGCTGACGCATTCTGCCTATTTTTTATTTTTTATTTAGTGCTTGCCCCCCTTGTGGTGGTAGATGTGTTTGTACACGGGCACGTGGACAGGGTAAGGCTTGGGGATGGGGACCTCAACCTTCTTCTCGACCTCAACGGGATAAGGCTTCTCGACCTCATAGGGCACGGGCTTCTCAACGGTGTAGGGTACAGGCTTCTCCACTATTTGAGGCACGACCTGCGAAAAGAAAAAACAAATTAGAGTTTTACGTTCTATCTTCAATAAAAACCTAAGATTGTCTCTAAGAAGAACTCTATGATTGCCTCTGGGTATTGATCTACCGGGTGAGAGCCTTCAGTGTTCCCCATTTGTCCGACCAAGTCACGTCAAAAAATGATCTACCTATGTGCCTATATGTAATATGTAGATAGAGTTACTTTTACATTTATTACCGACTTCAAAAAAGGAGGAGGTTCTCAATTCGACCGTATATTTTTTTTTTTTTTTTTTTTTTTTTTTTTATGTTTGTTCGGGCATATCTTCGTCGTATATGAACCGATTTTGATAATTCTTTTTTTGTTTGAAAGGAGATATACCCAAGGGGGTCCCATGTCAAGGAAGTCAGGATCTGATGATGGAAGACCAGAGAAATCGAGGGGAATTTTCAAAAATCGTAGGAGCAACTAGTGCGTTTGTAAAGTCATATTGATCGGATCGATCTTTAGGCTTCGGGAAAACTTCCCGACCTTCGAAAACTGGTCAGCATCAGGGAGATACCCTATGGCCTGGCAAAACTATACAACCTGGAGCAATTTTTCTTTCACGAAACGTATTTAAATCTTGATCAAATTCAATCGCCGGTGCAAAAAACAAAATGGCGGAAAAAAAAGATGGCCGCCATACAAAATTTTGTCGATTTTGGAAGAAGCCCGTTTGGGTAAAAATAATGTATAGGGCGCTTACTCAAAACGTCATGTAGAGTACGGAAATACTTTCTGGTCACCAAAAACTGCTCCGCATCAGAGAGATACTCTACGGCCTGGCAAAACTATCGCACGTGAACCAATATTTCTTTCAGAGCACTTATTTAAATCTTGGTCAAATTCCATAGCGCGTAAAAAAAAAACAAAATGGCGGAAAAACAAGATGGCCGCCATACACAATTTTGTTTTTTCAGAAAATGTCTCGGGATATAAAATATATATCGGGGTTGTGATCGGATCGTCATGTTAAGTATGGAAATACTTCCCGATTTTCGAAAACTGCTCCGCATCAGGGTGACACCCTACGGCCTGGCGAAACTATCACACCTGAACCAATTTTTCTTTCACGAAACCTATTTAAATCTTGGTCGAATTTAATGGCCGGTGAAAAAAATACAAAATGGCGAAAAAACAAGATGGCCGCCATACAAAATTTTGTTTTTTCAGAAAATGTCTTGGGGGTAAAAATGATGTATAGGGGTGTGATCGGAACGTCATCTTTGAAAACTGCTCCCAATCAGGGAGACATCCTACGGTCTGGCAAACTTATTGCACCTGGATTTTGTTTGTTTCCACGACACCCATTTAAATCTTGGTCAAATTCTGTCGCCGGTGAAATAAAACAAAATGGCGGAAAAACAAGATGGCCGCCATACGAAGAGGGACAGTTTCGAATAAACAGGACACGCGAGCTGCTTTAGCAGCGAGCGAACCACGCGAAATCTACTGTATCTATATGTATGCGTGAGTGTGTATGATAGCAGCTTCCACTGACAACCACATGTGTGTATGTACACATACACATGTGTGTGTGTGTGTGTGCGTGTGTGTGCGCGCGCGCGCGCGCGCGTGTGTGTGTGTGTGTGTGTGTGTGTGTGTGTGTGTGTGCGTGTGTCTGTGTGTGTGCGTGTATCTGTGTGTGTGCGTGTGTACGTGCGCGTGTGCTCGTGTGCGTTAGCGCGTGTGTGAGTGTGTGTGTGTAAACATGTTCATCAATAATAATTGTGATCACTACTAATAATATATTATATTATTATATATGAATATAAATCAGAAAATCTGTCTGTCTGCATCCTTGCTCGGTCTAACCATCACTTAAAATCGTAAAATAAAATAAAATTTTTAACAAAAAAAAAAACCGACTTCAAACGCAAAACTAAAAAGCAATAAATAAATTTACTTCGCACAAAGTAATAAGTACGTATTTTCAATTAGTTAATTAATTTATAATTCTGAAGTCGGTGCCAAGTAAATGCTACAACAACCCTACTACAATATCAAATTACTATGTACACACAATATTGTTTAATACCTATATCAAAGCAATTACAAAACAATGTCAAACAAAAAATTACAAAACAATCAGTATTGAAAAATATATGAATCGGTACTTCGTTGTAGCATTTCCTTGGCACCGGCTTCAGATTTATAAAATAATTAACTAATTGAAAATACGTACTTATTACTTTGTGCGAAGTAAATTTATTTATTGCTTTTTAGTTTTGCGTTTGAAGTCGGTTTTTTTTTTTGTTAAAAATTTTTTCTAGTTTGGATGGATGGTGTGAAGTCTCTACCTGTTCATAGAGATAAAAAATAAAATAAACTTAGTAAGTAGTTTGATTTTCGAACTGTGGAACTAGTCGCAATCTGTCATGTCAGCGCGAGATTGCGCGGGAACTACTTTTTTTCAATGAGCGTAACGTACGGTCCACTGGCTGTCACTTTTACTTTCTTACCAGCCAGTTGTATTACATAATAAATCGGTGCAGTAATATGGATGGTGCACTTATAAAGCACTTAACATTATGTCATCGTTCTTGTGGGGTTAAAAAACTGTAAACAATGGCGGTGATATAATTTCGCATGGTGGCCGCAAAATTGCTAGGTTTCACATTGTGGTCGCATTAGGAAAGTGATAAAAGGGGAAATGACATTGTAATTGGCATTGTGATACCTCCGTGTTTGATAATCTGTGGTTTCCTACTATAATTGGAAATGGGTAGACCTCTTCTGGTCAAGCATGTCTTTGAAATTGAACTTCCCAGTTGGATAACGTTTTGAAGGTTAGTTTTATGTTTGATTCAGGCGTAGATTTTTTTGACGTGACCTCTTGTAGATTTGCCGCTTACGGCATTAAATACTTGGCAGGTCATCAAGTATGGTGGTTGATATTCTATTTATCTGGTGCTAAATATGCTTAGGAATGTCAACTACGACTCACTTTAAAACTACGTAGGGCCAGACTGGGTTATAAACGGGAGTCAGCATAGAAAATAAATCGGAACGTCAAATGTGATTAATTAAATTGGCCCTACTTTTTTTTACTTTTTCTTTTTGTCTCAAACTGCCTCGAAATTCAAATTTTCCAAAGTTTTTTTTAATCGAATGGGTTTGCTCTTACTCCATTCTGCCTTCTAAAGAGTTTAAGAAAGTGTCGATTTTGTAACGAACTTACCCATAAGGCTATTCAGTCTTGCCTTAGAGGAATTTAACCCTCCTCGTTTGACAGTGGGGTAAAAAAAAAAACAGACGCTCACCTTGTAAACAGGTACATGAATCGGCTGCTCCACGGTGACGTGCACAGGGTAGGGCTGCGGAATGGGCACCTTCACGTACTGGGGCACGGAGACGGCTACCGGGTGGGGCACGGGGACCCCTATCTTCTTGACCACCGTCACGTGGTAGGGCTTCGTGTGCTCGGAGTGCGTGTGCCCCTCGGGCTCCCATTCGTCGGAGGGCCGGGCGGATGCTGCGACCGCGAGGAGGAGGAGGGCTGTTGCTTTCTGGAACGGTAAAGGACATTGTTGGAGTGTGATTGGCACCAAAAGGGCATTTGAAAGCCACAGTAACTCACCAATTACTGTACCTAACAGCAGCCAAGTACCATAGAGCCCACACTGATTAAGCTATAAATAAAACAATTCTAAGTATTCAAAAATAATTCTCCATGTTGCAATTTCTGGTCGCTTCGATCGAGTGGACCGACGAATGAGGGAAATCGGCGACCACGCCGGTGGGGTCGGTATCGGGGTGATAACTAAGATGTGTTTCAGAGGATTTTTTTGGATCAAAGATGAGTGGAGAGTGTTAAGATTCAAAGAAAAGTGATATCTCTATCACTCAATCATTTTTCCTTTCTCTTTGGAATGGACGATTATATTACATAAGTACCTACTTAGATGTGTAATGTACAAATTACGTTACATTGAATTTGCAAAGTAAATTTTATCATAATTCTATTATTTGGAGCGTGAGAAAAAAAACAGAATAGCCCGCGTAATAAAGTTGCAAATTAAAGTACCTATTTAAAAAATAAATAAAGCAACGGAACTGAAGCATTCAAGCCAGCGACACATTTACATGAAAAATGGTTTTCTAAAAAAACCTTGAAACACCATGAAATCGTGAAAAAGAAAAAAAAAAACTTATGTAGGTAGGTGATGAAAGAATATTAACACATACATTTTTACACATTGTTTTTTTTTAAACCATAGACTAGCCATTCGACCTAGTGACTCAGTTAAGAAGTAGCCCAAATTCAAAAGAGTTCCGAACCACGTTCCGTTCTATTAACGATCGTTGGTTCACTTCCGTTCCGTTACGTCACTTAATGTCACGAAATAGTATTTTATGCAACAGTTGTATAAGAAGGGTCAAAAAATGCGAGTGGCGTGAGTTGCGATGTGAGCCTTGGCGAACATCGCAATAAGAGACGCCACGAGCATTTTTTGACCTAGTTATACAACGTTGCATACAATACTTTTTCTACGACGACGTAATTTTAAATGAAACAAAAATTATACAAAGAAAAATTTTATTTATAAAAATTATTTTCCAACGCGCGGGAAAATGGCGGCAAATGTATACTTTTTTTTATAGTATATCTATGGCACCAAACAAAGTAAAGGTGCCAGTTTCCAGGTCAAAAAAAAAAAACAACAACAATGCTTTTTTGGCGACATTATAGTACAGTTACACTTTGTAAACAATGCTTTTATAGGCCATAGAGCGTACACTTTTTCAAAGAGTTTAATTATGTATGTACTTATATTAGACTTTTTGGTTATTTAAATGCCAGATTAAAGTAGAGGAGTAGAAAAAATTATAAAATGACTTACGAGAGCGATCATGTTGTGTGGTTTGGATGCTGTTGGCGACTGGGTATTGACTGATGCGGTGACTGATCCCCACGAACGTTTTATACTTGGTGAAATGTTCGCGCACCTTTCCATTGAGCGATAGTATCTATGTACCATTAGACTTGCCTGTCCAGCGTTGTTAGAACTTTACTACATATCCATTACCGCGTTCGTTCTTAATTCAAACTTGACAGTTCATTGTCAGCCCGCAATAGTGGTGGTGTAAATGTAGTGGCCAGTACTAAAAGTGATAGTGAAAAGTTTATTAGTACGTGTGGTAGTATAGTGTTGGCTTTAATAAGGAGAAGTTGACTACTTTGTGGTTTTATTTTGATTTTGATGATATGTGCTTGGTTTTACTTATTATGCCCGGGAGTCGTTTTCTGTTACGCAACGGTTATGTGATAACATTTTACGACAAGATCTATGCTAGCCCTAATGTTGTATACTTAGTTGTAATTATAAATGAATCAAGCGTATAGCATTTTTATAACAATGTTCAACAGTCACACGGCCTCCATGGTCTAGTGGTTAGAGTTGGGCTCGCGATCTGGAGGTCCGGGTTCAATTTCCATAGAATGCTTTCAGCTGCTTATCAGCCCGGGCATGACGTAAAACTCGACGAAGATGTTGTGTCTTCTCCATATGAAACCCTATACCGACCCTGCTGGCGTGGTCGACGATTTCCCTCGCTCACCCCTTGTCCCTATCTTCTATTAGCTTCGATTAATTCTTTCATCATAATAAACTTCTCAAACGACGCCCTGAGCCGACGGCGCCTAACTGGGCACCCTAAGGTTTGTTGTATGATATTTTTGTACATAGTCACATCCCGGACTGACTTCATACAAATAACCTCGTTTCACACAGACACTACACATTGACATTATCTTACACGCGTATCTGTGTGTGTGATGTCTGACACCACACGATTAAGTCTAAACTATGTTCGAGGGGGGTGAGGTAAACCTAGCTCAGACGATGGTGGGGAGCGGAGAGTTTCCGTTCTATACGTAGTGTTATTTCTTATTCTATGACATGGTGAGAGCTCTCAGCGCTCTTCATTTGTTCGACTAAGTAGTTAATGCCATCAAAGTCACTAATTCACTAGAAAAAAAAAAAATTCCATCATGATGTAGAGCGTATGAAGGATAATAGAATTGCAAAAGCGGTATATAAAGCGAAAGTTGATGGTAGGGCTGGCAGAGGAAGACCGAGAAGGACTTACATTGACCAAATTGGAGATGTCCTTAGAAAAGGTTTAATACGATCTACTCTGAACCGGCGCGGCGTGCGTGTATGAAGCGATTGATGAATGTGGAGGAAGCAAGAGAAGTGTGTCAGGATCGAAGCAAATGTAATTATATAGACTCTGCTTACCCCGGTGGGAAATAGCGTGAGTTTATGTATGTATCATGATGTACCACCAATTTATGAGTGTACCACATGTCACCATACGGTTCATCATAATCGGATTATTTCCGGCTCAAAAAGTATATCTGCCCATTCCGTTAGGCACCACAGGCGTGGGTTTATAAGTATAAAAGTAGGTAATCCAACCACACCGGGGGTGTCAGTACATTCTACTGTGACATAATACCATTACGATATAAACTTCAATACATGGTCTAAATTATAGTATACTTACATTGTTGGACAAATAACGGTATAAGTTATAAACTCTCGGTGGGGATCTATTTATCTATATCATCCTAAATTGTTATCCAGTTTTGGACGTAGCCCTCTTCCATGTTTTTCCACTTCCAACGATCTTGGGCTATCGACATCCAGCCATATACTGCGTGCCGTAAGATGACGTCCAAGTACTTTACAATACGGTTTAGGTACGTAATTATGTGCTTAGACATTAGAGCCCAGTTCTTTTTGTTTCACTATTTTTTGATTACCCAACCGGCTGCAGCTGAAAATCAGCGTCATAGTCTAGGTACAGCTAGGCCGTGACATTTGCTGAGCTGAAGCCGTTTCGGCATTATGTATAATTATTATTAAGTAATTTAATTACCTAAACATGTTTCTTGTATGCTGAATAAATATTTTTCTTTTCTTTCTTCTTCTTCTTTTCTTCTTTCTTCCTTCCATCTCATTGCTGGTCTTCCTCTCGGTCTTGTGAATGCTCGTGGGCGCCACTCCAACAATCTCATTCATTCGAGTGTCCCGCCCATCTCCACTTGCGTTCGGCAATTACTTTTAAAAATTATTCGGCAAATAAAAATCACTTTGTGATCTCCAGTTTGGTTAGGACATAACAGGCTGATCACCTGATTGTCCAAAAGTAAGATGATCCCTGCTTGAGAAGGCACGTAAAGCCGTTGGTCCCGGTTGCCATATTTTAACATTAGAGTGAGAACACCATATGATATTTTTGTGATAGTATCACTGGGACCTACAGATCGTGAGTCCGAAGCTCAGCTACTGGGCCACAGAAGCCGTTAAAGTAGGTCTTCTGGATAATCTGGACAATAATGGTGCTAATTGCTGCAGACGCCATCTAATTTTAAGTTATACCTGTCATTTTCTAATCCGTTGAAAAAGAAAAGGACGGGTAATCGACAGGCATAAAATTTATGGAATACACGTCAATTTTAAGCAGAAATCTAAAACAACTGTCTAAAATTTTTACATCGGCCAATAACCCGACAGAGTTAAGTAGACAACACGTCAAACGGATTACATACCAGCGAGATGCCTATTTTATTCGCCCGAGTTATTCATTCGTTTTAAAATTGACTTGTTGACAATCACCCGTCCCTTTCCTACAGGAATCGGGGCCAATATTTTATCTTTTTTTAACGAACGTCTAGAGCTCTGTGCAGAGGTTTTTCTTGCTTGCTTCTTTTCCCCGGCTATACAGGTTGTGAGACGCTGCAGTAGTGTTAGGAGGATGTCCTCCTTATTGTGTCCGATAACGGCGACCTTAGTCATGTCAGTTATGCGTTCTTATGTGGCTAGCGAAACCGACCTTCACTTTAAACACACGATCACATCGAGCGCAGTAGAACTGTCCGTCGCTGTTGTGTGTGTAGGTGTAAGAGGGCTTGTGACAAGCCTTTCGTGTGTGACGCTTCTCATCCAGGGCTACTCTCATCCAGGTCGAGCTTATTCGAAGCTTTCTGCACCTTTTCGGACTTTAGATCGTCATTCCGGCCTCAAAGAGTAACTATAAAAAAATGCTTTATTTCAGATTTCAATGATCCATAATTTACATAATAAAACATTCAAATTAATTAAAATAATAAATAAAATAAAATCAAATAAAACAAATTAAATCGATTAGAATATAAAAACAATGATCACAAAACAGGTTAGTGACGTTCCGAATATCCGTATCCGTATCCGCGGATATCCGAGATAAAAGAAAAATCCGTGTCCGTTACTTTTCACGCGGATCTTTTACGGATCTTTTTCAAATGATTAATGGTTGATGAGGTTGGTAATGTACCTCTCAATCCACACGATAGAAGAAGAAGAAATGATTAATTAGAATTATTAAATAAAAAACTATAAAATTCCATTCAGATTGTTTTTATTTCTTAAAATAAATATTTGGCACCTTTATATTGCAAACATTTAGATAGATAGATCTTTATAATGAAAGCAAGAGAAAATATCACTTTTTTAACAATGAAATAACTTAAACTTTAATCTTTTTGTTTAAGAAAATAAAGATCCGTATCCGTATTCGTCTCCGCGGATCTTTACACTAAATATCCGTATTCAGATCCGTATCCGCGGATATACATTTTTAACGATCCGGCACATCACTAAAACAGGTACATATTATGTGATCATTATTTTATTTGATTTTATTTTATTTTTTATTTTAATAATACAATTTTTTTTTTCAAATATGTTACCTACTGAATAAAGATATTTTTGAATTTAAGTATTCTTTATCGCTCGTAATGCGTAACTTAAACCATAGTCTAAATTAAACTTCCTTCTTAGCTTAAGTTGACTTGTTTTATTTTTACTTTACATGTTGATCTAGTCTTGGTAGTTGCTACATAATAATGTAGATAAAACATTTTATTCGTTAGACGAAATATAATTAGCATTTTAAGACATTTATCGGACAATATCCGGGTTGGTTACTGAGAAATTGATCTAGATTTTAGATTAATAATTATGAAAGTTTATTGCGTTTATTTAGTAGAAAGCCTTAAACGATTTATTTTATTTTCTTTCCTTTCTAAAAATAAGTACTAGCATAACCTGCAAATGCTCCACTGTGATTACTTTACCTATGACAGTGGGTCGAACATGCAGTTCGGCCATCTTTATAGTTTCACCGTCTTCAGAATTTAGATTCTAACACTAAATATTATTTCTTAAGTACTATTATTTGCCCTGTGCCCAGCAGTCGGACGTATATACGCTATTTATGTTATGTTATGTATGTATTTGATAGATTTTGAAGTTGGTTTAATATTTGTAAATTTCTTTTTTATTATATTAAATCGTTATTTTTGTGATCGTTATTCTAGTAACTGATCGTAGTTATTACTTAACTAATACTTATTTTTTACTTACATACTTTAGTCGACTGAAGGAGACCACAGATTGCCAAAGTTGGAGTATTTAGCTCAACAAAGTTATACCACAGTTACCTATACATATTTTTTCGATTTGCTCATTATAGCATTTGATATGTACGTACCAATAATTGCCGATTCAACGTGTAGGTAAGTATTGGATAATAATTATAGTGATGTTCAGAAGACAGCCGTGCCGTGGTCGTACGGTGACGAGCATTAATAGGTATGTATACGCTTTGCTACCATTACACATTAACTTTTTTGACAAACTGAACTGTAAGTCTCATTAAATGTCAAATATATTAGTGCGACAGAGTCCTAAAGTGGGTACATTATATTGCTCATGACTGTGTCGTATTTAAAAGTTCGCTTACTATCGACTCGTATCCGACTACGGCTATCTTCTAGACATCTAAAACGTACTTATTACTACTTAAATAGAAATTGAATTTCAAATGATTAATTTTTATAATTGAATTTCAATAATTGTAATTATTGATTATATTTCATTAACATTTTACAATCGTCTCAATGCGCGGTAAGAATTACATCTGGCAAAGTAAGTACGTAAGTTAGTGATGTGACGTTTATGAGCATAGTGATGTATCAGTCGATATTAGGTCGATCGAGTCTTTTCTATCTAACACTACTTATTAAATTATATAAAATAAATAAATTGTATAAGTCTAAGTTGTACATTTATTTAAGGAATTACTGAGAAGTTTATTTTTGTTTCATATTTTTAGAGAGCGATTTTTCCATAGGCGGGTTTAATAATATTTTCAATAAAAATAGTTTTTACTCGTACAAATACCTACAAGTAATATTTTTTCATAAAAGCTGCCAGTGTTTTATAAACGTGTCATTCACTTCCCAATAATATTATTATAAAATAAAATACTTCATTCTTTAAAAAGACGCTTACTGACAAATGTTCTGCCTTATGATAACCATACTCATTGATATATGAGTATTAAACACTAAGTACCTAATAGACCCTTAGCTCCAGCACGCGAGGGAATTCCAGAAAGTGTCTATTTAACATAAACACGGCAAACGAATGTGTTTCAGGTGACGTCATAAATCGTGGACAGCTGTTGCCCAGTGTGGGGACAGTGTGTGTGGAAGTGTGTGTAAACGCAATAATTAGTCGCAACACCTTCGGCGAATGTATTAATAATAAATGTTATGTTGTAAACACTGGGTGGGTTTGACGCCGCGCGTCCTGTATTTTTATAGCGAGTCTAGCTTCAGAGCTTACTTAGTACTTACAATCAAAGACAACTTGCAGCCACTGTTGATACGATGCCGTAAGCTGGATATGATGAACCTTATGGTTATAAGGGATCAGCCTACCGCCCATAACATTAGTCCATCATGTTAGAGGACACAATCCCTCTGTCGGTTTTTACGACATGCCCGGGAAGACAAGCAGCTGAACGTTTTCTATGTTTACTTAGTACTTACAACAGCCTAAAACGAGTTACTAGAGTTAATTCACATTGCCTGATTTGTCAATAATGCAGCTCTGAAAATAGGCTAGTTTCCAACTAGTCAAATCAGTTACTTTTTACTAAACGTCAAAAGGTGAAATTAATATGGCATTTGTATGAAAGAGCACACGGTGACGTCACAGAAAAACGTGATAAAATGTCGGATTTATTATTACGTTTTTCTTGATTAAAATTCTTACATAAGTAAGTTAAATAGAAGAAAGAAAATGTTTTTCGTTAGTTTAGATCTGTATTTATTGAGTAAGTAATCAGAATACCATAATTTGTGTAGAACTTAATACACGACCCAATTGAAATGTTCATACGATAATCGTGTCCGCCATCTTGATTGATATTGGCGGGAAATTGACTTGTTGCTTTATAAATTTAATTTATTACAAATTAAATCGAATTTAGACTTGCAAATGTACTTAATTTCACTCAATTATTATAAGAATGTTATATAAATATATCCTATTTAGATAAAATTCCATACTTGGCTGGACTTATGGAGAGTATGCTCCACATACGGTGGAGTGACGGCTAGTCGTTAGTTTTAATTAAAAAAGCGTTTGAATGTGGCTAAGTAAGTAAAAAATAAACCATCGTTGACTAAACAGATCGGTACCAAGATATCCATGTTGATTAACAAAAAATTAAAGAAAAAAAAACAACAATTTAACCTATGAACGAAATGGGTAGGTACCTAAGCTTCAGAATAATACCTAATGAAGTAAAAATTGCGATAGTGTCATACATAAAGTAGACTCTGACCTTATGAAGAAAGTATGCGAAAGCCGTTTACAAGAAAAAATATACCTACTTACTTTAAAAAATAAACACATTTTTGTGATGTGAATGGAACACTTTGTAAAATGGAAGAAATTAAAAAATATAATAAAGGTCTCAAGTCAAGCAAGATTTTCATTTCTTTTTGTCTTAAATGAGGCTTTTTGGCGGGAAACGGGAACGGGACAGTTGCTTTCTTCATTGAATAATCTAAATAATTAATACGAAGTGGTGTTTTGTGGTTAATGATCGCATTAAGTTAGTCGGAAGACATTCGCGAGTGTTATTATATTGGAGTATTCAATAAACAAAGTGTATCTGCCTATTTTCGCTTCGTGTCAGGAAGCCGCTTCATAACTCAAAATTTTATGCGGACTTTTGAGTTAATTCGTTTGGGGTTCGGAGTAGGAGTCTACTCCGAGGGTGGGGGCTTAGGTTTCATCATCATCACCTTTCATCATTTCATTAATCATCAAGAAAAAAAATACGTCAGACATGGCTGTATGGGCATAGTTCCCTTTGCCTTACCCTTCGGGGAAAACAAAAACAAAAAAAAAAAAAAATTGTCTTAAATGATTATTCTATTCTGTTTTTAAATTGGCTCTCCGATCTCAAAGTCGAATTTAGAATTTGTTTTCGAATTCATGTTTGGATTTTTGCTCAGCGGTGAAGGAAAACATCGTAAGGAAACCCATATTCCCGAGAAATGCATTTTCAGAGGTATATGACCTAACCTGTATTGGCCTGGTTTTTCGTTCGTGGGTCAGACAGGCAGTCGCTTCTGTAAAAAGCCAGACTTGTCGAATCTTCAGGTTAGGTAAGCGGACCCTGTGAAAAACGGGATAATGCTAGGGAGATGAGTACGTACGGTCACGAGCATTAATATGTGTACACTTTGGTACCATGTCACATTAACTTTTTTGACAAATTGAATTGTAAGTCTCATTAAGTTTCACCCCCTCTGGATCGTATCTTAGTCTATGGCCATAAGCCGCTGGGAGTAAGGGGGAGAGCGCGCGGATTGTGTCTCGCTCACACTTACGCGTTATGCGGTACACGGTTAGAATGAGACTGTTGTTTGTATGGAGTATCTGGGAGTCCATATGTAAATTTTTACCTGATTTTTTACAAAATAAGGAGGAAATGCGTCGTCCTTGAAAAGGTCGTAGAGGACCACACACATGATAGCGACAGCTCATTCAAAATGGCGTCTCTAGCTGTCAAAACAGTTGGCAAAGGATTGATTTATCGTCAGCCTTGTGTTCCAGTGGCGCTGTAGGTGGTTCACATGTGCTACTTATGTTGTGTTTGAAATCGGTTAGGACAATAGGTGTGTAAAAAAAGTTTTAGTGAACCTTTTTCCTTCGCGGGGTACAAGTAGAGAGAATAGCAATGTTATTTCTTAGTTTTATGGTTGTAGATGATGACATTTGCTCTGATAATAGTAACAGGCACTTACTTATGTGGAACTGTAATTAGAAATTATAGATTCGGATATGCTTCTATTCTTCTATCGTGTGGATTGTGAGGTGGATTACCAACCCCATCAACCCTGGTGTCAGGGTTATTACTGAGCCGCCATAGGCCCCTGACATGACTCACGTAATAACTGCGTACTTACATCAGTAAATAATAACCGGGGCCAACGGCTTAACTTGCCTTCCGAAGCACGGATCATCTTACTTTTTGGACAACCATGTGATCAGTAATGTCCTAACCAAACTAGGGATCACAAAGTGATTTTTGTGATTTGTCTCCACAGGGATTCGAACCCGGGCCCTCTGGATTGTGAGCACAACGCTCAACTAGACCTCGGAGGCCGATACTTCTTCTTCTATAATATCAAATTATAGTACCTGCATACAAAACCTCGCGCCTATGGTTCACATTAGGCTAGAAGGAGTGGCAAGTTAGGTTAGGTACCTACAGGAAGTGGTGTTCAAATTATAAAATATATAAATTATATAATGTACTCGCGTAGGTTACGCGAGTACACGCCCTCGATCTCTATAAGGGTAGGTAAAGACGTATCTACTTGGTAATCAAATCATAAGATTGATATGTGGTAGCGTGATTTGGATAATTTATCACTATCAGAGATGAAAAATGGTGTTTTTTACAACTGTTTTTCAGAAAAATAACTTTTTCTTCAACTAGAACTTTAATACCTCACTACGTTTTGTATTAAGTTGATTAAAAACTGCAACTAATTAGGAGTGTAACCTTTTTCAGTTGATCAGTAGAAGCAAAGAGGCCTAATAGATTCGCAGGACGATTTAAAGTTAAGATTCGAATGGAATTTGTCATTTTAACAAATTAGCTTATCCGGAGATAGGATCTAGACAGGAACATGAGATTTGAATGTGGAACACGCCCCGCGCCCCCGCCGTCGCGTGCCAATCGTCACTCGCGCGACATTTCCCGAGCCTTCCGCTTTCCCGCGCTCCATACGTCACTCGACACTCGCGGGGAGGCGCCGACGCTAGCCCGCCAATCAACACATACGCCATGTTGTTACCAGGGCGGGGCCTCCATCCTCCCTCTCGCTTCAACCCACCCAAAAACATCCTCTTCCCGCTCGCACCTCCCGTCCTCTCATTGGCGGGAACGCAATTAAGCGCGGGAATTCGAATTCTATTTTCGAAGTAAATGTTTTTTCAGCGCTTGTTTATGGCTTGTAACTGGCATTAAGCGGCCGTTTTTAGCGACACCTGTCGGTTTCGGATTCTCTTTTTGGAAGAAGCTTTCGAATTTGATTGGGTTGTAAGATGGCGTCCTATAAAATTTTCTGGGTGATTTATAGTCGAATGAACACGTTTGATGCGAATGTTTGATGGATTTATTAGCGGTGGCGCAACTAATAGGCGATAAATTTGGAGGCGAGGTTTTATATCTCAGGTGGGCGGCTACCGATATTATTAACCTTTGGAAGTGATGAGAACATAATGCACCTCGAAATAATAGTGAGGAAACGCTCTGATTATCACAGGTATTAGATATCATTTTTAGTTTATTTATTAGACCACACACCGAGATGCCGCAAAAAAAACTGACATCTTCATTTAAAACGAAATTGTGAATTCATATTTAATTTTGTTCAAGATTTAAATCATTTTTACATATAAGTAGGTAAGTTCTTGGTGAAAACAGACGTAAGCTACTCAGCACTTTCATTTTATAAGAAAATATTTTCTTTCATTCCAATATTAGTTGCGAACCACATCGAGCAATTCATCTAAAAAAGCAATATTGCTATTTGACATTTGTGTGCCTTGCGCTTTTATCGGCGCAAATGTCAATTTACAATATTGCTTCTTTAGATGAATTGCTCGATGTGGACTTTTTAACCCCCCTGCAGTAGAGAAGGTTTGCAGAAGCTAGGTACTAACTGGGTTTCAAGCTGTTAAAGGACCTCCTATTTGGATGCTGGTCTTCGGCTTGGGTGGTTAGTACGCTTAGGTTCCAAAGCTGGACTTGATAGTTTAACCTGCCTTTGGTGATACTAGTCCCTATCAAATATCATATGAAAATATTTTAGTCAAATTTTCTAGAGATTAAAACATGAATATACAAAATATATTTTTTTAATTAAGTATGTAAGTATGTATTAAGTATGTATGTAAGTAATTCATTCGTTAGATAGTTGAACTTTGTGTTTGAACTCATTCTCCGAGTGTGGTGTGATACTGCTGTGTGGAATGTATCGGGTAAGGAAACAGACTAAAAATCTCGGCTAAAAATTCTCCTTTGATTCCCGCCAAAAACTACATTTACCTTAGTTTTTTTTTTAAAGTTTAGTTGTCTCATCGCCATCGCGCGTAAAAATATGATAAAGTTTGTTAAACCTAATAATCTCATAAAATTAATTAATATTCAGAGGCGGAAGACAGGAGTCCTAGTACGACTTTGAAACAGACTACTCTAGGCGCCATCACACTCGCGTCAGACAGAGTACTGCGGCGCGGAAGGCAAGAGGGAAACAACTGCTCTATTTTTCCCTAAAAAAGTAGCATGAGAACGCTACACCGACAAGAGCGTGGCTCTTAAATTAGGTTAGGTTAGGTTGTCCATTGGTCTCACAACCTACACGACAGAAGATCTTTTAGAAAGGATACAATCCCTGGATTGGTTTGTACGGTCACGAGCATTAATATGTATACACTTTGGTACCATGTCACATTAACTTTTCTGACAAATTGTAACTGTAAGTCTCACTAAATGTCAAATACGTTAGTGCGACAGAGTCCTAAAGTGGGTACATTATATTGCTCATGACTGTACCTACGACATGCCCGGGAAATCAAGCAGTTGTAAGTATTCTGCTTTTTATTTGCTCCTTAACTCTTGTCTCTTTCTCATAAAGAAAAAAAATAGCTTTGTTTTTTTAAGTATTTTCAGGTCACGACGCGAGCGCGGGTGTCGATTCCGTGTCGAACCTTAAGAAGCACACTGCAGTAATCATTCATTCATTCATTGGCCTTATACGTCTGTTTCAGACGATTTATGACGTCATTGCCTCGAAGAAATGCACTTTCTTTCGTGGCTGTGCAAGCCAATTCTAGAGCGGCAAACTACCGCATTCTCTGCAGGAGAAGTCTCCGATTGGTGGATTGTTGTTGTTACTGTAGCAATAGAAGCCATAATATCATGTAAGAATACATCACATAACTTCACGAGTATATTCCCAATCGGGGTAGTCAGAAGTACATATATTCATCGCGTGATGACCTAAGTACCCACGCGTCACCGAGCTTTCTGTTGGGCCAACGTGGTAGGTGAGCCGTACATCGCTGGTTGAGCCACAACTGTGTTAGTGAAAATTGCATGTATGATAAGTCTATAATAAAATAAATCTCCGCTCCTCGCCAGCGTCTGAGCTAGGTTTACCTCACCCCCTCTCGAACAGTTTAGACTTGATCCCAAGGCGTCACACGTCACACACACAGATGCGCGTATACGATAATGCCAATGTGTAGTGTCTGTGTAAAACCAGGTTGTTTGTATGAAGTGTCCGGGTTGTGACCGGGGTTAAAACCGGCGTTCCCCGTTCGAGAAGCAAGCCAGTGGCAAACAGGACTAAAGTGGCTTCTTAGTGACATTATCATGTAACTATTAAAACTGGTGTTTACTTAGTAAAGCAGGTTGTATGTTATCAAACACTTAAAACAACAGGAGTTTGTACTGGACGGCTAATAGTGTCGGAGTGGCCAGCAAATACACTCTATATACAGGACGATTATAGAAATAACAACGTAACATCTGAGAGGTTAAAAAGGCCAGGGACTTTTCAGATATGTTCCCAAAAATTATACAAATGGCGCTATGTAGATTTAACGTGGTAATTACCTATTTTCTCATTACTCGGGTACCTACATAGTTATTCAAAAATACTATGTAATGGCCCGCGTGATGGTTTAAGGCCCGATCTCCCTATCCATCCATAGGGAAGGCCCGTGCCCCAGCAGTGGGGACGTTAATGGGCCGATGATGATGACTATGCAATGGCAGAAGTACATATAAATATAATTGCTGATATTTGGATCACATTATGTATAGAATTATGTTGCTACTTATATTGTTTTTCTTTATTTTGATCAGAATAATGATGGGTGGACGATGTAATTGTGCGTGGGTGTAATCTAAAGGCTCATCATTTATATCCAAAAAACAAAGATTTAAAAGATGTCTGTTATCCATGAAATTAGAAAACACATAATAACGGGCTCTTACCGCGTTTAAATGGGGATATGAGACTCCCGATATTTCGCCACTGTTGCAAGTGCCATGATCACGGGATGACTGATGAGATTGGAGTGGAGTAGGTAGATCCATAATTTTCTACGGGCAGACATATCTGTCTACCCTCTTTCTTTGCCGCTTGTTTATGTTTTTGATATCGGAATGTTCGGAACCATCTGAACTCGCACTAAACTCACTACGACAAACCGAACTCACTGTGTCCTCACGTTTTTTCACCACATTTGGCCGTTATGTGCTTTAATTATGATAATAACCGCGTAAACTTAAAACAATGTATGAAATTAGAAGGTTAAACGAAGGGAAATCTTTACAGCGCTGTCTATATTGTTTTTTAGAAACGTAGCCTGGAAATTAGCCCATTCATCTAATTACATGATAATAATATGTACTTATTGTATCATGTGTGTATATTTTAATGTTGTAAATGTATATGTGTGTCGTAGGTTTTACCTGAAATAAACTTTATTATTATTTTTACATCTAAGGCCTTTTTAACCCACCAGTATTAGATTCAGATTCAGTATTTTTAAGAACGTCTAGGGTCCTGTGCTGTGGCTTCTTGGAGCTACTTTTTCTTAGCTATATCGTGATCTCAAAGTTCACCCACTGGACCAAATTTTCAGAACCAAGGTTCTTGAATAACTGAATATCGATATTACTTGGTTTCCAGGATATGAGTCCAGATAATGGTAATAGGCTCGCATTAGCTGGCTAGGAGTGGGTGTAGGTACAGTCATGAGCAATATAATGTATCCACTTTAGGACTCTGTCGCACTAACATATTTGACATTTAGCGAGACTTACAGTTCAATTTGTCAAAAAAGTTAATGTGACATGGTACCAAAGTGTGTACATATTAATGCTCGTGACCGTACCCGTATCGGCCTACTCTTTCGGCGATACAGATGTATGTACGTATCTATCTATCTATCTTAGCCTGTGTCCACCCCCTGCTGGGTATAGGCCTCCTCTCTTTCACACCACCCTTTCCGGTCCTGTGCAAGTCTCATCCATTGCTTTCCGGCATACCTCACAATGTATGTATGTACAGTCATCAGCAATATCATGTACCCACTTTAGAACCTTGTCGCACTATCATATTTGACATTAAATGAGACTTACGGTTCAATTTGTCAAAAAAGTTAATGTGACATGGTACCAAAGTGTATACAGATTAGTACTCGTGACCGTATGTATGTTAATTTTATTTTTAATTTTATTTAAGGCGAATCAAGCGGACACGACAAACATGAATTCGAAATCAGTGGTTAAAAATATTGGAAGTACCTAGGTAAGAAAAAGGTTTGCGTTGATGTCTTTTGTATGGGAAATTAATACAAACAATACAATACAATACAAAACACTTTATTGCACTACTAAAAACATAACAAATAGGACAAATAGATAAGAGACAGAAGAGGAACGATCGGCGGCCTTATTGCTAAAAAGCAATTTCCTCCAGCCAACCTTAGGATGATGGGGATTGATATCGCGCGCCATAGCATGACTCCATCACAGCACAAGCTGAGCCATTTCCTTTTGCCCGTATTCGTAATATTCATAATTACCTAGTTCTTATAGCAAATGTAAATTTTATTCTTATGTACTTATCTTTTTGTATCAAAAATAATTATCTTATATCTTAGTGTACTCTATTGGTTATTATTATTGTTGAAATCCGCGTCCAAACATAAAAAATGAATAAGTACTTATACAGTTTTATGTTTTAAATTATACAAAGTTACTAGACGTTTTAATAGTTAAACATTTATTACCCATTTCAAATCCTTTGTTTAATTAAAAAGCTGCTCATATAAACTAGCGCATGCAAAGTGCAAATTATTGCACTTACTTAAAATTCACGTTTCACTAACGCAAGGAAAAAATGAGAAACAGCCAATTTATTAGAAGGGTATAGCTGTGGTGGCGTGCGAACATGCAATATTTAACGTTTTTGTAATTCGTCGCCAACTCGAGCTTACTCTACGTGCGTCTCGTGCCGCCAAATTCTCGAAAACGTGTCACTGTACAAATTAATCTCACAACATTTAATGCGATAAATAGAATGCGCGGATTCCCGCCGCATTCGGATTTCGAACGCACGCACCGAGATTGCGCGCGAAACGGCGAAACGTCACCGTGACAGATCGCGCCGCGAAAAGTTTGATCGCCCGCACTTTCACACGTTATTACAGTAATATCCGTCGTATCACAGCCCAATGTAAATCATAGTGTTTCACTTCTTATTACTGCGTTTACCGGAATGCAATTTACGTTTCGCGAACGTTTTCGCATTGCTAATTCCAGTTTCGCATAGACGGCGCGCGACGTCTGATTGACAGGTGAAAGGGCGCGAAATTAGCGAGGCATTCGTTCAGGAACAGAATGCTTTCTGAAGGTGCGTCCATTGTATTCCTTCATTAATGTCGCACTTTAATGTCGCAATTTGAAATAAATTGCCTGTGCGAATAATGTTATTTTGAACTTTAATTTTGGTACGAAAATAGCACACGCTGTGTCGGCCGGTAGGTATCGGAGTTGCGCGAATGAATTAGGTTTTAGGGTAAAAGTATTGAATTAGCTTAAATGTTCCATTAGGCGCCGTCAGGGACATATGTTGCGGAGTGGCCACAGATAAGATAGAGCCGTATGTCATAGTTTTGAGCTACCGTTTGGCATCCGCTAACAAACCGAGGATGTGGGGATTAGTGGGCAAACAGTGCGTGTATGTTGTATTAAAGCGAGGAGTTTGTATGATAAAGATGTAGAAAAACACGGAGACAGAGGCACAAGATGCGAGATAGCGGCGGCAGCGAGCATGCGCGAGACGCTATCTCGCGCGCGGCGACGTGCGCTTCCAAATTCAAAAATTCAAATCTGAATCTAGAACAGAACACAATTGAATTTACGAGCGTATTTTTATTTTTAAATAAATAAGTAAGGATATCAATTAGCTGTTATTTTTTGTCTTTCTTTACTGAGAAACTGACCAAGGCAATGTGGAGATGCTTATCTTCGGTTATAAGCAAGAAACCTAAGACGTCCCTTCGTTCATTGCTCTATTAACGACCGTCAGGTGTGCGGTTTGTAATGTGTAAAAAAAAATAACAAGCAAAGAGTACTTAAGCTATTTTATAAATTCTGAATAACTTAAGTATACTAATACCACGTATGCCTGGCATCCGATACTATGAGTTTCTTAAGTCTTTAGATAAATGTGCGTGTAATTCGAGCTCTGACAGTAGGATGTAAAAAATTGCAATAAATGCCATCATTACTCAGTCACTGACAATGTTGCAATGAAGTCACGCTGTAAATTGATTGATAATCGCTTGTTTCTTGGGTGTATTTTATGTATATATTTCTTAGGTATTACCTCAGTTTAATTTTCTAAGGAAACAATAGAATAATAAAAAAATACATCAGTAGGCACTTATCAGGTAAATATTTTTTTGTACCGATTGCATTCCCTATTCGTGTTTTAAATAATATTTCGTCTGTTGTTACAAGTTTCGTAACATATTTTCGTTCAGAAACTCATTAAACTTTGCGCGTATCCGAATGTACCATTAACAGAGTGCAGGCATCGTTAAAAATATTCGAATATCGAACAATTAGCAATAACTGGCTGCGCGGGCGCAGTGTAACGGCGCATTGTGAAGACGCACCCGAGGCAGTTTCAGAACGCAAACAACATTTAAAAATTAAAATGAAATTCCCTCGCCCAACGCAAGAATTAATTATGGCCGCTAATTAACACGCATACATAAATTCACGCCCGTCATACTTACTGGGGTGGGCTGCAGCTCAAGTAACCAGAAGACTGCAGCCACTTTCGTTACGCAGTCCTAAGATGATTATGATGAATCTTCTATGCAGGACCGGGAGTGAACAAAAATCATCAGAAGAATTCAGCTGTTAAGTAATTCTGAAGATGTCATAAGAATCGTGAACTTTCTAACAATACATGATGGACCATTTTATGGGCGATAGGCTGATCACTTATCACCGTAAGTAGGAACGTGTCACCTTCGCCCACCCGCTAATTAAAAAACTAAAATACTTAATTAAAAAAACAAAGGCGACAAGACAACAAAAAGATCGCATCGATACAACGAATTTGTTTTAAATAAATTGTCAGTGGTTATGTTAATTCGAAGACCTTTCGTCAAATCGACGAACGAAAAAAATCTATCAATCCGCCAATCGAATTTCAAATTCAAATTTGACAGATAAATTCGGTAGCTGACACACCTAGCGCAGGGGTGATTTTGAAAAATGAAACGTTAATAAATTCAGCTAGTCCTTATTCGAAATTTAGGTTTGACTGAGAACTTTTAGCAGCAAGTATTTTATTTAAGTAGCAAGTAGGTACGTTTGTATGCTTGTATTTTTTTTTGGAGAGATTTTGTGTTTTTATTTTTAACGTGACTTATTGTAGATTTGCCGCAGATGGCATTAACTACTTGGCCGGACAAATGGGGAGCGCTGAAGGCTCTCACCCGGTACAACGTTTAAGACAACAGGCCTGAGGGTGCCCAGTTGGACTGCAAGTGTTCTTTCCCTGCTGTTGTTCTCTTTGCCTGTGGTTCTGTCCTAACCCCATTAGGGATAAAATGCGTGATTTTATATAGATATGTATGTGTAGATATATGACTAAATTTTTTTGAATACCACCACCGGCTCACCATCTAAGTGTCACCTCGGTCTAACAGAACTCGGTGAAGCGTAGATACTTACCTCTTAAGTTCATCTTGCGATGAATGTACCTCTGACTACCAAAGATATGTACGGTCACGAGTACTAATACTACTCTTTGAAACCAAACCATGTCACATTAACTTTTTTGACAAATTAAACCGTAAGTCTCATTAAATGTCAAATATGATAGAGCGACAAGGTTCTAAAGTGGGTACATGATTATGCTCATGAATTTTTGAATATGTGTTATACAGGCACTTATTCATCGCCTGATTATATCTTACTTAATACACCATGTCATACACCCTAAGTACATGATATGAAGTATACAGATTACCTTGTAAGTATAAAGAGGTTTCACCTTGAAGTTGACAGATTTTAAAATATGCAGGAGCTGTATGTGGGCATAAAAAATGGCCGAATATCTGTAAAGTAACAAATAATTTTAAACATTTTGAATCAATAAATAATTCTTAAAATTAATGAACGAAAAAGACGCAACAACATAGTTAAACAATTCCAAAATTGTCATAAAAGTAATTATTAGTGGACCAACCGATACAATTCCATGATTGTCTTGTCACGAAAAAAATAAAAATATTTTTATTTGAACAGAGAACAGAAGGCAGTTAGTGATGTTCGATTAGTGTTCGACATTTGAAAGAGTAATTCCGTTATTAATTTATGGCGCCATATTTTTCACGAGATGGCCGCTGTAGGATGCTAAGTTATAAAGTTAATTAGCGAGTGTATTGTTGTGTTTTATTGTTGTTTTTCTGTGTAGTATTGCTGGCATTGTTTCCAATACGCACGTTGGTAAGTGATGTCTCTATTTGGCGTTGGAGTGATGTTTCCTTTCTGTGGAATTAGCAGCAGCTTTCTCGTAGATACTGTGATTGTGGCAATTTGCGTAAATAGCTTTGGGCATTGTTCTGTGGATCAGTGTATTAACTAAAAGTCGTTTAGAGAAATGTCTTAAGAAGTTAAAGTACCCGCTTTTGTTGGTCTATTTATAGTCCTGTTTTAATGTTTTCATTTAGAGAACTTCTATAGTAAGTGGGAAGTTGCCGTTCCTCTAGTGACCAGGAGAGGATTGGATTTAAAATACATTTTGGTTATTTTTATAATGATACCTATTTAAATAGAAAAATAAATAGCTTATGTACCTACATCCCATTTTCAGGTAGGTTGCCCTGCTGTAAGTAGCACTACTGTCCACTAGGAATGCACTTACTCCACCTTGGTTGATGGTGATATTTTGGAATAGAAACCAACTCATTTGTCAGCTTCTGCATGTACTTCACCATATTATATGGGCTTATACAGTAATATTAAAATAAATTGCTTCTAAAATCGTATATAACCCTTTATGGCTCCGCTGTAGATAAGGAAAGATATATATATATATAATATAAACATAGGTATGTTCTTTCATTTTTCACGGGGTCCGCTTACCTAACCTGAAGATTTAACAAATCCGGTGATTTATAGATGCGACTGCCTAGATGCCCGTATGAGCTTCCATTCTTCACAAATCATTTAAAAGTAAGAGATTCATTAGATATTCCTGCAAAGATTAAGTAATATGATGGTGACAAAGTTGTCACCAATTAATCTGTTGACAAATTAACATTTAACATTTAGCTAAAGACGAATCCTTATTGGGATAGTCAGACGTATAATTTTTGAAACACCACATGTCTTATTTGATTTGCAGTTTTATCCAACATGGATGAAAAGTAGGTAAAACTAAATAATATTTAAATGCAAAACTATGTAATCAGTGCACACAACGGTGTGTGCTGGATGGCGAATTAGCGGCAATTTGGCCTGCGCAAACGCAATTAAAGTGACAATATTTCAGTCGCCCGCTCGGTGGAATTACCTCATCGTCTACCCACGCTCGCGTGTATTAAACTTTGTTCAAGATTTAGATATTTATTGATACTGGAAAGGGCTTGAGCTATCTGTGAAACACATAACATAAACTCACGACTATATCCCAATTGGGGTGGTCAGAGATACATCCATCGCAAAATGAACTAAGCACCCCCACCTCATCGAGCTTTCTGTTAGACCAACGGTGAGTTGTACAGTCATGAGCAATATAATGTACCCACTTTAGGAGTCTGTCGCACTAACATATTTGACATTTAGTGAGACTACAGTTCAATTTGTCAAAAAAGTTAAAGTGACATGGTACCAAAGTGTATACATATTAATGCTCGTGACCGTATATAGCTGTGTAGCTGGTCATCACCATCACATCAATGGTCGAGCCAACGGCCTCCGTGGTCCAGTGGTTGAGCGTTGGTCTCATGATCCGGGGACCCGGGTTCAAATCCCGATGGGGACATTATCACAAAAATCATTTTATGATCCCTAGTTTGGTCAGGACATTACATGATCACCTGATTGTCCGACAGTAAGAAGGGTGTCCGCAACATTTTGAATAAAAAAAAAATAAGCATTTGTAATTAAAATATCAGGTACTTAGTAGTATAAAATGTCCTTCATGATTTATCACAGGAACCGTAACCTGGGTCCTGACAGAAGCCAGCAGTAACTGTCAGTACTATTCAGAGGCAGAGGACAGGAGTCCTAGTACGGCTTTGAAATAGACTACTCTGGGCACATCCCACTTGCGTTAGATAGAGTACTGCGGGGCGGAAGGCAAGAGGGAAACCACTGCTCTATTTTTCCCTGAATAGCATGGAGAATGCTTAAATTAGTGATGAATGTATCTTATACCCCCCCTCTGGTTGATTGAGAGGCTGTTTGTGTGTGTATGTGTTGTGTATCTTATACCTAAAATCTCTTCCAGTAAACCTCTTACATCATTGTATTGTAAAATGCGAGTGATGGCGCATGCGCGCCTACATGCCTCAGAGGGGGGCGGCCGTGGGCCCGCGCAGAATTTGTACTTATTTTATTAAAATACTACGTTTTATCTTATTTTACTCCGAACAACCTCGAAATTACCGCTATTTTTTTTTCTTCTTAACATTAATACCTGAACGAAGGTACCTGACGCCCGTAATCCTTAATGGGGTGAGCAGGGCTGCAAGTAATCAGAAGGCTGCAAAGATATTTTTTATAATGAAGTCCTGTGACTTGGATGGAAATGGGGCACCTGATTACTCTAGCCATAGAGGCGGCCAATCAGCTCGCGACAACAAACATTTCAAGATATACCGATCCCGCCGGCGTGGTCGGCGATTTCCCTCACTTAGTGCTTATCGCTATCGTCTCAATAGGGTCGATTATTTTTTTCAAATATAATCTCGCAGACGCTCAAACGCTGAGCCCAAGTTCGCGCCCAACTGGGCACCCTTAAGACGGAGAATGAGAGCCCTTAGCGCTCCCCATCTGTCCGGCCAAGTAGTTAATACCGTCTGGGGAAAACCAACAATACTGGCATATATCCTGGAAACCTGGTGATATCAATTATCTACAATCCGAACATGAATTCAAACTCATAAAGTCGCCAGTAGCAATAGTGGCGGCTTACATGTAAGTATGTAAATGAATAAACAAATTAATAATATTATATTCTTACCTTAATTTTCTTGCTAGCTGGTAACATATAAACGTTTACTAACAAAGAAAGAAAGACAGATTTATTATTATTAAGTAAAAGATAAATTATCAGCGTCTAAATGGTGCATGTTTCTATTAAAACTGCTTATTAGACATTAAAACCTCTATCTACTACGGCATAACACAAAATAGAATAATTTTGTTCATAAAATTAAAATTAGAATATCTGCTTCATTTTAAACCTTAGGCTAGCTGCACACTGAACCAGGAAAGCGGGACGAGAGTAGACCTCAAAGTACCTACCGGGGACCTAAAAAGACCACATAAAAGCAATTTCAATAAAACGCCATATTGCAATTTGACATTTTCGCATATTATAAACGTAGGCGCGCAATGAATGTCAAATAGCAATATGTGTTATTACTATTTTAGGTGAGGTCGTGTAAAGAAGACCACATCAATGCAAATCGTCTAAAACGCAATATTGCAATTTGACATTTTCGCATATTACGAGTACGTAGGTGCGCACTGAATGTCAAATAGCGATATTTGACATTACTATTTTAGGTGAGTATTAGGTTCAATAAAAATTATGAAATTCTGATTACTAATTTTAATCAATAAAAACGTAATAATAAGTCAGACATTTTATCACGTTTCTCTATGACGTCACGGGTTGCTACTTATATTTCTAGGTAAGTATAAGTACTTATATTTTTCAACTTTTATTTTGCACTGTCTATCCCGCTAAACTTTTATTAAATTCATATCCTATACCTAAAGGTTGCCTGGAAGAGATTGCTACCTTAGCAATTTAGTTTAAAATACTATTGTAAGTATTTTTAATGTGATTTAAGTGCAATTAAGAGTTTTTGTATTTGTTGCTATTTCATACAAATTCCATAGTAATTTCGTGTTTTGACGTTTAGTAAAAAGTAACTGATATGATTAATTGAAAACTACTTAGCCTATTGTTTCAATGTAGCATTTTTAACCCCCCAGAAGTCAATATTAGTAATCTTTTGTCGTTTTCCATTAAGTTCATCATCTTAGGACTTTGTATCAGTGACTGCAAGTTGTCTGTCCACTCCATTAGGAATTGCAGGCGTGAGTTTATGTATGTATGCGAGTAAAAGCCCGCGTGCGGCCCTCTTAGCCCGTTTTCCTGACTCAGTGTACGGTCACGAGCATTAATATGTATACACTTTGGTACCATGTCACATTAACTTTTTTGACAAATTGAACTGTAAGTCTCACTAAATGTCAAATATGTTAGTGCGACAGAGTTCTAAAGTGGGTACAACGTACCCAAGTACTTATACTTACCTAGAAATATAAGTAGCAACCCGTGACGTGGGCTCATGACTGTACAACGAGCTTAAAAGTTCTTAGATAAAATCAAAAATAACATTCTCTAACGATTTTATAGCCTTTTTATTACATAATCTAGTCGTATTAAGTAACATATGAGACTAAAAAAATATATTAATGAATTTTCGTAAAAAATATAATTCCGTCGTAAAATGTTTTTATTACTCGTCATATTTTAAGTTTTACGAAGCGATGTTATAAAATTACAATTAGCGGGACAGATTAAAAATTGCATTTTATTACTTTTTTTATAATTTACGCGCCAAATTGTGTCATGGGCAAGTGAATTTACAGCCGTTTAGTGTAGCTAATTAGAGATGTCCGCATATTATAATTAATAATTTTATTAATTCAATTATATTACATATTGCAATAATGTTAACTAAGACATTTATGTGAGCAGAAATCATAAATTTTATTTATCTGAAACAATAATAATTATAATCGTAAAATTTTATATGGTCATTTTCACACTTACGTTCTTCATTAAAAAATTGTTGATTTTAATTTAAACGGTTTTTTGCATTTTTTATATTTTGTCTATTTTTCTTTCTAATATTGCGATTGGAGAGCGATACGGCTCATCACCTAGCACTTTGGTCTAACAGAAAGCTTGATGAAGTGTGGGTACTTAGTTCATCTTGTGATTGATTTACGTCTAGGAATGGGAATAAAGAATGGGAATAGTATCAAAGTACTTATAGCAATTTAGTACAGTAATTCATTTAATAATTATTTAGTTGATTCCATGCTTTTAAAAAATTAAATAACTTTTACATACATAGTGCATTATGCGCTTGATACAATGGTTTCTAAAATTATTTGTAGACTTCGAATTCAGTTTTTTTTAACAACATTATGTGTGTAGATTGATATATAATTATAACATTTTTGTTTGCTACCTACTTACTGAAGTAATCAAAATCCGTCTCAGCATTAAAATGACTATAATTTTTTTTTTGTTTTGGTTTTCCCCGAAGGGTAAGGCAAAGGGAACTATGCCCATACAGCCATGTCTTACGTATTTTTTTTCTTGATGATTGATGAAATGATGAAAGATGATGATGATGAAACCTAAGCCCACACCCTCGGAGTAGACTCCTACTCCGAACCCCAAACGAATTAACTCAAAAGTCCGCATAAACTTTCGAGTTATGAAGCGGCTTCCTGGCACGAAGCGAAAATAGGCAGATACACTTTGTTTATTGAATACTCCTATATAATAACACTCGCGAATGTCTTCCGACTAACTTAATGCGATCATTAACCACAAAACACCACTTCGTATTAATTATTTAGATTATTCAATGAAGAAAGCAACTGTCCCGTTCCCGTTTCCCGCCAAAAAGCCTAAAATGACTATAAATGAATCTAATCAGTTCTCTATTAGATACGCTTATGTTTTTATTATCAAGGAAACACACAACGACCCGCGGTCCATAAATCCACTACATCTTATATTATAATTAAAAAAAGTCATAAAAACACAATTCGGATATTAATAAAATGTAAAATAAAACCCAATCTAGGGTTTTTTGACGTGACTTATTGTAGATATGCCTCTGATGGCACCCACTACTTGGCCGGACAAAGGGAGGTCCCTTAGTTTACGACCGTATCAATGTTTTATAATCTAGCAAGACAAATCGGTGTTCGATTGGGCGGCCATTCGGCAGAAGGCCCACTATCCAGAGCTATAAAAAAAAACGATTCAATTTGATTGGGCAATTGAAGACGCGCGGTGAATATTAATATGGCATCGTAAAGCTACCGCCTGGTTATGGTCTCCTGGTACTTATAGGGTTGAATAAAGAATAATACTACTACACAACGGTAACTCTCCCCGCACCATTTCACATCGAGGGTCTACCTCACCCCCTCTGAGTCTTATGGCCGTAAGCCGCTAAGGAGTAAGGGGGAGAGCACGATGACTGTCCATTTTTTTTGACGTGACTTATTGTAGATTTGCCGCAGATGGCATTACTACTTGGCCGGACAAATGGGGAACGCTGAAGGCTCTCACCCGGTACAACGTTTAAGACAACAGGCCTGAGGGTGCGCAGTTGGGCGCGAATCTCGGCTCAGGGTGTTGTCTGAGAAGAATTAATCGACCCTAGTGGGTCGATAGCGATAATAAGAGTCAGAAATACCTAAAGAGACAGAAATGGCAAGCAAACATTTACGAAAAACGTCAATGTAATTGAATGTCTGACTTAGTTTATTAAAATGATTTTGTCAATTTCTTTTTTTTACTTTAGTTGTTTTTTTATGTTTGTAAATATTTCGTTGTAAAATAATACTGATAAATAAACAGAAAACCGAGTTCAGTACCTGCTTCATTAATCCGAATAATGTTTCCAAAAATAAGTATTAAATTCGAATCTATGGCGGACATTCTAGTCGGTAAGTGTAGATATCTCATAGTCCCAATCTCATAATTATAAACAGATAAAATAAACTCGTGTGAGCATCGGTTACGTCCGCGGTAACGTCTTCACGCGCTGTAAACCCGCCGTAACGACGTCAAGAGTCATAACCTCAATCATAACGCCGATAAACTTTGACAAAAATTCCACCTTAAGCCGTCCTTTAATTATCCATATATTACAAAATCCGAACACCAAACTACCTGATAGCAATTATAAACGCGCTCACCCACGTCAAAAACGACCCATTCACTGACATTTATGAAAAAAAAAGAGCAATCGGCATCTTAAACCTTTTAACAAAACTGGCCGGCGATAATTCAAGCGAAATGTCCAAACTGTATTCGAAAAAAATTGAATTTTGAACATAGAAAGTGTTAGCGACAATGGAATATTCAAAATCCTCTAAAATCTTGTTAATAAAGAGTCTAGGGTCCGTCGCGGATGCAGCGCACAATGGCGGAGAAAAAAAAATGGTATTTGAAAAAAGAACGACCAGAGAGAAGATATTTTTTTCGTATCGCAGCGTGAGATCGTTTTGGAGGGAATTTGGGATTTGGAACAGGCGTCATGTGCGGATAGATGTTTTTTTTAAAGTTGGCCACATGGAGCTTTCGCCCGTATTATTATTCTGCCAATGATCCCTCAGTTATTAGGAAATCTGCTAAATGGGCGTTATATTCGAACAGCTTAACATTTCTGAAGTGCCTTTTGTTAAATTTATGATCTCGTTGTGTTTGTTTGTTTAATTTCAGATGTTGGACTAGAAATTGCGTGTCATTCATAGCTTTTGTTTGATATATTGCGGCCTCAAGGTGTTTTATAAGACATAATAATTGTTCACTTCACTTTTTGCTTTGGTTTTTCATGTTTGGTTTAAATTTTGTCTGAATAGTAGGAAAGAAAAGAAAAACATAGACAGTTCCAAGCTTTAAGTTACTCCACCACATTGCTCCACTACAAAAAATGTATTTGATCTCCCTAGCGTTATTCCGTATTCACGGGGTCCGCTAACCTAACCTGAAGATTTTATTGAAATTCGGGGTTTCGAGTTAATATCTTAGAATACGGGTGTTAGTAGCCAATATCCTTGCAATAATATAGCTACTTCTTCTTCTTCTATCGTGTGGGTTGTGAGGTGGAGTACCAACTTCATCAACCCTGGTCAGGGTTACTATTGACCCGCCAAAGGCCCCTAATATGGCTCATGTAACGACTACTTACTTACATCAGTTAGTAGTAACCGGGACCAACGGCTTAACATGCCTTCCGAAGCACGGATCATCTTATTTTCCGACAATCAGGTGATCAGCCTATAATGTACTAACCAAACTAGGGACCACAAAGAAATTTTTGTGATATGTCCCCATCGGGAATCGAACCCAGGACCTCCGGATCGTGAGCCCAACGCTCAACCACTGAGGTCGTAATTAAAGCTACTAATTCTATTGTACTCAGTGCAGAATAGTTGTCTAACAAGATAATGTCCCAGTTCAGGTATCAGACCAAACAGACAATAATATAAACAAATTATTTGTACCACAAACAGTTGTTAATATTAAATTATTGTTAATATTGTTGAAATAATATTAAATTACCATAAGCAAAGCTATAATTACTCTATTGTTTACTTAATATAAAGTCTGATCTAAAACCGAAGAAATACACTTTCCATTCTCTATTTAACGTATATTCAATTTTAATGACGTATAACGATATAATAAGTACGACATTTTATCACATTTTTCTATGACATCACTGGGTGCTTTATCATACAAATTCCACAGTAATTTCGTGTTTTGACGTTTAGTAAAAGTAACTGATTTGACTAGTTGGAAATTACCCTATTCTTATAAGAAGCCAGTCTAAATATAATGTTTTTGTTGAAAGTAAAGAGTCGTTGAACTGAATGAACTTAACAATTGAATATCCATTTGAGAACTTTAATAAGTACCATCTTTTTTATTGATTGATTGAAGTACGCTGCAAGTTGTCTAAGCAATTTTTTTATTAACGTGAATTATTGTAGATTTGCCGCCCGACTAAGCTTACCCTGATGTAATACGTTGTCTATCAGTTTTTTTCTGACGTGTCTTATTGTAGACTTACCGCATATGGCGTTAAATACTTGATCAAGCAACTTGATCAATATTCACCATCTAAAACAAAACGTTTCCCAGGGATCGGTGATTTGATCAATCGTTAGATCGGTCGTGACCCACGCTACCACCGTACCACCTACCATCGCATACCACCTACCACCGACGGTGATGGATGGCGCGGACGGCGGATGGTCACCGTTGCTGACCCCGACGGGATTGTATTCGAAATTCAATAATGGATGTATCATAATGTAAAGAGGTTTATTAAAGCAGTTGTTCTATGTTCCACGTTTGGCATAGGATGTTTTTTTTTACATTGCCATATATGGATTTAACTACTTGGCCGGACAAATGGGGACCACTGAAAGCTCTCATCTGGTACAACATTTAAGACAAGGGTGCCCAGATGGGCACGAACTTCGGCTTCAGCGTCGTTTGAGAAGACTATATAAACAGCCTATACACGTCCCACTGCTGGGCACAGGCCTCCCCTCAATCAACCGGAGGGGGTATGGAGCATACTCCACTGCGGGTTGGTGGAGGTGTTTTTAAGGCTATTAGCCGGAGAAGATTAATTATAAGTATTTAAAAGGATCAATACATCGTAAGCGAACGGCCTCCGTTGTCCATTGGTTGAGCGCTAGTCTCACGATCCGGAGGTCTCGGGTTCGAATCCCGGTGGGGACACATCACAAAAATCACTTTATGATCCCTAGTTTGGTTAGGACATTACTGGCTGATCATCTTATTGTTCGAAAGTATGATAATACGTGCTTCTGAAGGCACGTTAAGCCGTTGGTCCCGGTTATTACTTATTGATGTAAGTATGTAGTCGTTACATGAGCCATGTCAGGGGCCTTTGGCGGCTTAGTAATAACCCTGACCCCAGGGTTGATGAGATTGGTAGGTATTCCACCTCACAACTCACACGATATGAAGAAGATGAGTTTTATGAGTACTTACTACCTTAAACTTCAATAACTTAAAATCTCAATTATAAACCTAGGAAGCTTTCAATTATTTAACTCTTAACAACAACAGTTATTCCAAAAAACAATTCACCTCTTCATGCGCGCGCGCAACGATCATAGATCACGGCGTGGCGGGACGCGTGTCCCGATCGCAGATAACGCGCGATGAATAATACCGCGCAGGATCGGTGCGGTGTGGAGACACCGGAGGGTGATTAGATCACAATTATTATGCTATAGGTTTTCCAGGAAGATTTGTATGGGTTTGAAGGTTTTTTTTCGTGACTTATTTAGTAGATTTGCCGCTTATGAGATTAACTACTTGGCCGGACAAATGGGGAGTGCTGAGGGCTCTCACCCGGTACAAAAATTAAGTCATCGGGACGTCCTCTTACTGAAAAGTTTTTTTTCTTTTTTTGACGTGACTTATTGTAGATTTGCCGCAGATGGCATTAACTACTTGGCCGGACAAATGGGGAGCGCTGAAGGCTCTCACCCGGTATTGAAAAGTATCAACGTCTGAAGGACGTAATATACGATCCCGATTACTCTAGCCATAGAGGCAGCCAATCAGCTCGCGACACCAAACACTTAAGAACTCCGATACCGACCCCGCCGGCGTGGTCGACGATTTCCCACATTCAGCGCGTATTGCTATCAACCCACTAGGGTCGATTAATTCTTCTCAGACGACGCCCTGAGCCAAGGTTCGCGCCCAACTGGGCACCCAAGCCTGTTGTCTTAAATTTTGTACCGGGTGAGAGCCCTCAGCGCTGCCCATTTGTCCGGCCAAGTAGTTAAAAAAAGGATGTTGTCTAAGAGGATAATATTTGAAAGAATTAATTGACCCAAAATGGGACGGTAGCATCCAGCAGAGGGAAATCGTCGACGTTGTGAAGGTAGAAGCGTGTAGTAGGATAAGGAAAACCATTTACCACATACGTAAAAAGCAATCTGTGACGTCATAGAAAAACGTGACAAAATCAAAATATTATTGATTTCATATTATAATATTTCTTTATTAAAATTCATAAATGTAATCAATAGTATAAAGAAAATTAAAAATTTGTCACCTTTAGATCTGTCTTTATTTAGTACAATACAATACAATACAAGTACACTTTATTGCACCAAAATAAAAAGAAATAATTACAAAAAGTCTCTTAATTAGTAATCAGAATTTAATCATTTATCTTTAACCCCCTCCCCTTTTGAGGAGCTCGGTGGCGCAGCGGTAAACGCGCTCGGTCTGCGATTGTTGAAGTTTAGCAACTTTCGCAAAGGCCGGTCATAGGATGGGTGACCACAAAAAAAAGTTTTCATCTCGAACTCCTCCGTGCTTCGGAAGGCACGTTAAGCCGTTGGTCCCGGCTGCATTAGCAGTCGTTAATAACCACCAATCAGCACTGGGCCCGCGTGGTGGTTTAAGGCCCGATCTCCCTATCCATCCATAGGGAAGGCTCGTGCCCCCACCAGACGTTAATGGGCTGGTGATGATGATCTTTAACCTAGGACACATCACTTCACTTACATAATTCACGCTGGTACCCCTATCAGGGTAAATATAACTAATGAAACGAATCTATGATTAAAGATACACACACAGGCTATACGCATTTTCCGTCTTCTTAGTCTTCTTAGATAAATACACTTATTATAAATCATCATCAAATTAAGAGCCATGCTCTTGTCGGTGTAGCATTATTAAAATACCGCATACAAATTAATTTATAAATTCTCGAGAATAACTCGAACATACAGAGGACAGACTTAATTTTACTATGTATTATACTTAACTTATTGAAAGTATTCTCTTAATTAATATCTTGTAGTAGCAAGAATCGGATGATTACTTATTATCGAACTATTACTTCTGTGTATCATCACGTAATTTTGCAATATGCATAATACCAACATTATGCATATTATTATACCTAAGTATGATAATAATTGTATACCATTTACTGCATATTTATACTTATGCAAAATGAAGTAGATTGCTTAGCGCATAAGTGGGTACTTATTTCTCAAGACACATACCTCTATAAGCATTGTGCAGGGTTGGAAAAAAAGGAAAAATACAATGTCTTCAGGGGAGTTCTCTCCATCATTCTTATCGTATAGGTTGTGAGGTGGAATACCAACCTCATCAACCCTGGTGTCAGGGTTATTACTGAGCCGATAAAGGCCCCTGACATGGCTCATGTAACGACTACATACTTGTATCAGTGAGTACTAACCGGGACCAACGGCTTAACGTGCCTTCCGAAGCACGGATCATCTTACTTTCGGTCAATCGGGTGATCAGCTTGTAATGTCCTAGCCAAACTAGGGATCACCGCCGGGATTCGAACCCGGGGCCTCCGGATCGTGAGCCCAACGCTCAACCACTGAACCACGGAGGTCGTAATGATGGCCCATCTGCTTGAGTTTATACAGTCTGTCAGTCTGTGTGTCAGCATCTCTCTATACAGTTCATAATATCATAGATGTATGTATGGTCACGAGTACTAATATGTATACACTTTGAAACCATGTCACATTAACTTTTTTGACAAATTAAACCTTAAGTCTCCTTAAATGTCAAATATGATAGTGCGACAGGGTTCTAAAGTGGGTACATGATATTGCACATGACTGTACACTTGTACACACATCACTTCACTTATATAATAATTCACGCTAGTACCCTATAAGGGTAAATGAGACGCAATATCCGTAATACTGCCCATCCTAGTAAGATAGTACAATGTAGATATGAATGTAGGTATCTTTGAAAAGTGATAAATTTTAATAAGATTGAAATGTGACATCATAGTATGTAGGTACATTTTAAAGTAGGTAGCTCACACAAAAAAAAAAACCTAGTGCAATGTAGAGTCAAAATAACTTCTCAAACCAATCCATCATTAATCAGGCCTTCGCATTCTATTGAGACATCGAGTGGCCGCCATGACAGAGCACACGATGACACTTGTCCGTCAAAAACAAAAAAAAAACAAAATAATGGCCCTAAAACACACGGCTCTAAACTATTTGTTCGAACGCTCACCTAAAAACACCCGCCCGCTTACACCATAAAAGACCTTACCATAGAAAAGATACGACGCTTTTCAAACTTCAAATGTCGAATGGCGCGAAATAGCCACGTCATCATAATCAATCACCATTTTAAAATATCGAAAATTATTATATTAATTCCACGGGGTATTATTTGACTAAGCCGTCTGACAATGGCCGAAATGAGTGCTCTGGAAAGCTAAAGGGAATTTTAAAAAAGGTGTGGTAAGGATGACATGTCAATTATAAGACCATCAGTTGGGATCATAGTCCGTGTCTTGCGGTTGGCGGTTTTACTGCGTAACCATGGAGACTGTGGTCGGCTTGTCTATTAAACTGGGGGGGGGGGGGGGGGGGGATTAAAAAGGCCACATCAAATCAATTCATGTAAAAAAGCAATATTGTTGTTTGACAGTTGTTTGCATTGCGCACTTAGTTTTATATGCGCAAATGTCAAATTGCTTTAATTTATTTTGTTAGATAAATTGCTTCGAATATTATATACTTACGTAAGTTATTTAATTATTATTCAGATTTGGTATTGATTTTTATGGTGATAGCACTATTATAACTTTATTTTAGTAGGTACATTTTAATCGCTATTATTTCATTGATTAATGTAAGCTCCTGTTTGTTATACCTAATAAATGTGACAAATAACATTTATATAATATGTTACCATCTCTGCTAGATCATTGCTAGATAAGTTCTGGATAGGCTGTTAGACAGTTGTAACCAAGTGGTGAAATATGCTCTGAATGGTCTATCAAGCAATTCGCGGTCTTAGATCGGAAAGAAAAATAACACTTAAGTTTTTTATTCAATTCAAAAATGCGTTAACCGAACTCCCAACACATACAGCCAGACGGACTTAAAAAAAATAACGAATGTTTTTTTTTACAAAATTACCAGTCTCAATAACGTCATCGTGACACGGGCAGCGATATGCAAATCTAGTAGCTGGCTGGGCGGGGCTTGCAGCCAACATGGTTCCATGTGGGCTCATTACCCACCTTCACCTATGTTTTTTACTCGCAAAACATGCCAGGGTAAATTGAACTCAATACTACGAAGTAACTGTTCGAGTTTGAGAGAGAACATTCTAGAAAAAATATCTTGCGCAAGCAATTATGCTTAAGAATATTCTCATTATTTCAACACACAATAATTTAAAGGCAGAAAAAAATCTTATTCAGAAAATACCTCATCGTTCCACATCATTGCAACATCAGTGAAGAAGAAAAATGAATAAAATATATTTTTGGCGAATGTATTGACTATTTTATAATTGCCTGGCCACTTTGGTCGAAAAATATTTAAAACAGCCAAATACTTTTAAGTTAAAAAAATTAAAAATATTTCTATTTTCTTCATAATACTAAAATGGTGATTACAATATTTTTTTAGAGACAATACAGTCAACGCGTGATACGTGACGCGTGACAATTTATAATATTTATAATATATTTATATTTATTTTTAATATCCTCCTGAATACGACGAGCCTGGAGGAGCTGGACGCCTTCCGGCACACCTGGCGGAACGATGCCCGGGACAGGGAGGGTTGGAAAGAGAAGGGGGAGGCCTTTGCCCAGCAGTGGGACACTGATTAGGCTACAGAAAAAAAAATCCTCCTGAAAAGACCTGGCTGTATATATTCAGACTTTTTCATTTAATTATAATTTAAATGAAAAAGTCTGAATATTAAATTGTCACGTGTCCTGAAAAGACCTGGCTGTATTGACTGATTGCTTGACTGACATTACGTAATAGAATTTAAAATGATTTATTTCGTTTTAATATGTACCGATGGCATGTTCAATTATTGTTGTGACAAATGGATTGTTTCTTCTACTTTATCAACTTTCTGATGGATTCTAAAATTTTCAGCCACATGTGTGAGCGAAACTAAATCAAAATTTTTCAAGTGGAGTCATGTCAGTCATCGTCGACGGCTTAGCAGTCCATAAATATGCTCGACTTTCAAAATATTTCCGCCACGACGGTTGGCGGCAAAAAGTGTCGCAAAAACAAATTGGGAATTCCAATTTGAGTAATTTGAAACTAGTGTTTGAAAGTAGAGAGTTTTATTTTTAATTTTGTATCTTTCTAAAGACTTTCTATTTGAACTTTGTAGTATTTACCTAACTTATATTTTGTTTTAATCACAATTCGACCCGGCTGGTTACAATATTTGCCTTAGTCATATAGGCAGGTTATTTTTTTTTTTGACGAAACTTCTTGTAGATTTGTAACAGATGGCATTAACTACTTGGCCGGACAAACGAGCGTTACGGGGTAGTTTAGTAGTAGCAAAACGTTGAAAAAAATAATTGGATCGTCTGCTAGGTACAAGATAAATTATGAAATTCTGATTACTAAATAAAGACAGAATAACACTAACGAAAAACATTTTCTTTTTCTATTTAATAACTTATTTATGAGTTTTAATAAAGAAAAACGTACCTAATAGTAAGTCCGCCATTTTATCAGGTTACTTTTTCATACAAATTCCACAGTAATTTCGTGTTTTGACGTTTAGTAAAAAGTAACTGATTTGACTAGTTGGAAACTAGCCTTGCTAATGGACGACCTTTTATATTAACAATAAAGACAACAGAATTGTTTTTAAGATAAAATATTTTTTGTCACAGTTTTTGTGATATTTGTGTTAATTCCCTTCAAATAAATAAATAAAATCCATGATCAAATAAAATAAATAAAATCGCACACACATACATACAAATAAAAAAAATCGCGAACTAATTTCTTTCGCTTCTGAAGGTTTGGTGTCTTTCTATTTCTCTTTCGTTTTGTATTTTGTATTTCCTTTGAGTGCAATATAATATTTGTTATATTATGTCTGACGGACCAAGGGAGACAAAATCAGCAGCCCGAATAGAGAAAAGCCGTGCGTCCGGCCTCATCCGTCGTCGGTTTCAATCTCCCCGCAAAAATAACCGACCCCTCAAAGAATTCTAAATATGAAAATTCAAATAAATCGACCATAAACTAACAGACGGAGAATTTATTAGAAAAATCATAGAAGGGAAGAGAGGAAGGGGAAGACCAAGAAGAGCTTACATGGAACAAATTGAAGAGAAGGCGAACGTCGTGTGTTGTAAGGAAGTCAAATGACCTTTGATAGACAAGAATGGAAAATGCTACACCGACAAGAGTGTGGCTCTTAAATTGATGATGATGAAACTAACTAAGGCCAGTATCGCACATCACTGTAGGTACCTATTGTTTTTAAGATAAAATATTTTTTGTCACAGTTTTTGTGATATTTGTGTTAATTCCCTTCATTTGTCGGCACACATTGCGCGTGAGTAGGACCATGATAATTATATAAGCTCAGACCTTTCTTCGTACCCATTACTTATGTTTGGATTTGTATTTGCTCGTTTAGTGCGGAGAGAGAGTATATTTTTATTTTGTTACTATTTTTTTAGTAAAAAAAAAGTAGTAGGTCAGACAGGCAGCCGTTACTGTAAAAAACCGGACCTGTCAAATCTTTAGGTTAGGTTATGATAGGGAGATGATGATGATGATATTATTACTATTTTTTTATGTGTGCCGTGGTAGCCCAGTTGGTAGAACACTTGCCTCTTACTTAAAGGTCGCAGGTTTGAATCCAGCATTGGCCTAAACCAATGACTGTCGAATTTGTTTTCGAATTCATGTTTGGACCATAAATGACTATCACGTGGTCAGCGGCGAAGGAAAAACATCGTGAGGAAACCCAAATTCCCGAGAAATGCATTTTCGGAGGTATGTCAGAGCCTTTGATCATGACATTATTAATGTGTGCATGCCTGGCGCGTCATATTCGCAAATCATCACAAAATTATTCCAGTGTAAATATGATGCAAACACTACCGTTATTCTTTTAGTAGGCAATAGTACAGGGCTCACAAAAGAGCAATTGACTAGGTATCATAGGTCACTAATGACTGTTGAGTGTGGAAACTTAATTATTTGTTCTTTTCCATACTCAAATACATTAGCTAGTGAGGAAAATAATTATATATTTTCTCTCAACCAACACCTTTATAACAGAACCTGTCATCATAGTAATATTATTTATTTAGATTTGAATAAGTTTATTCGAAATTGTATAATAACGACAGATAGAATATATCTATCTAAGTACTTTAAAAAAATTATATGTTCAGTACTAGTTTTTTATATTACAGACACTTCTGCCAGACCAGGCAGTAAACTTATTGACTGTACTGTCTTTTACAGTACAAAACTTTTTATTGACGGTAGTCAGCCATGTACCACGAATGGTACTTCATCTTTAAACTAGACAATAAGACAAAAGAGAAGCTTGGAATATTAAAACTAGTTCACCAAAATATTCAAGGCTTCTCTGGCAAAGAATTAGACGTAGAATTATTTTTAGAGACATTTTTTATTGACATTTTATGTATTACAGAGCATTGGTTGAAGGATTATGAATTGTTATTCGGTTTTAAAAATTATCATTTCGCTAGCGCTTTCTGTCGAAAGATCAAATTACGTGGTGGCTCCCTTATTTTTATCAGAAATAGTTTAAAATATAAAGAACGCAAAGATATTACTGGACTTTCGATAGAGGGCACTATGGAGATTTCATGTATAGAAACAGAGAAACATATTGTTGTAGCCGTATACAGACCCCCATACAGTGCTAACTTCACAGTTTTTGAATCAGTGATGGAAAATGTACTGAAGGTCATATCTAAAAGTAATAAAGCCATTATAGTGTGTGGAGATTTTAACGTTGATTTATATGAAGTAGATTCAATTACAACTAGATTTCTAAGTTTGTTTACATCTTTTAACCTTGTTAATATATTTATGGAGCCAACTAGAATTACAGAAACAACTGCCTCATGTTTAGATAACGTTTTTTGCAATTGTGACTTTCAAGACAACAGTATCCTTAACTGTTTTAAGTCAGATCACAGTGGGCAGCTGGTCAGTTTTCCAGTACTTAAAAATGTTCAGAAAATTAAATTTCGTACACGACCCATCACTGATACTCGGATAGAGAAATATCGAAATAGTCTTATAAGTAACTTACCTTGTCCAAACTTTGATACAGACAATCCTGACGATTTTTACAGGGATTTCTTTACTATTATCCATAAAGAATTTGAAAATAATTTTCCTCAAAAGGTAGTTACCAACAGTCAATCATTCAAGTTCAGTGACTGGGCTACCGTAGGCATTCGCAAAAGTAGAAATACTCTTTATTCTTTATATGAGGAAAAAACGTATACACACACTGATAGTTTTAAAAGCTACGTCAAAAATTATTCTAAAATATTTCGAAGAGTGTGTTATACAGCCAAACAGATGCATATTAGTAGTAAAATAAAGACCGCGGATAATAAAATAAAGGCAGTTTGGCAAGTAATAAATAGCGAAACAAAGGCTTCGAAACCGCGTGAATTAGAATATAATATAGAATCGAGCACTGGGTTATTTAAACAAGATAAAGATGTAGCTGAAGTTTTTGATAAATTCTTTACGAACATCCCTGTAAAAACTACAGAATCTCTCAGGTCCTCTCCTGTTCAAGCTGATATATTGTTGAAAAGTAATGTTACTGCTTGCACTGAATTATTTGATTTTAAACGCGTTGATCCGAGTAGTATTGTTAAAGTATTCAAACAGCTGAAACTTAAAACCTCGAAAGATTTATGGGGATTGTCTGTCAAATTGATGAGCTCTGTTATTGATATCTTAGCACCATATCTAGCTTACATTTTTAATATGAGTGTTGAAAATAGCACTTTTCCAAATTTAATGAAAATCAGTAAAGTTATACCTCTTTTTAAATCGGGCACAAAATCAGACCCCACGAATTATAGACCGGTTTCTATTCTACCAGTACTTAGTAAAATTTTCGAGAAAATTATTCTCGACCAACTGCTATGTCATTTTAATTTAAATAACTTACTTCACAGCCAGCAGTTTGGTTTTACTAAGGGTCGGTCTACAACAGACGCGAGTGTCACATTTGTTCGACACATTTTCGATGCTTGGGAGAAGTCGCAGAATGCCGTAGGAGTATTCTGTGACTTGTCTAAGGCATTCGACTGCGTGGATCACGAGACCTTGCTTTTGAAATTGAGGCACTATGGATTAAATAATGGAGCTCTCAGTTTGTTAAATTCATATCTAGGTGATAGGATACAAAAGGTACAAATCAATAGTACGACTTCTTCGGGCTCTCATGTTCAAATGGGAGTTCCTCAAGGATCCATTTGGGGCCGTTCCTTTTTTTAGTGTACATAAATGATTTACCTTATGTAGTACAGAACCAAGCTGACATTGTACTGTTCGCGGATGATACTTCTCTTATATTTAAAATCGATAGAAAGTTAGAGGAACTTGACGAAGCAAACAGCGCTGTGTCGCAGGTTCTAAGCTGGTTTACAGTAAATAACCTAGTTCTAAATGCTAAGAAAACGAAGTGTATTAAATTTGTTCTACCAAACGTAAAGAAAGTAAATAATAACATTAAAATTAACGACGAGAAACTAGATTTTGTTGAACACACCGTTTTCTTAGGAATTACTGTAGATTCAAGACTTCAATGGGGCCCACATATTGTATCACTAGCGGGCAAGCTAAGTTCAGCAGCATATGCCGTCAGAAGAATCCGACAACTCACAGATGTACCCACTGCTAGACTTGTCTACTTCAGCTACTTCCACAGCATAATGTCTTACGGTATTTTATTGTGGGGTCGAGCCGCTGATGTAGAAACTATTTTCATTATTCAAAAAAGGGCAGTTCGCGCTATTTATAATCTGCGTTGTCGGGACTCTTTAAGGGAGCTGTTTAAAGAAATAAATATACTGACGGTCGCAAGTCAATATATTTATGAAAACATTATGTATGTGCGTAAAAATGTATCTCTCCTTCCGAGAAACTGTGAAAGGCATACTTACAATACAAGGAATAAAAATAAAATTGTTGTTCAAAATTCTAGATTAAGTAAATTAAATTCATCTTTTTTGGGGTTATGTATACGTTTTTACAATAAAATACCAGATAATATTTTAAATTTGTCAGAGAACAAATTTAAAGCTCACGTGAAGCTTACTTTATGTAAAAACGCCTATTATAAGATTAATGATTACCTAAATGATAAAAATGTCTGGTATTGAATGTGTTCCTCTAGTTATTAAATAACTTGTAATGTACCCTCATTGATTTAAAAGATGTGTTGCTGTTGCAGTTTCTTGTCATTTCTTCTCCTCAGCCATAACACCTTGCGAAATGACGTAAATTCAAAAATGTTACATTGACCTTCAACAAGTTTATCCATGATAATTACGTTGAATAAATGATTCTGATTCTGATTCTGATTCTTTGGCGGTTCAATAATAACCCTGACACCAGGGTTGATGAGGTTGGTATTCCACCTCACAACCCACACGATAAAAGAAACCTTCTCTATAGTGTTGAACAGCCACATATGTGCTGACATATGGCGACAGACTGTTCGACTATCACGGGACTTCACACTGACGCTTGACGCGATGATCCATCTCATTTTTAATTCCAACAAAACTTTGCATTTGTATGTTGGTTATTAGAATGCATACGCAAGCATATCTGTTTATGAGCATGTCAACCATAATTAATTTAGCTACCACAATACTAGAATACACTAACCACACACACACACACACACACTAATCACTAATCTTTTTGTATACTAGAATAGTTTTGATAGTATATGGCTAGTTAGTAAAGAAAATCTAATCTAAATAATCTAAATTAAATCAGTGGGTACTATATGTTATTTATACTTTGTTTTATAAAATAATTAATCGCATTTATGTATCGATGTCGCATTAGGTATACATGTAAAGATATTGTTTATGAATTATGGAAAATAAATAAACAAAACTCATCATAACAAAATGGTGTAATTTGTTGTGCCATAAATAAAAATCGTGAATACGTCTTTTTTCTATGTTTGCCCTCATCGAGCTATTTGAAGGACTTAAAATCATTATAATATAGGGCACAATATCCATCAAAATCAAATTCAAAAATATCTTTATTCAATAGGTAACATAGTTACACTTTGAATCGTCAATTTTTACATAACGAACGTCTCATCCGCCTCAAACTACTGCAGCTCACAATCTGTATAGCCGGGGAAAAGAAGCTGCAAGAAAAACCTCGTAAATATGCTTTAGGTATTTATTTCACTTCCAAAGAGTAAATTAAAACTATTAAAAGTATAGTTTTTCATTTGAATTGATTTAAACAGTACATAATGTACGATAAACTGCAAAAGTTCAATCAGATTTTGCAAAGTAATAAATTAACTGGTTGCACTTGAGACCTCCTGGTTACATGTCGTGTCTGTAATAGACCAAAAACACCTACCAAAACATAAATTTTATAATTATGACAAAGAATGGTACATATTTTCACCACTGTTTACAAATAATTCGCTGGGCTCAGTGACTGCACTTTTGCTATTTGATTGTACATAATTAATTATAATTAATTCATAGAATAAAACATAGGCCATTTACGAGTAATAATATACGGAAATTTATACTCACTATTCTAGACATGAACCATTATACAAATTTAGTTCCGCTACTCGCCGGTAGATGGCGCTAGGTGTACACAATGTCAGTATTTGGTTCATTAACTAGTTATTCTCTCTAAACTTAATGAAGTTCTGCAGTGATGTATTTGGTGATACTGTAAGTAAATAATATAGTTATAACAGCCTATTATTAGCTTAATTATTACGATATATGCATAAGTTCATACCTGTAACTCCTATTGAGTTGGGTAGAGTGAAAATCGCCCAAAATTCTTTGAACGGTAATTTTATATTATGTTGTTTCTTACCTATTTCTTGTAGCATACATCTAAATATAATAAAAATCGTTCGATAATTATTAAGGAATTTTGTGGCACTTTTTAAGTACGTACTAAATTAACAAAACCAACCTTATCTGTATTCTGATAGTGATTAATAATAATTTCATACTATTATAAAATTGAAATTTACAATAATGCGGACGATTCGGGGAAATCCTGATGTTTCATGAGATTGACATTTGCTGTAAACTATTTCTGTAAACAATTTCATTTCCTTTCCTATTTAAAACAAATAAATAAATAAAAATGAGTAAGTATTTTACGAACGTATTTTACGTCACACTTTTTTTACATTTTAAAAACATTTTTAATTGTTTAATAGTATTTACCTATTTAGCAAATACATCAAGCTAGAAATTATTCGAGACATTTAATATTGTAAACTTTTTAAAATTTATAATTATACTAATTTTTTTTAACAAAATCTTGCAACAAACAAGCCAATTTAATCCGAGTAAAAATTGTTGGTCTCAATTTTGACCCAAAATGAAATTATATCGAGGTTTTGTTGATGAAAATCAACATCAAAATGTGACATTTCAAAATGGTGGTTATTTCCATTACATACAAGGTATTAGTGACATCGTAACGAAAACTTGGAGGGATGAATTAGACCATAATTCTGAGTTGATATCAAGTGGAGTTTTCCGTCGCAAAAGTATGGAACTGAAAATAATTACCTACATTATCCATGAATTTTCCAACAGTATACGTAGATGATGAAATATGTTGCTGATATGTTGAAGATGGTGCTGATTCTTGACACACCATCTCATTTTATTTTTAGTTATGCCTGTATAATATTTAAAAATGTTTACAATATTAAATGTCTCGAATAATTTCTAGCTCGAAAAATTACAAAATAGTTAAATACTTTTAAACAGTAAAAACTGCTTTTAAAATAAAAGTGATACGTAGGTATAACTTAAAATAAATTTAAGTGTTTACAGGAATCAGCACCACTACTTATATAACTTTTTATACAGTTTTGTTTAGCTCGTTGACGTGTGGGTACTTAGGTCATGTTGCGAAGGATGTACCTTTGACTATCCCAATTGGTACGTAGTCGAGAGCCTATTTTATATTATGTGTTATTATTTAGTACTATTCAGAGGCGGAGGACAGGAGTCCTAGTACGGCTTAGAAAGTGACTACTCTGGGCGCCATCCCACTCGCGTCAGACAGAGTACTGCGGGGCGGAAGGCAAGAGGGAAACCACTGCCCTATTTTTCCCTAAAAAGTAGCATGGAGTATGCTACACCGACAAGAGCGTGGCTCTTAAATTATTGATGATGTGATGTTATTATTTATAACCTAACGGTCTCCGTGGTTCACTAGTCGAGCGTTGCGCTCACGATCCGGAGCTCCCGGGTCCGAATCTCAAATATATCACAAAATCACTTTGTGGTCCTCAGTTTGGTTAGGAAGTTAAGTAAGATGAGCCGTTAAGCCGTTAGTCCCGGTTACTACTTATTAATGTAAGTACGTAGTCGTTACATGAGCCATGTCAGGGGCCTTAGGCGGCTCAATAATAACCCTGACACCAGTAATTGAACTAATCAAATTACGTAAATATCAATGGTTTTTTTCTTCTTAATAACAACATAACCATGTCTGTTATCGGTGAAATTAGAAGGTTAAACGAAGGAAAATCTATACAGCGCCATCTAAGTATATTGTTTTTGGTAACGTAGCCTGGAAAGTCTGTCATTATAAGTTATAGTCGCTCTTCGCGCAATCGCACAGGTGGTTGAGGAGCAAATATAATTAACGATGGTTTCATCTAATGTTTTAATAATTGCATGTCTTAACGGCAGATGGCAGTGGATGGTCACCACGGCAGTAGCATCTGCGGCAGCCTCCGGCGGTAGGACGGTCAGTTATGACTTATCTATTCCTAGATATACACCGGCCTGCTTTTTTGACGTGACTTATTATAGATTTGTCGCAAATAGTACTAATTACTTGGCCGGACAAATGGGAGCGTTGAGGGCTCTCACCCGGCATAAAAGTTAAGATAACAGGTCTGAGGGTGCCTATTTGGGCGCAAACCTTGGTTCAGGACGTCTGAGAGGATAATATTTAAAAGAATTAATAGACCCTAGTGGGTGGATAACAATCAGCACTGAATGAGGAAACCGTCTGGTGGTCCTTAGTTCATGAGCACACTCCTAGAAGTATTTACTTGAAAGTTATTGTAATTTTGAAAGTGTGATAATTAATTTTGCATGCCAGTGTATTTTGAGAAATTATCTTTTAATGAAAATGTCGTGTTGTGACAAAAACACGGCAGTTAGAAATGTAAAAAGTTTTTGAAAGAAGATTATGATGTGTTCTTATTTTAAACATTAAAAAATGTCTACTGAACTGTGAGTAATGAAAACACGTGTCATATTTTATCGTCGCGTTATATATCTGTATGTATACTGAAAATCTAGTAAGCGCCTTTCCGAAAAGTCACCTTCAGATGTTGATTTCTGTTAAGTTTCACGCTAATTTCAAACCAGGTAAAAATTTGAGGTCCATTTTGATATTGAAGCAATTCACCAAAAAAGCAATATTGCTATTCGACATTTGTTGAAATTGCGCATTTACTTTCAAATGCACAAATGTCAAATTTTAGATAAATTGCTTCACAAGTTACCAGCCCACCGCCTGTTTAGGTATTTTATATTAATTGTTTTAGACGAATTGTTTCAATGTGGCCTCTTTAGCCCTTGTCCGCAAACGAACGGTTCATCATTCACATCAAAAATACATTGTAATGTCAGTAACATCTATAAAAGTAATTGTTGCTTGATATTGAGATCACATTGTGTATAGAATTATGTTGCTACCTATATTTCTTCTCTTTATTTTGATCAGAATATCTAATAATGGGTGGAAGATGTAATTCATACCCAAAAACAAAGATAAAAGATGCATATATGTCTGTTATCCATGAAATTAGAAGGTTAAACGAAGGAAATTCTTTACAGCGCCATCTATATTATTTTTAAGGAACGTAGCATGGAAAGTCCTTCATTGTAATAGTAAGTAAGTACCTACAAAGTAGTTACTACAGCAATAAAAGTAATAGGTAGTCTACCTGTTAGTATAAAGTTATAATAAAAGCGTAATTATTTAATAAATATTATTTATAACCTGAGGATTTAATAACATTTATTATCTAATTAAAGTGTTTATTATTCCTGGATATTTTATATTGATTTCCTTAGCAAGTTATCATATCCATCAACATGTTGGTTCATCATATCCATCTTAGGACTTAGTATCAACAGTGGCTGTAAGTTGTCTTTGATTCTGTGTGGCTCTGCTCACCCCATTAGGGATTACGGACGTGAGTTTATGTATGTATGTATTGGCAAGTTAATCTGTTAGTCTGGCTAGTAATCGTTAGTAGTACTACTTACTATTAGTTCTCGTTTGAAGGAAGCTTCTGCATCTGTCGGTTCATTTAATTAAATAAGCTAATATTAAAAATAGTAAATTATGATAAATAAATAAGTAAACAAAAACCATACTTTAACTAAATAATAGAGTCACATTTTATACTTATTTTTCAAATAAATAATTTTAAAATTGAAACAGAGTTTATTAAAACATTTTTATTACATAATATATATAATTTAAGTAAAATAACCAATATAATGATGCTGACAACATTTTAAATGCCTATTCTTAATATAAATAAGACTTTAATACGTATTTAATCGAATATCGATAAAATATAATATCGATGACATTTATTTGAAATTGGAACTATGTTGTATAAAAATGGTAAATTTATTTACAATATTCAAGTTAACGGCATTTGATAGTGTTGAGAATGGTGTAATATAAGTATTATAATATTAAGTCATATTTCTTAATTTCGTTTTTATATAATTTACATTCGTCCATGCGTCGGATTTATTATAACCCGGCAATTTGTAATAGTTGAAGAAGTCAACATGCAGAAGCATGTTACCTACTATTAAGTTCATTTTATATTTTCTTATTAAATAGTAAGTAAATGTTTAATGTATACCATGTGGCAGTACTTTATATAAATAAATAAATACATACCTATAAGTATTATTTATCACGAATGTTTGCTTGTGGAAATATCTAAGTACCCTAATAGATCATTTAATTTGCCTTACCTTAACAGAACAGACTTTCAAATAACACAATTACTTACCTATATCACTACAAAAAAAAAAAAAACAAAATATTTAAAATATTTGGTAAAAATAAATTATTCTTATTTTCTAATTATTTGTAAAAAAAGTCGAATTTGCTTAATTACCTACCTAAGAAGTTGTAGCTTTTTAGACAAACTGGCATTCTCCACAAAATAACTCAACAACAATGTAGATGTAATTTAGCTGATGAAAGATGGATATTATCTACTGCTAATTTGTTCTAAAGATTTTCTAGAAGAAATTGTCTTCTATTAATTCTACACAGATGTTATGATGTGATTAGATTAAGAATTTAATGTACTACCTTCCTACTCATCTAATATAGGCAGGTAGATACGATTTAAAATAAATTAAATTAAAAGATAAGTTTATTTTTTAAAATAAGTAATAATTTTATAAAATATTATTTTAAAATAAATGTCAATTTAATAAATTAGGTACCTATTTTACAACTTTTAAAATTTTATATAAATGAGTATTTGTAGGTATTTATTGTTTAATTATTTCATTTAAAGTCTTTTTACTATAATGGATTTTCACAAAATAACCTATCTGTATTTTCATTGTGTGATCCAAAATATTTTTTTACATTAATCTCATAATTATTTTCTTACAAGATACCTACTAAATCAGTTTCTATTTTTCCTAACAATCCCACGAGTTACCAGCAACAACTGCAATATAAGTTTGTAAGTAGACATTATAAAGTTGTGGCAAGTTGTGCCTATAAATAGGCCGGAGTTGGAGCGCTCTCCCCCGACGCGCATGCGCACGGAACACTTATTTGTTAATGAAAATGACTTATTAACAACAACAGTTCGTCTGGAGCAAACTTTACAAGATTACTTTGATGGAACTGTAACTTGTATATATAAAATTTGTGCCAGTAGAGTCTAACGTAATACGACAAAGACTTCAGCAATTTTGATTAGCCGAAGAACAGCGCAGAAAAATCCAAGGGAAAACTGTAGTAATTGCTGCGTGAAAAAACACGTCGGTCTGCGCGGAGGGCTGGCGCGGAGTGGCGGGGCACGGGCGCGGGGCGAGGGTGCGGGGCGAGGGCGCGGCCTGGCGCGGCGGCGGTTGGCCGCCGGGCGGAGCGCCACGCCCCGCGGCGGCGGCCGGCCGCCAGGAGGCCTGCGCCAGTGTCCGTCAGACCGCCGAGCGCGTTGGGCCTCCCGCTCCCCGCGTCTCGCTCGGCTCGCGATCGTACCACGGTACCACTCGTACAGTAGCCAGCTCCGTCGCGAGTGCATTATGACAGTAGTGAGCTAGCGGGTGTGACAGTGTCCATTTATGTGTGTGTGCACGTGCTAGTGTAGTGTTAGCTTGGGCCCGTGACAGAAAACGTTCGTGGTGGCCAGCGGAGCCTTGCACCCGGGCTCGGGCCGAGCTCACATGGCTCAGCCTAGGGTATGTACCCTGAACTTCCACCACTACAAACTATACACGCACATCTAGGGACTCCCTAGGGTTTATAGGAGCGATGATAGGAACTTCCAAAGTAACAAAGCCTTTAAAACTAGTGATACTAAAGTGATTGATAATGTTGATGATAAACATAAAATTCGCGATGAAGTTAAACAGCAAGAAAGCGTGAAAGACGGTCAATCAACGGTAGAGACGGTCAACAAAGAAGATGAAAAGTAAATCAAAATTAATACACGTGCGGTTGTCTACATACATTAACACTGTTGATGTTAGTAGTAAACGCTACCGGCATACGTAATGGCAGTTTAGACCGCGACGCATCGCCCGCGGTAGAGGAGACGAAATACGTTCATTACATTCAATATAAACCACAAGAGACCACAAGTGACTGTAGCTACAGTAAAACCGGAAAATCTAACGCAAATTTCTAGACACAACGTGATGTAAAGTCAAAGGCGAGACATGGTAATGCCTAATGTGGAAGTCACTGAATAAATACATGCAAAGTTAGCCTGTATTGAACACCTGACGGTATAAATACGAATTGTTGAAATTGGGGACAATAAATGGGATAAAATGCCTTCCAGCAGGGTGCCTATTGTCCCCGATGTTCTCTTGTGGATCTCACAAAATCTGTAGAGTTACAAGCAGCTTTGAACGCACGGTTGGGCACAAAAGGACCTATCTTGGAAACCAACAATAAAATTCAATTGACAATGACAAGAAAAAAAAACTTTTTTTGGCACCACAAAGGTACCCTAACGGAATTCACGGTGACAACTTTCTAAAGATATAGGGTTGCATTGTTTTTGCATTTGGAAACATTACAATTTTAATCCTTCTTTGTGAGCACTAGTGACAAACCGTTTCTTTTAACAAGTAGGTATTCTAACAAACAAACAAAATTTCTTAAATGTAAACAGTGTAAATATAGATAAGTATAATTGTCACCAGAAAACATAAAGTCAAAATAGAAATAAACAAGTAAAAGTTAATATATCATAAAAAATGTCATTTTTGTTGTTATAAAAATAATCTGGGACATTGATTTCGTGTATAAATGATACCCGTGCTACACTGACGAAAGTTGATAACTTCAGATAGACTTATCACTTTTGAGCTACCTATTGATATTGTATCAAATGTCTTAAGGCAGGACAGATAACATAATATCAGTAAAAAGATAGTTCTATGTATGTTTGTGAACACATGGGCAAGCAATAAATCATGAATCCGTCGGAACTGGTGATTCGAAGTCAATCAAATCATTCATGATAAAAATCTAAATGAAACAGACACAAATATATACAATAATTCATTTTTTACTTTTATTAGTAAACATTAAGTCAATATTAAACAAATATATAACCAAAATATCAAGTAAGAGTATAGTTATAAAAGAGTTAAAACTGTTGAACCATATTAAAAATGCAGTTTACAAAAGAAAATCATAAATAACCTATGCAAACACAACGGTAGATAAAAAAACGCATTTAACCAAAGGTGATGTCATTTTACATAACAAATAATATATATAGTATATCTTTTTCTTACAAGTTATATAAGTACCTAATATAAAACAACTTAACATGATAACTATGACAAAATAAATCTTTAAAATGCTGAAAATTAACATATATTTTCATTTAAATGTATCCGTTGACCCATCAAACAGTTGTAGGTATATTAATGAAATAAACACACATGGTGTGAACTTTTTAAATATAATATTCAAATATGGATATACCCGATTAGGATAACAATACCAATATAGACATAAAATGAAATGAACTTGTTAGACTTAGACATAAAATGATGGTATCTTTTAAATGATTTAAAATAATATTGTTTTAATAAGTAAGGAAAACAGTTATCGCAATAAAGTGTGTTATTATAAAGAAGTATAATGTATTATAAAGATGAAATAATACAGATAAGTAATCTAAAAACCTTTCTTGTACCCATCCTCCCGTCGGCCAACACCTATCTTAATAAAATCTAGATAATTCTATCTTAAAGTAACAGTTAAGATAAATTTATTTAAAATACGCGCTTTAATTTTTATAAGTTAAATATAATAATAATAATGTGAATAGGTATTTATAATTTATAATGGATATACATACTTACTATGCATTAGGTACTCATAAATGATTTCCCGAGTTATGGTATTCAAATGTCTAAGTATTTTTAATTATTTTAAGAACAATAAAGAGAATATGATATAAACAATATTAAAATAAATTCAATAATAATTCGATATAAACATTAATACATTTTAACTACGTATGTAGGTACCTAATTAAACTTTATAACCGCGGCTGAATATATTTTGTTTCCTAAGTAAACATTATGTAATATTGCAATTTAAAAAAGTTATTTTTAATGAAAATAATCTTTTAAGTCCATTAAACCGATAAGAAATAAAACTGCAGCAAATAAACCTATCTCGGAAATCCCGTACAGACGGGATTTAGGATATCAGCAGTGATAACAAAATGTATAATGATTTTAATTTTTTTATAATTTTGGAAGTTTATAAGGACAATGTAATACCTATAGGAGTGGCTATTTAGTACAGTATAATCTCAATATTATACGTGAATAATCGTAGCTATAATTGTATACTTGCAAAATTTTGGCTAAAAACATAAAATATTCATAAATTAAATATTACTTATTCATTTTAAGGTCTGCTAAATAGTTACGTTATCAAATGTGTTATAATATTATAACATTATAATTTATTAAAATAATATTTAATAACTTAATACGCTTCATTATAAAATATTAGGAAAATAATAATAGGTACGCAACAATTCTAAAGTTAAATCTAAACCCGTAATCATCACACGTCATCCCCACCGGTGTAAACAGAGCCAAACTCATGTCCAATTAATAAAAGATAACAGAAGTAATAACACTACCAAAATTGTAGTACCAATATTATATTTGCACAAAACTCGTTATTTTGTCACTGGTCATATCTATACTTTACAACGAGATATGATGCGATACAATGATATACCACCCGTGACATAGCTGAGTTCACTTCTCTGCTGAGCTAAGAGAACGAAAAAGCAGTTAAACTGAGCCACTTCTCTTTACACGCTCCGAAGCTAATATTTCGAAGATTCAGTGATAGTATTGTAGGTTTGAAGTAAAATACAGTCTTGGCTCTCAATAAGACTTTCATGTTAATAATAAGCATTTTTTATTTTAAATAAATATTAGTTTTATGCATTAACTCTTTAACTGCCGAGATACTAGACACAATATATTTTACATTGTGTCTGGTTGAGATCTGCGTTCCGAGACACGAGAGGTTAAGTGAGATTTCATAGAATATACAATACAAAAACGCTATTGAATAATTTGCGATAGCGAGCTTGCATTTTACGCCCAGGCTTTTGTAAAGTAGTTTGTGAAGATTAAACGTTAACTTATAGAGCATATAAGTGCAAGTCTATCTACCTGCAAAGTTATAATATTACCTAAACATGCATAGCTGTAAGTGATCCATAAATAAAAAAATATATCTTCAGCATTAAAATTTAGAAAACAAACGTCAAGTCCCGGCGTCTAAATATAATCCTCTTAGAAAAGCAACATTTACAAATAAAAAAAGATATATTTGGTAAGATCTAAATCAGCTGTTTTGCCGTAAAGAGCCTTTTATCCTGCCACCATAGGTTCAAAAGCCTAGCTTTTTACTTTATATCTTCAAAATGTAAAGTTGTGGTACTGTTCAGGTGTAGTTTATAGATGCTATCCCCAGATACGATACGATATCAGCTCCAATAGAGGATATCATCGCAATATTTGGACTGGCCCACTAAATGAACAGATAACATGTGTATGGACACGCTGCGTTGACTTCTACATGTGGAACTTCCGATTTTGACATTTTTGTAATCGGAGAAAAGATTTCATTTATCAAAAAAAAAAAAAACAATTAATCGATCTAGTAGGCTACAGTCTACAGCAGTAACAAAATTGAAACAAATTCAATTCTATATGAAAATGATCAAAACTTAACTAAAACTAGCTCGAATTAAATAATACATAAAATTTTCGCTAACACCCGTTATAACTACCAGATTCTACACTATAAAACGTACGTGTTCCATTATAAAAGTGTAATATAATAAGTCTTATAAAATTAAAATTATAATATTGCTGTAAATGACGATAAATAGGAATTTATAAGTTTTAAAGTTGTATACTTTAAATATGTAGATATGTTATACCATAAAACAAAAAAGAACATAAAACAAAAATCTTTCTCATACCTAATTCATCTCTAAAATATTCAAAACTTGAAACCTAAATCCACATTAAACCACAAGAATTTTTGTCAGTCATCCTAAATTTTTTTCGAACAGCTGATCTGTCGATTTATGTCTGACCCATATTATGATAGCTTAGTGAGTTACGAAATATATAAATAAACTTTAAAATAAATATCCCATCTGTTCTAGTGATACAATAAAATATTGTTATTGCAATAGTGTTCAAAATATATTGTTATGTGCGACGATCTATTTATTTTAATAGGTATAAATCTGAAATAGAGTTGTGAATGTATAGGTGGTGCTAGTATTAAGTTATAAAAAACGCGCTTGAATTTGAAAAACTAATTGATTTAAATATTTAAAAAAAGAACTCCATATTTTATTAAATACTTAATAGGGAAGTATTATAGTTTAAAACGGTTAATGGTAGGCTTGAATGAAAATAATATTATAATTTACAAAATAAATTAAAATATAAAAATAAAATATTGTAAAATTAAATCCATGTAAAATAAATTCAATCTTTTGTGTTTTTTAAATGAAATAAAACTGTACTTCAACCACCTAAAGTCTACTGTCGGATAAAATTGCTTCGCTATTATAGCAATATGACTTTAAAATTATAATAACTACATTATAACAGTATTCTTTCTTATATCTATTATTGCAAGTAATTCTTGACTAGGTAGATGTAAATTTTGTGCCGTACAGCAATTATATAGTTACCGTGAATAATAAGTTATTTAAAATTACAAGTTACAATTATGAGTTGTCCGTTCGAATTGTAACTATTTATTATTATGGAAAAACTTTAAATGAGATTATTCCGTCGACAGTTAAAAAAAGTGGTTGTGGAAAAGGGATATTCGTTTTCAAAAGTGCAATAAAAATTTAATGTACAAATAAAAATTACTTTTATATCACTTTAAAGAAATTTCACCAATAACAAGTGAGAGAAAAATGTAAAAACTTTATGCACCAATAAAATCTTCGAATAAAGCTCTACAATTAAAGTTACTATACCTATTGAATATTCCTGTTTTGTTTTAAAATGTGTGGTAAATGCCTTGATTTTATTCAGTCTATTAAAAACCGCATAAAGCGCAAAATAATGTTAATAAAAATCAGCGCTTATTAAAAATCAATATAACATTTTATCATTAATTTTATTTGGAATTTAATTCGGCCGAGAGATTCCGCAATAATACACCGCGGAAAAGCTTTTAAAAAATAAAATCACCTGATTACGGTTCGCCATTACTGTTTGACGTTTATTTTTTTCTAAGATGGCGCCGATGTGCGGGCGTTGTGACCGTTCGGAACACATTAAACTTATTATTGGCACTTACTTTCGACTGTAAAGATAATGCCAGTATTGTATTGGCAATTCTGTTCACGATAAAACAACTCGATTTTATGCTTTAAGTGTTGAAAAATGCGTCGCCCATTATTGTTAGTTTGTGAGAGATAACGTGGCAACACCGAGCGGTTTTAATTTTTAGGGCTGGCTACAAGTGAGTAGGCTGTAAGTGTTGCGACAGCACTAAAATACGGCTTGTCGAGGAAGCAACGTAGATAATAGAAAATAATTAAGTACGCGTAGGTACAAGCGTTTTTAGATATCGTAAATTACGTTAAAACTTGCTATCGGGTGTTCATTATGAGTTAGTTTTCGATTTGAGGTGATTCAAATAGGTTTTCCTCTGTAAATTAACAAATAACCTTATAATACTTATGATTACTCGCATGGTCCTCGTAAAAACATTAAAATAAAAATATTCAGACAATATCCAATGTCCGTTTCTATGGGAAAAAACGTTTTTAAACTCAATCAATCTCACCTTCTAATTTCAAAAACAGGCGCGGCTATCTCTCCTCTAATTTCAAAAGTGGAACTCGCATTTCGGTAACAGATAAATGACACTTAAAACGGTCATCGCCTCCGCCGGCCAGGTATAAATTAAGTTTGACGTATTATATAACAGAGTATACGACAAATGATATATTAATATAATAAAATATACACAACCACACCGACCGGTCCTAAGACATTACGTTTTAATGCGATATGGTGATCAGAAATAGCTATTTTTCAAGCCGGATTACTCTAGAGAAAATGGTCGTCTTTCCGGTACGTCACTGGCTCTCAACAAACTTTTTTTTTCATCCGTGGGTGTAGATTAGCTCGCGTTCGAATGTATTCAGCCGTTTTTGTTTTTATCGTTAATGGCCCCCGAGAAAAGCTTTAATCAAAAAATGTTGAGATTAAAAAGCACTGATGTATTAGCAATAACTATGATACAAGAAAACATTTTATAATATGTAAATTTTGGAAAAAAAACTAGTTTCCAATTAACTTTTTTGGCGCTTCCACGTTTTGATGACAAAAGTCTGCTTGTAGCGAGACTATTTGGAATTAACATGAATTTTAATTAAAAATGTTCAGTCTTTGAATAAGTAACCGGTTGGAGTTAACATGCAGCGATGTAACTGCAGTAATAGGGAATGATAGACGATGTGTAGTTTAGTGGTTTGGGTAACAACCAGAATGTATTCTCCTCATCATCATAAATTAGTTGTAGGTATATTGTAATGTCTCTGTTCCGACTAGCTTCAACAAAATTTTACATAATTCCGACGTCAGAATCAATTGGAATCAGTTCGATGGCGACGCGCTTTATAAACGCGCCCACTAATTTGTTATTTAAATTCGTTGTTCCATTCCGTTTTTGAATTTGGATTCGCGCGGGCGAACCTCGCTCTAGATGCGTCGGTCCCGGTCTGGATTCTCGACTCGCGGCAGGTACCGACTTCTCGCATCTCATTGTTTTATTCGCACCGCGTTCCTTTTTCAATTTGAATATCGCTGTTCATTTTCGAATTGGCTCTCTGTAGACGCACCTTAATTGCGCACTTTGGATTCAACGCTAATTCGCGCGAACGCTAATTTGAGGGTTTATTGTGTACACGATTGCCTAACATCCTTTTTAAACGCGCACTCGTTGAATACACGATAGAGCCCATATAAAAACACAAAGTCTTGTCAAAATATTAACGTCGAAATGTAACCGATAAATCAGCTTAATCTCGGCTAGCGACAGTTATTTAGACAGTATCGAAATATGTTTCCTACTCGCATATTCATGTCACGCTATTTCTTTCACTGATCAAACAAAACATCACGGGTCGTTGTTTATCGGCGATCGACAAATCCGCCGGCTGACTCCCGAAACGTTATAATTCCTGTAATACGCCGACGGGATCTAGATATGCATTAAACAATATTAATTGAAGCGGGATGATTCAGCGGAACGCGTACAAGGGTTGAATGTCTGAACAATGCGCGGCCGGCGGCCACAGCCCGCGCCGCCGCCGCCGCCGCCGCTTGCAACGCATACGAAATTTAAAATCGAAAAATCTTTCTAAAACCATTTTCCATCTTTTTTCAAGGGATCTTTTTCGGGTCCGCGCGGGACGATAACGAGGTTTGAAATTGGAATCACGCCGGCCGTTACTGGGCTATTTAGCGCGGGCTTTTCGGTGACACTTTTTAGAGTTATGGCCGCTGTAAGATGAATAGTAAGCCGTTACGCGTAATTAGTGTGGCTTATCTGTTAGATTAGCGTTGCATTGGCGCCGAGTTTGAGTTACTATAGCTGTGTATGTTTTTCTGATACTTTTTTAAAGGCACAAGCTGTATCGATATTCAGGCTAGTGTATCGAGCGTGTATTTCAGTGGGTTGTTTTGTGCGGTGCGGTCACCCGGCCGGCGGTCGATGACCAAATTATTGCCGCGAACGAGTCCCGCCGGTGACGACGACCATACACTTGATCCTGCCGCGTAAATCTTGATAAAACTCTTTAGTTGAAATCAAAATATCCACTAAGGTATTTGCCTTGTTTTTAATTGACTTTTGCCGGCGCAAATATTATTTGCCGATCATTTATAATTTTGATTCTTAAATTAAAAAGATGAAAACATTATTTTTTTATAACATTTAAATTAGGTATGTCTACTTGTTTTTGTATCGATTCTTTACATCGGCATCTATTTTAAATTCAGAATGCGTAGTAATTTTCAAAAGCGTAATACCTATTTTCTATTTCAAACGTCTCGAGATAGAGGTATATTTACTTTTTTAATTAGTTTAGAAATAACCTAACACGCACAAAAGACAAGGAATGTGCTTTTAGAAGCGCGTCACTCAGAATCGGAACTTTAAATAGTCAATCACGAGTGTGGTGTGGCTAATCTCGCATTCACAACCACAATAGAGGTAACGAACGGACAAACGGACAGATACGTTAATAAGACGCGCGTAGGCGGCTTTATGTCAACGTTATTTATGATGAGATACCTTTTTCTTTTTCAGACTTTTTTCTCTGGTCACACTGTGAGTTCGAAAATTCGAATTTTAAAAATATAAAACTTTACTTTTACAGCGGATCCTAAATGATTACGATCAAAATCTAAAAAAAAAGTTACCTTCTTTCAGTTTATTACTCGTAAAGTGGCCATTTTGAAAGCGTTCGGAAACTCTACCGGTCTTTTTGAAAACCTAAATCCGACTTATTTTTAAAGGTCTTGTTAGCGTTGTGGCGCAGGAAATATATCATTGATTTTATTATAGGCTGGCGCGCCGTATATTATTTACGTTAATAAGAGCAAAAAGGAGTTGTGTGTCGCGACGAAAGGAAATCGTTATCTAAACGATGTATTTACGTAAAATCTGAGAGTCTGGAACTGTCCCTTGAGTGCAGCAGACGATAAGGGGGCAGCCGCTATCGGGCCCAGGTTCATGTGCCAGCTATTGACCTCACTGTTTACATACACACAGATATAATACCTACCAATACCCCACAGTAATACGATAAACTTTAGTTTCAATTTGTAAATTGTTTTAATCGCAGGTCTAGGGTTAACGGTCCGTTAAAATTAATTTTAAGAGCATTATTAATCACTCATTACATAAATTACACATCCGGAAAAGCGATAAAACGTTCGTAAATCGAACGTCTTGAAAACAGCTGACGGTGTGAAGTTTGTAACAGTTATTGCGTCTGTTTTTTTAAAGAGTTCAAATTAAAAATGGAATGGGAGGTAAAACTTTCATCCGCGGGTATAAAGCAAGTGTTAACGTTTCCCGCGCGATACTTGCCGAACGATAAATCTGCTCGCGAACCGCGGCCGAACATCGCTCATTCTATTTATAAAAACCACCAAGAAAAACACTCCAGTAGAGAATGAATATTGAAATGTTGGAGCTCGGTGCGACTGCAGCTGGTCGGCTCACCTTCCAAACTCGCATTTAGACCGGGCCCTACGAGATTCGGATACAAATATAGAACAGTGAAGAGTTGGCAGTAATTAAGGTAGGTGCGGAGTGCGGAGTGGAGTGCGGAGCGCGTTCGGCACGCCCGCGGGATTGGTTTATTGACACGTGTGGTGCGCCGCGCCGCGCGCCGAGCCGCGAGCCGCGCCGCCGTGTCCCCATGCGGATGAGCAAATGGAATAATGGACGTCTGGGCCCGCATCCGGCGCGGGAGTCGGATACAACTCTTGCAGCGCTGGATACAATTTTTCAATTAAATCGACCAGACAGAAGATCCCTAATAGGTGTCGTTAAGAAGTCGTGTGCCCGATTTTCGAACTGTCCCCGTAACGAGGCCGTTTTATTAGTATTTATGGACGTGAAACAAACGCACGGAGCATTCTTTGGGTTCTTACGAGTATCATGATCATGAATGAAGCGGAATTTATGAGTAGCGCCCGCTATGATGTTATGCTGCTAGGTTGGAGAGCCGCCGCGTGTGTGGTAGCGCGTCACTCAGCGGGCGCGTCTCGCGTCGGTCGTATAGCCGCAATATAAAGATTTTTCTAACTTTTACGGTCGTATTACGCGGCACGACCACCGCAGTAAAATTCGACACGAGCCCCGGCCGTCTAACGATGCCTGATTTACCACTATCAATTTAAAGAATACATAAAAACACACCTGAATGATTGCTACCTACTCCACTTTACTGTTTATCTTTATTGTGCTAAATTTATATCGCGTCTTGTCCGTGAAGTTATGCACTTACATTGGAAGTCGCGTATTATGGGGGATTATCATAGCGGTATTTATTATTATTAGGTATTGTCGACTGTTCGAATATATTATTCACTGTTTCGAATCGGTTCTGGTGCCCCTAGACATGTGAGTGCGTCGCCAGATGACATGGCGAGGGAGACGGGTGTATGGCTGGCGTGGTGGGTGTGAGCAAGAGGGTGCACTAAGGGTGGCGTTTGCGACGACCCACCCCGTCGGTTGCAGTGACGTCGTGTCTTCCCCAGCCGCTGCGAACGAATCCTCGTCCGTTTTAGACGGTTTTTACTTATAACTGTTCTGGAATTTCTATTGCATGCCACGGACAGGTATAAAGCGAGTTCACACGCACGTCGTTTAGGTATTCATCCAATAATGCAATAGTTTTTCCGAAGATTATGAATCAGTGAAATATGTGCCTAAGATCACCTAAAAAGGAACGAAGCCGCAACATTTGAACGGCTTACTCACAGCCGCAAAAGAGTTAATTTTTACTTCTCGGAAACAACCTACGCTAATCTTTAAACCACAAGTCGTAAAAACGTTACCCACAGGCGTATTCTGGGCAAAATTTAAATAACTGAAGCGATTAATATCAGCGTTTTAATTACCGCAACAGGGCCCCGAACTCATCAACGACGAGCGGTGACTTATACTCTAAGCCACAACACAACACGCGGAACAAACCAAATTTTAATAGCATTCTTGGATTTAATAAATCCATACGCGCAAAAACCAAGCGTTCGAAACCAAACTTGTTATATTACCAGAGACTCCCAACCAGAAAAAGCCACAAGAATGTCATTTAAAAAAATTAAAACGTACGATGCTTATTTTTTCGTTATGGCAACCCAAATGGACTAAAGGTTATCTCGAAGGAAAAAAGGCGGGACTGAGCGATTCCATTTTTAAAACGTATCATTTAATTTTGGAACCGGCTTTCAAGACGTCAAAAGGTAGTCATTACATATTTTGTGGCTGGATAGCTTAGCGCCCGTGGATTATAAAACTATTTTTGAATTATAACCCTCGGGAGGGCTCCTCAAGACAATACTTTTACACCTTGGCAGTAGTAATAAATATTTCGCAGTTTTTGCGTTCGAGTAACTAATTCCATTGCAATGTTATTAATTACGCGCTGTTTTTTTGTAAAACGAAGGTGTCAATGTGATTATTATAGAATTTTAATTACCCCCATCCCTCCATACGTGACGGAATGCGAACGGGTACTGACCTAAAATTTATGGGAAAGTATTTTTTTGTTGATTGTCCTCTTTGCTACTAAGTTGAGGCTCGGTGTCCTTATGGCGTTTGCGTACGGTTTGTTTTTAAAAAGTTGTTTGACATTTGGGTGTACGTTTGCGGAGCGAGCTAGCACATGTAATGTGACAAACGCCTACAGTGATGACGTCAGCGTTCTCGAAGTGTGTCAGAGCGGCGTGCGACCGGCATCTGCCTTTGATTGATCGTGACGGGTTCAAAACACTCGACGAATCTTTGTGTAAACCCTGGACACTTCATACTTGCTTGAAATATCACAGAGTTCAATACTAACATAACATAACTTCACGACTATATCACAATTGGGGTAGTCAGAGGTACATCCATCGGAAGATGAGCTAAGAACCGTGATAGGCTGAGCCGTATCGCCGTCTATACTGTTCGAGCCAACTGCACTTAAATTACTTACTCATTGGTACAAGTCTGGTACCAGGGTTCAAATTCGAGCTTTATACCAAATAAAGTATAATCATGTAGGTACATGTATACGCGCCATTACACTGCTATGAGGGTGGGTAGAGTTAAGTATCAATTAGATAAACCGAAGTTACTTCTGTTATTCGTTCGAAGATATGCTACTGATCACGCGCGTGTCTAAGTTTGAAATTCCGAACTCAATAATGATTGTATTCTACCTATAGTATTTAAATTACAAATTACGAGTTGGAAATTAGTCTAAGTATATAATATCTACCCGCTGAATATTTAAATAGAGAACTAAGTTCCTGTCACTTCGTATTACACAAACGTTCCGTTCTAAGCAGAATGTTTTCGAAGTCAACTTAATGTTGTCTGTAACGGAACGTGGGTTGTTTACGACTGGCAATCGGGAAAACAAGTACTCAATCAAAATGGGTCCCATCAGAAAAAGAAACGTTCTTTTGTTAAATTACGAAGTCTTGTTTATTTAGTGCATGATTTTTTTTAAATAACACAGCTTCACGCCTGTATTCTCGAAGTAGGCAGAGATGAGAGTATAGACAGAACACCCAATTCCCGTCAGCTATGTTTCTTCTTCTTCTAAAACTGTCATGCCCTGGGCGTCGGCGACCACCACCGCAAAGTCTTCCCTATCCTGAGCCAGTCTGGAGAGCGCGGCTGCGTCTCTATTTTCAGTCCATTTCTTAATATTATCCTCCTTCTATCCCTTCTCCGTTTCCCATCTATTTTCCCTCCCATTTTTTTTTCAATATACGGTATCCGGTGTGTCTTATGTGCCCAAAACATGCAATCTTAAGTTTTTTCAATGTGGCTAAAACTACCCTCTTCTTTTTCATTCTCTTTAATCTTTCGAACGCCGGAACGCGGATCTCGACCAGACACAATGTAAAATCTATTGTGTCTGGTATCTCGGCATATGAGAGGTTAATACATCTGATCTACGTTCAAGTCCCATTTAATAGGGGACGAGCCTATTGCCATTAACTGGGCACAAATCCAAAATCCACGTGATTATTTATGATCCAAACACGAATTCAAAGTCATAAAGTCGAATTCAGTGGTGAACCCATGACACATAAGTCACGGATTCTAAACCACCCTTAGACTACATAATCTAACTTGTTCTTTTAAACACCCTTAAACTACGAAGTCCAACCTTGTTATCGCTAGATCAGTGCGTGCTTTCAACTATTACAGGCCGTTAACAGAAAAAAAGTAAAAACAATTTTACGCGCTTTTCCCGCCGGCCGCCATTTTGGGAAATATGGCGGTTTTAATTATACACATAGTTTAATTATACGAGAGTCTAATTACTATACGCCGTTTAGAAGGGAAATATTTTGGGGATTAAAGTACGTTTTTTACTTTTTTTTAGTTTTTATGGGAGTTTAAAAAGCTATTTTTATTAAAGACTGAAGGAATATAGGTATTCAAAAAGACGTAAAATCGTGATAAATATTTTTCTTATGGTCTTTGTAGTAAGACATTTTCTCTAAAGTGAGAAACGGGTTTCTTATGTAAACACATCATAATGGTGCTGATTTCAGTAAATACCATCTAATTTTAAGTTATATCTGTCATTTTGTTATCCGCCGAAAAGGAGAAAGACGGAAATCTACAGGCATAAAATTTATAGAACACACGTCAATTTTAGACAGAAATTTTAAAACCCATCTCAAAATGTTATATTGGCCAATAACCCGACAGAATCTAATTGACAGCACATGTCAAACAGTTTGAATATCTGCGGGATGCCTATTTACTCATTCGTTTTAAAATTAATAGTTGTCAATCGTCCATCCCTTTCCTTTTCGGATAAGAAAATGTCGGATATAACTTAAAATAAAATTAGGAGGTGTCTGCAGGAATCCAGGCCAATGTTTAATTAATTGACTATTGGCAAAACAGCGGCCTATTATAATTTATCAGTTTCACACAAACCTATTAAGCTTTTCACCAAACAGGTGAGTTCTTATTCTTAAAAAAGTTATTATATTTTTTTAAAAGAAAAGATGGCAAAAGTTCCACTCTATAAGTTCGAAAGTCTGCTTGTTATTCAAACGTATTTATAGCAAAGGCGTCACGCATACAGCCTCCATTGTTTCCAATCTGCTCCAGTAAAAATACCTACTCGGCGCCATTTTCATATCGCGTCTCTTACCAACCACATTTACCGCCCACGCACATTACCTTCACCCTTCTCAGTTTAGCAATAAAACTGAAATTCGCATGACAATATGTTTTGATACCGCATCGTTAACTTTGTCTGTTATTAGAAGGATATATGTTAGTATTTTATAGTGCTGTGCTTATAGTATTAAGGTTGATTTTTGTGTAAGGTACTAGTGTTGTGCATATATGTTAAATCTTATGGGTACTAAGTAATTATGATTTAAACCAACTTTTACGATTCCCGTAATAATTAGACTGTATCGTAATCAGCAGTTGTAATACCTAAAGAGGTAATTAACTATATGTATTGATCGTAAACTTGTGAATTGTGAATGAGCTATTAAAAAATCTTAATTGATAATTGGTAATTTATGTGGCGAAGCTTTATTTTAGCGAGGCTTTGACGAAGTACATATTTTATATACAGCACACAAACTCACGCTCACACTCCCTAATGGGGTGTGCAGGACCACAAGTAATCTGCTTAACACGTTCTGTGTTAGATCCGTTTACAAGTGGGAATTACAAAATTATTTTTATAATTAGGTTAGAAATATAGTTACATCGAAAGTTATAGCGAACAAAATAAATCGATTTTTATCTTTACAATATTGTCTACCAGGAAACACATCATACATACATAAACTCACGCCTATTTCCCATCGGGGTAACCAGAGACTTTTAAAAATAAAATAGTCTCGCGTTTGATCACAATCTCACGTGATGGTGAGTGACGATGTGATCTACGTAGGGTGGATCACGCTTACCCAGCAAATGCCTATTCACTCTAGCCTTGAAGACTCCCAGATTATAACGAGTTGGAAGAACAGATGACGGCAGAAAATTCCAGCAGTTTTCTGTTCATATCAAAAAAGACGAGGCAAAACGTTTAGTGCGCAGACTCATCGCTTAAGAGTCACGCTCTTCTCGGTGTTGCATTCTCCATTCTTGTCTATCAAAGGCCAATTCTTCACTATATAGGTAGAGACTCATCACAAATTTAAGAGCCACGCTCTTGTCGGTGTAGCATTATGCTATTTTTTTAAGGAAAAATAGGGCAAAGGTTTCCCTCTTCCCTTCCACCTCGCAGTGTCTGCCTGACGCGAGGGTGATGGCGCCCAGAATAGTCTATTTCAAAGCCGTACTAGGACTCCTGTCCTACGCCTCTGAATAGTACTGACAGTTACTGCTGCTCACACACACAGACTGATACAGAGATTATAATAGGAAAAATGGAGTCAAGTCAATCTCTACCTATTAAAACAATTATATTAAAAAGGCTACAAGTTTGTGGCTCTGCCCAGTCCATTAGGGTCGTAACCCTAATGCAATAATAATCTAATGCTTGCCCGTAGGCAAGAGTTCTTAAACTTTTATATGTCTTAAAATAGATTATATATTGACAAGAAGTTATGATTATTTCACCCGAGGATCTCTGAAACGGTAGCATTGTTCAGGTTAAAAAGGATTATGAAAATTATAACATTTTTGAGATAAAGAAATTATCAATCGCATCGAAAGATAATGATTATTATTGCTTGTGTAAACAGGCATTACACATGCGCAAGTCCTTTTCTTGTAATAGTTATTTTTGATAACGTTTACAAAGGCCGTTATGAAACAATAAAATATTTTATTAGGCTAGTTTCCAACTAGTCAAATCAGTAATTTTTTACTAAACGTGAAAACACGAAATTAATGTAGAATTTGTTTTAAAAAGCACACTGTGACGTCATAGTAGAACGTGATAAAATGTCGGACTTGTTATTACGTTTTTCTTGATTGAAATTCGTAAATAAGTTAAATAGAAAAAAGAAAATGATTTTCATTAGTTTTAGAACAGTCTTTATGTAGTAATCAGAATTTCGTAATTTATTTTGGACCTAGTACAGTCATGAGCAATATAATGTACCCACTTTAGGACTCTGTCGCACTAACATATTTGACATTTAGTGAGACTTACAGTTCAATTTGTCAAAAAAGTTAATGTGACATGGTACCAAAGTGTATACATATTAATGCTCGTGACCGTACACCAATTGCACGCATAGAATAAGGAATAATACCACGTATTGCAAGGCTACTTGAGAACCTAGTCAAATGAGATACTTTTTACGAAACGTCAAAACGAAAGTTTTCTTTGGAGTTTGTATGGAAATACTGTCCTGTGACGTCATTAATAAAAGCGTTCAAATGTCGTACTCATTGTTACTTAATTCAAAAATAGAATTCGAAAATAAGTCGAAAAGTAAAATGAGATTGGTTTTTGATCGTCTTAGACTGGCTTCTATATTTAGATTAGCATTTTATAATTTATCTTTGACTTTTTGAATACCTTATCTATCTAACAGGAGCTAAAGTCTGCAAATTAACTCTACTAAAACGAATAATCTACTAAAATTAAAAGACAATTCCATAGTCTGCTTACCCTGGTGGAAAACAGGCGTGAGTTTATGTTATGTATGTGTACGTAACAGCCTCCGTGGTCTAGTGGTTAGAGCGTTAGGCTCACGATCTGGAGGTCCGGGTTCGATTCCCGATGGGGACATTGTCGAAATCACTTTGTGAGACTGTCCTTTGTTTGGTAAGGACTTTTCAGGCTTGTATCACCTGATTGTCCGAAAAAGTAAGATGTTAAGCCGTTGGTCCCGGCTATTAGCCGTAAAAACACCTCCACCAACCCGCAGTGGAGCAGCGTGGTGGAGTATGCTCCATACCCCCTCCGGTTGATTGAGGGGAGGCCTGTGCCCAGCAGTGGGACGTATATAGGCTGTTTATGTTATGTGTGTTGTTGTATGTGTACGAAACACAGTTATAGGTATTTGAATATAAGAGGCGGCCATATTGGTATACCCGGCCATTTCTTCCATCCAATATTTCAAAGTTTTTGAGAACCGAAAACATTTAATCACAGGATTTAAAAAGGCTATTTTACCAATGTGTAATGTGTAGGTCAGTCCCGTCAGTCCCGGGTTTGGTTCCCAGTAGTATCAGTTCCTCGTTTCTAAATCACCTTTGGTCTCCACCAACCGGCAGTGGAGCAGCGTGGTGGAGTATGCTCTATTAGTAACCACGGATGGAGGTAGAATCCCAGATAGTCGGTAGTATAAGTTTTTATAATCTGTGAATAAAGATATACCAATCCTTGTTATGCATAAGTTTATGCGTAGATACATATCTACGAATTAAGTATTTTAAATAGGTACCATTCCTATGTCCATAGATTAAAGCATACCCCAGACACTTCATACAAACAACCTCGTTTTACACAGACACTACACATTGACATTATCGTACACGCGCATCTGTGTGTGACGTCTGACGCCATACGATTCAAGGCTAAACTATGTTCGAGTGTGGGGTGAACCTAGATAAGACGCTATAAGGAAGCGGAGAGTTGCCTTTCTGTACGTAGTATTATTCCTTATTCTATGGTTATAGTTAAATTAATGCGATGCAAACGTGTGTGTATCATATCTAAACATTGCATCAAATGTAGCTTATTGCTATAAAACTGAGGTTTTCAAAGATACCTTGAATGCAATCACAGATGTATGCAAAATACTACACGGACCTTGACTTAAAATAGTCATCAGATTGTAACACGTAACATAGCTTCACGCCTGTATCCCCAAAAGGGTAGGCAGATGTGTATGGTACACCGTACGGTCACGAGCATTAATATGTATACACATTGGTACCATGTCACATTAACTTTTTTGACAAATTGAACTGTAAGTCTCACTTAATGTCAAATATGTTAGTGCGACAGAGTCCTAAAGTGGGTATATTATATTGCTCATGACTGTACACCGTACACCCACTCCTCGCCAGATATTTTTTAAAGTCATCTTACTTTTGGACACTCAGGTGATCAGCCTGTAATGTCCTAACCAAACCTACCGGGTCTGCATGACAACCGCGTCGCGCGCGGCGCGAATTATATCGACCAATAAACGATGCGAATGCTATCTACGTAGATGGACGTCAAACGGCTATTGGTCGAAGGTCTCGATGTATCGCACGGCGCCGTTACCGTGCAGAGCCCACAGGGCTCATAAAGTGATTTAAAGAACGTCTTGGGCCCTGTGCCGAGGTTTTTCTTGCAGCTTCTTTTCCCCGGCTATACAGGTTGTGAGAAGCTGCAGTAGTTTTAGGCGGATGAGACGTTCGTTATGTAAAAATGAACGATTCAAAGTGTAACTATGTTACCTACTGAATAAAGATATTTTTGATTTTTTGTGATATGTCCCCACCGGGATTCGAACCTGGGCCCTCGTTATATTATGCGATGCGTTATATTATGATGCGTTATGTCATTAATATATTAATTATGATACATCAGTATGATTTCAATTATTTCTATAGCCGTCTGAAGGTCTTAGCTTGTATAAAATAAACGTTTAGGTATGTATAATGTTCACTTAAGTTTGCATATATTTGAATGTATTTCGTTTTTTCCAGTAACAACAAGATAGACTCGTCTCGATACGTGATTAAACGTTGAATAAAGTAAAAAAAAATACCTTATTCTACTGACTTCACTCTCTCTCTTCGAATAACACATAATTACCTTATTAATAAGGTAAAAAATGACAAATAAGGCTGAATAATATATACATATTTCCCATCGGGATAAGCATAGACTATGGAATTTAATTTGCTTCAATCCTGACACACTTCATGCTTCCTCCACATTCATCAATCGTTTCATACACGCACATCGGTTCAGAGTAGATCGTACTGAACCTTTTCTAAAGAGATCTCCAGTTTGGTCAATGTATGATTAAATGTTAATATACACACATACATAAACTCACGGTTATTTCCTACCGGGCTAAGCAGAAGCTATGGAATTACGTTTGCTTCGATCCCGACACACTTCTCTTGCCTCCTCCACACTCATCAATCGCTTCATACACGCACGCCGGTGTAAAATTAAAAAAGTGAAGATTTGTTTCATAACAATATATATTGAGTCGCAATTATAATTTCCATGGTTATCTAAGTTCTGTTTTTGTGCACTAGATCTGCACTGGTAGAACTATCTAGAATATCTAGGCACGTGAGAATATTTGTCATTTTCTCTGCATACGGGTGTGTTAGCCTGGTTTCGTTGTAGCATATAAGTAGGTTTAATTTGAGCACTATTGATTTATTTCTTCTTACATACATACGGACATATAAATCACGCATGTCATATCTAATGGGGTAGGCAGGGCCTGAAAGACAACCTGTAGAAACTTTTAAATACGAATTCTAAGATAAATAATGAGTCGTAAGGCGATAGGTAGTGATCGGATATTCCAACGCAAATTTATCTAAACTTAATTAAATCTCGCGACGGTAAGCTGCAAAAGTCCAATCAGTTTCTAGCAAAGTAATAAATTAACTGATTGCACTTAAGACCTCCTGGTTACATGTCGTTTCTGTAATAGATCAAAAACATCTACAACAAAAACAAAATTTAATAATTTCACCACTGTTTATAAATAATTCGCTGGACTCAGTGATTGAACTTTTGCTCTTTGATTGTACCTAAAATGTTCCCCTAGCTATGACTAATATACAAATCTAGCCCTAGAATTACCACTGTCACCTAAGACATAAGTGGTACCTAGGCACCCTACCACTTGCTCCATAGCCTAGGTATTAGTCAAATTACTAGGTAGTAGACACAAACCATTAGATGTACTGAATTAATTTGTGTGTCATTTAGGGTTTTTATGTTGTTTTTTTCTAGGTATTTGATTTATCTACAATGTTATGGTGACTATGATAATGATGATGAACCTATTGTCGTAGAAAGTGTTTATTACTGGAAGAGAGCCCTCAACGCTCCCCATTTGTCCGGCCAAGTAGTTAACGTTTGTCATACAAGTAAAATATGAAAGTTACTGCAAGTTGTCTTTTGAGTACTTTTGAGGCTCTATCCACCCTATTAAGGATTACGGCGTGGAATTATGTATACTTATATGACAAGCCCCCATAACCCTGATAAGCAACATGGTATATTGGAAATTAAACTTGTTCATAAGGCATGAAAAGGAAGTTAAAAACGATTTAATTTCAGCCTTTGCAACCAATCCCATTGGCACCCGCCATTATTATAGCAAAACTTAATATTCTATTACATGACCCTTGAATAGAAGTCATTCGTCGAGTCCTTTCCTGTAATAATACAGTTCTTATGGTATACAATCATAACGAACCAGCTTTATACCCTTGAAGTAGCGTTAGCAACAAAGTAGAGTCACTTTCAAAGTGACATTTCAAGCAAATGTCAAATTCAAAATGACATTTCTTCTTTATTCAAAAAGAAACAATGAACGATTCTTATTTTAAAACATTTTAATTTTTTTTTTAATTTTGTTTTTTTACGAAATTAAGGGTTCTTTTTTCGAAAATCAATTGCCGCCTTATTATTGATAATAAATAAATTCATATTTTCAATGGTTCGTTGGTAGAATGGGTGTTAGTTGACTATGGCGCGATCGTAAAACAATTACAATGCGTGCGCGTCGCTATATACTAATAAAACGACGCATTCAACGCATTGTAAAGATGCGCAGCGCAAGCTTGTACTGCTGTCAGTGAAGATGGAAAATTTTACCAGAAAATCTAAATTAAAACTATCCTATCGCCTTTGGCATGTTAGTCCATCACGATAGATATGAACCCTCGGTTGATTTTGGCAGACCATAAATAGCTGGGGCCCTAAAAGGCCATAGTAGAAGCAATTCGTCTTCAAAATAAATGTTGCTTCTTGTTCTTTCAATTTTTTTTTTACCTTTTTCCTCACCTTATGGTTGTCTGGAAGAAATCGCTTTAAGCGATAAGGCCGCCATTTGCCATGTACTTAGTTAAGAGACTTTTTGTAATTATTTCTTTTTATTTTGGTGCAATAAAGTGTATTTGTATTGTATTGTTGCTCATCATCATCAATTTAAGAGCCACGCTCTTGTCGGTGTAGCATTCTCCATTCTTGTCTATCAAAGGCCAATTCCTTGACTTCCCTATAAGACACGACGTTAACATTTTCTTTAATCTGTTCCATGTAAGCTCTTCTTGGTCTTCCCTTTCCTCTCTTTCCTTCTAGCTTTCCTTCTATGATGTTTTTAATAATGTCGTCGTGTCTATAGGTGTCCAATCATCTTGCCTCTTCTGTCCTCAATAATGTTAAAAAATGTTGCTATTAGACATTAAGTCATTTTTATTTTTATTTTATTTATTTTATACTTATACAAGACTTCCGAACCACGGAGGAGCTCGAGATGAAAACTTTTTTTTTGTGGTCACCCATCCTATGACCGGCCTTTGCGAAAGTTGCTTAACTTCAACAATCGCAGACCGAGCGCGTTTACCGCTGCGCCACCGAGCTCCTCCAGAGAACCCTTACACTCGGTTACATGAGTTGCGCCAATGTGCTTTTAGACTCTCTGATATGAATTTTAAGTATTTTTTTTTTATTTTTTTTTTGCTATCGCTCCCATGTATTGTTTACTTAGCGCTAGCCCCATGCGGGACTAAGTAGCGAGGTAACAAGATACTTGCCTGCAACAGAACCTTATTTACTGCACAGCATTGAGTAGGTGCGGTATGTTATGCATACCTATAGCTATTAAGACCTGGGGTCTGCATGGTTACGCTATCGCGCGCGACGCGACATATATAACGCGGGATTCGAGCAATTGGCGCAGCTTATGAAAACGATGATTAACGTCTGTACGTCTATGCGATATATTATGTCGCGGCGCGATAATTTAGTTAGTTAAAAAATATTTTTTTGTTCTTCCTTAGTTTTAAAGAAATAAAGAAAGTACTTATTCAGAGGAGGCTACAGTAACAATACAAAAACATCATCACCCGATTATCCGAAAGTAAAATCATCCGTGCTTCGGGAGACACGTTAAGCCGTTAGTCCCGGTTACTACTTACTGATGTAAGTATGTAGTCGTTACATGAGCCATGTCAGGGGCCTTTGGCGGGTCAATAGTAACCCTGACACCAGGGTTGATGAGGTTGTTACTCCACCTCACAACCCACACGATAGAAGAAGAACATAAATGTCATTATATTTAACGCTATTTACATCACAATTACATTTATCTTCAAAACATTTTGTCTTACGTCAATTATTTTCGTGTTGCTGACCTTATAACCCGCCCAACCCACAGAATATGAAATTCTTTACTTTTTAAACAAAGCTTCCAAATGTTTATTCATAAGTTTACAATGTCTGTATTAGATAACGTTATAATTTTACCCATTTTAACGTTGACTGCAATTCAACTTATTAGCATTTTTAAGGCAGTGACGCGGTTGGGTGTGTCTGACTCTCATTTGAAAGGTTGTGGATTCGAATCTCGATTGGGAAAGATAACGAAAAAAATATACATTTATTATGGGAATCGACAGCCCATTAACGTCCCCCAGCAGTGGGGCACGGGCCTTCCCTATGGATGGATAGGGAGATCGGGCCTTAAACCACCACGCGGGCCCAGTGCGGATTGGTGGTTATTAACGACTGCTAATGCAGCCGAGACCAACGGCTTAACGTGCCTTCCGAAGCACGGAGGAGCTCGAGATGAAAACTTTTTTGTGGTCACCCATCCTATGGCCGGCCTTTGCGAAAGTTGCTTAACTTCAACAATGTGTGTGGAATTGGTGGAATTCCCAAGTGGAATTTATTGTCGGAAAATTTATAAAAACTAGAGTTTTTTAATAGTGTTCAGTTCCATACTTTTGCGATGGAAATTTTCATACATACCTATATCCCATTGTGGTGGGTAGAGATCACTGAATTCCACTTAAGTACCTAAGAACCCCTACACTCGGTTAATTATCCATACTTTCTTGTAACCCTGAAAGGGATTTAGCGTGATGATAGATAGAATGGGTATGTAATCATGTTTTTTTTAAATAACAATTGTAATCCTGATCATATCGATGTTAGTTACTGATAATTAATGTTTTAAAAGTATTAAATGACTAAACAACATGTCGTGATTTTTTTTAAATCTCTAATCTATTCTATTGCTTGTTAAAATAAGGTATTTAAATTGATTTAATTATTAAAGAACACAGATATAAAAAAAAATAAAATATATGTATAAGTATATAATAGAAAAAATATTAAACCGGTGATTTTTATTTTTTACAAATAAAATACTAGAATACAAAATAAAATAACTTATATCTCGCGTACGGAACCCTCGGTATGTTGTCCGGCGCGCACTTGGCGGGTTTTTATAAACCCAACAATTAAAAGGTACAAAAAGTAATAAAACGGCTTACATTTTGAATATTTATAAAATAGTTAAGTCATCAGATGACTATCGGACGTCAATTAAGTTCTTTGAGCTTTTAAACTAAGGGTTGCTTTTAACCTGACAGCTTTTGTCTTAAAACTATTAAGTCACTTAACTCACAGTGAGATGTGGGATCATGCTAATGTTTCAAGTGTTTATAGATGGGAAATATTGAAAGCCGTGGTAGCCCAGTTGGTACAACGCTTGCCTCTTACTTTGAGGTCGCAGGTTCGAATCCAGCACAGGCCTAAACCAATGACTGTCGAATTTGTTTTCGAATTCATGTTTGGATCATAAATGATTATCACCTGCTCAGCGGTGAAGGTAAACATCGTGAGGAAATCCACATTCCCGAGAAATGCATTTTCGGAGGTATGTGACCTAACCTGTATCGGGCTGGTTTTTCGTTCGTGGGTTGGAAGGTCAGATAGGCAGTCGTTTCTGTAAAAAACCGGACCTGTCAAATCTTTAGGTTAGGTAAGCGGACCCTGTGACAAACGGGATAATGCTAGGGGGATGACTATTATTGTCGAATTAGTTTTAGAATTCATGTTTGGATCATAAATCATCATCACGTGTTCAGAATGAAGGAAAATATCGTGATTTTTTAAATTTTTTTTTACAGTACGACGAAAGCCTCCACGGCGGAGGCTACATGGAGGGCGGCGCGATGCACTACGAGCACCGCCTTGCCCACGCGCACCTCCCGCCGGTGCACTACCCCCCGCCCGCCGCGCCGGCGCACGCGCTGCCCGGCGAGCCGCTCGTCCACAAGCGGGACAAAGACGCCATATACGGGTGAGTGTGTGGTAACGTGTGATTTTATAACTAGACTCTCTCCCTCTTCTATCGTGTGGGTTGTGAGGTGGAGTACCAGCCCCATCAACCCTGGTGTCAGGGTTACTATTGAGCCGGCAAAGGCCGCTGACATGGCTCATGAAATGACTACTAACTTACATCAGTAAGTAGTAACCGGGACCAACGGCTTAACATGCCTTCCGAAGCACGGATCATCTTTCTTTCGGACAATCAGGTGATCAGCTGGTAATGTCCTATAACCAAACTAGGGATCACTAAGTGATTTTGATTCCCACCGGGATTTGAACTCGGGACCTCCGGATCGTGAGCCTACACTGACTAACAACTAGACTTAGATAAAAAGAAATAAACTACCTATAGACTTCATCATCATGAGTCAGCCCGCATCATCCCACTGCTGGGTATAAGTCTCTTCCATTTGGCACCACTCTTTCTGGTCCTGAGCTAACCTCATCCACAGCTTTCCCGCCGTCGCAACGACATCCGATCATTCACTTGATATCAGCTCAGAATCATGGTCTGAATCATCATCCTCACTATTCTTTACGATGTCACTAACATCCTGTATATAGCTTAATTATAATAGTAAAACTATATTACATCATAAAGTAGATAATTTTATCTATTTCTCATCCCTCTATATTTACACGACCCTTCAACTTAAAGATCTTAAACACAAAACTTGGTCCAACTTACCCTTGAGTTAATAAGCTTTTATAATTCTATCCCTTTGTTATTATTTAGTGCATAAGATCTCAGATAGGTCGGTGTGGCGCGACCTTTGGCGCTTGAGTGGTGCTTAGCTCTGTATCTTTCATATCAGATCAAAACTTGTCAAGAAATTATAAGGAGCTTCTGGTGGTAAAGGCGAGGTGGCATTGATAGCGAGATGCGGAAATCAAATAGAGTTATGAAGGATATTAATAGGGTGGACACTACCCTACCTTACTAGTCAAATCAGTTACATTTTACTAAACGTCAAAACACGAAATTACTATGGTGTACTTACGAAAAAGCAACTTGAGATGTCATAGAAAAACGTGACAAAATGTCGCACTTATTATTAAGTACATTTTTCTTTATTAAAATTCATAAATACGTTAAATAGAAAAAATATATTTTTTTGTCACTATATTTGTTTAGGTCTATCTTTATTTGGTAATCAGAATTTCATAATTTATCTCTGACCTAGGAAATCACCCAATTCTCTATTCGAAGATTTTAATAACTAAGTATTTACAGCACAAACATATATTTTATTATTAAGCACATTATATAATTGGGTAGTTTCCAAAGTCAAAGATAAATTATGAAATTCTGATTACTAAATAAAGACAGATCTAAAGGTGGCAAAAAACCTTTTCTTTTGACTATTCAACTATTAACTAACTAACAACTAACTTAACTAAGCTAACTTTTATTTAACTTATTTATGAATTTTAATAAAGAAAAATGTAATAATAAGTGCGATTTTTTGTTACAATTTCTATGACGTCACAGGTTGCTTTTTCATACAAATTCCATAGTAATTTTGTGTTTTGACGTTTAGTAAAAAGTAACTGATTTGACTAGTTGGAAACTAGCATACTCTACGCAGAATCTACGACTGCGATTTCTTACGTACAGTCATGAGCAATATAATGTACCCACTTTAGGATTCTGTCGCACTAACATATTTGACATTTAGTGAGACTTACAGTTCAATTTGTCAAAAAAGTTACTGTGACATGGTACCAAAGTGTATACATATTAATGCTCGTGACCGTACTTCCTGTATTTTAAACCTGGTGTTTAATTCAAACTTATGAAGTCTTTTTTTTGACGTGACTTATTGTAGATTTGCCGCAGATGGCATAAACTACTTGGCCGGTGTTCACGACATACAATTTTATAATCTGTGCCAACTATATACTCTATGTACATTCGTACCATTCATTCTCCCCTTCCAAATAAAGACGCGAACGGAGCTGCAAGTAATTTCAGTTTTTTATTTAATTTCACCGAAAATCTAAGTGCTTCCCTGTTCAGCCGGACTAATGGGGAGCGCTGAAGGCTCTCACCCGCTTATAAAGTCCAAATCAGTGGTTTAGAGCCTAAGCCGGGATTTGTACCCGTGACACACCCGTGGGCCATGTTTATGTATGGAGATAAGTAACATAAACTTAATTATGCACATTCCTTCGAGCTAGTCAATAGTTTTTGTCCATTAATAATCATGTAGTGTAATGGCAGGTGTATTGGACGCGGAAATGTTCATTAGACCATCTTATTAGCATAATATGGTCAAACGGTAAAAAAAAAATAAAAAAAAAACAGTAGGATTAGGCCCCTGTGCTGAGAGGTTTTCTAGCCACGTGTTTCCCTCAGCGTTACAGATTCCGATGTGGTAGTAGTTTTACAGCTAGTTACATAATAATTGTTATTTAATTTAATTTTTGACGTTCAAAAAGCGCTATGTAAGCCGATTTTGAAAATTTCGTCATTTCGCAAAATGATATGGCTGAGGAGAAGATTAAAAGTTATTTAATAACTAGAGGAATAAAAACACCAGACATTTTTATCATTTAAGTAATCATAAATCTTATAATAAGCATTTTTACGTAAAGTAAGCTTCACATGAGCTTTAAATTTATTTTCTGACAAATTCAAAATATTATCTGGTATTTTATTGTAAAAACGTAACCCCAAAAAAGATGAATTTGATTAAAGACAGTAGTTTCATAAAATTTGCTTTTTTTTTTGGCGTGACTTATTGTAGATTTGCCGCAGATGGGAACTACTTGGCCGGACAAATGGGGAGCGCTGAAGGCTCTCACCCAGTACAACGTTTCATAAAATTTGCGCTATTATTATTGTTATAGGTAGATCATTATCAAATGCGTATGATCGCTGATGTGTGAAGTAAAAACCATAGTTATTCACGTACAGTCCGCATAAAAAGTGGTACCGTTCGCACTAGAGGCGATACTCTATAAATTGCATTTTAATTGCTATTTAGCTGAGTGCATGGCTGTATAAAAAACGTTTCTCATACTAAAAGAGGATTAAAAAAAGTTTTTGACCTTTGTACCAGCGGTGTGGAAATCCCGAGAGGTATAGTTTAGTTATAAAATTACTTTTATAACTATAATTACTTATGTTTGTATGGTAGACTATTTTTTTAATTCCGGCCTAGACGGTAATTCTATCTGCGGCCTACAAGTTACAGTCAGGCCAAAAAACTCTTTTTTCCATTAAACTTGGTTATAATAATACTTCAGACATCATCATCTCCTTAAAGTTACCCCGTTTTCACAGGGTCCGCTTACCTAACCTGAAGATTGATAGGTCCGGTTTTTTTATAGAAGCGACTGCTTGTCTGATCTTCCAACAAGGCAAAACCAGCCCAATACAGGTTAGGTCACATACTTCCGAAACGCATTTCTCTAGTATGTGGTGTTTCCTCACGATATTTTCCTTCACGGGTGAGTACGTTTAAACATGAATTCGGAAACAAGTTCGAAAATCATTGGTGTAGGCCTGTGCTAGGACTCAAATCTGTGACCTCAAACTGAGAGTCATTTTAACTTCAGACATATCCTTAGAAATACGTCTACTAAGCGTCAGCGCAGACCAAGAGTATTGAAGAGGCGATTTGTACTTCTTTTATTTTTTTATATGCAATAAGAGATGATGACAAACTATAACATCTCCTCCACTAAAGCCCTACCTCTTTGGCAGTATGTCGATGGTATCAGTGTCACGTATGCGCCCGCGCATCTAATCTTGCATCTGACACGCGAGAGGTCGCCGTATCGAGCCTTTTGTTTTTTAATCTATGGCGCATCTCTATCCTAATTGATCTTTGACTTTTTACTTCATTAATGAAGTTTAAATAGAGGGTATTTCAATAATTTTATGCTTGCCTACACGGGGATTTGAAGTGATTTCTTGTGTAGTGTAGTCAGTTGTTTCGTAGGAAGGTGGCTTTAACCGACTTGAAAAGAGAAAAGGATCCGGCTGTTTTTTTTATTCACTGGGTATAATGGCTTGTAGTAATAGACAAAGAAAAATTTACTATTTCTATACCGCGTGTTGTTTAAAAGGTAAACAATTCCTTCTCTATCCAAATCATTACATCACTAACTTAAGAGCCACACTTTTGTCGGTGTAGCATTCTCCATGCTACTTTTTTAGGAAAATGGAGCAGTGGTTTCCCTCTTGCCTTCCGCCCCGCAGCACTCTGTCTGATGCGAGTGGGATGGCGCCCAGAGTAGTCTATTTCAAAACCGGACCAGGACTCCTGTCCTCCGCTTCTGAATAGTACTGACAGTTACTGCTGCTCTCGATCAGAAGTCATAAATCACTGATAAGTATTTTTCAGTGAAAAAAAAAATACTTTAACAACGACTATACTAACTCTATTCAGTGAGCTTACCAGAAACTGTGATTTCTTCCAGGCACCCCCTATTCCCCCTGCTGGCGCTGATCTTCGAGAAGTGCGAGCTGGCAACGTGCACCCCCCGAGACCCGGGGGTCGCGGGAGGAGACGTATGCTCGTCCGAGTCCTTTAACGAGGACATCGCTGTCTTCAGCAAACAGGTATGTCTGTCTGGTTGACGGGTTAAGTGACTGGTTGACTAAGTAACCCACTGTTATACTGAATACAAAACTTTTGTGACTGACTGGTTGATATTAGGCCGGACGATTGACTAACTGGTTGATAGTACAAGATACACATAGGTGAGTGGCTGGTTGGGGAGTACACAGTTTGTGACGCACTGGTTGATAATAGTCAGGATGGGTGACTGACTGGTTGATAGCAGATGAGATGGGTGAGGGTCGTTGATATGGATCGTCATCGTCATCAGATAAATTACTGACGAAATAAATTGATGGTTGACTAGATAGCTGACTGTACACTGAATTAGTCACTAAGTAAGCAGTTGATTGCCGTGATTTCGTGATTATTATTTGATAATTCGGTGGATCATTGAATTAAATGTCCAGATGCCTGACTGGTTGGATGTTTCAATTCAGTTGATTACTGATTGATATTGTAATTGTTCTATCGCGTGTTAAAACTTTATAACAACCTGACAAGTATTTTAAATGTCCTCTTTTTACCAAGCGGTTACAATAAGTAAGAAATCAATTTATTGTAGTTACTTACCTACAAATTAAACGTAGGTTTTGTTCGTTAAAAGCGGTTAAAATTCAGCAATATCAGATAGGTTTTTAAAATCAAAACGAGGCGAGGGCTCACAACCGCCACAATAATTTGATTTCATTTCCACCGAACAAAAATAGTGGAAAACGGCGCGGAATACACGAAAAATCCGGCGATTCGTAATAAAAATCCATGCGCCCGATCTCGGTCCATGCGCAAAACCCATTCACCGACCAGCGAAAATTACTCCCAAAAGAGAATTCCGAACGGAATAACTTGGTACGCGCACCTGCGTCCATTACCCATCAGAATTAAAAAGTAAAAAAAGCGCGCGAACGCATTCGAATATTAAAATGTCGCGCGCAAAATGGCGACTCGTAAATCAGTAGCCGCAATTTCTTCGGGATAATGCTTTAATAACTATAAAGTGTAATTAGTAACGGTAAATCTGCGGCGATTGGATTGTAGGCGTTCGTTATCGATTGTTTACGCGCTTTTCCGTCGCGCTATTTGCCCGATCGTCTCGATTCAATCGCGAATGCTTGTTTGTACGCAAATTTGATCGTAAAGTAAATTAACTCTCGTATCGGCCGTCAATCGATTCGACGCGATTTTATATTAATTTCTGAAGGCCGTTGGGAGCCACAACACGTGCATTTAATAAAAAAAAAATAAGGAGAATTCTTTCCACTTTGGACAAGAAAATAAAAGTTAAAAGTTCTAGTAACAAAACTACCTTTAGGGTGATTTATGGGACATTAGAGAAGAGAAACAGAACCGGGTCTTTTCAGGCGTGTCCGGTGAAACAAAAAAGTGTCCCTTTTGGAAAAAAAGACGTTTTGGTTCTTGGAAGGGCTATATCTATCTCGTATAGATACTTCAAAGCAGGAAATATTTTATAAAAAGCGATCGTAAACGTAAATACTGCATTTAATCGGTACTCCATTGCGGTCGAATAATAACATGACGAGGCAAATCAACATAGTAACACCTATTATTTGGCTAACAAAAAAGCCACTAAATGGAGTCATTTTATAACAATTCGGTTGTAAAACGGGTAATCTGGCAAACCGACAATCAAGGACCGTGTATTTTTAACAAATTTATAATACCACAATTACATTGTGGGTTTTCTTTTTTCGACAATAGGCACAATAGGCGTTGACATGTTGCGGTGGCGTAATTTAAAAAATAAAACGTCTTCAACATGGCGGTTTTATATCAATTTCGACGTCGGAAGTGACTTAGTAAGAGCGTACATTGATATTAAGTTTCACTTTTTAACTGCTATAATAATATTATTGATTCGTTATCAGTCAAAGACTTCATTGTAAGTTAATTATTGAAATTAATATGTATTTATAGTCGTTTTATTGTGGATAGTCGCGACCTTATGGCCTGAGATAACTTGCACAGATATGTCATGTCATGGAACTGACCATAGTTGTTATTTATTACTTTGTATTGACATAGGCCGTTGGAACTCAGCTGTGTGACAAACAGATATAATTCACGCCATTATCCCGTTCGGTGTGGGCAGAGCCATTTAAAAGTGTAATATTTTGAGCTATAGGTAGATAGCCCATTGTAGATAGAGTATTTCGCGAATTTTTTCCTAAATACGCTTTATATTTTTTGGAAAAAAAAAACTTTTTGCTAGTAGCATAATCCCTTTATAGACTCATACTATGTTTTCTTTTCTCCAAAATCGAACAGAGAACCTTTTTTTGACGTGATTTCTTGAAGATTTCCAGCTGATAGCACTAACTCCGGGGAAGTCAACTGTATCGTACATGAATAACAGAAATCAGCATCGTCGCCTGTGTAAGTGATATCGCTATAAAAATGCATATCAGGCGATTAGGTTGTAACATGTCACATTTATCATGTATTTAGACAAGTAATGCGTACGAGTTTTAATTACGGCAATAAACCGTTTATCGGCCGCGGTGGCATGAGAAATCGACACAAAAGAGATAATGCAACCTCTTGCTCTAACGTCTAATAAAGTGAGTTGTACACAGACACAGAATTATCATAAAATGATCAGGGAATTCGGTCGTGTACTAGCTAGGTTCAAGATAAATTATAAAATTCTGATTACTAAATAAAGACAGGTCTAAAACTAATGAAAAACATTTTTTTTTCTATTTAACTTATTTATGAGTTTTAAGCAAGGAAAACGTAATAATAAGTCCGACATTTTATCACGTTTTTCTATGACGTCACAGTGTGCTTTTTAACATAACAAATACTTTATTGTACAAACAGGAAAAAACAAAATACAAAACAAAAGAAATAAATAGAGTACAATAGGCGGCCTTTTAATACAAATTCCGTAGTAAATTCGTGTTTTGACGTTTAGTGAAAAGTAAGTGTCTTATTAGCTGGAAACTAGAAAATGACCTCAGAATGCCTCTCAGACGCAGAAGTAGGTCCTGGCGTGCTAGAAAGCGTTGGAGAGACGATTTGGATGGTTTTGACAAAGAGAGGAGAGATATTGCTTGGGATAGCGAAGGATGGAAAAGGCGGAGGTCTTTGCCCAGCAAAGAAAAAAAAATACACAAGGAGATTTGGATGCCGATATGTCATACTTGTCGTTAATGTACACGCACACTCAACCGCAACCATCTTTTGTAATAGAAAAAAATATAACTTTAGAACCATGTCGCATTCACTTTTTTAACAAATTGAAAGGAAAGTCTCAATAAATGTCAAATAATGGTAACGCGACAGAGTTCTATTTAGACAGCCTGGCCGTACGGTTATGTTCGATCTTGCCTTTATATCTTTCTTGGAAGATCGACTTGTTATACGTTTAATCATCGCGTCTGTATCGGCCCTAACCGCGTCCATAACTCATCGACACACGAAATAAATCATAAACGGTAAAGTGTTTATTTTCGACGTACTTAATAATGTTATAAATTTATTTAAGTGGTGTTCTGCGATTGTGGTGATTGATAGAGTGCTCTCGGTGTGATACTGCCCTCATTGGGTGTCACGTTCAGGGTGGTCAAAAAGACCACATGGAAACAATTCATCTAAAACAACAATTATGACAATTTGACATTCGCGCATATAAAAGTAAGTGCGCAATGCGAACAAAAACAGACAGTTTTTTGTTTTGACAGTTGTCAAAAAATGTCGAATTGCTTCTATGTTGCCTTTTAAACCTACCAAAATTATTAGTTTAGTTTAAAATACACTTAAACAAGTACTCCCGGTTTCCGAGTAGCAGTATAACCCGACAGCGTTACGAAGTACCGCGCGCTAATATACGTAATAAGACGATGCGTACTTTCTTAATTTGACAGGATTTTATTGAATGTATATTATACCGCTGTGTACGAATGTATAGCTAAATAAGCGCCTAGTTTCGCCGCATTTTTGTATCAAGCGCTGTATCTACGGTAGTGGGAAATCAATGAGTTTCGGCCAAAATTGCAGATACGAGTACGTCAGTTCGCGACATACTATATTTACCTATGTTAGGACTTAGTATCAAAAGAAACTGGTTTTCTAATCACTTGCGGCTCATTAGGGTTCACGAGAAGTTTATGAATGTATGTCCCAACACGTCGAAGTCGAGTGACGTCATCATGTTAGACAAACGCTCTTTTTGTCATGTCGGTTAAATTATATTACGTCACTTAACCAGTTTTCCTAATTGGTAAATTATACGCTGCGCCAACGGTTTGTTTGCAGAAACGCAAGCATAGGTGACATTTATGTGTTTTTTACTATTAGGGGTTGTAAAAATAAATTTAAGTAATCTACTATTTTCCCTCATAAATTCAAGTAATTTAAAATGAAAATAGTGAAGTTATAATTCAGTTGAAATATGCGCACGGCAGTGCTAACGCCAAGTTCATGCGGTATTTATTCCGTAACGCACTCCTGAGCAATCAAATGACGCTTGACCTTTTTTAAAAACATCATCTTATTATTTTTAATTTATGAAATGCTAAAGGGAAAATTACCGGTCACAGAGCTAAGTCTAGATGATGTTTTATCATATAATGACAAGTAATTAATTATAATTGCCGGTATTTTAATTGACAATCGCGAGGGGCAAGCGGATCGATCTAACGCAATTTCTTGCTTCACGGTTATAATTTCTCGTGGACTATTATATCTGATCGTTGTTTTGATTTTGATGGCTTTATGGAGTGAAAATTGTAGCGTAGTATGTTAGCACGGCAGTAAAATGTGCAAATTAAGACTATAAAAATTTCATCACAATGCAAATCGTATATAGAAAGTGCTGTTTTCTTCTGTATCTTACAATGTATTTGTTAGCGCATCGGCCAGAAGGAATGCACTTTTGAATATTTTCCTTTTATAGAACTAGTTTTATAGATAGGCATGATTGTTATGCATTATTAAACTGAATGTATCTCTATTAGTACGGCCTAGAAACGTGGCATTATTCGCGACGCATGCGTGTTTTTCATCACCGTTCTCACAGCGCTGTAATTACGGAAGACGTCTTCTAAACGACAAGTCTTATTGGCAATTATGACTGTTTTCTGCGATTGTTACGATACTCGTAATTGGTGATTGAACTCTGGAATAATAATGACATTCCAATTGCTTCCGTGGAGCGCTGGTTAAGTAGACTTGGCTCGTCTGAAATGTATCCATTTTTTGTGTGATAATTTCAACGACGAATACGATCTATTACGAAATGTCTCTAACTTTAACATTGATCTGTGGTAAAGATTTATAATGTACTAGCTTTTGCCCGCGACTTCGTCCGCGTGGCGTGTTATAAAAGAGAGATATTTTTCATACAAGAGGATTTTCCCACTAATTCCCGTTCCCGTGGGAATTTCGGGAATTCCTTTCTTAGTGCACCTCTACGGTGCCTAAGCTACGTCCTTTCCAAATTTCAAGTGCCTACGTTTAGCCGTTTAGGCTGTGCGTTGATATATCAGTCAGTCAGTTTCTCCTTTTATATATTTAGAAGATGCGACGAAGGAACAGTATGGTATATTTTACGAGTAAGTCCTGGTGACTTACTTCACAATTCCGTTCAGAAATTCTAATGACACACGAACGTAAACTAATGTCTGTATTTGAATTTTCCACTTAGAAACTAAATAATAGCTGACGCAGCTGCAATTAACAGACCTATCATTGAACTATTTCTCGTTATACTTTGAAAAATACACACTGCAATAAAATGTCGATCAGTTAAAAAGTAATAAATTATAAAATAACTACGTGGTACGTAAACAGCGCAGTTTTCTTAACATTAATAACTAGCGTATTTGTAATTACATGGAGCGGGTAGCGCCGCGGTAAAAAACATAGTCGCAACGGATGAGCGCGCGCGCCGCGGCTCAGATGATCTATTTGTAGATATCTCATGATTTACATCGGTTGGGACGTGATTGAAATCTTTTGTTCGCTACCCGGCCGTCTATGCTCGGCGACTTTTACCCACAATACCATCTCAATACAAGAAGATGCGGTCCTGAGAAAACTGTCAGCCTGCCAACTGACTGCTCCTTTGCCATTATCCCGCGCCAATGCCATTGATATTTGTTTACATCTGTCCACGTTTCGTTTAACAGAGTAATTGTCAATTGTCATGGGATTTGGACGCGCAATTTAACCTCTTTGTCGCCATGATCCAATTCAGCGTTTCGCGCCGAAATAAAATAAATAATGGCGGATCGGTCCGCGGGCGCGCAGCTGCGCCGGCGCGGGCGCACCGCGCAATATTCATTAACCGCGCGCGCTAGAGTGGAACCGCGATACGATACGTTTTTTGTCTCTCACTCGCACGCAGCACTTGCATTTTTTTTTCGACAACGCATCGGCGATTTCGTTTTATCGTCCCCATCGAGTGGTTTTTGTCGTTTGGAATTCCTTACGCATCTTGTTTCGGGTTCGTTTGTGGATAAAGATTGTAGATACTCTCGGTTTCTTTGCCAATTTACGTGGGAAAGGTGCATTTGGTTGGTGAAAACTAGTGGTCTTGAAGCACCTTGTGTTGAGCGCACTCAAGCGGAGGAATAACTTTTAAGTAGTTGCATTCCTTTTCATTTTCTTGGTCATTAATTGTGATTTTTATAACGTAGCTCTTTCTATTTATAAAAATAAGTGCGCTGCAAAAACTTTGTTTCTGGAGGAATTGCTATGGATAAAGAAATTTATAAACAAATGAAACCGAGTGCATTATGCACGCCGAGTGGTTATTGCCTTACCAATAACCTACCGACGAGGTTAACGTATTCTTATCATGAAATGGACATAAAAGCCGCATGCACACTGTACCGCCAAGTACTTGTATGAACACGTGATTAAGAGAATTTGCTCTAACCTTTACGTACTGATTGAGGCCCAGCAGCACCATGCGATAGCGTGCGCCACTCAATTAGCGTTTGACACGCCGACCGACTGTCGCGTTTTTGTCCGCTTAAAACGGCATTAATATGCCGATGGACTGAACATTACGTTCTTTCAACACTTTGTTTGATGTCAACGTTCTACTTTTGAACTGACAAAGAACTAGGCTGAATGCATTGGGCCTTTGCTAACACATTTAAAAAAACAAGTTGTGACGCCGATACAAAGTCATCGCGTCGGGAATCGGGAATTATCTAAAATTTTGAAAATGGTATGCAATAATTCGCGGAAGGGACGTTCGTAATTCAAATTCATCCGAGGGTTCGACATTTGAATACGCCAATCGTAACGAGGGGCGTCGTGATTGGTCAGCATCTTTTGGACGTGCCAGGGGTGTTTCATTTATGGTTGAGATTTTAATGTTACGGAATCTTGTATTTTATTTTTAGAATATTATTTTCCCTTAACAGACACTAAAAAAATGCAACATGTATCTTCCCTCCTTTCGTAAATACATTTAATTAGTCAGATAATCCCATTAGTATCTCAGTTTAAAATAATAAAGCTTCGAAAAATCCAAACTTGAAGCTCCCATGACGATTAGCAGTCCGTTTTGGGCCGAAAGCTTGTCCCGCAAAAAGCTCGCCCAGGCTGCTTGGTATGGCGTGCTTTTTGCGCATGTGTCGTCGCGCGACAAAAATGGCGACCAAATGAGTATTAATTCGCACCGGTTAATAATGACATAAATACACTAGGTGCGCGACGGGATGATATAGGGTGTAGCGATTGGGCACTCGCAGCCAGGGGGGTTAAAATGGCCACATCGAAGCAATTCATCTAAGTAAGCAATATTGCAATTTGACATTTGCGCATATAAAAGTAAGTGCAAACAAATGTCAAATAGCAATATTGCTTTCTTAAATGAATTGCTTCAATGTGGCCATTTTAACCCCCCCAGATTGCATTTGTTTTGGTAGATAACTGTATATTATGGGCCTTTCATGATTTTTTCGCGTCGTAGGGAATTATAATCACTAGCACAGGACAGTTATGATCGATTTTCGTTTTGTTTATTACGAATTCGCAGCGTAACTGTCAAATACAACATTATACTTATAAATGGATAAAAAAAAGAACCTTATCTTGTCAATAATGGCAATAGCCTCACCCCGTGTTACATAGGACTTAAAACACAGCTGGCGAGGAGTAGATGTCTATTATATACTATACGCCTCTGCCTACCCCTTCGGGGATCCAGGCGCGATGCTATGTTCTCAATAAACAATGAACACCCTGTGTATAAGTGTGTAATTACAAAGGACACAGGCACATTCCGCGCAACACATCGCGCTCTTTCGCGCCGCCGCCGTCCGTCATTTTGTTGCCATTTGTGAATATCTGCGCAAGAGTGTTGCCAATTGCGACGCTTCGAGGTGTCGGGCTCTTTGACTATTTATAGGGTAAAAAAATGGGGAAATTAGGGGCATTTTGTGCTGTTTTCCTGGGTGGGTGAATGGGCACAGATGGGATCATATTTTTAGTAAAAGGAATCTAACCAAATAGTTCCAAAACAGGAAATTTTGTCAGTATTTCGGAAAAAAAACAAATAAGAAACTAAAAAAAAACTGTTTGTTACATAGGTAATACACGTTTCTAATAATTATTTTCAATTTGAACGTATTTTTCGGGTATGGGTTTCCTCACGATGTTTTCCTTCACCGTTGAGCACGTAATAATTTGTAATCCAAACATGAATTCGAAAAACAATTTCGAAAATCATCGAGTTTGGGTCGAACTTGCGACTTTACACAGTCAAGTGTTGCCAACTGGGCTGCCACGGCTCGGCACGGATAGAGCATTATCTACACCCCAAAAAAAATATTAAAAAGTTTAATCTGTCAATTAATTACACCCCACACTTAACGAAAATTTCGCCTGAAGTCGGTAAAACCATTAAATCCACAATCGATCGCTTAACGTACACGTATAATGCTAAAAATAAAAAAAGTGCTCATTATGTATTTGACAGGAGGGCCAGATCCCTTATGATGGACACCAGTATACCTTGACCTGTCTACCTGTTGAGTAGCACTAATATTTCATATTGCTCACGAAGGTCAAGTTGATTTGGTCGTCCGGGCGGTCGGCCAGAATTTCTCGAGCTTTTGTTTGGTAGGTTTTGTATTAGGGCGAGGGTCTGGGTACTTTGGGGGGTAAATAAGGGTAGATAGGGGTGTGTGAGGGGGAGTGGGACCAGTCAGGAGCAGCTGACAAGGATTAGGGAGTTTTTACCTACAGACATAAGGGTTGGTTTCGGTACCTACTTGCGTCTATAGCCAGCGATGTTTGTAGGTACTTTTCTATTGAGAAATGTAGGTATTTATGTTTTGTTATGGATGGGAGAATGAAATAACATGATACAGAATGCATGTTGGATAGAGGGAGAACGCGTTTAGCTACTTGATCATCCCATAAAAATAGGCATAAAAAATATATTAATTAGGTATAAATGTTAATTTAGACTATTTTGAGAAACTCTTTTGTTGTAGGACAGAAGTGTATAGAATACATATACCTCGTTTTACACAGAAACTACAGAATGACGTTATCGTACACGCGCATCTGTGTGTGTGATGCGCTCAATACGATTGAAGTGTAAAGTAGGACCGAGGGGGTGAGGTAAACCTAGCTCATCCGCTGGTGGGGAGCGGAGAGTTGCCGTTCTATACGTAGTATTATTTAGTTCTATGCCTATACACTCACTCGTCGGTAGCTATGTTTAAGTTCCATCTAATAAGAGCCTATTGCCTATTGCCATTAACCGGGCACAAAAACTTGGAAACCACGTGAATTGATACCACGTACATATTTTAATTCTCATAAACTCGAATTTGTCGTCCTAGTAACTTCTCTGCCCACCCCGTTAGTATACAGACGTGAATTATATCTGTCTGTATGTAATAAAAAAACACAAATTTACATTCCTCCTATTAAAATTTAAAAGTAGATCATAAAAACTAGAATATTAAGTATTCGGAACAGGAATCGAACCCCATAAACCATAACTGGAGGCAGCCGACATCACCCACTGAACAGGGAGGGTGCATTATTGAAATTAATGTTACTGCAATGATAATCCTGTTTCCGTGCTTTAGACATATATCTACCTACTGTAGGTATCTGTCTATCTATAGACAAGCGTAAAAGGTAGTTAGTAGTCAACTTATAAGGAAGGTTATTATAAGTTACTTAGTGATTATTTAGAAGACATAAATGCATGGGATTAATTGTCTGGGAACTAATATTAGGCAGCCAAATTACTAAATTGTATAACAGTATTTTTTTTTAAACAACGTCTAGGGCCTTGTGCCGAGGTTTTTCTTGCAGCTTCTTTTCCCCGGCTATACAGGTTGTGAGAAGCTGCAATAGTTTTAGGCGGATGTATTTGAAAATTTAATTTCGAATCAACGCTAAGCAGTAGGTCTGGCCTTTGAGTGAGTATGTAGTCGTTAGTACCCTATGTCAGGGGCCTTTAGCGGCTCAATTAGTAACCCTGACACCAGGGTTGGTGGGGTTGGTAATCCACCTCACAACCCATAGAAGAAACATGGAGATAGTCTTATGAAATGCGTTTCAATTTTACATATTTAAAACTAAAACAATGTCAATCATGAAATACATAGTTAAGTTATATAAAAGAAACATACATAGGTCAGACAGGCAGTCGCTTCTGTAAAAAACCGGACCTGTTAAATCTTCAGGTTAGGTCCCTGTTAAAACGGATTAATGCTAGGGAAATGATTTATGTAAAAGCAACATTATTGTCTTCACCCTGGTTTTCCCCAAAGAAACTCAATTACAATTCAAAACTGTTTATTTATTCAAATACCATTTGAACCGACAATATCGGAAGGTCCAATAATTACAGCATTATACTTTGTAATACGAGTAATAATAAGCCCTAGGCTATCATTTAGTGCCTAGGGAGAGTCCTAGGTCATGTATTATAATACCTAGCCCATGAAATTGCAGGGGTGGGAAACCCTTGATCGTCGTAAATTAGTAATTAATGTGTTGAAATATTCAGGGCGAAAGGTTTTCTACCCCTGACAGGTTGATTGTCATACAGGAAAATTGTTTAGGTATTTTGTAAAACTGGTAATTCAGTACTTCCATGCGAGTAGGAAATAGCCCTTTAAATGTAATAATTTTATTATGAAATAGTGTTAAAAATATTATTTTTTATAAAATATTATAAAAAAAATACGCTTCAGGTATTAGATCGTCATAAAATGTTTATAGTTTTTGCATAATATACATTTACAAGTAAAACCTACCTACTTAGTATAGTGATAGATTTCAATTTCTACAACCTAATTATCATTGAAACAATCTTCTTCTTCTATCATGTGGGTTGTGAGGTGAATTACCAACTCCATCAACCCTGGTGTCAGGGTTATTATTGAGCCGCCATAGGCACCTGGCATGACTCATGTAACGACTACTCACTTACATCAGTAAGTAACGGGACCAACGGCTTAACGTGCCTTCCGAAGCACGGATCATCTTATTTATTAAAACAATACAACACTCTCTTAACAAGAAAACGTAATAAATCGTAAGAATCTGAATAGTTCATAACAAATAAATGACTATAATTTTAAAACCCTGAGTCTACCCTACGGGTGTTAACTTTAAATATTATATTAACAATAGACAGACAGTCCAACCCGCAGACCAGTTATTAAACATTGCTCCATTAAGCTTTAATTCCCACCCTGCTGGGACTCCAGTGGGGGAAAAAAAATATGCCAAGGGCAAATTGGAATTATGTGACTTTGGGTCCTGTACTATAAAATGCAGCGAAAAAGTCATGTAGGTTTAATAAATATTTTTTGGTGCTTTGATTATTTATTATTCAATATAATAATATATAATATTAAGTATTATTTTTTAATTCATATTTACTGTAAAAAAATAAATAACATTGAAAGATAATAAAATGTTGACATCCTCTGGTTTATAAATACATTGTAGTGACTTTTGAAGTGGGAAGTTATTATACAAAACGCATTATATTTTTTAGTTTATACCTATCGACTTCATAGTAATTTAATTTCGTTCCTAATAGACTTATCGAATAGTAAGAATTCGCTTTTCCATTAGTATAGGACGAGTAGGACTATTGAGAATTTCGTTTTACTGGTAAGTCTAGATGGGTACAAATTTCCCAGTGGTCTTACCAGTAAGTCTATTGGGAAGGAAATTCCCAATAGTTCAACTGGTAAGACTACTCGGTAAGACTACTGGGAATAGGGGGAAAATAACTAATGGAAGTTAAAAATAGTTTTCTAAATTGCAATACTAACAAACGGGTCCCCAAAACTAAAATAAGGGTGTGGAACACACTCAGTTATTCATATTGCGCATTCTATGCGCGTTTATTTTCGTTCAAATAGACGCGCATGTGCAAACCAGCACTGGGCTGAACTATAGCAAAAGAGAACACTAAGAACTATTACAGATGGTCTACATTACATCTGTAATTTTGCAGTTTGACTTCTGCGTCGAAACTGCAAGCTAACTGTATTCGTTACATTACAAATGTATTCGCAGTTGGTTTTCAGTTGGGATACAGTTGGAATACAGTTGGTTTGCAGTCGGGTTACAGTCCCTCTGTAATAGCCCTTATAGCTGCATACTTGAATCTTTTTAAACGCTTTCATACGATATCTTTTTGAATTCTAGGGTGCATTATAAAAGGTACCTATTTATTGAACTTTCTCAATTGTTTAAAATTTGCTTTCTCGTGTTGAAAAACAGTATTTGGTTTGTTTATTTTTAAATCGGCCATGTTTGAGTGCACTCGGGGTTGTGTAAACATGTGGGTTATGAATAACATTGTTTATTTGTTTATTTGCGCTTACCAGAATTTAGGGGGTTCTCAGATAATAGAGAGGATGGTTTTGTTGAAGAATTTCGACTTTTTAACAGACTTTTGTAAAACTACGGCGTCTATTTTAAAAGTGAATTACCTACGCATATAAACTCACGTCCTAAAGAGGACAGACATATATTGTCCTATTGACGGCCTCCGTGGTCCAGTGGTTGAGCATTAGGCCCACGATCCGAAGGTCCCTGGTTGGAATCCCGGTGGGGAAATATCACAAAAATTACTTTGTGATCCCTAGTTTGGTTAGGACATTACAGGCTGATCACCTGATTGTCCGAAAGTAAGATGGTCCGTGTTTCGAACGGCACGTTAAGAAGTTGGTCACGGTTACTACTTACTAATGTAAGTAAGTAGTCGTTACATGAGTCATGTCAGGGGCCTTTGGCGGCTAAATATTAACCCTGACATTAGGGTTGATGGGGTTGGTAATAATCCACCTCTCAACCCACACGAGAGAAGAAGAAGAACAATGTCTTATTTTATATAAAAAAAAACTACATCTCCTAATAACTAATCTTAAGATAACTTCCAATATTTTGATATAACGTCTAGTAATAACACTCCAAATAACATATTTTGACAAGCCTAATATAACAATAACATTTATTACATAAGATTAACACTTCTCGTTGCTAACCCAAAAATAATAAAAAATAAAAATATCTCACGGCTGAATGCGTCTTAGCTCTCGTATTAAAAAAAATAAACAGCTGTCTTTTTCTTTTTTTGGCGGTAATCCAGGGGTCATCTAAAACGTGTGTGCTTTACAATAGGTGAAAAAAAATATTAATTCCGCCATTTAAATTCATACGCTGTCTCCTATTATGCTCCGATTTGTTATAAAAAAAAGTATTTGTGAGTTGGATTATATTTTTTCTATGGCAAGAATTGGTTCTAAAGATTTGTTACGAAATCAAGATGGCGTTAAAATCAACATGGATATTATTTTCGCGCGTAAAAAATATTATGTTTTTGAATTACCTACCTAACGGTTTTAGATCTATTTTTGGTAATAAATATACAATAAAGAGTTTTTGTATTGTACGTAATAATATTTTTATAAGTAACTACAATTTTTAATTAAACTTTTCACGCTTATAAGACGGATAGAGTCAAACCAGATTGTGATCTATATAATATTGCTATACTGTATTAAGATAATTTACATTCAAGTCGGCTATTATACTGATTGATGAGATCGATAATAATGATTTTATAGCTTGACAGAGATAACTTACTTATACAGGTTAGGAATACATAAATAAATAAACACATTTCTAACTGTAGTTAAGCAGATAAGACGTGAGTTATGTAAAAATTGATGTGTAACAATGTTACCTACTTAAAAAAAAATATATATTTTTTTTATGTCAATATTTATAAGAGTGGGCAGGGCTTATGGGTAGTCGGAAGGCAACCGAAAATGACACATATAACGTAAACAGCCTATATACGTCCCACTGCTGAGCACAGGCCTCTTCTGAACCGGAGGGGGTATGGAGCATACTCCACCACGCTGCTCCACTGCGGATTGTTGGAGATGTTTTCCGGCTAATAGCCGGAACCAACGGTTTAACATGCCCTCCGAAGCACGGAACCATCTTACTTTTTCGGGCAATCAGGTGATTCAAGCCTGCAATGTCCTTACCAAAGGACCGTCTCTCAAAGCGATTTCGACGATGTCCCCATCGGGAATCGAACCTGGATCTTCAGATCGTGAGCTTAACGCTCTAACCACTAGACCACGGAGGCTGTTACTATGTACCTAGTATTTATTGAATATAGGTAATTATTAGAGAAAATTGGAGATGTCCTTAGAAAAGGTTTAATACGATCTACTCTGAACCGGCGTGCGTGTGTGTAGCGATTGATGAATGTGGAGGAAGCAAGAGAAGTGTGTCAGGATCGAAGCAAATGGAATTCTGTAGTCTCTGCTTACCCCGGTGGGAAATAGGCGTGAGTTTATGTATGTATGTATGTGTATTAGATAAATAGGTTTTAATTACCTATTTATATTGCGTTCATGAAAAACATGGCAATTAATTTATTGCGATTGTAAAAAGTCTTAATGTTATTTATTGCGTCAATAAAACTTAGAAATTAATGAACATTAATTTATTACTGTCAACATACAGTTCAATAACCCTTCGTACCGTGATACAACCGCTTGGTACAAATGTACCATGTGGCTGTACCACGGGGATTTTTTCTCCCAATCTTCTTATCGTGTGGGTTGTGAGGTGGAATACCAACCTCATCAACCCTGGTGTCAGGGTTACTATTGAACCGCCAAAGGCCCCTGACATGACTCATGTAACGACTACATACTTACGTCAGTAAGTAGTGACCGGGACCAACGGCTTAACGTGCCTTCCGAAGCACAGATCATCTTACTTTCAGACAATCAGGTCAGGTCAAACTAGGGATAGCAAAGTGATTTGTGACAGGGGACATGTCGAACCCGGGGCCTCCGGATCGTGAGCCCAACGCTCAACCACTGGGCCACAGAGGTCGTTAATAATAGAATATTTACGGAAATCAAAATTTATCGGCACCAAACTCAATTTTCCCATAAATGAAATTTGTGAAACGAATAACAGAAACTAATTCGGCGAACGCTCGGTAACCCCTAATCATCACATTCGAAGGGTTAACGCATTAAGCCGTAATCTTGATTGATCAGCAACAAATAATGGGGGTCGATATGGCCCCCCGTGTGTTTCTTCACAGGGGGTACTGCGCTTTTCTTGGGATTGCAATTTTAGTGCAGTAAGGATTTCTAAGTCGATTGCAATGTTTATGACCGGCAATGGTCTCACGTTCCGGAGGCCTCGGGTTCGAATCCTGATGGGGACATATCACAACAATCACTTTGTGATCTCTAGTTTGGTTAGGACATTACAGACTGATCACCTGATTGCAATTTGAATGAAAAAGCACACTGTGACGTCATAGAAAAACGTGAGAAAATGTCGGACTTATTATTACATTTTTGTTGATTAAAATTCATAAATAAGTTAAATAGAAAAAAGAAAATGTTTTCCGTTAGTTTTAGATCTGTCTTTATTTAGTAATCAGAATATCATAATTTATCTTGTACCTAGTACGGTCACGAGCATTAATATGTATACACTTTGGTACCATGTCACATTAACTTTTTTGACAAATTTAACTGTAAGTCTCGCTAAATGTCAAATATGTTAGTGCGACAGAGTCCTAAAGTGGGTACATTATATTGCTCATGACTGTACAAGACCCAATTGATGATGTGAATTACACATGTTTTGCGAATTTTGGACACAATCCGGGAAGAAAACCAACAATTAGCGCAACGACTTCAGAAACTGTATTTAAGGAGGACACCATTTAGCTGAGTGCCCCGGAGTGAGTCATTACAACACCTTTATTGCCTCCCTAATTCTTAACCCTCGCGTAATGGCCGAAAAACTGACCCCGAAGGTCAGAATGACCCCCACGAGCCCGGTTAACTACCCAACAGTAACTATCTTACCAACTGCACAGTGAACCCACACGCTGAAATCTTCGGAACATTCGCAAATACCAATGCACACTGTGTCATTACAGGTGTCTCCGCAGTCAAAACAGAAAAAGAACTAAAATGTTAATTTAACAAGAACGTAAACGCAATGTAAACGTCTAATGAACCAGTCATTATGAGACAAAGTATAAGTTGTCAACCAAAAAGTTTGATATGTCATTTATGGTAATAACTGCTCTGACGGACAAAATTACACGTTTCTCTGACAACTGTCAAAACCGGATCACGCCTCCTTTTTGTGAATTAATAAATCAAGCTGGGCCCGTTAGTGACAAAAGTGGCATCAGAAATTACAGGTCACAAATCGTCACAGACCAGAGCCATAAATCAACTTGGATTCTTTTGAAAAAAGAAACCAAGCAAATACCCGGTCCCTCTACCTGCTTGATGCCCTCGTATCTTTTGAATACTTTTCTTGCATTAAAATAAAATTTTTGAACGCACGGATTCCGGGACAAAAAATGCAAGAAAAACGCTCCTTTCATTCCGTGCGTCCCTCTCTGCCCCGCGGGTCCCGCGGCCCTCTCGCTCTAATGGGGATGACGGTTAACAACAAAACTGAAACGTCACTTCGATATTATTGTTGTGGAATTGGTGATTATACTATACTTAGGTCGGCAACGGGCACAGTGGCACACTGCCTGTTTTCGACAGAACAAAAACAAATCGTAAAATATTTATAAATTCCTGTTAGTTATGTTATGAATAATTTGGGGACATTTACATATTTACGGGACTAGGGACACGAACACCGAACAAAAGGTCTGTCCCGCGTCTAAGTTCTTATAATTCCAGCATAGAGCCAAACAAAAGTTAAACAACCAAACCTCATTTTATAGACTTTGGTTTATTGCCGCAATATTCAGTAGGAGCCATTTTGTTAAGAATATTTATGGTATTTTTTGTACGGCCCAACGAGAAATGACTGATATTCGACGTTTACAAGTGTACCATAAAGACATTTGTTCATTACGTCTGTTTATGGCGGCTGTAAAGCGAGCGAAATAAATATATTCGCACGTCGTTGTGTCAAAACAGGTGATTAAGAAGTGGTCGCGGTCGCGGTGGCGGCCGGAACTCTCGTGGCAGTGTCGCCGGCGCCCCTCTCCCACGCCGCGCCCGCGCTCGCCTACTCCAGCGCACGCGCACACTATAAATAAAAATTTCGTAACAGGAACGTTCCATATTAATACACTATAATTTAAATTTCGAACTACTTCAGTAGCGGTCGCTCCACCAGCATTTTTTAGGATAAAAATTCGAAAAAACAATCACCTGCCCGCCGCCGATCGTATAAAAAGTTATTAAATAGGAGGCGACTTAACTAAATTACAAAACTCGACCTTTGCGCATTATAGAATAATTTACCATTAAAGGCTGTACCGTCGCCGCGGGATTTTAAATCATACGTGTGCGGGTGACAAGCGTCAAAATGGCTTGCGACGGGCGATTTATTAAAACTCTGACGAGATCGATCGGCGGGCATCTTAGGTAGCCTCTCGGTGCTTTATTTTATCTTATAAATAGATTTTTTATTACAAATTACAGGGTACCACGTTTGGTAGCGATTTTGATGCCGTCGCCCGTCCACTACTTGAAGTAATAACCGCCGTTTAAATTGTTATTACATTATGCACTTTAATTTGTGCTAAATAGAGTTTAATCTTCATGGAGGACCTGTCGAGATTCCTCGTTGAGGACTTTACGAATTTAATGATGGGTTCCGTAATTTTTTCCGTGGTCCAGGTAGCGGCGTCCGCGGCGCGAGGTGCGCGCGCGGCGCACACTGTGCCGGGTCGGTCCCCGCTCGGCAGAATTCATTAATCGATTACTTCAAGTACGTTTTCTGTGGCGATTGTATCCACACGCGTCCTTACTCCCTTGGAAACTGGTACAAAGGGCTTACATGAAGGCATTTATTCAATTACGCAAACAATGCACTATTTCGCCTGGAAGTGCACAAAGGGAGGACAATAAAAGCTCAGGTAGACGTTATGAATAGAGAAAACGACAATTGTCGACTGACAAAGATTTTTGGGACGAGTCAAAAGTTATTCTACGCACTGTTTATTTTTACGAGACATTCGGGACGTGGGTCTTTTCATAGGGTTTTTTATCGGGACTCTTGGTGTCTCAGCGAGTTGTGTCGATGAATCGATTATAACTGGAATAAAAAGCTATGACATAGCTCTCTGATCATAAACCTGACTTTGTGTGTGTATCGACACCTACCATTTTGTTATCGACAGTTTTTGTCGTCGTTTGAAATATATATAATGGCGTCGTTAAGCGTGCCAGACATATGGATCGTCACAGTTTGGGTCGTGAGCGATCAGTTTTTGCTGAGAATGACTCGAGAATCATAACTCGTTGAGTCAACTGTTTCACTGTTTATTAAAGTCATAATATTTGACAGTAATTGATCAAAGCTTAGAATGAGGGACTTGGCTCACAATAAATCAATAATGTATATATAACAGCCTTTGTGGTCTAGTGGTTAGAGCGATCTTACGATCTGGAGGTCCGGGTTCGATTCCCGATGGGGACATTGACAAAATCACTTTGTGATTGTCCTGTGTTTGGTAAGGACATTGCAGACTTGAATCACTTGATTGTCCGAAAAAGTAAGCTGATTCCGTGCTTCCCGGGCTAACTACCCCAAATACCTCCACCACCCCGCAGTGGAGCAGCGTGGTGGAGTATGCTCCATACCTGCTCCAGTTGATTGAGGGAAGGTCTGTGCCCAGTAGACTGTTTATGTGTTATGTATGTTATACTTATTATGCTTCAGTAAATAGTATTCTAATAGATATGCTATGTGAGCCCCAAATTACATTAAACGCATTTTATATTACGTTAATGACCCTAAAAGAACAAAACAATGAATTTCCCTAACCCGTCCAAAGCGTTTGCTTGTCCAAAACACAAAAATTAGCCGTTTCCACCCGAGACGCTGCATCGATGGCTCGCCTTATTAGCATTTAATTCGTAGTGTCCAAAAGTGGGGGTGTCATGGGTCGCTGCCCCCCAAAATGAGGGACTTCCTCGCCGCAGGGCGGGGGAGGGGCATATTTATGTGTTTGCCACATTTTTGGCGTTTGTATTGGTCGAGTTTTGAGGGCGATTTTCGGGAGACCATTTTGTTCTATGTGGCAAAATGAACGGCCATTGTCGGGGCGGACTCCGAACCTAATCACGCGTGGATAAAAACCGAGTCGATGACAACAACCGGTCGGGCAGCGTTCTTGCTTCATATTTTCCTGATATTCTCGTAATAACGACTAAAAATAAAAAAAATAAAAGTACTCGATAGGAGCGAGTCGGTTATCTGCCATCTATTTTCGAAATGTCGATGAAAAAAGAACAGAAGATGGCGCTGATTATTTCAATAGTTAACATCGTCAGGTTTAATGTCAACGTGTTTACAATCAGTTATAGTCCAATAGTAGAAGGTTGAGTTAATATTTCATATCACGGCAGTACAAATAATAGTTCGCAGTAATGACAGTGGAGTGGTGGACATTACACAGTGGGCGGGATCGAACCCGCTACCTCGGTGTCGTCGGCATTAGCGTCACACCACTCATTACGACCTTATTCGGTTTTATGTACGTTTTTACGTGGGTAGATAAAGTGTTAGTTTGATGTTGTTATTATGTTTCTAATGATAGATAGATACCTTGTTTAAACTCGGCGAGCCCAGTGGTCGGGACTGCATTTTTTGTGGACAAAATGTTTTTTTTTTGTTCGGCTTAGTACACACTTTATGTAGCTATTATGGCTGGCAGATGAGTTATAGTATCGAAGCAACAATTTTGTTTTGAAGCACCTGCAATCTCGGCAGATGTGTGTTTTACTTTTTCGGTTGCTGCGTTTAGAGTTTGTTGTTTAGCTGTAGGTGGAAATAGACAACATGATACTTAAACAATACTTGTCTGTCTACTTGCTGTGAGGTCACGAGCCTGTAACAATGATTTTTGATTTTTTTTCGAATACATATTCAGATCATAAACAATTCAGAGGTGAAGGAAATGCAAAACATTGTGAGAAAATCTACACTCCCGAGAAATGTGTTTCGGAGATATGTGACCTAACCTGTAACGGGCTGGTTTCCCTTCGCGGATTGGAAGGCAGTCGCTTCTAAAAAATCTTCAGGTTAGGTAAAAATACTCTGTGTAAACGGGATAACGGATTAAGTTCGTGCGATAAAGTGTATTTGATTTGATTTGAAAACGCTAGGGAGAGATGATGCTTTGACGATATTTCTATTAAAAGAAATTGCCAATTTGCGGGCAAATGGCAGGCAGCCGTAGACGCTTCTCAACAGGTGTCAATGATTACGTTGACGATATTTATTGACGAAACACACAACTGCTGGGCATGATGTGAATAATGATGGTGTTTCAATATCAATCGATGAAAAGTGGTCTGAACACTAACGATCCAGTTAGATCAGACCTTACAACAAGTTATAGTTACTTTTTACAAAAAGGCCGAATCATATCGCGAATAACTATCAAGAAAACAAAAGGTACACGCCAATTATGCCTTATAATCAATAAGTCTTAGAAGACATTTATGGTTTGAAGATCATAATCGATTCCATATATTTCAATACTAAGCAGTCGTTAACGCTAACGGAAAGGTCAAACGAATATATATTTTAACTCGTCGAGTGAGAGTGGCAAATTGCATGTCGATTTATTGTAGGTTAAAAAGTCGGTTGCTAATATCTTAATGAGTTTTGGATACACTATGCAGCACAGTGGTTCGCGTCGTAAAGTCGTGGCAAAACTTATGATGCACTGTGCAATAAAAACTACCCCGTAAAACAGTCAAAGATAATTTACTGTTTTTTTTAAAGTAAAACGTTTGGATGTTTAGTTGCTTAGTTTGTGAACAAAGTGGCTTGAATAGTTAATGTCCGGAACAATCGTACTAATGGACTATTGATAAACTTTCTTTTTATGTGAGAAACATATTGATGATACAAAAAAATATGCTGAAAGCCACATTGCTTATTGGGTGGGAATGGAACTGATTTTTTTTTAATTATTCCAGCAAGGGAGCTAGCTAACTGACCATAGACAAGTCGATGAGTTTTACCAAGTTTCCCCATTGCTGATCATAATTATAATTATGCTTGTTTATTTAAAATAATTGTTTAAATGGTTACATAACACACAAGCACAGGCCTCCCCTCAATCAACCGGAGGGGGTATGGTGCATACTCCACGTTGCTCCACTGCGGGTTGGTGGACGTGTTTTTACGGCTAATAATCGGGTTACTCCCGATTATAAGGCAAAGAGAAATAGAATGAGTACAATAGGCGGCCTTATTGCTAAGTAGCAATCTCTTCCAGGCAACCTTTAAGTATAGGAGATATTTAATATCATGTAATATAGCGGGATAGTACAGCATAGGAATACTTGTACGTATAAAAATAAATATAAGATAAATACACTTACGAGTATATATACAAAAAATATTGTTTTTAACATGATTTGTGTCAAGGCGCGAGCAAGTCGATGCGCGAACGAGGAACTTAACTCGCCTGTCAAATTTGACAACACGCGCTTTGACATTTACTCGCTCTTTTTTTTTTCTCTACTCGCGATGTTAGCGTACTGAGCCTGCATAAGGTTTTTAATTTTCCACCAGATTGTCCATAGACTTTATATTGACCTCATCAACCAAAGAGAATCTTTATCAACCGCATCGGTTACTTTTATTATTTTTACATAAGTTCACGACTATATTTTCAATTGGGGTAGTTACTTAGTTAGAGGTACATTGATGAATTAAGTACTAACTCCTCACTGCGCTTTCTGTAATACTGTTATACTGATTAATTAAGTACAATTAAACAGAAGTTCTGAGCAAAGATTTTTGATAGAAAAGCTTTTATCACACACATCATAACATAGCAACACGCTTGTATCCTCAAAGGGGTCGGCAGAGGTATATAGAGTACGGTCACGAGCATTAATATGTATACACTTTGGTACCATGTCACATTAACTTTTTTGACAAATTGAACTGTAAGTCTTACTAAATGTCAAATATGTTAGTGCGACAGAGTCCTAAAGTGGGTACATTACATTGCTCATGACTGTACACACGCACTGCTCACTGGCTGTGTTTCAGTTCCATGGTATTTTTTTTTATCACGCGGCACTTATGTAATACTCAGTAGAAAAATAATTAGCTATTTTTATTTCACACCAGTTAGTTTTGTTTCTTTACATAAAGTCGTAACTTGAGGTTACGGTCAAGGGCGCACAGTGGTTCGGTAGCGTGCTGTGTAGGACAAAAAAGTGATTTAAATAAAATTCACAGAAACGGTTTTTGCGGAAACGAAAAAAAAATGTTTTATGTAAATAATATGGAGTTTAATTTATTCTACACGTTTAGTGTTAATTTTACGAACTTAATAATAATTAACAGGAATTGCGGGTTCAAATCCCGTCCGAGTCAATTTTTCAATTTGATTTTCACTTTTTTAAACAACGCAGTTACTTTACAGCTCAAGTAATGTTCACTAGTACCTATTATCATTGCTACAAAATTATTCAGTAATTAACAAGTAAAATTTAGTAAGTTAATGTGGTAATTATTACGCTGGGATTCAGTGTCAAGACAGTAAGTATAACGTGTTCAAGAAAAAAAAACATAAAAAGCGTAAGAGTATAAAATCCACGGCGTATGCATGATAGTATCGCATTTCCGGTCAAGTTTATGTCGAAAAAAGTGTTCCTTGAGTAACTACAAAGATTAAGACGCAGAAGCGCCATGGTTGCAACACCCAGATTATACCTAGTCATTCTGGTGTCATCTCCTCTGGGAGTAAAGAAAAAACATAGAATGCGTTCAGCTGCCTATCTTCCCGTGCACGTTGTAAAAGGCGACAAAAGGACAGCGTCCTGAACATGATGGATCATCTGTAAGAGCGATAGGCTGATCCCCTATCATCATACGGTTTATCATTATCCACCTTTTTGTATCAAAAGTGGCTGCAAATAGTTTCTTGATTATTTGTAGTTCTACCCACCCCTTCGGGGAATACGGGCGTGAGTTTATGTATGTATGTATTCTGGCACACCTTGCTTCTCAAACGTCAGCGCCTGTTCGAACCCCAATACTGGACTTGCACAAATGGTTATCCATTTATTTGGAGTACAGTTTCCACTAACACTATTGTGATTATTTTATCCGTTTTTATACGTCCTTTTTACTTATGTCTTTGTGCAATAAAGAATTATTGATTGATCTTCTATCGTGTGGGTTGTGAGGTGGAATACCAACCTCATCATCCCTGGTGTCAGGGTTATTATTGGGCTGCCAAAGGCCGCTGACGTGACTCAAGTAACGACTACATATTTACATCAGTAAGTAGTAAGCGGGACCAACGGTTTAACACCTTCCGAAGCACGGATCATCTTACTTCTGAACAATCAGGTGATGAGCTTGCAATGTCTTGACCAAACTAGGGATTTGTCGGGATCTCCGGATCGTGAGCAGAACGCTCAACCGCAAGACAGAAAGAAGTAGAAGAAGAAAGTCGTCAGGTTATGTTATGCATTATATTTAGCGAGCGGCAACAAGCTCCGTCTCAAAGTTTATCCATGTGATTCTTTAACAAACGTCACCAGTTACTTTTACATAAATGGGAATTCGTAGACGTAACGTCAATGCGCCCTGTGTTCGGAGCTGACTGACGACATACACTAGGTCACGTGACAAGCACCGAATGTGCTACTAGACAATCAATTTTCGTCAGTCATATCTGCATAACGTGCTATTTTCACGACAGTTTAAGACCTGAAACACTGATTGATTTTATGACTCGGACTATCTAGCTCACAACTGACAATGAAAGTCTTTATCTGACACAATGTTTTATACCGACTCGTTTATTTATTGCTAGAAAATAGATGTTTATGTTACAATTAATATATCTCGCATGACAGAAAGGCTACGCTTCTACTTTTTGTAAGACGTTGTTTTGACTGGCTTCCAAATTATTGCAGTGGCGTACAAGCTGTCGCGTCTGTCGGCGCGGCGCCTGTTCTCTGCGCGTGCGCAGCCAAGCGAAGGAGCATTTTATTAGCCACGTACAAGCATTACGACCCGGCAGCGCCCGTCATTAATCTAAAGCAAACTGCCCGGCCTGTTATATTCAAAACATCTCTAATTCACGCATCCAATGTTTTCAAAATGTCTATCACACCACTAACCACCACTTTCTCTCTCCGCAGATACGCCAAGAAAAACCTTATTACATAGCGGACCCCGAGGTCGACTCATTAGTAAGTATCCACAACTTTTATTGCCTAAATGATAAAATACTCGGGATCAATTTAATACGCCATAAAGTAGTGAACACTTTATAGTTCACCTCGCCAGCGACCAAATAATTTACGATTTGATTAGTTAAAGAGCTGTCCAAAATTAACCACAGGTAAACGAGAAATATTTCTCGGAACAACAAAATAGGGGAATAAGATTAAAAAACATGTATATTGTCACTCATAAAAAGCTGAATCCCACCGTGCGCCTCCCGCGGCTAGCGCGGACAAAAAGTGAAATAATAAAAGCAAGATGTCGGCCACCCACCGCCGCCGTTCGACACGGATACTTAACCGATTTTTAACAAATAAAATCTAAGGCATTACGAATTGGTGGGCAGCGGGAGCGAGCGCCGCGCTGTTTGACTTTGTTAGGGAAATCCGCTTTATCAACTCGCGCCGTCGAGCACGTAATCACTGCTTTCCCTACCGCTCGCCTTCTTTGGCAGTATTTTGAACTCCATTAATGGCGGCTAGTTAAATGGCATGTAGATCCTACCCGCTCCCATTAAGTAGCTATGTAAACTCAACGGCGCTGCCGCGACGCTATCTGCCCCACGACAAAATATTTTAGTGAAATAAATCATAGCTTAAACGAGTTAGAAACAGTAGCTTGTCGCCATAAACTAAGATGTCAGTTTTACCTGCTCGGGGAGTGATAAGCGTCATTCAGGGAGTCCTCAAGTTTAAGCTGGAGATAAGCAACACAAACAGACTCGCGACATCCGGCGCAAAGTAAACTGCCACGAAAAATAGGTAAATGTAAAAAAAAATGGTTTTTGTCCCGCCTAGTGACATGTGGCACCACTATGCGCCCACTGGGTCCATGTGTTTGCCTACTGAGTTAAAACAGTTGATATTTTTGACAGCCAAGTTGTTCTAGTTGATACAGTTTGATCGTGTGTGCACAGTGTGTTCGCTCGAGTGTAGATTAAACAAAAATTTGTATGTCTTTTTGTGTTTTAGCCTGGGTGCTTGTTTTGGTTAAGGAAATTACGTTTTATTATATTTTTAACACGAAGTTAACAAAGAGCTATTGAGTCGGTTCAATTCGTTTCTTGGCCCTTGAATGAGGCTTTTGATGAGCGTCGGAGCAATTTGCGTCGTACAATTATTGGAGCGCTTATTGACTGCGAACTGTATTGAAAGGTTTTAAAATACCCTGTCAGATGGATAACCATATGCCGTGTCGTTATTTTTACTAATTGAAGACCTCGCTATTATCCCGTAATACCTGGTATGGAGCATACCCCAGTACGCTGCTCCAATGCGGTTTTTAAGAACGTCTAGGGCACTGTGCCGAGGTTTTTCTTACAGCTACTACTTCTCGGCTATACAGGTCGCGAAGCTTCAGTCAGTAGTTTTAGGCGGTTGAGATATTCGACAAAAATAAAAGTTACTTAGTTTTGTATAAATATACAGGTTGAGTTTAAAGACCAAGACACAAGTCAAATTAGAGAAGTTCATTTCTAAAATTGACCCTACAGAGAAACGAACTCGGGCTCCTAGTTTGGTGGTGAAGGTGCCTAGCCGTCACTTCACAGTATACCATTATTCATTGCCTATCATTCTTGCGTAGTATTATTATCTTTGGAGCAGCATGGTGGAGTATGCTTCATACCTCCGGTGGATCGAGGGGAGGCCTGTGCCCAGCAGTGGGACGAAAATGGGCTGTTAATGTTATCTATCATTATTACCATGTACACTTTTTTGATATTTAAGAACTTTTTAATGACTCTCAAAAGCTTTTGCCTATATTTTTAAAAACCAATCTGACAGTGCAAGAGTTTGCACTGAGGACTTAAGGACCTCACAGTGTTTCTGTGGACCTGACAGGGTCATTAGTCAACGAGGCTCTGAAAGGAAGACTGTCCACTAGCAATATGTTGGCCTCTTCGAGAGTGGCACCTTAATGATTGGTTCAGTGAGTCAAGGCATATTGGCTGAGTTGTAAAGTTTTCATAGACACCTAATATAATGTCATATGCGACAAATCTCTCTCAAAAGTATCTCTCTCTCTCTCTCTCTCTCTCACTCTATTTAAGAGCTGCGCTCTTGTCGGTGGAGTAATCGCCATTCCTCTTTCTTTCCGCCAAAACTTTCACCTCCTGATACGACACGACCTGCACCTTCTCTTTATTTGTTTCATAAATGTTATCCTAGATCTACCCCTTCCTCTCTTCCCTTCAATTTTCCTTCTATAACGTTTGTTATAAATGAATCGTGTCGTATCAGGTGGCCAATCATATTTAAGAAGTATCTACTAGTGTACATATTTCTGTTTAATGAAAAAGCATCATAGTTATGTTATTAGTCAATTTACCTGTCAGTAAAGATGCCAAATCAAAAATTTTAACAAAAATGAAACATTCAATCTAATTTTCATTTCATTAATTTAATTAATTATGAGTTGAGTCAACATTAACCTAAATAGCAATGATTGAAAACTCTAAGCAAGAAGCAAGAGAAGTGTGTCAGGATTGAAGTAAATGGAATTCCATAGTCTCTGCTTACCCCGGTGGGAAATAGGCGTGAATTTATGTGATGATGATGATGATGATTTCCGACCGATTTCTGCCATGGCGACCACTTCGACTCCTAGTCGGCACGACGCTGATTACAGTGAACTCCCGCGCACCGTGAGTTTATGTGTGTATATAAGGTAACAAGTACATGCATGACAAGAAACTGCTTCTGCAGATTGGCGAGACAATTCATGAAAAATTTAGTGGTTTTCTTTAATTATTTTCAGTTCCATACATTAGCGACGGAAAATTTCACTTGATATTAACTCAGAATCATAGTCTGAAATTCTGAATCATCCCCCTCAGTATTCGATGTCACTAACACCCTGTATGCAATAACCTTTTAACCTGTGTGAATAAATAAATAAAATGAACCACTTGGCCGGAAGGTTACGTACTTACTGTGATAAAATTATATATTGAACATCTTTATCACTCTTAGAATAACGATCATACTTAAAAATCGTTACCCGAAGAACTTTATTAGACATTTTTGTATACCTAATGAGCTAACTCAATTGAGTCAATCACTGCGCTGTGTTCCATCACTAGTCACTTACGTCACCCTGAGGTTTCTTTAATTTACCACCTTTTGGATCCCCAATATAACATCAGACAAGGCTCATTATCGTGTCGATGTATTCTTTCGGTCAATCAGACACCATTGTAGGTTTTTTTATTAATTAAGTTCTTCGAGCCTGTGGTATTGTGGTTATAGGAGATAATTATTATAATGAAGTGCATCATTATGTACATGTTTTAATATTTTTTATTTAATTATTAATTCACTGGATGCGGGCAGCGCAGGACCGATCGTCGTGGAGATCCTTGGGGGAGGCCTATGCCCAGCAGTGGGCGTCGTACGGCTGACGATGATGATGAATAATTAATTAATTCAAACAGGATTGTCCGGAAGATGTGGTAGCCCAGTTGGTAGAAAGCTTGCGTTTCACTTTGAGGTCGCAGGTTCGAATCCAGCACAGGCCTAAACCAATGATAGTCGAATTTGTTTTCGAAATCATGTTTGGATCACAAATGATTATCACGTGTTCAACGGTGAAGGAAAACAGCGCGAGGAAACCCACATTCCCGAGAAATACATTTTCGGATGTATGTGACCTAACCTTTTGGGCTGGTTTTCCCTTCGCGGGTTGGAAGGTTAGACAGGTAGCTTCTGTAAAAAGCCGGACCTGTCAAATCTTCAGACTAGGTAAGCGGACCCTGTCAAAAAGGGGATAATGCTAGGGAGATGATGAACTCAAATAAGATTGACAGAGATCTTGTCGCGTGTGGGTTGTAAGATCAATGACCAACGTCATCAGCCCTGGTGTCAGGGTTACTATTGAGCCGCCAAAGCCCCTGACATGGTTCATGTAACGACTACATACTTTCTTAATTAGATAGCGGGGATCGACTGCTGAATGTGACCTTCTTAGCATAGATCATCTTACTATCGTGTCCGAAGGGACATTTTTCCGATATGACTCCACCGGGATTCGAACCCTGGACCTCCTGATCGAGAGTCACACGCTCAACCATTAGACCGCGAAGGCCGTATGATATTACACTAGTAACAAAATACTCAACCTTGTATAAAGGGAAAAAAATAAAGTTTAAACAGTAAAAATACCTCAAACAGAATCATTGAACAAGTGCTAATGTTTGCTGAGCTTGGCATCGAACCTGGACCTTTTTGGTAAACCAACACGGCTTGTTGATCCATTTGGTGGATTCGATACGGTGGAGGTGGTCGTGAGCAGAACCAACGACGTGGAGCTAGGAAAGGGTTAGTGGAGTTAGTATTAGAGAAAATTATAAATAGCTGAAGAGCTTTTACAAACGGTTTGGTTTATTCTTTTCATTTATTAAATTCGCCTTTGACCACCAGTTCACCTGATAGGAAGCTTTTTTTGACGTGACTTATTGTAGATTTGCCGCAGCTGGCATTAACTACTTGGCCGGGCAAATGGGGAACGCTGAGGGCTCTCACCCCGTACAAAATTTAAGACAACAGGCCTGAGGCCTGAGTTGGGACGATGGGAAGTGGCTATGTCAAAATATTACAAAAAATCTGTAATATTAATGAAGTTAAAGAAAAATGCTCATAACTATTTTCGTGATGTTAAAGATGTTTAGATGAAGAACTTGCTTGAAGCTTAAAAAATGCAATTAAAGCCACAAAGATTAACAAGAGTGGTACAGAAGACATACTTAAGTATTGATTTATTACTGTCATAAATGTGGAGCTGAGAGTTTATAATCATCTTGGTGTTAATTTTCACACTTCGAGCGTTTAGCACTTTATATTCGCGACTACTTGCTAGAGCTTATTTATTTTATTAATCAGCTCTTTTTTATGTAACTTAGTTTATTTCTTTATTTAAGTTGTTATACACTAGCGACCCGCCCCGGCTTCGCTCGAGAGCAATGCTGAGGAAAAAATTAAATTATTTACGACATCACTTTAAAATCCTCAAGAATTTCTAGTATTTCTCCACTATTTGATGAATGTTATTATACATATAAACCTTCCCCTAGAATCACTCTATCTATTAAAAAAAAACCGCATCGAAATCCGTTGCGTACTTTTAAAGATTTAAGCGTACGTAGGGATATAGGGACAGAAAAAGCGACTGTTTTATACTATGTAGTGATATCAGATCAAACGTAAACAAATCTCAGGTGTAAAGGTGACAATTTTAGACCCATTTCCGATTTAAAGAGTTGTAAAAGTTAACAGGTTTTTCCTTATGCTTCTTCTTCTATCGTGTGGGTTGTTAGGTGATACTCTAACCTCATCAACCCTGGTGTCAGGGTTATTATTGAGCCGCCAAAGGCCCCTGACATGGCTCATGTAACGACTACTTCTTACATCAGTAAGTAGTAACCGGGACCAACGGCTTAACGTGCCTACCGAAGCACGGATCATCGTATGCTTACTCCTATGTAAAGATTTTACTTTTTCCCAGCTCCAACAAGTAAGTGAGGAGTAGGTTTGCCTTCGTCACATCTGTGTTTGACTGTCGCAGTCTTCTGCGTTAAGCCTCAAACATGGCTCGGTAGCGTCAACAAATAAAGCAATTACGTCTTCACAATATCGATCGAGTTGAAGATCAATAAGGTTTTTTTGGTATTAAAATGCGCACTCCTATAAGGCTTGTCGTTTGACTTTCAAAATTAGAGCATCGCGCATGTATCCCAAAGGGTAGGCAGAGGTGTACAAACAGCCTATACACGTCCCACTGCTGGGCACAGGCCTACCCTCAATTAGCCGGAGGGGGTATGGAGCATACTCCACCACGCTGCTCCACTGCGGGGTGGTGGAGGTTTTTTACGGCTAATAGCCGGGACCAACGGCTTAACGTGCCCTCCGAAGCACGGAATCATCTTACTTTTTCGGACAATCAGGTGATTCAAGCCTGAAAAGTCCTTACCAAACAAAGGACAGTCGTACAAAGTGATGTCGACAATGTCCCCATCGGGAATCGATCCCGGACCTCCAGATACTAGATCACGGAGGCAGAGGTGTGTAGTGCATTATCTCGTTTTTCACAGGGTCCGCTTACCTAACCTGAAGATTTGACAGGTCCGGTTTTTTGCCTGTCTGACCTTCCAACCCGCGAAGGGAAAACCAGCACAGGTTGGGTCACAAATTTCTGACAACCGCCATCTTGAGCATTTGACATTGACATTAGTGTTGCCATTTCTAAGATTGCAATAAATACTATATACTACTTTCATTGGCCAGGCTTTACCTACTTGGATGCTGCATAGACCTCATAAAACTCACGAGGTTGATAAGAACTTTTAATACACACTTTTATGAAGACATTCACATCGCTATCTCACAGCACCCATAGCTTTGAAATCTCTTGAGCCCCGATAAGTCGTAATCTTTGTGATACTCTTTATCAAAGTTTTCACAGTGTTTTAGATTTCAACCCGACTGCGGGGGAACGAAGATCAGGGTTATGTGTATTTACGGTGTTATCGAGTTCAGATGATTTCTACTTAATAACCTGGTGTATTCAAAGTTACATACAAAGTAAAATATAAAATTTACACTGAAAAATATGAATGATAAAATTGTTTTTCTTTTTTTTGACAAAACCCGCACTGGAGCAGCGTGATGGAGTATACTCCATACCCCCTCCGGTTGATTGAGGGGAGGCCTGTGCCCAGCAGTGGGACGTATAAAGGCTGTTTATGTTATGTATGTTTGACAAAACAGGCGGGCTTATTGCTTTGGGAGTTATTCATGACCACCTTTGTGTTTTAATACATTTTAACAAAATACTTTAAAAAAATACAGCTATGTTTTTTTTTATTGCACAGAAAATACACAAGATACAAAACCAAAAGACAAAAATAGACGGCCTTAATTCTAAGTTGCACCTCTAGTACCTACTATTGATGTTTTTTACATGTTTCCATCTTCTCTGTATCTTCAATCCACACCAAAAGTCGATCATCATCACGAAACTCCGTTCCGAAAGTACCAGGGTACTATGAAGCTAGAAGAGCATGCGTAATATCAATTAGACTGGAAGCGCCACCGTTGTTTGCTCAGGCGTAGTTGACACAGCCCACAGATAAAAATATGTTCGACTCTGTGTATTCTTGCCACCGAGCTGTTTATACAAAGGGGAAGATAATTCCTTGTACGTTTGGGAATTAAGTACTTTCTTATGATTTTCAAGGGCTTGCCAGGTTTTTACTAAACGTCAAAACACGACATTACAATGGAATTTGCATGAAAAAGCACACTGTGACGTCATAGAAAAACGTGAAAAAATGTTTCGCATTTCATTCTTTATATCGTGTGGGTTGTGAGGTGGATTACCAACCTCATCAACCCTCATGGTTATTATTGAGCCGCTAAAGGCCCCTGACAACCAGTAAGTAGTAAGTAGTAACGGCTTAACGTGCCTTCCGAAACACGGATCGTCTTACTTTCGGACAATCAGGTGATCAGCCTGTAATGTCCTACTACCAAACTAGGGATCACAAAGTGTTATTTGTGATATGTCCCCACCGGGATTCGAACCCGGAATATTCCATCACGAATCGTGACTCAAACGCTTAAGCAATCACTATACAGTTCGCCGTTAATTTTAATTTAAAATATTGAAAGGCATAATCGTCGATTCAGAACCGCTCCAATAATCACTATCCTGCCTATAGGGTTGGTTTTGACAGCTATCATTTCCGTGGCAATGACCACTCGAAAGACACCGGTACTCGCACCGAATTCTCTCAGATAATAATCATTAACGGAATCAAAAAAACTTTTCTGGTAGTTAGTCTTCGGTTTAAAACAATGCGCCATCAATCAAAGGCAAAATAGGACAGTCGCGGTTAGAAACAAATCAAGGTGCTATTAAAACAGCATTAGACGCAGATAGGTATCGATTTGAAAATACCGATTGCATCGCTCGATTCTCGTACGGGCGTTTGAAAAGGGCAATGATTGGTGGATGTCGTTTACATTGCTTGGCTGTGTGTTGGGTTTTGGGAGGCTTCTGTGATGCGATTGATGTTGTTTTGCTAACGGATTTGATGATGTTGACGTTTGTTTTGTTATTAGTTTCATCTCATGACGACGTTCTGCCTGTCTGAATTCGATTTGGGTCGGGTAAAGGACATTGACCAAAGTTGTATGGAACATGGTCCTAATATCCACCACTCACGAGACCTATGTACCGAAATAGACTACTAAATACTGAGTAATAAATATCAAACCGCAGTCAAAAATATGCTGTCAGTAAAAAGTTATGGCTAAATGAAAAATCACGTTTTTTAACCTTTTCAAGGGAAAATATTTTCTAAGTACATCTTGATCCGAAGTTTCCGAACCGACATTTTTAACTGATTAGGGGTTGTTTGATTTGTCTTGACATGCTCTCTGGTTCTGCATGATATCCAGGGTCTGAAGATGAAGCCGGAAGGTGGTGACAAAGGAACTCCGTTATAATACCACACGGCAATGTCGAGTTTGGGCTCGTTTGATTCGTCTTGGTATTTATTATTCAGTATTTAATGGTCTATTTCGGTAGATAGGTATTGTTGGTGAACATTTGGACCACTTTTGGTCAATCTCCTTTTGGAAACAACTCTTCGGCTGAGAAAATCTTGGTTGTTATAATTAACCCAACTGTGAATCACATATTAAGAATTGAGACCTCTAGTGGTAACACTAAAAATAAACAAATACCTACAGGGTATTAGCGACATCGTAACGAATATTGAGGGGGATGATTCAGGCTATGGTTCTGAGTTAATATCAAGTGACATTTTCCGTCGCAAAAGTATGAAACGGAAAATAATAAATTTAAAAATACTAAAAAAAAAAATGAATTTTGCGTCGGGAAAATCCTCTTGATGTTAACGTAGAATCATGGTCTGAATCATCCCCCTCAGTATTCATTACGATGTCACTAGCACCCTGTATAGGTAGATAAAATAAAAATACATAGATAAATAAAAAAAAAAAACAAAAGAAAGTCTAATAATAATAAGAATTAAGAAAATAGCAAGAGAAACTTATATTTAAATTAAATGTGATGTCATGTCGGCCAATTTTAAACTTCGAAACCTTGAAAAATATTTCCGAAATAACAAAATTAAGAATTAGGTGTTACCATCGAAAAAAATCCTGTTCTATATTTTGAAATAGCAACTGTACTATTTCGTGTTCCTATCGATGAGTTATTTGGTCGGTCATCGGCATACAATTCTCAACACGGCCTCTACAATCCATTGTTGGCCACTTCCCTTTGTCGGAATGTACTGGAATTCGAGACAGCCGTCTATGGATCAATGCTGTGGCTCTGTACACCACGATAACGAATGAGGCTCTTCAAGTTCCGAAGTGTTTGTGATTGTAAAAATGCTATGAAAACCTACACCGTGGAAAGTGTTGGCTTTTGTACAGCTATTTGCGTTATTAACACCACCATCAATTTAAGAGTCACGCTCTTGTCGGTGCAGCATTTTCCATGCTACTTTTTTAGGGAAAAACAAGGCAGTGGTTTCCCTCTTGCCTTCCGCCCCGCAGTACTCTGTCTGACGCAAGTGGGATAGCGCCCAGAGTAATCTATTACAAAGCCATACTAGGACTCCTGTCCTCCGCCTCTGAATAGTACTGACAGTTACTGAAAACAACGCGATTTTGCGTTATTAACAATACAATATAACAACACTTTATTGCACATGTAAACACAACACTAAAAACAATTAAAAATGTGTCAAGAGAAGTACAATCGGCGGGCTCATTGCTAAATAGCAACAGAACAGTGTTTTTTTATTTTTTTATTTATTAAATATTTTTATTCATATAAATGAAGGTATACAAATAGTCTAAATCTAGTACTGGCCTAGAATAAACAGATAAATAACACTTAAATATGTTTTGCAGGTTGTAAATATCTTTATAAAACATTTTAACACTAAATATGCACTATTTTATACAATAAAAATACTCGGTACGTAGAATAAATTAGATTTAACAAGTTATTGTGGACACTAAGCACTGAATACACATTGTTAAATTAAGAATTAATTATAGAAATTACATTGTAAAATAATAAAATATAAATGAACAGTGGTTATTAGATAAATATTCACCGGGCATTGCCCTAGGGGTTAAAAAGACCACTTTGAACAAAATTACTTAGAAAAGCAATATTGCTATTTGACGTATCTTCTATTGACATTGCGAACTTACTTTTATATACCTACGCAAATGACAAATTGCAATATTGCTTTTTAGACGAATTGCTTTAATGTCGCCTTTTTAGACTCCCTGGTCTAATTAATACATTGATATTCGCATCACTATCATTGAATGCTATATTATAGTATTTTATGCAACAGTTGTATAAGAAGGGTCAAAAAATGCGAGTGGCGTGAGTTGCGATGTGAGCCTTGGCGAACATCGCAATAAGAGACGCCACGAGCATTTTTTGACCTAGTTATACAACGTTGCATACAATACTTTTTCTACGACGACGTAATTTTGGTGTAGAATTCAATAGTTCTTCATCCATTTTTCCTTTTTATTTTATACTTTTTAGTGTTTTGAAACGAAACACAAAAATTTTCCAATTTATTTTCCAACGCGCGGGAAAATGGCGGCAAATGTATACTTTTTTTATAGTATATCTATGGCACCAAACAAAGTAAAGGTGCCAATTTCCAGGTCAAAAAAAAAAAAAACAACAACAATGCTTTTTTGGCGACATTATACACTTCTCATCAAAAAAATCGAAACACTTCCGTTTTCATTGTTTCTGTCCGAATTTAACACAAAAAAGAATTCATACGATGAAAAAAAATACATAAATGTATAGCTGGCAGTTTGGCCATTACAGTAATAAGCGAAAATTCTAAATTCAAAATTAGAATTTCATTTGTTTATCTTATAAACGAAATGAATCACTGTTTTGAGACAAATGTGTGTTTAGGGTTGGAGTACATTTAGCGTTTAAAAACTAAAAATTGGCGCCTATCCTTAAACTTTTTGTTTTTTATTTCAATACTGTGACTTTGGGACGTCTAAAAAAAGGTATTTTTTCTAAAACGTATGGATACTTCGCCCACAGAAGCCGCCCAAGTTGTGGCATTGCTGGATTCTGGCCTTAGTCAGCGTGTTGTGGCTGCAAGACTGCATCTAAGCCTGTCATCTGTTCATAGAGTCTATAAACGTTATCGGGAGACTGGTTTGTTCACGCGCCGTTCAGGATCTGGCAGGAATCGGGTCACTTCTGAGCGTGATGATCGATTTATTGTAACAACTTCTTTAAGAAATCGACGCCTTAACGCTTTTCAACTGCAGCAGCGGCTTCGTGTTGTACGAAGGGTGGCTGTAAGTGACTCTACAATTAGAAGAAGGTTGAAGGATCGTGGACTGGTACCGCATAAGCCAGCAAATGGGCCGAAATTAACTGCAGACCATCGAAGAGCGCGCCTTAACTTTGCACGTGAGCACCTAAATTGGTCATACCTACAGTGGAGCAAAGTTCTCTTTTCTGATGAGTGTAAAATTATGCTGTATGGTAACGACGGAAGGAACAAGGTCTACAGAAGAGACGGAGAACGCTATGCACAATGCTGCATTGAAGAAAAGGTCAGCTATGGTGGCGGTTCGTGGACGGTTTGGGGAGGAATCAGCGCCGACGGTAAGACAGAGCTTGCTTTCGTGTCTGGGCCACGTCTGCCTGCACTAAACTGTCATCGGTACGTCGAAGAGTGTCTCGAGCCTCATGTGATGCCCTATGCACATTTTATTGGCAACGGCTTCATATTCATGCACGACAATGCTAGGGCTCACACCGCGGGCGTCGTACGAGATTATCTTAACGAAGTCGATATCTCTATTATGGAATGGCCAGCAAGAAGCCCGGACATGAATCTCATTGAACATCTGTGGGATGAATTAAAGAGACGAATTCGAGCAAGAGATCCTGCCCCAGAAACACTTAGCCAGCTGCAAGATGCAATCCAAGAGGAATGGGACAATATACCACAGCATGTGATCGTGACTCTCATCCGATCGATGAAGAACCGTATGGAAGCAGTAATTAGAGCTCGGGGAGGGAATACAAGTTATTAAATAAACGTTTTTTAGCTTTTTTTTTTCATTTACGTGTGTTGTTTTATCCATTTCCTTTATACTCCATACGGAATAAAAATGACTCATTTAACAAAATACGAAACCTATGAAAAATTCATTTAAATTTAGAACATTAACATTAAGATTTGATAAGCTCATATTACTCACTATTAAACGACATTTAACATTTATTCCTAAATGTACACATTTTTCTGATAATCCTGACAAAACGTAAACTTGCAAGGTGTTTCGATTTTTTTGATGAGAAGTGTAGTACAGTTACACTTTGTAAACAATGCTTTTATAGGCCATAGAGCGTACACTTTTTCAAAGAGTTTAATTATGTATGTACTTATATTAGACTTTTTGGTTATTTAAATGCCAGATTAAAGTAGAGGAGTAGAAAAAGTATATTAATGGTTATGTTTCTAATTTCTTTTTTTCTTTCACAGATGGTGCAAGCGATACAAGTGCTACGGTTTCACCTATTAGAATTAGAAAAAGTGAGTACCAACCAACCAACCAGCATTATAGTTATTAAACTTATTAAAGCGGAATACATTTGGAATGGGCTCAGAACCAGTTTCGAAAATATCACCTAACCCGAACATAATATCGACTCGATTATGAGAGGGCTCGATTTTGAATCGAGATATGGTATCGATCTTGCCGATACACGCAACCGACCGCACGCACACCACTACAGGTTCCAGTACTGGTAAACACTATAGGAGCAACTTATAACTAATAAAATAATAATAGTCGTTTACTGTTAACAATACAAGGCTGAATCTGAAAACTGCGTAGGTGACATGACCGTAAAAACATACAAGCGATGACGCCAAAGATAACGTCACGGAAGCATTATCTGTTGAAATGAATAACTTATACAACAGTATCGGTCATTGTAATTCTCGGAAGACAAATATGTCATCTCAACAAGAATGCGACCTCCTGTCCAACCGGTATTGCGACACCTTTCTTAAGATTCGAATTTTAAATGTCTGAAACTATTTTGAACTTCGAAGCCAGCGTCAGGTGTAGCGGCGTGAATGGCCGCGCACGATTCGGCCGTTGTTTGTTTTCCCTTTATCTCCCATTTGGACGGTTCCGTTCGCAAACCGGTCCCGCTTCTTGCGTGTGTCGCATTGCGAATTCGCGCCATTATACTCTCGATGGAATCGTAACGGTAACACGACAGGACGCTCGCTTTTTGCTAGTCGCAATCAATTCAGACAATTTGCGCTCACCCGCATTAATTGGGAGCATAAAATTCAAATATCCCGCTTCAACATAGTAACGTCGTGTCGTTCGACTAGTAATTAATTTAACTTGTCAATATTATGGTCACGTTTCTACGAAACTTGTTTGGCTAACGTCTATATCGAGACGAATGATCTCGAGAAACGAGATACCTCATCCACTCGCTCCCACAGATTCCATAAATCGGGCGCCGCATTGATCGTACTGCGTTAGGAACCGGTAAATTTGGTAAAAAAAGTTTGGTGTACAAAAAGGTCTGTAACGAGATAAGGTGTAATGCGATACCTCTGTACGAATCGCTGGCCGGAGGGCGAGATAAAGGCCGTTTAAAAAATAAAAATAATACGGCTTCGAAATTCAAAATATCGGGCCGGAGCCGCGGGGCGATTGAAGGAATCGCTCGATAATGCGACCAGTATACGAGCGGGTCGATTTAATTTGCGCACATTTCCATTGATTTCATAGAAAGTAGTTGTTTCAGTTTAAAAAGAGAACTGAAAGAAGAATGCACGAGGCCGAAAAAGGAATTGATAACCGTTGTGGTCGGAGGCTAACCGACACGGATTTCAATTTTCAAGCTACATAAATGTCCCCTGGCTAGTCGCAGGCTGTGCAGGTCGTCTAAGCCTCGCCGCAACCAGGTTCACACACTCGCCTACCTGTCTCCGGCATCAAAAACAGTTTTTTGCTCCTCACATCCCATACATGTCCGTTTCTATCTCGTCTACGGTTTTTGTCGAATAAAAGTAAAGAAAAAAGCACCGTTAGTTCGATCTGTTTCCGCTTCACTTCACTCCGTTCACAGGTGATGCTTTTTTGAGCTTAAATAATAATTAAAAATAAAAAACCGACGACCCGACTCGCGCTTACAATGAGATCTAGTTAAGTGTACATTTTTTTCTTTCCTTTTACTATAATTGCTGTTTTTCAAAAGATAAAAAGAGTAAGAAATCTTTTCTAATCCAATAAAACGTTTTTCTATAATTCTCCTTGCCGTGGCATCGAAATTGTCATTCCGCTGGATGAATGAAATTAGTAAAAAAAAAATTCAAACCGACCGTGAAGATTTTAATTTAACGAACTCCCTATATTATATTTACATTAAAATATCCAATAAGGATTTTTGATTTATGCTTTTAATATTTTTAAATATGGCCGCGGGCAGTCACATTGCCTCATCATGGGTCCTTCGGTCGTGCGATCGGCTCAGTGATTGGTCACTCGAGGGTTTTTTATGTAGTCACTCTGATCCCTAATTACGTTATGTGAAGACGCTCGGATTCCTGTGGTAATGCCAGGTTAGAATTTGTTTTTGTTTTTTAAATTTCCAACCGGCCAGTTGCGTTCCACATTTAAAATTTAGAAGGACGTCGTGTTGCCGTCGTAATTGCTGTGTTTTCTTTTACTTTTTTCTACGGTTTTGGTATAAGCATGAGGCAAAAGTTTAAGTATGTATACAGCCTCTTTTAAACAACATTTAAAATATTTATCAGTATTAATTTCAAATGGCTAACACGAAACCATTTATTAAAGCGGTCATGATTAAAAAGGTAACAAATTCAAATAGCTGTTGAGACTTTTTTCATATTTTGTTTCTAACTCGTAAACGTTATCTGCAACAGCGTGGCTAAGTGATTTATGATGTGGGTCAGATTTGTTGGTTTTACGGGCCGGGACTCGAACCCAGACCCGCGTTTATGAGGCCTCCACCGCAATTTTATAACTTTTATACAACACACTAATTCCGTGTGTGAATTATATTTTGTTACACGACACGGGGTTTTAACCAACATTTCGATTCACACGTTTTGATTATAATTGGAGGAGTGTTTTCTAGTCTTTTTTTTATTATTGTTTACTTATCATTGTTAGTAACTTTTATCGCTTTTACTTGCTACTTAGTAAGTCACGTCGCTTCGATTCACAAAACAAAAGAGCAATAGTATTTTTTTTAAAGTTCCATTTACTAAGTATATCTAAATGTTTTGGAACGAGCGATTTATATCTTATTTTGACAGCTGTCAGAACATGTCTCTCTAGCACTAATTGGGATATTCTACTATCTCTCTATGCTGTCAACTGGTTCAAGCTATATTTAACTGAGTATAAATACTTCAATATTAAAATCCACCATTCACAACCAACCTAGATCATTCAACATTATACTTATCAGGGTAAAATAACGCGCGAAGCAATCGAGCTCTCATTTGAATGCGGGACCGGTTAGTTTTTTATTCAACACAAAAATAAAAAGGCAAAGAATCCAGCCCTGGCCGGCCGATCAGAAATGTCGGCCAAATATGCGCCGACGCACATAACTCGCTATATGTTAGCCCTGTGGGAATTTGCATACATAAACGTACAGACAGCGTATCTACCTTCTCATTATATGGTAAATATTTCTTTTGTACCTATCTTGATATAAAATGGAGGTTTGAAAATTAGCTTTAGTCTGTTTTTCGTAATAAATTGTTATCTTTTTTGTTTTCATGGCCTGGAAACGAGTCCTTTAGCCAGCTCTTCATTTTTTTGGAATGGGTTTATAAAATCTCAAACAAAATAATAAATGAATGAATTTATCACGGTAAAGATTAGAGTCAGTAATTTACGGCGAGTAGGTAATAAGAATGTTACTATAGGTAAGTAGTTTTTAAACTGAGGTATAAACAAGATGCTAAAATAATCCCTAGTCGTAACTCAGCGTAGAATGAAACGTTATTCGAAATGAATGGACGGAAGCACTGGCCACTAACATCGGCGAAACGTGAAAAATGAAACGAAAATACACAATTAACACAAAAGTACCTACGTCAAAATAAAAAACTGGTACGAAAAAAACCCTTTTCGAATCGACCGTGGCATAGATTGCCAACGGATTCGTCACCCACGCTTCTGGCAACGGTAAACTATCAGAAGTCCTCTTTTAAAAAATCTCAAAACACTCAACAAACATACCTGAGTAATGGCGGCACAAGAATTTGTCAATAAACACCGATATAAAAGTTTTAAGTCTATTTCTAATTTTGACTTCGTAAATTCTAACAGGCGAAGAATGACAGCCATGCGACGTCTATACGTCACCGAACCGCCATTATATCACATTTCGTTCCTAAATAAATAAAAAAGTATTCGTTTAGAAACACTCCATATCTCAATCCGTGAGTCTCTCATTCCAAATTTAAATTTCTGGAAAGAGTTTGATGTTCGTAAGGATAATCGCTCGAAGTCGAGAGTTGGAATGCCGTAATATCTCATTAAAGGCATTACCTGTCTCTAAATAACGTCGTATCAAAGGAATATTTCCATTGGACTATAACTCTTTGGTCCTGGCGCGCATGGCTCATGTTGTCGTGCAAGAGACGAGCCTTCAATCCTTCCCGATTAACCGAGGGAACAGTTCCAAATTTGAATCTCCGAAGAGTTACGATGTCAAATCTTTAGTCGCTGTCACTAAATCGAAAATAGTATCGGCGTCCGCGTCGGTCACAGAGCGGGGATTAGACTCCATTTGATTTTATTTCCATCGGTGTGTTTACTCTGTCATTCGTGAGCTTATAAAGGCGCTCTCAATCATGATTTTGACATTGACAGCGCAATGTTCGGAAACCGCCCGTCCTGTACCGCGGCGGCGTTTATCCGCTCTAGTGTCAATAAAATTCACACAGTCATAAATATGAATTTCAACAGTCGGTTGTAAAATTCAAATTATGATAAAGAAACTATAACAATATTTGACCCGTCACTCGCGCGTGCGTTTTACAACCCAATGTATAATTTAGAAAAAGCTGTCGATTAGGGAATTAGTATCCCGAAGACATAATTAGCTGTCAACGGCGGGTAGCGCTGTTTCCGCTTCCGGCGCTGTGTTCTATTTTCAAATCCGCTAAGACGATTGGAGCCCTGCGTGTTCCTGGAGAGTTCGATTTTTTTCTTTATGTAGCGAGCACGCGGCCTCCACCTGCCGGAATTTTATTACATTTCACCGTGTAAATGCTATCTAAAAATTTCGTTAGTCTTTTTATTGCTTTATGTTAATTTCTAAGCTAATTATGCCTATGAAAATGTATAAGGCTGGCGCACAAAATTAATACGCGCCCGACGGGGGCCGTATTTTATCGAATGGAACAAAAAAAATGAGTTTCGTGCCGTTTTTACGATTCATTTTGAGTTTTTACAAGTGTGTGTGAAGGCGACAGTTGGCTCGCGACTCGTTCCAAATGTATTCCTTTGTTTGTATTGTTGTGTTTTTGTGCGCGCTTTGTATGGTGATATCGGTGTAAAGGTCGCATGTCCTGTGTCGAACCGACGACTGTTATGATGTTGGTAAACCCGGCCTAACCGTTACCTTAGCAGCAGTTTTGTTTACATGGCTGCCCCAGAAAACATTTTAAAAAGTCAATCTTGGCTATGACGTCACCCATACACAGTCTTTTGCAGGTCTTTTGGGCTGAAACATCTCGAGCTCTTATAACAAAGATAAATACTCGTAGAGCTGAGACACTACGTACTGGCTGATATAAACATTATAACTTCTTTTTTGTTCTTTTTCAAACACGCTATCAGTCCTTGGACTTTTAGCAGTTCTTAAGAAGTATATATAATATTAGATGTTGCAATAAAGGCTGTCCAATAATGGAAGGATCAGCCCCACTCGAACTCAACTTTCCTAAGGACCTATGCACTAGACAAGCTTGGTGGAATATGCTCCATACCCCAGTTGATTGAGAGGCCTGAGTCCAGCAGTGGAAAGTTTACAGGCTGTTCATGTTATGTCAATGTTAAGAACCAATTTCGCCGTCTTCACGAATGTTTCCTCCGGCAGGTACACGAGCTGTGCGACAACTTCTGCCACCGCTACATCAGCTGCCTGAAGGGCAAGATGCCCATCGACCTGGTGATCGACGAGCGGGAGTCGGCGCGGCCCCCCGACGCCAACGGCGAGCCGCGCTCCGCCCCCGACAGCAGCCACGACGGAGCCTCCACGCCCGACGTCGTGAGTACCCCCTACACCAAGTCCCATCTCATTCCGAGGCGCGATCCCCAGCTGGCACCCAATTCTACCACGAGTTACCTCGTGCACCCCTGCTCTTAGTTTGGCCATTGCAAAAACGAAGTACGTAAGGGGGTGCTCGCAATTTAGTTTCTAATTCCCGCCTCCCTCGCTTTCATACCGACGGCGATCCTCAACCGACGTTCCCCTGGCCAGAACAGGAAAGCTATCTGAGAGAAAACTCGATTTTTTGTTGTAGCTTCTTTCTTAATCGAGATGGTAGTTCTCTTTTGGATATGATTTCTTGTGACGTCACGCCAGGAGAGCGACACGTCATTGAGGATCGCCCGTTCCGCAATTTGTATTTGTTGACGGAATGCGGTCGCCGCCGGTGCTTCTGAGAGCTTCGCCACCGAAGCTCGAGGAAGTGCCGCTAGTTTAAGTTCCTTTAGAACAAATCTTCGTTTTTGCAATTGGCCAACCTCTTAACACTGTACGATTCAAATTTGAATTGAAAGTTTACAATTAATTTCAAAATTGCTCATGTCGCGTTACAGTGAAGGGGTGAACAAAAATGGGTGCGAAAACCGCAGTTATGCTGTTTTTTTTTACAAACAATTTTTCGATGCGAATTCTTTTTTGATTCGCTGGATTCTGACTTGATTTGGAGTTAGTGCGTTTGGCTAGCGGACACACGCGCCGTGTCCGGTATGTTTTGCACCGGAATTTATGTATACGATTTAAAAAAAAAACATACGTATAACGTTGATTGTAATATGTGTATACTAATAAACTAGTGAGTTAAGTGCTGGATGAAGCCATAACACTGAACAGGCGGAACATTAGCCACATGAGGAATCAGCTACGCGTTTCTGAGCTTAGATTAAAACCCTAATTAGTTAATAAAAAAAGAACCTATTGGAAAACGAAGTATACGTAAAAACACAACTTTACCTTGCCTAAGTGAGAATAAGGATTACTTAAGAGTTTTAAATTATTGTATTGGTTTAAAGGTGGTAGTTGCTAGTTTTATCTTCGGCTAGTAATTGAAAACAGATACGTAATATAGAGTATGGTTGCGTTACTGTGGTAGAGCACGAACTATTTAGTTAGAGAAAAGGAAATACGTATGCAGTATACGCTAGGTGTAATTCTGTTCGCGATGTGACGCCATGTTGTACAGTCGATATAAAGTTTACGAAGACTGTATGTTCATTTTTAAGTGCGAAAATAAAATAAAAAAAACGTAGGTAAATTATAAATTAATTGATCCTTGAACAATTCATGAAGGTATGCAAAAAATAAGAATTTTTTTAATAACAATTTCACGTTAAAAATAACGAAAAAGGAATATAAATTACTAAAATGAAATATTATTCATAATATTTTATATTTAATATCATATCTGTGTAAGAAAAGTATTAGTAAAAAAATAAAGAGTTAAAATGATGAAATCTAAAATAAAAACTACCTATCTAAGAAATTAAATCTACGCACAGTAAAAATTTACCTGCAGTCTTTTTATAACGACTTTACAAAATGGCGTATATATCGACGGATATATTATTATGTATGTGCGTTATATAGAAATCTAGATGCTTTTACAGATTAAAAATAAAGTTAGTCGTGCATTGTGTTCCGGATACGACGTTTCTTCTCCTCTATAGATATATATACACAACACGTATATATAGATATGTACTATATATTACTTCATTGCTGTATTTTTGTACACTGCGTCATTAAACGTCATTAGTGTGATTAAATTCCTTTCAGTTTAATAGGTACATATTTTTACATATTATACGAGGCTTATACAGGATGTTCGAAGTCTTAGTGATGAAAATGGCAGTTAAAATGACAGCTTTATATTTGCGAAATTGTGTTTCTGGTTTTGTAAATATATTAGCTGGAGTTTTTTTGATTGCTATTTCAAGTTCCTGTTAAGCATTCCGTATAAGGCCGCGTGGTATATTCGCATGTTCAACAATTTGTTTAGTAAGTTTAAGGGATATTTTGGGCGTTGAGACTGACTTGTTTTGTTTGTGTTATATATTATTTCCGACATTGTTAACGATGGAGCCATAATTTTTTAACTAATTTAAGAACATCAACTCCCTATTCGATAAAATGGGATTTTATTAACTAAAATTATTAGTTACTTTTGTCTGTATATGAGTTTTTAACATTAAAATTTGTGTAGTTGGATCTTATCTAAGTTAGGTTAGAATAAAGCAGTAGGTTTCTTACAATGTTTGAAACTTATTTTTTTCTTAAATCTAACTCGTAAATGTATATTAATATTGCTATTTGGTGTACGTCCATCTTGTATGTCAATGTGATTAATTTTATAATTTTATTTTCTGAACGGATTAAACAATAAACATGTTCTGTTTGAAATTAATCTGGCTTTTTGTTTTGATACATCCGGCGTCCGATAATCTAAGCAGGGAAATGAGAATACCGTAGTGGGGAGTGCCGAAAATTGTTTTTTTTGGGGCTAAAGAGGAGAAAGTTGTCAAAGAATTTCTGTGCGTAATATCGCATTTTTATCATGTCGCTGTATTCCATAAAGCGGGGATCCCCCGGCGCGGAGGGAAAGCCCGGAAAATTGTTTCTTTACGGCACCCCGCGCGCTAATCTTTTGTGCCTCGTTCGGAAATCTAACCTTCGCCCATAAAAAAAACGTGGCGGAATCTTTTCACGGGGTTTTTTGGCGACAATCTGATATTTTATTTATATTTTATAGTCTGTCATTGACGTTTGATGGACGGAGATCCGCGGGGGTGGGGAAATTACTTGGGGTACAAATAATTGATGCAAATTTCCCCGTGGTTATATTCGTTTATTGAAGTGATGTTTTGGGCGCGGACTTACACTTCACTTGTGTTAAAGAATCGATAAATAGGTTTTTGGAATCTCTTCTACTGTACAGGACAATCCTTGAAAATATATTATGTAGTTCTTATGAGTAGATATCATAATCACTATTTTAAGAGCAACGCTCTTGTCGGTGTAGCATTCTCCATTCTTGTCTATCAAAGACCAATTCCTTCACCTCCTTATAAGAAACGACGTTCGCTTTAGTCTGTTCCATGTAAGTTCTTCTTGCTTTCCCTTCCTCTCTTTCCTGGTAGCTTCCCTTCTATGTTTTTAATGAATTTGTCATGTCTTGTTAAGTGTCATCATCATGAGTAGATATACCGTACATAAATTCACAAATCATAATAAAACACCCATTTACCCAGAGATAGTTGATATAATTTTCTTTCTAAGTTAGACAGGTTATGACCACCTCCCAATAAACCCCATACATACATACATATATAAACTCACTCCTAATTCCAATCTGGGTAAGCAGAGACTATGGAATTACATTTGCAAATAAATTCCATCAATTTGGAAAAGATATTCGGTTAAAAACAAAAATGTAATATTTTATAATCATGAACTATATACTTACAAATAAAAATATACTTTATTGCACCAAAATAAAAATAAATAATTACAAAAGACTCTTAAATAGGTACTTGGCAAAAGGCGGCCTTATCGCTTAAAGCGATTTCTTCCAGACAACCATAATGCGAGGACATAATATATAAACAGCCTATATACGTCCCATTGCTGGGCACAGGCCTGCCTTTGATCAACCGGTGGGGGTATGGAGCATACTCCACCACGCTGCTCCACTGCGTGTTGGTGGAGGAAAAATGTAAAAATTGAAATTGAAAGGTACCGAGATATATTGAGAGATTTAATTGATAGATTGACTTACCAATACTTACTACATAGAAATCTTATTAATAAAACAATATTCCTAGAAGTCAATTCCATTACTTCATGGACGATAACTTCTATTCTAGAATAAGACACAAGTCAAACTTACCGCCGTAACATTAACCGGCATATTGGCAATAACCATATCTCTACTGCAATGAATAATGTATACCACTACAATAAACAGGCAGTAAGGTAGCTTGGCAAAATTGGCAGATTTCATTGAATTGTACTGTACAGTCATGAGCAATATAATGTACCCACTTTAGGACTCTGTCGCACTAACACATTTGACATTTAGTGAGACTACAGTTCAATTTGTCAAAAAAGTTAATGTGACATGGTACCAAAGTGTATACATATTAATTCTCGTGACCGTACACACACTTCAGTCTCTACAGTACATGATATCTTTAAGTAAATAACGTAAACTCACGACTACATCCCAATTGGGGTAGCCAGAGGTACATCCATCGCGAGGTGAACTAAGTACCCACATCTCACCGAGCTTTCTGTTAGACCAACGTGAGTAAACACAAAACACTTCTTTGTTAAGCCGTTGGTCCCGGTTACTACTTACTGATGTAAGTACGTAGTCGTTACATGGGTCATGTCAGGGGCCTTTGGTGGCTCAATAGTAACCCTGACACCAGGGTTGATGAGGTTGGTAATCCACCTCACAACCCACACGATAGAAGAAGACTTCTTCTTTTTGCTGGACACGGGAAAAATAAGTATTTTTCTTAGATGCTTGTCATTTTGACCAAATCGTGAAGGGGGTTAAGGTACCTGTGTCCTCTTTAATACTAGGAGTACAAAAGAAAGACAGTACAGGTAAACTTATCTCTGACAATGAGATTTCTTCCAGCTGACTTACATTAGATATTATTACACATCTTAGAACTTTCGATGCCAAGTTGTCTTACTAACTAGCTCTGCCCACCCCGACAAAGGATATCTAGCATGATATACATTTGTCTGTAAATTAATATCTAAACAAAATTTAATTTAACATTAACTGTGTCCTCGCCAATGTTTTTATTTCAAAGACATAACTTCATATACGTCTATAAAAACCCACCTTTCTTCATTTATGTGAGTTATTTCAGTATTTATTTTATTTTATTTTGTTTATCGAATCAAATAGAATTCCATAGTCTCTGCTTACTCTGGTGCGAAATAGGCGTGAGTTTATGTATGTATATTTTGTTTAGCTACATTACCACTTGTATATACATTGTGTTGTAGGGGAATGAGAGATATGACAAAGACGGGATTTGTGGCAATTCGTTGCGGATTCGTCACAGGACAACTGACGCGGATATACGTGCTATAGCCACTAGCAGGGTGGATAGATTACGTGACCCACATGAATAAGTATTGCTCTGTTCATTTGGGGAATGGGATTCCTTTTTATGAGTGATGAAAAACGGATTTCGTGGTGAGATGAAAAATACACATTTTTGTTTTGACGTGACTTATTGTAGATTTGCCGCAGATGGCATTAACTACTACGACAAATGGAGAGCGCTGAAGGCTCTCACCCGGTACAACGTTTAAGACAACAGGCCTGAGGGTGCCCAGTTAGGCGCGAAGCTCGGCTCAAGGCGTCGTCTATGAAAATTACACACAATCTTACACAAAGCTTTATGCGTAAGACTATTGCAGTTTTGAAAGATAAGAGTAAATAGGCATTTAGTGATCGTATGCCATATAAAGAAAGGAGTGATTGTGGAAGCAAGCTTATAAAGTACTGTGCCTATATTAAAAAAGCTATCTTATAGAGGCAGATAGAGATCATAGACTTCCATTCACCACACTCCTGAAACACCATTTTGTCATCATCTTCTCACAACAAAGTCGTGTTTTTATTATCTATTTATGAAAAATCACATCACTAATTTAAGAGCCACGCTCTTTTTTTTATAAACAAAATTACATACATATACACTTTAATACTATCGCCAAACTACAACCGTTGTTTGTTGGCGTCGCGTTCATCATTTTCGGTGTAGCATTCTCCATGCTACTTTTTAGGCAAAAATAGGGCAATAGTTACTCTCTTGCCTTCCGCCCCGCAGTACTGTGTCGCGAGTGGGATGGCGCCCAGAGTAGTCTATTTCAAAGCCGTACTAGGACTCCTGTCCTCCGCCTCTGAATAGTACTGACAGTTACTACTGCCTTCTGTCAAGTTCCTCTGTCATAGTCCATGTGACTTGCGTCTTCCGCCCTGCATCGCTGTACCTATGCATTAATCCGTATTGATAATTTGGAGACGGATGGAATGGTATGACAAATAATTAACCAAAATTAAAACAATTATGCACCTATATCATATAGATTTTTTCCTTCATACAATGTCGTCCATTTTTGTTAATGACGTAAGTAGATTTAATCTAAATATGCTTTTAGAATTATACATTAATATTATTCAATTGTTTTATTTATTATCATGGTTAATGTAGTGAAAAGCTTCACAAAAATCCTTGGGAATGGATTGAATTTCATGCTGCATTGCTATTTTATTTACGAATGTTGTAAGCAATGTTCCTTTAATGAGTCACCCAAGGTAGTATTTTAGGACCAATATTCTATAAAATAGATATCTAGTTTATAGTGGGTTTCTTAATAATAATGTAAGAAGGATTTTCGCAAGAGTGGTGGCAGCAAATGTTCATAGGTACTTCAGTCTGCAGCCAATATGGGATAGGCGCTGTGATGACTTCTGATGAAGAAAAAAAGAAGCCGTTGAAGTTGACTAGATTTCAATTTTCAGAACTTTATTTAGTAATAAACAAAATGTAATAGTAATTTGCACAATACATTTACATGACACTGTGCTATTTACTGCACTAAATAAATTTATGTTGGTATAAAAAAAAACTGTAAACTACCCACAATTGTGTTAGGATATTGATGGCGTTCATTCTTACCGCGTGACGTGTAAGTGCGAGCGAGACACAGTCAGCGCGCTCTCACTCCTTAGCGGGTTAGTGCCATTTAAGACTAAAGTAAAACCCACAGGGGGTGAGGTCGGCGCCCGATACAAAATGGCGCGGGGGTTAGACTTTTATTCTATGATTATACAATCTTAAGTAAGGAAACCTTATCTTATACTAATTGAAGGAGAATTAATTGGAAAGATTTACACAACAATCGCAGTAACAAACCAGAAGTAAAGATTGAGGAGTGGAAGATATCCTGATAGGATTTACAACGTAATAAAGCAGTCGTGACAAACATGGCCGCGCAGTGCGTACGCGCAGATCGAGAATTCTAAATGCTTTTATAGTAACTGATTTGAATTAAAAGCTAATAGGTAGGGATCTATAGTATTATGTTATAGTTAAGTATGTTGGAATATAGATTTAAAGCTGCAGTGGGACGTCGTCAATAAGTGCATTTCTTTTTGTTGACTTGAATGCATTAACTACTTGGCCGGACAAATGGGAAGCGCCATCTCCTAACTGAAGTTGGCGATTACTACGGCGATCATCAGCCGGCAATGCAACTTATGTTTAAGTCCCATGTAATAGGGTGCGAGCTAATTGCCATTAACCGGACACAAAATCTCTTGAATCGCACAAAACTCGTTACTTTCAGCTATTTGTGACAAGACACTCACATTAGGAAGTTATGCGTAAAATACCTCCTCACATGTTATGCAGTTGGAGCAAAACAAACTTGGCTTTAGTCTCAGACAAAACTCGTAGGTGTTTCTAAATTGAATCCAGTCCAAGATAACCGGCGACTTACGAGTGCACTAACTGAGCCACTTACTCGTCGGTATACCCTGGGCGACAACAACACTGACCTCAAAAGCTTCTAAAAGCTTCCAAGGATTTAAACCTGTCAATTTTGGCGCCAAAACAGCAAAAAGACGCCGCCTGCCGCTCGTAAACCGTCGCTTTCAAATGTGGAACGCGCGTCTATTGGCCGGAGGCTGACCAATCTACAAGCACAGACAAATTTTATAGCTACCCATTGGCCGCACCGCGGTTACTTATTTACGACAGTCCTAAGGTTTACTCGCGAAATTTCTATTAATAAATTAGTCGTAAACGTTCCGTTATTTACGATCATAGCGTCCAATGTAATTATTTCCATTATTAGAATTAGTATCATTATTCCTTGTACGCAACGTAATCAACATTTGTAATTGCAAAGGTGCGTTCGGAATTCATCCTAAATCGAATAATTGCTTACTTATTTATTTTAATACGAATACAATTTTGAAATAAGAACGGAATGAAGTGATTTCTTTTTAAATAGAGCCAACCAAATAGATTTCATTTAATTTTCTTTTTATTTCGGACCGCAATAACGGCCTGCTGTGCGACGCTTTGATACGGCGCGTTCCATTTGAAGTCTGCGGGGTGTCGACGTCTTCATCTTTGTGGTGCAAATTGATTGTTTCCCTATTAATGGAACACGCCTCTATGACAAAAAGGCTTTTTATTTTTTTATTGTCGAAGATTTGTTTCTTAAATCGAGCTGTGGGGTAAATGATGACATCAGTGCTCCCTTTGAAATACCCATAAAGGGAAAGTTAGTCTTAATGCGAATAACCTCAAAGTAAATTGGCACTGTGATGTCATCACCATATGGTCAATTGTCTGCCATTTGTTTTGTTTGTAGGTCACGACGACTGCATTTTGTGCCTCGTATCAAATTTCTTATGAGGTAATGACCAAAAACAAATTGTTATGTATGATGAAGCGTTGCATTAACTTATTAGGAATTGCTGGCCTCGATATCAGGAGAAAGACTTCTATATTCAACACAAGCAGATTAAAAAAACATATTAAAAATGGCTTGGATTTGACCATAATATCACTTGATGGTAAGTGAAGATGTCGTGTAAGGTGGTACACGTTTACCTATCAGGTGCCTATCCACTCTTAGTTTTGAAAGTTCCAAGATTGTAGTGAGAGGGAAGGCATTGTAAACAACAACAATGATAAGAAATAAAAAAAAAACAAAACTTGAGTATATGTCATTAGGAAAATTCGGTGAGTTTCAGTTTGAGCTAGAATCAAAACTAAAACTCAGCAAACCGTTATAATACCACAATATCCGAAACTATCCACCAAATCAACATCCGGAAAACGCAAAATGCGGGTATTTTTTCGTAAATGCGGGTAGTTTGGTAATTCCGTGTCCATACACCGTGCGATGGGGTGAGGGCGAAGCCCTGGAGCCCCGCAGCGCCATTTGTTGGAAAACCAGAGATTTCCTACCCCCGACACGGGTATTGTACCCCATTAGTGGATATTGCGACGGACTGTCTTGGGGTGAAGTGGAGACGAAGCGAAACGGACATTTCCCGGACTATTTTTGTATTATCAGGTCTTCTCTCGTATGGGTAGTGAGATCAATGACCAACCTTATCAAACCACCAGGGTGATTATTGATCAGCTAAAAAAGCCTTTCCCTTCCTTTGGCGGCTCAATAATAACCTTGACACCAGGGTTGATGGAGTTGGTAATCCACCTCACAACCCACACGATAGAAGAAGAGAAGCTAAAGGCCGCTGACATGGCTCAAGTATACAGCTACATACTTTAGGAAATATTAGCCTGGACTGCTAGGTTCACCTGCCGAGCCACGGAGTCATTTTATTTTTCAGAAAATCAGACAATTTCGGCCCGCAATGTCCTGACAAGAGCAGAGTCTGTTTCTCAAAGATTTTTTGTTAGACGTTTCCACATGGAATCGAATCTAAGACCTCCGTTGAGCCTGATGCTCCACCGGTGGTCTACGGATGCCGTTACGAATTAGTTCACATCCCTGATCCACAAGCAATCAAAAGACAACTGGCACCTTTTATATGAGGTCCTAAGATCGACATGACGAATCATAATAATGTTGAGATGAGTAATCAACCTGTAGGTGAACCATGTTATAACATCCCACTTAGTGACCTACTCATAACTATAAAAGCTTTAGAAATAGGAGAAAAAATAGTTCTCTAAAACTCGTTAGATGGCACTTAACCAACTACGATAGATTCCTATTTTCCTTATTATTAATTTATTTTCAGAACATGACACGTACGTTTCATTTTATGTTTTCAAATTCTCATCGATGAAAAACAGAAATCTTATAGAAATAGTTTCATTCCTTGCAGTAACTAACCAAGTTCAGCGCCATCTAGGAAAAAAAAGAAAAAAGAAAATCCCACATTAAGAAGTTCCTAATTAGTAGTCAATACATAAATAGCCAAGATACGACTCCCTGATGCTAACGATGCCGTATCATTTCAATATAGCAAGACCTTAAGGCATATTACTAGTAGAAAACACGAGGAAGTTATAAACTGCTAGCATCAGATAGAAACCAAGTTAGTGGCAAACGATAATCAGTATAATTATTATACCTGAGAACCAAAACAGAACACTGAATAACTACCAACTATAATTACTATGTGAACGAAAGATTTGATAGAAAGTAGAATCGATTCATATGTTCGTTTCGACTCGTTAACGATCTCGATTTGAACCGTTATGCTACTGCTAATTAAAGAAAATAAAAAACAGCCCGCGGCGGACACAGTAACACCGGGAGTGGGAATAGCGCGAACCAAATCAAAAATCCGAATTAAAATTCAAAAGTTTAATTAGTCGATCGGCTTCCGTAAAAGCGCAACTCTACACATTTCCTAATTAGCGATTGGTCACGCGGCCGGCGGCCAATCGCGGCCCATTCCAAATACGAACCGGGCAATTTGAATTTGGAACGGTGCTGCCAGTATGATATCCTCAAATTCTTGGAACCGTAGACAATCGTTATTTTTTAATTGAACTCCTTCACAAAGAAACGTGAGATCAGAATTCGGTAGACTGTCAAATTCCATTGACGGTGATTGAGGCGATTGGTGATGTGAATGAGAATATTCACTTATTATTAAAATCGTTAGTTCTTCCTCTACTAAATTCTAAGATATGGGAAAGTTTAATTGAAATATATTCTGCAATATACATACATTACAGTGATCATACGCACAGATATCGTTATGATTGACTGTATCAAGCGCGTGTAAACGCTCCTTAATAAAAAAAAGTGTGAGTCGTAATAATGCTAAACGATTATTAAGCATTATTACGGCTACAAAAACGGCAGTAAACTCGTACAATGGACATGTCAATCATGCTATCAAAGCAAACGAAGGGAATTCTAAATCAAACACAGTCATGCAGCAAGTGCTCGACTTTACTAAATAAAGAGATGTCGTCATTCCAATTAAAAAAATTATCCCCTTTAATAAGTGTCAATTTTTAACGAATGTGTGCATACGTATGATTTTTATTTCACACGTCTTCGTGCACTGAAAGTAAAAACTGTCTGACTAACACATCCTTAGGAGCAAGACTGTAAGGTTCGGTTTGGAATGCCACTTTGAATTTTACGACTATTTTTATTGACGCTTAGTCTCGACACTCACATATTCTGTTGCGTGTAAAAAAGATCTTATATCTCAGGGAGCGATTTACCGAAATGAGACTTTACTACTACATAGTAGAGTGTCAATTTATTTTTAACGTTTATCGTGTGTCGTTCAGAAATGAGAAGGTAGCAAATACGAGCGAGTCGAAGATGAACGGAGTAGAGGCCATCAAATTTTAATTGTGCGTTAAAATAATAATCAATGAGGCGACTACCGCACTAGGTTTGCGAATGCAAATAGAATCAATTTTGCGTTTCCGAACGAGTCGATTTCAAACTCATTTCGGATTTCGAATGCGTTTTAATCGGTCAGGCGCGGTTTTAGGTTTGGGGGGTCAGTGAATCCTGTTTTCCTGCTTACTGTCCTTATATGGTTTATAAGCTCTGTTAGCTCAATGGGATACTGCATCACCTTTGTTGCATCTTGAGCCGTCGCTTCTGTAGTTTTGATCTATGGCAGATTTGGAGAAGTTCACGACAAAATAAGCTGCCTAAACCTGGGCCTGTAACCATCTAATTGGGTTTTGAATTCCCATGCCGCTGCCAATAATCTTTTATGATGAATGTGTTTGCTTGCTACGATCTTGCGGCATTAATCGTTTACACTCAAACGAATTGCGAACCGTTTTCAAATGTAATGGCCTATGGGAATATTACCTGCCAGTTCATAATTTTCTGGAAATTGATTTTCATGTTCAACTTCGTTTTGTTTTTGTACTTACTACTGTTCGAGCTTAGCCGAGAATGGTGTTACGTTGTATCTAGAATTTAAAGCTTGTAATTTAGAGTTCTTATTTTGAATCTTTCATTTGGAAGCTAAGTGTCTTGTCTAAACATTCTCTTCTCATCACCAAAATAGTTTTTTTTACTATTTATTTAACATCTTTACTATTTGTCTAGATTGTAGAGTAATTGAAACTCTAATACTTAGTAATAGAGCATTCAGGTGATGATTCAGGACAACTAATACCTTTATGTCTATCATCATCATTGGTGTACGTACCACGTGACGTCTACGATGTTTTAAAGAAATGCCTCTGTTCCCTTATTCTTTCTCTTTCTGAAGATTTTGACGAGTGTGGAATCGAAGTGCTCAGTGTCGGTGGGAATTCCGTAATTTCTTTCTTCCCCAAAGGCGAACAGGCGTAATCTTATGCAGTGTCACCACTGGCTGTTCTGACTAGCTAGTCCAGGTTATTTCAGCCGTCATCCGTTGCCAGTTTCGAGCAGGGAATGTCCACACGTGCTGGTATGATAATAATAAAATGTTGGCGTATTATTTATTTATAGTCTGTCTCGCGGCTGTCGGTCGTCTGTCTGTCCGTTATTATATATAAGTATGTAGAGTGTATGTCTCTTTGTCTCGTTTAGATGATGCTACTGTAGCCGTGTTTTCTTTTTCTTTGTCTTTGATTTTGTTAGTTCTGGATTGGTTTGTAGATCTTCATAATCAGTTATATTGATGGCTTTAGAATAATGAGTAATTGGTTATATCGGCACTTTCGTGCGTATATGATTAAAGCTGAAATTATTGATCTCGGAGTTTGTAAATGAGATGCGAAAAATGATTTGTGTACATTGTTGAAATAAAAATTATTCGACTCTACAATAATGTGTTTTCTACATGCCGTCTGATATTGTTATTCAACAACAATGAACGAGACATGCACTAAATTTTATACGAAATAGACGTCTATAAAATCCAACAAAGTTGGAATTCAAAATAGCGATCCCATCCCGCACTTACTTCAGAAATATCTCTCAATTTTCGTATCCAAATAACTCAGCTCTCCTAGCCATAATATCATACTGGTATTGTTTTGCTCGCCGGAGATGCTCGCTATTTGCGGACGTCTTCCCCCTCCCCCCTACACCCCCCCTGCTACGGTATCCGTCTGAACATGAGCTATATTTTATCCCAACTTGGGTCCGACTGACAACATCGCCCGATGGACATATACGACGGTAAACTTTCCGTTCACAAACTCCGAGCGCATTTTATGATCGCCCCAAACACTCAACTTATTGTTTCAGATATTTCCTCCGTGTCATTACAGATAAATTTCCCATTCGCATGCAAGGCCTACCCAAAGGTCAATTGCGTTCGTAACACGATATTCATCAAAAACAAAAAGTCGTTTCGGAGTCGCGTAAATTAAAAATATAAATGACTCCGGCGACGCAAACGAACATACCGTGAAAAGGACATTAACAAGAGCAATAATTAGGCATAAATCATCGGAATCAGCGCGACGATGCATTGATAAAACGCGGACTATATCTCAAACGCATTTGAAATATGGCGGACACGTCGTCGGGGACAGGGACTTGGCGCGTTCGGAAACTCGGTTAAATATGTGCATGATTGATTTCTGAACGGACTCTCGTGAGCAGCGTTCCAATTTTGAAAGAATATGAAAAAATATTTTAACTTATTCGATACTACTAAAAGTTTTTTTTTGTCTTGATCAAAATTTAAATTGCGTTTGGCAGAGCACGTTTTTGCTTCTGCCTCGCAGCGTTAGAGTATCCAATGAATAAATCCGAGTTAGTTTCTAGTTTTATTTTCTCATTCGTTATTTGTAATGTTGCTCTATTTTGATTCCCCTTTGGTCCTTCATTGGCCCCTCGGCACATAAAACACATCTCAAGGCTGATGTCTATTAAAGAGGTTGTTTACGAGAGCGTGTGCAGTGACATCCGCTGTACAAACACCATAAATTACTCCTCAAATCACATCTGATGCGTATTCACTAGTCGCCTACAAAAAGCTCATGTATCTTTCGATCTTCACGCAACGACAAATGTGTAACAAATAAATTATAAAATCAACGCCGCAGTTTTTATACCTCACTTGTTCTTGCTGTCTCTTTTGTTCGCGTTGATATTTGTATAGCTCTATCTCGCTCGGTCAGGAGTTGTCACCGTGGCTTAGTAGTTTATCATCGACCGTCGTCTAATGATGACGTCTCTATTTATTTTGTAGGGTTTTAGAACATTTCACACAAATTACGAGTTGAAGTATGAGTTCAACGCACTCCCAGGGTTGTCGTTTATCATCGAATCTTGTAAGGTGTAATTAAACGTTTAGGAGATGAGACGGCTTGATGGATTTGTCCTCTGTCCGTAAAATGTCACTTATGTCAAATTAGTGAGCAAAAATAATGCTGATTTAGATTATGATGTAAACGAAGATAGCGCATCGTAAACTGCTCGGCATCACACTCATTACCAACAATATCAAAGTTAAAATGTCTAGTTATAACCATTACAAATAAAATATAGCCCTAATTAAATCAAAACTGTGTGGTCCAGGACACAGAGACACCAGGAAACAAGAAATTACGAGGAGCACCTCTTTCATCGTGGTACTTTTGAAATACAACTCGTCGTTCAGAGAATGAAATTACGAAAGTGCAAAAGTTGGTGTCTCCCAATTAATTAGCGGGTGTCTAAAAATAGTGGTACCAGGCGCGCAGGAGTCGGTAGGTGTAGTCGAGACATGTGACAGATGGCGACACGGCGCTGGCGCAGCTCGCCCGTTTCTTTGAACTCTGCTGGAATGCAGAGGGAGGGAAACCGAGCTAATTAGACGGGGATTTATTTAGTGGCTGATCCCCGTCTGTGTCTCACCTGGTACTAGGCGACTAGGAGCTTTAAGGGATTTCTCGAGCTGATAATTTAAATTTAAAAATGGCAAGGAACATTTTACGCCTTTTACAGTTAGTTGTGTTGTTGAGCAAAGGTCAATAAGAACAAAATAACAGTTTTTTCAGTTCATGATGATGGTAATCGAATAATCATCGTAATTACTTTTTTCATTAAAGTTTGTAAAAACTTAATATATACGTAATATAGGTAGAGTCTTAACAAACAAAACATGCCATAAAATATATTATTCACTATGGCAAGTAAAAAAAAATCTCTGCAATGTTGTAATGTGTATGTATTGATGGAAATCGGAAATACTTCAATAGCATTGACAGATTCTTGACTAGACGGAGATATTTGATCAATCCAGGGAGCGTCGAGGCTCCCCGGCGATAATGAGATAACATATGGAGCAAGAACCAAATACCGTACATGACAGTGCGCAAGTAAAAGCAACACATGTGTTGTATAAAAACCGTCACAATTAAATTTCCAACGTGTCTCGACACACGTAATCAGTGATCTCACGAAAAAAACACGAAAACGCTAGATTGAGTTAACGATACGTCAATCCAAGATTTCGTTATTGGCAATTTTTATTTCGCCGCCGCAATCATTCCGGTTAATCAGCTTCGTCCTTATTGTTTAGAGTTTAAAAATGTAGTTGGTATTCTGCTACAATGGGTGGTGTAGATTTAAGTTGGTGTTGTTGGTGATAATATGCTGGTCTCGTCCGCGATCTGCGATTTAAACTCGGTTAGCGTGTGTTTGTGTCGCCGAATTCTCGGATACACGCGTTGCTGGATCCTGTTTGTAGACATTTCGTTTCACACGTTCTATTTCTATACGATTCGTTGTCCTTTTGGCTATCCGTTCTTCCCAACATTCTTTTTTAAAGATCTATTCAAATGACACGTGTATACAGGTCGTTTCTTCGGTCGCCATGCGCATGCCAGTAGTAAAATTTTATAGGTTTTTTTGTCTCATCAAAATGTATGAAATCAATATGATACAATGCGAGTTCGTTGCTTACACGTATCTGGCCATTGTCCCAGTAGGTAAGACTGCTCGTGCATATACCGTCACTGTTATAAGGGAGACAAAATCGGTATCTTTTTTATACCTACTTTTATATACCAAAAGAGTACGTATAAATAATTTCAGATACTTCAATAAGAAACTTTCCAAACTCTTTTATTATGTCATTGCCACTTTTAAAAGCTACAAGCAGCGCATGAGTTTTAAATACTTCAAAAACTGTAATTTTATCATCAACTTTGTTCAAGAATTTCGATTAACCCTTGTAATCAAGAATTACAGTTAAATTACCAATTTTATCTAGTCAATTCCCACGAGTGCCAATTCGTTATTAAGAAATCTACATTCGAGTTATCTTTGTAAATGGCTTAGAGGCATGCTGTAGACACGGATGGATCGATTTATGTTTTAGCATAAATTTGCTATTTCCGTTGACCATCTAGTTATTAGTTTTATGGCTAATTTATTCAACACATTTTGTGCATTTGTGTATATTCCAAATATACATTTTTGTGTTTGTTTAATTTGAATTGGATGTTGCTATGTGGGTTTTAGTTTTATCAGACGATTGAGTTAATTATTATCTTCTATCTCTTTTTTTTTCCTTGGCGTTTTCCCATCTGATGGTGGGTCTGCTTTCTTTGTCTTTTTGTTCCATTTCGCTCTATCGGACGTCGATTTCGGAGATAATATACAGAAAGTAAATAATATATAAAGCTGCCACAGAAACGCTGTTTGAATCATCTGATAAAGTTGTAAAGGCCTGAGATGATGATGATGATACAGAATGGGATGCATATGTCATCTTTTGTCAGCTTAAGTCAATCCCGTACATGTTATTCGATTACACTGTTGTTTTTCGTAATCGATTGTAACTTGGCTAAGGGCTCTGTTTATCAGCCTGGTTGTGCAACAATTCCGCATCGTATGCGCTATCTACATTATCAGTTTTGTATGAAACTATACTCACTATTACAGATCAAGTCGTTCGGTCGATAAGGTTGATTTTTCTATTGGTAATTTGAGAAATTCTAATGATTTCACCAGAAACGTTAAGTCACTGGATGGCATCCAAATTTTCCAAATTAACTATACAGAAATCGACCTTATCATCATCACCTTGTTACATTGTGTCAATACCATATACAGCGTGTTAGTTGCATTGTAACGAAAAGTTTGAGGGATGATATCAAATGGAATTTTCCGTCGCAAAAGGATGGAACTGAAAAAATACACTAACATTTTCATGAATTTTCCGACAGGAAATTCTACTTGATATTAACTCAGAATCAAGGTCTGAATCATCCCCCTCAGTATTCGTTACTGTGTCACTAACACCCTGTATTTTTATCGCCGTCATTGTCGAGTGACATAATCGTTAGCAACTTATCTTCGCTTCTTCTTCTATCGTGTGGGTTGTGAGGTGGATTACCAACCTCATCAACCTTGGTGTCAGGGTTACTATTGAGCCGCCAAAGGCCCCTGGCATGGCTCATGTAACGGTTACTAACTTACATCGGTAAGTAGTAACCGGGACCAATGGCTTAACGTGCCTTCCGAAGCACGGATCGGAACATCGGACAATCAGATGATCAGCCTGTAATGTCCTATAACCAAACTGGGGATCACAAAGTGATTTTCGTGATGTGTCGTGTGCGATTTGAACCTGGGACCTCCGGTTCGTGAGCCCAACGCTCAAACCACTGGACCACGGAGGCCGGTACTTATCTTCGCTAAGACCTCTAACAGTGAGGTCTAGGCAAACCAAAGCAGTGTCTTTGGATAACTGTGTGCAAGTAATTCTGTCTCTTATTAACTTTTTAAAGGGAACTATTACCTAATAGAGGATATCTACCAGACGTTTTTTAGTTTTTATAACGTAGCAGGAATCGCTTGATTTCGTTACATCCTCCGGAGTTACTTGCAAATTGCTGCAGGCCGGTATATGCATATTGATGAACTGTGTCTACACGTGCTGTTATTTTTAGTACGATCATGTCAAAAAAGTAACCAAAAAAGGCGATATTGCATATTGACACTTGCGCATTAAAAGACAGTGCGCAAAATCAACAACAGTTGACATGCTTCAATGTAGCCTTTTTAGAAGTTTGACAATCATATAGTTTTTTTTTTATTTTCTTACTGGGGGATTAAAATGGCCACATCGAAGCAATTCATCTAAGCAAGCAATTTTGCAATTTGACAAACAAATGTCAACAAATGTCAAATAGCAATAATACTTTCTTAGATGAATTATATTGCTTCGATGTGGCCATTTTAACCCCCCTGTTCAGCGGTTCCTAATCCATTTCTCGGGGGGTGACATACATTTCGCACATCTAGTTCTTAAAAGTCATAAATGTCAAAAAAACTGAAATTGATTTAACTTAGTAATTAACGTAGATATGGCAAAACAAAAATCGTTAAAGCGCTCTACTGTAAAAATTTAAAAAATACATTTATGACTTTAAAGAACTAGATGTGCGAATTTATGATTATGACAACTAATGGTTCATAATTTTACCACTGTTTATAATCGCTGGGCTCAGTGACTGCACAGTGGGAAGGACTTACGATGAACAAATTGGAGATGTCCTTAGAAGGTTTAATACGATCTACTCTGAACCGGCGTGCGTGTATGAAGCGATTGATGAATGTGGAGGCAGCAAGAGAAGTGTGTCAGGATCGAAGCAAATGGAATTCTATAGTCTCTGCTTACCCCGGTGGGAAATAGGCGTGAGTTTATGTATGTGTCAGTGACTGCACTTTTGCTCTTTTGTACATCCATCGCAAGATGAACTAAGAACCCACACCTCGCCGAGCTTTCTGTTAGACCAACATGATAGGTGGCAAGATACATAAGCGTGTTAGTATGATTGGATGTATGTATGTAGGCTGAGCCCAGGTGTCACCCGTTCAGCTTGGAGTGGTGCTAGTAAGGGCGTGTGCGCATTGCAATGCGACACGCGGCGGTTCCGCGCGAGATTGCGATCAGTGCGTGCGGCGCATGCGGCGATTGCAAGGGCAGTTGTTCTCAAACTATTTCACTTGCTCTATGAGGCTGTCTATAGTCTACTGTCTAGAGTTTTGGATGTAGGCAAAACTTTATCTAACTCCCACTTGACCAGCCAAGTAGTCGTTTCCTGAATTGATCTGACATGGAGTCGAACCTAGGACATCTGGTTCCATGATCTCTATGGTGCTCTCTAGTTACCGTCTCCACTCAGCCTCCGTGGGCTATTGGTTAGAGAATTGGGCTCATAATCTGGAGGGTTCGATTCCCTCCAGATGATGGAGGACCCTCCAGGGATGGTCATTTTGTGAGACTGTCCTTTTGTTGTCCGGTGAAGTAAGATGATTCCGTGCTTCGGAAAGCACGTTATGCTGTTGGTCCCGGGCTACTAACCCAAATGCCTCTAGCAACGCGCAGTGGAGCAGCGTGGCGGAGAAAGTTCCATACCACTTTCAGTTGATTGAGGGGAGATCTGGTCAAGCACTGGACGTATATAGGCTGTTTATGTTATGATTACGTGTTAGTTTAGAAAACCTAATTAACTTACTAATAAGGACAAAGTCTTCTATGCTGTTCTGGGAGCAAATAAAAACATAGAACACGTTCAGCTGCTTGTCTTCCCGGGCATGTCGTAAAATCCGACAGAGGGATTGTGTCCTCTAACATGATGGACTAATGTTATGGGCGATAGGCTGATCCCTTATCACCATAAGGTTTATCATATCCAGCTTACGACATCGTATCAACAGTGGCTGCAAGTTGTCTTTGGTAACTTGTGGCTCTGCCCACCCCATTAGGGATTACGGGCGTGAGTTTATGTATGTATGTATGTAAGGACAAAGTTTGAGGACTACTGGCATAGCTGCATGAATTCGAAGTCGCGGTATAAAACATAAATAATGGATAGATCAGTGATTCTACTAACGCTCATTAAACGATTAGAATTTGCTCCAGTCTACTTGGAATTGAAAGCGTGCAGTTACATAGTAGAATCGTTATTTTTAACCGCATTTTATTAACAACTTCACACTTTTCAGGCTTGAATCGTGAGTCCATAGCTCAACCACTGGGCTACGGAGGATGTTCCGTTAGTCGCGTGTAACAAGGACCTAATTTTATCTCGCTTCGCGTGGCGTCGTGCTTACATAGCGTGCTAAGCCTGCTGGTATGGTAGTGCTGTCGAAGCGCACCGCCCACTCGATCGCCCGTCTGTCCATCTGTCAGATACCATCGCTACTCCCATTGTCTAGGTATTCGGTATCGATACCACGAGCTACCAGGAAAACGATCGGGTGATTTAAAAGGTCAATTGGGAGGTGCTGAAACGCGAGTCGATTAAGCACTTGGAATCCGTAAGTTATGTGACTGTTGACATCATGTGTAATATTGTATACATAAGATATGACCCGTGGTAGCCCAGTTGGTAGAACGCTTGCCTTTCATTTAGATGTCGCAGGTTCGGATCCAGCACAGGCCTAAACCAATAATTGTCGAATTTGTTTTCGAATTCATGTTTCGATCGTAAATGATTATCACGTGCTCAGCGATAATGTAACATTTTTGAATCTGCTTTATTTCGCAAGGTGTTATGGTTGAGGAGAAATGACAAGAAACTGCAACTGCAACACATCTTTTGGGTGTATATTTGGTATAAAAGTGGACGATGCTTATCATGATGCACTATAAAAGGTGATGGGCTGGTAACTTGTCTCTTTTTGGTTCATCATCGTCTATCTGAGGACTTCGGTACCAAGCGAAGCTTTCGGATGTGTTCTGATAACTTATGGTTCTGTTTAATCTGATTAGGATATTAGGTAAAATAAATAATCATTTTAAGTGTTTTTAGTACATTAATTCTCTAGTGCCGCCTACAATTTTCTACATATTTATCTCGTTGGCGCCAAAGCCTCGAGCGCGTAATTCAAAATGCAAATAATGTGCACTTATAATACATTTTGTATTCAACCTGCGCGGTGCAGCAGGCTACGAACGCCTCTCGCCCATTTTACTGGAGAATCATGTAAAAATCCGCCATTTTTATTCCGCACACACGCACCTGATTGGCGGTTCCCATGACGTTAATTTTCGCGCGCAATAACAAGAGTTTTTGAAAACGGAACTCGCTTCTTTGTGCTTAAAGAGGTTTAGTAATAGCTTTTTATTGAAACTGTCATTGGCAAAGGATATACGCGTTCAGCCTATATCAAAACAAATCAAGTAAAATAAAACTTTACGACGCATATTCTCGTTAGCAGTAATAAATATATCATTTAGCTATAGTGTGTTTACGAGATAGTATGACGCGACTCGACGGTCGCTTCTATAAAAAGGTGCTTCGTTACTAATTCCCTCATCCCCCCCTTCCCCGGACAGTTCTAAATTTACCCGGGATACGAACCCGGGACGACGCACGTGTGTTCACTTAGCACTCGGTAACTTGAATAAAGTTTCCTTAAACGCACTCTTTAGTTTTTATTCCCTTCTAAAACAAACCACATGGAATCTTTTAACGGCATTTAAAATTAAAAGGCGACTTTTGATTTTTTTTCGGACATTGCAAAGCACCGTTATAAAATTATGCAACATGGAATTTTTCAATTTATAAACGATAAGAACCGCGTCGTCTGTTGAAAAAAAGACGCGATATATTCATCCTGGCTGTATCGAAGGTCGGTCGAGATATAAAATTAAAAAGTATAAGTGACGGACGGGTTCCGTTTTATTAAATTTCAAATATTACTAGCCGGTAGGTATTACAATTTCAAATTTGGAACGTGGGGCCGGTGATACCACTTTTGATTTCTGGTCGTCGTTTAAACCGGAGTCGAGTTAATCCCGATTCGAAACGAGATCTGTCTTACGTTGATTATCATATGATTTCTTTATTAAATAACAATATTCATAAAAACCTTCAGTTTATTAATGAATTGGCTTTGGCGTTCGCAAGACCTGAGGGTCTAAACAGGCAACAATGAAACAATAGTCTAGTTTAAAACTAGTCAAATCAGTTACTTTTTACTAAACGTCAAAACACGTTTAAGTACATGAAAAAGCACAATGTGACGTCATAGAAAAACGTGAAAAATGTCGGACTAATTATTACGTTTTTCTTGATTGAAATTCATAAATAAATGTTATTTAACTTAAATAGAAAAAAAGAAAATGTCTTTTGTCAGTTTTATGTCTGTCTTTATTTAGTAATCAGAATTTCATAATTTATCTTGAACCTAGTACACGACCCAATTTGTCTAAATAAGCAATATTGCAATTTGACATAATTATGCGCATGTGCTCAACGTCAACGAATGTCAAATAGCAATATTGCTTTTTTAGATGAATTGCTTCATTGTCACTTTTTAAGCCCCTGATTTCTTGTGAATAACATTCGTCAAAGCCATGTATTCGCGGCAAAGACTTTGTACACCATTTTTGTATGCGTTTTTTTCACACGCATTTGTCTGTAGACAAGACTGCATAATATCGATCATATGTGGCAGTGGCCGGTCAAAAAAACCGCGACAGGAATGGAGTAAAGAAATAAATTTGTTCCAGCCATTCCTATGTTTTTGCGATCAAGTGTATAGGGACGTATTTATAGGACAGAGCAATTATCGCATCGCCTCTTATGGAGTCCTTAATTGGATTTGAATTTAAGAATTTTGAGACGAACATTCGATGGAGTGGTATGAAAATTGTCACCTGTTTTATAACTTTGCGGGTACAGTTCGTTATTTAATTCAGAAATGCAGGTCTAACAGAAAACTGGGTGAGGTGCGGGTACTTAGTTCATCTTGCGATGGAAGTACGTCTGCCTACCCCATTGGGATATCGTCGTGAGCTTTTGTTATGTTAAATGTCATTATTTGTCAACAAAAAGTAATTATTAAGGCACTAAACGCTGATGCATATTATTCTACCATAGCTATAGGCTTCTTACTTTAATTACCAATATTCTTGATAAAGGGGCTCATTAAAATCAACAAGTCACTTACAAAAACAAAATCGTTTAATCCTCTATAAAGAATTTTCTTAAGTTACTACAGTTTTGCAACCAAATAACTGACCGTAACATTTTTATGTCAATTCCAAGCTTATTGTGTACCTTTACGGTTTCTTTTAGGGCGTTAGACATTTACCGATAGATCATTTGCAAAGTGGTGTAAGTAAGAATTTTAATATAAAAGAGCGAGTTGATTTTAAAAATACGATGAGTGAAGTCTAGAGTCCTCTGTTTTTGTCAACCGAGAGATATTGGGTTTGTTTTAATTGTGCAGCTAATTGGTTGTCGAGCGTCAATTTTTTGTTGACAGTCTCGACAAACGCTGAAGGTGGCTCGAGTGAATTGATAATAAGTGTACTTAGTAAGGAATCGGTATTCGCAAAGTGTTGAACAGGTTTCCCTTACAAATCAAATATTGCGGGTGCAAACTGTAAAACACAGTAATAAATAAATATATATAATAGACGTACTTATACCTAAGTATATAGATGGAAATGAATGGATGTATATGAATGGAATGGATAGAATATTGTGTCAAACGACGTGGGGGTTTCTATGGTATAAGTTTTTTTTTTGTAAAACTTATTGGTATTTTGGTCCGTGAATGGTCTGGGATGGCTAAAAAAAAATTAAATCTTAAGTTTTTTCACTGATGGGATAACTGCACGCAGGAGGATCTGATGAACGCTGCAAACAGCGCCATACTTGTTGCTAAGTTATGGGCCGATATTATTTACTTTGCCATCAACACGATTTTCTTTTATCGTGTGAGGTGGATTACCAACCTCATCAACCCTGGTGTCAGGGTTATTATTGACCCGCCAAAAGCCCCTGACATGACTCATGTAACGACTACATACTTATATCAGTAAGCAGTAACTGGGACCAACGGCATTAACGTCCCTTCTGAAGCACTGCAATGTCTTAGATGTGATACAATCGCGTGATCAGGGGGGTTAAAATGGCCACATCGAAGCAATTCATCTAAGAAAGCAATATTACTATTTGACATTTGTTTGCATTGCGCACTTACTTTTATATGCGCAAATGTCAAATTGCAACATTGCTTTCTTAGATGAATTGCTTCAATGCGGCCATTTTAACCCCCCCAGCTTTGTCTTAATCAGCCCGAATGGACATGGCGTGGGCCCGTGTTGCTCTATGGCAAGGCATAAAAAAAAAACAATTTCAAGTTTACATCAAACTTTATATTACCAGAAATGTAAGCAAATATTTCCAAAGGTACCAGGCGCCCTGAATAGCCGAGGAGGCAGCCTAATGAACGTATCGGTTACGGCGTCGGGTTTCCACTCGTTAGCGAGACCGATGTCGGTGCCTCTTTCTTATAATCTCCTAGTGCTTTCAGAGCACATAAATCACTCTTTGCTTTATTTACTTGCTAGACGAATTCTGCGTTGATTTCGTCATACTTTTTTCGGGTGTTCTGTTTTGGCCAAAGTGTTCTATTGTCTTCTGGGGTTAGCCAAGTTGCAAACAATTATGACAATCGACGGTGACATTAATAAACGTCATGTCATGTCTATATTTTTGTCCCTGTCACTGTCACATTATGTTTGCAACTTGACTATGGCACCAAGATATTATGGAATACTAGAGTGTTCACCTTCAAACATGATTAGGTGTCAGAATCAATACTGCATCAATCAATTTTACAAGCCAATTAGTAACAATAATCTCAGATATTGCTGTAGTTACATGGGTGACGTCCGGGGCATTTGGCGGCTCAATAATAACCCTGAGGGTTGATGAGGTTGGTAATCCACCTGATAACCTACACGATAGAAGATCTCAGATACGATATGAAATTGTATAAAGCTTGGAATTGCATCAGCAAACAATTCAAGAGACGAGTGGCAATTGTGACTAGCGGCGACCTCCGGGGGTCTGACAAACTGCTGGCGGACAACTGAATGAAAACCTGGCCTAGTGTGACGATGCGTCAATTTGTCCACAACAAAACCACCACCCCGTCAGTCAGCGAGCGCTCCCAACTACCCGAAGAATGGTGGCCGTTGACGGTTGAGGAGATTTACGCCTCCCGACTGCCGACGATTAGGCTCGATGCCAACCCGAACTCCGCCGATGATTCACGAACGGGTTGAACGAACCAGGCCGATCGTTTCAATTGTTTTCTTAAACGGACACACATTAATTCCATGCGGGTATGGCTGAGGCTAGAATTAGACGCTTGTTGATACTCGATTAGGGTTTAATTGTATGGGATTTTGGTCGTTTTTGAGATAAATGGCCCGGCCCAGGCCTTGTCAACGATCGGCTCCCATTAACTGTCATGGGCAATTGAAGTGTTAAGAATGACGATGCACATAAAGCAGCTTGTTAATGTCAAAGTTCGATTTGCAGTGCAGCAACCTTTACGGGTCCAATTGCCACGATTGTGAAAACGGCGAAGGAGATACATTTTAATTCATGGATTCTTAAATGTCTAGGCGTAAAACGTGGTATTCACCTCACCTCATTATTTGCATACTGTTAACCCTTTCACTGCCTGAAACTTAAACTTATTATAAATCAAATCAAGACTCTCGTCTTGTACTTTGAATACCGTGAGAAATTGCGACTAGCTAAAAAGATCGCACGTAAAACACTCCAAAGATTAACTTTCTGACGGTTGTCGCACGTCAATACGGAGATGGGCGTCAGAGCCCGTGACAGAGTGTCGCGAATGGTCGCATCGCACTATATTTAGACGAATAATTGCGAAATATGCCCGTTGGCAGCGCGCGCCGATGACACGGCTTTGTCAATTATTTTGGCATCGTGCGCGCGCGCATTCTGGGTCACCGCGGCGCAGATCACCTTCACAATTAATACTATGAACAGTGTACTATAAACTTTGATGTACCTAGATGAGTAAATGGAAGGATGAGAATACAGAGACTCAATTTTATGCGTCGTACTACAATGCGTCTATTTTTTTAATCTGATAAATTTGATGAAATCACCATCGATTTATCTTTGTTATTGTTTCTTAGGTCAAACAAAAAGATTTATTTTTTGATCAACCAAAAATCAACACTAGATTTTTTGCAAAAATATCAACAGGTTAACTGAGTTTGCCAGTCGCTAGTCGTTCTAATGCAGAGTCTGTAGCTATCACACTGCATACACATATATCTTGTGACACCTCTGACCAAATGAAACAGGGAGTTAGAAGCGTATTATTCAGAGGTTAGAGTTAAAAATCAAGTGCAGCCTGATAAATAAGTGATACGAAACTATCTAAAGAGATTATCATGTAAATTGATGTCTGTGATATTTGGCAGTAAGTTAGTTCGAGATTTGTGTCTACAATTGTTTCTTGATTTGTTTATAAAGACAAAATAGCCTTTAAATGATGCGAGACAGATAAGTAGGTTTTCTTTTGTCTAAAAATTTGTCGAAACTCCGGAGCCAAAAATTAATCAATTTTAAAACTTTCGCATACATGTACATAAAGTCACTATCGCTCAGAGTGGGCAGAGACAAACTGCAGCTACCTGTAATAAATCTAGTTTTTGATGTAAATTAAAGTTTTGTATAATTATTATCCGACATGTAAACCATTACTCCTAATCAGCCATAAATTACAACCATAAAACGCATTCGCAATTACAACACAAATTTATTTTACAAAACATCATCACTCGCAAGTCGATCCTTGTCAAACGCCTCAGCAAAATCGATATTAACTTAGAGATTGAGAATTCCAAAATGATCTTCACGATCTATATTTGTGTGAGAGACAATGCCCTGGGGCCGGTTGATTTACGGAGCATCGTTACGAAGCCATAATGAGCTGCATGCGTATACGATCATAACCCGCCGTTTTTAAATTAACAACTAAATGAATAGAATATCGTTTGAAAACGAATGAGATGAGCTTATTTGAAAATACGTTATTTTTTATTCTCATTTTATTACCGCTCGAGGTATTTCCGAGATGGATACAGTTAATTAAATTTCGTATCCGTGGTTTCTCTGTGTTGCTCTGGGAGCAATAGAAACCTTTGAATGCGTTCGTCTGCTCATCATCATGAGGTTGTCATAAAAACCGACATTTTTCAACATGATGGACTCTCTATACAGGCTGGTCGAAAGGTTGACAGGCGGTTCAAAATGAAAAATTTGATAGAGAGGCTCATTCGCTTCCAGAAAAGCTCCAATGTATGTTCAGCGATTATTTACGGTTTAGGACATATGACCAATCTTGTACCTTCTTCAAGATTTCCTACAGTCCTTCAGAAATCATTATTTTGTCTCTATCACTTTCTTAATAATTCTTTTATTTTACTTCCTTACACGTACTATACTGATTAAGTACCGTTATTTTTCATACTCGTGGTAGAAGCTGGGTTGTAGTAAGTTGTTGTAGTTTTAATATTTTGCTATGCATTTAATAAATTTTTGTTTTGTTTTCGTTTTTTGTTAAATAACCATGTTTTGTTTCAGGTAAGTATTGCGTAATTGTAATATTGCAGTTGCTGTTGTGATTGGTAAGACATCTCTTCAGTCGTCATTCGCTTCATAAAGTTGGTACTTTATTGAAGTAGAAAGGTAAGTACCTACCTGCTTTTGTAAAACAGACATACAGGTTAGGTCACATACCTCCGAAAAATAGCAAAGCAAAGTCATTATTAAAAATAAAAGGTTTTTACTAATGAGGGACTTTCCAGGCTACGTTTCTGAAAAACGCGATGGCGCTGTAAAGATTTACCTTAGTTTAACTTACTAATTTCTTAGATAACGGATATATATTATACATTTTTTATCTTTGTTTTTAGATACAAATTTATTAAGTATATCCAAAATATAGAGAACTAAACTCAAACTAAAGAGAAGGAATAGCAACCTAATTCTACACATAACGTGATCCAAATATCAAGCAACAATATTTTTTTAATGCTACTGTCATTACTCTCTCGGAGGAGCTGGGTGGCGCAGCGGTAAACGCGCTCAGTCTGCGATTGTTGAAGTTAAGCAACTTTCGCAAAGGCTGGTCATAGGATGGGTGACCACAAAAAAATAAAAAATAATCTCGAGCTCCTCCGTGCTTCGGAAGGCACGTTAAACCATTGGTCCCGGCTGCATTAGCAGTCGTTAATAACCATCAATCCGCACTGGGCCCGCGTGGTGGTTTAAGGCCCGATCTCCCTATCCATCCATAGGGAAGGCCGTGCCCCAGCAGTGGGGACGTTAACGGGCTGATGATGATGATGAGTGCCATTACATTGTATTTTTGAATAATTATGTAACCGAGTAATGAGAAAATAGGTAATTATCACGTTAAATCTCGACAGCGCCATCTATATTATTTTTGGGGAATGTAGCTTGGAAATTTCCTTATTAAAATCAATGTAACTTTATACTAATTAAAAATAAAACAGCTATAATCAGTCTATAACAATGCTAACTAAGCAGCGGTACTAGGGGCGCAGAAGCTTTAGTGACTAAAACAGGCCTACTCCGCTTACAGTGTAAAGAGTCCCACAGGGATCTATTCTGGGACCCCTCTTGCATCTCCGATTTTTTTCTCATCTCCTCGTACTAAGTGATGTATTTATAGAAATAGACGGCACACGAGATCCGTCGAGTTTTATTTTATCTTTTGGTATTTTTCTTTGGAAAGTTGTGTTAGTGAGGAAGTTTGTCTATCAAAGTTTTTAAAACAGACTCGTGTTTTAGGGAAAGATGGTACAAATAATAAGTTTAGTAATCGGCATAGACAAAGTTATTGCCTTCGTATTTTGGCGCAAAGTGCCGACTGGCAATTCGTCTTCATCCTTTCCATGTAAATATTAGAAGTGTAAAAATGCTGTTTTGTTTAAGAAGTATTTATTACTTTTTATATTAAATATTTTTCTGGCGCACAATCATACCAAAGGTTAAAAAAGTCAACTTAAACATTAAAATAAAATCTGTCGAAATCGTTTGTTGCCAATAAAATTCCCACTAAACAGTTAATATTACACCATCCATTTCCCATAAAAACAATCCCATTACCACCAGTGACTCTCATAACGAAAATTCATTAAGAAAGCGCCATTAATTCCCGCCATCTTGCCATGCAATGCCATTACTGCGTTCCTTTCCAAAACAAACAAATCCTGCAATTATTTTAGCTCTGCAACCTTTACATTATCATCTGCACTTTCAAAACTAGCCTTTATTTCTCTTACGTTACGATCTTTTACAACTGCATTGTTAGAACTATCTCTTACTTTCTCTGGAATCGCTTTAACAACTTTACCGGCGTCTTGAGTTTCAACAATAGTAGCATCTATGTCTTAATCGCTAAGGGTGAGTTCGGCAGCATTTTTGGCTGTCCTTGCATCCCTAAGTTTCGTGTCCCCAAAATTCTCAAGATATTGAAAGATTAGCAGCGGGTTCTACGATGTCCCCATAAATAATACATTGAAGGGGGACCAGTGATGGATTGTCTGTCTGTCTATCTGCTTTCTATTAGTCGGGTATTGTGAAAGGGTGGGGGTAGCCAATGTTAGCTTTGCAAGTGATATGCGTCTCAGATGGCATAACAATTGTCATGTAAACTGTTACGGTGCTTATGTAAGGAGCAGGGAGACGGTATTAGACAAGTTGCTAATTTTAATAGTCTTAGGTATGTGTTTGAATGTTATGTTTTCGTTTATGATGTCGTTGCGTAAGTACACTACTCTTCTACGCATGTCTTTAGCATCATTATGGTTGTGTGAGGATTTGGAGCATGTTTTATCAAGTATAATTGAGTGAATAAAGATATTTTCGTGTTTGATTTTGATTTTTACGTGTTCACTTATACATACGTAAACTCACGCCTATTTCTCACCTGGATAAGGAGAGTCTATGGAATTAAATATACTTATTCTTTACAATTTATTCTTTACGCTGGGTCCATAAACATGTGATATGTGTGTGTGTACGTAAACAGAGCTCACATTCCTAAAACTTACGGTTTACACGTGCAGATGGAAACATTGAGAAATAGGTAAAAAAAAAAAGACTACAGGAGTGTTATTTCAACAAGGATCAGAGTCTATAAAGTATGTGATTTTTACGACCGAACTTCGTCAAAAATCGTGTCGTAAATCACGATTTAACAGCAAATATTTGTCAACTCATGTTCGTGTCTAAATTCCGTTGATTTCATATCGCGTTTTGCACTTCACCTATCTAAGTCGACATGAGAATTTTGATATCAGAGTATATCTATACTTAGATAAACAGTAGATAACATCTTGCTCGAATTTTGACCGATAATGTTGGTATAAGTTATTGCTGCCATAAATATTTCTTTGTGAATTCAATGCAGTAAAATGTAGGAAAGTGTATAGAAAGTAAGAGATAATACTATGAAAGGATAATGAATGGGAATTTGGTTGTTTATGGTATGAATTTAGGATGGTTAATGAATGGGATGGAAGGAAGTTTTAAAAAAGATAAGGTGGCGTTCTATTGAATTGTCGTCGGAATGTAAGGGGCATTTCGATTTTTGAAAATAAAAGGAGTCAAGTTAAAATATTCCTTTTTTAATCTGTCCCACAAAAATGTTGCAAAAAATCAGTTTTGAGATCAAGATCGTTGTAAGCAAAGTCACAAGCGATCAGCAAACATACTGCAGCCATTTTTGATGCGAAATCTTTAGAAACTATTCATTGTAAGGTCAGAAAGGCAGTGGCTTCTGTTATAAACCGTATCTGTCTTACCTTTAGGTTCCCGTAAAAATGGGATTCCGCAAAGATGTCGCTGATGATGATGACCAGGACACAATCCATTACAACATTAGGTAAGCAGAGGATGAGATTTGCACAGGATCGGAAATAATAGCATGAAAGAGAGGAGGCATAGGCCTCCTTTGACCTCTCAGGAGTGTGTGGATACGGGTTGAGTAGAAGCAACTGAACATGTTCTGTGTTTTCTATTCTTTCCCAGTCGTATAGTAACATTGTCATAACCGGACAGTTATGTAGGTAGGAGTACCTACATACACGTAAAACGCAATAATCATTATACTCATGAGATATGCTAAGCAATTCGAGTGGGAATCCATTTAAAATAACAATAAATAGAAACTCGTAAAGATGAAAATATTACTAGTAACTGGCAGGGTCCATAATTATCTAATTACAAACACTAATAATAATCTTCTACAAAATAAATCATAGTTTATAGTCTATTAATAATATGCGCAGTTTTAGAAAACGGATATTACTTGTAATGTTTAAAATCTGGAGTCTAAAGACCACTTTGATGGAATTCATGTAAAATAGCAATATTGCTATTTGCACACTTACTTTTATATGCACAAATATTTCAAATAGCAAAAGTTTTTGTTTAGTGAATTGCTTTAACATGGTCTTTTTATAATTCAAATTCAAAAATATTTTTATTCAGTAGGTAACATAGTTACAATCTGAATCGTCATTTTTTACATAACGAACGTCTCATCCGCCTAACTACTGCAGCTTCTCACAACCTTTATAGCCGAAAAAAAGAAGCTGCAAGAAAAACCTCGGCACAGAGTCCTACACGTACTTTAAAAATCATTAAATATTTTTAAACTTACATTGATTCCAATCACGCCCTAAATCCCTGTCAGGGTTGGCAGAACCACGAGCCCTGCAGCCACATCATCAAAAATGAGGTCATTGATCTGACAACCCATACGGGAGAAGAGATTGAAAAAAAAAAACTCCCTTTTTTATACTTATCGTATATACAAAGGAAACACTAACACTTGACTTTATCGTCTCTTTAGTACTTTTCAAGTATTTTATATTTCCTCGTAAAAAAGTTGTGATTTGTCGTAAAAATGTCACAAAAGTTGCCAGCTGTTGTGTCGTCACGACTGATTTGTCTATTCCTCCTCAGATTAAAACTTGGTGACAAGTTATCGATACTTGCTTTTTCCTTTTTGACAGATTTTATTTGCTCTTCATTAGAGGAGGAAGAACTTTCCATTTTATTACCATGTTTTGAGTAACTGGCCTAATTTAACATATAAGAATTGACTTAGTTCTGTAATTGGCAGTCCTTAGATTTCAGGCTTCATTCCAAGAAAAATAACTTATACATATTTAGGATCACATCTATTTCCCTCTGGGGTAGGCAGACCACGGAACTCTAAATACGATCCTAACAGACCACTTTCGCTGCATCCACTCTCATCAAAGACTTCATAAATGCTCGGTGTATAGAACAAGTAACTAAATATAAGCATAACTTATATATAGCATTAAAATCCTTTTCAGCTTCATTAGGCATATCGAAATCATCTTCTATTCAAATCGGAAAGTTTTCAGCATTATAAACCTCAATCGTCGAAGTTCCAGTACCTTTAGGTTCTAAGCACCTGTCTGTACTTCCGAACTCCTTTTCGCACAATAACGCGGCTTGGAACTCTTTTGTTTATGCTCCATCGGGTCATTCCAACTCTGTCCTTACTTTTCCATTTCCTATTCCCTGTGCTTATCATAATGCATCGTGGAATTTTCCACGTCGCCTCACGGTCCCCTCTGCGAACTTCCAAAACGTGGTACAAGTGAGGAACGTGACGAATTTTAAAAAATAAATTCGAAAATTAAAATCCTTTATTTTCATTATCCGATTCATTTCTTCTAGAGCTGTCGTAACTGTTACATCAATGATACTTGTTGTACTTTAAAGTCTGAATTCGATACTCGGTCACGGGGGTCTAAAAGGGCCATATTGAAGCAATTCATGTATAAAACCAGTATTGCAATTTGATTCTTGCGCATAAGAAAGATAGTACGCAATGTCAGCAAATATCTAATAGCGATAAATGTTTTTTAAAATGAATTGCTTCTGTGGTGGCCTTTTGAGACCCCAAGGTACTACTTTTTCTTTTTTTGACGTGATTTGTTGTAAATTTGGCACAAATGACATTAACGAGTTGATCGGACCAAGGTGCTACCAATGTGTCAGCCAATGAGACGTTATATTTTTAAAATTCTTTTATTAAAAACCTCTATAGTTCCTAACTTATCCCACCTTCAAGAAAAAAGTTTCCACCAATATCAACTTTTTATTATTGAAAGTATTTATATTATTTCACTTTGTCTCCTTTCACTTTTCACAAAGTTAGGCGGTTTAATACACTTAGGGCGGACGTGTCCCGACTCTAACATGTTTCAATCATCTCTTGTAAGTTTCAGTAGACACTGAATATCTGAAAACTTTTCTTTCGTATGTGAAAAGCACTTTGCTTGCAACAACGGTTTTGCATTTTCATTTGGTTGTTTTGTTTCGTTGTTTTTGTTTGAAGTTCCCGTTGATGTTTTTGCTGTTTTTTGAAAGGCTTTTTGTGGTCTAGATTTGAGTTTCGTTGCTTATATTTTTACTTTTTAATTTACATCTTTTTTCGACTTTATTTTTTGAGTAGGATGTTTTGTCTTTTAGTAATGGACCTTTATGGTTAAGCTTTTATCAATGCGTGAATCTCTATAGTATTTAGGTGAAATAAATAGGCTGAAAGACATGGGGTAGGTACTACAAATATCAACCGAACTCCTTTTTCAGAGTGCCATCTACAGATGTCTGTGATGGATAACATAATAAATACTTTATTGCACAAACAAGAAATACAAAATACAAAACAAAAGAGAAATAGAAGGAGTACAATAGTCGGCCTTGTTGCTAAGTAGCAATCTCTTCCAGGCAACCTTTATAATCTATATAGGCATATGACAATTGAGTAAACACATAGCGTTGTCATAGACAATCATGCGCAAGCGAACAACTGTGACAAATACAATGAATTTAAAACAATTCCTAAGACCCTAGTAATACCAAGCCCTCAAAACAAAACGCAGTAATAATGAACGTCACTATAATAAACTAAAACGTAGAAGGTTGAACAGTTAGGAAACACAAGAACAAACAAAGAGGGTGGACAGACAAAGCCACGGAATCGTAGGTGTCAGGTTTCATGCAAACATTCATGCAAAAGCGGAGATATTGAATCCGCCAGTTTGAATCTGCCTACGTGGATGTAGGAAGAGAGATGTGATAAAGTGTTTGTGAGTATTGTCAGATAAGATATTTGTGTTGTTAATGTTCATACAACGCACATAATCGAGTTCATACTTAGATAAAATCGAATGCCATAACGTGGAGTATGATTATGAGTTTATGTATGTTTGAGCAAGATTTCAACTTTTAGCTTAGCACATTACTGTTTCATAAAAGCATCTTTGACACATTTTAAATTAATCTGATATAACAGTAAGTTAAAATTTTTGGAGTTTTATTTCATCATGTAACCTAAGATAATTTTATAGATAGTATAATTAAGATGCTGAATCAGAATGATAAATTTTTATAATTGCATCAAAACAGTAAAAGACCAATTATAAAAAATGGAAAAACAACTATTCAAATTAATATTGCATCAAGATAAAAAGGAATAGAGTTACAAAAAAGACTTAAATAGGCATAATGGTAATTGGCTAGTATCTTAAATCTAAGTCAAGTTGACACATTTTAAATTAATCTGACATAACTGTATCTATATTTTAAGTAGATAGTAGGTTTGTTTATATTATCATTAATAATAATAATAAAACACTTTTTTGCACACAAATGACAATGGGCACTTTTGTATGAAACTTGGTCCAAGAACCTCCACTGATGAGACTTATATGTAATGAAAGCTTATGCTTTCCCTATGATTCTGGCAAAGTCCTATCAGATTCTGTCCCGGGGTTCTTTTTTCACGGCCAAAATACAGTGGGAGCTAAAATCGACTCAAGATTTGTTGCTGGATAACTAAGTCTACATAAATAATTATGTATCATATTGTATATCATTTTAAAGAGGATCTTTTCCAGAATCCGAAACATAAAAAAAAAAAAAAATCTTTTTGTAAGCGAATTATAGTCAATTTATATCTGCAGCGCCATTGTTTCTCGGTAGCTAAGTTCAAGTTTCATGCCTTTTACCCCTTCCAAAAGTATCTTACCGATTTTTTTTATATTGCTTCCGGAATTTGATCTGAGTGATAATAACAAGAAAAATAAATAAACACCTCTCCGATAGAGACCGGCTAAGCTATTGCCTATTGCAAGAAATCGTCATCATTAGCAAGTCATTACGGTATTGCATATTATAAGCTTATCAACAACTTGGAACTTGGTCCAAGAACCTCCACTGGTGAGACTTGCATGTAATGATAGCTTATACTTGTCCTATGATTCTGGCAAAGTTCTATCAAACTCTGTCCTAGGGTTTTTTTACGGCCATGTTTGTCCTGAGTGTACAGTAGTGGACTGCAAAATCACCTCAGGATTTGTTGTCGAAAAACTATTTAACTAAGTCTATATACATAATTATATATCATAATGTACTTATATCAATTTTAAAGGGGAAGGTTATCAGAATCTGAAACACAAATAAAAAAATGCATTAAGTATGTAAACGACTTTTAGCCAACTCACGTCCGTAGCATCATTTTTCTCAGCAGCTACGTACGAGTTTCGCGCCTTCCAACCTTTCCAAAGAAGCCCAATCATTTTTTCCTTCTTCTGATATTGCATTCTTAACCTGACAAGACTAAGTGACAACAACAAGAAATAAAATAGATACCATTCCGATAGAGGCCGCGTAAGCTATGGACCTATTGCAAGATAACGTACTCAAAGGCTAGTCATTATAATCCAACAGACGTAACATGATTAGAATGCGGGAGGACGCAAATGTAGTATGTTTTCTTTCACTACAATCTTGTTTTATTAATCCAGGCTTATATCTTGTCTTATAAACAATGCCGCATGGTACAACAAACGTATCGTAAACGTAAGGTTGCCTGGTAGTAATTGCTACCTTGGCAATAAAGCCGCCTTTTGCACCAGTTATTGCCTGAACTTGTTTAATAAATGTGTTTCTTTTGTATACAATAGAGTCATTGTATTGCATCTTGATTAGAATGACTTATTTCTTGTTTCTCTCGTACTAAGCTGCATAGTTGAATAGTTGTATTGCTGTTAGTGTTAAAGAGACACATATTTCGTCTCTTTCGCATAAGGCGATGTACTACATTTCCGTCCCGCCGCATTCTAATCATGTTACGTCTGTTGGATTATAATGACTAGCCTTTGAGTACGTTATCTTGCAATAGGTCCATAGCTTACGCGGCCTCTATCGGAATGGTATCTATTTTTTTTTTTCTTTGTTGTCACTTGTCAGGTTAAGAATGCAATATCAGAAGAAGGAAAAAATGATTGGGCTTCTTTGGAAAGGTTGGAAGGCGCGAAACTCGTACGTAGCTGCTGAGAAAAATGATGCTACGGACGTGAGTTGGCTAAAAGTCGTTTACATAATGCATTTTTTTTATTTGTGTTTCAGATTCTGATAACCTTCCCCTTTAAAATTGATATACATTATGATATATAATTATGTATATAGACTTAGTTAAATAGTTTTTCGACAACAAATCCTGAGGTGATTTTGCAGTCCACTACTGTACACTCAGGACAAACATGGCCGTAAAAAAACCCTAGGACAGAGTTTGATAGAACTTTGCCAGAATCATAGGACAAGTATAAGCTATCATTACATGCAAGTCTCACCAGTGGAGGTTCTTGGACCAAGTTCCAAGTTGCTGATAAGCTTATAATATGCAATACCGTAATGACTTGCTAATGATGACGATTTCTTGCAATAGGCAATAGCTTAGCCGGTCTCTATCGGAGAGGTGTTTATTTATTTTTCTTGTTATTATCACTCAGATCAAATTCCGGAAGCAATATAAAAAAAATCGGTAAGATACTTTTGGAAGGGGTAAAAGGCATGAAACTTGAACTTAGCTACCGAGAAACAATGGCGCTGCAGATATAAATTGACTATAATTCGCTTACAAAAAGATTTTTTTTGTTTTTTTTATGTTTCGGATTCTGGAAAAGATCCTCTTTAAAATGATATACAATATGATACATAATTATTTATGTAGACTTAGTTATCCAGCAACAAATCTTGAGCCGATTTTAGCTCCCACTGTATTTTATCACATTTTTAGCCAGGACAAACATGGCCGTAAAAAAAGAACCCCGGGACAGAATCTGATAGAACTTTGCCAGATTCATAGAGAAAGCATAAGCTTTCATTACATATAAGTCTCATCAGTGGAGGTTCTTGGACCAGATTCGCCCATTCTCCTTTACAAAACATTTACAGGATAAATTTATTCTTATTATCATTATATTTTACGTAGATCGTTTTGAGTTATGTTGCATTATTTACTTATACCTGTATCCCCGACTCCAATATGTAGGAAGTTTTCCAATCTACGGTTGCCTGGAAGAAATTGCTATATAGCAATAAGGCCACCGATTGTGCTTGTCTTGTCATTTTTGTAATTGTTTTTACTGTTGTGTTTATATGTGCAATAAAGCGTTATGGTAATTGTATAACCATAGATTACAATTTTATGATAATTTTTTGGATGGTATAATTAAGATGTTGATTCAGAATAGGAATTTTTTATTGCAGTATGTATGTACGAGGAACTCGGTGGAGCAGCGGTAAACGCGCTCGGTCTGCGATTGTTGAAGTTTAGCAACTTTCGCAAAGGCCAGTCATATGATGGGTAACCACAAAAAAAAAAGTTCATCTCGAGCTCCTCCGTGCTTCGGAAGGGAATGGGAAATGTTAAGCCGTTGGTCCCGGCTGAATTAGCAGTCGTTAATAACCACCAATCCACACTGGGCCCGCGTGGTGGTTTAAGGCCCGATCTCCCTACATCCATAGGGAAGGCCCGTGCCCCAGCAGTGGGGACGTTATTGGGCTGATGATGAATGAATATAGAGTTTCATAGAACCACATAACATAAGCTTACGACTGTATCCCAAAGGGGAAGTCAGAGGACATCCATCGCATGATGATCAAAAAACGCACACCTCACCGAACTTTCTGTTAACCTGTGGCCGTACAGTTTAGATGCTACAAAAATAAGCTAGCTGAATATTATAGATCGACAAATAAATAAAGAAAAGGAATCCAATAACACAATCTTATCGTCTCAAACTAAAAATACAGAACACGTGAACTGTCAAGGAGTAAACTAAGCAACATGTAATTTTTATCACTAAATACACACAAGACGTATTATTTAGTTTTAAAAGAAATATGAAGAAAAACTGTCTCCAAGACACCTCCAAAATACATCCTACATCCTTCTTAGATCTATGGTTAGCCATTAAGCAGACGTTATGAATACTAACAGGATACGTTTCGACCCTCCGACCTCCGTGTATGCAGATGTCGAATGCTTATGCCAAAACAACACTCCAATACCGCATAACACAATGATTCCAATAAATTCCTTTACAAGAATAACTGCTTTTATTGAAATTAATGCGTTCAGGTATGCACAACATAACAAATACTTTATTCAACAAATAGGAAATACAAAGAGAATTAGAAAGAGTACAATAGTCGGCCTTATTGCTAAGTAGCAATCTTTTCCAGGCAACCTTTATATCTATATAGGCATATGACAATTGTCTAAGCACATAGCGTTGTCATAGGCAACCATGCGCAAGCGAACAGTTATAACTATATAATGAATTTATTACAATTCCTAAGACCCTAGTAGAAAGATACCAATCCGCCCTCAAAAACCCACACTATAGAAGAAGTAATTAGTCTGGAATTTATTATGCTATATAGAAACACAGATAGATAGAAATACACGCCTATAATTAACATAAACATAAACAGCCTATACACGTCCCACTGCTGGACAGGCCTGTCCACAATCAACCGGAAGGGGTATGGATCATACTCCACTACGCTGCTCCAATACGTGTTGGTGAAGGTGTTTGAACCAACGGCTTAGCGTGCCTTCCGAAGCACGGAATCATCTTATTTTTTTGGACAATCAGATGATTCAAGCCTGCAATTCCCTTATCAAACAAAGTACAGTCTCACAAAGTGATTTCGACAATGTCCCCGTCGGGAATCGAACCCGGACGTACAGATCGTGAGCCCAACGCTCAACCACTGGGCTAAGCAGGGCAGAGAATAACGGTGATATTGACCCAATAGTAAAACACGTATCCACATTTACTATTTATTAACATACGGAACACAGTAAAAGTTAAACATCTGGCAATATTCATAAAACAGACACGAACACACAAAAAAGCAATCCAACATGAATAAAGAATAGAAATGGCACTATAATGCCGCCCTGCGGGACACTCACCGTACTAAAGCGTTGGTACCAACCACTACAATAGTATACCATTTCATTGCTTTCTTTCAGCCAAGATTTATTAGTATGCGTTACCGATATATAAGTATTCGTTTCAAGTTTCTTATGGTGCACCTACACTGGTGTTATTACTTTTGTTTAAAAAAGTAACGTTCCTAAAGGATAGTGTGAGTGATTCGATAACCAAAAGTTGCAGATTAGTAATAATGTTGCTATGTAAATCAGCAACAATTAATAGTCAGAATTGTTATAAAAAGTAGGTAAACTAACGTAAACTTATTCCACTAAACGTAACTTGTGGACGCACCTTTGTCCAGACTTAAGACGCGTCGCTACACGAGTAGAAAGCTTCATGGAAAACAGAATTTTTAAACATGAGAATTTAAGGAATGGATAACAATACCAGTGGCCACACGTATGTCAAAATTTAATGGTAAACGGTGCAGTAGCGTGCTTTGGTTAAAGGACATAACTTATAAATATTCCACTAGGAGGTTTAGACAGTGCGCAGACGCCGATCGCTAGTCAACCCACGGCCGACCGAGCATTAATATTAACTAAAAGTAAATATTCAGGTAGACAAGCATTAGAGGCAGGGCTGTTTGCAGGGAGGCCACTGCAGACTATAAGTCAACTTCACTCTTTAGACAATTTAAAGTTAAATGAAGATTCAATTTCCTGGAGAGCGATTTACGACTTTTAGCAAATGGATGTCTCTGACTTATTGAAACTTAAACGTGAATTCGTTATTGTATTTGATTTAACTGACGGCTACTGTGCTGTAGCTGATGAGATAGGTATTGAATCTCGTTTTATAGTAACTAATATAACAGCAGATGAAAGAGTTTTGTGGACCGAAATGTGCATCTTAAAGGGCCACAAAAGCTCCCTTTAAGGGCCTCGTATACTCACTGAGCGGCACACGTCATTAGCTATTCAATGTAACGGAACGAACGCACATAAATTATTCAAAGACTATGGTCAAGCGCTCCGAGCGACTACGATTACCAATAGTCCTGGCTTCCTGGGCTTCCGCTAATTCATTTAATTAGAGTTTTATTGAGGCGATATTTAAATCAGACTGGGGGAGGTGTGAAAGACCGGTGGCTCTTTCTTGAGACTGATTCGGAGAACTTTTATGTTTTAAGGAAGTGTCGATCCAAATAAAGAGTTATGCGGAAGGGTATCAAATATTAGCGTTGTATTTTAAGTGTCTTGTCATTGGCTCAAAATTGTTCACGGACAGCGGCATACATCAAAAGTTAAGCTTAATTTTTTTGAAGTTTATACATTACATAAGCTCACGACTATATCCGAATTCGGGTAGTCAGATGTACATTTGTCGCAAGATGAACTAAGTACCCATACCTCACCGAGGAAATTTAGCAGTGAAATATTATTTGGCCACGTATTCAATCAACAACAAAACGCGTGTTTATTTAAATCCCAGTCTGTCAAACGACAATCACTCAACCCCAAACTGCTTAACCGAAGTCAATAACGGAAACAATTAAATCGGAATTCAAATCCTATTTGCAGCCGGAACAAAACGTCTATATTAAAAAGTGTTCGTCAATAAAGCCTGTGAGACGTCGGGCAACGGTTTTCAATAGGCTTTTTACAGAAAGCTCGCATTGTGGGCGGCTTAAAGGGTTTCGCGCGACAATACGGACCGAGTTTAATTAACCGGGACTTAAAGCTTAATTGTAAGTGCAGTTAAGCTCTGAAACACGTGTCGCTCGCTCAGGGCACAGCTCTGGGGCCGCCGCTTTACAATTGATATTGAAATTTTCTACTTCTTTGTCGCGTTATTGAATTGTGGTCGGATTAATGAATGTTTTTTATTGGACGCATTGTTTTTTTTATGACGGCTGGTAATATACTGTGTAACTCACAGCGTTAACTGAGCCTACGTGGAGCTACGAATATAGCGAAACTTGTGTTGGTGTTTTTAATATTTCTAAATATGATACGAAAAAATTGAGTAAGTTTGCTGTTCCCACCGACCCCGCCTATCTAAACCGCGCAGCCAAAACACTAAGTCTTTATTACACTTTATTTACCGCAAGCAATTTGCAAGAAAACCAAACAACAATTACCACACAAAAACAAATAGAAGGAAAAATCATTAGGGGAGCTAGCGAAGGGCTGATTACAAAGGAAAACAGTGGCTGGAGTGGTGGTACCATTACATACGATTGTGAGGGTATCGCTGAGGGCTAGAGGGCTGAGGGCTGGAGGGCTTGTTGTATAGACGCGTGAGATTACTCCTGTCGCACGTCACAGCTGACGGGAAGGGTAGTCACAGTTCCGGAGATATTTCAAAATTTGTTTACTAATCTTGGAGGTCTTGCGGCGGTTCTGTGTCTAAAACAAGTTATAATTACGATCGAAATTTATTTTCATACATAAAGTTATAACCGTGACAAATAATGGAGTGTAAAGTTACTTTATATATTTTTTCGTTTTTTTTTTCTCTTGGATATGTACACAGATACGACTCGAATAAAGAATAGTGCTCCTATTTTAAATTTTACTCAATTAATTGGCATTAACATCATAGAAAGAAAAATTTAAGGGAAGAGAGGAAGGGATAGACCTAAGAAGACATTTATAAAACAAATAAAAGAGAAGGTGCAGGTTGTGTCGTATCAGGAGATGAAGGATTTGGCGGGAAGAAGAGAGGAATGGCGATTACTCCATCGACAAGAGCGCAGTTCTAAAATAAAGAGAGAGAGAGATAATTGTCATTAAAAAAAAACACTACTAGCAAGATAGACATCTTTCTTCCGTACTTTCAACAACCACAAACCCCAAATCTCCTATAAATCCAACATTGAAACGAAAACGCGCACATGAAATACAATCCACATGCTTTCTCACACATTTCCACCCTAAAGCTGTGGGCACACGAGGGCAGTGTCTGGTTACAGCCTGAACAATGGGAATCGAATCGAGCCCTTCCCTTCTATTATTACAACACAATTACTCTTGATTAGCTATAGAAAAATTGACCTAATATTTTTGTGTTCGACACAACGAGATTAGGTTTTGGTTACCTACTTGTTATTTTTATCTTATCTTGTTGATACTTTGTCTTCTGTCATGTATCAAAGCGTAGATGTTTATTTTTGCGGTGTTGACACCGTTGAAATGTTCTGTGACGCAAAATTGTGTGTTGTTGTGTGTTTTTGTGTATTCTGCTGTCTTTTTATAGATAATTATAGGAAGCAAAATATGTTATCTACAATCTACATCTGTGTGTTATTCGTAAGACTATGTCGTCTTGTGATCGTCATACAGTAGTCTTAAATCTTCTATCGTGTGGGTTGTGAGGTGACCAACCTCATCAATTTGAGCCGCCAATGGCCCCTGACATGGCTCATGTAACGACTACTTACTTACATCAGTAAGTAGTAACCGGGACCAACGGCTTGACGTGCCTTCCGAAGCACGGATCATCTTACTTTCGGCAAATCAGGTGATCAGCCTGTAATGTAACCGAACTAGGGACAACAAAGTGTTTTTTTGTGATATGTCCCCACCAGGAATCGAACCCAGGACGTCATGATCGTGAGCCCAACGCTCAACCACTGGACCACGGAGGTCGTTTAGTTTTAAATGAGTAATGAAAACTGGATTTATATCTATTTAAGCATTAAGTTTAATAATCTTAACGGTCTCTGAATAATCCTCTTCTAAGAAAACTTCACCTACAACTTTGCAGCTATCACTTACATCAAGATTATAATTTCTCACCCGAGCCAATCCATCGATCAGTATTAAGAATGCAAATCCTCACTGCAGATATATAATATTAAAAAAAACAGTAACAAAATAGATAAATGAAGATTGCACTAATGATACTCTAGCGTAATAAATCGAAGGTACCAGGGCGGCATGAGAGCAAGAGAGGTGAGATCGCACAGATAGCCCAGCTAAAGGACACTTTGATTGAACGGACCGGACAACTCCGATAAGGGCCGGCTCACTATTTGCATACTAAATGAGTGGATATTAATTTTCCCGCAGCAAGTCTAGAAGACACGAAACCTGTACGAACTCTTTGTTAATTAAATTTTTATGCGTCCTCAAGCAAACCAGTTAGTTTCCATATTGTCTTATCGAGTTTTATATTGTTCAATTAATGTGTATCCGTGTCGTGAACAAGATTAATTTCGAGTTCTTTTGTCTTTTTGTGTCAGAACTTCATGATATGTAACTGGTAATATTGTAGAAAAGAAGATCATAATTATTAATTATATTCTTCATCTTTATAAACTCGCGACTTCATTCGCTTGAAACCCTAATATTAAAACTATAGGAACTTCATTGTTTTAAGTTTACGCGGTTATTATCATAATTAAAACACATAATAACGGGTTCTTACCGCGTTTAAAGCAGGGATATGAGACTCCCGATATTTCGACACTGTTGCAAGTGCCATGATCACGGGTTGACCCGTTATCGGTGTCTCGAAACGTTTCGAGACACAATATCGGGAGTCTCATATCCCTGCTTTAAACGCGGTAAGAACCCGTTATTGTGTTTTAATTATAGGAATTTCATACAAACTCTGCCACCTATTTTTACCCCGTTAGGGGTTGAATTTCGCAAAATCCCGTCTTAGTGTGCACCTACGTTTTAAAAAGAATTCCCATGCAAAAATTGAGACTGCTCACTCATAGTCTTTGAGATTCGTGAGTCAGTCAGAAGGTTGATGGTTGCAATTGGAGTAGGTACTTATCTATGTGATAATCATTTTGTCTTGACCAGGAACACAGAAGATGCTTCAATTCCACAACAACTATCCTCATTCGCGTAGCTTTATACAAGAATTTCACCAATCTATAATCGTTAAGCGGCATTCCTGTCTCCTTTATTTTCTGCTCGCCTAGTACAAGCCATGTTAGCTTTGCATAGCGATCGTTTTAAATTACCGTATTAGTTTAATTAAGAAGTCTTGTTTATTGAAATGGCTAGTTTATTAATAGTGCAGGTGGGTTGATTTAGCATTGAGATTATCTGTTGAGAACCTTTTCAAAATTGAGATAAATTACTTAGTTTATTACTTAGTTTGGAGGCGCAGCGGTTAACGCGCTCGGTCTGCGATTGTTGAAGTTAAGCAACTTTCGCAAAGGCCGGTCATAGAATGGGTGACCACAAAAAAAAAGTTTTTATCTCGAGCTCCTCCGTGCTTCGGAAGGCACGTTAAGCCGTTGGTCCCAGCTGCATTAGCAGTCGTTAATAACTATCAATCCGCACTGGGCCCGCGTGATGGTTTAAGGTCCGATCTCCCTATCCATCCATAGGGAAGGCCCGTGCCCCAGCAGTGGGGACGTTAATACTGAATACTGAAGCACGGGTCATCTTACTTTCAGACTATCAGGTGATCAGCCTGATCTAACCAAACTAGTGAACATAAAGTGATTTTTGTGATATGTCCGTACCGGGATTTGATCCTGAGACCTCCGGATCGTGAGCCCAACGCTCAACCACTGGACCACGGAGGTCGCTACTTTATCTTTATGAGAACTGGGACAAATATTCGGAATATATAAACGGAAACACTTGACATCTTGATACACGACGAAACTGCGATAAATATGGATTATCTGTCAAATATACTTAAGATAAACGTATTAACTACGTCTTTTACTTTCATAACATCACGCCTGCATCCCCCATGGGGTAGGCAGAGGTGTAAAGCAAACACACCCACTCTTCGCTATGTTTAGTTAAGTCCCATGTAATAGGGAGCGAACCTATTGCCGTTAACCAGGCACAAATTCTGACTAACGACTACGGTAGCAACCGGGACCAACAGTTTAACGTGCCCTCCGAAGCACAGAATCATCTTATTTGTTCAGACAATCAGGTGATTCAAGCCTGACTCCTTATCAAACATAGGACAGTCTCTCGAAGTGATTTCGACAAAGTCCGGGACCTCCAGATCGTGACGAACGCTCTGACTACGGAGGCTGGATTCGAACCAAGGACTTGCAGATCGTGAGCTTCCAAGCCCAGGAGCGTTGAAAACAGAACAAGTACATTTCTTACATTGCTATATAAGTAACAACAAAAAAGAAAACTACTAAAAACTATCACGCGCAACCTCAAAATCGGGGCTGATTAGTATGTACACAAAAATCCTGGCTACCAGTCATGACTTACGATGCCTTTCCCATGAAGGTCCTTGACCCAGCGCCAGGCGACGCCTAGCCAACTTGTAATTATAAGCACGACTTCCATAAAACTATAGCTACAATATAGAATGGGCTAAACGGTCATAAAATTCAACCTTGCTTGTAGCCGGATATTTTATTTTACGATTTGATTGCTGGCTGTGACCGGATTGTCAAGTCGGTTCCGGGTGATAAGTACGGTTATGTATTTTGGCGCCATTTGACAGACAGAGTATAGCCCGATTCTTCTTCTTCTATCGTGTGGGTTGTGAGGTGGACCAACCTCATCGACCATGGTGTCAGGGTTTTTTTGTTTTTTATTTAGTTAAGGGCTTTTAACAAAATTTGTTATGCCAGCCCCATCGATCAAGACTGACTAAAACTGATAAAATGAAAAAAAAAACATATTTAATTCATGCCCCCATCCACAACAGCCTACGATGCGATGCTGTTGTGAATGAAAGCATAAATCAAATATGATTCTCTGCTCGTAGGCTCTGATAAAAAGGCCTCCAAGATACCTATATCACTAGTATGACTCCAAATTTTTTGTTGTTTAAATAAAAACAGCCTTTGTGAGGCGTTCCGAGTATATTCATATAAGATATGGTACGTATCTTCCTTCTTCCCACAAACTTCGCAGTTTGGGGTTGTTACTGAGCCGCCAAAGGCCCATGACGTGACTCACGTAACTACTACGTACTTACATCACCAAACTACTATTTTTTCCTATAAAACCCAGTACCAGTTAGTTGGCTCGACCATTATAGGCTGCGATACGACTCACCTATCACGTTGGTGTAACAGAAATCTCGCTGAGGTGTGGATACTTATGCCTATTGGAATTCAGCCACCATCTTAGAGAAGATGACTCTAATGACCCCTCTGGGGCCGGGTTAATGGTCTTTTACGAGTATGACACCAAATAAAAGGTATTAGGTACTTGTCTTAAAATGTTTACATAACTCATTACCGTCAAATTCAATTTGACTTAACCACGAGAGGTTCACCGCGATTACTTTTCGCCACTACACAAAATAAACACTTCAGACTCGATTGCGTTAAAACGTTTTTAACAAACAAACATTTGGTACCAACAATATACTTGCAAGGGTTGAGGTTTATGCAAAGGACCACCCCTGTCAAAAGCACGTACCGGTGAATTAAACAGAAAACAATTCGAAAAAAGAACAATGCAGGGGTTCCGAAGTTTAGAATTATTTTGAATTTGGAACGGCGCGTGCGCACGATCGGGTTGCACCAGCTGGAGGGGGCGGAATTGAAAATGAAAAAAATGGCATTTTCTTTATTCGTTCCCGATTAGTAAGTAGAATTGACACCTGAGGTCTGGTTTGAAGGAAATTAAAGATAAAGCTTATTATTGTTTATAATTTTAGATACCTACAGTTCAAATTCAAAAGTATCATCGTGTCTTATTAAGTGTCCAATCATCTTGCCTCTATTCTATTTGCTATGTTGAATACCTAAAATTAGTTTGAAATTAATGTAAAAGCTAATACGGCTAGTAATAGGAAAATATAACATTTTGGTTAGCAAATAACATAAACAAACAAACACGAATATATCAGATAATCAAAATACAAAGACAATCCACTAGGCAAACAGCCAAACTGACTCAGCGACATTCGAGAATGATCCAGAATGTTCCAGAACATCTTGACCTCTACGAATAGTGGAAAACAAAAGATCTACATTAAGACATATAGCTCCTTAAGATGACACTATAGTAAACTCTCGTTTGGCCAAATTAATGATAATGGAAAAGTCGAGTATTCCTCCCGCCCTCCGGCCCTCCGGCCCTCTCTGTGACTGGACACTGCAGAGTTTGTATCTATCGGTGATTTTGGATTTTTGTTTTGACTCTGTGCTATAGAATTGGTGTCCGGAATTCTTAGAATATTATTGATGGTGAGGAGTTGATATACTGGGTGTTAGCGAACGAAATCAAAGATGACCAACAAGTTGGCAATTTCAAAAAAGGAACGCCACGTCACATTTTAAGAGAAAAACGTTTTGGCGGTTGTTCCGTCTGGGACTACGAAGAAAAAAACGTGTGCGTCAAGCTAGCGGCCTCAAAAAAAAAATGGGCACGAAAAAATAATTTGACCATACCAAAAAATAGTACTCTTATTGAAAAAAATAGTACCTGTTGTAAAAAAATTAGTACCTTCACGGTTCTGGATTTATAGCCATGTTTTATTGCACTTGCTAGCTTGACGGTGAGCGAAATTTGGCGAGAGTTAACGACAAGGTCTTTCGCTTTGATTTAAACGCCAAAAAATAATACCGAAATAGTACTTACCCCCTGCAAAATACCGAAATGAGTACTTCAACGGTTCCAAAGTTATAAAGGCAGTTCTTTGCTCCCGCTGGCTTGACGTTTTGAAAATACCTATTATCTAGGGAACGCTTGCATACTTCAGTATGTAACTAATTTCAATAAACTCGTATGAAATAGTACTTCCTACCATCATAATTTTGATCCGATTCTCTTTCTAGAAATATGTTAAAAAATCATCATAACCTATGCCATACATTTGTTGTTGATACAGTCACGTAGACAATTACATAACCTCACAATTTATTCGTAAGTATTGCCATCGCCAGTATTGCCATTTTGGAGGTCTACCCTACCATTTCTTTGCACTTCAGAGTGTTGCTATTACAAAAAATTGCTATTGCATACACCCATATGCAATAATTTTAATAGAAAATGGCTGCATAGGTCTAGTTCTTATTGAAAACAATCTGTGATTTTAATACATCATAATACATTTTTAATCAGCTGTTTTATTTTATAATTTATACCTTCATGTTCAATTTGTTACGGATCGAAGTGTTTGTTAATAAACAATTTGCAGTATTTGTAGAATAACTCAAAGAGTTTCAACAATTATATTACTTTCATCTGACAACCCTGGCACTTCACCAATTTTTACCCAAAAATGGGGAAAAAATACTAAAATCTGACAACATTCTTCTTGAGCATGTGTAATAATTTTGTTCGCGACTGTACCTGTCTTGATAAATGTATGACATAGGTTATAATGACTTTTTGACATATTTCTACAAAGAGAATCAGGTCCAAATTATGATGGTAGGGAGTACTATTTCATACGAGTTTATTGACATTAGTTACAAACTGAAGTACGCAAGCGTTCCCTAGATAATAGGTATTTTCAAAACGTCAAGCCAGCGGGAGCAAAGAACTGCCTTTATAACTTTGGAACCGTTGAAGTACTCATTTCGGTATTTTGCAGGGGGTAAGTACTATTTCGGTACTATTTTTTGGCGTTTAAATCAAAGCGAAAGACCTTGTCGTTAACTCTCGCCAAATTTCGCTCACCGTCAAGCTAGCAAGTGCAATAAAACATGGCTATAAATCCAGAACCGTGATGGTACTAATTTTTTTACAACAGGTACTATTTTTTTCAATAAGAGTACTATTTTTTGGTATGGTCAAATTATTTTTTCGTGCCCATTTTTTTTTGAGGCCGCTAGCTTGACGCACACAAAAAAAACAAGTGAAGACGATTATTGTCGAGAGAAGCGAAAACTTTTTTTTTGACCTGACTTATTGTAGATTTGCCGCAGATGGCATTAACTACTTGGCCGGACAAATGGGGAGCGCTGAAGGCTCTCACCCGGTACAACGTTTAAGACAACAGGCCTGAGGGTGCCCAGTTGGGCGCGAACCTCGGCTCAGGGCGTCGTCTGAGAGGAAAAATATTTGAAAGAATTAATCGACCCTAGTGGGTCGATAGCGATAAGCGCTGAATGAGGGAAATCGTGGACCACGCCGGCGGGGTCGGTATCGGGGCCCTGAAAGAAGCGAAAACTGAAAAACTAGTTGCTGTATTCTTTTGTATTAAAACTTATTATGATTTGTAGTAATAATATTTGGTTTCCGTAATAAGTATTACTGATTAAAACTGGGTAAGTATGTTACTAATTGAGGAGCACGGTGGCGCAGCGGTAAACGCGCTCGGTCTGCGATTGTTGAAGTTAAGCAACTTTCGCAAAGGCCGGTCAAACGATGGGTGACCACAAAAAAAAAAGTTTTCATCTCGAGCTCCTCCGTGCTTCGGAAGGCACATTAAGCCGTAGGTCCCGGTTGCATTAGCAGTCGTTAATAACCATCAATCCGCACTGGGCCCGCGTGATGGTTTAAGGCCCGATCTCCCTATTCATCCGTAGGGAAGGCCCGTTCCCTAGCAGTGGGGACGTTAATGGGCTGATGATGATGATGTTACTAATATTTACGTATTATTGTAGAGTTTGCTAACACAACTCAGTATTAACGTATAATAAAGAGTAATAGTTCACAAAATTAAAATAATGTAAAATACCTTACTTTATATCTCGTTGCTATGCGCCTTATAATCAACAATACCTAGGCAACGGAGTTTGACAGATCTGACGCCAACACAGGGTGTTAGTGACATCGTAACGAAAACTTTGAGGGTTGATCCAGGCCATGATTCTGAGTTAATATCAAGTGGAATTTTCCGTCGAATCCCGGTAGGGATATATCACAAAAATCACTTTCCGATCCCTAGTTAGGTTAGGACGTTTATTATATATCTGCAGTGAGGATTTGCATTCTTAATACTGATCGATGGATTTGCTGCGGTGGGAAATTATAATCTTGATGTAAGTGATAGCTGCAAAGTTGTAGGTGAAGTTTTCTTAGAAGAGGATTATTCAGAGACCGTTAAGATTATTAAACTTAATGCTTAAATGAATAAAAATCCAGTATTCATTACTCATTTAAGACTAACGACCTCCGTAGTCCAGTGGTTGAGCGTTGGGCTCACGATCATGACGTCCTGGGTTCGTTTCCCGGTGGGGACATATCACAAAAAAACACTTTGTGGTCCTTAGTTCGGTTACATTACAGGCTGATTGTCCGAAAGTAAGATGATCCGTGCTTCGGAAGGCACGTTAAGCCGTTGGTCCCGGTTATTACTTACTGACGTAAGTACGTAGTCGTTACATGAGTCATGTCAGGGGCCTATGGCGGCTCAATAATAACCCTGACACCAGGGTTGATGGGGCTGGTAATCCACCTCACAATAGAAGAAGATCAGAAATACATCTTATACAGCCTGTTTTGTTCTTACACAAGTTTAAAAAACAACATGGCGCAAATTCACAGCAGTAATTACGTCAGTCTATTACTGTAACCCAGATTACTTTTACCATATGTATGTGATTTGATTGATACCGGTAATTTGGACACAATGGTAATCATGGTAATATCGGTAATAGTGGTAATCACCGAAAAATCTTTTTAATTGCTGGCTGGTCTTGAGAAATTGAATCCGTCTAATGACCATTACCATTAAGTGCCTAGGATACGTCTTTTGAGAAAAAGTTTTGGTAATTGAATACTTACAATCAAAGAGCAAAACTTCAGTCACTGAGCCCAGCGAAGTCAATATTCAACATTCTTTATTTGCGTACTATGAAGGACCACGATATTAGAGAGCGAAATCAAAGATGACCAACTCAGTATTAACGTACAATAAAGAGTAAAATGTGAAGTCGAGGAGCTCGGTGGAGCAGCGGTTAACGGGCTAGGTCTGCAATTGTTGAAGTTAAGCAACTTTCGCAAAGGCCGGTCATAGGATGGGTGACCACAAAAAAAGAGTTTTCATCTCGAGCTCCTCCGTGCTTCGGAAGGCACGTTAAGCCGATGGTCCCGGCTGCATTAGCAGTCGTTAATAACCACTAATCCGCACTGGGCCCGCGTGATGGTTTAAGGCCCGATCTCCCTATCCATCCATAGGGAAGGCCTGTGCCCCAGCGGTGGGGACGTTAATGGGCTGGTGATGAAGACCTAGGCTGCGGGGGTTGCCAGATCTGACGCCAACATCTCGTGTACAAGTTTGTAAGTTACATTATGAGTTTCACATCACATACCCTATCGGGCACAAGAAAATAGAAGTTCAAAAGAGAGAAGGAAGCTTTTCAAATGGTAGCATCAGTATCATTAAGATATTCACTAGTGCTGTAGTAACATTTATTCATCATTTGTAAACAGTGGTGAAATTATGAAACATTACTTGTCATATGTGTTTTTGGTCTTTCACAGAAACAATATGTAACCAGGAGGTCTTAAGTTGTGGGCTGGCTGCCGTTTCTGTTTAGGGTTCCGCATTTTATATTTTTAATTAGGTAATTTTATCTTATTTTATTTTATTAATTAATTTTTCTGTCAAACTATGGACTTCTTTGTCTGATAATAAAGAATTTATATTTTTTTTATTTTATTATTTATTAAGTGCAACCAGTTAATTTATTACTTTGCAAGAAACTGATTGGACTTTTGGAGCTTATTGTACCTATGTTTGTAATTTTATGCAAGTTTATTTCATAGTTTTAATCTCACGCCTATTTCGGATCGGGGCAAGCAGAGACTATGAAAAACCATTAGCTTCGATCCTGACACAGTTCTCTTACTTCCTTCATATACATCAATCGTTTCATACACGCACAGTTCAGAGTAGAAGGACATCTCCAATTTGGTCATTTACGACCTTCTAGGTCTTCCTCTGCCAGCATAGCCAGCCTGGTTTTAAAACTTGTTGCTTTACCAACTCTGCGTACCTGAACGGGAAATACCGCCTTTGGTGGCTTAATATAACTATGACATCAGGTTTGATTTGTTTGGTAATCCACCTTACAAACCTCACGATAGAAGAATAGTATAAGTTAAACAACATTGCGTGATCTTATAAAACGCGCATCACTGCATATTCCAAAAGTCCATCTAAAACAATTCCCATACGATTGAAACTCCAAATCACGCCGATGTTTCAAATCGTTTTAACTTTGCGGTTTAAGCAAATTACGCCGCAAAAAGGATTCCAACGGTCCTTGAGAGCATGTGTTCTGTATTCAAATTAGGGAATAGATCTGAACATCGTCAGCTTCAGTCGGTAATCGAGAGTGGCGCGGACATCTGTTCCAAATTCAAATTCGAATTCGACCGTCTGTTCGATTTCTTTAATGATTATTGAAATTGCCAGTTGGATGCGTGTTCTATATTTGAATTGGGATTTGGCTTTATTTTGCCAGTGCTCTATTTGCGTTTGCGCATTACGAATTCTTTCTTAACAGCCAGTTACACATTCTAAACTACTTTAAACGCGGATATATATTCTTGTCGTCTCTGCGAAGTAGCCAGAGACATAATCGTTTTGTCTTGTGATCATTTAAATTTCTTTCGTGCCATCCAATTCCGTCAATCTGTTTTGGCTGTGGGACAAATTGAGTAATAACTTTATATTTTTTAAAAGGTCTTTTTTCTGTCAGGAAGCGGTTGCTAATGCGTTCGACGCCATATGCGAGAGAAACTTCGCAAGTTTATCATTATGTCGATTTTATTGTCGTAATTCTGTTTATTTACGTCATGGAGTGTAATTTTATGTCGTTAGCGGAATATCGGTGAGTCTGTGCAAGTGTGAGCGGGTAGCGATAAGCGGATTGATGAGCTTAACCAGCATTTAGAAGACTTCATTGTCTTCATGCAAGTCATTGGTACTCTAGTGAACGCATTTAAGATCTGTGCGCCTCTAAGCGAGATTAAGTAAGAGTGAAGGCCCAATTTTCTAATCGCCGAAGATGGATTAGCATTTGTTTTTTTTTAAGATTTTTTTAAGATTTTTTTAAGAAAGTAGTATACTATTATGAAGTGTAAAGATATTTTCATAACATAACGTAAGCTCACGACTATACCCCAATTAGGGTAGTCAGAGGTACAACCATCACAATATATGAATTAAGTGCCCACGTTTCACCGAGCTTTCTATTACACCAACGTGTTAGGCGGTGAGCCGTATCGCCGTATGTAATGGAAAACTGCACCTCATGAACCACTTTTTTCTACTTTCTATGATGAAAACCTTAATTTAGTTTGAAAAGAATCTAAAAAAAATCCGTCCGTCCTAATCCGTTATTATGTGTTTTAATTATGAATCTAAAAGCTAATACGGATAATAGAACATTTTTGTTATCCAATAACATAAACAAACAAAAACGAATACATCAGAAAGTTGAGCCGTGTCGCCGTGTATAAAAATATTTTCGATTGGTTTTTTATGGCCAAGAAGAGCTTACATGGAACAGATTAAAAAGAAGTGATGATGATTATTTTTATACTTTTCCGCTGTCACTGCGTCGACGCCTAACGATCGGTAGTTATCGAATTCGGCAAACGGTAACACCTTTCCTCGTTAACATTATATTTGTCTATACATTTATTTATTCCCTGTCTGTTTGTTAAGGTGCGATGTAATTGTGGTGCGCACGCGATTGTGTTTTTTTTTTATTTTTTTTTATTAATCATGTTAACGACAGGTGTGAATAGGCATTTATTGATTTGTAATAGCAGAAAGGAGTACTACAGCTTTGTTTTTTAACGTGACTTATTGTAGATTTTTCTAATGGCTACTACTTGGCCGGACAAATTGGGGTGCGCTGAGAGCTCTTACCCGGTACAAAATGTGCAGGCCTGAGGGTGCCGAGTTTGCGCGGACATCAGCTCAGGGGGTCGTTTGAGAGGATGATATTTGATAGAATTAATCGACTCTAGTGGGTCGATAGCGATAAGTATCCAAATTGGGAACTTCCCTAGGAACGGTACATTACTATTCTTAACAGACAGACGGACAACAAAATGATCCTATAAGGGTTCCGTTTCTCTTTTTGGGGTTCGGAACCCTAAAAATGAAATTACTTATAAGTAATTAAAAATCTCAGCACAATACAAACATGTTAACTCAAATTGAGTAAGTTACATACTTCACACAGTTTCTGAGAATGCCTTCTTCAAAAGATCATTTACAAGTGAAGTCCAGAGGCGTGGTCAGTAATTTCGCATTGTGGCCGCGGTCCCGGGTTCGATTCCTGGAAGAGGCGGCGCAGGGGAGCGCTTTTGCGAGATTTAAAAAAAACTGTTATGACACACATGTGCTCCGTCTTTCTGCCTCTAGTTTTCTTTGGGGTCTTCATTAAGACGGGATACTGTCATCTTGTTTAATTGAGATTCTACGGCTTCCGTTGTCCAGTGGTTGAGGGTTCCAGTCACCGGGTGGGTATATGTCATAAAAAATCAAGGATACCTAGCATAGAGTTGCGATTCAAAAATTATATCTAACGGTTTAGATGACTGTGCGCGTAATTTTTTTCATTTCTTCTCCAATTTTCATACCAAATTTCATCCAAATCGGTACAGCAGTTTATGAAATAGATAGACAGACAGAGTTACATTCGCATATATAATATTGGTGTCGATAAAAAAGCACGTAACTCGTCTCATAATAACAATACAATACCAAACAACTTTGAGCCCAAGACTTCTAAAAAAAAGGTATACACTTACTTCATTAGTGACAGTAACATCTCTCTCCAGCGTCTATAAAAGATTAATACTTTCAAGTGTCAAAGCGTATCAGATGACAATCGCGCATTAACCTAATTAGGTGCGCGGGCGCGGGGCGGATCGCAAGCGCACAATTACGCGTGTGCGCAAAAACGTGCGCGTTGTCGCACGGTGTCGCGTGCCACGGCTCGGGTGTCATGGGAAAACGAGAGAGAGTATTGCACGGGGCTAGTTACACTTACTGGGTAAGTGACATGATATATATACCTCTAAGTAGATATGCTATTGACTTGAAAGAGAAGTAGGTATATATTATACTAGCGACCCGCCCCGGCTTCGCACGGATAAAGTATTAAGTTCCCGGTGGGGGCATGTTTCAAAAATCACTTTGTGATTCCTAATTTGGTTAGGACATTTCAGGCTGATCACTTGATTGTCGAATTCGGAAGACACATTAAGCCGTTGGTCCCGGCTGCATTAGCAGTCGTTAATAACCATCAATCCGCACTGGGCCCGCGTGATGGTTTAAGGCCCGATCTCTCTATCCATCTATAGGGAACGCCCGTGCCCCAGCAGTGGGGGCGTTAATGGGCTGATGATGATGGACATCAAATGCCATCAGCCTCCATGAGCGTCTCAACCAGCTAAATCATTCCTCATTTGAACAACACCTTTAGCAAGTAACACTGTAAAGTTGTGGTGTAGCGGTAGTTCTTACTTTAAAACGAAAAAGACAATCATTTGACAGTCAATTCATCAATTGGGTAGTTACCTAGGTCTGATTACTAAATAAAGACAAATCTTGGAATTGGTTCAAATGTAAATGCCATCAGCCTCCATGAGCGTCTCAACCAGCTAAATCATCCCTCATTTGAACAACACCTTTAGCACTTTTACAAAATCACCGACACTTCCTGATATTTACAGGCAATTCGCAGTAATGATCTAATTGTAGCAGATTTCCTGATTCCACTCAAGCCATTGCACTAGAGTCGTCGAACTGTCGATAGAAAATATTATCGAGCGAGAGATGTGGACTATTCTTCTTCTTCTTATCGTGTAGGTTGTGAGGTGGAATATCAACCTCGTCAACCCTGGTGTCAGGGTTATTATTGAGCCGCCAAAGGCCCCTGACATGGCTCATGTAACGACTACTTATTTACATCAGTAAGTAGTAACCGTGACTAACGGCTTAACGTGCCTTCCGTTGCACGGGTCATTTTACTTTTTGGACAATCAGATGATCAGTGTGAAATGTCCTAACCAATCTAGGGATCACAAAGTGATTTTTGTGATATGTCCCAACCGGGATTCGGATCCGGGACTTCCGGATCGTGAGCCCAAAACTCAACCACTAGACCACGGAGGCTGTTCATCTGTCGATAATATCGATAGTATTTATGCTCATGAAACTTTAAACATCGATCCTTCTCTCGTGTAGATTATCAGATCAATAGCCAGATTTCGATGAGAATGCACTTCCGCGGTGTCTATCTACCCCCATCGGGAAATAGGCGCGATCTTATGTATGTTCCGTCGATAGTGCACTATCGAGCGACAACACTACATTGCACGACAAGGCCCATAAGGCAGCGCCTGCGCAGGTAATGGTCGCTTGGCGTGCGCGTCGCCTCATTAGCACGGAATATTATGGCAACGGTCTAAATTTTTGAACTGGCAACTCTGGTAGGTTATTAGGAGTGTCATTGATGGTAACACTGTAATTTTTATCGAATTTTCGTGCTGAGTTTTGGAGTTGATTGTGTGTTAAGTCGACAGTTGTGGTGTAGTGATAGTTCTTATTTAAAAACGAAATAGACAATCATTTGACAGTCGATTCATCAATTGGTAGTTTCCTAGATCTGATTACTAAATAAAGACAAATTTTGGAATTGGTTCAAACGTAAATCATAAAGCTATGTTTGGCTAAGAAAAGTGGCGGCCATCTTTTGAACGATAGTCCAAGAAGTCGAAAATGAAATGAAAAGTGCGAGGCAGGGGCTCAAGCTCAAGGGGGTGTTAGCCAGCCAGGCAAATAAAAAAAAAACTCTTAAATTCTATGAGAATTTTGAAAACATTTCGCCATGAGAATCGAAAGTACCAGGCGATCATAATCACTGTGGTGGTGTTGTCAACAGAGACCGCCGTCGTCGTCGCTCTCGTACGGCGGTGCGGTGAACGACGACGTGCGCTCGCCCGGCTCCGGCGGCACCCCCGGCCCCCTCAGTCAGCCCCCGCCGCAGACCCTCGACGCGACAGATCCAGGTGAGCTCATTCACAATTCTGTTATCCTGGTACCTTGATTGGTCAGGTCTCAAATAACCCGATATTTCTGCCAAAAGTATACTTAATTCTTTTTTACCGACTTCAAAAAAGGAGGCGGTTCTCAATTCGACCGTATATTGTTTTTTTACTTGGACATTTTCTGTGAAAAAGCCGGATCTTCCTAACTAACTTCTGATTTGCCAGGAACAGGTCCGATTTTGATGATATTTTTCTTTTGTATGTGTAGTATTTTATATCATTTAAAATCGGAAACATCTTGAGCGACTCAAATAAAATTTCGATCAAAAAAATGTTTAATTTGTTTTTTATTGGAACGGAAAATGGATTTAAAGTACTTTTCTGATTCTTTTTTACATTTGATGGGTTTGATCTTGGCCTCAGACTTGGCCGAAGGCATTGACGAGGCCTAAGATGGAGCTCGCCCAGAAGGCTCTGTACTGAGCCGGCTTCCATTTAGTACCCCTAAACCGTTTTTTGCGTCTGTCCGTTTCTCTGTCAGAGGGCCTCATAACATAACATAAACATAAATAGCCTATATACGTCCCACTGCTGGGCACAGGCCTCCTCTCATTCAACCGGAGAGGGTATGGAGCATACTCCACCACGCTGCTCCACTGCGGGTTGGTGGAGGTTTTTTTACGGCTAATAGCCGGGACCAACGGCTCAGGCAACGGCAGAGGGCCTCAAAGTTCAATATTTGTTTCCGGTGGTTTTACCGTAATTCAGTCTTCCAATCAACTTTAAATACCATGCCTAATCAAATAAATCATTTGCATACATAGGTAATGATTACATACGCAATCAGCTGTCTTAGACATGCTACAATAGTTAATGTATTCATATTCAACCTGATTGTGCAAATAATGTAGTTAGGTACGGCCACGAGCACTAATATGTATGCACTTTGAAACCATGTCATATTAACTTTTTTGACAAATTAAACCGTAAGTCTCATTAAATGTCAAATATGATAGTGCGACAGGGTTCTAAAGTGGGTACATGATATTGCTCATGACTAAATTTCAACATAAATAAAGAAAGTATCTAATCGAAATGAGTTTATTTGGCTTATGATTCAGTACACTAAGCCAATCCAAAATCTCCATCACAAGCAGTGGCACTCTTCTTCTATCGTATGGGTTATGATGTGGGTTACGAACCTCAACAACCCTGGTGTCAGGGTTACTATTGAGCCGCCAAAGACCCCATTTACATCAGTAAGTAGTAACAGGAACCAACGGCTTATGTTCAGCCTGCAATGTCCTAACCAAACCAGCGGGCTTAGTACCGTAAGCGCGCGACCCTTTCTCGCCTCGACATACGTCACCCGTCACTCTCTCACAGTACTGCACAGAAAGAGACAGACGATCTCTGTCGCGGCGAGAAAGAGTCGCGTGCTTACGGTGCTGGGCCTGCAAGGCTCACAAAGTCTCCCCACCGGGATTCCAACCTGGGACCTCCGGATCGTGAGTCTAATGCTCACCCACTGGACCAAGGAGGCCGTTACACTGGCCGGACAATGATATTATTGTATACATTATCATACACTCCCACGCAGCTATTTCTTTCTCACGATTCTTCAGTTCGAAGCGATCTGCGCCCACTGCTTCCGTGGACCATGCTAGGATAAGTCGATGACCTGTCCAGCCAAATAGACACGTGACGAACTCACGCCCTTGACTTTTAATGCCATTGGCAGAGTTACCAGTTCTCAATAGACAACTTACTCATTCTTGATACCAAGTCCTAAGATTGATATGAAGAATATTATAACGAATGACGTGATCAGCTCATAGGGTCCACTTACCTAACCTGACGATTTGACAGGTCCGGATTTTTACAGAAGCGACTACCTGTTGCATAGGACCCGAGTCAGGATCCAAACCAGGAGGTAAATATTGTAGTATCTTGGTCACTGCCATCTGAAAGGAACACCAGCTTAGCAAGTTATTGAAACAGGGGGCTGTCATTGCTACATCTCGGTGACGTCATGAATCCAGTCTGTTTTTGGCGAGTCAGGATCCTATATATAGTGTATTGGTTACGTGTTCACTGCCATCTGACCTTCCAGTCGGAAAGGAACAGCAGCCAAGCAAGATTTTGAAACAGGATGGATCTTTCTTCAGGTTGTCAATGCTATAATCATCACCGTGATGACATTTTCAATCCAGTCTTTCTGGCGTGACTCACTGTAGATTTGTCTCAGATGGCAACTACTTAGCTGGAGATGAGTCAAGTAGAGTTCGCCTTTAAATTGATACACTTGTAGTTTGTTGCAGGTTATGCGACAAAAATTTCCTACACTTGTCAACTTTTTACACAAAACCCGCGCTGTCCAATAAAGATGACCAAAATTAATCATTTACAACGACAGTAATTGCCAATTTGTAGCTTCACTCAATTAATCCGTCATTTTTCAGTACGAATTAATTAATATTTATACATTTAATCATTCGCCTCCCGTTTTTGCCGTGCAACGAACTCACGTAGGAATCGATTAACTGAATAACCATGTTTTAAAATGCAAGAGTTCGTAACATCCACCGGGTGGGTTGCGCAATTTATTTGCATCGTAAAACGAAAATTCTTGGACCGTATAACACTAGGCGACGCAATGCTAAAGGTCAGAGTTCTCCAACGTTTGCTCTTACCTGTCATATTACAATAGCTGCAGTCATTAAGGCTGCGCCTACACACAGCGATTTGTCCGTACCTAACAATTAACATGTCCTCGCGCATCTAGATCTGCCGTCAACACCCTTCAACGGCCGATTCAACACTGACAGCAACACATCGTCACGTCACAATCGCGTGTCACCTTCTTCTTCCAAAGCCAGTTTCAAAATTCGAAAAAAGAACTCACAGCCAACCGCTAAAACGCGTTTGTCAACGTTCAGAAATCAGTCGCGAGCGTCAGAATCACTCGTCGCGTCAATATGACATGTTACGTTCTGAATCTCGATCGATTGTCATGTTGCTTTCGTTCAGAAATGACGGATGGACGTGTATCAACGGTGGAGTTAGCACGTTTCGGAGCGGAGCACTGCGTGGTACAATAGGTATTGAAATGAGGCGGACGACAGAAATTGTGATGCATGTATCGCCGTCGCATCTACGATTATCGCTTTCATATTGCTATGCGCCTGGTAATTTGTGTGGGATTACATTGTGTATTATTCAAATTTGCCTTTCCGTGCGTGCCGTTGTTATTTTAATAATAAAAAAAAATCGTAGGTGCGGCAAAGGGACGCTATCACTGGCGGCGCTTTTGATTTGACAGCTGTCAAAAATGGCTGACGCGTAGGCGCGAAACTAACAAAGCGTCAGTGAGCTTTTTTGCACATTTCGGGATATTTTTGGCGGTAAAAATTATGCTTTCATCGCACGTCTGTGTAATTGTTTGGTTTGCTGTACGGCGTTGTCATTCACACGTAGTGGCTGGCTGTGAAATTGAATTCTGTTGCGCGACCGCACTGGTTTCCGTTCAGGGTATTAGCTTCATGTTCTTTTTTCAAATTTGAACGTTTCTACGATTATTTAAGTAATGTAGACCTTATGAATACTGGTGTCAGGCAGCGACATCGTATATTCAGATAAAATAAGTACCTATTACTCATTTTAATCTCGCGAGGAATAATGTCGTGGACGTTAAGGGCAAAAGTCAGTGGTTGTTGTCAGGCTGGGTGAGTTATTGAAATTATCGCTTTCTATTGTGACATTTATGTGTTATACATATTACTTGCCTGCATAAAATAAACTCTCTCCCGTGATGCATATTTAATGCAGGCAATGAAGCAATTTTTTGTATGACCACACCAACATTCAATCCTCAGTCGCTTCTTCTTCTATCGTGTGGGTTGTGAGGTTGATGACCAACCCCATCAACCCTGGTGTCAGGGTTATTATTGAGACGACAAAGGCCCCTGACGTGACTCAAGTAACGACTACGTACTTACGTCAGTAAGTAGTAACCGGCTAACGGCTTAACGTCCCTACCGAAGCACGGATCATCTTACTTCTGGACAATCATGTCCTAACCAAACTAGAGATCACAAAGTGATTTTTATGATTTGTCCCCACCGGGATTCGAACCCGTATTAGCGACGGAAAATTCCACTTGATATTAATCCAGAATGGTCTGTATAATGTGTGTCGTAGGTTTTACCTAAATAAACTTTTTTTTTGGTGGTCTGAATCATCCCCCTCAGTATTCGTTACGATGTCACTAACACCCTGTATAGAGATATTTTTGAGTTTGTATTCTGATTACTTATAGTTAGTTCTGCCTATTCCTTTTGCTACTGCGTGAGTTTACATATAAATACTTTTATATGGATTGTATGTTTGTTATTGTGGGTTAAAAAGAATGTTATAATTGTTCGCGGTGGGGTTTAAAACTCCCTAACGCCACGAGTGTCGTAAAGGGTTGCCAGTGAATTATTCAAAAGTGAAAATTTCCCTATAATTCAATCACCGCCCCCCGGGGACTGGGGGGAGGGGGGATTATTTGCGAATTTAATATTAATTAGGCGAGCTCCCGTAATTGCGTTTTTCAATTATGAGTGACAGTCGGCCGCGAACGGGAATCCGGGAATCCGGGAGTACTTGTATCCGGTGATTGCGAACGGTACATTATTGTATTCAATGGTTTATTGATGGGATGTATGTAGAAATAGATTTAAGAAAATGCATTTTAATCTTTAAAAACCTTTGTATAAAGTCCAGGAAAGTACAACTAACTATATTAACCTTAGTTTTATATCTTATCTAGCTTATTCGATCCCACTGTTGGGCAAAGGCCTCCATTTGATTTTCCATTACTCTCGACTTTGCGCGACCTTAACTTTAGTTTAAACCTAACCGTTAGTTTTAACCTATGTTTACTTTTATTTATTTTTGTTGCACCGTCCGACTTTAGTAATAAATGTTTATTTCCTGGTAGTGGTTGCCTAGAAGAAATTACTCTGGAGAAATAAGGCCGCCCGAGTTGTATAAAGTGTGTTTGAATTGAATTGATTTCCATTTTCCATCACAAAAAAAACAGTCACAAACCGTTACTAGTAACATAAATTATACATCAATTCTTAATCTAATAAAAAAAGTAAAACCAATGTAGGAAGAAATACAAAAATAATATTACTTAAGTAATTAAAATAAAACAATTCGATATATTTTCAATTCAACATAACGTTCCAAATTCAAAAATTCTACCAATTAGTGACGGCCACGTATCAAGTAACTATTCAAAATACCAGTCACGGCGTACGTAACATCATTAATTCGTAACCCAAAACGCTAAGTGTAACTGTGTAATTCGTACAAAATATGAAGATTATTGCGTTAGGGCGAGGGGACGGAGGGGAGGGTTGTAAATAAAATTATCGCGCCCGCGCTGTTCGCTTCCATTTTCGTCATAATTCCCCCCGAGTTTGCCTCGTCAAACTTTGACGTAGTGATGTGCTGTCACAGGTATTAGATTACAACGTTCCTGATTTAATTGCTATCGATACTAGGTATCCACAATCGGTAGCAATAGTTTTTCGAAAAAATGATTTTTTTTTATTGTGGTGAGTTTTAATGATTTGGCTATGAGTAATGACTTCTTCCTTAAGTACTTAAGTAAAATAAACTTCGTTGCTGAGCTAAACATACCTTCTGAAACACTAAACAAGCTATCCTCAAGATTTAAGGATACTTTTGATTCTGATTGCTCAAATAATACAATAACCTAGGAACATTTCACAGCTATCTTTATAGGTAACAGTGAATAACAACCTAGTACTTACCTTGCTATTATGATACGTCAAAGTAACAGTATTAAGTGTCTTCAGTAACTTATTCCTCACTTAGCTGACGATATAGTATTCGCCTCACGAACCCAAATGGTCGCTGAGTGGTCACAAATGTACTTAACATTCACTTCCAATTCTTGTCAAATGCAGACCTGGGTTAGGTTAAAATAATATACATAATATATAATTCTAATCAAAGAAGTCGAAACACTTCCGAAGTTTTGTTCAATGAAACACGAACTTCATTTTATTTTAAATTTGGAACATTAAAATTAGAAATTAAAAACATTACACACTATAAAATGTTCTTTTTTGATTTTAAATTTGTATTTGGAACATAAATATCGAATAATTGAAAACCTTTAAGTACGTGAGTACTATTTAAGTTTACAATGACATTTATTTTTTAAATATTTTTCTGATAATCCTTACGAAACAAAAACTTGCGATATGTCTGTATGGAAATATCAAATAGCAATATTGCGTTTTGAGATAAAATGCTTAATGCGGCTTTTCAGACCGCCTGTTCCATCCCCTCCTCATCAGTTTAAATAGCTTTTACCGCTTGACCATGCGAAGTGAAATTAAAAATGTAAATGAATTAGCGAATCGCAGAAGTGTATCAAACATACAGAATTACTCTAGGCAACCGTAGCTTAATCGATGTTCCGAACCGCTCCGTTCCGTCACTTCTGAAGTCCATGACGGCAAACTGAATTAATTATTATACTTGTATATATTTTGATGTTGTACGGCCTTCTTAGTCCAGTGGTTGAGCGTTGGGCTTACGATCCGGAGGTCCCGGGTTCAAATCCCGATACGGGCATAGTTTTGTTAGAACATTGCATGTCACCCGATTGTCCGAAAGTAAGATGATCCGTGCTTCGGAAGGCACGTTAAGCCGTTGGTTACTACTAATTGATGTAAGTAGGTAAGTAGTCGTTACATGAGTCATATGAGGGCCTTAGGCGGCTCAATAATAACCCTGACGCCAGGGTGATGAGGTTGGTAATTCGCCTCACAACTCACACGATAGAAGAAGAAGGAAACCTAAGTTCACAACTAGGTATATTCCCAATTGGGGTAGTCAGAGGTACATCCATCGCAATGTGAACTAAGTACTCACACCGAGCTTTCTGTTAGACCAATATAAAACAAAAACGTAAATAAAAAAAGAAAACTAGTAAGTTCCACGCTTACTTCGTACTTCAAGCAAAGTACTCAACTTCTACAAGTTCTTAAGAACTTTTCAAGTAATCAAATAAAAGCGAAACTATCTTTACAAGGCGCCGTACCAATAAACACACCCCAAGGACTCGGCCATCAATATTTCAGTCACAAAATTGAAAATTACCGCCCGAGTTACCAGGGCAACATAACTCAAAGCTATCGAAGCCAATAAAATATTAACTGGCAGAATTCCCGCCATTTTTCAGCTAAGCTTTCCACTTTCTTCTCACGTCCTACCCGCACTTACACTCAATGCTAAATGTAATCATAAAATTGTTGTTAATAATTCATGTTGGAGAGGGACGGAGCTATACGGGGGAAGGAGACAGGTGTATAGGTGTGGGAGTAGGATTATTAAATTCTGTGAATGCTCACTTTGTATCTAATATCCGAATGTGTTTAATATTAGATTAGTCGGGGGTTCCCTCTGGGCGGGGTTTTGGTTCGTGATAGATCCCCGTTACTGGCTCTCCTTGAATTATGATTGGTTGATGGGCGATAGTCATTTGGAAATGGAAAACTCAGTTACCCACTTTCACTTGTTGGTAGTTAGATGCGGTTAAGTTTCTTAATTTGATGAGAAAATGCTCATAATATGTACTGCCTGCTGTCGCTGTCGCCTGTTTTTCCAACTCCTTAGCTAGAGCATAGAATAAGGAATAATACTACTTATAGAACGGCAACTCTCTACTCCTCACCATTGGATGAACTTGGTTTAGTTTATGAAGTGTCCGGGATGAGCTATTGTCTTAAAGGTCGGCCCCATCTGTCCGGCCAAGTAGTTAATGCTAAAAGCCATTTCGCGATCATAGCACGGTATCCAACGATGTGAAATAACATTCATGTGAACACGGTGAACAGAACAGCATATCAAAACAGCGTTGACTAACCACATTTTGGGACACGGAGCGTGGGGCTCGGATGTCGGTCGCGGGCAGAGGGGCAGAAGCCCACTGGAGTATCCGATGACAAGATTCGGGTTACCGAGTTACTGCTGATGATGTTCTATATACGAGTACTATATTTCTCTACACAACATAATCTGACGACTATAAGGCTGCGTTTCCATTCAGAAATCAGAATCATTCTTCTTCTTCTTCTATCGTGTGGGTTGTGAGGTGGAGTACCAACCTCATCAACCCTGGTGTCAGGGGTTACTATTGAGCCGCCAAAGGCCCCTGAAATGGCTCATGTAACGACTACTTACTTACGTCAGTAAGTAGTAACCGAGTAGAATCATTTATTCAACGTAATTATCATGGATAAACTTGTCGAAGGTCAATGTAACATTTGTGAATTTACGTCATTTCGTAAGGTGTTATGGCTGAGGAGAAGAAATGACAAGAAACTGCAACAGCGACACGTCTTTTAAACCAATGAGGGTATATCATCACATCATCATCATCAGCCCATTAACGTCCCCACTGCTGGGGCACGGGCCTTCCCTATGGATATATATTACAAGTTATTTAATAACTAGAGGAACACATTCAACACCAGACATTTTTATCATGTAGGTAATCATTAATCTTACAATAAGCTTTTTTACATAAAGTAAGCTTCACATGAGCTTTAAATTTATTTTCTGATTGACGCGGAGCTGTGCGGAGATGAGCGGAGATGTACAGGAATCGACCAATCACCGTGAGGGAGAGAGTGACAGAGCGTCTTCGTTTTTTGCTCTCTCGAACGCTGTGATTGGTCAAATCCGCACATCTCCGCTCTTCTCCGCCCATCTCCGCGTCAGTGGAAACCCAGCCTAACCCAATTGTTTTTTACCAATGATTTTCGAATTTGTTTCCGAATTCATGTTTGGATCATAATTATTATCACGTGCTCCGGGGTTGAGAAAAACATCGTGAGTAAACGCACATACTCTTCGCGGGTTGGAAGGTCAGACAGGCAGTCGCTTCTGCAAAAACCGGACCTGTCAAACCTTCAAGTTAGGTAAGCGAACCTAGTGAAAAACGTGATAACGCTAGGGAGGTCATGAATTAAAATTTGTTTTTACTTCAATTGAATTTACCTATATTGACATAAAAATTATTTTTCAAAAATGCGACGTGAAGACTAGAGAACTAGGCTTTAGAATAAAATAAAACAGGCAAGCAAAGGATCCACCATCTGTACTAAGTCCGTATAGCCGTCTCGCTCACACGCGCATCTGTCACTCCTATGACGAATCACTTTGTCATTCTGACAGCTTTTTGTCACACCAGTTGTAATTCTCACCCTTTCATACATTCGCCTATACATTGTCATGTGCGTAGTATATTTTTTTTTTCACCTACCGTCGACAATTGAAGCCCGAATTAATAATAGTTCATAATTAACTATTGTCGAGAAGCAATGTAGTGTGAATGGTTGGTAGATTTTCAATTGAATAATTCCGAATTTCGCTGCTTATAGGGAATCTTTATAGTGTTTACAGGGACTGTAACCTGGAACCTGACATTTTTTTTGACGTGACCTACCTATCGTAGATTTGCCGCAGATGGCATTAACTACTTGGCCGGGCAAATGGGGAGCGCTGGAGGCCCTCACCCGGTACAACGTTTAAGACAACAGGACTGAGGGTGGAACCAGACAGGGCAGCAGTAACTGTGTGTTGTGTATAGTACTAACAGTTACTACTGCCCTGTCATGTGTAATAAGGTACGGCTTTGAAATAGACTACTCTGGGCGCCATTTCACTCGCGTCAGATAGTACTGCGGGGCGGAAGGCAAGAAGGAAACCACTGCCCAAGTTTTCTCTAAAAAAGTAGCATGGAGTATGCTATACCGACAAGAGCGTGGCTCTTAAATTAATGATGATGATAGTGAAAATCACGTATGCACTGTTTTAATTACATCCTGATGAAGTTTACCAACGATTTTTACCTCCTCAGGGGTTGAATTTCAGAAAATTCCGTCTTAGTGAGCACCTACGTCCTAAAAAGAACTTCCTTGTAGAGACTCCTAAATACTTGCAGTTTTTGAGATTCCGTAATGAGTGAGCAGTTATTTATCCATTTAAATAAAGCAAAAGGTCTGACTTATTCATCACTAAATTTCAGAAACTACAAGAGCTAGACGTCCTAAATTTTTAGAGGTGTCTTTTAGGACATAAGTGTTCTCTAGGACGGGATTTTGTGAAATTTAACCCCTAAGGGGTGGGAAAGTTTATTTGAAACTTCTATAATATTATTAGTAGGTTAGTATAAGTATACATATTATGATACACAAACTTGACACATCCGAAACACTTCTCATCGAACATGACGTCATAAATAAAACGATATTTGTAACAATTGTCATGCGACTGTATTTATTGTATTGTAGTAATTGTATTGAATACAGGATAGTATTGAATACGACCCTCGCAACCCTTTGGTTGTTGGTTGCGAAGCTTAACCGTGGTAATTGTTAGGATAACAGGAGTTGGGGATGATGGTGTGAGCGTTTATGTTGGAAAGAGCACCGAAGGGTCGCTACGGTGGAGATGTGTTTGTGGGGAACAAAAAATGTGTTGGAACTTTTTAGAAAAGGGACAGAGGAACGCATGTTACTCGCATATCGTAAGAACATGAAAGCGGAAATCAAATATATACTTTATTACACATATGAAACATTACATAAATAGCCTATATACGTCCCACTGCTGGGCACAGGCCTCCTCTCAATCAACCGGAGAGGGTATGGAGCATACTCCACCACGCTGCTCCACTGCGGGTTGGTGGAGTTGAAACATTACTAACTAGTAATACTAATACTACTAATTCTATTTCTCTTTTGTTTTGTATTTTGTTTTTTCCTGTTTGTGCAATAAAGTATTTGTTATGTTATGTTATGTTTTTAATATCCTCGTAAGGCCCGGATTTCCAGACACAATAGTTAAACAATGGGATTTGGCTTTTAAAAGGACTTTGGGCCATATTTATGGATACAGTACAATTGGACGGTCTTATTGCTCTAAAGCAAATTCTGCCAGGCAACCGCCACCAGGAATGAACCATAAGTGAACTTGGATGCGGGATCGTGCAACAAAAAATAAATAAAAAATTAACTGCAATTAATTTAATAGAAACACTATGTATAAATAAATACACTATACTTGCACGTTGTATTTTTTCCTCGCTGTAAATGTGACATTGATAATCATTTTTGATCGAAACATGAATTCGAAAATCATTGTTTTTTTTTTTATTGGTTTAGGCTCGTGCTGTGATTCAAACCTGCGACCTTACAGTGCCATGCTTTCCTCCAACATTTACCTATTGCTCGCAATGTCTTTAATAAACACCTAATAACAAGCAAACCATAGATCCAAACGTTTATAACAAATTCAAATTACGAACACAATTATGTAAATGTGTTATTTTACAATACGTAACTATTTCATTGTTATTTTTGGAGCAGTTACTATGATTTATTACAGCTAGTTTCGGCCCTTTACTATAGTTCCAACAAATACGCTGAAACAGGCTACTTAAATAAATATTTCAAACTTAAGAAATGCTAATTTGTAACGTCCGTTATAACTTGATCTGTGATACTTCAGTTCGCGCGACTTACATAGTAACATAACGACTATTCCTTAGCTAGCTCAATTTATATTGGTTACATTTGAATATATTTTTTTTAAGAATACACACAGTAGCGTTCGGTTGTTGCAGTGAAGTGTTGCGTTTTGTTAGTACTAATGACATGCACAGAAAATGTTAGTGGAATACATTTACAACGCTTCTTATTTGAATTTCTCGTACCTACTGTGGTTATGGCAGCGAAGAAATGATTCGTTTCAAAAAAGAATATTTTATCTAATTCCAAATTCAAAAATTATTGCACAAAGTTTTTTTTTATTTTCTAAACAACGGCTATCTTACTTCAGCCACTTAGATTTAAAGCCCTTGATAATAAGCAATACTTACATAAAGCATCACGCCTCTATCCCTTAAGGGTTAGGCATAGGTGTACAGTATACAGGGTGTTAGTGACATCGTAACGAAAACTTTGAGGGATGACTCAGGCCATGATTCTGAGTTGATATCAAGTGGAAATTTCCGTCGCAAAAGTATGGAACGTAAAATAATTTAAATACGCTCTAAAATTTCCATGACTTCTCCGACAGGAAATTCCACTTGATATCTACTCAAAATCATGGTCTGAATCATCCCCTTCAGTATTCGTTACAGTGTCACTAAAACCCATACCTACTTGTATGGGGTGTAAGTGACATCGTAACGAATACTGAGAGGGATGATTCAGCTGATTATTCTGAGTTAATATCAAGTGGAATTTTCCATCGCAAAAGTATAGAATTTAAAATAATTCAAAAAAACTAAAAAAATATCATGAATTTTGCGACGGAAAATTCCACTTGATATTAACTCAGAATCATGGTCTGAATCATCCCTCTGAGTATTCGTTACGATGTCACTAACACCCTGTATATATCCACTCCTCACCAGCTGTGTTTAAGTCCTATGTAACGGAAAGGCAGCCTTTTGCCATTAACCGGGCACAAATCCTGGAAACAACAATTACCAACTCAGTGGAGTAGAACCTAGGATTCGAAACCGTGACATGCCTAGCCCCCTACTAGTTAAAAAAATCCTAAAATCGCTTAAAAATACATATTCCACGCCCCAAAATAATACTTATAGTACCAGGCACCCATAACCACCGTGGTACCAACACCAAAATGCAACAGAAAAGCTAGACTTTGTTCTGAACTGCACAAATGCCTACAATGTCGGCGGAAATTAAATTCCAGGGTTATTTGGATTCCAGCTGAGCATTCCAGCTTGTGGAATCTGGAATTAAGATTATTTTGATGCAAATGTTGCAACCAGACGTCGGTATGCTAGTGTAGGTGTCCTCTTGATAGTCCTGAATGTTAGCTGCCAGTGCAATGTTGTCTGGTTATCCTAGTTTAGAGATCGTATGAGCTGGTAGGTTGCAACTTTCGCAATGGCCGGTCATAGGATGGGTGACCACAAAAAAAAAGTTTTCATCTCGAGCTCCTCCGTGCTTCGGAAGGCACGTTAAGCCGTTGGTCCCGGCTGCATTAGCAGTCGTTAATAACCATCAATACGCACTGGGCCCGCGTGATGGTTTAAGGCCCGATCTCCCTATCCATCCATAGGGAAGGCCCTTGCCCCAGCAGTGGGGACGTTAATGGGCTGATGATGATGAGCTGGTAGGGGTTAACCAGGGGGTTAAAAAGGCCACATCGAAGCAATACCTACATCTAAAAAAACAATATTGCTATATGACATTTTTTTGTGTGCATTGCGCACTTACTTTTGAGGAAGACAACCTGGGTGGTAACAATTTCGGTCAAATTTTGGACATTTCCATATTCATTGTTTTCTAAGACAAAATTTTTCGACGTCTTTCAAAATCGCTGGTCGAGCGTATCGAACCTCCGCCAATTACCTTTGTGTTTGCTTATTACTTTTAATAATTTTATTCTACTATATGTGCATATATTTCACGGTATTAAATGTATATTTTTCTACGCTTCTTATTAAGCAGAATTAATTGTTCACTTGTTCTTTGTCTCTCTAGTCTCGGTTTAATTTCTTTGTTGGTTTTTGAAAGAATATTGTGTCGAATGACGTGAGGGTTTCTATGGTATAACATAACATAACCAGCCTATATACGTCCCACTGCTGGGCACAGGCCTCCCCTCAATCAACCGGAGGGGGTATGGAGCATACTCCACCACGCTGCTCCAATGCGGGTTGGTGGAGGTGTTCTATGGTATAAGTTTTTTTTTCTTTTTTTGTAAAACTTATTGGTATTTCGGCCTGTGAATGGTCTGGGATGAAAAAAAAATCTTGGGTTTTTTCACTTATGGACTTGCACGCAGGAGGATCTGATGAGCGCTGCAGATAGCGCCATACTTGTTGGCAAGTTTTGGGCCGATGCTATTTAGTTTGCCACCGACACGATCTTCTTCTATCGTGTGGGTTGTGAGGTGGCCGCCAAAGGCCCTTGACATGGCTCATGTAACGACTACTTACATCAGTAAGTAGTAACCGGGACCAACGGCTTAACGTGCCTTCCGAAGCACGGATCATCTTACTTTCGAACAATCAGGTGATCAACCTGTAATGTCCTAACCAAACTAGCGATCACAAAGTGATTTTTGTGATATGTCCCGACCGGGTTTCGAACCAGGGACTCTGGATCGTGAGCCCAATGCTGAACCACTGGACCTCAGAGGCCGTTACGATAAGAAGATCATATCCATCTTAGGTATATCTAGTGAAGCTAGAAGGTCTTCTAGTGCCTTGTGACACTGTCCATCTCGAGGGATTACTACCGTGACTTTCGTCTCCATCTCCATATATTAGTATGTATAAAGTGACAGCGAAGTTCCCTCTCAACTCAACAGCTCCTAGTAACAAAACATAAAGAAATCCGCTACAAAAAAATAACATACAAAGTACATTTACGTAGAGATAATTTTATTCATTTCATGAGCAAACACACCCACTGGAAGTTGACTTCTATCACATTAACAATAAAGAATTAACACGGGACCATCACAAGCACATCACCCTCTAAATATTTTGATTAAGAATTTATTCCACCAGCAAAAATAGGGTCCAGTACCCTAACTGACAGATGTCAATCTGCGAAGGGTTCCGTACACTATGGGACTGGCTGTGAAAGATGTGACAATGACGCGAATTGGGATGTGTTTTTTTTTTGTCATTTTATGGTGCGTATCATATCTGTTTGTTGGTAGGTATGGTGTATATGTGTTGTTGGTTTTTGTGGAAAGTAGATGAAGATTTAATTTAAATCATGTGATAACGTAAAATTTCTTATTTAAGTATGAGATTACAACAAATCAAAAATGAAACAAAAAAAAAACAAAAAAAAAAATACCTCTAAATTAAAAATGGCAATAGTTTCAGAAATGTTTCAAATATCAGCTTAGTTTAGAAAACTCAACTAATATTAAATAAATTAAAATCCTAAATACACAAAAATTTATGGTCACCGTGCAGACACGCGTTGCATCATTGCGTCGGCGCATCTTTCCATCATTGCATCAATGTGAGCACATGCATCACATGATAATTGTTCTGACGTGTGTAATATTATAATAAATATTAATATTATTGTCCATTTGGTAAATTATTCGGTGTAAAGAATACATGTATTAGGCGGCAGATATATATTTAAAAATTGAAAGAATTACGTAATAAAAATATTGTTAAAAGCACTTTTTAATTTTATATTTATATTAATTACAGTTGTAATTAAATTGTAGTCAATTATTATTTATTTTTATTATTTTATATATTTTTTTCTGTATATGTTGTCCTTATCTCTGTATTTTGTGTCCATTGTGCTCAATAAAGTATTTTATCTATATATCTATTTTATATTATTAATTAAAAATGTTTAGTTCATTGTTTTTTCCGCAATGGAGCAGCGTAATGGAGTAAGCGCCAAACCCACTTCGGTTGATTGAGGGGAGGGCTTTACCCAGCAATAGGACGAATATAGACTGTTTATGTTATGTTTATTTCATTAAATAGTCCATATCTATCTCGATAAATGATATATTTTTATCTATAATGGTACTTATAGACTGAAAAAAACATCTTGGTATTTATTTAATTAGATCAGTAATTAAAATATAAATTATACAGTATTATGGCAGTAACCGGCTTTGTTGTAATTATTGTTTTAGTATATTTTTTCTTACAGTGTTACCATAAAAATTGGCTGCCATTAATCAAAGAATATTTCGTACCCAAAGTAACATTGTCCTTTCCTGAAATTTTCCTCAGCCGTTCCTTATTTGACGGTGGAAGTCACGCAACTGTCTGCGAAAGAATTCGGAAAGGAAGAATTCCTCAAATGAAATTCCTTACGAAATTCCTCTTCTTACCTTTTTTGCTGACGGTCCGAGCGCACGCAAGTATTTATTTGGCGAAACTCGCGGTCATTTCGTAGAAAATATATAGAGCAATAGTTCCCTTTCTATTGTGTTCCCATCTCATATAAAAACCTCACAAAACATACAAACACACACTAAGCCCTTTCATTACATGCCTTTGCCCATAATTTATTATGAGAAAAAATATATTTGAATTTGGAATATGCTTTCGTCTTTTGTTGGGAAAAATAAATAGCCCCGATTTAGGGGTTGGGGTTTTCTTGACCTTTTCACATGTTATGGTCGCCTGGTACTTTTTGTACATATTCATTGTCTATTTATTATAATATATGTATTTTTCTGGGCTCCGTGCTTCGGAGGGCATGTAAAATCTTCGATTCCAGTTATTGACGTTAGTAACCCAAGGCAACTTGAAAAATCTGCCAGCCTATCTCCAACATACTGCAGCGCAGTATTATGATGGAGTATGCTCCATACCCGGTTCGGGAGATTTAGAGAGGCCTATGCCTAGCAGTGGGATGTATCTAGGCGTTTTATGGTGTTATTTATTTTACTCAATATTGTTTTTTTTTCTTGCAGGTAAGCACGAAGTTGAGTTATAAGGAGGAGCCAATTGACGGTAAGAGATTGCACGTTTTTTATTTTTCTAAGCGAGTCCCATTCCCGTAAATCTTAAGCTGGCCATTACTTACTGTTCAACAGTTTAGACCCCTAATACCTAATGCTCATCACGTCGACCCCCACCCCCCTCTCGCGACCCCCCCGAGGACCCCCAACGACATTTTATTTAATCAAGACCACTCTTTAAAATTCCCAAAGCGGTCTCACAATATTTTCTAAACGTGAACATGAAAAAATATAATAAGAACGTAACTGGCAACACTTCCTGCTTCCTTTTTTAAACTTGACATTCAAATCGAGGGATGGAAATTAGGAATTTATTTATTTTAATTTTACTTTTTTAAGACGCCGTGTGACTAAGGCTTAATTTTAAAGTCGTAAAATAGAGATAGGTATTTTTTTTATTTTTCACACCGATCTCGGTGAAAACAGTGAAAATATGTTAATTAATATGGATTTTCCCGAATTATCCCGGTGGGGCCGAATTCTGAGTGGTTTTACTGCGTCGTAAAACAATCTTTTTTTCTCGGCGTTACCCTCACGGGCATAAATTTAAGATTTTGTCAGATTTATTAAGTAGGTCTTGTGTGAATTTGTCGTAAACGTCCGATAGTATTTTACGGCGGTAAGATTATTATACATTTTTTTCGGGTAAAAAAGAAAACACCTTGTCGCGACATGGAGGGAGTTTTTAATTTTAATTTTTTATACGTACGCTCGTTAAAGGAGGTTTTAGTGCGGGCGGGTCAATTAGACCTAGTGTAACAAAGACGGAAAGTTTTTTTTCTTTAAACTTTTTATTGGGCTATAAAAGTTTTGATTGTAATAAATATTTTGGAACAGTTTTATTTCTAATGATGATGAGACGACATCGTAAAGGACAGGATATAAAAGTGGCCGGTAATATGTACCAGGTTGTTAATAAACCCGAACACATAATTTTAACATTGTACCTACTTGGTAAGAAAATAAAAATAGTTCTACATTTACTATAAACGACAAACAATAAAATGACTCATAAAGTCATCATCATCAGCCGTACGACGCCCACTGCTGGGCATAGGCCTCCCCCAAGGATCTCCACGACGATCGGTCCTGCGCTGCCCGCATCCAACGGCTTCCCGCGACCTTCACCAGATCGTCGGTCCACCTTGTAGCGGGCCTACCCACTGAGCGTCGTCCGACACGTGGTCGCCCGAGGAGAACCCTTCCGCCCCAGCGGCCATCGGTTCTCCTCGCTATGTGTCCTGCCCACTGCCACTTCAGCCACTTCACTCATAAAGTATAAACCTACAATGTAGTATTTCCACTTATAAGATGGTTAAGCTAAACGCTAAGACAGAGCCATTAAAAAAGTAAGATTGATGAAAAAAAAATATTTTTCGAAACAAGAAGATGAAGATATCGATTAGGTATGGTATTTTCAAACAGCCTCCGTGATCTAGTAGTTAGAGCTTTAGCCTCACGATCTGGAAATCCAGGTTCGATTCCCGATGGGGATGTTGAAATCACTTTGTGAGACTGTCCTTTGCTGTAAGGAAATTACAGTCTTGACCTGATTGTCCGAAAAAGTAAGATGATTCCGTGCTTCGGAGGGCACTTTAAGGCGGTAGCGCAGTGGAGCAGCGTGGTGTATAGGCTCAGATCGAGTAGGTGGGTATAAAAATGTCCCCTATAAATATGCTATATAAAAGTATTTTTTAAGTATTTTTTAAAAACCATCCTACCCGCTCTACGCTAGACCACATCGTCACTAACCATCAGGTGAGATTGCGGTCAAACGCGAGCGAAAAATGAAAGGTGTGTAGGTACCTAAACTACTTAAGTATATTATAAATAAAGAATTGATAAAACTTTCCTAGTTTAGACGTTTATGTAGAAGTTGCAATCTAATCACCACCATCGCAAAGGCAGAAACTCTATTAAAAATGCATTTGGTTGCATTTTCGCCATCTTTCTTACTTTTCCTCGAAGCTCCCTTAATGACTCGAGGCATTAGTTATCTTTAAATTGCGTCTGATAGGTATTCTAGGGGTTGAAAGAAAAAAAAAGCCGACTTCGAAGGGTGAAAGTACCAGGGCGGCAGAAGACCCGAGTGTTGATAACGATTCGAATAGAACTCTTATCTCCCTTTTTGTGATGCCAGAAAAAAAGAAAAGTAATTAAGTTCCTTTTTTGTTTTCAAAAAAAGAATTTATATTTTCAAACGAGGTCTGTTAATGCGTTTGCGATGTTTTTTATCTTTTTAATTATTTATAATCTGTGCAGTGAAATATGGCGTAGCGAAAAATTATATTGTAGACTAATTTAGTCATAACTTTTTAATATTTTATTTTGATACAATTTTTCATAATAAATATTATTAGCGAATCATTTTGAAGTTTGTAGATCAATAAATTACAATTTGTGCGCTACTTTTGATAGCCTTATTTTTTAAAAAGATGTTTGGTCGTTTTTTATTTTATTTTATTTTTAATAAATATATTTTTAGGACTATAGGGACTTTTTTTGTCCGAAAGTAGGATGATCCGTGCTTCGGAAGGCACGTTAAGCTGTTGGTCCCAACTTACTGATGTAAGTAGTCGTTACATGAGCCATATCAGGGGCCTTTGGCGGCTCAATAGTAACCCTAACACACGATAGAAGAAGAAGGGACTTTAATGAGAGTTTAAGAAGCGAAAGTAGTATATCAGGGTCGTGGTATTTAAGTAGGATTCCGTGGCCTCTGCCCTGCCCAATAGGAGATAGGCGTGAATGTATGTTATTTATTAAACGGACTATGTCTCCGTAGGTGAAAATACCTAAAAACGTTTTAAATATGGTTATCTATAAAAAAACCTACCTAACTTTTTTAAAATTTCTATACCAGAACACCCCAGTAACTTACCAAAAAAATAATTAAAATGAATTGACCAAGATAAAAATGCTATTAAAATTAAAATGGACACGAAACGAAATCGTCTGCGAATATCTAAACAGAGCTTATCTTACTAATGTTTTGCTTCGTGCAAAAAGGATGGAAGATTGATATTTGAATGAGGGTGAAAGAGAGTGGTGTATAGAGGGCGCCACTGGCAAAGAAGGTATTGTTTTTAAAGACAGTTTTAATTTCCCGAAGGTGATTTATCACAGCTTTGTAGAATATGTTCAGGGGTCGTGCGTGTATTGTGGGTGAAAGGTGGGATGTCGTGAGTTCGTATTTTTAGAGTTAATTTTAAAAAGGTACCTACTTAGTATGAATTCATAGAGTTACACCTAGTTATCTTAAGAAAATTTAAGTTTCAACATTTGAGATTTTGTTTAAAGAAGTCGATAACTAAATGAATGGCGGTCCCTAAGTTAGACAAGGAATCAAAATATTTGATTTAGGTAAGTACATAAATTATTACGAATGAATCATACACATTAATGAAAAAAATATTGAATAAAACTATTTAACTTATGTTTTTAATGTACTTATCACGTTTAACAACTCAAACCAACGTGTTACGTAATGAAATAATTTTAGTTAAATTCGATCAAGTTAACACGTAGTTCATGAATATCCCAAACCGATATTTATGATTTTTTAAAGCGAGGCAAGGGGCGTCCTTCCCCCGCGACGTTTTCAAATATAGAACGCTTCTGTTTCAAAATGAGAAAATATTATTTCGAATATGGAATGCCTTTGCGGGTGAGGTCGACTTATGAATATTTTAAATATTTTCGGCAGTAACTATAAATAAAAAAATAATTGGGTCTTTTTAAAGTACATCTTTGAAGCTTTAAGAAATAAAAACTCAAAAGACGTGTCGTTTAAATTAACACAGAAAAGACCTTATTTTTTCTTCAAACGATTGTGCCCTACAGAGCAAAGGCCCAAGTATTATACAGCCAGCTAATTTATTAATCAAACCTAAGTAGATGCATCAAAATATTCACACTAGCCACATAAGACCATGCATACAGTACCTATATTACATACAAGTCTCCATACAATTGCGATCACCATACAATGTCACTGTACTGTTTGCAAATCAAGGCGGGGCGGTGATTAGCATTTTTTTCTTTTATTTTTTTTTTATTATGTTCTATATTCAAACTCACTAATCGGAGCCGTTGGTGGTCTGCCGCCATATTGTTTGATGGGAGGTGAGTGACTTCTTGGTGATGATGATTAGGCGGAAAAAATAAAAGACGTAATGCACGCTCGTATTTCCTATCGAGGTGGGTAGAGCTACAAATTCAGCCGTACGTAGTGTTGAAGTCCTGAGAGATATAATGAACCGTATTATCAGACCCTCGTTCATTTATGGACTCTATGTTATAGTGGACAGATCTCTAAATTGTGAGACCCCGAAGGCAGCCGTATAAACTTTTCTAAGTATGAGAATATATATAAAATGTACCTTTTACTTCATTACATGTTATTTTACGGGCCGCTGCTAAATCATACTGACAGTGTAGTTCGCTCCGCATCGGAGCGGTGCGGAGCGAAGCGAAGTGCAGATCGAAGCGAAGCGGAGAACGGAGTCTAAGCCCCGCGAAGAGGTAAAGCCGCTTACTTTAAAAGCAAAGAGCAGAGCGAAGTTGTTATCTTAAGAATAGGGTAACCACGATGTATATACACCTTTGGAAGCTTCAAATTTCGAATTTAAAAGCACTTAAAATTGTCTCGAAGTTCATTTTGTCTCATGTAAATTATCTCAGTTAAACAATTTATAGTATAACAAAAATACAATGGAATATGCCTAGTATAAAACACCAAAGACAGAAAATGTCGTTTTAAAATTCAAACGTCATTTTTTTAACTATTGTGTCTGGAAAAATCAGGCGCCATTTTGTAAAATCACATTCTGGTATGTCCTTCAACAAAACCTCGATTTATTTTAATTAGTTTCACTTCGGGTAAAATTGGGAACACAATTTTTATCTAGATTCGCGTCAGTCTAGTTGCAAACTAAGATTTTGTTTAATTAAGGCTGTGATGTACAGTCTCTAGCACTATAAGTTATCTTTTTCAAATAATCTTTAACCCTTTCACGGACAGATACCATGGGTCATTGATGGTTCATAATAGTTAGTATGAGAGTATGACAACTTGGAATCGAAACGTCATTAGACGACATTAGATCCTTGAATGTGTTAATTTAATTTTAGATATAATTATTATTATATTACAGTACGGTTCATCAAATTCCTTCTAGATAACTCGTGGCTCTTTTCTACGAGTGGGAATTATGTATCTGCAAAATACATTAAATCATGGTCCCCCTACTTTAAAGAAACTTGTCTGGAATTTAACACATCTCGCGCTTCCCCAAGCGGATGATACAGAGTATGTAAATAATTAATTAAACTTATATCTAGGTAGAATGTACAAATTAAATAATTTTTTGTTACTTTATATACGGAGTGGTCCAGTGGTTGTGTTGGACTCGCGATCTAGAGGTTCCGGGTTCGAATCCCAGTGGGAGGCATTATAGAAATCACTTTATGATCCCTAGTTTGGTTAGGACATTGCTGGTTGATCTTGAACTTAACTCGCCTCATGAACTACGCGATATCAAATTATCTATGATCCCAACATGACTTCAATTATTTAGACCCCAAGTTGCGATTCGAACCCAAGACACACTCTAATAGACACGTGTTCTGAGTATTACTTTTTCGTAACAGATACAGGAAATAAATCTTTTTTAAAGTAGGTAGGTATACTTAATATAAAAAAAAATCAATCACCGCAAGTTTATTTCTAGCCGCGAAAGTGGTTATTCTGCAATTATTCCGCATAGTTGGGTATGACCGGATTTTTTCACAGACTATACACGAGCGTTTTTTTTTTATTCGTTTTTTTTCTTCACGTGCTAACAGCGGTTAGATCGCGGTTGTATTTTATCATCTGTGGATACTCTACTTAACGATAGTTTATGGGTTTTTATAATTAGGAAGTGGTCGGTGTGGTATACGCACTCTTAAGGTTTATTTCGCTAGAGTAATTCTGTTAGGCATTGATGATTATAGGGATCATGCATTTTTAATATCCATTCCTCTACAGGAAAGAATTACAACGTAAGATAGTTCAAAACCTGTAATTAAAAATAAAATATATCATTTTGCAGTTGGTATTAAATTATAAAAGGTTTTTAATTCTTAATGTTCCAAATTTAAATTTAAAAATGAATTACTTTTGTTTTATTGAATAACAATTCAGAATTGTTTCGGTTTTTTTTTATGATAAGTATAATAGTCTAATATCCAACTAGGCAAATCAGTTACTTTTACTGAACTTCAAAATACAAAATTACTATGAAATTTGTATGAAATGAAAAAAAGCAACCTGTGACGTCATGGAAAAACGGGACAGAACGCACTTATAGTAAGTACATAACATAACATAAACAACTTATATACGTCCCAGTGCTGAGCACAGGCCTCCCCTCCCAACGCTGCTCCATTGCGGGTTGGTGGAGGTGTTTTTTCGGCTAATAGCCGTGACCAATGGCTTAACGTGCCCTCCGAAGCACGGAATTATCATACTTTATCGGACGATCAGATGATTCAAGCCAGCCTACTTATTAAACATTAATTATTCTTAACTAAAAAATTTTCTTTGACCTAGGAAACTACCCATTTATCAATGAAAATAATAAATCGGTTCTTGGCTACTGGTATGTCTTGTCAACTGGCGTATGACAAGACATTTTCGACTTTCTAGGAAGGTACTCTTTTGTTGGACTATCGTTTAAAAGATGGCCGCCACTTTTCTTAGCCAAACAAAGCCTATGATTTACGTTTGAACCAATTCCAAGTCCAGTAGCCGGTGGGACAAAGAGAAAAATATAACTTCCCATTTCCATCTCGCGATTGTTTCACCAGGCGTGCATAAACAGGCACAGGTGGAGTCTTAATTTACATACATAATCGCCGAGACAAAGGAGCGGCCTATGGCTCGCCGCGCGGTGCCACGAAGTATGCTTACGCTTCTGCACTCCTGGTACCATTGTAATAAATGCTAATGAACATTAGGAATATTTTAGAAAAAAATATATACCTAGTTTACATTAATAACCTCATGCTTATAGTCCCTAATGGGGTGGACATGGGTAAAGTAATCAGAAGAATGCTGGCATCCTCTCTTGGTAAAGTCAGAAGCCAAGTTTCAAACGATTTCGAAAAGCGACAGTTTGTTTTTTTGACGTGACTTACCGTCGATTTGCCGTATTTATTTGGGCGTGATATTTGAGCCACTTGCTCTAGTAAATAAGCCTAGCTACCCAAGGGAAAAGGGAAAGGGAAAAGGACACCAAAAAGACTTTATTCATTTAAAAAACAAATAAGTAATTAAAAACTTTTTACTCGCGCTTCTGTGTGAACCCTGAGCGGTGGTATTGACTTTTGTTTTTCTGTGCTTTATCACAAAAACGTCTACTTCATTAGATAAATGGGGAGCGCTGAGGTCTTTCCTGGAACTTGACAGAGGGCAGCAGTAACTGTCACTACTATTCAAAGGCGGAGGACAGGAGTCCTAGTATGGCTTTGTAATAGACTACTCTGGGCGCCATCCCACTTGCGTCAGACAGAGTACTGCGGCGCGGAAGGCAAGAGGGAAACCACTGCCCCCATTTTTCCCTAAAAAAGTAGTATGGAAAATGCTGCACCAACAAGAGCGTGGCTCTTAAATTGATGATGACTTTGAAGGCTCTTACTCAAAAGCGACAGTGATAAAAATGTATGCGATAGACATAAGGTTTATAAGGTGATGGTTTTTGTTATCGTTCGCAACTTTGCTAAGGCTTCAGGAAGTGTTCTATATTTTTTACTCATTGCTTAGTATAGAAGTATGTGTTAGAAGAAAATAAACCGTTTTAAAAAAAGCATGCTTCACTAATTGTTGTAGGCGCGTATGTACTAAGGTGATTTGATAATGACTTATGGCAGGTATAAGTAATTGATATAATGGATGCATGTTCTTGTCCCGTACGTGCACTGAATTAGAATGCAATGCATAGTGGCGTTGTAAGACTCAATTAAGCAGATGTTCGACGGGTCTCATTACCCATCTATCAAGGTAATCGAAGAACTGAATGTAACATCATTACGCCATTCATTAACATGTAAATTAGTTACAACCCACAACAATAACGTAGCCTAACCAGGAGAGCATAACAAAAAGGCGTTTTAAAGGATGAAAATGAATACCACAGAACGCGGGGCGATTTTAATTAGAACAGTCCCCGCCTCGGGCAACCGCCGCGGCCGTAAACTCGAAACTACCGGCCGAGCAACCTCAAACAACATTAAAAAATTAACTCGCGTTTTGTTTTAAATTCCCAATCCTGGCTTCGGCGCTGGCAATTTCTAATACCTCGCCTGCTGGTAATTAAGACAGTCCGTCTAATTTACGACTCCACCTTTCTTCGCTCGCTCGGCATTCGGCTTCGTATTTTGTGCACGCCGCAATATTTTCGCAAAAGGAAAATCGCCGCTGGCCCGCCCGTATATCATACCCATGCACAGATTCAACCCTCGAAACAAGACCGAAATCTCCATAGAAATTGTCTGCGGGCAAATATCACTGCTTCTGTTTTATCATACGAATGGCTGGACCTAAATAATACCGTCCCTATTTCCATACATTTGGGCATAACCACCGTGCCATGCCGTGACGCGTACCTTTCTACGATGTCTTTGGCTCACGAAAAACTCGACAAAAGAATTTCTGATCAACTTTTTTTTAAATGGCCCGTGTTTTACATAGCGTTTATGTACCGGGTTTAAACCAATGGAGCGGAAGTAAATTTCCCCAAGGGACGAGGGGTTGAAACCGAAAAAGCCGCAAGACAATCCCGAAATTCATTACACGCACTAGGAGAGCATCCGCGGAATTCACAATATTGAAATCCTTTAGCTCCCCGCGTCGCTGCCAGCCTGGTACCGCCGCACCGAGATATTGCAAAACCCCAATGTAAATGTCGCTATATTATTGCAAACTAACACGAAAGTAAATCGCTCACTTTACATAATGAGCCCCTGAATTCGGAAGCGTGTTTCGAAGCGCCCTACGAAGTTCTTCGCGTATTCTTCGTGCCGTCGTCGAAGTTTCAATAACACATTACAGCCGTAAATAATAAAAACATATCATAAAACAATTTAGTCGGTAATCCGCGCTGTAATTTATAGTCTGTAATATCGAGTGAGAATCAGCGTTAAATCATAAAAAAGAGCACTTAACACGGGTATTAGCTAACACAGGCAGCCGGTTAATAACTATTATTAAAACTCTTGACGAAATTCCCCAATAATAAAATTCAAGTGCTTATTGAGCTTTTGTTTTTAGCCCTGACTCTAATAAAGTTGCTCCTTCATTACATGTACTCCTAGTACATTGTAGTGGTGTTTAGGAATTCTGAGCGCTTAGTATTGCGTGCTGCGTGCCTAGTACTCGCGTGAGAGTTTCGGAAATATGCTCTCCTGGTACTTTACACGACATACTTCATACGTATTATGTTTTTCTTTTACTATCCGATGTCGTCCGATTGGGAGGACTGAAACTTTGTCCATCATGAAATGTTTTGTTATTTAGTGTAGCAAATGGAGTTTTAAACGTTCCCCTAATACAAATTTACACTCACTCCAGCTTTTATATATTCATGGGCCAGTAAAAGTTGGCGGTGGTTTCCAGGCGTGATACAGTACGGAGATAAAATGTATCATTCCTTCATTTTACGGCGCGCCAATCGTAAAGAGTGCATCAGTGGAGTCCGCTCGAGCCACCAGGCGAACATGTGTCGTAAAGAGACCTCTTCGGCTAACAATTTCCTGATGGTCTGTAAATAGTAAGTTTATTGTCTTTTTATGAGGTACTCGGACCGTAAAAAGGAAATAAAAGAGCACCGCCGATGGTGATAATAAAAAAAATAATTTTCGACTCATCTTCGTGATTATCTCGCTCGGTTTTACGAGCGGCGCGCGAGTGCGAGCGGGACGGGAGGTTTTACAGCGTGTCGTACGAATGTGACCCTTTCGACTCGATGGGGGTAAAGGTCGTAAAATGGGAGCATAAGGATAATGTTTTGGGTTTCCTATACTGCGCTTCATTCATGATTTCGTTTTAGTACAGCCGGTAGACATGTAAATCCGATTGCTTTTACGTCGATACTCGTATTCGAATCGGCGTTTTCCCCATTATTTGGTGTATTACATACGTAATAGAAATCTTACTGCTTTTATTAACCTTAAAAGGCTCCTCACAATTTTTATTTGTTTATTTTACTACTGTTCACGTCACATTACGTTTTGAAATTAGAAAGCCATTTGCTGGTTTTAAAAGAAAATCAAGAGGAATAAAAGCGAATTCAAATTTGGAACGCGTTAACCTTTAATTGCGCGTAGGGATGGGCATCGCGGCAATTCCGGGACACTGCTAAGTCCCGTCACTCCATTTGTTCGACTCGAGTGCGCCTAACGCCGTCCACGGGACGCATCCTAATTCTTAAGGGGCCATCACGAGACCTTTATGCGTTAATAAAGTTGCGATATAAAAAGAATGGAAGCGTCCGAGGGTGAAAGACGGAAAGGGTACGGCTTAAGTGAGCGTTTAAGGCGATGTCGAGGGCGTGCGAATTTGTCAGGCCATAGACTGCGACGGTATTGCCCGATGATTAAATAAAGACAAGAGATGTTCTATTGTCCGGGAGTAGGCTTTGTTGCATTGTTATTACTCTTGTAATTGTGGTTTTATTTGTCTGAGGGATTTTACGGGCAGTGACCTTTGAGGTTAGGAGGTTTTGTTGTGGTTAAAATAATCTGTAAGTACCATAAACATGGTTTATGTAGACCAGACAATTCGGGATTGTACCTGGTGCCAAGGTTATTTTTTTGGGTGTTTTCGTCGATTCGGCCTATGAGCTTTTGCTAAGTTGGATTTTAAAAAAACTGGTGCGAAAACACCTAAAAAGTTTGTTGCTTATTGTTGGGTGTACTATCCCAATTAAGTTGGTACATAAATGTAGTATTAGGCAGGTAGTAAATTAAGTACCTATCATCAAAAGAAAAATAAAGAATAACCTAGTTACTACGTATCCCAGTCATCAGCATTCTAGTAGAATGCTGTCTAACTGATTTGTCTGTGGTTTTTATGGGAGATTTTTTATTATCTATCTGTCGTCGTCTGTTTTTCCACCTCCTTACAATCTGGGAGTCTTCAAGGCCGGAGTAAATAGGCATTTGCTAGGTAAGTATTCATATATGTATTCATATGGTATTCATATATGTGGAAATTTTTTGTTGGCATGTAGCTTCTTAGAGTTGTGTATATTTTGTGTAATTTTGCTGTAAATTTCCCTAAAAATAAATAAATAAATAAGCGTGATGCACCCTAGACCACATCGTCACTCATCATCAGGTGAGATTGTGGTAACCTAGTTACTACGTACCCCACTTATCAGCATTCCAAAAGCTGTCTGACTGAATGCTACTGAAAAAAAATCATACCTACCCCAAAGTGGGCGTTGGGCATTGTGGGCGACTAGTTGATTTTTTCGTGAAATGTTTGTATAGGTACAGTCTTGAGCAATATAATGTATCGACTTTAGGACTCTGTCGCACTAATATATTTGACATTTAGTGAGACTTATAGTTCAATTTGTCAAAAAAGTTAATGTGACATGGTACCAAAGTGTATGCATATTAATGCTCGTGACCGTACCTAGTTTACTTTGCTATCTGTTGCTGTATGACCAACACATACCGAAGTCTATCTGTGGAAACCTATAATTGTCTCTTTGTGACTTATATTTATGTTTATACTATTTGATGTAGCTGTCGGTTTTCCTATAAATAAATTAAGGTCAACAAACTCTAACCCATTGCCAGCCACGCAAATCTGCGAAACTCACAAACATAACGTGAAAGCACCAATTAATGCGAAACATAACGTGATATCGTAAATTCCTTAGCAATTCCAACAAAAATGTTGCCGTCAGAAGATAACCGTAATCGGGCTAGCTAGTGGCCCTAAACAAAGAAGGGCCTTTACGGCCCCTGAGTGTTTTATAGGCCGTTCGGGCTTTATTTAACGCGCGCCATACAGATTTTATACATCGGCGACGGAACGTCTGACGGGCCCTTAAACGCGTGTTCCACGGGACGAGAAGGGTGTTTTCTACAGTCTGTTATTACGCGTATAAATAAGGACAAGCATTTTGTTTACGGTATATCGGGATGTGAAGATTTGTCGATAGCGCTGCACTGATTTTTTTGATAGAAATATTCGCTTGATTTTTTAAAATTTAACTTTACTTTGGATAGTAATTAATGTATCGGCCTCCGTGGTCCAGTGGTTGAGCGTTGTGCTCACCATCCGGAGGACCCGGGTTCGAATCCCGGTGGGGACAAATCACAAAAATCACTTTGTGATCCCTAATTTGGTTAGGACATTACAGGCTGATCACCTGATTGTCCGATAAGTAAAAAGATCCGTGCTTCCGAAGGCACGTCAAGCCGTTAGTCCCGGTTATTACTTACTGATGTAAGTACGTTGTCGTTACATGAGTCATGTCAGGGGCCTACGGCGGCTCAGTAATAACCCTGACACCAGGGTTGATGGGGTTGGTAATTCACCTGACAACCCACACGGTAGAAGAAGAGTCCTAACTTCGCTGTATATACCGCTTTCGTAATCCTATTATCCTTCATCCGCTCTACGTGTCCGAACCAACTTAACATTCTCTTCTTAATCTTAGTCATTATATCGGAAACCACGACATAAATCCTGAAAATCATTCGATATCATGATGCAAATAAAAATTCAAACTAATAAAATCGAATTCTGTACATTATTTTAAGTTTACGCGGTTATTATCATAATCAGAGAGATAGGGAGTTTCATATCCCCATTTAAATGCGGTAAGAACCCGTTATTATGTGTTTTTTTTTCGAATTCTGTAGTTTATTTTTTGGTTCCTGTGCATTGTACTGTATCACTTTAATCCGTATACATGCGGTCACCTAAGGAACTAAAGAAAATTTGTGAAAGGGTTCACAAATTTTCTTTAGTTCCAAAGTTGTGTTACTAACAAAATATATGCAGCAACATCATGTACCCACTTTAGAACCCTGTCGCACTATCATATTTGACATTTAATGAGACTTACGGTTTAATTTGTCATAAAAGTGGTTTCGTACTAGTGACCATACATGGCTATCAACATGTTGCCTTACATATTTTTTTCTGGCTAAAATAGGAAGAAATAATCTCCACTCGATTACCAAGCTCGTATTTTAAAACTGCACTTAACTTATCAAGTGTCTCCGAACCCCATTTTCTGAAACTGTTCATTTTCCTCCAAGCGTATCTTTAAATCTCAATGGTCCTTAGACCACTTCAATTCTGAACGTCGATAGTGTGACAAAAACCCGCTAAAATCCCACAAACTGCATTTGGTCTGAACGACTCTTACGCATTGTAATCGCGAGTAAATCGAATAGTGGAACTAGTGGAACACTTCAGGAAACCGAGTTAGGGTTAGGGATGTGCGCACTGGAAGCTACGCCAACCGACACATCTTGTAGAGAGCCTAACTGATTTGTCTGTGTTTTTTATGGAAGATTTTTTATTATCTAGAAAGAAAGAAAGAAACGTTTATTATATAATCTATCTGCCGTCGTCTGTTTTTCCAACTCGTTATAATCTGGAGGTGAAGAGGTCGGTGGCGCAGCGGTAAACGCGCTCGGTCTGCGATTGTTGAAGTTAAGCAACTTTCGCAAAGGCCGGTCATAGGATGGGTGACCACAAAAAAAAGAAGTTTTCATCTCGAGCTCCTCCGTGCTTCGGAAGGCACGTTAAGCCATTGGTCCCGGCTGCATTAGCAGTCGTTAATAACCATCAATCCGCACTGGGCCCGCGTGATGGTTTAAGGCCCGATGTCCCTATCCATCCATATTAGGGAAGGCCCGTGCCCCAGCAGTGGGGACGTTAATGGGCTGATGATGATGATGATGATAATCTGGGAGTCTTTAAGGCTAGAGTGAATAGGCATTTACGTAAGCCTGATCCACTTTAGACCACATCGTCATTTACAATCAGGTGAGATTGTGATCAGACGCGAGCGAAATAATTATGGAAAGCAAGCACTTGACCACAATCTCACCTGATCTTCTCTCGTGTGGGTTATGAGGTGGAGTAGGGTCAGGGTTACTACTGAGCCGCCAAAGGCCCCTGACATGACTCGTGTAACGACTACTTACTTACATCAGTAAGTAGTAACCGGGACCAACGGCTTAACGTGCCTTCCGAAGCACGGATCATCTTACTTCCGGACAATCAGTTGATCAGCCTGTAATGTCCTTACCAAACTAGGGATCACAAAGTAATTTTTGTGATATGTCCCCACCGGGATTGGAACCCGGGACCTCCGGATCGTGAGCCTAACGCTCAACCACTGGACCACGGAGGCGGTTCCAGGTCGTTTCCCTTGACTAAGAGGCAATTTTAATCTATAGTTTTTTTTGTATTTTTTTATTTTACCACAAAGTACCCAGAAATAGCAACAGTCATATAGCTTGAAGCTTACCTTGTACTACATTCTCAAAGCCCCTAGCGCTGGTAATCGAATCGACGACCACTCGACACCACTCTGTTACTTTGTCGGGCACCGGGACTCCGGGGGCCCGCGATTATGCAAAAATACCCTCAAACTCCGACAGTTTTACGGGACAACTGAGTTATGCGGGACATTCGCCAAGTTACCGGGATATCTTGTGACGTTTGCATTGTTTTGTAAAAGTGAATAAAGAGGTTGAATTTCGTCTTCAGGATTGTCACGTTCCTATTTCGAACAGCTGTTTTTTTTTTGTAAATTTTCTATACCAAAAAAATAATAACAAAAGTTTGCGAATATTTTTCGAAATGGGTCAGACGTACATCCATCGCAAAATGTTAGACCAACGTGATAGGTGAGCCGTATCGTCGTCTATAGTGGTCGAACCAAGTGTGTTAGTGAAAACAGCACCGACCCCGAACACTTCATACAAACAACATTGACGTTATCGTACACGCACATCTGTGTGAGACGTCTGACGCTCTACGATTGAAGACTAAACTATGTTCGAGGGGGTGAGGTAAACCTAGCTCAGCCGCTGGTGGGGTGCGGAGAGTTGCCGTTCTGTACGTATTATTCCTTATTCTATGACGTGTAAAATGTGTACAATAGATTTTGATCCATCCGAATCGTGTTCATTGCCACCTCGGAACGTGTAAGGAACATCCACTTCCTATGGACTTCGCAACTCGTATCATAATTTATGTCTATTTTTGCCTGTTCCACACGCAACCTTGTCATACAAATTGGACACCATACAGAGCCGACAAAAAGTTTAAATGATTCATTAGCATTCAGTAAAGGATACCAAAAGACGAAGGAGGATAAAAAAAAAGTATAGTATGTAAGCGTGACGACGAAATAAATCCCGCGGAATTTAATGGAACAAATTGAGAACTGACGCTTTTTTTTAACGTGACTTATTCCAGATTTGCCGCATACTTGGCCGGACTAATGGGGAGCGCTAAAGGCTCTCAACCGGTATAAAATTTAAGACAACAGGCCTTGTACCCAGTAGGGCGCGAACTTCGCGAGTGAAATTATATTTGGAAGGGTCGATTGATTATCGACCCTAGTGGGCCGATAGCGATATGCAGAATGAGGGAACAAACAAATATACTCAACTACTACTACTTCTTTTACTTAGGGAAATGGAACAACCACGCCGGCGCGGTCCTATCAACTCATATATAAAGTTACATTAATTCTATGCAGATTTGGATGTTGCGACGCCAGCGCCCCCGGGCCTTGTTTCGAGACGCGGACTCCACTTGCAAAAATAAAACAATGGTTGATAGCCGGTTCCTGAGCTAACACCTCGACTAATAGCCGTTACTTAGTATCGTAAAACTTTGAATGGTCGGCTATTTCAACATTGCAGCTTTTATGCACTGGGGTGTATCAAGTTACGCAGGTCCTTAAAGGTAAATGTTTATTAGTTACCTGTTCAATTATTTCATTTAGATAAATTCAAATCCAAAATTCAAATTCAAAAATATCTTTATTCAGTAGGTAACATAGTTACACTTTGATTGTCAATTTTTACATAACGAACGTCTCATCCGCCTAAAACTACTGCAGCTTCTCACAACCTGTATAGCCGGGGAAATGTTTATCCATAAGAAAGACAAATATATTTTTTTGAAATTTTCCCGGAAATTCACAAGTACCTATTAGTTTTAAAACCTGGCATCGAGTACAACTCTACATTCCAAATTCAAAAAGTCCCGCCAACAATTAAATTGTTCTATTTCAATGACTGATACAGTCAAATAAATAAAAAAAAATGCAAAAACAAATCGACAATAATTACATCTGATTTTTATCGCGCTTTTTTGTCGCGTCGCAAACAAAGTATAGTTTTTGAGCGCACCCCGCTTAGCATGCGAGTGACGAGTCGATTCAATTTGAATATTTCTACGTTCGGCATACTAATATCATTGACAGTTTAGCAAATTGTGTCTAGTGGTAACATTCGCATGTTTTATTTATGATACACATCATTGTAGATTTAATTTGAGCCGAGTTGGCTGTCTGGAATATGTTCAGTTGTCAGTTTATTAGATTTTTGTTTTAGCATTTTTTTAGACTGTTCGAAAATGTAAGTTGGTCCGTGCTTCGGGCACTTTAAGCCGTTGGTGCCAGTTATTAACCGTAAACAACATCTCCACCGCAGTGGAGCAGCGTGGTGGAGTGGATGTTCCATGCCCTACTGTTAACTGAGGGGACGGCTGTGCCCAGCAGTGGGACGAATATAGGCTGTTTATGTTATGTTACATTTTTGTGCTGTTGGTGTAGCATTCTCCTTTCTTGTCAAACAAAGTCCAATTAAAAAAAAATAAGTAGAGATAAATTGCGTTTGCGAAGATGAAGTCGATGTGACGAAGTAATGTTTCTGATTATTTGACAAATTGTATTCTTTTAATATGATTTTTGCTTATTTCTTTTCTTTAGTACAATAAATTATTCAAAAAAAGGAACTAACTCGGAATACGAGTATCATAATTTCATATTTCATTAATTTCCGAAACTTTATTCGTGTTACATAACATTCAAACTTCCCACGGTTGACTCCGTGTCGCCTCAAAGAACCTCATTTAAGTACAGTTCCATTCACATTACATTCTATTCTAACTTTGGTTTGCGTCAGTTAAAATTAATTAACAGTCAACCGAGACATGCGTTTTGGCATCCTCTTGAAAAACTTTAAGCATATTGGAAATAGAATGAGTGAGTAATGATATGATATACCAAACGAATGTCGTGTGAAACTGTCACTTCTGTTAATTAATGTAGCTTTCCACAGCCTTTTCGACTCCGAAACTCACTTATTATGTATCGTAATAGAAAAGACACGACGACATTTGTATTTCATTATTTTAGCTGTCTCTCCTTGAGGGCCACGAGGACAGCGGGCGCTGATTTTATTTACGAAGATTTCCGCCTAGCGTGATGGCTGGTTTGTCTCTGGTTTTTTATGCGAAGTATGTTACTTTGCAACCAGTCAAAGTGGGAGTAAAAATGCGCAAATGTTATCAAAAGGAGCCTAATTACTTAGACTTTAGATCAGGGTACAAGAAACAATTGAGGAGCTCGGTGGCGCAGCGGTAAACGCGCTCGGTCTGCGATTGTTGAAGTTAAGCAACTTTCGCAAAAACCGGTCATAGGATGGGTGACCACAAAAAAAAAAGTTTTCATCTCGAGCTCCTCCGTGCTTCGGAAGGCACGTTAAGCCGTTGGTCCCGGCTGCATTAGCAGTCGTTAATAACCACCAATCCGCACTGGGCCCGCGTGATGGTTTAAGGCCCAATCTCCCTATCCATCCATAGGGAAGGCCCGTGCCCCAGCAGTGAGGATGTTAATGGGCTGATGATGATGACAAGAAATAATATTTGAAATAAGAGCGAGTGTTTACTGAAGAGTTTTTACAACAGGAACATTCCTAGTTATTCCTACTATGGAGTAACAACATGAATTGGTCATGTCGCTTCAGCGGCGCATCTGTCCTAATACCGCTCCGCGTATCGCTAATTTACGAGCCCCGATTCAAAACTTCACGTAAAAACGCTTTGACGTTTTGAAAGCGAACTCTTTTAGGTTTGTTTAGCTAATAAATGATATACACATATACCAGAGATGTGTCTTTCAGCGCGCTTGTTCAAATAACATTAATAATTTTAGAAGCATTACGAAACGCTACTGGTTTCGTGAGAAAAACTAACAGAATTTGTAACGTGAATGTTTAATTTTTATACAAAAACATTCGAGTGTTTGGTATTACGTCCTCCGGATAGAGATAAAGCACTCGACGTCGAGATTAGATTTTTCTAAATAAATACTAACCCGCGAGTGTTTACCAAGGCAGCAGAGCCTACAAGAGGTCGCCTGTTCTCGACTGAATGGTGTTTGTTTAAAACCACTTATAGTTTGAATGGGCTCGACAAATAGCTGCAGTAATCTATTGACAGTTCCGCTGTAAAATGCAAGCACTTGATGCTGGCGTGTACCGTAACGTGTAGGTGTCACGTCTATTGATGCTTTTACCCTTTTTTTCGACGCGCAACGTGTTCGATACTATCGATGCGACGCAAAAAAGTTTTCGTTTCTTTATCATAGTTACAACTCTATGAGTCATCGGTAATATTCCATAGTTGGTGCTGTAAATGAGTAAGCGATTGTGTATCTTGAGTACCTAATTATGATGGGGGGGATGCCGTTGATCCCGAGATGATAGACCAAACATATAGTTGGCGAGGGTTTTAAAGTGAAGCAAAGACACGAGAATACACTAATTCCAGAATATAGCCGGAAAAGTGTATTTTTCGTCATGTAATGCCTCTGAAAAAGGGTGCCTTTTTCGTCATGTAATGCCTCCGAAAAAGGGTGCCTTTTTCGTCACGTAATGCCCCCGAAAAAGGGCATCTATTCCGTCATGTAATGCCTCCGAAAAAGGGCGTCTTTTTCGTCATGTAAAGACACTGTTCTTCGGATACATTACAGTCATGACGGGGAGCATTAACTGGGGCGTATCTCGGTGAATTTCTTTACCTTTATAAACACTGACCGTAGATTAGATAACGCCGGATGTTGCTGAGATCATACATGCAGCCATAGACAACATTTACACAACGCCACCGGCCTGATAAAGAATCTGGGTCCTTTCCATTCAAAATAACCAAATCTTAGACCAAAATCAAGCAAGAAGTAGGGCATACCATACACCTCTGCCTAGCCCTTTGTGGATACAGGCGTGCTATGTTATTATGTGTTATAAGTAAGTCAGTTGTGAACTCTGCTCGCGACTATTTATTGCCAGACTCCAATTGGGGTACTCAGAGGTACGATAAGGTGCAAAAGTCCAATCAGTTTCTTGCAAAGTAATACTGTATGCACTTAAGACCTCTTTACATGTCGTTTCTGTAATAGACCAAAACACCTCTTCTCTCTTCTTCTTTGTCCACCCCTGTTCCCAGTTTACACCTACAAAAACATTAATTTTATAATTAATGGTTCATAAATTTCACCACTGTTTACAAATAATTCGCTGGGCTCAGTGACTGCACTTTTGCTCTTTGATTGTATATCCTAAGCAAGAAGAACTAAGTACCGACACCTCACCGAGTTCTCTGCTTATCCCGGTGGAACATATGCGTGAGTTCATCTAATACTTCTCTCTTCATCTCCTATACGAATGGCGATACGTTTCCACCTATTACGTTGGTCCAATAAAGATTAGTATAATCATAGAATAAGAAATAATACTACGTATAGAACGGCAACTCTCCGCTCCCCACCGGAGTCTTTGTCTTAAACGTTGTACCAAATGAGAGCTTTCAGCGCTCCCCATTTGTCCGGCCATGTAGTTAATGCCATCTGCGGCAAATCTACAATAAGTCACGTCAAAAAAAAGATGAACGTCTGACTACACGAATCAGGGATATAGTCGTGAAGTTCTTTTTTTTCAGACTACTCAATAATCAGAGTTTCTCGTGACGTAATCGCCACACGGAACCCTCGCGTGTTGGATATAAATTAGCTATCTACCCGCATTTGCTGAAACTCCTAATTAATGAGTTCAAACAATCTATTCATATTAGCTTTATTTTGGTCTATTTTGCTAAAAATGCGTCGTAGAAAATTTTTCGCGTATCCTATTGTTGGCTATTGTTGTGATTCAATATTATATATTTATTTATTCAATCTTACAACTATCATTATAGGTATGTACTCAATACGACAGTGAAGCTATCTTAAACACTAAACATTACAATAACAAAATTACATAATATCATTAATATGACATGATGGCTTTTGCTTTTGTTGAGGATGGTAACACCTGCATAATTAAAGAACGCAACTTTGTTACACCACTGCAGGTTGGTGGAGAAGCGCTGAGACCAGCATCTTTCCATTAACAACCTTCTCAGAGAAAGCAGGTATAAGGAAATTACTAGTCATTTGAAGAGTCAACCGAGAATGCCTTTTGGCATCCTCTTGAAAAACTTTAAGCATATTGGAAATATAATGAGTTAGTAATGATATACAAACAGCCTCCGTGGTCTAGTGGCTAGAGCGTTGGGCTCACGATCTGGAGGTCCGGGTTCGATTCCCGATGGGGACATTGTCGAAATCACTTTTTGAGACTGTCCTTTGGAAAGGACATTGCAGGCTTGAATCACCTGATTGTCCGAAAAAGTAAGATGATTCCGTGCTTCGGAAGGCACGCTAAGCCGTTGGTCCCAAGCTACTAGCCCAAATACCTCCAACCCGCAGTGGAGCAGCGTGGTGGAGTATGCTCCATACCCCCTCCGGTTGATTGAGGGGAGGCCTGTGCCCAGCAGTGGGACGTGTATAGGCTGTTTATGTATTTATGTATCGAATGTCGTGTGAAACTGTCACTTCTATTAATAATTGTGTGTCATCAAATTGACAGAACCGGGAATGCATTCCAGGCCTGGTTAAATAGTCAAGGTTTCCTCTGACCTCTGTGGTTATACCGTGGCCTTCATGGTCACGGGTTCAAATCCCCGTTTACAAAAGTCACTACGACCTCCACATTCGATACCTTGGTGATAAACCATGAATGGAGTCGACAAAAACATTCAGCTAGTAAAACCGGCTCTCTGGGCGTGGTAGGCGAGGCAAAAGCTTCATTTGAAGCTAACAGGCATGGCTGGAAGTAGGTGTAACACACCAGCACCACAGACTAATAAAGACGCGACTTTCGTTGCATGTCCGTCGGTAAAGCGCTGGGCGGATCCACCACGCCCTACGGGCTTTAGACGCACCAAGACTTTACAGCTTTTACCATTTACGACCTATCTTTCCCCCATTTTGTTGCCTTCGAAATTAGTTTTGTCATGCATTTAAGTGTCGAAACGAGGGTTTAGGTGACAAGGATCGGTTGGAGTAACTGGCAAATTGTCGTCTGTGCTGCATTTTTTCATTGCGCTAAGTACCTGCCCCCTTCAGTTGATAGAGGGGAGAGCTGTGCCCAGCAGTGGGACATATATAGGCTGTTTATGTAAGTACCTGCAGGCTTAGCGCGCGACGCGACACGACGCGACGCGAGATGAAATAATGTCCTTGGTACTCGCGACAACCAGGACATCCGCGATTTTTTCAAGATGTCTCTATTGGTATTGCTTATAGAACAGCCAAGAAAAAGAAAACAAATACCCATTTTTATAAGAAGTCAGAAAATTTATGGTGATTTTATGAGTAAGACGATCTTCGGAAGGCACTGGTTACTTCTTACTGACGTAAGTACGTAGTCGTTACATGAGTCATGCCAGGGGCATTTGGCGGCTCAATAGTAACCCTGACACCAGGGTAGATGAGGTTGGTAATCCACCTCACAACCCACACGAGAGAAGAACAGGCAAAATTTGTAGTTTTTAACATCATTTGTGTGACATATTTTTCATATTCAAGTCGCTAGCAAGTCGATGCGTGAACGAGGTACCTTAAATCGTCTGTCAAATTTGACAACTCGCGTTTTTTGGAATTCGTGTACTAACAGTGATGAGAATTTTCTAATTCAAACAATTTCGAAAGAGTCACCCTAATCTAAGCTCTACACAACATCCAAAATATGAAGCAAAAATTTTTCACCTAAGATAAATCGCCGCTTGAGTGGAGTTAATAGAAGAATAATGAAACAATTATCCGTATTGACGGGCCTTGCGTGTCCAGGGTAGGTGAGGATCCCACGACACCCCACGGTAACCAGGGGTGCATAAGAAAAAAAGACCCCATACGAAAATAATTTTGATAGACACTTTGCGTGCGACCAGCAATTACGTTATGCCCGCCTGGTAATACGAATTTAGCACATTATCGGTGCGTTACGATTATTTTCGAATAACAATGGGAGGTTCGATCGTTCGCACCTTTTTTTACTCATTTCTATCTCATTAAAATGTTGTTACTGGCAGCATATGTTTCAAATTTGGAATATCGAAGTGTTAGTGTTGGGAGGTGACGTGCGAGAATTTCCGGGACTTTCAAATTAGAGCTTCATTATTTTTTCTAATTTATCATTCATTCCTTTTTCGAAAATTTTAAAAATAGAATAATAAGATAGTATCTTGAATTGGGCAGTCTTTTAGATTGACGGTGTATAAGTCCTATTTAAAAGTTTGTGGTTGCCTGGAAGAAATTGTATCAGAGCAATAAGGTCGCCCATTTGTACTATAGTTATATATTGTATACACATTTAAATGTTGTTTGTGTGCAATAAAAGTATATATTATAATGATTGTATGATATTTAAAGACCTACATAGATTGAAGCAGAAGCACCATGTAAGTGAATTTAGTAATTTTATTATTTTATGTATTGTGAAGATTCGCCCACATATGTTTATCCAGCGGTTTCCTAACATTAATTACTTTACTCACAACCATATCCTTGAGATTAGCTCAAGTAATAAAGATAATGGCGCAGACTCCCAGTTTTTATAGTGTAAATGTTTGACTTTGACAGTAGTGAGGTGTGACGTACCGGCTAATGCCAACAGTGACGAGTTCGAGCACTAGTGAATACTTTAATGATACTGATGTTACTATTTGAAAGCTTCCTTCTCTCTTGTAAACTTCTATTTCGTTGTGCCCGAAAGGGTCTGTCATGTGAAAATGCAGTATACAAATAAAGAATATTGAATATTGAAAGAAAAAAGAACGGGCATACTAAAGCTGTTGAAGGTATAAGGGGCTAGTTTCCAACTAGTCAGTTACTTTTTAGCAAACGTCAAAACACGAAATTACTATGGAATTTGTGTAAAACAGCACACTGTGACGTCATAGAAAAACCTGATGAAATGTCGAACTTATTATTGTTTTTCTTTATTAAAATTTATAAATAAGTTAAATAGAAAAAAGAAAATGTTTTTCGATACTTTTCGATCTGTCTTTATTTATTAATCAGAATTTCATAATTTATCTTGAGCCTAATATACGACCCAATTCCCGGTACTTAACATATGCGCATTAGGTAGTCATATTTACGGAATTACTCGGAAATAGGGATTTTAAAATTCGTACCTATAACGTTTTAAAGCCTTTAAAAATACTATCTACAAAAAAAGTCGAGAAGGCGCAGAAGAGCGCCATTATGAGTCAACTTACGTACCTACAAAGTATAAATGGTCATAAAGTTTATACCACTCTTTTTTAGACAATCTTAAATGTGTACATGAGTGCTTAAATAAACTAACAAACAAACAGTAATAGCAAATAAATTTTAGGCATTCAAATTCAAAACCATAAATAACCAATTCAACAGCAACGTAGTTACACTTTGATTCGTCAATTTTTACATAACTAACGTCTCATCCGCCTAAAACTACTGCAGCTTCTCACAACCTGTATAGCCGGGGAAAAGAAGCTGCAAGAAAAACCTCGGCACAGGGCCCTAGACTTTTAACAAAATTTAAAAAAAATAAACATACCTAATATATTTTTATACAATTGAGTAATTTAGCTGCCTAATATCAGTTCTCAGACATGTTATGTGTTGTAAATAAGTCAGTTGTGAACTCTGCTCACGACTAAATATTGGGATGTTTGAAAAAAAAAACATAAAATTATAAATAATTTGTCTGTCTAATGTCAGTTCCCAGACAGTTAATCCCATGCATGTATTGATATATAATATGTTGCTAAGGTTTTACATTAAAGAAGGTGTTTAACAATAATAACGAAACAATTTAACGATAAATACGCCCATGGAAAATGAAGAAGTGTGTAATTCAAACATAAACATAAAAATAGAGCAAATATCAAAATGACAAAAATCAACTTTAGTGCGAGTAACCGATATTAAAACTGCTTTATGCTTTTAATAAAACAATGTAGGAAGTAAAAGAAGGCAGTCTATAGGCATCAAATAAACAAAGAATAGAGACTGTTGTTAATGTCGTTTAGGTTTTTCTACCTGCACAACTGAAAAAGTAGCATAAGATACTTTAATTCTGTTCGTATTATTCGTATTATTTTTTTACTGATACTGCCTTGTCACTCTGTTCTGCCTGTCAAATGGCTCGTCACCCAGTTACCAGGCAAGCATGACTTCAAGAAGTTCACTCCCAGCTCTTTGATCTGTCTAATTATCACATCTCCTTCACGCTCATACTGACCTGGTATTTCGTGTTCGCTGTTTGAAATTTTTGATCAAATCCCTCAAGTCTCCGCTGTCACTTTTGTTTGACAGTTAGAGACGCAAAGAGAAGCCTGTCTGTCAATGTCGTATGTTCTCGTTTCTACGTTTTTTCGCGAAATGAAAATAACAAACATAATTGCATGTTTCTTGCTGTGGTTTCTGTCTCCATCTGAATTTCAATCTCATCGACGATCCAAATCTCTTTAAAAATAATATTCATTTTCCCTTGAGAAACCAACACTATTATCATTTCTAAATTCACATCCATTAAATAACAAAAACCACTGACTGTAGGATTAAAGAACTCTCCATAAACTTTTTTCTAATCTCTATTCTACTAATGCGTTTTCTATCTTTTTTACTTCCATTGTTTCGTTGCAAGTACCAGGGCGGAAGCATCTAACGGAGTCGTATTTATTATTACAACACGATATCAAAGGACGTACACTGAGCCACGGGCGCGGTTCTTGGAAGCTTAACGTCTGTGCCCCTTTTGTCTTTCCGTCATTCGTTACATTAGCTGTTACTATTTGTGTGATTTTTGTTCGTCTAGTGTACCCTAGGTCTTTTGTTTCCGTTCCGATATTATTACATCAAAATATAACGTCAAAAAAGACGTCGTCGAGCTTATAAAACTCTCTATGGCAGCGAAGCATCGTAATAATTGTTAGTATGTCAATACTAAACTATTTTTGGAAATATATTGTATTAGGAGAGCAGAAAAGCACAAGCCGTAGCGCACATAAAATTAAATAATAATGAACTAATCGGGCCCGGAGCGACCGCCCTACGAACAATAGACGCGTTAATTTGTGCCCTTTGTCCGCTCGAATAGAAAATTTCATGTTCAACCGCCAGTCGAAATGGCGGCATTTTCGTTTTATGGCGGTACAGTTTTAAATGTAAATCACCCAGCTTTGTATTGAGACAACTCGTTAAGTTATTATTGGCTGGATTTTGAATTCCATTTTCAAAACGCTTTGCAAATTAAAAAGTAAAAATTTTATTTTTGAACTGACGTTTTTGCCCTGTTCTCTTTTTAAACGACAATGACATGACAGTGATGTGAAAAGAAAAATAACATTGTTCTATTTTGAAGTAACTTTGGAATAGCTTTTCCAGTAGTTGTTACTGGGAATCGAGAAATTCGGCGTTTGCCTTTGATTCGAGCGTTTAGCGTGTTACAGCGATGCCTGGAACCGCGTGTTTGTTTGTCGGGCTGTAAAACTGTTGGGAATCGTAAACGATCGTGTGTGGCCAGCCCTTACGACGAAATCTGAACAGATGGACCGACATCAAAAGACTCTGCGGTGATAAAAAAAGTTAATGTGAATTTGAAGTAACAACTTAGTACTAGAATACTGACGTATTAAGGTGTGTTCAAATACAAGTATCCTGCAGGAGTATACGCACGCATTATTTCTAAACGTAACAATGGATAAAGATCTTAAATATTTCACATTGCGTGGCTGTTTATTTTGATTCCGGGTAAGGAGTGTAGAGGCGTATTTTTCGTGTATTTTCTTGGTCGTTACACACCATATATCGTCGGTTAAAGCGCGTGAGGGAAGGGAAATAGCATTCCCATTTTCCAGGTATTTTCTGCACTCCATATTGGTGGGATTTGTCGGGGCCCGCGCGGAATCATTAGCCGCGGATCCTCTATAGCTCCTGCGGGCCTGGTACCCGGGGGAAACTATTGCCGAATTTTACCGGATTTTCTTCTTATTTTTTTCCGGATTGTTCATTTTTTTATAGGGATAAGTCAATGTTTAGTCAGCGGAAATAAAATTGGGGATGTAGGATTTCTATCTATATTTTTTTGAAACATGTAAACTTATGTTTTTAAACTGCTATAAAAGCGGATTTAAAGTTCAACAAATGAGATTATAACATTATACTTTTCATAACTACGCAAATACTCCCTAAAATTCATCCCAACCCAACAGAATTACAAACAAACATTGTCCAAACTGCGCACTACAATTTCCTCAAGTAATCATCGGTAATAATAACCAGGCAATTATAACTCGGTCTAATACTCCATTATCAGACGTCTGCGGCCGGATCGCGCTTGGCGTTATTAACCGGGATTACTCAGATCCCGGATACGGGGATTTGCCCGGATCCCGGTTCCCGACCGGTGGGAATGATAAAAGATATGTGAGGACACCCTTTTTGCGCGATCGAATTCTCGTTCCTTCATGCCGGCTTACTTTGGCTTGGAGGAATTTTATGCTTTATTTTTAGAAAGAAAACAGTTTGTTTTTTTATTGAAAAAAGTTATTTTAAAAAGAGAATGTAATTTAACACACATGAAAATCAAAACAGTAAGTGAACTCAACGTCGCAGATGTTTGTAAGTTTGTATTTACCGAACAGGAAATCCATTTTTTACAGGCAACCCTTAAAACGCGCGATCTAAAAAGGATTCCCATACCTCCCAAGAGACTGAATTGAAAGGGCGTAAAAATAATGAACAAGCCGTGTACCTACCCGAGGTACCAGGCTCACATGAGCGCTAGAATGTCACCGAGTAGGCTGAATCCCATGCGGTATCTTTGTACAAGCGATCGCACTTAGCCGTGTCACTGGTATCATATCGCTGCACTATCAGTCAGCGTCGGGCGTTGCATTAGCGCTGTCGCCGCGTCAATAAATTATAGGACACCTCGCGCCTCTGCGATCCTGGTACATCAGGGTTGATTAGATCATGAAAAAGTTTAATTGAAACTAACTATAAATTAGATTAACTAACTAGTCTGACTAAAAAGTCGATGAAGAAGTTGCTTAGGACTTACGCCATAGAATAAAAAGAATAATAACTACGTATGGAACGGATACCCTCCGCCCCGCACCAATTCGCGCCGCTAGATTTACCTCACCCCCTCTAGGTCTTACTTTAGTCTAAATGGCGACTGTCTGTCTCGCTCCCACTTACGCGATAAGGCGGCATAATAATGATGAGGCTTTTGTGTGGTGTATTCGGATGTGCTTTCGTTCGGAAATATTTTATTTTCTTAAAAAAAGTTTAGTTCAGAAGATACATTTCTTTAAACACACTACAAACCTACTTATACAAAGTTACTCATGTCATGTATACTCCAAATATACTCAAATAAAGAAATATTAATTATTCTAAGACGCCACAAACATGGCTTAACTTGCAGTATCTTTTGATTCGAAGACCTAACAATCGCAGTCTAATTATGGATAAATTATAAAGGTGACAATCCCTCTGTCGGTTTGTACCACATGCCCACGAAGATAAGCAGCTTAACGCATTTTGTTTTTAATCGCTCCTAGCAGAGGTGTTTCCTGGAACTTTTCTATTTGCTCTTATTGACGAAACTATGCAGCACCAAAACGCGTTGGAAAGCAGAGGAATTTAGTAAACGGGCGTTCTCACTATTTATGTTCGCCTGGTAATCGCGGTTTCAGAGCACAACTATTATTTACGGCTTTGTCTAAATGTTACGTTAAATATCAAAGTTAACCTCCTAGGTCACTTATAAATAGATGTTGTGCGTCAAGCCAGTCTGCGTATGCACCGCTATTATTTTATACATGGTGTTGCCAGGGTAGCACATCATGTTTCCATTAAACAAAAAATATTTATGGCGTAGTGCGAACTTTATGACAACGACTCTTTAAATCGAAAATTAAAATTTACAAGTAGCATTCGCATTCGCCGAATTTCAAACTTAATAAGATATTCCAAATTCAGATACAAAATTTCAAATGTCAAGGCGATCCATTTAGTCGGCAAAGACTTTAAAAATAGTCGTCCGACTAAGTTGTTTGTCGCGGAGTGCAATTACCCCGGTACATTGGTACTTACACCATCTGTACTGTCGTTTATGACTTAACTAACCTAATAAGGATTCAGATGTCATTTCATCGTCTTAGACAACAACAACACCACAACAACAACAACACAACAACAACAACAACACCACAACAACAACAACAACTGACAACTATCATTGTGACATGTATACCATTTTAGCCCTGGCTCTAGACCACTGAATTCATATTTGTATCATACACAATTGATATCATGTGTTTTCCATGATCAGTTTCCGGTAAAAGGCTATAGGCTCGCCCCATATTACATGGGACTTAAGCATAGCTCACGAGGAGTGGGTATAGGTACCTAGGGGGTTAAATCCGGCCAAGTAGTGAATGCCATCTGCGGCAAATCTACAATAAGTCACGTCAAAAAAAATAGGGGGTTAAAAAGGCTACATCGAAGCAATTCATCTAAAAAAAGCAATATTTCAATTTGCATTGGCGCACTTGTCAAATTGCAATGTGGCTGTTTTAACCCCTCTATATACTGTAGGGGACATACCTAACAGTCTACCATTTATGGTCAGTCACATCTCTAGCGCGAGCAAACCAACGCGTCTCAATGTTTGGATCTTGTAATTTAATTAATATCCTAAGTAATACAGTTCATTCAATTATTTGTGTGGGGTTTTATTATAATTTACCAGCGCTCCCTACATATACTACACATATAAGTGTTGAAGAAAGGAGAACCATATTGAAGACTATAGAGAACCGGAGAGGAAATATGATTGGCCACCTGATACGACACGATTTATGACAAACATCATAGAAGGAAAAATTGAAGGGAAGAGAGGAAGGGGTAGACCTAGGAGAACATTTATGAAACAAATAAAACAGAAGGTGCAGGTCCTGTCGTATCAGGAGGTGAAGGATTTGGCGGGAAGAAGGAGGAATGGCGATTACTCCACCGACAGGAGCGCAGCTCTTAAATAAAGAGAGAGATGTATTATACAACTCTCCTAAGATACAGGCGTCATACTGTATGTTACAGTTTTAGTCGATGACGACTTTCGCATTAGTCGTCCGACTAAGTTGTTTGTCGCGGAGTGCAATCACCCCGGTGTTTGGGTACACCCTGTGCACAGTCGCTTATTAAGACTCGACTCCCACTCGCCGGCGAAGCACGCAACCCGTACACCGTGGGGCCACATGGACGCAGCACGGATTGTAAGAAATAGTAGACATATACTGGCCCCGATTCCTGCAGACACCTCCTAATTTTACTTTAAGTTATACCTGTCATTTTCTTATCCGCCGAAAAGGAAAGGGACGGATGATTGACAGCTCTTAATTTTAGGAAGAATGAGTAAATTAATGAATAACCCGGGCGAATCAAAAAGGTATCTCGATGGTATGCTAACCGTTTAACGTCAACATAATTCTGTCGGGTTATTTGCCAATGTAAAATTTTAGGCGGTTGTTTTAGATTTGTGCTTAAAATTGACGTGTGTTTCATAAATTTTATGCTTGTCGATTACCCGTCCCTTTCCTTTCTGGCGGATAAGAAAACGACAGAAATAACTTAAAATTAAATTAGATGGTATTTACAGGAATTAGCACCACTGGCTGAATAATTAGTATTTGAAAAAAAGAAAGAAAGAAAAAATATTTATTCGGCAAACTTAACATTAATATTAGTGTCATTTGCCATGTACCTAAGCATGCAATGCAATTTGACATTTGCGCATATAAAAAGTAAGTGCGCAATGAATTGATGAATTAGATGAATTGCTTCGATCTGGCCTTTATAAGCCCACAGTACTTAAATCAAATTGTCAAGTCGAAAGGACAGTAAACAATTTTTGGGATCTGAACTGATTGACACTTTTTCCTCTTTTCGCAAACATCATTCAGAAACTTAAATTCTGTCAAAATCCAAAACATAAGGCAAAATATTTCTTATCTTTAATAACTACTTATAACAATTATTTCATAAAAGCCCAATTGCAAAAATCCTTTAAAATTCTAAAATCGTCGTTGCCAATTTAAACTGACACTTATGTGTCACCCTCACCAAATTTCATTTTTGTCAGGATCGAATAGTAATTGCTCCTAAAACATTCAGTACAAACTCTTATGTACCTACGTAATATTTATCATCAAAATCATACAAAAAAAATCAGGTGGAAGTTTTTTTTAATTTATGTAAAACTGACCCGATTGTACATGATAGATTTAAAATTGGGAACGACGAACGACTATTCCAGTCGAAAGATCGATTGTTTTTAAAACTTTTAAAAAGTCTCCGTGCAATCCTGGCAGCCATGTAGCCCTCGTGTTAGCCAGTAAGTGGAATCAGAGGAACATTTCCAAGTAGGAGCTCGTCACTGTTTGGGCCGACTGCACAGAATACAGTTAAATTACAACGCGCTCAGACTGCCTGGAACTTACACTTAAAAAACAAAAAAATTGGACTAATCAACTTACCAACTATGGCTATGAAGTGTTCCCTCAATCAGCGCCTATCGCTATCGACCCACTAGGGTCGATTAATTCTTTCAAATATTTTGTCTCCTCAGACGACGCCCTGAGCCGAGGTTCGCGCCCAACTGAGCAGCCTCTGGCCTGTTGTCTTAAACGTTGTACCAGGTGAGAGCCTTCAGCGCTTCCCATTTGTCCGGCCAAGTAGTTAATGCCACCTGCGGCAAATCTACAATAAGTCACGTCAAAAAAAGCTACGAAGTGATAAGACCAACAAGTGTGTGTGTTGCTGTGAAGGAAAACATCGTCACATTCCCGTGAAATACATTTTCGGAGTATGTAACCTAAACTGTATTGGGCTGGTTTTCCCTTCGCGGGTTGGCAGGTTAGACAGGCAGTCGCTTCTGTAAGCGGGCCCTGTGAAAAACGGGATAATGCTAGGGAGCACGAAGCAGCGTTACACATATCTAAGAAAGCGCATCACAAATTTAAGAGCCACGCTCTTGTCGGTGTAGCATTCTCCATTATTGTCTATCAAATGCCAATTCTTTCACTTCCTTATAAGACACGACGGTCGCCTTCTCTTTAATCTGTTCCATGTAAGCTCTTCTTCCAAGCAAGCAATCTTCTTGTATCGTGTGGGTTGTGAGGTGGATTACAGATCAACCCTGGAGTCAGGTTTACTATTGAGCCGCCAAAGGCCCCTGACATGTCTCATGTAACGACTACTTCCTTACATCAGTAAGTAGTATCCGGGACCAACGGCTTTACGTGCCTTCCGAAGTACGGATCGTCTTACATTCGGACAATCAGGTGATCAGCCTGTAATGTCCTAACCAAACTAGGGATCACAAAGTGATTTTTGTGATTGTCCCCACAGAGGTTCGAACCCGGGACGTCCGGATCGTGAGCCGAATCCTCAACCACTGGACCACGGAGGCCGTTGAAAGCAAGTAATAGAACGCTAAACTGCTGAAATGGTTACTCACCATCAGGTGAGATTGCGAAACACAGCCAATTTTCAATTACCAAAAAAGTCCTCAACGCCGGCAACCCACGCGCGTCGCGTAACCCAACCAGTTAACTTTTAACTACAGTTAAGTTAACCGCGGTTGCTGCAACCGGTCGATCGTGCTGCATGCGGAATGTAAATAGAATTAACCGACTAACAACCGCGCACGCCGACCCGCTGGCTTCTTTTATTTTAATTATTTATTTAGATTTCTCAGAGTTTCCCTAACACAACTATTCTGTTAGACTACCTATAAGCTATTTTTGTAAACTAAACTACAACAACAACAGTCTCCGTGGTCTAGTGGTTACAGCGTCAGGCTCACGATCTGGAGGTCCAGATTCTATTCCCGATGGGGACATTGTCGAAATCGCTTTGTGAGACTGTCCTTTGGTAAGGACTTTGATTGAATCACCTGATTGTCGAAAACAGGAAGATGATTCCGTGCTTTGGCACGTTAAAGCGTTGGTCCCGGATATTAGCCGTAAAAACACCACCACCCGCAGTGGAGCAGCGTGGTGGAGTATGCTCCATACCCCTTCCCGTTGATTGAGGAGTGGCGTGGGATGTATATAGGCTGTTTAATGTTTATGTTATGTTAGGTATTATGATTCGAAACTGACTCAAATAAAATGAAATGAAATAAAAAATATTCGCTCTAGAGTGGTACAAAAGATCTTAAATATATATTATATCAAAAAAAGTCTGTCACTCAACCATACAGCGTGCGAATGTTAATATTAAATAATTTATAATTAAAGGAACATTTAATCTTTAATAAACCTGTCTTAAAAAAATTAAATAACAATAGATATTTTAAATACACAAAAAACAATTAACCTTAATTTAATTAAACGGCGGCTGGGTTTGCGTTGCTTTTCAGTTGCTACTGCAATTAGGACTTCTCTATGTTTACCATCAGGCATAGTTGAGCCAACGTACTTGGTCAATATAAAAAAAAGGTAAACTGATTGGTTTCAAAAGTCTTCATTATACATTGAAGAAATTACAGTATTACAGACACAGTCCAACAATACTAACAAGAATGAATTTAGTACAAATATTTCGCCAGCCATGATGCCATACGGTTTATGACACATAATACAATCAGAACTATTTTAAAATTTAACTATTTTATGTTAGGTAAACTAATAAAAGATTTCAATGCATTGAGCATTGAGAACTAATATAAGAGGGAAACCACTGTCCTATGTTTCCCTAAAAAGTAGCATTAATGTTACACTGACAAGAGCGTGGCTCTTAAATTGATGATGATGATGAAACTAATAAAATATATGTCGCAGGGATATGATAAAAACGGGGATTTATAATTAAAGCACATATTAACGGGTTCTTACCGCGTTCATCCCGTGATCATGGCACTTGCAACAGTGTCGAAATATCGGGAGTCTCATATCCCCATTTAAACGCGGTAAGAACCCGTTAATATGTGCTTTAATTATGATAATAACCGCGTAAACTGAAAACAATGTAAAACGGGGATTTGATCAATTACCTAAGGGATTTGATCAAATCACGGAGGATGTTAAAATAACAACACGATTTTATCTTTTCCCTAAACAAATCTAGTGAATTAAACAAATCCCTAAATGGTTCAGTGAAATGACAAAAATAATTTTGCTTTGGTATTTTAAAGGTTTGTGATTCTGACCACTTTCGAATGGTAGATGCTCCATAATTTCCGTTCGCAGCGGATCTCCCATCCCATTACAACCTCGTGACCAAGAATTCCCCGTGTAGATAAACTAAGTCCAAGACAGTGCGTCGTGACATTGATCTGTCAAAATGTCCAATTTTGTCAAGTGCGCTTGTCAACACAAATTTGTCATGATATGTCAGCGATAATACCTTGATAAGCGAGTTAGGGTGCCTTCATACAAACAGAATAGAATAAGAATTTCCAGTAACAATTTACATTTTGCAATAATAATTAGGTCTTCTTCTTCTTCTGTCGTGTGGGTTGTGAGGTGAATTACCAACCCCATCAACCCTGGTGTCAGGGTTATTATTGAGCCGCCAAAGGCCCCTGACATGGCTCGTATAACGACTACTTACTTAAATCAGTAAGTAGTAACCGGGACCAACGTAACCCTGACACCAGGGTTGATTAGGTTGGTAATCCACCTCACAACCCACACGATAGTAGAAGATCTTATATTGGGCAGTTACATGAGCCATGTCAGGGTCAGAGGCTTTTGGCTGACCTCCTACTCTATGTATAATTTACATTTTATTATTTTCAAATAATTGTACAAATTCAATGTATACTAAAGAATCCGTTTGTATTGTTCCAGATGCCATGGGTGAGTGTGAGCCACATCTGCGAGACAACAGGAAGCCACATAAATCATAGCCGCCATAAAAACGATCATGTTAACAAAAATTCCAATCTTCATAAAACTCGAAAACTAATTACTTTCCCTCGCGTATTTTTTTACTTTTAAAATAAGTCAATCGCCAACACTAGGAGTCCCGAGATTCGCCGCGCGTCATAAACCTTGATTAGCCATTAAAGCATGTTAATTTATTACTTTTATTACCGTTCGAACAACTCTCATTTGCCATAAACACACAAAAATAGAACATAAAACTTTAACGCTAACGTCCGGTACTCCTTGACGCTTCGCAGGCCTTTTATGGCCATTTAAAACGATGCCTTTTGCGTGTAATAGAAAATCAGCTGGCAATTAACGGGACGTTGCAAAACTTGCAACCTGCGCCCGGCTGGAATTAAAAAGATAACATTTCGAAAAAGGAACCCCGTTCAGCATTCGTCCGCTGTCAAAATGACATATTCATTCCAATTTCAAAAATCAACGTCGATTTTTTTCTGGATTCCAAAAAAGCTTGTGGCGTATTCATTCTGCGCTGCATAAAATAAATTAAATTGAAACAATATCAATCGGACACGGGAACACACTCAGGCGGTTTCGTTTTGCTATTTATCATAAAATACGAACGCGGCGCTGAAATTGAATATTTTCGTCTCTTTCCGTCGTCATTAGTGTGAGGGAGAGAGACGGTTGTGGTTATTTTTTCTTTATTTTCAAATGGCGTTATCGACGTGTCCGTCTGTGGGTTGATTTGTTCGTGTCGGTATCGGCCATAATATTAATTACTGGTATAATGAGCATTGTTTCATTCAACTTGATTGCGATCTTTGGTTTTCTCATTACCAGACAAGGTTCTGTAGCACAAGTAATACTATTGATATTACATCTATTCGTATACTCGTTAGGTTAGGTTTCCAAAACAGAAAGTTTTCTGCTAAATCTGGGTAAGTTTTTTGTCTTTGAAAATTCTTTATTTAGATTAATATTACATACTGTGGGTACTTTATATAAGCCACAATTAATCACTAAGTTACTTAAATACACTTTATTAGGCTAAAGTACGGATTTCAAAGTCTACAAAATCAAAAATTATACTCATCACAACATGGGGTTTTTGTTGCCAAGAAAATGTTGAAAGTATGCGATCTTTGTACGACGCAGTTACTAATAACAGTAAGTGTGGGTAAGTAAATTCGACGCTACGCAGTCTCTTCTTTTGTTCTTATTTTAAATGATGCAACAAACATCTGAGGGTCTAAGGAGGCCATATTGAAGCTATCTATCTAAAATAGCAATATTGCTATTTTACATTTGTCGAGATTGCCCTCTTAAGTTTTTAAATGGCGTGAAGCTATTTGACCTTTTTAATCCACAAGATTTAACGTGATGATTGCCTATTTTCTCATTGCTTGGGTACATAATTACTTATTAAAAAATATAATGTAATTAACACGATAGACTTTATTCTTATGACTTATTTTATCCTACTTCATAACAAAAATGCCTGCGTTATCGTCTGATAGTCTGTAATAACTGGTCTGTCAACCCTGTTAGGAATTACGAGCGAGTTTATGTACGTAAACTTATCACAGACCACGTGACCTGCTATTGCTCCATTGTCTTGTAATCACTGCCCACGGACCCCCAATAATGATTGATGGTTCCGTATTCCGTACCCTAATAATACAACGCCACTAATGCTTCCCGATACATATCGATACTACTCGATAATTATACACGATCGATTATGGGAGATAAATCGATAGCTTTACACAATGCCTTCTGCCGACTGTTTTACATTTGCATTTAAAGTAAAAGTAGGCAATGGCCCCGATTCCTACATCCTAATTTTATTTTAAGTTATACCCGTCGTTTTCTTTTCCGCCGAAAAGGAAAGGGACAGATGATTGACAGCTGTTAATTTTAGGAAGTATGAGTAAATAAATGAATAACCAGGGCGAATAAAATAGGCATCTCACTCATATGCAACCCGTTAATATAAAATTTTGGAAGGGATTTTTAAACTTCTTGAAAGCCAAATGTTTTTTAACAATTACAAATTCAAACCAGACGAATTTCGAATAGTCCGTTCTTAATTCAAATACCTATCGCATCAACATGCGTCGTATCTCTTGTATTTGGTTAAAAAAGTAATTTAGAGGTTTTCGACCGCGTCGAGAGATGTCATGAACTTTGGCTCTTAAAAAAATAAAAAATACAAGATGGCTGCAATGAGAAAATTGAAGGTTTTACAAACATTAATTAGAGAAATGCGATGAATGACGGTAATTGTGCGTTAAACAAAGAATCACATGTAATTGTTGCAAAAGCAATTAGTTTTGTATGCTGAGATGTCAGTCTGATTGCGCATGTTAGATTGACGAGAGATTAGCTAACAGCCTTGTTTTAATTGCTTGTCGCACAACTAACATAAAATTTATAATTACAGACCTCTCCCATCACTCCCACATAAAGTGCCTCATCTGTTTAAAACATAGGGTCCAAGTTATGGCCGTGTTATTATACTCTTAACGTCACAAAAACACGTCGAAACTTACCAGATGTGTCGGTGACACGTTCGAAAACGACCCAATCGTATTGGGATTCAAATTTCGAACGCAACATCCAAGATGGCGACCTTCGCAAGCCGTATATCAGCAGTGATTTACGCGCCACGGCCGAGGTCGACGACCGCCCGAATTTCGTTCAGAAATGCACTCGCCGAGTAATTTATTTGTGACCATCTATTATTTTGTAGACTCGCAAGGTCCTAAACGCAGCTGACATTAATATATCATTTTACGCGACGGCGGCATTACAATGTTGCCGTCCCTTTCCCACTTAAGGCGGATGTGAGAGTTGGAAAGGGACGGTGTCACGGGGGCAGAGTAGTTTGCGTTTTCACTTTTTATAGTAGCAATATATTTGATCAGCTGATCGCCGTGACGTTTACTGCTCGTGAGGCAGTAGGTAATGTTTTTCATAATTTATATTATAGTTTTTTTGTGTTTTCATTCGAGTTGTCTAGGTCATGGTTTATTTATAATGTTGAATATTTATCTAATGGCAATATTCGGGTTCTGTGTGGTTATTGGGCGATATATTTTATGGTCTGTGGTTTTGGTAATTTAAATGACAGCTTCCTGTCAGAGTGAGCAAAGGCAATAGAAGTCAACCTACACTTGGTATCAAAGCCCTAAGGTGGATGTGATGAACCGGAATCGGGTGAGAGGCCTCAGCGCTCCTCATTTGTTTGGCCAAGTAGTTAATTCCATCTGAGATAAACCTAAGTACAATAATTCGCGTTAAAAAAGGTGATAGTCTTTTGATTTCTTATGGCTCTGCGAAACCCCATTAGGAATTACGTACGTGAGATTATTATGTATGTGACAATTCGTTATGTATATTTGTGTAATAGCAACATTGTGCTACTGTGTAGACATTTGATGATATATTTTATAGTCTGTGGTTTTTGGAAATTTAAATGAAAATTTAGCTTCATATTCCGCTGGCAAAACGGCTTTTTAATTAAACCAATATTAATTTATGGATCAAATGGTATTTTGTTACTATAACTATGCCTATATTGAATATTAATTATGTATTAATATTTGCGGATTTACTAAATTAATGATTGAAACATAATGTTGGGATTCGTTAGTCGCTGTTAGGTTTAGTAAGTGTTCAAAAATGTATTGGTGTCAAGTTGTTTTAGATAGTTAGGTAATGACCCCGATTCCTGCAGACACTTCCTAATTTTAATTTAAGTTATAGGTACCCGTCATTTTCTTATCCACCGCAAAGGAAAGTCCGGAGGTCCTGGGTTCGAATCCCGGTGGGGACATATCACAAAAATCACTTTGTGATCCCTAGTTCGGTTAGGACACTACAGGCTGATCACCTGATTGTCCAAAAGTAAGACGATCCGTGCTTCGGAAGGCACGTTAAGCCGTTGGTACTACTACTTACTGATGTAAGTACGTAGTCGTTACATGAGCCACGTCAGGGGCCTTTGGCGGCTCAATAGTAACCCTGATTCGAGGGTTGATGATGGTTGGTAATCCACCTAACAACCCACACGATAGAAGATTAACTTTTTTGACAAATTAAACCGTAAGTCTCATTAAATGTCAAATGTGATAGTGCGACAGGGTTCGAAAGTGGGTTCATGATATTACTCATGACTGTGCGACTATGAATGTATGGGATGTGTCTGTGTATAAGGGTGCGTTCAGGGTGCGGTGCGTGTGTTAGCGGAAGGCGCACGTGGTCCCGTAAATATTTTTGGAGCCAATCGATTTCCGAAATCCATTCTGTGCCCCGCGCCGCCGCGGCGACGTTCGCTTTGTGTGGATACGCCCTGAAAATTTCAGGGAATTATTTCTCGTAAATCCTAAATGTTGATAATGTAAAGTTTTTTTCTGAAGCTTATGATGACCACTCCCACGTGGGCATATAACTGGGCACCCTAAGGCCTGTTGAGTTAAATTTTATACGGCATGAAAGCCCTCAGCACTCCCCATTTGTCCGGCCAAGAAGTTCACATGGCAAATACACGATAAATCAAGTCAAAAAATCTGGTATTGCTGGATAAAAGCTCTGTTTACTATTTTTTCACGAGTAATTTAGATATAGGTACTTCGATATTACTTATTAAATTACGTTACGATTCGATATATATTGTTAAAAAAGAGCACTTCGTTTTTATTGCGAAAACAATGAAGCTACAATTTTTAAAAAGTTATGGTTTTTAATAAAAGCTTTTAGGTTTCTTTTTATAAAAATATTACTTTGCTTTTTTGCTATTTAGATCTGTGTTATATTATTATATTCTAGGAAAGATATATACATACAAAGATAGATACAAAATTCTTCTTCTTCTACCGTGTGGGTTGTGAGGTGGATTACCAACCCCATCAACCCTGGTGTCAAAATTAATATGTATATCCAATCACCCAAAAGCCCTACAAAAATTCTCGTCGCATCCACACTAACCTCCATGCATTAGCGCGTATCGCACGGACTGGCATCATTAATCTGCGTGACAGTTCAAAATTTAGTTACAGAGGGCCCTCTCTTCCCCCCGAAATTCCCCCGCGCACCCCCAGGACCCCCCAACCCCCCTCTACTCAAATGTAGCAAGTTTTTGAGGGATAACTAAACACTGTTTAGTTCGTGGGTCGAAACTAAAATTTTCGAGTGTTCATTACTGAAGTTTGGTTCGTACGTTTGTAATTTATTGCTGTATGGAATTGGATATGTTTGTTGCTTTTTTTAATGGAAGGCATTTTTTGACATAAGCCGCAATGGCTATGGCGATTTGACTGCCAAACCGGAGCTTCCGGGTTCAATTTTTGATCAGATATTTGTTCTTTTTAACCAACTCTTGTTAGTATGTTCAGTTAACTGCTTAGGTTTTGTCCGATGGTGATTCTTTGAATTATTTATAAGACACATGACAAAACACATGACGTTAGTCATTTCTTTACAAGTCCTACTTGCTCCTTCTCTATCACTATCTAAGTATGTTTCATTTTGCAAAAGGGTCGTTTTTTGTTGAAAGTTCCAAAACATGACTTAATCAATGTAGCGAATAGGTAGCTCCTATCGATTTCGTGTACCAGGGTACCAGAACAAGCGTGGAGTTTCGACAATGTACCCGAGACGCCCCGTCGCGCTGCCAGAAGCAGACGCGCTTCTCCCTAGTAGTGTGTTGCTAATTACTTTTGCATTAACCACCTAGCTATCTATGCAAGCCTGGTAATTTTGGATATCATACCTACTGGTAGCTAATTATAATTTTACTCAGCTTATTTCCAATTGGGGTAGGCAGAGACTACGGAATTCCACTTGCTATGATCATGACTTACCAGTTTCTTTTTTTTTTGTTATCGACACAGCCATAAATAAACCCACGCAACTTGGCAGCCATTTCAGATACCAAGTCAGGTGATCAAACTATGGTTCATCATGGTAGAATGGAGACAAACCTCAGTCAAATTCGACATTCCCGGGATGTTGCTTAGGCTACTTAACAACCTAGTCAGTTGAGATACATTTTACAAAACGTCAAAACTAGGGTAGGGGTATTTGACCGGGTCAAATTATAAAATGCTTATCTAAAAATATACTTAGAGATGTCCTTAGAAAAGGTTTAGTACGATCTCCTCTGAACCGGCGTGCGTGTATGAAGCGATTGATGAATGTGGAGGAAGCAAGAGAAGTGTATCAGGATCGAAACAAATGGAATTCTATAGTCTCTGCTTACCCCGGTGGGAAATAGGCGTGAGTTTACGTATGTACGTATGTGTACTAGATAATTAATAATTAATTAAATAAACGCTTGATAATTATATAGCCATAGGGGCAGCTAATAAGGTGTTTGGCGTCGCGAGCTCCCCGATACCGACCCCGTCGACGTGGTCGACGATTTCCTTCAATCAGCGCTTATCGCTATCGACCCACTAGGGTCGATTAATTCTTTCAATTATTTTCCCTCTCAGACGACGCCCTGAGCCGAGGTTCGCGCCCAACTGGGCACCCTCAGGCCTGTTGTCTTAAACGTTGTACCGGGTAAGAGCCTTCAGCGCTCAACATTTGTCCGGCCAAGTAGTTAATGCCATCTGCGGCAATTCTACAATAAGTCACGTCAAAAGAAAATCTATTTATATAAATGAGATGCTATGTTATGTCTTGGCAATTGTTCCTTTGGTAGGTGATCAAAGTGTCTAAATAGTTAAAAATTTTGGCAAAGCTGAATACACAGGATGACGCAGTAAATCTTAAAAAAAAAGTTATTCAGACATTATAAATACATACACACACATAACATACATAAACTCGCGTTCGTTATCCCTAATGGGGTGGGCAGACATCAAAGACGACTTGCAGCCGCTTTTATACGAAATCCTAAGATGATGATGAACCTTATGGTGAAAAGGGATCAGCCTATCGCCCATAACGATTCTCCTTCATGGTCTTCTTCTTCTTATTGTGTAACCCTGGTGTCAGGGTTACTATTGAGCCGCCAAAGGCCCCTGACATGGCTCATGTAACGACTACATACTTACATCAGTAAGTAGTAACCGGTACAACGGCTTAACGTGCCTTTCGAAGCACGGATTATTGTACTGTTGGATAATCAGGTAATCAACCTGTGATGTCCTAACCAAACTAGGGTTCACAAAGTGATTTTTGTGACATGGCCCCATCGGGATTTGAACATGCGGCCTCCGGATCGTGAGACCAACGCTCAACCACTGGACCATGGAGGCTGTCTATCATGTTAGAAAGGATAGTTTAGGGAAACGTCCAAAGCTCTCTGAATCTTCTTCTGTTTTTTCATATTTATTTAAGAGTAAATAGACATCTCAGACCGCAGCGCTAATATCAGCAAGAATGCTCCAATATCATGTTTCGCCCTCCATAGAGCTTCCTCACTATACAAGGTGTTAGTGACATCGTAACGAAAACTTTGAGTGATTCAGACCATGACTCTGAGTTGATATCAAGTGGAATTTTCCGTCGCAAAGGTATGGAACTGAAAATAATAAAAAAAAACACAAATATTTTCATGAATATTCCGACAGGAAATTAAACTTGATATCAACTCAGAATAGTCTGAATCATCCCCCTCAGTATTCGTTATGGTGTCACTAACACCCGTACCTATTGGCTACCTGGCTAATTGCACAGGGTGTAAGTGACATCGTAACGAATACTGAGAGGGATGATTCAGCTCATTATTCTGAGTTAATAATGGGAATTTTCCATAGCAAAAGTATAGAATTGAAACTAATTAAACAAAAATCATGACGGAAAATTCCACATTATTTTAACTCAGAATCATGGTCTGAATCATCCCCCTTAGTATTCGTTACGATGTCACTTACACCCTGTATTCCCCTCCACCAAAACGTTAAAAACGACGAAAAAATACACTCCGATACAAAATTGTGCCAGTCATGAGGGTTGGACATAGAATTCGGCGACTATTTTCATATTTTTCAGTCCCATAACACTTTGTCAACGAAAGTAGACAATTTTTCGGTAACGTTACGGTATATTTTGCTTCAGACGCAAAAAGGTTTTTACGACGTTTCGGTCGTAAGCGAGTGAACGCGGAACTTATACTAAAATGTGATTATTCATGCAGTGGAAGAAAAAAAGAAAAAATTACAAGCAAGTATGACAAGAGGTTACTACGTTCAATGTATGCGTCTTTCTAGGTCATTGATCTTTTGATTAGGGCCCCGTCGATTGTGAAGATCACGGGTTAAAATCAAATGGTATTGTTCGATATGACTTGTGTTTGTTAAGATTTAGGCATACAAAAAAAATAAAAATAAAATAAAAAAATATGTTTATTTTTAGATAATTACAAATCCATAGATAAAAAAAAATAAGAATAAGGAATACTTCGTATAGAACGGCAACTCTCCGCTCCCCACCAGCGGCTGAGCTAGGTTTACCTCACCCCTCGAACATAGTTTAGACTTCGTATGGCGTCAGACGTCACACACACAGACGCGCGTGTACGATAACGTCAATGTGTGGTGTCTGTGTAAAATGAGGTTGTTTGTATGAAGTGTCCGGGGTGTGATTTAGGCTCAAAGTGCCATTACAGACGGCGATAGGGCTTACCACGTTGGTCTAACAGAAAGCTCGGTGAGGTGTGGGTACTTTGTTCATCTACGGATATCACTCTTGACTATCAAAAATCAGAAATCAGAATCATTTATTCACCGTAATTATCATGGATAAACTCGTTGAAGGTCAATGTATCATTTTTGAATCTACGTCATTTCGCAAGGTGGTATGGCTGAGGAGAAGAAATGACAAGAAACTGCAACAGCAACACTTTTTACAAGTTATTTAATAACTAGAGCATTTTTATCATTTAAGTAATCATTAATCTTATAATAAGTTTTTTTACATAAAGTAAGCTTCACATGAACTTTTAATTTATATTTTATTGTAAAAACTTATACATAACCCCAAAAAAGATGAATTTAATACACTTATTGTACGTAGAATTTTGGATAGCAATTTTATTTTTATGTCTTATATCCTAATTAGGATATAGTTGTCAGCTTATGTTATGTTGATTTGTAAAGCTATAAGGAAAAAGATTGCTAAAGAATGTTGTCAAGAGTCACCCAAGATTTTTTACTTTCTATGACTAATACTAGGTTCTTCGTAAAATGATGAAGTCATAACATAAAATCGCGCCTCTTGGGGTTTTCTGGGAAGAAGGGGTATGAAGGTAAGTATGGTATATTTAACCTTCAATAATACAATACAAAATCTATTTATAGGACAATCACACAAAAATAAAACAATCCACAAGTAGGACCACAAAAGTAAAACAGAAGGCCTTATTGTTAAATGGCAATTACTTCCAGGCAATCTTAAGGTGAAAAAGTTGAACTATTTTCTTTAAAGAGCAAAAGTGCAGTCATTGAGCCCAGCGAATGACCCATTAGTTGTCATAGTTACAAAGTTTATGTTTTTGTAGGTACATCCATACATAAACTCACGCCTATTTCCCACCGGGGTAAGCCGGGGTTTTTGTAGGTGTTTAGGTCTTTTACAGAAACGACATGTAACCAGGAGGTCATAAGAGCAACCAGTTAATTTATTACTTTGCTAGAAACTGATTGGACTTTTGCACCTTATTGTTCATCCTAATCCCCTTCATTCACAAAAAATGATAGTCCAAAATCAACTGGGTATCGAACCCAACACCGCCCATCCAACTGCAGAACACGAACCTCATAAAAAACACACCCCTGGTACAGTCAGGCACATTTTCGCCAGGTCATCGGCAATCACATTACCAACTGTACACTCACTATCAAAATATCGTTACAAAGACACACCCCTACTTTTTTCTGTTTTATATTCATTTGGGCAAGTGTTTGGGGAGTACGGGGCACTATGGCAACATTGTTTACACGTGATTTGGTTATCGAACTTTTTAAAATATAGAACGTAATCTTTTTGAGTACTGGCAACTTTTTGAAAGTTCAGTCTATTAAAACTAAATCATCCAAATGTCATAACACTCACATAACACGTTACCTACCTATTCTTCTTCTATCGTATGGGTTTTGAGGTGAATTAAGCCGCTAAAGGCCCCTGACATGGCTCATGTAACATTTACTCACTTCATCAGTAAGCACTAACTGGGACCAAAGCACGGGTCATCGTACTTTCGAATAATCAGGTGATTAGCCTGTAATGTCGTATCCAAACTAGGGATCACAAAGTGATTTTTGTGATATGTCCCCACCGGAATACGAACCCGTGACCTCCGGATCGCGAGCCCAACGCTCAACCACTGGACCACAGTCGTATCTATTTATTTATAGCTATATTATATTGGTGTATTTTTTTTTATTTATTTCAAAAATTTAGTACACACAGTGATTATGCTAACTAGCATCGTTAAACCATGGAATAGATGTTAGAATGTTGTTTTGACGTTTTACTAATTATTTTTGGAAGTCTCAAGATGAGTAAGCAAAGAGATTGCTTGACGATGTCGTAAGACAAAGACTTGTGTCTTTGAAGTGTGGAAAATTCGACCCACGAGAACACAGAAAATTCTAAAAATGGCCGTTTAGAACGCTATACTTTAACAGAGACTTTAAGCAAAAAGTTTGTTACTCACCAACTTAACGTCGAACTTGAAAGCCCGCTGAAAAACAACCCCTTACGGCCAACCAATGACCCCATGACCCCACGGCCGATGACGCAACAAGACACATCGCTCCACTCGCGATGATCGATGACTGTCAAGCCCGCACTGTCAAGGTCACGTTTGACAGCCGCTGTCAGATCGAGCTGTCAAACTGGGGTGGTGAAAAACGCGGGCTGTCACGCGTAATGGATAGCCTTCCGGAGCGGCGGCCATCCTGGCCGTTGAACCCGCGTTCGATATTTGAATTTTTTATTTATTCTTTTTATTGGCAAATGGCGTGTCGTGACGTCATAGTGTTGTGATGCGCCATTTGTTTTGCTATTTGAAAAACGAATCGCTGCAGTCGGGAGCGTCAAAAATTCAAGTGCGTTGTCGAATACAGATCAGTGGTTTGTCATCATACCTACACTTTTTTTTATAAATACTTGTAGTGTAGATAAACATAACATGGCTTCACGCCTGTATCCCTCAAGGGGTAGGTAGGGATGTATAAACTATACTTCTTCTATCGTGTGGGTTGTGAGGTGAATACCCAACCTCGTCAACCCTGGTGTCAGGGTTATTATAGAGCCGCCAAAGGCCCCTGACATGATTAGTGACAACGACTACTTACTTACATCAGTAAGTAGTAATCGAGACCAACGGCTTAACGTGCCTTCCGAAGCACGGATCATCTAACTTTTTGGACAATCAGGTGATCAGCCTGTAATGTCCTAACCAAACTAGGGATCACAAAGTGATTTTTGTGATATGTCCCCACCGGGATTCGAACCCGGGACCTCTGGATCGTGAGCCCAACGCTCAAGCACTGGCACGGAGGCCGTGCTATGTTTAAGTTCAGACATTTTAATTTTAAATAACCCAAATAAAGGAGAGATTAATGCAATTTACATAAATCGTCTGTAAGGTTTGACTGAGTATGAGGAATCTAAGTACGTTTATATAGGTAAGTTCAAATTACATACTTACTTCAAAGGTCACAAGTTGCATTCCAAGACGGTACAATTTAAGAACACATTTTTTCTGATGAATTGACTGGCATCATCTGGGTTTTACTCCGCCATACCGCATTAGAGCAGTGCGATAGAGTATGCTTCATAACCCTTCTAAGCGTTAAGCGGTGGCCGACTATGTAAGATTTCTATTTAAACAGTTTAATAACATTACCTTCTTAGATAAACCATACCAAAACGCACTAGGTATCCGTATTGGAAACGAATTTTCGGCCGTTAAATCAAATTTTGACTCTACGAAGTTCACCATAAAGAAATCAGAATCATTTATTCAAGGTTATTATCATAAGAATAAGATGATTCCGTGCTTCGGAGAGCACGTTAAGCCGCTGGTTCCGGCTATTAGCCGTTAATGTTTTAACGGCTAACAGCCGGAACCAGCGGCTTAACGTGGAGGTGTTCCTCCACCAACCCGCAGTGGAGCAGCGTGGTGGAGTATGCTCCATATCCCCTCCGGTTGATTAAGGGGAGGCCTGTGCTCAGCAGTGGGACGTATGTATGTAGGCTGTTTATGTAGGTATGTTTATCAAAAATCAAATCAAATCAAATATACTTTATTGCACAAAACTAAAATACTATACTACACTATACTGTTTATGTACTTAATTATCATAGATAAACTTGTTGAAGCTCAATTTAACATTTTTTAATCAACGTCATTTCCCAAGGTGTTGTGGCTGAGGAGAAAAATGACAAGAAACCTTACCTGCCTTGCCTCCAAGGCTATCAGACCAAGAAACCTTCTACACTGGTCAAGCATCGATCCCAGACACCACCCTTCAGAGCAAACACAGCAACTCTATCGATCCAATACCTACGATGAGTTATACGGACTACCCACCCTTCGGAGCGATCCCTCTTCAACCCTCACTCCTCACAACAGGACACCTTTTCCCCTAACAGGGTAAACGAACCTTATGACATTTCTAAGTCTGTCTAACCAAGACGGTGGTAAGGGAGTATAGGTTTTATGGGTATCGATGTAAGGTTCAGGGCGGAGTCGAAGGCGGTATTTCGGTGTTCGATGTGTTCCGAGCAACCTTTTTGTGTAATTGCTGTTTTCCTAGCGTTAAGTTTGCTTTTTCAGTATTTGTTTGTGTAGGGTGAAATGAATGAATTAGTGTGCAACGAATGTCTTTTGTTTTACAATGTTAGGCTGAATGAGAAGCGATCGCCTTTGGCATACAAATTGTATGTATGTTATAACACCAGCATCATTCGCCATCCTGTTCGATTTTGATTCGCTATTCGCTGGAAATGATAGGTCCTGTCAATTTGTTGGAAATTCAGCCAATCATAAAGGGGATAGATTATGATAGATGTTGGAGAATACCTTCTCGGATTGTTATGGATGCTTCAGCCAAATAGGTACATTTGAATTATACCTAAAGTTAGTGTTAGAAAGAAAAATTGTGAGGAAACCGATATACCCGAGAAATGTGTTTCGGAGGTAGATGACCTAACCTGTATTGGGCTGGTTTTCGCGGGTTGGAAGGTCAGAGAGGCAGTCGCTTCTGTAAAAAATCGGACCTGTGAAATCTTCAGGTTATGATGATGATGATGAACGAACGAACGGAGATGATGATGATGATGATGTTACAGTTACGTGGGTTACAGGATTTGCGCCCGGTAGCCCCCCCACATTATTATGGGACTTAAACGGGTGAATATCAAAATGTGCCAAGATTGGTGGCGAACTTTCATATAATTTCTTCGTGAAAAATTGGATTCCGACATGAAAAAGGATCCCTTTGGATTCTTTTTCAGTAGGAACCCAGGATCCTTTTCGATCTTTTTCATGTCGGAACCCAATTATTCACGAAAAAATAATATGAAATGACAATGGGCACTTTTGTATGAAACTTGGTCCAAGAACCTCCACTGATGAGACTTATTATGTAATGAAAGCTTATGCTTTCCCTATGATTCTGGCAAAGTTCTATCAGATTCTGTCCCGGGGTTCTTTTTTTACGGCCATGTTTGTCCTGGCTAAAAATGTGATAAAATACAGTGGGAGCTAAAATCGACTCAAGATTTGTTGCTGGATAACTAAGTCTACATAAATAATTATGTATCATATTGTATATCATTTTAAAGAGGATCTTTTCCAAAATCCGAAACATTAAAAAAAAAAACAAAAAAAATCTTTTTGTAATTGAATTATAGTCAATTTATATCTGCAGCGCCATTGTTTCTCGGTAGCTAAGTTCAAGTCTCATGCCTTTTACCCCTTCCAAAAGTATCTTACCGATTTTTTTTATATTGCTTCCGGAATTTGATCTGAGTGATAATAACAAGAAAAATAAATAAACACCTCTCCGATAGAGACCGGCTAAGCTATTGCCTATTGCAAGAAATCGTCATCATTAGCAAGTCATTACGGTATTGCATATTATAAGCTTATCAGCAACTTGGAACTTGGTCCAAGAACCTCCACTGGTGAGACTTGCATGTAATGATAGCTTATACTTGTCCTATGATTCTTGCAAAGTTCTATCAAACTCTGTCCTAGGGTTTTTTTACGGCCATGTTTGTCCTGAGTGTACAGTAGTGGACTGCAAAATCACCTCAGGATTTGTTGTCGAAAAACTATTTAACTAAGTCTATATACATAATTATTATCATAATGTATATCAATTTTAAAGGGGAAGGTTATCAGAATCAGAAACACAAATAAAAAAAATGCATTAAGTATGTAAACGACTTTTAGCCAACTCACGTCCGTAGCACCATTTTTCTCAGCAACCACGTACGAGTTTCGCGCTTTCCAACCTTTCCAAAGGAGCCCAATCATTTTTTCCTTCTTCTGATATTGCATTCTTAACCTGACAAGTGACAACAAAAAAAATAAGAAGAAATAAAATAGATACCATTGCGATAGAGGCCGCGTAAGCTATGGACCTATTGCAAGATAACGTACTCAAAGGCTAGTCATTATAATCCAACAGACGTAACATGATTAGAATGCGGCGGGACGGAAATGTAGTACATCGCCTTATGCGAAAGAGACGAAATATGTGTCTCTTTAACACTAACAGTATACAGCTTAGTACGAGAGAAACAAGAAATAAGTCATTCTAATCAAGATGCAATACAATGACTCTATTGTATACAAAAGAAACATTTATTAAACAAGTTCAGGCAATAACTGGTGCAAAAGGCGGCTTTATTGCCAAGGTAGCAATTACTACCAGGCAACCTTACGTTTACGACACGTTTGTTGTACCATTCGGCATTGTTTATAAGACAAGATATAAGCCTGGATTAATAAAACAAGATTGTGGTGAAAGAAAACATACTACATTTGCGTCCTCCCGCATTCTAATCATGTTACGTCTGTTGGATTATAATGACTAGCCTTTGAGTACGTTATCTTGCAATAGGTCCATAGCTTACGCGGCCTCTATCGGAATGGTATCTATTTTATTTCTTGTTGTTGTCACTTGTCAGGTTAAGAATGCAATATCAGAAGAAGGAAAAAATGATTGGGCTTCTTTGGAAAGGTTGGAAGGCGCGAAACTCGTACGTAGCTGCTGAGAAAAATGGTGCTACGGACGTGAGTTGGCTAGCAATATAAAAAAAATCGGTAAGATACTTTTGGAAGGGGTAAAAGGCATGAAACTTGAACTTAGCTACCGAGAAACAATGGCGCTGCAGATGCAAATTGACTATAATTCGCTTACATAAAGACTTTTTTTGTTTTTTTTTATGTTTCGGATTTTGGAAAAGATCCTCTTTAAAATGATATACAATATGATACATAATTATTTATGTAGACTTAGTTATCCAGCAACAAATCTTGAGCCGATTTTAGCTCCCACTGTATTTTATCACATTTTTAGCCAGGACAAACATGGCCGTAAAAAAAGAACCCCGGGACAGAATCTGATAGAACTTTGCCAGAATCATAGAGAAAGCATAAGCTTTCATTACATATAAGTCTTATCAGTGGAGGTTCTTGGACCAGATTCGCCCATTCTCCTTTCGCCACCAAACTTGAAATTTTGATATTCACCCAAACATATCTGGCGAAAAGTGGGTGTGTAGGTATACTATACACCTCTGCCTACCCCTTTGGGGATACAGGAATGACGTCATGTTATGTTACAGTTTTTTGAAATAATTGTAAAATATAAACTCACGCCGGTTATCCTTAATGGGGTAGGCAAAGCCACAAACAATTAAAGACAACTTGCAGCCACTGTTGATACTAAGTCCTAAAGATGAATATGATGAACCTTATGGTGAAGGGATCAGCCTATCGCCCATAACATTAGTCCATCATGTTAGAAAGGACACAATCCCTCTGTCGGATTTTACGACATGCAAGCACATGAACGTCGGACTTGAAGCAGTCGCCGTAGCCGAAATCACAACGATCAAATTTTACAAGAACACAAAAGAATAATACCACATAAAACTGAATGTACCTAATCTACCTACTTTTAATGGCCAGCAACTCTATATATTTGATACATCGCTAACCGATTATTAAAACATCAATTACACAACACAATGCTAAAAACATGGTAAAAAAAAACCATAGCAATTAGACATTCATATTTCTTTTTTACCACGTTTCCAGAATTAAAACAATTGCCTTCGAAAAACTGTTTTGATTTCTATCATTTGAAAGAAACAGTGTATTCGAATTTCGAATTTAATAATAGTGTTTGTGTGAATCAGAAATTAGATCTTCCAAGGGGCATAATTTAGAAGGAACCAACAATTATTTTTACTCGATAATCTGTAGTAATTATTGTTTTAACGATTCCGCGGTGTTGCCAGTACCGATGATTGGATGAGGAGTTGTTTTTTATCTTTGTTTCGTTGGAGTTTGCGCTTTAGTTGTTTCTTTATCAGATACATCACTAGTAAAGTCTATAGTCTATAGGTAGGTGCTAATGATTCCCGAGCGGGTCTTCAATTGTTTCTCACTAGAGGTTAATTATATCCGGGTATTCTTTCTTACATACATACATAAACTCACGCCTATTTCCCACCGATGTAAGCAGACTATAGAATTCCATTTGTTTCGATCCTGACACACTTCTCTTGCTTCCTCCACATTCATCAATCGCCACATACACGCACGCCGGTTCAGAGTAGATCGTACTAAATCTTTTCTAAGGACATCTCCAATTTGGTCAATGTAAGTCCTTCTATGTCTTCCTCTGCCAGCCCTACCATCAACTTTCGCATTCTTTCTTAACTTTAGCTAATGAACTATGATAATAATATTATTATCATTTAACGGAGATCAAAAAAGTTGTTTTCTTAAACTGGTTGAATGGCGCATGAAACTTTTGCATATTCCATTTTAGAGAAATATAAAAAAAAAACAAAACAAAATATAATAAAAACATGTTTTTTAAAAGAAATAAATAATCCGCGACGGGGTGCGTGTACCAGGGCAACTGCACCTGCGTAGAGGTATACCTACCTGTATGAAATAACAGAGGATGTCCCTCTTCTCACGATAAATCACTCACGCTGGCATCTCCCCGTGTTTGCTGGGCTCCTGGTACCTCTCCCTATTTTTTTATAGAATTGAAGAAGAAATGTTAAAGAAACATCCTTCGGAGTATTCGCGTGTTTTTAATATTTTGTTGCTACTTATGTATTTATAGACACCGAGTAAAAATATGGTTTATATTAAACACACCGAACCGTTTATAACGTTGCTTATGATTTTACCCCTTTGCATTATCTACTTGGCTGGACAAATGGGGTGCGCTGAGGGCTCTCACCCCGTAACACGCCGAACAACATCTAACTCACACTATTCTTCCCATAGAGATGGGCTGTGACACAAAACACCAGTGAAGGCCAGCCACATTTGGTATCGGAGTCCTCAAATGCATAATAACGTATCCACACAATATTCAGATTTTTATTAAGAATTTTTAAAAATGGAACATTATTCAAACTTAATTTATTTTTCAGCTGGCAAGTTGACGCGTTGTACCGGAATACATTACAAGTGTGACGTCACACACGACCGCCGGAGTAACGGCATATTTAGACAATTTCCTCTACAAATCCCCAACAGGGGCGAGCCCTCATATAAATATTATAGCATTGCCACCTCGCCCTTCTGAAATTCGCCAGGTTATTACAATTTTTCGCGTTATGAATATCGCGAAGAGCCGCCGTAATATCCCCTCACGTCGGGGGAGTCACACCTCAGCAATTTTACTTTAATTCTTATTTAGAGTGCCGCCTTATTTCGGTTACAAGATTTTTAGTATTTGTTTATGGTGCTAACTTCTGCCGTGGCTCGGTTATGGGGCAATTTTCGCATCTTCCGACGATGTAATTTTACTTTCGAGTTTGGGGTGACAAAATCTTTAATAAGTGGTCTTGGAGGTACCAGGGTAGCAGAATGTTGCTGTAGATAGATAATAAAGAGCGAGGTCAAGGACTCTTTTATTTTTTAAAACCCGCCGGTTCATTCGGACTCGGCGCGTCACTGCTCCGCTATCAATCATGCATGCACCATTGCGCCGCGCGAGCTTTTGTTCGAATTACGAATTTCGAAAAAGGAACATAACGCGAGAGAAAATTATGGTGGTTGCGTTCTTTTCAAAATTTGAATTCGGAATTCGACCCCCGCTGGGTTGCCAGCGTGAACTATCGTGCACTACACTTATTATCATTCAATTAAAGAATTCAAAAGAGCATCGTGTTTGCTCTATGCTTGTTAGTTCCCATTATTATTTTGTTTAAACTCCGTTTTTTAATGTCTGGTCAACCGTGACGGCAGCAAACGATGTTCATTGACATGGAGCCATTACGAACCCTACAATAATATACTTATACAGTGTGACACCGTTAAAAAAGTAGGAAAATTGCTAATGGTGTATGATATTGCCTCCCCTTATTTTTAGGGTAAGAAAAGACTTAGGGTGGCAACACCTTCGTTCTCCCAGGAGGTGTTTTTTTTAGGCGAGTATTTCTTCGTTTTTTTTTGGTGTTTTTTGCGTAATGACGCTAAGGTCCTGGGAGAGTTGGTCGAATCCATTAGATAGGCGGGAAGAGCTTAATGTAGCAGTTTTTTTTCTGGAATCGAATCGGTAAAAAAAACGTTGTCACATGTGTCTCGGAACACATTAGTACGAATTGTAATGGGTTTTTATAGAGGGTCGCGATGATCATATAGTTTGTTTCTAGAATAGTCCATGTTAAAGTCACTGACAAAATTGACACGGTCATTTTATCGATTCTGACGATATAATTATGTCATTTTTTCGATTGGCGCTAATATGTGAACCCAAATAAGTAGTGTCATTCTGTCAAAATACAAAGAAAATCACGTAGCGCGCATGTTAGGGAAAAACAAACTTCGGGGTTAAATTGGCCACATCGAAGCAATTCATCTAAGAAAGCAATATTGCAATTTGACATTTGCGCATATAAATGTAAGTGCGCAATGCAAACAAATGTCAAATAGAAAAATAAATGTAAATGATGCTTTCTTAGATAAATTGCTTCGATGTGGCCATTTTAATCCTCCTTATCGATTTAAACAGCCCCCGTGGTCTAGTGGTTAGAGCGTTAGGCTCACGATCTGGAGGTCCGGGTTCGATTCCCGATGGGGACATTGTTGAAATCGCTTTGTGAGACTGTCCTTTGTTTGGTAAGGACTTTTCAGGCTTGAATCACCTGATTGTCCGAAAAAGTAAGATGATTCCGTGCTTCGGAGGGCACGTTAAGCCGTTGGTCCCGGCTATTAGCCGTAAAAACACCTCCACCAACCCGCAGTGGAGCAGCGTGGTGGAGTACGCTCCATACCCCCTCTGGTTGATGGTCATGTTTATGTTATGTTATCGATTTAAAAAAGTTTTTTTCTGATTTTTTTTTCTTTTTTTCCAGGCAAATGGTGTCCGTCGCGGCGCGAGTGGTCGTCGCCGCCGGACGTGGCGCGACGGGTATACTCCTCCGTCTTCCTGGGCAGCCCGGGTGAGTACCCAGGTAAATATCGAACCGACAACAGCGCCCCCTACACGATTGAGCGATTGACAGCTGCTAGAGATTGATCAATATTGAATGATAGATTTTTTTACACATGTTTTAATTTGACGGGAAATAGGCGTGATTTTATAAAAATAAATAGAATAAAAATATTTAAAAATTCAAAAAAATAAAAACAAAAAAAGATCATCAGTGAAATCGTAATTATAAAAATATTTTAATTCAGACTAATATTTGCTGCTTATTCCAGTAGACCATCTAATTTTATTTTAAGTTATACATGAAGAAAATGTTCTTATCCGCCGAAAAGGAAAGGGATGGATAATAGACAGGCATAAATGGAACACTATTTTATTCTTTACAGACTATTTTAAACTGCACTGCTGGTTTATTTCCTAAAAAAAACATTTTCGCATTGATGAAAAACTGAGTTTCAAACAGATTTTACCATAACTCGTATAAAAAATCTCTCAGCGTAGAGGGAGAATAAAGCGAACCACTCGCCGTAAAGAAGCTCGCCGTAGCGGGAATCACCGTTTGCAGAGTCGCTGTCAACGAAATAATTCCTCTTAAAACAGTTTAATACACTTCTTCTCTCGTGTGGGATCTGAGACCAATGATCGCTCTCAGCCCAGGATTACCATGACCTGCTAAAGGCTCTTTAACAGGGTAAACGTCCTTATCATTGACAATAGTATGGCAAAAATATTGTTTCTCATCAAAAATTTAAAAAAGGAATACTGAATAAGATCTGTCAATATTTACCGGCCATAATTATTGTAAGTCAGGAGATAATTATAGTAGTGAAACAAGTTATACTTGGTTGTCTAAGCTCGTGCTTTTATGACATATCCTCCTTTTAAACAGTTAAAGGGATAAATAAGTTTTAGCAATGTTACCATACCTGTGTACCATAATAATAGGCTAGGTTCCAACTAGTCAAATCAGTGACTTTTTACCAAACGTCAAAACACGAAATTACTACGGAAGTTGTATGAAAAAGTACACAGTGAATAAAAACTAAATACATTAAAAAAAAGAAAGAGTTTTTGACAGTTTTAGATCTGTCTTTATAATAGTAATCAGAATATCATTAAGTATTTATTTCTGACATAGGATACTACCCCATTGTATACCGTCATTCTAAACTACATCCTTAGCTCCTGTCAATCGCAATCAATCGTTTTTGGAGCGCTCTATCAAAATTTTATATTTTTTTCCAGCTAGGTAGTAATATCAAGTGATTCGAGTTTGAAAGAAATTATAATAATATTAAAACGAAGTCATTGACCTTACTTATGTAATAAAAAATCGATTTTAAAATTCGTAAATAATATTTTATCGTGAGCTAAATGGTGTATTCGTTCCGATCGCCGCGGGTACTGGCTGATGCGTTGCGTTGCGTGTAAAGAAAAAATAAATTCCAAATCCTGGGTGGGTTCCATTTTTGATTTTCGGACGGACGTGTTCGAATTCTTTTTCTTTTTTAATACTCCGGATTAATTCAAATTGAAGGAGTGTAATTTGGAACTTGTGATTTCTTTTTTCCTGCTTGTAAGATTTTATTTTAGTGCATCTACCTACCTACTTATGATTGAAATGTTCGAAAAATGAATTACTTTAATTTCATACCAGCGACTCGACCCAATTTCACACAAGCTAAGTACAATTTTTACCTACTAAGTAAAATCAAGTCTTCTCGAGATTCAAAGGTAGATATTTATTAAAACGTGTCACATATCTGTCACTTTTCGTACTTGAAAAGGATAGCCAAAAGGGTGCGATTCTCAAATCTCTTAGGCAAACCGAGTGCTCTACCTAACCTGTAGGTAATATCATCTGCTTCGTCACAAAGGCGTGATCCATCACGAGTGACGTCACGAAGGTCGCGGCAAGGCGATAGGCATTTCTCCAAGCTCAGGAGATAAATGCCTGTCATTTTGAACTTTACTTTTTTTCGACACGGAAAGTGCAAGTATTTGCTAAATGTAGTCTACATTAGTGTGATAATTATGTAAAAAAAAATTTGCCTTTAATAGGATTTCTAGTTCTAACAGTTTAGCGTAAGTATATTGTCCCACTGTAGGGCAAAGGCTTTCCCTTGTATTATATAATAAAAAAAAATACCTAATAAGGTAGATCAAATACTATTAAGTATCTTATAGGAATTATACGTTTGAGTAAAAATAAGCATTTATTTACTAAACTTATACCTAAGTATAATTTTAGTACATTATGTTTCCTTATAAGAAAAAATCCCATCAGTAAAATAATAGGTAGGTACCTACAATATTTACGACTATTGTTCGTATGTGAACGTTATAAAATTAATCCCATAAGGAAGGTAAATGGCAAAGGTGCACCTTAAGTGAAGTGTAGTCATTACAAACAGCTGATGTTGAGGTTCTATTTTTGAATATGGAATGTTTGGTGTGCGCGCGCACTTGAAATGACAGGCCATCGATCAAGCGCTATCTCGTGCTGTGTCATCGCAGATACAAGGTCGGAAAAATAGCGCACACAGCCTGTGCTAACGAACTGTTTGAGAATAGCCCCCTTTTAACTACGTTCGGATTTAAATTATAATTCTTTTTATTTGTTTGGAATTGGAATGCAATTTAAATTTAAATTATTTTATTTTTAAAGTTTGTTGTTATTTAATATTTTATTTGCGTGAGTTTATGTATGTATGTAATATTTTATTTGTTTCAAATAATAAAGTTTGAATAATTTCTTTTTCATTTATAGAGTTTAAAATGCCAGTGCTGATGCTATTATTTAATAATAAGTAGGTACCTATACCTACGTGTCTTCGTTCTTTTTGGTGTCAACGACTTTATTGCCGTGAACTTTTTTATTTAAAATGCCAATATAATAATGCTAAGTTATTCATTATTATATTTTCTTTAGTTTATTTAGGTACCACGTGCATATTTTTGTGCGACTAAGTATGTAGGTATTGATTGTTATTGTGGGTCTGTCTGTGCATCTGATTACGAAATCTGTTTTGTCTTTGGCATCGTTTTGTTCTTTGTAACAAGAACACAACCATCTGCGCTCTCATTTCATTGCCAGTCATCAAATGAGTTTAAATATATCGCAATGAACGTTAGCGTTTAATATTTACCAACATCCATCATCAATCACTAAAGACACTTGAATCAGCGACGGCCACTAATTACCCACTACTGTAATATTCATCCGTATCTACCAGGAGAACATAACCTTACGTCCGTACGACCACAAACCCCTTCGCAATCCCGAAATAAAATTCTTCACTTTGTCCAATAATTACCGCGAATTCGATACGACAACGCCATCTATCCGCCCATTCGTAACACCGAAACTACTCTCGCCCGCAAACTACCCAAATTAAACTTTATCACGTGCAGATAAAGTAACAATTACTGTGACACCGGAATGCACTTGCACCGTTATCGAGTCTATCACGCGGGCAATATCTATTTCTCTCTCGCTCGTGTGATTGGCGCTCATCCGTCTCTCTCTTGTTTTAACACGTCAGCTTCATTGCCCGTTTCCATTACACTATATCAATTACCGTCCGTTGCTCACTTGACGGTCGTTCTGATTACACACGCGACTTACTCAACATTTTCAGGCTCGATGTCTGGATGCGGAATGAAACTTTGCTCCCGAAGCAAGTCTGAATGAGCTGTCAGATAAAAAAATAATAAAAGAATGAAATTTGAAAAGGAATCGAATCGGAAGAAGCGCAGTCAATTTATTCTGTTCTTCGTTACAATTCCGATTTTTATCTAACGTCTCGAATGAATGCCGCCGAAGACGGATTAACCGTGGATCGGAACAAAAACTCCGCCGGAAAGAGACGCTCTCAAGTTATCGATTCCGTCCTCAATAAGAAAGGATTCGGCGAGCGAGCGAGCGCGCGCCATCGCGTCTTTACGACGTGCGAAAGAGATAAAACAATTCCTTATGTCGCTATTCTTAAGTCGTTTGCGCGTTCGAAATGGCACTTTACTTGCAGACGTTAAGGTCGCAGTTTCATTGTTATTATTGCGTATTGACGATTGCGGGGTATCGTAACGGAACGTTATAACTTAATTTGGCGGTAGTCGTGATTGGATCCTTGTGCAGTAAAAAATAAGGTTGTTACTTGTTTGGGTGGCGCGGCACGAATGACGCGTGGACGCGCGACGTGCGTTGCTATGGTAACCGGCGCGTTGGAATGCCCGCGCGGCAAACGGAACGCTGATTCAGGGTTGCCCGCTTCAGTGGCGTTTTACCCCAATAAGCAATAAAATTACCTTTAATAAATGAAGACTTACGAATAGATGCTTTATGCCGGCAAGGGCCATTAGATCGATTAATGAATTTACCTGAAGGTTCTTCGTTATAATTTGACAATAGCCTTCAATGTTGTCATTGCAGATTTTAGCTTTCCGTGTGGTAGGTACTTAACATAGATTAGTTGATTTGGCTTTTACTACCTACTGAAGTTCTGACGTCATTTGTCGTAAATTTTTGGTGTATACATTTTAGATTCCAGGAATTTGACTCGAGTGTTTCACGACGTAGATACCTTCGAGTTTAATTTCGTCCACGTAAATTATTGATTTGTCTCCCGCGTCCCCGGTCTTCGAACTCATTTGTCAAGTCGCCCGGCACATAATTACACGGCGGCTTACGCTAAACATGAAAAACGAACTAATTTTTAATATTCTCATTTGGAATTCACATTTGGGAATCGAAATTAGAAGCCGACAGAGATGGCTAGCGGGCGATAGGCGGGCGCGAGCAGGCGAGCACTAAATTGCTCAATTTGTGCCCGGCTCATAAGGTGCCTTCGAGTTCCTTTTTCAAAAATCCAATGAGATCGATCGCTCGCCATGTCCGCAAATTAGAGCGGGAATCGTTGTTCGTTAGCGCACGACTCGTTGCGAAACGGCCCAAGCGCCAGCCGAGCCTGCAACCAAATTAGTTTTTATTAGGACCGCGTGCAACCTATACTCTCGTGCGCGCTTTAATCTTAATCTGCGTTTCGAGAAAGTCAAAGCAGCCGCCGGAGTGTGCAGAAATGCATTTTAGTATTACCAGCGGTCTTGAGGCGCTCATTTTGCTTGATTTTAAAGTTGAAAGCCCAAGAGTTGCCGCGTTGTCGATGCGCTGATCGTTCCCGGGGTCATGCTCGGCGAAAATTGCACTCGTGGCTTCATTACGTCCAGTACAATGACCAGCGCGGCTATATGGTTTATTATGTTCGCAAATGGCGCTATTAACCCGGGTATCTAACATAGCGAGAGATGAGATAGCGCGAATTTCACTCTAAAACCAGTTTTTCCTCGGTTAAATTGCTGTGGAGTCTTGAGCTATTTAAATAACAGCCTGCGATTCGTTGTGGCGTCCAAACGAGCGTTAAAACGTTACTTTGTAGCATCGTTTGAGATCCGATACGGCTCAGATCGATTCTATTCGACTACTGTTTTATTCGTTTTCTATTTCATTTAAAGCCTGGCGTAGTCTTGGTGTAAATAAAATTATACACAGTTTCTCCTTCAGAAAATCTGATTAGAGATTGAAGCTTCAATGGGACCTCAATTTTCAATTAACTTTTTCTTCTTTGTGCTTTAAGTAGAGTGTGAATAATTTTCTCACTTTCCAAGACGTAGTTTTATTATAGCCGTCACGGCGTTCAGTAGCCAATATTATACAGAAGAAGAGTTTGACGACACACAATCCAATTTCCAACTGTACTTCAACAGACATCTGTTCTTTTTTAACCAAATCCCCAAGAGCCCTAGAACTAGACCTGGACTTTCAATTGTGATCGTCTACTTTAAACGCCATATTGTCACTAAGTATACTCATACTTAGTAAGCAGGCTTTGATACTCATCAAAGCCATAACTTAGCTTTACAGATTTTTATAACCATCCGTGTTGGTTGGCTCGTAAACATCATGACAGCGACTCAATAACGGGGAAGACGCAGGAATGTCGTACGACAGTAAAATTGTCATAAACTGGTTGTATTAATAACGATCCACCATTTATCGTATCCTCGTGGAGTAAGTACTATGTGGGTCGCGGTCTGTTGAGTTTATTCTGCTATCACAACTCTTTGGAAGATTTTTGGGCTTCTCCACTTCTTAGCCTGTCTGATAGCTTATCTGGAGGACAGAGTCTGGTAGCAGTACCATATCGGTCGTATAAGTTCTAATTAGGCCATCATCAGATCTTGATACGCAAGGGAAGCCCTTAATCACTTTCCATTCAAGTAGTCTTTTGATAATTTTACTTGTGATGTTGTGGTTGTAGATTGAAGTTCATGGTTTGACCGGCACTTAAGACCAGTCCTGGGGGGTTAAAAAGGCTACATCGAAGCAATTCATCTAAAAATCAATATTGCAATTTGACATATTTTGTGCATATAAAAGTAAATGCGCAATGCAAACCAATGTCGAATAGCAATATTGCTTTCTTAGATGGCTGGCAACAATGTTGCATGTTTAGACACCCAAATCATTGATTACCTATTAACAATCAACAATCAACATTCAACAATCTATCAGTCAATCCAGGGAAATGGTTAAAGGAGGAATAGGGTAAAAAATATCAAACACATCGCCTTTCTTTGTCCTGTGCGTCTGAAGTCCGTGTATCTGTATGGTGACTCTGGAAAACAAAGTACCACAAAAGACAATTTCAGTACAATGCAGAAGATATGTCGGAATTCGTATTGTTGCTGATTTTGTCAATGCATCTTAATTTGGAGGCAGATGTTGGAGGTCTGCGTGAGAACGCAATTTGTTCGGCGTGACCTGTAACCCGCGTCGGCCGGCCGCCCGCGCCTGCGATTATATGCTAATACCCAATACCAACCGACTTATGTAAACGACCTCACAAATTATATTTTCCATAATTCCAGCATTATCTCTCGCAAGCCCTGATCAATAGCCGCAAACAGCAGGTTGTTGTGACGGCTTTAAGAGCACCAATCCGTAATTGCAAGGTAGCCGTGAACTCCAAAGCGCGAACTAAACGTGGCACACCCACGTCTTCATTAAAATCACAGCCTTATCGTTAAAATCGATCTCGTTACGAACAATGAAACGCGTCGAAACAAAAACCGGCCGAGCGGTAAACGAATACGAGAAACGTAATCGGGGCGAACGTCGCACCAAATAAAATAAAACCTCAATCAAAAATCTAAAGGCATTCGGTATCATAACCGAAGCGGTGCGTCGACCCGGCCGCCATATGAAAACACGAACCGTGTGGGTTACACGCCCGCGACCAAAAAAAACAAAAGTATAATAATGTAACGCACTAAGTATCCGTCTTAAAAATACGCCTCGATCGCTGTTGCGCGCGTCGCGGCATTAACGCGTCGGTGGGACTCCGGGCGGCGGGAGAGACGCGACCGTCAGGCCGGGGCGCAGGGTCGAGAGTCGCGTGCGGCAGCGAGAGGAGCGCGGCTGCGGGCCGGGGGTCCCGCGCGCGGGGGGCGGTGATGGATGGCCCAATCAGGCGGCGCGGCGGCGGCGGTGCGGCCGCGGCCGCGCTAATCGAGCACTGCGCCCTGAGACCAGACGCACACTGGCGCGCCTCCGCACACCAGCCTGCGGCGCGCCGAGATGAGGCCCCGCCGATACCGCCGCCGATTACACGTAAAAGCGCATCGGAACCTTTTCGGAGATAATACATAATGCCCTCGCTCCGAGCGAGCCGGTGCTGGCTGCGCCGGGCCCACCGGAAAAATCGATGAAAAACAGCAGAGACGACAGAACCGGGGGCGACGGGCAAACAAAACGGGCGTTCATTCGATGAATAACGCCGTATTTACGTCTATATCCGGGTGGATCGATAGCCACCAACTGTTGTAAACAACCGTGCGAGAGCCGGGAAAAAACGGCGCCACCCCCGCGGGGCTATTAGCGGCCACGTGACTAATTTCGGGAGCTGTCACCGGCAGCGCCCGGCCACGTGCGCGCCGCCGCCGCCCGCCGCTAAACTGTTTGCTACAAGACATACAATTGACTCGCGACATGCACCGCCCGCCGCATGCACGCCGGCCGCCGGGTCACCTGCTACAGCCGCGCGGATAGATCACGGCCAACAATTAATTACTTGGAATCGCCGGCGAGAGCGATCCTTATAAATCAACGGACATCGCATTTTATCCTTAAGAGACCTTTCTCCGACTAATCCCGACAGAATTGAAACGAATCTAATGAAACGAGGATACGTTGAGAAAAAAACAACACCACACCGAGATGCCCTACAATCATTTTAACTTTTTTCCAACGTTCGCTCTCGAGCCGTATTTTTTTTGTTATTTTTAATTCTGTCTCTGGACTCGTGTTTTTTTATCTTTTTGTTGCCTTTTCATAAATATTTTAAAATCGGATTCAGTCGGGGACAAGCGAGGCGAATGGATTAGGATTTAGATATTTTCGGGGCGCGTAATTTATGCCCCTCTTTGTTGAGATATGAATAATGAGTGGAATGATAAATCTTTCCCGCTATCGGCGACTTGTGCCTGCAGACGTCGGGCCTGACGTCATTTGATAGTTTCCGCTTTGTATCCACATCGCACTCCCCCGATGTTTGTTTTTATACAAATACCTACCTGTACTTCATAAGAGCACTCGAACCTATTCAATTTGGGAATATTCTAACAACATGTTCACACGAGCAGCATCTGTTAAACAGTAAAGGCATCCAATTTAATTCAGATCTAAATTTAAAACTGACCCATTTAAATTCCAATACAAACGATCCGACCATAAAGTACGGCCAGCTATTCCAAATATGCACCTCGTTTAAAATGCCCTTAACGAAATTATTAAACGTAACAAAAAACCCGGCGCGATGATTAACAGACGTCAATTTCGACAGCTCATAGTTTTGTTTGACCAAAATTATAGTAATTTGATAAAATATCCATCTACTTAAAATAAACGTTTCCAAAAAAAAGTTTTATGATGGAAAACTGACATTTTATACATTTTATAATAGACGCGGTATGTGGGGAATGTAGCGGATGATTGAAGAGATATTTTTTATATGTACAGTAGCCGTTTTTATGTCTCGTTGGGTTGAACGATTTTGTATCGCAATAAGAGTTTATAAGACGTCTAGCGAGGCATCGTGGGCTAATAATAAAGGCTTTATGCGACAGATGCGTCGGTGCAATATTTCGTTTATTATACGGTTTTACCTTCCGCTAAGCGGGCGGCGGCGCACCTACACGACTCTCACCGATAACTTTTTGTCGGCTAACAATATTTTTGCATCAAAATAAAGACAACTTTTTATTCATAAGCGGCCATTTCAAGCGTTCAAAAATAATAATGAGTCGGATATAAAAATCGCGAATTTATATGAGGCGGACCCTCGCCGGGCCGGAGACTTTAATATGATTTCTTATAGCGAGAACTCCTTATTAAATAAACTTTGAAAACGAAAATTATGTCCCCGTACACGGGCCGCCCGATCACAATAAAAACGGGGATTTGACAAGATTAAAATTGTAATTCAAGTTATTTCTGACGTGCGTCTTATTGCTTTTTCGCTACGGTCCGAGGTTTACTTTTTTTTAGTTAAACTTGCGATGCGTAACCTCGAGTGGGACGCGACGTAATCCGGACATCAAGACGCCAGCGATAACAAAAATAAAACCGCACAAGTAATTTAATTGCACGCCTAAAGGCTAATCAACGTTAATCCACCTGAAAGAAGACTCCACATATTGATTTCGAAGCGTAAAATTAAAATAAGAACATTTATAATTGTAACAATACTCCTCTCCATGTGAATAATTTGAAGGTAAAAAAATAAAATATTGATACAGGCATAAAGCGCACTCCACCGTCCACTTTGACACTTTGAATTAAAAAGAAAAAAGTGTCATGGCCGCCTTCGCTTTCCCGCCTCGCTGTCAATATCCATTCCGTTCGCGACGCGCTCGTAATTTTGATAAAAATGCGAGGGAACAAAGTAAATAATTGTAGTGTGAATAATGTAATCTTCACACGGGTTCATTCATATTGTTTTGTTGTAATTTGTCTTGTGAGTTAATGTTTTGTTTTGGGATTGTTTGAATAACCATTTTGGTGAAATAATTTGTGGGGTAATTTGGGTGCTTTTCGGTTGGTTTCCGTGCGCTAGCAACACCGGATCGGGCGCCATTGCGGGAGATTACAGCTAATGTAATGTGCCGGTGATTTGAAATAATCGCGCAGATTACGTAGTGTTGCAACGATTCAATCAATATCTAATGGTTGCACCTAATATGATAGTGGTTCCCACTCGCCGTTATACACCTGTACAAGCATTATAATCGAATTACAGTGAATTAAGGACACGTCCGCCAGTAAGTTGGTAAATTTTCATAGAGACTGTATTCTAAACGAAATACAATAAATACATAAATGCTTCGCCTATATTAAAAAGGCGAGTTTAGAGAGAAAGGAGTATTTAATAGAAAATAATTCATTCTTTTTTCGGTCTCTACATTTAGTGTCGTAGGTTTTAACATTTACAAAGTAAGCAACGTTTTTTCAAACAGTTTAGATTTACACGGTAAAAAGATGAAAATAAAATTTTGAGGTTTTCAAAGTGCTATTAACTTGAACATGCACTTGAACGCGTCACAATGATCGGTTAAGCGACAACCACTAACAACTTGCGGTAATGCGAACCAACTTGTTAGAGCGCACTATAAAAAGTGTAAATAAAACTGACAAACGGACGGACAATAAAATAAGTACTAACGAGAGCTAGCGAGCCGTAATATCTGCTGAAATAAACTTGCGGTGTGCGCAACTATGCGCGCGACCGCAACGCATTTTGTCCTCGGCTAAAATGTTAAAATGAAAACTACATCCGTAAATGTTCTTCTTGGAAAGACAATCTTTTTAAAATTTCGAATACGGTACGCCATTTCTTGTTCAAATAGGATTCTTATTCGAAATCGATTTTCAATTGGTTAGTTCGATTCACTACCGCTACTCGCCGGCAGATGGCGCTAATCGGAAAGATACTAAAAACATCACGTAGAGTATACAATAAAGGTCTTGTTTAAAGCTAATAATGATCGGTTAGCGTTGCGTAAGTGGAATAAAATTGTTTCAACATAAGCCTTGAGCGCAATAAAATGGAATTGTCCGAATACCCTGGCGGGCGTATCTTGAACGTCTTAACCAGGAAATAATAACACGGAGGAGTTTTACCACGGAAAATATAACAATATCGGTTATACATTCCATATTCCGGGATCGTAATTGAACATCGTATGCAAATGTGGCGCGCGCTCACCATCTCTTTAATATTTATGGCGCCCTGGTACTTTGGTAGAGCAGGTGGAGGTATCCTGTCCTGTTTATGTAATTGTTTACATCTTGCTGCTCTTATCGTATACAACCCCCTTATTACGAAGCTAGGAATAAGTAGAAAGATAAAGAAAACATTGTAATAAATACGGAATAGGGTATTAGAAGTCAAAGATAAATTATAAAATGCTAATCTAAAAATAGAAGCCAGTCTAAGATGATCAAAAATCAATCTCATTTTACTTTTTGAATTTTATTTATGAATTAAGTAACAATGAGTACGACGTTTGACTGCTTTTATTGATGACATGACATTACAGGACAGTATTTCTATACAAACTGCGAAGAAAACTTTCGTTTTGACATTTCGTAAAAAGTACCTTGTCAAATAGCCTATTACTAGCAACTTGTTGGGAATATGTCGCGCCGACGGCATTCAAAATATGACTTTAAACGCTAAATAAACGTCCAACAGCCGAAGCGGAGACGATCTTTAATCCAGTTCCCAACATTGTCGCTTTTAACGTTTCTCCTAAGTGTTTAATACATCATTAGACGGCTCCCATAAATCTCTATGATTCGCATAAATTTACATTTTAACGGGTGCTGTCGGGTGACGCGACACTGGCTTGAAAACATTTAGCAGTCCATAAAATTAGAACAAAAGAGTTAGTCCAATCAGTCGGCGCGGCCGCAGCCTCGGGCGTTCGTTTAAAATAAATGACGCACGGCCCCAACCGATGGAATTAAATAAATTATCAACCGACGCGGTAACACCACTTTCCGAACGTTCTATTGCTTACGCCTTTTTAAAACGTCATTTCGAATTTTCGAACGCGCGTTCGATTTGGTTCGGCAAAGGATAAAAAGATTTTATTTAAGCTTGTACATATTTAAATACATACCTACCTACATAAATTCACGCTTATAATTCCTAACGGAGTGGGCAGAGCTACAAGTCATCAGAAGTCTGTAGCCCCTCTTCATTCGAAGTCATAACCCTAGATACCAATGAAACATTATGATGACAGCTAGATTCAATACACTCCATACAAAATTTCGCATTTTTTACTAACGCGTAAGTGCGACTGAGACATAGTGTTCGCGCGCTCCCACTTACTCCTTACCGGCTTACTTCCATTTAAAGCTAAAGTAAGTCCCAGAGGGGGTGAAGGCGACGCCCGATAGGAATTAGCGCGGGACGGAGAGATACCTTTCTATTCGTAATATTATTCTTTATCATAAGCTATGAGCAAATTATTCTAAGCCAAAACATGTAATATCAAAATGAACCTCTGAATGGTAGACATATTTTAATGTATACATTGTGTTAGTGACACCGTATCGAATACTGCGTAGCGCTTTGCTAGCCACATTAGAGCCTATCATAACAACGACCTGGGATAGACATTTAAGAGTCGCCGTCCCCGGACGCCATGATGATGATGATGATCGAATACTGAGAGGGATGATTCAGCGCATGATTCAGAGTTAATATCAAGTGGAATTCATGATTTTTTTAAAGAAAATACCACTTGATATTAACTCAGAATCGTGGTATGAATCATTAATCAATTTTCGTTACGGTGTCACTAACACACTGAATCATGAAAATTTTATTTATTTTAAGTTCCATAATTTTGCGACGGAAAATCCCACTTGATATCAACTCAGAATCGTCGTCTGAATCATCATTCAATTTTCGTTACGGTGTCACTAACACCATGAAAGTACCTACACTCGTAAAAGATACGCAAATGTCACGGGCTGCGTTCCGAAACGCTACTGATTGTCGTAATTAAAAATAAACGGGCGCGGCGTCGGTGTTTACACTTTGAACGCATCCCGGTAGGGTTACCATGTGATATCGACTGTACGCTTTTATCCATTGGCGTTATACGTCTGTTTCAGACGATTTATGACGTCATTGCCTCAAAGAAATGCACTTTCTTTCGTGGCTGTGCAAGCCAATCCTAGAGCGGCAAACTCTACCGCACACTCTGCAGGAGAAGTCTCCAACTGGTGGATTGTCGTCGGTTTGATGGCGTTTTATTCTCCTGCTCGCCAGTGTGTCAAACCAGGTGTGGTCATGAGTGTCGCGTCCATCGAGCACACGCTTCTTCCACAGGTCTCGATCATCGGCGAGCTCCTCCCATGCCACGTGGTAAATTCCAAATGAGCTCATGTCTCTTTTGATGCAATCTTTTTGGTCTTGACGAGATGCTAAAAACTTTTGAAGCACTCGTACGCGAAGAAACTGCTTCCTGGGATGTGGATGCGCCCATATTGGAAGAGTGGGAGAAAGTAAAAAACCTCCTAACAACAACGTTTTTATAACATACACGTAATAAGCTCAAGTTTTCATCCCAATTGGGATAGTCAGAAGTACACCAATCCCAAGGTGAACTAAGTACTAACACCTCACCGAGCTTTTTGTTAGACCAACGTGATAGAGTGAGCCGTATCGCCGTCTATAATGGTCGAGCCAACATTGAAAGTGTTAGAATTAATAAATCATTGGTACAAGTCCGGTACCAGGTTCGAACCGGCGATCCACGATTGAGAAGCAAGCCGGTATAACTCAGGACCACAATGACGTTTCTTATCTACAAAGATTATAAATGTTTTACCTTTATATTTAAGTATACTTTGAAGTCAACAACGGTTCATCATAGAATGAGTGAGATAATTTAGTATTCAGAGCAATGTTATCATAAAATGTACAAATCTACATTAAAAAAAAAAACCATCAACCCTATAATTATTTTTACTGAATACCGTTAAAACGTTGACGTCATTCCTTCTGACGTATGTACACCAGCGCGTGCGCACTTATATAGGATTATTATCAGACATTTTTACAAGACATGACGCGTACACAACTCTGATTTACATCTAACGAGTGCAGATGACAATCAATTAAAATTTTGGCTTCACTTCTGCAGTTGTCAGTAATAATTATACATAATTGGCCGTGCAATTATAATTATTTGTTATAATAATTATTGTTATGTACATTTTATGTGACGGAGGTGTACTGCCAAGAAATTTAAGTGCACGTAATACACAAACACACGACGTTTCTTTTTTCGGGTACATAGAAGCAGTAATAGTTAGAAATCCAGGGTTGATGAGGTTGGTAATTCACTTTTTTTTTGACGTGACTTATTGTTTATTTGCCGCAAATGGCATTAACTACTTGGCCAGAAATTCACCTCAAAACCCACACGATAGAAGAAGATTGTTAGAAATTAACTTATAATAATTCTTGATAAATTATTGGTGTACAAATATTATCAAAAATACAATGAATGGGTTAAACATCCCATCGCCTCTACCCATAATAAGTAAGTAAGTACGGTCCTTTTTTCTTAATTTCACTCGGCAGTCATCGTTTTTCCGAATTCAAACGAATGCTAATTTCCATGTTCATCAATTAGGTATTAGATTCATCATATATCAGAATTTGAATTTAGAACTAAACATTTTATTGTTTCTTTGTTTTAATGAACATAGCAATAAAGTACATAAGTAGTTCTAAATTCAAATTCTGATATACGATGAATCTAATAATTGATGAACGTGGAAATTAGCATTCGTTTGAATTCCGAAAAACTATGATTGCCGAAATTAAGGAAATAGGAGCACTGTCATTTTACAAGCATGTACCCTCTTCCATCGTGTGGGTTGTGAGGTGGAGCTGGTGTCAGGTTATAATCGTCACTTTTTCATGACTCCGAACTGTTAATAAGCTGACGTTACTTCAAACATACTTCAAGCTCATGTTAGCGACATAAGAAAACTGCCCTTTACGTCACTCCTGTTGTACCAGCTAAAAGTAACAGCTACAATAAATAACAGCGTTAATTAACCCGAGAAAGTACTAAGTACTAGTGTACGGCGCGAGCAATTAGTATTTGGCCGGCTTGTTACGTGGCAAATATATTCGCTTATTTACGCACGCAAGACGGACCAAAACGCGTCGGCATCAATCCAAAGTTAATCCCTTGGATTATTTGCGAAATGAGCAAAACTGCATTTAACGATGCGTCGCGGCACGCAGCGCGGTTATTTTGGTACGCATAAATGATGGCGAGTGCGCGGTGCGTTTATGACGAGGGTTACTGACAGTAATATTTGCTTTTCACCTGATTTACTAGGTCCTCTCGATAGTAAAACGTGAGTTTTACGACGCCCAGATATCACGGACCGCTCAATTAGATATTGGAACGCGCGCGAGCGGCCTCCATAGATGCATAGCACAGCCAGTGGTCGATAATGACTAGGTATTTCTCATAATGCCATCTGCGGCAAATCTACAATAAGTCACGTCAAAAAAAAAAGAAAAAAAAAAGATAATGACTAGGGTTCATTAGGAATAAAAAAAACAAGCCTATTTTTATTTGAAAAGCCATCCGTTTAAAAAAAAAAAAGGCAATTTTGATTCAAAATAAGTTTCTCTAAGTTTTGCTTCTTTCCGACCTTTAGGGAATAAATATAACACTATAATTTTGTTAAACGCTGCGGAAAGAGTTGTAGTGTAAAAATATAACCGAAATATTATGTTTGTTTACTCAAACAATATGAGGAACTGTCAAAATTTAAGAACACTCAACAGTAGCGACACCTGATGGGAGAAATAGGCATAATAGGTTTTTATTATCAAATCAATACTTGTCATATAGAACGACAAAATATGCGCTAAATGCGTAGCGAAGCCACAAAAAAACATAAAATGTCAACAGCCCTTCATCTCTGTATCACAAGTCCAGTCTGACGTAATGAACAGTGTTGCCAGAATAAAATTCTTGGCAGCGGCTGGTTGAATTTTGGCGCGAGAAGTTTCCTTTTATTGAACATGCCAACCATCGTTTCCGTGTGGCCAGTAACAGTTGATATGTTATGTCCTGCGGCGTCGCTTACGATGGCAGAGTTATGAGGTCGGGTAAGACGGGGCAGATGTTAGTTCGGTTCGTAATTTAAAATTTTCTGAATTTAAATTTTATCATATTTTTTTCCACAGTGATGCAGCGTGTTCCTTACATCCTCCTGTTGATTGAGGGAAGCTTCCCTAGCATTATCCTGTTTCACACAGGGTCCGCTTACCTAACCTGAAGATTTGACAGGTCCGGTTTTTTACAGAAGCGATTGCCTGTCTGACCTTCTAACCCGCGAAGGGAAAACCAGGCCAATACAGAGCTACCCAAATAAATATTGATAAGTAAAAATCTTAATAAATGTTGACCAAATAACCAAAATCAGGAGTTCACGGCATTCGAAACTCAACATTCTACCCGCAGTGTACTGTAAATTTACAGCTAGTATATTAGCGTATATTACTGTGTTTAGCCGTCTTAAGATTCTGACGACGTCGCTGGCGCGGCTGGGACTGCGCCATTGCCAGCGTTGAGCGATATTGTTGCTTCTACCACACCCCGGACACATAAAACACCTCGCTTTACACAGACACTACATACCTATACGTTATCGTACACGCATATCTGTGTGTGTGACGTCTGATGGCCATACGATTGAAGACTAAAGTGAGACCGAGGGGTGGGGGGGTGTTGGGGGAGAACGTAACTCTGCCGCTGGCGGGGAGCAGAGAGTTGCCAATCTATATGTAGTATTATTCCTTATTATATGCTTCTACATAAAGTGAAAACCAAGTAAGCACCTTCATGAAAAATACCATTCAGAAGTGCGTAAACGTAACGTAAACAGCCTATATACGTCCCACTGCTGGGCACAGGCCTCTCCTCAATCAACCGGAGGGGGTATGGAGCATACTCCACCACGCTGCTCCAATGCGGGTTGGTGGAGGTGTTTTTTACGGCTAATAGCCGGGACCAACGGCTTAACGTGCCCTCCGAAGCATGGAATCATCTTACTTTTTCGGACAATCAGGTGATTCAAGCCTGAAAAGTCCTTACCAAACAAAGGACAGTCTCACAAAGTGATTTCGACAATGTCCCCATCGGGAATCGAACCCGGACCTCCAGATCGTGAGGCTTACGCTCTAACCACTAGGCCACGGAGGCTGTTAGATTTTCAGAAGTGATTTTTGTTAAAAAAACTTCGCAATAGACAAGATTTGAGGCCTCAATAATATACGTATAATATAACCCTGACATCAGAGTTGCTGAGGTTGGAAATCCACTTCATATCCCACAGGATAGAAGAAGATTTTACTCTGCAGGGAATATGTGAATCGCTATTCGCTGACACTGGATCACTTGCTTGATGCGACAACAAAATAATTAAATTTAGATCACGTACATTAGAATAACAATTAAATACAGACTATAGATGCTTAACATTCTATGTCTATGCTGACCAAAAGCCGGAACTTAGGTTTTTTCAAAATGAAACAATAGGAATAACTTTGTGAAATATTATTAAAAGTAGCGCCGGCGACTTTGGTGGCATAAAAAAATATTTTGGATTGCTTCCTGTATTAATAAAGCCGTGGTGTATTAAGTGAAGCTATGGTAGCCCAGTTGGTAGAACGCTTGCCTCTCTCTTTGAGGTCGCAGGTTCGAATGACATGACCAATCACCAATTTCGAATTTGTTTGTCACGTGCTCAGCAGTGAAGGAAAACATCGCATGGAAATCCACATTCCCGATAAATGTATTTTCGGTGGTATGTGACCTAACCTGTATTGGGGTGGCTTTCCCTTCGCGGGTTGGAAGGTCAGACAGGCAGTCGCTTCTGTAAAAAACCGGACCTGTCAAATCTTCAGGTTAGGTAAGCGGATCCTGTGAAGAACGGGATAATGCTAGGGAGATGATGATGATGATGAAGCTTCCTGTATTAATAAATGTAGGTTCTAGATTTGCCGCAAATGACATTCACTATTCAGCCAAACAAGTGGGAAGCACTGAGGGCTCTCGCCCGATGAATATTGAATATTATTTATAAGCTTGTGTGGATTTCTATAGTAACATTTTTGACGAATCCTCAGACGGATAGTTTTTCTGTAAAAAAAAGATGTATACCTAATAAAAGGAGAAACTGACTGACAGCGCAAACCGCTGGGACTATAAAGTTAAGTCAATTCAATTCAATAATTTATTTCACACAATTTTATGTACTTACCTATCTATTTCTAAGTTTTATTTTACAATAGTTGTAGTTTTCGTTTAATAATAATAATATATAAATTATAAATAAATATTCAATTCATATTTTTACAATATACACATAAAAGAAACATACTCAAAAGTTCACTTTTAAAAACACGTAAACATATTTTTTTGAAGATTCGATCCTATTAACCCATATTATAGAAGTAATTTTTAGGGTATTTTATTTGTGACTTTTATTTATCGTTACTATTTGTAATAAATAAAATAAAGTGGGCATTAAAAACAACCTTTCAAATATCCTTTGACAACATCTGCGCTTGACTGATCCCTAATTAAAATCTACCATTTTCACATACCTACGCTTTTTAACTTTAAATGTCAAAATTATCGCGCGATTCTTTTTTAAATGTCTTGTCCCTAAACGCTGTAGCATAAAGGAGGTTTTCCTTCGAAGTACTAGGAGGACATAAGTTTGTAAGCGGCAGAATGCGATTGTATCGCGGTTGGTGTGCTGGCGCAGCCCAGTATCGAATGATCAGTGTAGGACGATGACATTGTGCGGTTTTCGATAATATTCCCACTCTCTCGTTCTCTTTTTGGGTATCAATTTACGTTTTGAGATATGATGCCGGTTTTGAAAAGATATTTTTGTGAAAAAAAGTGGAGGCAGATAGCGATTTTTGAGCTTAATTAGGAGTTTGATGGAATTTTAGACGCTTCAGGTCGTATCGTAAGTAGATTATTTTTGAGGTTTTCTGAGTCATTGAGTTCGATTTTTTTTGTGACTTACTAGATTTAACTAATGCGTTAACTACTTGGCCGGGTAAATGGAGCGCTGAGGACTCCCACTTGGCATTGAGTTTGAATAAATACACAGGGCCAATTAGCAAAGCTGGTTTTCCTAAATCCCTAAATGAGTCTAGCCATCAACAGAGGTCGCCAAAGGATAATCCTTCGAAAATACTATCCAACTCATTTTTCTCCTGTCTAAAGTGAAAATAAAAAGTACGAAAACCGATGTTGATAATAAAATGACCGCAACGCACGGACAAACGTACAAAACCACAAAATTAATCACTTACAAGTAGGTATAATGTTACTGGGAGTACCAGGCGATCATGAGATGGTTGGTGTTCATAAATACGGCGTATGATGGCCGCACACCGCGCTGCGTGGATTAATGTTAGCTTGTTCTTGTGATCTTATGCTCTCCTGGTCCATGGAACTTGATGTGCGTAGGAGTTCTTGTATTATAAATGTTGTAAAATTGAACAAAGTGAGTATTCAAATTGTTTGGGGCTAAGAAATGGTAGGAAATCGTTGTGTAGAAATGTAGGTATTGGTTTATTGGACTGAATTGGTGTGGTTAATCTTTATTCGTTTGTAATCATGACACAATCTCTCGTGTGGGGTGTGAGGTGAATTACCAACCTCATCAACCCTGGTGTCAGGGTTATTATTGAGCCGCCAAATGCCCCTGATATGACTCATGTAACGACTACTTACTTACATCCGTAAGTAGTAACCGGGACCAACGGCTCAATGTGCCTTCCGAAGCATGGATCATCTTACTTTCGGACAATCAGGTGAACAATTAGGCTACTCTCTTCCTTTTTGATGCGAACAGCGAAGGATTGGAACTGTCTGCCGTCGTCTGTTTTTCCAACTCGTTATAATCAGGGAGTCTTCAAGGCTAGAGTGAATAGGCGTTTGCTGGGTAAGCGTGATTCACCCTAGACCACATTGTCACTTACCATCAGGTGAGATTGTGGTCAAACGCGAGCCTATATTATTTAAAAAGAAAACTCATTTCTGAATTCAATTATTTATTAAATTGTACAAAGTTAGGACAGATAAAAGAAACATACAAATAAAACACACACATGTAACCTTATCTCTATGAAAGATATTTCTTCCAGCTGACCTACGTGACAAAGAGCAGTGTATATTATATCTATAGATAGACATTTCATACGCCCAAAAATAAGTAAATAACGATTGATGAATGTGGATGAAACAAGAGAAGTATGTCAGGATCGAAGCAAATGGAATTGGGTCGTGTACTAGGTTCAAGATAAAATATGAAATTCTGATTACTAAATAAAGCAGATCCAAAAGTAACGGAAATAATTTTCTTTTTTCTAAGTACCTAACTTATTTATTAAATGTAATCAAGAAAAACGTTACAATAAGTTTTATCACTTTTATCACTTCATTTTATCACTTTTGTCTCTGACGTCACAACTCACAGTGTGCTTTTTCATACATAATTTCGTGTCTTGACGTTTAGTAAAAAGTAACTGATTTGATTAGTTGGAAACTATTCCATAGTCTCAGCTTGCCCTGGTTGGATTCGGCGTCAATTTATGTATATATTATGTATGTATGTATTATTTATTTAGGTACAGTTCGGTTTTGTAAAATGCAAAAAAATCGATGTTCCTCAACTTTACGACGTCGAGTAATCGCAAGCTATTCTAAGTTACGCAGCATTTTCATACCTCGGTCGCAATCAAAAGGATACCTACAGAGCGGTTAAACCCCCGCTGAGCGCGTCAATTTTGTTTTTAATACGTTTATTTCTTATACTTTTATCGGCAGTATAATATAGACTGGAGACTTATTTGAGCATTTCTGATTGGAAAAGGTTTCGCGTTACGACTCCGTTTCAAAGTCAAATAAATAACTTTGGACTTAATGATTAATTCTGGTTTTGGCGAATTGGGTTTAGTATTTTTCTTTTTACAAATAATACGGAAAATGGACCAGTCTTCGCTGACTGAGGTAGAAGTTAATAAGAAGAAAGTATTAGAACTTTCCCGAGAAATGCATTTTTGGAGGTATGTAACCTAACCTGTATTGGGCTGGTTTTCCCTTCGCGGGTTGGAAGTTCAGACAGGCAGTCGCTTCTGTAAAAAACCGGACCTGTCAAATCTACAGGTTAGGTAAGCGGACCCTGTATGAAACGGGATAATGCTAGGGGATGTATTAGAAAATGTGTCATCACCTGATAACTGCCTATTAGTCTATTCGACAGTGAGCTGTAAACCGGCCACATTGGAGCAATTCCACAAATAGTAATATTGCTAAGTATTTGATACTTCTTAGCATGGCGCAAATTGCGAATTGCAATATATTTTTTTTTAGATAAATTGCTTTAATGTGGCCTCAAAACAGCCCTGATATAAACCCTACTATATAAAAATGGTTATTTTTTCCCCATTACATAACATAACAGGTTTACCTACTTACTTACTTTTAAAATAAACAGCTTAATAATAAGTCTATCATTTTTTCACCCAAAGACGTCGGTGTCAAAAATTAAAAGGTTATTACAAATGCGATCACAGCACTATTTCTCGGGCCCCTCCCTACGAAACGGCCGTTCATCCGCGCATTGATTTCAATTTGAATTTTAATTGCGGAATATTATACAAAATTACATTGCTTAATATTCACCCCTGGCGTTGATTTTTGCATATTTTTAACCCTACGGGAGAATGATAAAAACCGCATACTCGTACATTAACCTCTCCTCTCGCCGATTGCGTATTTTCATTAGCCAAGTTTAAAAGATAGATAGGTATATCTTTTATGACTCGAATTCCGAACTATATATCTTAAAATAATAAGGAGTATTATTTTGGGCCAACAACCTCCGTGGTCTAGTGGTTAGAGCTCACTTTAAACCATATATATAAGCCCATATACATCCCACTGCTGGGCACAGGCCTCCCCTCAATCAACAGCAGAAGGAAAGGAGCATACTCCACCACGCTGCTCTACTGTCGGTTGACGGTGGCTTTTAGTAGCCCGGGACCAACGGCTTAACGTGCCTTCCGAAGCGCGGAATTATCTTACTTTTTCGGACAGCAAGTTGATTCAGAGCAATGTCCTAGTCAAACAAAAGATTTTAGACAGTGTCCCCATCGGGAATCGAACCCGGACCCAAAGAATCAAAAACGGAATATAATTAATATTTTTGCAATTGCTTCAATGTGGACTTTTTAGACCCTTGCACAATAAGTCCAAAAATATGTTTACCGATAAAAGTACGGTTTATCATAATCAATATCATAGCTCACCATAACCTAACTATCTTAAAAAAATAAACCCAGTTATGAAAAAAAAATAAAAATATTTTAAAAAGTACCTTTTAAAAATCGAACACTCGTTCCGTTTCAAAATTATAAATAAATCTAACAAATCATCGGCTGCGAGTAAATTAATTTGCATTTTAATGAGGTCAGGAATAAAATCGAATCAAGTCACTCTATTCGTTTAGTTATAAATGTCATTCCCCTGTCGTAGTTTGACTCTGCTTAGGGTGGGACAAAACGGATGCCTCGAAAATCTAATGCATATTTTGACTGTGAATTTTTTAACTTTTATTTTAGGCTGTGATTTTTTAAGGATTTTTTTTTACTTGTTAAAAGTAGCATGGAAAATGCTACAACGACAAGAGCGTGGCTCTGAAATTAGTGATGATGATGATGATGAGAACCATAATAAAGACTATAGAGAACCAGAGAGGAAATATGATTAGGAGAACATTTATGAAACAAATAAAAGAAAAGGTGCAGGTCATGTCGTATCAGGAGGTGAAGGATTTGGCGGGAAGAAGAGAGGAATAGCGATTACCGACATGAGCGCAGCTCTTAAATAAAGAGAGAGAGAGAGAGAGAGAGATGATGATGATGATCAAAACCGTAAAATTATTTAATGGTAATAAGATATCTTTCTTTCTTGTTTTTTCTGTTATCTTTTTTTCCCTCTTTTTTATTTATCTATGTTGTTGTGCAATAAAGTATTATTGATTGATTGATTGATCTTTAAAAAAATCTTTTTAATTGTAGGTAAGAATAGAGTATTTAGAATTGTATGTTTGTATAAGTGAATGATATATACACCCACCGCCTCTTTGAGGAATACAGACTTAATGATCAGTTTTCTAAAATTATGTCAATAAATACAGAAAATTAAAAAAACATTTAAATCAATTTGATGTGCAACGAATGAGAAATAATTTATTAACCGTTAAAACGTTATCCATCTTTTGAAGTAAGTAAAACCTTAAAAATGTATTGTTTATGTCAGTATAAAACTGAAAATAAAACTCACTAATTAAAGTCCAACCAACCAACGATATTTACGACCCACTAAAATAGATGTACTTAACCGATTATGAAAAGAATCAGAAGAAAAAGATATTAATGAAGTCGAAATGAGATTCGGAAATAGTAAAGATTAAAAATCAATGAAAATCGCGTCCAAGACGAAATAATTTACTGCACGCAAAATATATTACGATATATTTAATTTGTTTTTGTTTTTCTTCAATCAGTCGTATACCTCATCAGAATCTAAGATACCCATCATCCATACTTACATACTTTTTGACGCCTGTTATGGTTTACTAATATTTGTGTCGATTAGTGTAGGTATTTAATTTGACTATGTTATATATTTTATTAACATTGTAACTATTATATTATTAAATAAAATGCACTGAACATATTTTTATACTAATTCGCGATACAACTTTACTCACGATCAGACTTATAACTCTTAATACGACACATATAACTGAAGTACAACATTATAACTTCCCTAAAGCTGTTACTAGTGCGGTAACAAGTCCCTAATATGGAAATACCAGGTATCAGCGTAACAGGTATTTAGAAAGGGACAGGTGGTAATAAGTTACAATTATGGGTCTTTAACTTGGTTTAAGCTTATAAAGAGTGGTCCATTTTAAGGCTTTGATGATTCGATTTGAATAAACTGTGTTTGAATAAATCATGGGATTGTTAAACTGGGTTATTTTATTGTGTAAAGTCATGTCATGAGTGTCATTTTTATTGTATGATGACTTTGATTTTTACAGCATTTACAATATAATACATTGGGTTATGAAAGGGTTTCTTTTTGAACAAATATAGATAGACTTTGACCTAAAGTCGCTTCATTACATTAAAGCAAGTACATTTTTGTCTATTAGAAAACTTAATAAATAAGTAAATTACTACATTACCATCAGGCAAAATTGTGGATTTTGATTTTTAAAAGATATAATTCGAAAAATATAACCACCTCCGGTCCGCGGAGGTCCGTGTTGTTCTATGATAACTATTGACTCAGAAAATTAATCTTTTTGAGTCAATACTGCGTCGTTTTAAAATGAACAAATTAAAGAATTTAAAATTAAATAGAATTTAATTAATAGAAATAAAAAAAAGAATAAAAGAATTAGAATTTAAAAAAAATATTTGAATTTTGAATTTTTATTTTAGGATTTTTTTTAGAATTTTAATTATTAATTTGAGTATGAGTATGAGTAAATGCACGATGAAACAAAAAAATAACAATAAACAACAATACAATGCTTCTTGACAATGCTTCTATTTTCCTAATGTCACTCAGAAAATAAAAAACTGAAAAAGACGGTTTTGAAAAATAACATTTTAAACTTAGAATTTTTCGTAGTGTTTCTAATTTGCTAGTCTCCATATTCATAAAAGATATATCGTGTATTAAAATTGGAATTTCTAACCAAGTGCTTTTATTGTTTGGCATTAGTTTTTATTTGGAAATACGATTGTTGCTGAGGGACATTAGGAAAATAGGAGCACGGTAAAAATTATATGTCTAAATTCTAGGTTCAAACTGTTGTCATCGTCGGAAGATATCTGATTCATGTAAGACAGAACAGTGATCACCCAATCGTACAGTTACCGCCCGAAATATTCTCAGAGCATCAACTCCCTTAATGGTCTATAAAGCCACCCCATAACTTGGTATCAGGGTACAATTCAAGTGTTATTCCCTCTTAATTGGTCGTTCCGGCCGGAATCGTCAATTTCAGATATTAAACTAATTTTCAATGCAGTGTAATCGCACAGACGTGAGCAAGGCAGCGGAAGGGTTGTCATCGTAAAAATATTTACCTAATGCGTGCTCGGGGACGTAATCCCTTTAAATTTGATGTTTTGAAAGTGTTCTGGTGATAAAGTTATGCGCCAGGATTAAAGTGGAATTAAAATAATTATGTGTCTTGTCTAACGTACATAAAAGCGTAAGCTTTTTAACGAATGTTTGAGATACTGATTATTGTAAATGTACATATCTTTTATTTAGAAAGAAAAGAAAGAAAGAAAATATTTATTTTTTATTTTTTTTATTTATTTTTATTTTTTAACATAAAATTTCTTATTTTTATTCTTGGTTTTCTGTTTTCATTGTGTATAATTTTAAGTTGTAGTGCCCTTACAGGGTTCCTGTTTGTACTTTCCTCTACTTTTAAGACCTCTGTAAAAACGTCAGGAATGCAATAAATATCTTATCTTAAATCCGGCCAAGTAGTTAATGCTATCTGCGGCAAATCTACAATAAGTCACGTCAAAAAAAGAAAAAAAAATATCTTAAAGGGTTACTATTTGACCGGGTCAAAAATAAATTATAAAATAATATAGAAATACTACGCCTCTATCCGTGTCTGTGGTGGCCTAAATAATAAATGTTTCTTTCTTTATTTCTTTCTTTCTCTATTTACCCTACGGAGGGTACAGAGGAAGAAAATAGAAGCCTGTTTGAGATGATCAAAAACCTATTTAAATTTTTCTTTTTTAAAATTCGTAAGTATTTTTGAATTTTAATTACGAATTAAGTAACAAATATCTCAACTCACTACTACCTTATTTTTCATATTTCTATATTATTTTGTGATTTTTTTCTCATGTAATGTAATTCTTTATGAGGAAAATAAAGTTCTTAAACCCGAAATATTGATGACGTCATACGGGCAGTATTTCCATACAAATTCAGTGGGAAATTTCGTTTTGACGTTTCGTGAAAAGTATCTCATTTGACTTAGTTGTTGGGGGCAATTATAGTCAAATTACAATAGACTACCTGTAGTCTATGATGAATTTATATACTTCAAAATGTCAAACACATAACGTGTTATTACAGCGATATTTACGATTCATGTGTAAGCTTAAAGTTATTGTTGTTATTAAAATTGAAATTTATGTTCAAACGGACAATGCTAACATCGATATTGTGTGAATTTATCGATACTGTGTGAATTTATCGATGTTTCATTAACTACCTCGTTTAAGTGATGCGTGTCGTGTTTGACAATAGGGTTTATTGTTGCTAGGTCATCAACGAGTTTTTTTTTAGTTAATTTAAAAAGCACGTGTTGGTTTTGAATCGGTCTTCTTCTTTTCTTCTATCATGTAGGTTGTGAAGTGGTTGACCAACCTTCTCCAACCCTGTCAGGGTTATTATTAAGCCTATCAAAGGCCCCTGACATGACTCATGTAAATATTGGTGAATGTGGAGGAAGCAAGAGAAGTGTGGTTATTGTAAGATTAGTTTTATTTATGTGATTAGCTGACTAGGAACTGATATTACATAAACTGCCTATATACGTCCCACTGCTGGGCACAGGCCTCCCCTCAATCAACCGGAGGGGGTATGGAGCATACTCCACCACGCTGCTCCACTGCGGGTTGGTAGTGGAACTGATATTAGGCAGCCAAAATTACTAAATTCTATAACAGTATTTAAAATAAAAGAACTTCTTGGGCCCTGTGCCGAGGTTTTTCTTGCAGCTTCTTTTCCCCGGCTATACAGGTTGTGAGAAGCTGCAGTAGTTTTAGGCGGATGAGACGTTTGTTATGTAAAAAATGACCATTGAGACTATGATACCTAACTGTATAAAGAAATTTGAATTTGTGTCGAAGCAAATGGAATTCACTATTTACTGCTTAACCCAGTGGGATATAGGCGTGAGTTTATGTATGTATGTAGGAAAGTGAGAATACTATGGAAGGATAATTAATGGGAATTTAATTGTTTATGGTATGAAAGGAGGATGGTTAATGAATGGGACGTAAAATTTAAAAAGTAAGAAAGGCGAGTCGATGGTGCAATGTTGGTCGGGTTAGAGGATTTTGTTATAATATAAGGAGTAAAGATATTTAAAATATTCCGTGTTATTTCTATATCTCACATGTACGCTTTGAAGTTATTACGTAACCATAGAATGTCCACGGGAGTTCTTTCGTGGCGTAGATAATAATATATCTACAAGTATACATACTTCTCCTATTTCATCGTGTGGGTTGTGAGGTTGATTACCAACCTCAGCAGTCTACCTATCTATAATTATATACTAACCTTGCGTATACTTGTCATTTTGAAGTATATAAATTAACTATATAAACAAGTCGTCAGCTTTAAACGATGTTGTAATTAAGCCAACGCGGCGTTTTTGATAGACGCGAATACGCAGGGGTTGTGTCGACTCTATGTAGATATCCATAAATATACTAATATAAACTTTTTATACTGTAAAATATATTAAAGAGTGATGCTAAGTTTGACTTATAAGCACGTTAAATCCACAGATAAAAAAATGTGAAATTTTTTGACAAAACAAAGTTAAGTTATGGTCATAAAAAAAAACTTTATTTCGGACCTTGGTACATCCATAATGGTTAGAAAGGGACTTTTACTATGTTAGTAAGCACATATTAAATTAACATGACAAAAACCTAGTGTGGGTTATATTTTACTATAATAGCTTTCTCAGACTTAATTTTTTTTCTATATTTGTGGCAGCTTTAACTAGTAGTTTCACTAGTAATACATTTTTAAATCTCGAGCTCCTCAGTGCTTCGGAAGGCATGTTAAGCCGTTGGTCCCGGCTGCATTGGCAGTCGTTAATAACCATCAATCCGCACTGGGCCCGCGTGATGGTTTAAGGCCCGATCTCCCTATCCATCCATAGGGAAGGCCCGTGCCCCAGCAGTGGGGACGTTAATGGGCTGATGATGATGATGACATTTTTTAAAATAATTATTGTATCTAAAAATATACTATCCCTACAACGCGCGCTACCCAAAATTCGCTAATAACCGGCCATTAAAACCAAACATAATACCACTTCTCACATTAACCGCTGTTACGTCACTGTATCCCATCAGCCATACTGCTCCACCAATCAAAAACCATCTCTAACCATTGGCGAGTAACGTTAAAAGTTCGAAAAATTGTACCAAGTTTTCGGGTGCCAATTTTAATTAGCCCCCCTCACCCCTGAGGGGAATTCCCCCTGTAGATAAGGGTGTTTGCAAATACAGGGGACTGCAAAGAAGCCAATCCATCAAATCGGAACGCATTACCACACCACGCTGTAGAGCGAAGGGCTGGCGTAGTTATCGATGAATTTATAATGTAGAATAGAATAGAATATAAATAATTTATTATAAAAGGACGCCACACACAAAAAAAAGACAACAACATCATATCAAATTTCCACTAAAACAATTACAAAAAAGGAATCACCTGATTGTCCGAAAAAGTAAGATGATTCCGTGCTTCGGAGGGCACGTTAAGCCGTTAGTCCCGGCTATTAGCCGTAAAAACACCTCCACCAACCCGCATTGGAGCAGCGTGGTGGAGTATGCTCCATACCCCCTCCGGTTGATTGAGGGGAGGTCTGTGCCCGGCAGTGGGACGTATATAGGCTGTTTATGTACTAGAATGTATACCTTAATATACATCATTGTTCCCTGATGCGTATAATTTGGATTCAAGGAAAGAGTGAATAGGCTCTATTTGAGTTTGCGTGCTCCATCTTAGACCGTGCTCCTAAGACTAGTTTGGATAGTGGTCAAACGCACTCAAATCATTTATTAAAAAAAAACCTTTAAAAATAATAAATACAAATAAAATAAAAAAGTGTAATAACAATAGTAATTGAATGTGTGTATAGTGTGGCTACCTAATCAGTTCATCTTACGATGGATGTACCTTTGACCAGCCCAATTGGGAATGTAATCCCTAAAAGGCCTCCCTACTTTGTCAAAATTATTAAAAACATATTATACCATAATATTAACATAACATAAACTGCCTATATACGTCCCACTGCTGGGCACAGGCCTCCCCTCAATCAACCGGAGGGGGTATGGAGCATACTCCACCACGCTGCTCCACTGCGGGTTGGTGGAGGTGTTTTTACGGCTAATAGCCGGGACCAACGGCTTAACGTGCCCTCCGAAGCACGGAATCATCTTACTTTTTCGGACAATCAGGTGATTCAAGCCTGAAAAGTCCTTACCAAACAAAGGACAGTCTCACAAAGTGATTTCGACAATGTCCCCATCAGGAATCGAACCCGGACCTCCAGATCGTGAGCCTAACGCTCTAACCACTAGACCACGGAGGCTGTCAAAACGGTGGCTGTGTTGATAATATTAAAACATGCAAAAATATCCACTTGTTTTCTTAGTATTAATTCGAGTCTATAAAAAACTATCTAGTCGGTTTTTTTTAAATGACAAAAGTTTAAAATCATCGACAAATCCCATCGACGCGGCACATCACTACTAGGCGCGTGCTTTCAGTTGATTGGCGTAACTCGATAGGCCTGCACTCATTTGCGCCCTGCACTTATGGCGAGCGATAAATCTCGTGCGTGGGAGTCGTGGGAGACTAGCAGATCATCTGCCGAAGGATTCTGGCTCTGTTATTAGGGAAATTGCGCACATTGACATTGGCTTGACAAGAAATCGTATTGGAGTAAAGTTGTTTCATGTTTGTATAAACCTCTGCCCATCATTTCGGGGATACAAGCATATGCTAAGTTTTTAAAGTACTTTGTCTATGGAGTATTTTATCTATATGTGACATATTTTTAAGTTTACAGAGGCGATAGCCGTCGCGAGGCCTTGATTATCTGATTTTCACCAAACAAATCTTCATAAATCTATTTTTAGATCGGCTACTGATGTAAATAGTAGATTGGGTTGAGGATTTCCCCAATTTATATAGTGCTGTTGGCATGGATTGTATAGTATCTGGTGCCCTAACTAGCAAGCTAAAAAACAAGCGAAAACCTCACTAAAAACCCTCACAACACCAAACCACAACAATGTATGCCACACGAACAACAATAGTGTAGAACCAGTCTCCCCTAAAGCGTGCCCAGGCGCAGGGGTCGGAGGGTATCACGTTACTCAATCCGCTTACGACGCCAAAAGCTAGCTTGTCGCTAATGACTGACGCCTTATTGGCATAATTTGACATCTACACGGTTTCTGTCGCCCTGGTAGTTTGGAGATGGGAAATTGACATTTTGGATAGATTTTTTTGTATTATTTCTGGCCAAGTTTATGCCATTTACGGCAAATGTATTATAAGTAATTAAAAAGAGGCTTATTAAAAGTAACGTCTATGTGTTTGCTTGTTTTAGCCATTATGCCATTTTTCATGAGCCTTATTGCAGAGTGGTTATCAACCATTAATTGAATCTTAGGAGTGACAGACGTGATTTCGAAAATCAACTGTTTTATAAATATTAGCTCTCTGAAACATTCTGCAGCTGCTATGTACTCCGCTTTCGTGTCTATAGATTGGCATCCTAGCAAAGAATTTGATTTTTTCACCGTTTCCGGAGTCACTGACGTCGACTTAAGGTCCTGTCGAACGTAACGAACTTACAACCTTTTTTTATATGACTTATTGTACGTTTGCCTCAGATAACATCTACTTGGGCCGGGTTGATGACCTGTTACTGTATTCATATTTAACTTAACACCACATAAATACAAAAAACATTAAAAAACAGACATTCTAAATATTCATTTTGACAAGTTTATCATGCATAGGTTAAGGGGAATAAATTATTTTCTGCTTTACTATCTAGAACCTGGAAAGAAAAATTACTTGAGACATGTTATTCTGCCTATCCCTATATTCCCTGCAAGGATATCGGGCCCGAGCTTACTTTACTTTACATTATATTATGAAGGTAAAATCAGATTAATATATCCTTGAAAACATTATCAATATTAACATGCATTTTCACACCCAAAACAATGTAGAAACGCAAATAGGTACCTATAGCAATTTCATTAAGTTAATTTAAACTATCTCTTGACTTTCACACGCAACGATGTTTGCGCTGCGCCCATTTGGGGGTGCGCAGAGGGGAATGGACCCCTAAGATGAATTAGGGGATTACAATGGCTGCATCATGCAACTGCACTCTGATTTTGCACGGTGTGTCTACAGGGTGTGATACTTTTAATGGGTTAAAAACATTGGCTATTTCTTTGAAAATTGTATAAAGCTGAGAGACTATTTGTCACTTTTTTCAGAGATATTTACGTGGTTTTTATCTGAATACTATGGTTGAACAGCGTCTTCTTTCCAGCGACATTTTTTTGATTTTTTTTTCCAATTTAAAAAACTTAATAAGTATTGTTTTCCAGCGCAGAAAAGATGATAAGCTTTGAATTGCAAAAACAATAAGAAATATTTTCTATACGAACTTAATAAAACAAAATAGCAATATTTTTTCACACCACAGACAAAATAGTTACCATAAAACACGTCGATAGAGTCTTAAAACAATTTCACAGATCATAATCGTATTTATTGTTTTTAAACTCTGTACCTACACCCTGTGTCACGGGGCGCGGGTAATGGCGTAAGAGTAATTTTATTACTTTGCCCCTATTACCATCACAATGCGAATAGTAGCGAGTACCAAACGTTCCGTCAATGTCACTGTTATCGATATCTAGCGATGCGCAGCACTAGTTCTTACAAATCTAGTATTTACATAGAGTTGTCAGTTTTTGTGCGGGAAAAGTGATAATTAAGTGTTCACTTGTTAAAAATTAAGTGTAATAGAAATGCGTTCGTTATGTGTTGTGTATTCTTACTGTGGTATTATCTACTCTGGTAAAGATTGCCGCGAAATTACTTATTGTAGGTTGTAAAAAAAGTTATCCTGAAAATTCCCACCGCTCTTATCTGTTTTCCGAAACAATTTCAACAAAAAACAAAGGAAGGACTCGCAAATAAACAATTGAAACGTGCAGCAAATTCGGTATTTTATTATTAACGGGGTACAGCACAAGGAGCACAGAAATAAGATGGAGCTCACACCCGTACTACTGATTCGATTTGTTCCTGTTGCGATGAATATTTGATACGGCTCAGTGCACACTAATTTGTTTATCGTGTTCCACGCTCCTGCTCGCCTGGTACCTCCGAGCACGCTCCACGCGAATTTCAACGTTAATTCTGTACCGTCGGTGAAAAGTAATACAAGTCCAAAATTCAAGTTTTGAGAAAATCGAGTTTAAAGTTTAAAATATTCTAGCTCGCGACTTATAAGGAATAATGGAACAGAAGTTAGATGTGTCGATAGGTGATGATGGAAGGTTTCTTTTCTAATATTTAGTTATATTTAGAACCTGAACAGAAATGGTAGAGGATCAAAATAAATTACATGTATCAGTTGACACCAACTTTTATATTGTGTAAATTGATACAAGTCTACTTATACCTTTTTACACATATAACTATAAAAAAGTCTACGTTGATATATCATATTTCAATTATTAATTTTACAGTCTAATTCTACAAAAAACAAAATGTCTTGGAAGAAAGTTTATTTCATAATGTTGTAGAAAGGCAAAATTCTATTTATTTTCTTTAAAAAGTAAAGAAACGTAACTTATATCAATTGACACAAACGATAAACTATAACGAATTTGTGTCGAGTGGTTTAACATGACTTATTTTGTCGGTTTTATTGTGTAAAATGATACATGTTTTTACGAATTTCTAATAATAAATACATATAAAGATGGTACACGTATATATAGTGTAAGGTGGCGATAATAAGATATTTTTGTTATGATTTTACTCTCAAAACTCATAAATAACCGGTCAAAACCACCACTGCTGCCCACTACAAACACATTTTGTCCACTACACTACGCCCCTAATCAAAACCACTTTTGGTTCATTTTTGCAGTCAAAATCTTACAAATTCAATTATGATAATATTTCCACCCCTAACAAATGAAGGTAAGAGGAATCATATTAAGACTGGTCATTAGGAATGTTTCGGGCTAGCCTGGCAGTATGGCCTGGAGATAAAGGTGATGTACCTACATACTTTTAAACTAAAATCACACAAACCGGTAAGTGTTACTTCTTTCTTGCTGAAACTATTTAAAAGATCACAACTTATTCCACAATCAAAATCCCCTAAAGTAAAGTAAAATTCGATATTTCGAATTATCAAAATTCCCGGTCTAATGGTAGCCCGCAACATTGACAGAACGATAAACGGAGTCGAATCAATGTTGACGATGAGAATAGGTAGGAAAATGAAGATCATTGGTTCACCTCTAACCTATAGGTTACACAGGGCTATCCTTAGACCATGACCATGACCACCATGGACCATGGTCTGTTATGGTTAAGCTAAATGAGCTCGTTTCCGCAAAACTGTACACGTAAGCACAAGTGGGGGACTTTCCGCGTATCCTCGCGTATGGACCACTATTGTGAAGTGGGCAAACTTCCCACTATATCATCATCATCCTCCTGCCCTTATCTCACTCTAGGTGGGGTCGGCACAACATGTATGGGCAAATGTCCCATCTTCTTCTTCTTCTATCGTGTGGATTGTGAGGTGAATTACCAACCCCATCAACCCTGGTGTCAGGGTTATAACTGAGCCGCCATAGGTCCCTGACTTGACTCAATGAATACTCGAATGTCCCATATGTAATGTTATTTTAATGGGCTCAGTTTTCCGCATAAACACAAGTGGTCCATTATGCGTGCTTTTATTGACTATGTAAGCCACTTAACTCCTTTCAGAAGCTCAAATACCTCCTGGGATTTTTACAAACTTTGTGACCTGGTTTAATTAAGGGGTTGTGCCCGTGGTGTTGCCTATTATTTATTCTAATCTAATCTATCCTACAAGATCCCACTGCTGGGCAAAGGCCTCCCCTTCCTCTTTCCATTTTTCACAGTCCTGTGCGTAATTCTCTCTTATGTAATCAAAATACAGAAAACAAATATTACTGGTGGTGCTCAAGAGTTCAGAGCAGTTATTCCCTTTATAAAAATGAGGAAGCTCGACAAATTTACACCATTCAACGTGTTTGAGAAACTGGTAATCTTCTCTTGAGAAGATGTGGCAGATCCCGATGCTGCCGATGCCGAGCTGTCATCTACGGCTGTGTAGGTTCAAAAATACCACTACCGGCGCTTGCATAAAAGATCTAACCAGCGTGTATTGAATGGCTTGCATATTAATTGGAGCTCGATAATATTTGGAGCCATTATTTCACGTCTACAATCTCTTTAGCAATGAAGGCAGCGTTCAATCTGCCACCGCTTAACCTGCATGTAATCAAGAAAAATATGTAAAACAGCTATGCTTCGAGCTAAGGGAAGGAGACTAACGACAGTTATGACAAATCTCAAATACCTCTTGACTAACCCTGCCATGGTGATAACGACGCCATGATCAGGACCCACAACTTATTGAGGTACTGTAATTAAGTACTACAAGGTGGTTATAGCAGAAAGAGAAACCTCTTGACTAACCCTGCCATGGTGATAACGACGCCATGATCAGGACCCACAACTTATTGAGGTACTGTAATTAAGTACTACAAGGTGGTTATAGCAGAAAGAGAAAAAACACGGTTTGGTCTGAAGTACTAACTTAACCTATACCGATTCGCAATGCGGATCAGATATGGTTTGCTGTGGCTCTAGACAAAATGTCTTCCCATAGACAGGTTTATGCGGAGGTCACCCTAGGATACACACTGGTGGCGCATGGAATCGAACTTGTATGTATCATTATACACGACACGTTATTGATATCTAAGATCGTATTTTCTGAAATATTTTGATATATATTAATTTATATTACTTTTCACGAAAAAATAAATTTGGTGTTTGATGTTACAACTAAAATTATATCATTAAACACGGACTGTGAGAATTCAAGGATTGCGTGTATTTTAATATATGTTGAGTTGCATTTACTTACATCAAAATATTTAGTGAAAATCTTCATTTCACTTTAATGCAAGTTAAGATGAATTATGTTACACGTGTTATAACAGCATGAATCCTTCACAAACAGTACTTATATCACTAAACACAAAAATTATCTCCGTATTTATAATAGCTACAGTTACGAGAATTAGACAGAAAGAAAGAGAATTTTTTGAACATGAAGTGTGTGCTAATAACTCAAAAGTGATACAACTCGAGTTGTATTACTTTTCACCGACGGTACAGAATTATTCACAAAAACAAACATTTTTTTGTCCTAAAACCTTTTATTTTAACCAGTGCTTTTAAATATAAATTCTCGTTGTCAAAATTGGCTATCGTTCCGTACAATCTGTGCGTAACCTGTCTTTAACGTTAATGTAGTTATAACGCAAGACGCGGTAAGAATTAATTAAGCGTACATATATCCGAGATAGGAATCGGCGGCGTGGCAGGTGATTAAATAAATACAAGTTGGCGTTTCTAATTAATATGCCAGACGCGCGACTGATAAGCGCTAGGCGACGCGACATCTCGCGATTTCTGCCCGCCTGGTACTTTGCGATTAACACATTATTACGATTATGTTAAATTTGTCTCGCTGTCGGGTGAGATTAGGATTTAGCCAGAGCCAGGACTTAGGAATGTGTTTAGGAAAGCAAAATAGTTTCAACTGCTTCATTAGAGCATCTACTGGACGTTCATACTAATTTTTGACATGCGGAAGTGACTGTAGCCAGGGGGGTTGAAAAGGCCACAACGAAGCAATTCATCTAAGAAAGCAATATTGCAATTTGACATTTGCGCATATAAAAGTCAGTGCGCAGTGCAAACAAATGTCAAATAGCCATATTGCTTTCTTAGATGAATTGCTGCGATGTGTCCATTTTAACCCCCCCAGTTCTAAGCAATGATGCGGCTCACTCATACATACTACACGATCATGAAGTTATATAAGTAACTACTTATATACATTTTTAATTAAAAATACCATCACGATCCGGAAGTCCCAGGTTCGTGTCCCGGTGGGGACAAATCACTTTGTGATCCCTAGTTTGGTTACGAAATTGCAGGCTGATCACCTGATTGTCCAGAAGTAAAATGATCCGTGGTTCGGTAAGCACGTTAAGCCGTTGGTCCCGGTTACTATTTATTGTATCGTCAGAGGCCTTTGACGGCTCGATAATAACCCTGACACCAGGGTTGATGAGGTTGGTCATCCACCTTACAACCCACACGATAGAAGAAGATTAAAAATAGGTTCCGTTTGACCACAGTCTCACCTGATATTGTGGTATTTTTTTTTTTTCAGAATTGAGAATTCCCTCTTATCTTTATTTTTGCAATATAACTTGTCCAATTAAATAGTACTTCCTGTAATTCACGGTATATAAAATATTTTCTTTTAAAAAGATTTCATGGGTCTTCCAACAACATCAATTTCCTCTAAAACTTTACATAAGTAATACCATTGCAACTCGAACTCACTTTTAACTCGTAGTGAGTTTATGGTTATTTTTAATTCACCTCTAACATTTTGGAGGATTAATGTGCCAAAGACCAACATAACCTGAACGACCTTTAAAATTTTGACGAAACTTTTTAAAAAAAGGAATCGTCAAAATATTAAAACTATATTGAATCGCAACTGGCTTTAGGACATCAACGCAAAATATCAACTTGTGTAAGCGAGAATATCATCTCTTGTTAACCGACTTCAAAAAAGGAGGAGGTCCTCAAATCGTCGGGACCTTTTTTTATCTATGTTGTTGCTGATAAAGCCTTCTGAAATGCTTTATTGTTTATATAACAAATACGAGACTGGCGAGGAGTGAGTGATATAGATAGATATGAATGTGTTCCTCTAGTTATTAAATAACTTGTAATACTTATATACCCTGATTGGTTTTTAAAAGATGTGTTGCTGTTGCAGTTTCGCGTCATTTCTTCTCCTCAGCCATAACACCTTGCGAAATGACGTAAATTCAAAAATGTTACATTGACCTTCAACAAGTTTATCCATGATAATTACGTTGAATAAATGATTCTGATTTCTGAGATATACTATACACCTCTGCCTTTCTCTTTGGATGCTGGCGTGATGCTGTTAGGTGACTGAGACATATTTTTGTCAACAGGCGATGCCAGCAACGCGAGTATCGGCTCGGGTGAAGGCACGGGGGAGGAAGATGACGACACGAACGGCAAAAAGAACCAAAAGAAGCGAGGCATCTTCCCGAAGGTTGCAACCAACATTCTGCGGGCGTGGTTATTTCAACACTTAACGGTGAGTTACGGCCTTTTTCTTTTGAAGTGATTATCATTTATTTATTTTATTATTTTTATTTATTATTTTATTATTTATTTTTTATTTTATTATTTTTTAAAGAACTTCTATTAGGGCCCTGTGCCGAGGTTTTTCTTGCAGCTTCTTTTCCCGGCTATACAGGTTGTGAGAAGCTGCAGTAGTTTTAGGCGGATGAGACGTTCGTTATGTAAAAATTTGACGATTCAAAGTGTAACTATGTTACCTATAGAATAAATATATTTTTGAATTTGAATATCTATCTACTCAGCCTGTGTCCACCCACTGCTGGGTATAGGCCTCCTCTTTCACGATCCTTTCCGGTCCTGTGCAAGTCTCATCCATTGCTTTCTGGCGTACCTAACAATGTCATCCGACCACCTGGCTGGTGGTCTGCCTCAATATCGCATACCATCCCTTGGCCACCATTCAGTAACAGCCAGGGTTGTTGGGGTTGGTAATTCACCTCATAATCCACACGATACAAGAACAAGTAACAGCCTTAGTCCATCTGTTGTCTTCCCGTCTTGCCAAGTGTCCTGCCCATTGAACGAAAATTGAAAGTGACTATGTATCTGGACAAATGGAGATGGGGCTGAGGGCTCACCAAGGCACAAAATTTAAAACAACTGGGCTGAGGATCCTCAGGTGCGAACCTGGGCTCAAGGCGTCGTCTGATTAGGGTGATTTTATAGTGAGTTTCAATGGTAGTCGCTTATACGTATAGAGTCAGGGAAGGAAAACATTTTCGCGTGCTAACTTTTTTAAAATTTCTTTATTGTGCTGTCTTGAGTCTAAGAATGCAGCGTGGTGTTCTAAAAAACATTTTGAAATTTGACTTCAATGATTTGGATCGTAAATGATTTTAAAAAGAAAAGGTTTTTCCGACAATGAGCTTGTCTATAACCACCCATTTCTAAATAACAGATAACTGCTAGAATTTTGCGTAAAAACGTAAGCTATTAAAGATTTGTTAATAGCAGAGCCCATTCACAAACGCTGGTGTTGTGTAAAATTACAGCTATAAAACACGCAGGAATCGCTGAAAAACTCCACAATGCGTCGGCGACGCTCGCTCGCTCGCAATTGTAACACAGTTTTCAATTAAAATTTCCCGCGCGGCAATAAATTTTTCATTGCGTAGACAAAGCCGCCTCTCAAAAGGGTATTCGTTGCATTTCTAAAGACAGAAAACACAATTACACAACTCTCAATAGACAGCGAACAAAGGCTTCCGTTGTGATTGATCGAATTAGAAAAAAGTAGCATGCTAATGCTACCAGGGTATCAGAGACAGTGCACGAGTCGACTCAGTGTTGCGTAGTAATTTCTAGAATGGCTCCGGGCGGGGGGAGGGGGTGCAATTTCATTACCGGTCCGGATCCTCGCCCATAAATCACCAGGGCCGAAGAAGCTTCGCTCAGCGGAGTTCAGGTGACGCGCGCAAAGTCGCCTCTTGAGCCCGGTATTTCTGTTTCATTCGCCGAGACGAGCCGAATCCTACTTTCTTTATGGCTATGAATTCCGCGAATTTCCGACGTGGAATTGGAAGTGCGAGTTTTAATTACGAATTCGGAAAGCTTTTCACAAGTAGCCCGACGAAATTATGTCGCTCAAGAATGTATCAGGGTATTCACCGTTTTAGAAATTCGAAGAACATTTTGTCGGCAAGATTTCATATAGCGATTTATTTCCGGCCTGTATTTACAGTGTTCGAAGTTTAAAAAGTCGACAATCGAATTAGGGAGCTTTTAGCGCGTTCCGTTTAGCGCGTTTTTGCGCTTCGCTGTCCGCGCCCATTACCGCTTTCCAAATTACTTATAATTGCTTCGCTTAGCGCTAAGTGCTTTCATTACGGGCTCCCCGTAAAACAGTGCCGGTATACGAGACGTGTCAATGTTTTAACTCTACATTTTGTTCCGATCTATATTTCAATAAAGCAAGCAGTATTTTGGTCACGTTGGATTTTCAGTTCGGATCTGTTTGGGATTTCGCTATGCCAAAATGCGGTCAGATAGACAATGCATTAAATTGGCGCAAAAAGAGCGCTCGACCCACATATCGGGCATGAAACTGCATAGCTGTCAGCGTGACGTTTGTAATATTCATTCGATTACGCGCCGCGGGAAATGGAACGCCGCGCGGTGACAGCGCGCCACCTGCGAGCGCCGCCGTTTGAATTCGGAATCGGCTCTGATTGGCCAGTCACCGATCAAATCGACACTGGCTGGAAACAAATGAACACCGTGTTACACTTGACCACAAAGGTCGAGATTCGAATATGGAACGTTTGATTTGCGATTACAGTTCGGATACACGGCTGATTTAATCGAATCGAACGTTTGAATTAATTCGGAATTGAGTGGCCATGGATTCGACTAAAAAGGCGGGAGCTGATCTGGTGGTTTCACATCGCATGTATGTGCGAATTGAAATTCAGTGCAGTGCAGCAATATTGGCAACAGCCCGTGTCCGCGGCTATAAACGGTTTGAATTTTAAAACTGTTTGTAATCTGCGTAGATAAAGAATCGCGTTTAGAATTTGAATTGGACGCCGACAGTGGATGGATTTGTGAATGGTCTGATCGTTGAAGGAGATACATATGATATTTTTGGATTCAAAATAAAACAGTGCACGCTGTTTGTGGCCTTAAGCTTTCTGCCTCTATATCTAATTTTGTCCCCCGCGCGCAAGACAAAGAAATCATCAAACCTTTGTATAATCCGGCAATAATACATCAACTTTGCGCGGTTAAATCTCTTAATGCGTACCTGGGACGTGCTCCCTCGAGTCATACGGCCCTGGTACATTCCGCGAGGAGTAATATTGAATAACGTCGCGCGACAAATCCCACCTTGTGGCCCTAAGCCCTTCGCGGGGGCTAAAAATAATTATAAGTCTTGAGTAATCCCAGGGACTTATAAACATTGTTTTACGTCGTTTTTGTGATCGGCTAATATAAATTGTTGGTGGATTTAACTGTCTAGAAGACAACAGTGGTTGAGGATGTGTTTTGAGATTAAGCGTAGTTTAGTAGACTTCTAATTACGATAATTCAGTAACAAACAATCATAACCAGTGACTTGGCGATGAGTGGGTTTATATTAGACATCTGCCTACCACTTTAGGGATATAGGCGTGATGCTGTGTTATGTTGTTACGACAACTTTAGAAATTAGAATAAAATGCCGATAATATAAATTCGCTTTAAATAGTGTCACCTACATCCTGTATTGGTCCAGTCAAAAGAGCAAGGTCTAGGAAGATACCGCGATCAAGTCCATGTTTTTAAGAAAGGCCAGGTCAAGAGTACTCACCAGCGAGCATGCATGAAGACTTTAATGCGAGTGGAAGAAGCGAAAATGGTGTGTAAGGATCGTACTAAGCGAAATTCCGCGATCTCTATCTACCCCGATTGGAAATAGGCGTGATATGGCGTGAATAGGCGTGGCGTGGTATGTGTGAAATTAAAAAAATAGTCCCTATGTTACAGAATACGCAAGTACCAGGAGTACCAGGCGTTTAAAATAAAGCAATAACACCAGGGTATCATGGAGCGTAAGAGATATTTTCAAACGCGGAATTCCTAGGCGCGCGGTATTGAGTTACGTCCGGATCGGGTTCGCTTTGAGAGGCGCCGCGCCGGAATAGGAGTCCCCGCGAATCATCCAAGAATTTACAATTTATTCATGCGCTATTATAATATCTCCTCGTACGTTGTGCTTGCCTGGTACTTTATGATTATTACGCTCGGTTAATACAAGTGGAAATTCGCATGGAATCGCAAAAGGTGCGGTCACAAAATTCTAGTTGCGGTAAAATTAAACTGTTGTCTGAAATCTTTGTCAATTTGTGTCACTTCTTCAAATTCAAATAATACATTACTGCATCAGAATAAAATGTAAGGATGTTAAGAACAAATAACCTAAGTAGATTTTTCAATTTAGTTGCTATTACTTCAAACCTAAGTGCACAAAAATGACTCGACACTGTCTTGGGCGGAAGAGAGCCGTATTCAACGCTGGATTTATCATATGTACACCAGCGGAATGTACTTTAAAAACATATGGGTCTATTACTTACACCATGTATATGTATGTGTAATAAAAGGTAGTCAAAGAAATATCGTAACATTGCTTAAAAAAGGAAAATAATTAACACCAAAAACTCGGAACGAGTCAATTTTGCGGAGACTGCAGCCTTAACTAGCAACCCATTTTTAGGTTATCTACACACCAAAAATAACTCTGTCTGTAGGGTGTCCATGTCGATATCAATTTAGGATATAAGTAACAGGGCTACCAACATAATTTTACATTTACCAGATACCCCCAGTCTTCTTATTTTGCGGCATTATTCTCAAGAAACGTCACCCAGACCCGCATTTAGGGGGGTTGGGAATAAAAAACCTTTTTACCGTTTAATTCCCGCGTCCAGGGTTCCAATATTAATAAATTCTCATTCCCAGGATTGTGCACAATTTGCTAGGGCTCGTCCAAGCAAAACTTACGAGGTTCCGTACCCTAAATAAGGGTCCGACTTCGCGCCGGATTTTTAACGCGCCAAAATGGAGTCATATTTTGGCGGGAATCCCATTATTAGGTTACTAGACAAATAGGGATCCGATGATGAATCAAAGGAGGTAATAAGCTGGATATTCTACGTTCCATTCGTATGTAGTTAGGAAAGAAAGAAAAAAATATCTTCAGTTACTACCTACCGCCTGCGCTTTTCATCTTGTGTATCAGCTTCTTCTATTGGTAAAAGCGTAGGGCTTAAAAACTGGAGGTCCGGGTTCGATTCCCAACCAAAAAGCATTATCGACATCATTTTATAAGACTGTCCTTTGTTCGGCTAGAACGGCAACTCATCGCCCCCCACCAGCGCCTGAGTTAAGTTTACCTCACCCCCTCGAACACAGTTTAGACTTGAATCGTATGGAGTCAATGACATTACGCATACAAAAGTAAGTGCGCAATGGTGACAAGTGTCAAATATTCCTTTTTTTAAGACCCCCCCCCCCTCCCACCTTTCGCCCCCCCATTGTCTGGACTTGACACAAGCTGCGGGTTCAACTCCCGTCCGTGTCAGATTTTTTTTCGATGTAAGTATTTTTTTTTCTTTTTTAAACTTCTGTTTAATTTTAACTGATTTTATGTCTAGTTCCTACCATCTTATGTGCAGCAATCTAACCAGTCCTTACACCAAACACATGCCTTCCACAACATAAACTTGAAGACCGAAAAGCCATTTCAAATTTAAATTTGAGTCGCATTCGCTAAATCTATCTGTCCTTTTTCCATTCACTGGTAACCGTATGACGCCGTCTCACCTCCACACTCTATTTCCTATAGCTCCTTATTTCCTGTGTGACCGGTAGTGGAGAGAGCGTTAACCGACGCTGGCTAAAAAGTGGGTAGTTTTCGGAAATCTCAGAGGAACCGGAAATGATTTCTGTCGTCCTTTTGGAACGCGTCGGGGCAGTCATATAATCAATTCTGTAAGGAAATTATATGATGGAATCGCTTGCATATATTTCACCTTAAATGAAGTAAGGAATAGCAGCTGAGAGGCTTTGATGAAGCGATCCCACAATTTGAGAAGTTACAGTTAGATTCTCAAAATTCATTCTTAGATTTTTTCAAAGAATTTTTGAATGAAAGCTAATAATTTATGGCTGACTTTACAACCTGACGTATGTGCAATTTTTTGCTAAAATAATTTGTGACTTATTGACAATAGCAATCAGATCCGGCACAAATTTCAGATACGTCACACATAGACATAAAACAAATACAATGCTATCAAGAAACTTGAAAACCAAAAAGCACATTTTTAATTAAGCTTTTTTTTAGTAGTCTTACTCTCTCGTGTGGGTTGTAAGGTCAATGACCGACGACATCAACTCTGGTGGCAGTGACGTCGCTTATGTAGCTTCTTCTATCGTGTGGATTGTGAGGTGAATTACCAACCTCATCAACCCTGGTGTCAGGGTTATTATTGAGCTGCCAAAGGCCCTTGACATGGCTCATGTAACGATTACTCACTTACATCAGTAAGTAGTAACCGGGACCAACGGCTTAACGTGCCTTCCGAAGCACGGATCATCTTACTTTCGGACAAGCAGGTGATCAGCCTGTAATGTCCTAACCAAACTAGGGATCACAAAGTGATTTTTGTGATATGTCCCCCAGGGATTTGAACCTGAGACCTCCGGATCCTCCAATGCTCAACCACTGGACCACGGAGGCCGCTTATGTAGCAATTACATTACTTTGGTAAATTGTAGCCGGGACTGCTTTAAGTGCCCGCCGAAGCACGGATCTTACTTTCGACACGTGATTTCTTTGTTTTTTTCAACATTGGGATTCGAACCCATTACCTCCGTGTCGTGAGCCCAACGCTCGACTACTGGTGCCATCATGGTCGATGTCTCATCGTGGTCTGTGTCTTTATTACATTAGCAAACCCCACGCAAAACCAAATGCTATCATTAGGCCCATACACCCCAGAATCCGCAAATATTTATCTGTACGTCAAGCATCCTAAGTAAACTATGACAGCCGATAACTTGGATAATCAGGAGTCGAACCCGCGACCCTCGCAAACAGAACCCTTCTACTGCTATCGTATGACAAAGTATTAATTAAGTAAACGTCGCCATATTGATTTCGTTAACAACAAAATGGGTGACTGTATAACTACACGAGGACTATAGGACGAGTTAACACTCGTTCTAATAGGACGAATTGACACATTCAATTATAACATACCATAATAACAATAATATCTCTCTCTCTCTATTTAAGAGCTGCGCTTTTGTCGGTGGAGTAATCGCCATTCCTCTCTTCTTCCCGCCAAAACCTTCACCTCCCGATACGACACGACCTGCACCTTCTCTTTTATTTGTTTCATAAATGTTATCCTAGGTCTACCCCTTCCTCTCTTCCCTTCAATTTTTCCTTCTATAATGTTTGTTATAAATGAATCGTACACCACATACACACACATACACACGCATTAATTGCAAAATGAAAAATAAAAAAAAACAAATCTGAAAAAGAAAAATATGAAGGAAAGGAAGAATCCAACCACTTGCGCTGTCCCTATCATCCCCCTAGCATTATCCCGTTTTTCACAGGGTCCGCTTACCTAATCTGAAGATTTGACAGGTCCGGTTTTTTACAGAATCGACTGTCTGACCTTCCAACCCGCGAAGGGAAAACCAGCCCAATACAGGTTAGGTCACATACCTCCGAAAATGTTCTCGGGAATGTGGGTTTCCTCACGACGTTTGCCTTCACCGCTGAGCACGTGATAATAATTTATGATCCAAACATGAATTCGAAAACAAATTCGACTGGAATCGAACCTGAAAGAGAGAGGCAAGCGTTCTACCAACTGGGCTAAGACAAACATAACAATACTAACCATTTATAACATAAAAACAGTGAAGACCAACAATTACTAAACAGTTGTTCAACTCTCGTAAAGGACAGTTATCGGGTGTACCAAAATCGCCCATTTCATATCAGTGGGGTGTATCGAGAGTCATAGGGGTCCAGAGGGGGAGCCCAGAGGGTCATGGGAGAGGGGGTCGTTAAGATAACGTATCTCTGTAGTGGACACAGCCTCTCAGGTTACAGGATACGAACGCAAGTGAGAATTTTTGGGATTTATTACGGTTAAGTCGGGGGACATGATAGGTTTAAAATAAAATATTTATCTTAATGTTCGGGTATACTTGGATACTCGTATGTTTTAAGTTTCAGGTTTTAGGTTTGGGTCATACATACCATAATACAGGGTGTTAGTAACCAAAACTTTGAGGGTGATGAGTTGATATCAAGTGTAATTTACTGTCGCAAAAGTATGCATTGAAAATATTTGAAAAAACACTAAAATTCTCATAAAGTTTCCGATAGGAAAATTACGGATCTTCCTACTTCACTCCTATTTCATCAGTCATCAAATATCGGGAGTCTCATATTCCTGATTAACCAGCGGGGGTATGGAGCATACTCCACCACGCTGCTCGACTGCGGGTTGATAGAGGTGTTTTTACTGTTAATAGCGTGGCGTACTTGGACATTTTTCTTTTTGCCACTGCTAGGCAAGGGCCAGGTCTTTTCTATTCCTCAATTCAGCAGTTAAGCATAAATAAGTAACTGCATGTAATATATAAGTAATCCAAACTTGGATGGAGGATGCAAGAGAAGTGTGTCAGGATCGTAGCAATGAAATTCCATACAAGCAGTACGGAACCGGGAAATAGGCGTTAGTTATGTATGTATACTGTAAGTAAATAGGTTGAAACTTTACAATATTTACTTCCCACATTTAATTCGTTTACCTTGCACATCTGCTACCGAAAGAAATATAGAATTAAGCAAAGGAAATAATCCAGACGTCCAAGTGAGATATTAAGCCGAACACCAGGGCACCATAAGTTAGAAGGAACGCAATATCCGAGAGTTCCTGAGACCTCCGAAAAATCCCGGAGCGACCCGCCCGTTTGATTAATGTATTCGTGTGTCACAGTTATTGCGAAAACCCCTTATATTCTTTGCCTAGCAAACCCCTATATCAGAAGGTGTTACTGCAAATCTAGGGTATATTAAAAAGGGCGGAGGTATTCCTATTTATGTGACGGCAAATACACCTGCTATCCCTACAACGTTCACGGAGATATAACCACGGGTGCGGGAGATATATCGCTACCTCGTGTTTTCTGAGCTCCTGGTATTTTGGATATAAAACCCTTAATCTTTTGAAATGGTCCAAAAATCCAGAATTACTTTGTAACGCAAACATTGTACGTTTGGTGCAGAATCTAAACAAGTAGATTAATAATTACAACTAAGAAACTAGGTTTAAAATATATAGTCCAAGTCACAAAAGAAGTCGCGGCAGTCGTCGCAGTGTTTACATACAGTGTGACTTTTTCGTAATGTTTAGTTTTTATCATGATTTAACTTATTTTAGCTTAAATTACCTATGTTTTTCCCGTGTGAAAAACATCATCTCGTTTTTCACAGAGTCGAAATACCTAAGTTGAAGATTTGACAGTTGCGTTTTTTTACAGAAGCGACTGCCAGCCTTTCAACCCGCGAAGAGAAAACAGCCCAATACAGTTTACATACCACCGAAAATGCATTTCTCGGGAATATGGGTTTCCTCACGATGTTTTCTTTGACCGCTGATCACGTGATAATCATTTATGATCCAAACATGAATTCGAAAACAAATTCGACAATCATTGGTTTAGGTCTGTGCTGGATTCGAACCTGCGACCTCAAAGTTAGAGGCAAGCGTTCTACCAACAGGGCTAACACAGCTCGTTTTTCCCGTTTGTAAATATTATCAATTAGTTTCATTAGAATCCGTCGATTTCTATTTGCTATAAGGCAGTATATCTTTTATATAAATCAATTCAAATAATTTATTTGCAGTAAATGTGGTACGTTGGTTCTTATATATGACTAAATTAAAGTTTCACACATTTAACCAAAACAATATTGGTATTCAAATACAGAGAGATTAATTATTACATTTTGTGTGGAGGAAGCAAGAGAAGAGTGTCAGGATCGAAGCAAATGGAATTCTATAGTCTCTGCTTACCCCGGTGGGAAATAGGCGTGAGTTTATGTATGTATATTTGTATTTTGTGATCAAGAAATTCACTGACACTATAGAAAGGATTCTCGCTCAGTAGCTTAAACAAAGATCGTCTAAACACTCTTATAGGCAGGCCTATAAATGGTGATAGTGAACTTCAAGCGTTTTTACCCTTGCGTCTATCACCTATTCATTTTTCTTTTCATTCTTTGTTGACACGTTATGCACGCAACAATGTAATATTACTACTATAAGTGCAATTTACATTTGATAAACGATATTACGTATTACTTGTGAGTTATTAACTCATCTAGCACATTTACATGACACTTGTCTATCTAGGCTCGACATAAGACGGCATTTGTCTTGTTTTTAGCTTTTAAAAAAACGTAGCTCGACGTAACCGCCTTTTCCAACCATAGACAATGTAATTACATATTTTTTAAACATTTATTTGACATTTAAAGGGTAAATGAATGTTTCTACATAACATTATGTATGTTTCACACTGTTTATTTAAACTTTTAATTAGACACCGTAATTACAAGCAGTAATGAGAATCTTGATATAATTTCCATTCAACTAATGGCATTTGAAGGAATGTAAACTGGCTGAATGGGAAAGTTTAAAAGAAATGCTTTTAAAAAGAAAACTTGCCGAGGCAAAGGAAACAAACTTTTTTTTTAACAAAAGACCGCGGTCATAATTTCCTGTATCTTACAATCGAAAGGGTATTTTAAAAATGTATCTCGCCGCGGTCGCCCGAGGGACCGATCCTAATAGACGGACGGCCAAAGTGTTTTCGCTGATGAATACTTGATGAGGAAATGAACCCTTGCAACTTATGGTGCCCTGGTGCGCTCACGTAAAAGGGTTACAATAGTGGTGGTCAATTTGGACCCCGTGCACTATTGAATAACGCTACTAAAAACAATAGGAGGCATGCTATTTGCCAATTCATGTTAAGTTACTTTCAAAAGATAGTTTTTTTTTTTAAAAAAAGGCGTCTAGGTTACTATGCCGAGGATTTTCTCGCAGCTTCTTTTCCCCGGCTATACATGTTGTGAGCTGCAGTAGTTTCAGGCGGATGGCACGTTCGTTATGTAAAAAATGACGACTCAAAATGTCTTGTCTAATTACATATAGACATAAAATATACTTAATTAACTAGGTTACTTAACTACAATCAATCTACAAGATAGAATCTTACTTGTATCATAAACCTTTTATGGTATTAACTACCTGGTCGGACAAATGAATAGCGCTGAGGGCTCCAGTTTCAACAGGAGGTTTAAAAAGGCCACATAGAAGCAATTCATTTAAAGCAATATTGAAGTTTGATATTTGTTTGCTTTGCGCACTTAATTTTATATGCGCAACTGTCAAATTGCTATATTGCTTTAAATGAATTGCTTCTATGTGGTATTTTTATTCCTCCACTACCTCTAAGTTACATTATGTTTAAACCAAATTTTAAAACACACTATTTCGCATATTCGCCATGCGGAGAGCATGCAACTTGAGCAGTAAATTTGGGCCAAAGTGAATGGGTTACGCGCGGGAATTTTTCCTAGAAGAGTTTCCGGAAAGTCGGTAAAGTTGCTGCAAGTAATCTAAAGTTAGGTACCAACCCGGCACAGGCTATTTAGATGCACATCTTAACTCGCTCATATATCTAGATTGTGCGGGAACTTCGCTCCGGTCCCGGGAAACACTTTCAGAGTTACCCCGCTTTTTTTTCTCGTTTCCCGAAGCGAAATTGCAAGTGTGGACGTCCTACAAGGAGTAATCCAATAAGCTCCCGTCTAAATGATTACCACTTCGAAACAAACTCCAGTTTCTATCGAGTTAAATTTAAACATGAAACACATTCCGCTATTCTTTCCTTTCAAATTATTCTTTTACTTTTTTCCGAGTTCCGTTATTCGTTTTTTGAATTTAAAAAAGAGCAAATCGGAATACGCTTTCGGTGGGAGTTAATTAAAACAAAGAGTGTTGCTAAAATTTATGCTCGCCTAGTACACGGGGGACAGGCTGGGTATTTATTTAATTTTAATAAACAAGGAATTTGCATAGTCAAACGGGCGGCGGCGGCGGCGGGTGTGGCCCGCTGATAATACGGACATTTGCATCCCTCCGTGCCGATGAATTATCGGTCAGGTGGCCTGTGACACCTCCGTGCTTGTTTGCGATCCTGGTACACTTTGACATTTAATTTTCATAATATTACCCGACTATATTTGTAATAGGCATATAATAACTAGGTTTGTAATTTATAATGTTATTTACCTGTTAGGTGCGAAGTTGTACATCATAGAGGTAGGTACACTTTTTATTTTTCTCTTCACTCTATTACAACATATCAATTTGCATAGTACAGCGTTGGCTGGAAAAAATCTTTTTAGAGATAAGCCCACATTTATTCATAACAAGCTGTCAAAGTAGGTCACACTAGTTCATCTTTATGCATGACGTATTAAACCGACCCTACTTCATTCATCATCAATTTCCCATCCATTTGGAAGGAGCATCAAAAACCGCTATCGCTATCTCATTTCCCTGTCTGACCCCAGTCGGGGCAGGGTACATAGCAAGTCGTGCCTGCATAATTCTACCAGGGGCGCATAGCGGCCGGGAGCTTAGCTAATCAGCCGGCTGCGATTAACTCGGGCTGGGCAGGCGATAATGCCTCTCGCGCGATTAGCCACGCTGACCGCTCGCCATCCCTTCAGAGTTTCTGAGCTCCTGGTATCTGAGGAGTGGAATGCGGAAGTTTAATCCCGGATTTTCGTGATATCGGTCACTTTCTGACAGTTGGAAATGGGTGATGTAAATGATCGTTGTACGTTTTATTACCTGCTGAGCATGCGTGAGGGGATTAGATTACTTTAACTCATTGATGGGATTATGAAATCGATGCGTTATGTGGGTAGGTTTATAGCCGGCGATACGGCGCACCACCTCCTATCATGTCAAGCAGAATCAATCAAATAATTTAAGAAAACTTAAAATATTGTGCAGTTATTTTATTTTGACACCACCACCTACCACATAAACATGATCTGCTTTTGTCTAAAATTGATATAGGAATACCCAGAGAGGAGCTCGGTGGCGCAGCGGAAAACGCGCTCGGTCTGCGATTGTTGAAGTTAAGCAACTTTCGCAAAGGCCGGTCATAGGATAAGTGACCACAAAAAAAGTTTTCATTTCGAGCTCCTCCGTGCTTCGGAAGGCACGTTAAGCCGTTGGTCCCGCCTGCATTGGCAGTCGTTAATAACCATCAATCCGCACTGGGCCCGCGTGATGGTTTAAGGTCCGATCTCTTTATCCATCCATAGGGAAGGCCCGTGCCCCAGCAGTGAGGACGTTAATGGGCTGATGACGATGACGATACCCAGGCGAATCACGGTGGAGACTTCAATCAAAACATAATCAAACACCCAGACTTCAGCAATCTATTCCTGCAGCGGATCTACACACGATCATTTCGAATCAATTGCCACAATTAGTCTACAGCACTGACTGATGGCGGTACCTAATAATAAAACCAACTTGTCCGTCGGTTTATAAGTTTATAACTATTGTAAACGCCACGCTATGCTAGTGCAATCGCCCGGCTCCGCTTGTAATCTCTCTTACTGATGTGAGGTCCTGGTAATAGTTTATTCTTTTATTGTTTTACATAACATCGTGTTATAGTGAAAACCATGTAAATAATCAATCGTCTTTTCGACAAATCACAAGCTGATGTGAATTCACGTGGGCTATTGCCTCCCTCCCCACTCCTCTACTCCCCGACCCCGGGGTGATGATCCAAACTATATGACAATCCTTCCCCTCCTCCACTCCACTCCACGCCCTTCAAGTTTTCACATAGTTATTCATAAAATAGAGTCTTTTCTAAATGTATTTTTTTTTTGCAAAAATATTAAGCCTATTTTACTGTATGGACACCAACTCGTGTCGACTTGTTTGACAACTGCTGACAGCTTTAAATCAGCTGACTCAACACCTATAATTAACATTTCTTAGGGCAATTATCAAAACACAAACATAATACAATAGTATCATATATAAGTCTATTTTATTTTTAGCACCACTTCAAGCTATTGTTCAAAAAAAAACCCCGTAATGCCGCCCCGACCAAAGGTGCAAAATGTGCTTAACTATTCATATTCTTATGTTTGTTACTTTGTTGCAGGTATGTATTTCCTTCGCTTAAAATTCAAGCTTTAAGTTCAACCTGGTAAGTCAAACAATTCATCACATTCAAAAATAATGAGCTGATCTATTCATCACATTCTGAAGTTCTAATTTTAAAATAGGACAAAAAAAACAACAAAAAAGTAGTAGGTATCGAAAAAATCCAAATTACTCAAATTGCCTTATGTCCTAAACTCGTAAAAAAAAAGAAAATAGACCTGTTATTTTTATTGTTTTTATTTTTTATTCACAAGCGTGCCAAAAGACCGGCACTCAGAAAATTCATTTTTTAAAATGTTGGTGGCAGAATAAGTTTAAGCCACCATTAGTGGATTGCCCGACGGTGGCGCCGCCTCGGATTTACGGCGCGCGACGGAACTACATCTGACAGATATATTGCGCTAGGAGATATTTACTTAGTGGTATTTATTTTGCCACTCTTTTGAGTATATTCACGGCTACAATCCCTAACAAGACGAGCAGAGCCACAGGTAATCAAAAGGTACGATATGAAACGAATTTCTACAATGGATATGATGAACTATCTCCGCGCCATAATTCATCATCACTAATTTAAGAGCCACGCTCTTGTCGGTGTAGCATTCTTCATTGTTGTCTATCAAAGGCCAATTCCTTCACTTCCTTATTAGACACGAACCAATTAATGACCTGTTTGGCCTAAAGGTCTATGTAACCAGGCCAAAAATTAAAAAAAACCTGATAAAAATAAATACTGATCTACATTACCTCTCTCACTCTCTCTTTATATAAGAGCTGCGCTCTTGTTGGTGGAGTAATCGCCATTTCTCTCTTCTTCCCGCCAAATCCTTCACCTCCTGATACGACACGACCTGCATCTTCTCTTTTATTTGTTACATAAAAGTTCTCCTAGGTCTACCCTTTCCTCTCTTTCCTTTAATTTTTCCTTCTATGACGTTTTTTATAAACGAATCGTGTCGTATCAGATGGTCAATCATATTTCGTCTCTACATAATCTAAAAAATGTTAATTCTTCAAATATTGTTTTTATTTTATTTTTTATCATGTTTATCCCCTTAGGGAAAGGCAAAGGCAAATCCATTCAGCCAACGTCTTAATGCAATAAAATATAACCCTACTTAAAATACTTGTAATTATGTTTTTTTTTTATATAAATACTTCTTTTAAACCTAAACAGGCTTTATAAAAAAAATGTTGATAAACGAGCTTCATACAAAAGACATCAACGACCAACTTTTTACTGAATTTTCTCAGCAGCAAAAACCAAGTATGATTATTCTAAAAACTATCATCTGAATCGTGATTAAATGTGGAAGTACTTAAAAACACATTTCTTGGGGAAGTTTTTAATAAGAAGTTCGTCCTTTTTTTTTCTTCTGGCTTCCGCGGCTAGCGATGTGCCAATGACAAATCTTGAGAGTGATAGTTCGACCTTTTATCAAGTTCTTCTATGACATCACAGTGTGATTTTTCATACAAATTCCATAGATGTTAACGACGGCCTCCTTGGTCGTCCTAAGTTTTTTTTTAATGTAATTGTCGTGTCCTATTGTTTTTTTAAAAAATGACAGTTTTTGTTCATATTAAAATCAGCTTATAATGTTTTGCTTTCACGATCTTTTCATTTCATGCACTCTTAACAACAGTAATTTCGTGTTTTGACGTTTAGTAAAAAGTAACTGATTTGACTAGTTGGAAACTAGCCTATTGCATAAGTTATATACGTCGTAATTGTCATACTATTCACAGTACCGTAAAATACATAAAACAACATAAACAGCCTATACACGTCCCACTGCTGGGCACAGGCCTTTCCTCAATCAACCGGAAGGGGTATGGAGCATACTCCACCACGCTGCTCGACGGTGGGTTGGAGGTGTTTTTACGGCTACTAGTCGGAACCAACGGCTTAACGTGCCCTAAGCACAGAATCATCTTATTTTTTTTCAAATTTATTATTATTTTTAGATAATCAGGTGATTTGTAATATTTTTCAGTACTTTATGTAAGTACTTAGTTATTATTGTATGTCACAACATGACTAAATGTGCTGAACGCTTTAAGCTTTACTTCCATCGATATATTTACCACATTTATTGCAATAAATTTTCATTTCATTTCATTCAAGCCTGTAAAGTCCATACCAAACATAGGACAGTCTCACAAAGTGATTCCGACAATGTCCTCAACGGGAATCGAACCCGGACCTTTAATGTATATGATGTGGCTTTATAAATAAATAAAAAAGAAGTAGAGTAAGGCAGTATAAACTTACAAACCAACAATTATAACAAAAATCAATTACACTCAAAAAGTAATTTCAAAAATTTGTTGCCCACTGAGACAATTACTTAGCGGGGGTGTTTGGGGGTGAAAGGGGTGACACCAGCCCCCACCCCCATCCCATCCCCGTTTCTGAAGCCATTTTCATAATGCATCTGAGTTCACTTCTTCTCGCTTCAACTTTATACTTTAAATAATTGCCTCGCTTGTACCCAGGTGGCGTCCGGAAATTACAGGTTTTTTGAACGGGTTATTGTGACAAATGGATAAATGGAAGAGGGATTAAAGAGGTACTTAATGAGGTACGTTGGTCGGCCAAGTGGTGAACGCCGTGCAAGCGTAAATAAGGAAAAATACATTAGGAAGGGGTAGATTAATTATTATACCTAGCGACCTTTATACTTATCTGTGTGTTAGTGTTCTAGATGGTTCCGAACATTCCGATACCAAATACATAAACAAGCGGCAAAGAAAGACGGTAGACAGATATGTGTCTGCCCGTAGAAAATTACGGATCTACCTACTCCACTCCAATCTCATCAGTCATCCCGTGACCATGCCACTTGCAACAGTGTCGAATATCGGGAGTCTGATATCCCTGATTTAAACGCGGTAAGAACTCGTTATTATGTGTTTTAATTATTTATTTATTTATCAAAACTTAAAACTATCATTACAGGACCATCCTAATCCGATAGTACAGCACTTATATCTACTTATGACAGATAACACAATACATACAAAGTAGCTTTTTCAAATTCGCTCAGACTACAAACAAATAAGTCGATCCTGGTTGCAACCTCATTGAGTGTGTGCAGTGCGCGGATAAAAGGCAATTTGTTATTAGTAATTATGACCTCTATAGTGTTATGGCTAACAGCTTTGACTGTCAAAGAGAGGTTTGATGCCTGATTAGGTCAAGTTAGGAATCTTTTGTGAAGTGATTGTCATGTTAAAAGTACAAAAATACATACACACATAAGATCACGCCTATTTCCCTTTGGGGTAGGTAGAGACCACGGAATTCCACTTACTGCTTCTTCTGTCAACAAAGTCTTCATGCTTGCTCGCCGGTTTAGAGTACTCTTGATCAGCAGGGCTAGCATGCGCAACGTGTTAAATTATCGATCGATGCAATAAATTTTGTCGAAATCGATCTTCTCTTCTTCTATCGTGTGGGTTGTCAGGTGGATTACCAACCTTATCAACCCACAGCACACACACACACACACACACACACACACAGGCACGTTAAGCCGTTGGTCCCGGTTGCTACTTACTGATGTAAGTAAGTAGTCGTTACACGAGTCATGTCAGGGGCCTTTGACGGCTCAATAGTAACCCTGATACCGGGGTTGAGGTTGGTCGAAATCGATAAGTTTGTTTTTTTTTTCCTAACATGCGTGCCACGTGATTTTATGTTCACATCATTGCCGGAGGGACTGGCCGGAATACGCACAGGACCGCGAAAAATAGAAAGAGGAAGGGGAGGCCTTTGCCCAGCAGTGGGATCTTGTAAGCTAGATTAGATATTGACGTAACGACATGAGTCATTTGCGTTCACACGTTAGCACCAATCAACAAAACGACATAACTATAATATAATTTAATAATATAATTTTTAATATAATATAATTTTTATTTTTCTCCAGTATTTTACAATATCAAAATTGTGGACCTCCTAGTAAGCAATTTGATATATGCTTGTGTTGGGAGTGACCACGCTGCTTCCGAGGGTTACAATACATAAATACTTAACTTAAAAACAAAATAATGTGAAAATAAGAACGTATATCGTCAGAATCGATAAAATGACCGTGACAAATTTTTCATCTCGTTACGCATGTTGCTTACTGGCCTTTCATTAAAACATTCTGGATCCTGAAAAAAGAAACACCCATTTACGAAGTGACTGAGAGAACCCGGTGAGGTGCAATTTAGCCAAGCTTAGTTCAAGTCTAGACTGAAAACTGCAGCCTGACTGGATTTTAAGACTGGCTATGAAATATGGAGAAAGTGTGGGGATAAGTACATTACCAAGTAGACATATTCTCTGGAAATTATTATCCCCCAGTTTCTAATGGCGTTTGGCATTAAAAGGCTTTTAGGCTACCTGTGGAAGAGGACTTACTTAGGTCATAGAATAAGGTATCATCATCATCCCCTTAGCATTATCCCGTTTTTCACAGGGTCCAAGCGGACCCGGGGTAGGTTAGGTAAGCACCTAACCTAAAAATAAGCTTAAAAAGCATTTTGTAAATGACGGGACCATTCATCATCACTGATGATTAACACTTTCAAGGACAGAACGTCTAATGACGTTCCGATTCCAAGTTGTCATACTCTCAACTACCTATTATGAACCATCAACGACCCATGGTCTCTGTCCGTGAAAGGGTTAAATGTGAACCACACATATGACAGCTAAATGATAGGTATGTAGATAAATTATCGGATTTATTGGCATATCCTGATGTCAGGGATATGGCTGTTGTATGGGTGCATGGTCCATATAATGATTATTTACTAAATGTTTTCTTTTTTGTTTTTTTATTAAAAAATAAGATAATTATAATATGTAAGTTATGTACGCCGTAACTGTGATTTACATCAGATCTATATAAGAGTTAATTAGTATTAATGCATAAATGTAAACCATGTGACAGTACTAATTAAATAAATAAAAAACCTGAAGATTTGAGAGGTTTTTTTACAGAAGCGACTGCCTGTCTAACCTTCCAACTCGCGAAGGGAAATCCAGACCAACACAGGTTAGGTCACATACCTCCTAAAATCACGACAATCGAGTAAGTCACGAAAGAAAATAAACTTACTGTCAGATGAGATCCAAATGTTTTGCCTTTCATCCATAAATGTTTGAGCCAAAATAACTTCAAAATGCAAATTCTCAAAAAGTTTATATCAACGACTTTCATAACAACACCACTATATCACCGGGACTCAAACTCACAGCCCGTACCTCCTTTTCGCGATACCATCACGATTGAGCCGTCTGTGTGCGCAGGCGCGGAATGACCACATTTTTGGAAACTGATAACATCTGACAAATGTGGACATGATGTGGCGATACTTGCGCAGTTCAGACGACATTTTGGAAATATTGAAATAAATATATAGAAGCTGCAAGTAAAACCCCGGCACAGGGCCCTAGACGTTCTTTTAAGCTCTTTATTTAACCCTTCCACGGACAGAGACCATGGGTCATTGATGGTTCATAATAGGTAGTATGACGCCTTGGAATCGGAACGTGCATAGACGTTCTGTCCTTGAAAGTGTTAAGAGCTGCGCTTAGTAATTTAGCTGCCTAATATCAGTTCCCATGCATTCATATCTTTGAGATAATCACTAAATAATAGTTTGAAAGGTAAAAAAAAGACACTGTCTCGCTTTTTACTTCTTAATACCCCCTTTGCCAAGCCCTGCTACCTATAAATCCATCAATCGACCCACTCGTCAATTAACTTAATTATTTAATCAAGATAATTACACGAGTCACTTCATGAATATTTATATAATGAACCGTCTAGTAATTAAATAGGTATATACTACAACTGTTAAATGTGGCATACCTAGATAGGTATTGGTTTATATTCTAGAAAACTCAAGGTGACCTAGGCTATATAAACTTCTTTAAAAGGTATAAAACTGCAAGAAGCTAGTACAGTCATGAGCAATACAATGTACCCACTTAAGGACTCTGTCGCACTAACATATTTGACATTTAGTGAGACTTACAGTTCAATTTGTCAAAAAAGTTAATGTGACATGGTACCAAAGTGTATACATATTAATGCTTGTGACCGTACCTATATAAAGTCAGTTGACATACTTTACATAAGAACAGTTGGTGCTCTAACTTGTGCCACGCTTGCCCTAATAATGCCTTTATAGTGCCCTAATAAGACCGTGTTCTTTTAAGCGTGGCTTGTTGTGGTTTTCTTCAGATGGCATTAACTATGTAACATACATACATCCATTAACTCACGCCTACTTTCAACCGGGGTAAGCAGAGACTTTGGAATTCCATTTGCTTCGATCCTGACACACTTCTCTTGCTTCCTCCACATTCATAAATCGTTCGCACGCCGGTTCAGAGTAGATCGTACTGAACCTTTTCTAAGGACATCTCCAATTTGATCAATGTATTCTAAGTCTTCCAACCCTACCAGGCTCAGGGCTCTAACCTAATACAAAATTTAAAACAACATTCAATCTTGTCTTCGACATAATTATAATCAATGCTAGCCAATATTGTCTCAGTTATCAAAAACTCTTTTCACATTCGTTAGCAAACTTTCTACCAATTTAAATTACATGATTTTGAAATAAAATTCGTTCCTAAAACAAATAAACAATTTTCAAAAATCGAACATTAAAATTCATTCTTAGAACATCCAACAATGACGCCAAAAAAGAATAAAAATAAAACATCCAACAAATTTCAAAAACCGAACGCCAAAATTTCCCGCCGCGCCGAAAACAAACGTAAAGGAGGCACCACACGCGCGGCATGAAGACGTCGAAGGGCCGCAAGTGCCGCAACAATGGGCGAGTACAATGCCGCGAGATAACTGCGCCACTCCGTCACGCCGCTGACAGGGTTATCGGACGGCGGCACAATGAGCCAGGGTGCAGGGTTGTCGCAAGACCGCGGCGGAAGCGAGGAAATTCTGAACCATTAAAACTCTCCTATTGACATACATACATAAATTCACGCCCCGTCCGCAATCACTACTCACTACACCGTAATAGGTAATCAGAAAGGTGACATTTCTGTCGTGTCGGTTTTGGTTGGAACCATTAAAGGAGTTGGGGGGGTTAAAAAGGCCTTTTTTAACGTGACTTATTATAGGTTTGCCGCAAACGGCATTAGCTACTTAGCCGGACAAGTGGGCAATTTAAGCAATTCATCTAAAAAAAGCAATATTGCTAATATTTGACATTTCTTGACAACGTGCACTTACTTTTATATGTGAAAATGTCAAATTGCAATATTTCATTTTTAGATAAATTGCTTCTATGCGGCCTTTTAACTCCCCTGTACTCTTGCAGATTTTTTTGGGATTTTTTTACCGTAAAAGTTGGGAAATCCTGGGCGTGGAAATTAAACAAGGTAAACATAGACACTGTTTATGTCATAATTTACCATTAGTCATGATGCTTGCGTCTATTGTAAGCTGTTTTTTCATCATGCTAACTGAAATATCTTCTACATTATATTATAAGATAATTGAAATGGCGAATTATATAATTAAGGAGGTTAGAGGACAGAAAATCCTTTGACATTCATAGGCCTTCAACTCTTGCAAACTTTTGCCACTATAGTTTATTTTATTGCAGCTTTTCAATGAAACTGGCCGCAAATAAAGGCCTCACACGCTCGGACCCTGCACTTGCGACACACAATTGCGGCACTGTATTGTTAACGTGGTCGTGAATTCCGGCCGGTGAGCACGCCTCTTTATGTTTTGTCTTTTGATTGGGTTTATCGGTGTCTCTGGTGTTCCGAGTAGAATCGATTTTATGCTGACAAAGTGCGCGAGTTTCTAATGGGTAATCGATTTTGGACACCTATTTGCAGTATGTGTTTCCCATGTCGATATAGTAGCTTGGTTTTACTCAAATATCGTTTTTCTTCATGTTTTTTTTAAACTACCTTATAAGAGCCGCACCTTACTGTTGTAATATTTTTCCAATTTGAAATTGACATCGTTATTCTGCTGGTTTATGTAAGATGTTTTTTGATACAAAAACCATGATTGAATCTCAAATTTTTAGGTACTTTCACTGTTTCATGTTTAGATATAATTTAGTGAATTATTTGTGGTAGTTAACATTACAACATCAAGCTCCCTGATTAGCCGTTTGTTCTCCCACACATTGTGAAATTAGAACAAACGTATCTTAGTTTGTTTTAAAATAAACACCGGAGCCGTCACGAGTACCAGGGCATCATATCAACGCAACAACTTCAAAGAAACTACAAACAAAGTGAAAGCAGGACTCGGTTCGTTTGATTAGGCGCGTTCTTAACATGCCCTCGCCTCGGGGCGCGCTTTGTTACTCCCACCTTTGTGTTACAAACGCTTAGACAATCAAAGCTTTGATATCGCTTAATATTCCAACGTCTTGTCGATCGCTGTACGCCTGGTAGTTTGACAGCACTTTGTTACCTGTCGATGGAACTGACTCATCTAAAAATCCACTCAGTTGATTGATAATTTATTATATTGATAGAAAATATGAAGCAAAAGAGCAAAGTGAAATATCACTGCACGGCGCAGTGCAAAAATAGTGGGCGCACGCGGCGCGAATGTCAATAAAATTTGATGTTTACGCGGCGTGCGATATCTCGCGGTAAATAAAACCGAGCGACACACTTTCCACTGTTTTGTTTCGTTCGGAAACGGACTTTTGTGCATTTCTCGATTGTTTTTCCTTTTATTTTATTCACGTCGCATTTCGTCCGCACTTTATTTTATTATTTTTAAACGAATATTCAGTTTGGAAATCGATATTCAATCATCAAGTTGCTAAAAAACATTGTCGCTGCCAGTTTATGCGGACATTTTAAATTTCCGTCGGTCTTGCCGCACATTTTCCTGAATAGTGTGAATTTAGGTGGCTAGACTTGACTGACGTGTGTTTTTAAAGCTTTAAATACGGTTTTTGTCATTTTTTTTGCCGTCGACAGATAAGCGAGTGACAGCGTCGACGGTTCGGTTTTGTTAGGCTTTTATTTTAAGCTAGACTATTGATTAGTCAGTTCAGCACATGTCGCGTGTCGTTAAACGTCAAGTGACATTCAGGCGTTTTCTAGTACAAAGCGGCTTGAAGTGTGATTGACAGTCGTTTGGCGATGAATGATACTTGATTGTTTACAAATTAAATAACAATTTTGGGAATAAACACGTCATGTTGCGCGCAACGACGAAATCATCAAGTAGATTATACAGGGTGTTAGTGACATCATAACCAATACTCAGAGGGATGATTCAGACCATGATTCTGAGTTAATATCAAGTGGAATTTTCCGTTTTTTTAATTATTTTGCGTTTTATACTTTTGCGACGGGAAATTCCACTTGATATCAACTCAGAATCATGGCCTGAATCATCCCTCAAAGTTTTCGTTACGACGTCACTGACACCCTGTATGTAGTAGCAGAAAGCTGGGTTTGTAAAATAATTTTGTGAAATTAAAGTGAGCAAAAACGAAACGTTGCCTCACGTCTAGACTGCAGCTAGAAAGCATGAGTCACCTCGCTTTATCACCTTTTCAGTCATTCTGCATATAAATTGTTCGTTATTCAAGTTGATTACTAAACATTACAGTAGTTTTAATTTGTTACTTTAGAAACCCGAGAGACTTTCCACTGACTACAACAATACAGTCGTTACAACAAATACTTAGATAACAGTAATTTCTAAAAACAAATATCTAACGGCACTAGAGAAAGCTAATTTCTCCTTCTTCTTATCGTGTGGGTTGTGAGGCAGAATTCCAGCCCAACAACCCTGGTGTCAGGGTTATGATTGAGCCGCCAAAGGCCCCTGACATGGCTCACGTAACGATTACTCACTTACATCAGTAAGTAGTAACCGGGACCAACGGCTTAACGTGCCATCCGAAGCACGGATCATCTTACTTTCGGACAATCAGGTCATCAGCTTGTAATGTCCTAAGTAAACTAGGGATCACAAAGTGATTTTTATGATATGTCCCCACCGGGATTCGAACCCGGGGCCTCCGGATCGTGAGTCCAATAATACACACATACACGCCTATTTCCCACCGGGGTAAGTAGAGACTATCGAATTATATTTTCTTCAATCCTGACATCATCGTCACTAATTTAAGAGCCACGCTCTTGTCGGTGTAGCATTCTCCATTCTTATCTATCAAAAGCCAATTCCTTCACTTCCTTATAAGACACGACATACTTAAAAAAAAATGTAACCATATTAATCGTCATGTCCCAAACAATGACGATCTTCCGCAGACATAACATAGCAAGAAAGGCTATCAGAATTACAATATCAATTACAGATGCATTAACAATTCATAGCGTACTCTGGCAACACTGCGTTAGAGCGAGAGAGGGGAACGTCGGAGCTGTCAAAATGTCAAATTTCAGAACGCCGAGTAAGTTGAAACGTGCCTCTACCGTTGGCATGCAGTGTATGGTACAGTTAGCGAAGAAAGTGGTGTTTCAGCAAGGAGATTTTAATGTTAGTTGTAAGCTTTAGCCTAGCAGTAATAATTTTGTAGGATGTTAGATATGACATGTGACTAGCTTATGAATAATCACCTCTAAGTAACGACCTCCGTGGTCCAGTGTTTGAGCGTTAGGCTCACGATCCGGAGGTCCCGGGTTCGAATCCCGGAGGGGGAAATCAAAAATGACTTTGTGATGCCTAGTTTAGTTAGGACATTACAGGCTGATCACCTGATTGTTCGAAAGTAAGATGATCCGTGCTTCGGAAGGCAGGTTAAGCCGTTGGTCCCGGTTACTACTGGTATGGAGCATACTTCACCACTACGGGTAAATGGTGGTGTTTAGAGCTAGTAGCCCAATTGGGTTAGTCAGAGATACGCCATCTAAAAGTACCACCTACGCTAAGCCAAGCTTTCTCTCAAAATTATCATCCTTTAAAATTTCCACCAGATCTAAACTTACTCGCCTGGGATATCTTGCCGACTGTACCCGATAGTAGCTGTAACGTAGTTATGGCGTACAGTCGGCGTTAATATTCATGCATCTCATCTCATCCCGTCTTCCCGCTAGCCATTTTCGAGGAAGCCTCGCCATGCCACTATGCATGTGAATGCTACTGTTTCCATCTTCCATTTAAGTTTTTCAGAATGCTGGTTTCGTGGATGATGTTAGAATGTTTTAGTGTGGGAGTTTTAGCTGTTAGATTGGTGAAAGACTTATCTGCCACACCTCAAAGATACGGCGGAGGTAGACCATTTAAATATCGCCAAACTTTCGATTTACCTTCTGATGTTTTCACTTTACTGGTCGTTTTTTTTGTGGGTAGATAGAAAATCATTACTCCAGTACTTACTAACTTTTTCGTAAATGCCGTGTTTTTATAGGTTGTTGGCACTCTAATTTCTGTAACATTTCCACTTATTTTTTGCATCCTTTCTGACATCAATCAACGTAATAACACAGCCGACATGCAAACCGACCAAAATTGATATTTAGACCATCAAATGTAAAAGCATCCGCCGAAAATGGAATACGCTCACAAAAATGACCAAACCAAATTGAAAATTCCAATTTCGCGTCCATTTCCTGAAAAACAGGCGGTTTTCTATTCCACCTCTCAAAACCCATCCGTGGACGTCGTCTGTCCCTCTTGACGTGTAGGATATTGGAATCCGCCGAAATGAGAGCCAAAAGAAACAATTTCTGACGTTTCAATATGCACTCATCGAGATCGAAGCCTTCGCTTTAATTAACTTCGTACGTTGCCCCCACGAAACGCAAAAAAGTAACCAAACTCAACCGCTTTCAGTTCAATATCTAATGTTGTTTGAGAAAATAACAACGACATCAAAAACACTCCGTCTTAATAAAAACTCTCGGTACGTTTCCGAATGCGGTATAACAAGCTCGCACTTGACTCGCGGTATTTATAAACGTCAATCACAACTGTCAAAAGTGACAGTAGTCAAATCCCGCCCCGTAATAACGGTAAAGGACGTTCCCAATTTGAAAAACACACGTTCGGAGTTGCCGCGCGTGCCAGATTTGCCGATTAGTGTTATTTTTGAAAATGGAATCAGAGTTCGTGTCGCCTTCGGGTGTTCCCGCCCACAAGATGGCCGACGCTAATCGCCGAGCGTTCGCGGGAAAAGAGCCCAATGATATACAATTTTATCGAAGTGATATGTTATTACGGAGTTGAACCAGTAATTACTGAGGCCAGTAAAGCTTTGCGCGTGGGAAGGGATTAGAAAAAAATATGTTTAGAGATTTAGAGTCCGTTTAAAGCGGCTCGTGCTTGGCTAATTGGGCGCCATTCATGAGAGCAATTTTGATTTTGGAATCACGTTGTTCCTTGCGCTAAATGATAGGGTGTTGGCTTTGTGCGTCCATTTGTTCTGTTTCATTGTGAAAGTCAAATTCGTTTTTTACTTCTCTGCTAGTGAAGGAAAACCTTATCGGGCATTATGTGACGGACTATCGATAAATTCATCTTATAATTATTTTTTTATTTATTTTCTTATAAAAACAATGTTACAAACATTGGAATACAGACATCGGTAAACCTGCAAAAGTTTGTCTCGATGCCTGCTCCTCGCACCACGTCACAATGGTTGTCTTATATTTAATAGAAATTACAAGCTATATCTATAGGTAGGTGTAAAATAATTCCTATTTACTGTTTAATTACGAGGACGACATGGTCGTTATTCTTGTACCAAGTCCTTTATTAAATAAAAGATATAAAAAAAAAATCTATAGGTAGGTACTCTGTCTACCACAATAATCAACACTAAAAACACTATAAAAACTTACATAACTCATCTTGCTTTCGGATAATCAGGTGTTGAGCCTGGAATTTCCAAACCAAACTAGGGTTTTGAACGCGGGACCTCTGGATAGTGAGCGCAACGCTGATCAACTGGACTGCGGAAACCGTTATGAGTAGGTAATCCTAATAAGTTATCAACCCACCTTGTTAATGATTACAGACGCGACTTATACCCTGAGACGTGTCGTTTCCGGGAATGTTACCAAAGTGGGAATGTTCTTGTAGAAACTCCTTAATAGTTAGGACACTGAAATGGACATACTTATTTAATTTTTTGTCTTCATTGATGTGGCCAAACTACATCATGATCAAATCAAATCAAATCAAATATACTTTATTGCACAGAACTAAAATTTCAACAATCAGACATAACACATGAATACAGTACAATTTGGGCGGCCTTATTGCTCTAGAGCAATTTCTTCCAGGCAACCAACAAAAGGAGACAAACATTTACAACTCGGATGCGGGATGATGTGGCCAACGAATGATAATATTCTATTTCATGAAATATGACCATTTCATATTGATGCTTGGCCGTACCTTATAACCCTTGAAACGGAAATCAAAATCAAACTCGCCCGCAAACGAACAGCAGTTAAAGATGGGACATCATCATTATTCAGGCTTACACCGGTCCGTCTGACGGTCAGGCCGTCGGTCTGATTTATCGGGTGTCGGGCGCGCCAGGGTCTGTGGGCATCTCCTTGTAGGAAGTGAGGAATTTTCACTTAGGTAATGAAGTCTACGAATACCGCTAGTACTAATGTTTTACATCTGTTAAATGATGTTGCTTGAATAAAATATATGTGGGATAAAGAAATAACACGGGATATTTTAAATATCTTTACACCTTATATTTTAACAAAATCCTCTAACCCGACCGACATCGCACCATCGACTCGCTTTTCTTACTTTTTAAAACTGCCTTACGTTCCATTCATTAACCATCCTCCTTTCATACCATAAACAACCAAATTCCCATTCATTATCCTTCCATAGTATTCTCACTTAATATAATCCCGGTGACAAAGCACTTTGTGATCCCTAGTCTGGTTAGGACATTGCAGGCTGATCACCTGATTGTCCAAAAGTAACATGATCCGTGCTTCGGAAGGCACGTTAGGCTGTTGGTACCGGTTACTACTTACTGATGTAAGTGAGTAATCGTTACGCGGGCCATGTCAGGGGCCTTTGGCGGCTCAGTAATACCAGGGTTGATGAGGTTGGTAATTCACCTCACAACCCACACGATAGAAGATTTAGATATGTAGTGTATCTATCTTTGTATTTTATTTTTTTATATGTACAAGTATTCCCATGCTGCACTATCCCTCTATATTATATAATATTAAATGTCTCCTATACGTAAAGGTTGCCTCGTAGAGATTGCCACTTAGCAATAAGGCCGCCTATTGTACTCGTTATATTTCTCTTTTGTTTTGTATGTTCCTGTTTGTGCAATGAAGTATTCGTTATGTTATGTTATTTGCAATTCGAAATTTCCAAAAAATACAGTCACCTACTTACTCGAAAGCACTGCCCAGCCTCATAATTAAAACACCCTTAAGCGTGACATCATCAGGCGCACGGGGCTCCAAATTGGCGACACGTCGCGAGGGCGGGCGCTCCGCCCCCCAGCTCGGGCTGCGACACCGGTTTGGCGTGGCCGGCGATTTGTACGTGTCTCCTGACATGTAGGGCTCCGTTACATGTCTCGGTAACCTTGGATTTGAGGAGTTGGGAGTGTTGAGCTTTTGGTAAAGCGAGACGGATTTGTCATGTTGACGGATTTGATTGTGATGATCTTGGGGGTTAAAACGGCCACATCGAAGCAATTCATCTGAGAAAGCAATATTGCTATTTGACATTTGCGCGTATAAAAGTAAGTGCACAATGCAAACAAATGTCAAATAGCAATATTGCTTTCTCAGATGAATTGCTTCGATGTGGCCATTTTATCCCCCCCTTCTTCTATCGTGTGGGTTGTGAGGTGGATTACCAACGTCTTCAACCCTGGTGTCAGGGTTATTATTGAGCTATTTCGGGATCTCGTCTAGTTTTAAAAAAAATGTAAAGTTAGGATGAAAACTCCTTGTTTGTGGTACTAGTGAGGTTAAAACAAAATATTTGTTGAAAGAAAACAAAAACCTTTCTTCAATAAGTATAACTAAATCAATAATTAAGTTTTCTTTGGAAATCAGCCTAATCAAAACAAAGAGTATAACTCAAGGAGATTCGCCCAATCCCGTCAATCTCGAATGGAATCTCGTCATGTTATGCTTCGGGATTGATCTCGAAAAATTTGACGAGATCTCGCGAGATCGGGAATGCAATACAAAACAAAAACGCTTTATTACACATATAAACACAACACTAAAAACAATTACAAATGTGACAGGACAAGTACAATCGGCGGCCTTATTGCTAAATAGGAATCTCTTCCAGGCAACCTTAGTGTGAAAATAGGGTGGGTGGATTGCATTCCCTAATCCAACACTCATCATCAATCTAAGAGCCACGCTCTTGTCTGCATCATTTTTCATTCCAGTCCATCAAAGGCCAATTCCTTGACTTCCCTAGAAGACACGACGTTAACCGTTTCTTTAATCTGTTCCATGTAAGCTCTTCTTGGTCTTCCCCTTCCTCTCTTTCCTTCTAGCTTTCCTTCTATGTTGTTTTTAATCCAACACTCATCATCATCATCATCAGCCCATTAACGTCCCCACTGCTGGGGCACGGGCCTTCCCTATGGATGGATAGGGAGATCGGGCCTTAAACCATCACGCGGGCCCAGTGCAGATTGATGGTCATTAACGACTGCTAATGCAGCCGGGACCAACGGCTTAACGTGCCTTCCGAAGCACGGAGGAGCTCGAGATGAAAACTCTTTTTTTGTGGTCACCCATCCTATGACCGGCCTTTGCGAAAGTTGCTTAACTTCAACAATCGCAGACCGAGCGCGTTTACCGCTGCGCCACCGAGCTCCTCAATCCAACACTACTGTATGTATATTCTATATTCAAACAAAAGCTACTTACACACCGATCCATCGCACGGCGTCGCACGCGCGCCAGCATAAACAGCGCGTATCGTACCGCATATCACGGGCTTGACAAATTCCGCATCGACGAGATATCGACGCGCGTAAATCATCGCGCGGTCGGACGCCGCCTTTACGTCGCCGCGTGATCTATACGTGTGAACGCGGCTTTATTTTATTGCTCGGCTGGTGTGTATTTAGAATTGACTTTGCTTGTATTGTACCTATGTCTTCTATCGTGTGGGTTGTGAGGTGGGTGACCGACCTTATCAACCTTGGTGTCACTAACACCCATACCTACTTGTATGGCTACCAGTATGTACTTGTACGGGGTGTAAGTGACATCATAACGAATAATAAGAGGGATAAAGGAGGGAGGGGTTATTTTAGTTCTGTGCAATAAAGTATATTTGATTTGATTTGATTTGATTTGATTTGATTTGATGATTCAGCTCATTATTCTGAGGTAATCCTCAATTAATCAATGGGAATTTTCCATCGCTAAAGTATAGAATTGAAAATAATAAAAAAAAACTTAATAAAATTAACTCAAATGGTCTGAATCATCCCCCTTAGTTATTCGTTACGATGTCACTACATACATACATAAACTCACGCCTATTTCCCACCGGGGTAAGCAGAAACTATAGAATTCCATTTGCTTCGATCCTGACACACTTCTCTTGCTTCCTCCACATTCATCAATCGCTTCATACACGCACGCCGGTTCAGAGTATTAAACCTTTTCTAAGGACATCTCCAATTTGTCAATGTAAGTCCTTCTCGGTCTTCCTCTGCCAGCCCTACCATCAACTTTCGCTTTATATACCGCTTTTGCAATTCTATTATCCTTCATCCGCTCTACGTGTCCAAACCAACCTAACATTCCCTTCTGTCACTAACACCCTGTATACCCATGGTGTGTCTTAAATAAATGAATAAATGTGTTACAAGTCATGTGATCTCCTTAAACTGAGTCCCGCCATCATTGTCATGGCGGCATCAAGGACCAACCACAATGGACACGAGATCAGTATGCAGATTTATAACTTCCAGCTGCATGCAAAGTGCATTCAATTCACTACAAATAGGGTTGACACTTTCGCAGTTTTGATTTCAACTTATACGTATCCTTCGTCATTTTTTTACTTCTTTTATTAACGGCCTCCGTGGTCCAGTGGTTGTTGGGCTCACATTCCGAAGGTCTCAGGATCGAATTCCGGTGAAACATATTTTCACAAAAATCACTTTGTGATCCCTAGTTCGGTTAGGACAATGATCTGTGCTTCCGAAGGCACGTTAAGCAGTCAATCCCGACTACTATTTATTCAAGTAAGTTGCAGCCACTTTTGATACTAATTCCTAGAAGAATAATGATCTTTGATGAGTGTGGAAGAAGCGAATGTTTCAGGGCCTCTGCCGTGGCTGGTATAACCTCACCGAGCTTTCTGTCATACCAAAGTGATAGGTGGTGAAACGTATCACCTATAAGGGTGTGTTAGTGGAAACTGCGCTTAAAATAAATTCATAAAAATCACTTTGTGATCCCTAGTTTGCTTAGGACATTACAGGCTGATCACCCGATTGTCCAAAAGTAACACGATCCGTGCTTCGGAAGGCACGTTAAGCCGTGAGTCCCGCTTACTTACTGATGTAAGTACGTAGTCGTTACATGAGTCATGTCAGAGGCCTTTGGGAGGTTAATAACCCTGACACCAGGGTTGATGAGGTTGGTAATTCGCCTTACAGTCTACACGATAGAAGAAGAGAAGATGAATTAATAACTCATTGGTGCTAGTCCGAAGGTACCAGTACCGGGGTTGGAACCGGCGCTCCCCGTTTGAGAAGCAAGCCCGTCAACCACAGAACCATCGGACTATTGGCTCTCTGTCAACCCTACAATAAATTCATTCACCTTTGTCGTCGTAACGTCATGAATATTGTTCCTTTTGCATTGATTCCGCTTTACATACCGTCTGATCTCGCCGCCGACGCCCGCGCAGGCTACTGTCGACTTTTTAAACTTCGCTAATGACACGGTGTCCTTTGATCCTCCTTTCTACATGTCAATTTTTTTTTCTTAGAAAAGGTTCAATACGATCTACCCTGAACCGGTGTGCGTGTATGAAGCGATTGATGAATGTGGAGGAAGCAAGAGAAGTGTGTCAGGATCGAAGCAAATGGAATTCTATAGTCTCTGCTTACCCCGGCGGGAAATAGGCGTGAGTTTATGTATGTAATTTTTTTCAAAAACTGTTTAGTGTATTTTTGCAATGACGTCACCTGTTAACATACTATACTTTCATGATTAAACATGCATAAGGTCACGCCGGTTTCCCGTTGGGGTAGGCAGAGATCACGGAATTCCACTCTCTACTCTCATCATCATCATCATCAGCCCATTAACGTCCCCACTGCTGGGGCACGGGTCTTCCCTATGGATGGATAGGGAGATCGGGCCTTAAACCATCACGCGGGCCCAGTGCGGATTGATGGTTATTAACGACTGCTAATGCAGTCGGGATCAACGGCTTAACGTACCTTCCGAAGCACGGAGGAGCTCGAGAAGAAAACTTTTTTTTTGTGGTCACCCATCCTATGACCGGCCTTTACGAAAGTTGCTTAACTTCAACAATCGCAGACCGAGCGCGTTAACCGCTGCGCCACCGAGCTCCTCACTACTCTCATCAAAGATTCTTCTAGGAATTCGCAAAAGTGACTGCAAATTTACTTCCGATTTCTTCAAGCTATGTTCACCCTATTAAGGACTACAGACGTGAGTTCTCTTGAAACATGGTGAACTTCTTCTATCGTGTGGGTTGTCAGGTGGATTACCAAACCCATCAACCCTGGTGTCAGGGTTGTTATTGAGCCGCCATAGGCCCCTGACATGGCTCATGTAACGACTACGTACTTACATCAGTAAGTAGTAACCGGTGCCTTCCGAAGCACGGAGCATCTTTCTTTTGGACAATCAGATGATCAGCCTCACAATGTGATTTTTGTGATTTGTCCCCACCGGGATTCGAACCTGGGACCTCCGGATCGTGAGCACATCGCTCAACCATTGGACCACAGATGTTGTCGAAAGATGGTGAAGTCAATACAGAAATAGGTAAGGAAGTTATACAGGTTTGAGTTGTATTCAAAATTAGTCATTCTCAAAGGCCAGAATGGACACAATACCATTGTAACCCGTGGATATTCGCCCAGCTGTCACCCACATCACATATTGTCCCAATTCCATCAAAGCGTCCGCTGCATGTACCAGGGTAGCATAGACGCGAGGAGTTGCGAACTATCTCATTTCCTAGCCCAGTTGTGGCTTCCGAACGGCCGTCAGCGCGCCTCTTCCGGCTCCCGAGATTAGTATCGACGCCATTTACCGTCTCGCTGCCTTTGTTTCTATTGGTCGATTCAAACCGACCGCGCTCGTCATTCTATTCGAATTCGAAATTTCGAATTCATCGAACTTCCAGATTCTAAATTTGAAACGCATTGTTGACAAAAAACATTACGCAGAGAGCTTCATATAAATAGCATTTTTATTCCATAAAATATCGACGGCTGAAACCTAAACGCAGCCGTGGCCTGTCCATTACAGATCTGCATAATTTAAGTGCGATCCTGTCGCGGTAACTCCCGAATTGGGCCGTTGAATTCTTTATCTCCTATTGAATTCTGCGCGCCTGGTAAAAATGTAGTGGCGTCGGTGAAAATTGGCAGGTGTCTTTCAATTAACCATCCCTGTCGCGGACTTTTCCCTTTATTCTCGCTTGAATAGTCTTTTTTTTTTAAATAATAGTTTTGGTTTGACTTCAATCTTCTGCCAAGAAACCTCTATTAAAATGGCTGTTCTAAGCTCCAAGCATCACGGAACACAAGTTACATAACGACTTTGTCTAGAGGCTATTAAAGTTAAATTTCCAGCATTCGCGTTCAATATTGAAATAGCAGTCGAGTCAGTATGTCACAAGAAAGGGTACGGCTATAAATAAGGCGATGTTACGCTGAAAAATAAAAAGGCATGTTGCGTACCTCTTGTTTCGCACATAAACAAAGCTTAAAATAAATAAACAACTGAGGAAAACAGAAGGATACACTCTGGGAGGGTTGTGATAGTGCCATCCATCAGACGGTCACAGGTTCGATAGGGTTAGGGCCACCTCCGCACCTTTATGTGTCCCTGGTGACAGATAAAGCCCCCTTGGTCGGGGACCCTAGTTTTTTGACAGCTATTTGTGGTTGGCCTTTGTCGTCTAACGACTTGCCTGGTAAACTATATGATGGTAAACTGAATTATTTTGTTATTTATATTATTACCTACTTGAACCCACACTTCTGCCTAAGTATTCTAAATAGACAACCTTTCCGATATTTTGGGAAAATTCCTCCAATTTTGTATCTATAGGCGTAAGAAACATAATTGGCAAAATAGCTATAATAATAGTATTTCCGTGCGTATTTTCGGTGTACCAAATTAATTACACATTTACGAAAAGACAATAAAACTAACGTTCAAATCAGGGTCAGTCTCATAATTGAATTCGATTATACGCTTGAATCTTTTCTAACATATTTCAATTCAAAACTAGAATAATTTAAAAATCGAATCGAGTTGCGTTTTTAACGCGCGCCGGGAGGGGGCGTGCATAATTTACCGCTCAATCTGAGCGTCACGTCGCACTAGCGAAAAATTTAATCCATCACCGTTGTCTTGTGTGGCGTACGTTCAGAAACTAAGATGCTAAATTGTTCACTAGACTGGGGATCTGCCTAGTCTAGTGAACAATTTAAACCCACACATATACATACGAAAAGTCCTAAAACGAATTTTATTGACAGAGAATTGAAAAGTCATCTGAAAGACCCGCTTTGGCAATGTCTTAGAATAAAATTACTAATATAATAATTATTTTTTTTACTCACAAAATCTCTATTGTTTATCTAATTTATCTACTTTAGTGTAACTATTAATTGGCCTGTGTAAATACTTTTAAATGTGTACTGTAATAATTAAAATAATTAAATAAAAAACGTAGAACACGTTCAGCTGCTTGTCTTCCCGGGCATGTCGTAAAAACCGACAGAGGGATTGCGTCCTCTAACATGATGGACTAATGTTATGGGCGATAGGCTGATCCCTTATCACCATAGGGTTCATCATATCCATCTTTGGACTTCGTATCAACGGTGGCTGCAAGTTGTCTTTGATTGCTTGTGGCTCTGCCCACCCCATTTGGGATTGCGGGCGTGAGTTTATGTATGTATGTATAATAATTAAAAACAAAACAAAATATAAATGCAACAAAAGGTGTACTTTCCTCGAAAATAGATTTGACTTCCAGCTTACCTTATGAAACGCAACTTATGCCCATGATTCTTAGAGGTAGGCATAGCTACAAATTACCAAAACATGTAGCCAAATAAACATTTCTCTCTCTCTCTCTCTCAAATTGGTATTGAAGCCCTAAGATATACCTATTTAAATTGTTGTTTTATTTAGTTGGTAAGTAGAGCAACACCTATTTAGATAATAAATTTTCATTTTGTAATAAATTGAAAAAAAAAATATAGGTATTTTTATTTAAAAATGTTTTGTTTGGCAATAAATGATGCCCATGGTAAGCTTTCAGCCTACTTCCCATTGATCACAAGTAGTAAATTCCTTCTGAAGCAAACCTACAATCAAGCCTTTGCAAACAATTAAAAAAATGACAGTTTAATCGAATAAAATATAAGGATTGACATAAGGTTACAGACAAGTCAGTCTTAAGGGCCGCTACCCTTTACGAAAATAACTTTCTTTGCACCAATCTCTTGATTTACTACCTTTTTAACTACATTTCACGTATTCATTTCCCTGTCATGAGGGTAAGGGAAAAATCAGAAGACTTCACCCATTTTACGACTTACCCCTTTCCACTCCGATAGCGTACCTCAGAGACTGTATGATTTTTACGACGCGACGCGAATCACCCGGCGAATATATTATGATTGTTATGGCAACACCGACTGGAAATTGTAAAATATACCACACACTCGCGCGTTGTCATCAGGGAATAACGCTTTTTGATACGAATGTGAATATTTTATAATGTATCCGCTTAAGATATTGCTTGCGAGACTTAAGTGACGCTTTTTGGGAATTCTGTTTCTGTGTAAAAACAATGGAAGTTGCTTGTTGTTGGCAGAATAGTCCTGGAAAAATGGGTAAAAATTTATTAATAAACAAACGCACCAAAAGGCAGTTAGATCTCGGCGAAACTCCATAATCGATTGAATTCTGTAAAAATAAAAGGGAAAGGAGAAAGTTTGAATTCATGTTTGGATCATAGATAAATTGATGACGTAAATTCAAAAATGTTACATTGACCTTCAACAAGTTTATCCATGATAATTACGTTGAATAAATGATTCTGATTTCTGATAAAACTTGGTTTCCAGGATTTGTGGTTAAAGGAAATAGGGTAGCCCTCCATACACGGGACTTAAACCCTTCAGTTTAGTTGGCGAGGAGGGCGTGTATATTACTACACACCTCTGCCTACCCCTTTTGGGGTACAGGCGTGATGCTATGTTATTCAAAATTCAAAATATCTTTATTCAGTAAGTAACATAGTTACACTTTGAATCAATTAAAGTTATGTTGTTGTTGGAGTGCAGTAGAATACTGCCACTCCCTTAGCAACATGCTATAGGTGTACCAGAATCTGATGGCAAATGGGGAAATAAAATTTCTATAGTAAGCAACACTCGGGTAATTGGATGAAAACGTCTTGATACTTTTTATTTTTTACCTATTGACGGACAATATGGACATTATATAAAGTACTTATTGTATGCAATACAGTATTGCTTTCGTTCTATTTTTTGCCCTGTCGTGTCCAGTATTGTCCGCCCGGTCGTCTTGTGAACGCTAACGCCTGAATGTGAGTTTGTCTGTTTATCCACTCATCACGTCAAAACTAAGCAACGGATCGACTTGAGATTTTGTATGGAGATAAATGGAATGGAACATACGCTATTTTTTATCCCGGGAAAATAATTGCGGGATTTCTGAAAAACCTCTAGATTCCAACAGTTGCTTGAAGCGATAGATGTCGCTAGCGAAGCTGCGGGCAAAATCTAGCTAGTGTAGGTAGGTATATATAAAAAAAAACAAAATATTTATGAAAAAATCACTTATATTATGCTATTTCCAAATCAAAACTCTCCTGGTTATTTGTTTTCTTTCCACCTCTCTTCTTTTTACCGGGTGCACTAAATACACTTCCATTCGGTCTACCTTCAGCAATTATTCGTCGTATGGTAGTGCTAGGAACTCCTATAAACAGGTCACAGGTTAGTAACTAATAATATAGGAAAAATATATTCAAGTATTAAGACTAGTTAGTCCTACTTACCGGTCAACTTTGGACGCGATTTAAAATCGAAGATTGCGGTTGATCTCCAACTGCTTCTTCACTAATTTTACAATAAACAATGTAAACAATCTTTCTTGCTTGTGATCGAAGTGGTTTTTTTTCGACATTCTTATGAAATTCAGAATAGTTTCAAGGAATCTTTGGAAAATCTCAGTATTGTTGACAAAACATGTACTTCGACATGACAGGAGACAGTTTAATATTACCATAGGAAAATCAATATTTTTTTTACTTTTTTTATGCCATCAGATGCTGGTAGACCTATAACTCTAATCCTCGCTCTTCGAAATCCTCGCTAAAAATCAAGACATTATCTTCGCTTGGTCCCAGGCCGCGTATTTACATATTCTCATCCCGCACCCCATAGATTTAGGTGCCAACAAATGGATTGTTTCTACTCCACATAGCAAAACAAAATTTATAGTTCCCGGCGAATTTTTCGCTCCGGGCCTTTTTCCGTGGGGCCGTTTCGTTTTTTTTTTCTCTCGATTTTCGATTTATTGCTAACTTATGCCCGGTATAATCGTGATTTTAATGCTTACCCCTGATTTATAACGGTCGGGTGGATGAGAGCAGAACGGGATTGCTTTTCGAAATTTGATATCTCAATACTGTTTATGACGGCGTAGTGTGCGCTTGCGTCGTCGGATCTGCTTTTAAAAATAATTGCTGCTCGTCAGCGCCGTACCCGGTATAAATTTGACAAGTCCCGTTACCGGCCGGCGGAGTTTATCATTTTCCAGTTTTTGTCCAAACCGTAATAGGGTTCATAAATTTTTGATATCGTTTTTGCGTTTTCCGACGCGGCGACTGCGCTCGAAAAACGGTGCCAGACGAAAAAAACATTCGATTTAATAAAACAGGATCGGAGTTCGATGTTTTGTTTGGAATTACCGCTTCATTCCTGTGGAATCGAACGTATCTGTACAAATAAACAGCGCATCCTGTGGTTATTAGACAAATCGTGCATTACGATGCATTAGTGCAATTCAACAATAGCCAAATACGTGTAATTGTAATAACAAACTCAGCGCCCTACCGCGCGCCGATGAGATGCGTATCCACTAACACCAATTATAAATTAGGTAGGTATAACAAAACATACTCGAAAACTGCATTGAGGTAGGCAAGGGTACAAATCGTTACTGAACTTCTTCTATCGTGTGGATTTAAAGGTGGATTACCAACACCATCAACCCTAGTGTCAGGGTTATTATCGAGCCACCATATTCCAATTCAAATTCAAAAATATCTTTATTCAGTAGGTAACATAGTTACACTTTGAATCGTCAATTTTTACATAAAGAACTCATCTCATCATCTGACATGACTCATGTAACGACTACGTACTTACATCACCAGGACCAACGGCTTAACGTGCCTTCCGAAGCACGGATCATCTTACTTTTGGCCAATCAGGTGACCAGCCTGTAATGTCCTAACCAAACTAGGGATCATAAAGTGATTTTTGTGATTTGTCCCCACCGGGATTCAAACCCGGGACCTCCGGATCGTGAGCACAACACTCAACCACTGGACCACGGAGGCCGTTGTCACTGACCTCACATAATGCGTTGTTATTCTAAGCATTTTTGATTTTTCACTGTCTTGAAATCCTACGCGTCCCCAGCGCACCATGCTATGCACCATCAATGCGCTTCTCATACAAACACCACCACCACATGTGGACGACCGCTGACGTTCGGTTTACACCTCTGCGCGTTTCTGCGACCCTAGTACCTCCTGATATTAACCATTAGGCTCTATTTGTTTTTTGCCTGGATTTTGGGTTATTTTTGGCCATCATATTCAATATCTAAGTGGTATGTTATATTCTACTTTAGGTACTGAGGAGTTAAAATGGCCACATCGAAGCAATTCATACAAGAACGCAATATTGCTATTTGACATTTGTTTGCAATGCGCACTTATTTTTATATACTTATGCGCAAATGTTAAATTGCAATATTGCTTTCTTAGATGAATTGTTTCGATGTGACTATTTGCTGGGCACAGGCCTCCCCTCAATCAACCGGAGGGGTATGGAGCACGCTGCTCCCCTGCGGATTGGTGGATTTTACGGCTAATAACCAGAACCATCAGCTTAACGTGCCCTCCGAAGCACGTAATCATCTTACTTCTTTGGACAACCATGCAATGTCCTTACCATGCAAAGAACAGACTCACAAAGTGCTTCGACGATGTCCCCATCGGGAATCGAACCCGGACATACAGATCGAGCAATAAATGTTTGTTTCCTTTTGTTGGTTGCCTGGAAGAAATTGCTTTAGAGCAATAAGGCCGCCCAAATTGTACTGTATTCATGTGTTTTGTCTGATTGTTGAATTTTTAGTTCTGTGCAATAAAGTATATTTGATTTGATTTGATTTGATTTGATCGTGAGGCCAACACTCTAACCACTATACCACGGAGGCTGTTTACCATGATAGACACATATATACATACATAAACTCACGTCTATTTCCGACCGGTGTAAGCAGAGACTGTAGAATTCCATTTGCTTCGATCCTGACACACTTCTCTTGCTCACGATAGATAATTTAAAGTCAATTTAAAAGTAGTTTCAATTGGCATTTTCCAAGTCCGGTTTTCTTTACGTACATACATACTTACATAAGATCACGTCTATTTCCTTGGGGTAGGCAGACACCACGGAATTCCACTCACTGCGATCCTGACAGACCTTCGCTTCTTCCACTCTCATCAAAAACTTCAGGCATGCTCGCCTTAGACTACTCTTTAGGACCCCGATACCGACCCCGCCAGCGTGGTGACGATTTCCCTCATTCAGCGCTTATCGCTATCGACCCACTAAGGTCGATTAACTCTTTCAAATATTTTTCCTCTCAGACGACACCCTGAGCCGAGGTTCGCGCCCAACTGGGCACCCTCAGGCCTGTTATCTTAAACGTTGTACCGGGTGAGAGCCTTCAGCGCTCCCCATTTGTCCGGCCAAGTAGTTAATGCCATCTGCGGCAAATCTACAATAAGTCACGTCAAAAAAAAAATTAGACTACTCTCTTTCTCCCAAACTCTCTCTAACACAAACTAAGCCAGTAAGCACATAAAATCATTGTACATCAACTCTTCCTTTTATTATTCTTCACAGCATGGGGACAAATCTACCAATTTAATGGTTATTTTCTTCATTGTCTATAAAATCGCGCCAAATTGCTTGAAAGACATTGTCGCGGATGTAAAAAGCGATTATTTCGCCGTTGGACGTCTTTCACTGCTCATTACAAGCGAACACAAGTATAATTGATCAAATAAAACCAGCAGTCGATGTGAAATTGCTGCAATTCAACTTTTATGAGTAATAACTATAAGTTGTGATTATTTTGGAGAACGGAATAACCCTGTTTGAAGAATGCGTGACTTCTGGGTTCGGTTTTAAACCGCTGAATTTGACTTTATGAAATTTGGATAATGGATAATTAATATCATGTGATTTCCAAGATTTTTGTCCGGTTTAGGTAAGCCCACTGCTGGGGCACGGGCCTTCCCTATGGATGGATAGGGAGATCGGGCCTTAAACCACCACGCGGGCCCAGTGCGGATTGGTGGTTATTAACAACTGCTAATGCAGCCGGGACCAACGGCTTAACGTCCCTTCCGAAGCACGGAGGAGCTCGAGATGAAAACTTTTTTTTTGTGGTCACCCATCCTGTGACCGGCCTTTGCAAAAGTTGCTTAACTTCAACAATCGCAGACCGAGCGCGTTTACCGCTGCGCCAGCGAGCTCCTCCGAGGTTTAGGTAATAGGCACGCTTATTACATGGGAATTAAACATAGCTGGCGAAAATTGGATGTGTAGTAGGTGTATATACTAACACCTCTGCCTGCCCTTCGGTCTGTTTATAGCTCTGCTTATAGGAATTAGAGCGTGATTTGTATCCGTCCATTTTCTTTCTTTCTGAATCTTAAAGACAAAAGTCATCAGAAATAAAACCACAAAGGAAATGAATTCTGAACAATTTTGCGGCGCTCCCACAAAACAAGAATCAACGTTTGATGCGAATAACAACTGCCCAGATTTTCTAAACGATCTTGCGAGTTTCAACATATTTTTTTTTACGTGGCTTATTGTAGATTTGCCGCAAATGGCATTAACTACTTGGCCGGATAAATGGGGAGCGCTAAGGGCTCTCACCCGGTACAAAATTAACAACACACCTGAGGGTGCCCAGTTGGACGCGAACATCTGCTCAGGGCGTCGTCTGAGAGGAAAATATTTGAAAAACACCACTCTTCCACGTGGTAGCGAAAGGTTCGATTTGAGAGGAAAAAGTTTCAACAGAAATAAGAAACCCTAGTATTTTCGGTTTCAACAAAAACACCCTACAGATTATCAACAGAGGCAATAAATCGTCGCACGCGCATACGGTAACGTATAAGGTATCCGAGTCTCAGGTACGCGTTATCTGCGCATCAGGACTGAAAACGGATATGCGCGACGAGATATAATACGTGTCAAAAAAAAATCTCCTTTACAAGCTTTTGTTTTGGTGAAAACATTTTAAAACACATAATAACGGGTTCTTGCCGCGTTTAAAGCAGGGATATCAGACTCCCGATATTTCGACACTGTTGCAAGTGCCATGATCACGGAATGACTGATGAGATTGGAGTGGAGTAGGTAGATCCATAATTTTCTACGGGCAGACATATCTGTCTACCCTCTTTCTTTGCCGCTTGTTTATGTATCTGATGTCGGAATGTGAGTCTCACATCCCTGCTTTAAACGCGGTAAGAACCCGTTATTATGTGTTTTAATTATGATAATAACCGCGTAAACTTAAAACAATGTGAAAACATTTTGTTGATAAAATTGTCTTGATTTACCACGGTTAGTTCATTGATGGGATAGAACATGGTATAACAAAACCCTTTTGTTATACCCTCACTCCCTTTGGGTCTTCTTTTTTCTTCTTCATCGTTTCCTCTTTACTGAGGATCGCGACCACGAATGATTTCCTTCCATCCCTAGCGTCTCTCAGAAGCATGGATAGCTCGATGCGTGTTTCCCCCTACAGTCTTCATCACTGTAACGAACCATCTCGTTGGTACTCTTCCCCTGGTGTGCCTTCCCTCCCTCTTCCCCGCGATTATTAGCCTCTCCAGCGGGCTTAGCACCGTAAGCACGCGACTCTTTCTCGCTGCGACAGAGATCATCTGTCTCTTTCTGTGCAGTACTGAGTGAGTGACGGGTGACGTATGTCGAGGCGAGAAAAAGTCGTACGCTTACGGTGCTAAGCCCGCAGATTATGCTTAGGTTTAGCTTCAGTCCGAATGGCCGTAAGTCGCTATGGAGTAAGCGAGCGCGTGGGGACTCTCTGTCCTGCTCGCACATACGCGCACGGCGGTAAAGAAGTCTCCGGGGTATGCCTGCGCCCTGTAGAGCAACGTTTATAGGCTGTACAGATTAGAATTACCAAAAAAGACATCAAATTGTTAGTAAGGTCTTCTTTCGATCAAATTATCATCAGAGCCACAAATAAAAACAGAAAACATTGCGCAGTTTTCCCTTTCCCACCACTTCATTTTAACCAACAGTTGGAAATTCCCGTCTCCATTTACTTCACGGTGTCTGAATAGTCGGTACCAACCGGGAATCGAACCGGTTAATAATTTACGCTCACGTACGGCGGGTTACCTGTGGCGGGAGTACCAGGGCGGGATAAAATAGAGGAGATCTCCCGGGAGGGCCCGACTCGCACGGCAAAAACCAATAACATTAGGCACGTACGTGCTGCGACGTTCTGTTCTCCTGGTACCGAGAGCCGCACGTACTAGGACTTGCTAGGGGTATTTGACCTCAAAAAGGAGACATTATATAAAATAATTATTACTCCACCAATATTTCGTATACGTTGTGCTGTACTCAGCCAGTCATTATCTGTTTATATAAACTTAGGCTCACCACCTACCATATTATTAGTTCTATGAGGTGTGGATACTTAGTTTATTTTGCGATAGATCTACCTCTAACTACCCCAATTCATGATCTTACCGTATGTATGTTATATTATAAACGGCGAAGTTCAAAAAACATTGCTAACAGCCGATAATTCGACTCAGAAAAACGGTACTTGTGCTAAAATTAAAAATAATTTATTTGAAAATACAACACCGACAAAATATGACATTTACAAGACGAAAAATTACAAAAACAACATTTTAATTTATTATCTTTGAGATCTTTACATTTAACTTATAAATTTTAATATTAATCATATTGTAAGAGTAGGTGTGTCCATTTGTATATGTCAATTTGTGCAATATTTTTGTGTACAAGTTATGTAATGTGTCAGTTAAATTAAATATGTAATTTAATTTTAATTTATTTAAATATTAAAACTTGTTTCAAGTACGTTAATATATTTATAAAAGACATTTCCCGGCAGGACTTATTTAGGCCAAAAAAGCCGGCGTGGTAGATTTCCCTTTTTCGCGGCCTTTGACGCGGCCGAGAATCGAACTCGGGGCCTCTGTGATAATGTGTTAACATATTTTCTAACAGTGTTTTCTGTTTGTTTCAGCATCCGTACCCTTCGGAAGACCAGAAGAAACAATTAGCACAGGATACAGGGTTAACGATACTACAAGTAAATAATTGGTAAGTACTATTCATGTTATGATCTCCTAGTAATTTGAGCGGAATTCTTAATGCCTTACACGAGCTTACACGTGATAATTCCGTCTTGGTCCGTGCTCAAATAAAATGTACCTACTTATATAACTTTTTCACAAAAATATAACCGAATGGGGTAGTCAGAAGTACATCCATCGCAAGGTGAACTAAGCGTCCATACACATCTCACCGAGCTTTCTGTTAGACCAACGTGATAGGTGGTGAGCCGTATCGCCGTCTATACAAATGCAACACAACAACCTATACAACCTAGTCAAATGAGATACTTTCTACGAAACGTCAAAACGAAAGTTTCCTTTGGAGTTTGTATGGAAATACTGTCCTGTGACGTCATCAATAAAAGCGTTCAAAAGTCGTACTCTTTGTTACTTAATCCATAAATAAAATTCGAAAATAAGTCGAAAAGTAAAATGAGATTGATTTCTGATCATCTTAAACCGGAAAATTCCACTTGATACGAGTATCAACTCAGAATCATGGTCTGAATCATCCCTCAAAGTTTTCGTTACGATGTCCTGTATGTACAGTCATGAGCACTATAATGTACCCACTTTAGGACTCTATCGCACTAACATCTTTGACATTTAGTGCGACTTACAGTTCAATTCGTCAAAAAAGTTAATGTGACAAGGTACCAAATTGTATACATATTAATGCTCGTGACCGTACCTATAAATAGGAAAATATCGTCATACAATAAACCTGGTTTAGTCAAATGCAGACTCTTTTCCCTTTCTATTATAATACCTAAAATACTACAGTAAGTGGACATTTCTATATGCGTTTCGAAATAACTTGATTATCTTCCACAACGATCGTATAAAATACGAACTTTACGACACAGGACCACAAGCTGGCATTAAATTTGTTTAATAAAGTCTGTATACTAATATAAACTTGTATGGACTAGTTTATGTCTGTGTATTTACATGGGTATTTGTAACAGGGTAGTTTCCAACTAGTCAAATCAGTTACTTTTTACTAAACGTCAAAACACAAAATTACTACGGAATTTGCATGAAAAAGCACACTGTGACGTCATAGAAAAACGTGACAAAATGTCGCAATTGTTATTACATTTTTCTTTATAAAAATTCATAAAAAAGACAAGTTTTTTGACAGCTTTAGATCTGTCTTTATTTAGTAATCAATTTATCTTTGACCTAGGAAATTACTCAATTTAAGTTTGTTTGGGTAAAGACACACCGGCGAAGCAAAAAGGAGTGTTATGTGTTGGACCTCTATGTATGTCTGTGTGTATACACGTCTGTTCCCACCTAACTTCCAAAAATAAATACCGACTATGGAATTATCGCGCTCTAAAAAGTATGAAACAAGAATATATTTCTCTGAAATTCATTGAAATGAAATGAAATGATTTTTTTTTATTGAAATTTGCAATTTTTTTGTTTTTTTAGTCTTATTTTTTTTTATTAGCCATAGCATTCGAGCACGGCTATCTCCTAAACATCTCTATTCGGATCAAGGGCTAACACCCGCAACGTGATAAAATTAACGATCGATTCAATCATTTTTGTCGAAATCGATAACTTTGTTTTTTCCCTGCGTGACACGTGATTTTGTTCGTATTTTGACAGAATGACATGACTTATTTGGGTTCACACATTAGCACCAATCGACAAAACGACATAATTATATCGTCAGAATCGATAAAATGACCGTGGCAAAATTTTATCACGTTGCGCATATTAGCCCTACTGAACCGGCGTGCGTGTAACGATTGATGAATGTGGAGGAAGCAAGAGAAATATGTGAGTGACAACTCAACAAAAAAGCAACAGAAAAAAAAACACAAAAAATCGACGAAGGTTTTAGGGGTAAAAAGGCGACATGAAGAAATGTATCATCTATTTTTAATGTGGCGTTTGGAACCTCCAAGTAACACAAATCAAATCAACATCATCCCCCTAGCATTATCCCGTTTTAAACAGGGTCCGCTTACCTAACCTGAAGATTTGACAGGTCCAGTTTTTTACAGAACCGACTGCCTGTCTGAACTTCCAACCCGCGAAGCGAAAACCAGCCCAATACAGGTTAAGTCACATACCTCCGAGAATGCATTTCTCGGGAATGTTGGTTTCCTCGCGATGTTTTCCTTCACCGCTGAGCACGTGATAATCATTTATGATCCAAACATGAATTCGAAAACAAATTTGACTATCATTGGTTTAAACTTGTGCTGGATTGGAACCTGCGACCAAATCACTCACAAACACTCATACCAACTCACTGATAATTTGAAAAAATAAATAAACTTTGTACAAACATACAAACATACACCTTCCATTTTGTATTTCTATTTACACAGAGGTACATAAATTTAGATATTTGTCCGTTCTTCCATAGTAACATCTCGTGGGCGTAGATCGTGCGTTTGCGCACAATGTAATAAAATGGCGGACAAATTACCTAGATCCGTATTCACACCTTAATATGGTAATAACATTTGTATTGCTTTTTGTTGAAGACCGTCGAGTTTACTTAAAAATAATTAAACAATTGTGAAACTCAAGAAAATTAAAATAAAACATACATAAATTCACGCCCGTAATGCCTAATTGGGTGGGCAGAGCCAGATGTAATGAAGGACGACTTGCAGCCACTGTTGATACTGTCTTAAGATGGATCATTATCATTGGCCACAGCATCTATCGTAGATGATTCTTGCAGCACTTGTGAGTCTATGGGTTCCGGCAGCGCCGCCGATGGCTGTAGAGCCCTATAGCAGCGCGGCATTTCTTGCCACATCGTTCGCACACAAAACGCGACTCCTCAGGAGGTGGTAACGCACGACGAAGAGTTTTTTGCTTCAGGTTTTCCAGCCAGTCATCGTCATGTCTTGAAGACCCGACTTTAATATCATGGCACCATTCAGGTCTCATTTCGGCATTTATTGTAATTTTCTCCAATTGCGAAAAACCTTCCCTTTGTTTTATTTAACTTATTTATGTTATTTTTTATTCATTTTACTTATTTATGAATTTAAAACAAAAAAATCGTAGTTATAAATCCGACATTTTATCACGTTTTTCTATGTCGTTACAGTGTGCTTTTTCATACGAATTCCATAGTCATTTCGTGTTTTGACGTTTAGTAAAAAGTAACTGATTTGACTAGTTGGAAACTAGACTATTCAGATCTGTCATTTGAAAAGGCACACTGTCATTCTCAAACTAAAATCATTAAAAATCATAATCAAATTCGTCATATTTAACCTGACAAAAATAGTTAATTTTGCAAGTAAACAAGCTTTATGAATACGTCTAATCTAATCTAACCTACAAGATCCCACTGCTGGGCAAAGGCCTCCCCTTCCTTTTTCCATTTTTCGCGGTCCTGTGCGTACTCCGGGCAGTCCCTCCGGCAAGCGTCCAAGTCATCACGCCATCACTTTCGAGGTCTACCACGACGCCTGTACCCGTCATGAGGCACCCAATATAAATATGAATACGTGGGAAAGTTTATTTAATAATTCATCATTGTACCTCTTGACTTTTCAACAATATTTTCTGATAAATATTATTCTTTCGAAGTGGTTTCATCAGTTATAGAGAGGTCTCAAGTATAAGAGGTTTATGTGGGTAATCAAGAAACATTGTTGATGTGATAAATAATGTTTGTACTTCAACATCCAAGACATGCTAAGCTTTGGGCAGTTTCACACACAACAATACAAAAAGTGATTTCATACCGGTCGAATTAGTGTGAAAAGTGATTGATAAAATAAGGCAGTTTCTGTGGGTTTTGAACCATGTCTAATTAAGTTCATCAAACTTGCCATACTGCAGACTTTAAACAAATATTATAATATTCTTATCGTGTGAGTTGTGAGATGGAATACCAACTTCATCTGCCCTGGTTTCAGGGTTATTACTGAGTCAATGGCTCACATTCGGAGATTACAGGCTGATCACCTGATTGTCCGAAAGTAAGATTTCGCGTTAAGCCGTTGGTCCCGGTTACTACTTAGTGATGTAAGTATGTAGTCGTTACATGAGCCATTAGTGACTGTGGTCCAGTGGCACACCGGCTTGTTTTTCAGTCGGGGAATGCCGGTTCGAATCCCAGTACCGTACTTGTGGTACTTGCATCAATGAATTATTAAAAGCAGTTTTCACTAACACAGTTGGCTCGACCATTACAGACGGCGATACGGCGCACCACCTATAACGATAGTCTAACAGAAAGCTCGTTGATGTGTGGGTACCTAGTTCATCTTGCGCTGGATACTGTTGGTATATAATATGTATTTTTCAGGATTCAATATGTATTTTTTTTGAGACTTCAAATAATATACGTAGGTAGTTGTGTATAAATCCTCCGAAAGCTTACGAAACGATTAATTAAAATTCAAACATTAGTTGATTACCAAATTACACCCACCCGGTACCAGGAGCGCATAAATTGACGAGAGACTAAACTAATAAAATATTAACACGACAATTGCTCTCCGAGGATATACGCGCAATCAAGGGATGGCCACCTGTTTATACAAAGGGGCCACGGGCTCAGTTAACCCTTCTAATGGTTTTACTGTACATAAAAATGTTTAAGTCGTATTAGACTGTTTGGCCGGAACAATTTGAGTGGTATGAATTTTTGATTTACGCGCTTCAAAAGCGATTACACTTCTGTTTTATAGATTTATTGTTTTAGAGGGCGATGGGGTTATGAAGTCTCAATTTCGACGTGGATTTTAAAGTAATCGGATAGTGTAACGTGTTAAAGGCATTTTGGTACATTTGTTGGCGCGAATCAGGTGGCTTGTACCATTTCTTATGCATACCTTCGGATTTTTTGAAGTATTTGTGATGACAAAACTGAACAACAATCCCAAATGAATGGAAAATAGATCTTAAAATTTGAATTGTGTGTCCTAGGTCCACAATATTTTTTTTTAATTACTAAATTGCTACAAGTCCAAAACTAATAAGCGCACGAGTATAACCCAATTGGGGTAGTCAGTAGTACATCCAACGCAAATGAACTAAGTACCCACACATCACTGAGTTTTCTGTTAGACCAACGTGATAGGTGGTGAGCCGTATCGCCGGCGTCTGTAAAACTGTATTTTTTATTCTTTTTAATCATTTAAATGAAGCAAATCGCAACAATTAGTCACATTTTCTGTGATACCGCGGTGTAAGTTTTCATACAAAATTTTCCGGATTATTCCACCTTGGTTCACACATACTTAAAATTTAAAAAAATATAATAGTCATCATATTCAAAACAATTATCGAAGCGTTTTAAAAAGTAACCTAACTCTTTTTAAATACCGGGTTTAAAAGGTTAATTATAAGGTTATAATTACATGCCGGTACCAGGCGTTCATAGCGGCGAGGAGATAGACAAAGGCGTCGTGTCGACCTTTTAAACTTGTCAGTCAGTCACTCAAGAAGGAAGTGTAAGCACACAATCTTAATGACGAATTAAAAACAACATGGCGGAATGTTTTGATGAGTCCCGTTATGTACATTATTGGGTGTGAGAGGCAGTTTCAATTGTTATGACACAGGGTTAGTGAGGTCGGTCATTAAACTTATAACCCCCACGAGAAAGAAGATTTTTTTTACATTAAATTGTCAGAAAATAAATTTTTGAAGCTTACTTTATGTAAAAAAGCTTATTATAAGTTTACATATGTAAATGATAAAAATGTCTGGTATTGAATGTGTTCCTCTAGTTATTAAATAACTTGTAATGTACCCTCATTGATTTAAAAGATCACCCCGATACCGACCCCGCCGGCGTGGTCGACGATTTTCCTCATTCAGCGCTTATCGCTATCGACCCACTAGGGTCGATTAATTCTTTCAAATATTTTTCCTCTCAGACGACGCCCTGAGCCGAGGTTCGCGCCCAACTGGGCACCCTCAGGCCTGTTGTCTTAAACGTTGTACCGGGTGAGAGCCTTCAGCGCTCCCCATTTGTCCGGCCAAGTAGTTAATGCCATCTGCGGCAAATCTACAATAAGTTAAACAAAAAAAAAAAAAAGAAAGATTTAAAAGATGTGTTGCTGTTGCAGTTTCTTGTCATTTCTTCTCAGCCATAACACTTTGCGAAATGACGTCAATTCAAAAATGTTACATTATAATTACGTTGAATAAACTTGACACATAACCCTCCTTTTTGCTTCGCCGCAGTCGGATAAACAAAAATCAACAAGTGAAAGAACCGTCAAAAATGTCTATACTTACCGCAGCGGTCGCGAATCGAACACATTAACTTTACGACGCGACGCTACAAGGGCATAACTCACTGACCCTCAAGACTATAAAACTGTCTGTCTGTTTGTTTAATTACGTAAAAAGGTATTGGTCAATTTGAATGTAGTCTGCGCCACGAAAGAAGTACCGTACAGCGTCGTAAAGTCATGAGCAATATCATGGACCCACTTTAAAACCCTGTCGCACCCTGTTGTAGTTTTCATCCCGGAAATCACCCTGATAGCCCTGTTCGGAGTATGCGTGACTTAACACCGTATGGTCACAACGGGTTCGAATCCCGACTCGGGTTCTAAACCACTGAATTTCATGTTAGGATCATAAATATGATATCACGTGGTTTCCAGAATTTGTCCCGGTTAATCGCAATACACTCGCCCCCTACTTGGGACTTGTAGGAATTGTTGTATACAATGCCTACGCCTTCGGGGATGCAGGCGTGATGCTTTTATATTATGTTATGTTAATCATCCCTTTAAGGGATGAAAAGGGGATGGAAATAACGTGTCGCGCGCGATAACAAAAGACAAAGTCGCGAGCGGAAAGCTAGTAAGACATAAAGTTAAAAACTCATTCGCACAAAATATTCTTGTGCAGTTCCATAATCTTGGTGTGAGTTGGATTCATGTATTATTCCACGCCGAGTCGCTTCTAGCTTTGAAGCCTTGTTGAATTTCTTAGCAGCCACAAATATACCACTGGCAAACTTTGTGGCACATTTTGTTACACAAGACATTTCCTCTTTGTCGTGTTTGACGTGTGAATAAATAAAAATGCTGTCCGAAAAAGTTGTTGCGAATTTTGAAAGATGTTTTCGTATTAATTGAAAAGTGTGTGCGTTTTATGTGAGTTATTGTCGCAAAATCTACTCGAGTACTCTTTTAGAAATTACGTGATTGGCAGAAATTGAAATATTTATGGAGACAGTGGGTTGCTAACCCTCAGTTGAAGGCATTATTATTCGAATTAAACAAAAGAAAAATAAAAGATATCACTTTCGAGAAAGTTCAAACTCCGCAAAAGTGACAATTTCAAAACGAACAGAAAAGTAAAATAAAACAAGATAAAACCGAATCCACCCCTAGAGGTATGAATGAAAAAATTTACAATTCAAATGGCGGACATTTTCGTACGCCTTATCAATTACAAGTACCAGGAGCGCAACAATAAGAGATAGCGACATTTCCTCGGCGAATTTGCATCTCCATACAATCGCAATTAGGGGCGGGCATTAATTCGACAAGGTCCTATCCGCCGGATGGCCTCACTTCCTAATTTCCCAGTCTGCAGTTTGATGGAACCCTGTCCCGTTAGCCGGGGCGCGTAATGAGATTATGGGACATTTGCATGGATGTTATGTGCCCCTAGTGGCTAAGTAACCGTTACTTTCAATATCCGATCGGAATAAATTTTTGTTTGTACGCTAATTTCCTTCTTTTAGTGAAAATTGGCTATCGATTTGGTACTAGGGGTAATTGTACTTTATTTTAAATCAACATCAAGAATTTTACATGCTTTATATTCCTAGTGGCCTTATCCAAATATACAGGGTGTTAGTGACATTGTAACGAATACTGAGGGGGATGATTCAGATCGTAATTATGGGATATCAAGTGGAATTTCCGTTCTAAAACTTCATTCTTTTGCGACGGAAAATTCCTTTCACATTTAATGATATATATAATGACGTGACTATATGGTCAACTTAAGTTTGCTATTTCATGAAATACCGAACATAAAACAATTCTACGATCTGGCCACGACATTACATAGACCTGACAACACTGTTTCGGAAATAGATACAGCAGTGATACGGCCCACAATGGCTTAACTCTAGCCATATCCTGTCTCGGGAGCTTGAGCTATGGATTACACTGATTAGTAGTCAATAGATTGGAAATTGCAATTGTTCTACTAATTATTAAGCTAGATAGATATTTCAGATAACTTCTGATTCATGTTATGTTCTCGAATAGCCATGGTGTAATGGTTAGAGCGACGGGTTTGCGATCTGGAGGTCCACGTTCTATTGACGAAATCACTATGAGACTATCCTTTGTTTAAGCCGAGTTGGTAGAACGCTAGCCTCTCACTTTGAGGTCGCAGATTCGATTCCAGCACAGACCAATGATTATCGAATTTATTTTCGAATTCATGTTTGGATCATAAATGGTTATCACGTGCTCGGCGGTGATGAAATACATCGTGAGGATATCCACATTCCCGAGAAATGCATTTTCATAGGTATATGACCTAACCTGTATTGGGCTGGTTTTCCCTTCGCGTTCTGTCAAATCTTCAGGTTAGGTAAGCGGACCCTGTGAAAAACGGGATAATGCTAGGGGGATGATGATGATTTAAGTCTATTAGGATTTAAACATATCTAACCCTCATTTTTGTTTCACCGCAGTCGGGTAAAAATTTAGGTGCGTTTTTAATACTAAACAGTTTTAAACGGAGTTGTGTAGGCAGCTCTTGAAAGAAATAAAAAAGTACCTACCGAAGTACATAGACATTTGTGGGCCTCAAACCATACAGAGGTGAAATGCCTATTACCCTCCACAAATTACCAAAAAGTACTAGGCGCACATAACGGTAGAAGAGCCTTGTTTGACCCTCGGTATTTTCATTTGACATCACACAGGTAAGAGTGGCCAGTAATTGTCGATGTTACGTCACAGTTATTGCGTTCCGACCTGTCGAAGGGATGACAAGGGGGTCTACTTAGTGTTTCTGGGGCCCTGGTAGTTTAAATCGAATGGCTAGCGAAATACCTCGGATTAGAAACCTCTTTTATATCATGAGGTATAGATACTATCTGCTAAAGCTCTATTTCGTAATTTTCTGTTTTTTTTTCTACATATCTCGCCTATATAGAAGCCTTTTTGAAAAATCACATTCTGAAGTGATTTACTTTAACGAAAACCTCGATTCCATCTAACTAATTTCTTTCTGGGTATAACGGCTTCTGTGGTCCAGTGGTTGAGCGTTGGGTGCGAATCCCGGTGGGGACATATCACAAGAAATCACTTTGTGATCCCTAGTTTGGTTAGGACATTACAGGCTGATCACCTGATTGTCCGAATGTAAGACGATCCGTGCTTCGGAAGGTACGTTAAACCGTTGGTCCTGGTTATTACTTACTGATGTAAGTATGTAGTCGTTACATGAGCCATGTCAGGGGCCTTTGGCGGCTCATTAATAACCCTGACACCAGGGTTGATGAGGTTGGTATTCCAGAAGAATTCTGAGTATAAATTGAGACCACATTTTTTTTTTACATGGATTCAAACTGCTTGTCAAAGGTTTTGTTAACTAAAACCACAGCCGAATACATACTTAGACTCACGCCTATTCCCCACCGGGGTAAGCAGAGACTATGGAATCTCATTAAAAAGGCGTTTACTTATTACTTACGTGGTTTTCACTATACATATACTTTTAATATAATCTAGCGATCATTAACTTAAATTGCACCATTGATATTCTGTACAGCAAATAATTGAATCAACAATACGAGAAACATAAAAAGACGCTAAATAGTACATACATAAACTCACGCCTATTTCCCATCGGGGTAAACAGAGACTATAGAATTCCATTTGCTTCGATCCTGACACACTTCTCTTGCTTCCTCCACATTCATAAATCGCTTCATACACGCACGCCGGTTCAGAGTAGATCGTATGAAACCTTTTCTAAGGACATCTCCAATTTGGTCAATGTAAGTCCTTCTCGGTCTTCCTCTGCCAGCCCTAACACCAACTTTCGCTTTATATACCGCTTTTGCAATTCTATTATCCTTCACTACACTAAATAGACTAGCTTTAAAACACTCAATATGCCACTCAAAGACAGTAAACAGACGTGGACCAGCGAAACAAACTAGGAAATGTCAAACTGTATTGCCCTAGAGGGTTGTGCACCCCTGAAGTCATTGTAAACTCTCAAATTGTCCATCAAGAATCACTGCCCGCGGTTTGCTACCCCTGGCAGACAACTCGCGAACGACACTTCAGTTTAATACCCTTGGATTTTTCTCGATAACATCTAAGATGGCGAAGACCTTTTCCGTAACTGTAAAATGGCTGTTAAAGTCCTTTTGTGGGGTTTCAAGTTATAGGTTTTAATGGATAAAGGAGCTGGTGAATTGAAGTTTTTGGGTTTTAGAATCGAGTACACTTCAATAAATGCGTGATAGTCTTGAATGTATGTTTTTTTTTTAAACCTTTCCATTTAAGACGTTCGATTTTTTAAAAATGATTCGAAAATGAATTGTAAAATCTAATAATAACTCTTTCATTTTCTTTAATTCTATTTTCTCTGAATTTTAAATTTGGAATGGTGTTCCGAAGGTAAGCTGAAGAAGATTTTCCAGTTGAATTTCGAACGTTATTTTAAAAATCGAACTCTTAAACCTTCCATTTAGAGCTATCACACAAGAATCACACTCCGTCACACGACATTGAAGATTCTATCTCGGATCACGATCCATTTAAACTCGTTTCCAGACCATGTGTATTCATGGTGTGCCATTTCAATCCATCCTATGGCTACAATCACACCCCATGCTCCAAAAGAATACAAGTTTACTTCCCGTTTAGTGCACCTTAGACGGCCGTTGTGGTAGAACATCATAGCGTCGCTCCCCTCCTGGTAAATGTATGCGCAATACACACACGGGGAGATGTTTTGAACAGAAACGCCGCGATTTTACCCAAAATTTGCGGGTTTTTTTTTTGAGAAATTGAGACTTTCAATGCTTAAGCTTTTCTAGTATCTAGTATATGTACGTAAACAGCCTATATACGTCCTACTGCTGGGCACAGGCCTCCCCTCAATCAACCGGAGGGGTATGGAGCATACTCCACCACGCTGCTCCAATGCGGGTTGGTGGAGGTGTTTTTACGGCTTATAGCCGGGACCAACGGCTTAACGTGCCCTCCGAAGCACGGAATCATCTTACTTTTTCGGACAATCAGGTGACTCAAGCCTGAAAAGTCCTTACCAAACAAAGGACAGTCTCACAAAGTGATGAGTCTCCATCAGGAATCGAACCCGGACCTCCAGATCGTGAGCCTAACGCTCTAACCACTAAACCACGGAGGCTGTTCATAAGATAAATTGACTCAACAAAATTACGCTATTTACCATACATACGAGTACCTATATCAGCCTGAACAGGGCGGTTTGGCACATAATTCCCGCCCGTACGCTCCCACGTCGCTCGGGAAGGTACCCGTGATAAAACAGCCATTTCCGCATGTAATCGCAGTCTGAATTTTTAGGAGATTCTATCGCGACGGCGAATGACGCTTCGAATCACGCGAGTACGTCTACGTATCGATAGATGGCGCTGTACGAAATTACAACGCGGTTTTTAAGCCTATTTTTTTCTCTATTGTACATTGTGAAGGGCAAGGCAAAGGGAATTATGCGCATACAGCCATGTCTTATGTATTTTTTTTCTTGATAATAATTTAATGAAAGGTGATGACGATGAATGATGAAACCTAAGCCCCCACCCTTGGAGCAGACTGCTACTCCGAACCCCAAACTGTGTATGCGAAAGTGGATTATTTGAGAGCCTTCAGCGCTCCCCATTTGTCCAGCCAAGTAGTTAATGCCATCTGCGGCAAATCTACAATAAGTCACGTCAAAAAAAAAAAGGTGGATTATTAACCTCATCAACCCTGGTGTCAGGGTTACTATTGAGCCGCCAAAGGCCCCTGATATGACTCATGTAATTACCACTTACATCAGTAAGTAGTAACCGGGACCAACAGCTTAACTAGCCTTTAGAAGCACGGATCGTCTTACATTCGGACAATCAGGTGATCAGCCTGTAGGGCAAAACTAAAAAAGCATCATAACATAGCATCACGCCTGTATGCCTGAAGGGGTAGGCAGACGTGCAAGGTTTATTATGTATATATGTGTGAAACTGACTAGAAAGTAGCAGAGAATACTACGGAAGGATAGCGAATGGGGATTTGGTTGTTTATGGTAAGAATTTAGGATGGTTAAGGAATGGGATGGGAGGAAGTTTTTAAAAATATAAAATTGTTGTCTATTATTTCGTTTCCTGTGTGTGTGGTGGAAAGAGGAAGGAGAAGCCTTTGCCCAGCAGTGGGTTCTTGTAGGCTAGATTAGGTTAGATAAGTCTAGTATTAGATTGGGATCTGAATATAAAGGCCATTTGTTTTTTGGCCACGCTCTTGTCGGTGTAGCATTTCCATTCCAGTCTATCAAAGGCCAACTCCTTGACTTCCCTATAAGACACGACGTTAACCTTTTCTTTAATCTGTTCCATGTAAGCTCTTCTTGGTCTTCCTCTTCCTCAATTTCCTTCTATGTTGTTGTTGATGTTGTTGTTGTTGTTTTTTTGGTAGAAAGAAGAAAATAAAAGGAGTCAAAATAAATATATATATACCTTATAATTCTAGTAACTAAAAAAAAACGTTCAAACATTTGTAAACACTTATAAAAGCGTTGTAAAACGATTCTTTACAATCATCAAACAATCTGCGGGACCCAGACAATGCTTGCCAATTAAACATTTAATGACTCCTAAACTCGCCCCCATTAAACTCGTCAAATGGCAGTCAAACGGTAAACCCACTCACAATTGCCAAAAACAAGCCCTGAATTAAACACAAGAAAACAATTACATCTTACTGCATCATAACAATTCACCTTTACGCCGTAACGGGGGGCTAAGCCTCAAAAACCCCCTTATACTCGTCAAAATAATTCATTTTAATTTTCTTTACGGCCTAGTAAACCTTTATTTTACGATAGTACTACCCGAGATAACTCGGGGACTCCCTTAAAGGCTGTTATTTCAACTCCCCTTTACTGCTTCCGACCCTCAATAGGATATCCCTCTTGCATCTCCAACAGTCGCTTCTGGTCTTACGTCTTCTTCTAACAGACTAATAAAGACAGAGACGTGAGACGTACGAACGCCAGGAAAGCGATAGAAATCAAGAACCTTTCTCATAATACGAGGCGAGTCAGATCTGCCTAGTGCGCCCTAAACGGTAGCAATTTATTCTTGTAAAAATAAATTATAATTAAAACAGCTTTTTGTGGAAATAAATTATGATGAGTTTCGTCTTTGTAATGTTAATTAATTTTTTTCTACTCTTTGTTTCAGGTAAGTGGCTTTCTCTGTTTGTGGGTCGTGTTAATATAAGAGTAAGGAGGTCGGTAAGTTCGTATCAAATTCATTCAATTCAAATTCAAATTATTTATTTCAGATTAATATCCATAATTATAAGTACATACATTAGATTAGATTCCTTTATTAAAATTAAATTAAATTTTATAAAATCAAATAAAATTAAAATTATCAATGTTCTTATAAATAAAATAAAATTAATATTATTAATAAAAATGAAATAAAATACATGAAATAAAATATATTCACACATCATGATCAGCGATGTGCAGTTTACGGCAGGAAAAGGCGCACAACTTATTTTAAAAGAGCTTTATTACCTTAACCTTTAGGCAGATAAAACCAGATTACTGGAAAGAACAATCTGAAAATGAAAAGCAGCCAGTATCCTTGCAATTGGGTAGTTTACTAGGTCAAAGATAAATTATAAAATTGTGATTAAGTACTAAATAAAGACAGATCTAAAGGAAAAAAAACGTTTTCTTTTTTCTATTTAACTTATTTATGAATTTAAAATTTTTAATAAAGAAAAATGTAATAATCAGTGCGACATTTTGTCACGTCTTTCTATGACATCACAGGTTGCTTTTTCATACAAATTCCATACTAATTTTGTGTTTTGGTGTTTAGTAAAAAGTAACTGATTTGACTAGTTTTTTACAACGGGAACTTATTGTATTGTCATTTGACATATTACGGCATTTGACCGGGTCAAAGATAAATTATAAAATGCTAATCTAGAAATAGAAGCCAGGCTAAGATTATCAAAAATCAATCTCATTATTCTCTTCCTAACTTATTTTAGAATTTTAATGACAGATAAAATAAAAATGAGTGCTATAGTTGACTGCTTTTTTTACGTCACTAGTACAGTATTTTCATACAGATAAAAATACACGTTCGTTTTGACCAGGGTGCAAAATAGTCTATACTAAATCTAGCGACTGCATCGCCAAGTAAGAAGTCTACAAGAGCGTTGCGATCCGGGCCACTTAACGCCGTGTTAAGCGACCTCCTCCACTTTTTACGATCCTAGTAATGTCTGCCGCCCCATGAGGACTAGCGCCATAAACCGAAAAACCGAAACCAACGACTTTCATAAACGCAGAGGTTGAAAATTGTAGGAATTTTAAAAATCGAATGTCTATTTTTGAAAAAATATTCAAAAATATTACTTTGTATTTCGTCAACTTGTCTTTAAAGTATGATTTTTAAAGAGTAAAACAATTATGGCAACATTTTATAAAGGATACAATTATAACCGTTTTCAACTTTCAACAGCCATTTAGAAAAAAAGAAACATTTGACCCAGTCGAATTTGAACGTCGAACGACCCCTTCCGTCTTTCCGCGCCGACGCGTCATCATTTTTCACAGCTCCTCCATTTATTTTATCTGTGGCACCACACGCTGTCCCGGCGAGACGATAGCACCGCTGTTTCGAATTTCGAACGAACATCAGCTGCTGAGAACGCGAGATTTATGAACGCACCCATTCAGCTAGAATCAGGAGCTGAGCGTTTGAAATAGGAACGGAACGCCTTTTTTCTTAACGTTCATTTGAACGTACCCCTTTTTGAACTTTTTTATTTATTCAATTATTTTTCTTCTTGATTTTTTCTGCGTTAATTGTCACGTGTGGCCATTTAATAGCCGTTTGTTTTCCTTTATGCGAAAAAATGGAACATTTATTTGTTTTAAATTCCTCAACACGGAGGTCTTCCTACATATTCAGCCTAGAAACATTACAATCAAACATTTAATCGAGAATCCGTAGCCGTTTAATTATGAACTGTGCTGTAAATGTCAACTTGCCCATATTGAAAAGGGCAGAGCTTATTAGAGCATTTAATTAATACCGTGCACTAGAAGTAAGTAGAGTTTAATCACCATTAAAGGCGTAATCTTAACCATTTATCAAGTAAAGTTTCAAATGTGCATTTTTAAAGGATTATTTTATTATATTCTTTAACTTAAACTAGTCGAACGCTTCGGGCTAAAGGTCGTTTTAAGTTAGCTGTTACATAAATAATATGAAACCATTTGGAAATTACAAACAAATGCAAAAAACGCCAGCCCCTGTCTCTTAAAAAAACGACTTTTACATAAAAAGAAACAAAGTATTCCGCAGTTTGGAGTAAGCATGTGGAGCGGAGATAGGGTTACCATACTCTTTTTAATTTAGTCCAAGCAAAAACTTAATTTAATTTTGACGAATTCTGAAATAGTAGTCCACTAGTAGTCAAAATAATATAATACTGAAACTGAATGGCAATGTAACCAATCAATCAAATCAGAAAAAAAGAATAAACACATACAATTAAAATATTGACTGGCTGAAAAATCAAATATTTTAATTAAAAAAAAAACTCATTTATCTTTTTTAAGCGTTCGAAAATTCGATTTCCCTCGACAGCCCTACCAGGGCGACATCAGCAAAAAGGTCGCAAATTCAGCCCGTCGGTACATTTCCCTATCTCATTTTCCATTTGACAAACATCATTACATCTTCCTGTGCCCCTCGGTAATTTTCGGAAGCGTTCGGAGGCGTTCGGCGGCGGTCGCGCGTGCTTCTGCAGTTCCGGGCCCAGTCATTGTGCGTTGACAATTTTCAAATTTATCGCGTTCGAATTTTATATTTTATTTTTTTTAAAGCTCCGTTGACTTTGTTCTAAGGTAAATAGTCATGTAATTTAGTATTTTTGAGTTAGTTCGCGACTGGACGGATTTCAATGAAATTTTGCTTGCCAAAATGATAAACTAAAAATCACCATAGGTTTCATCATTTCATCATGGGACGAGTACCAAAAGTGACTGCGAGTTATCTTATGCGGGTTTAAAATATTTATTACGAATTTGCGCATTAATTTCATTCTTCCACGCGCTTTCTTTAATTTAATTAATCTAGTTATATTTATCGAGACGGAAATAATTATAATACTATATACGCTTCTTAGTCGCTTTTTGGTCACAACAAGAGCGTGGCTCTTAAATTAGTGATGATACGCTTCTAGTAATTTCGATTTGAAAGAAAGAAAGAAACGTTTATTATAAAGGGACACCACAGTAACAAATATAATTATATTTATTATAAAACACGGAGTAACATAACATTTGTTCGTTGGTTTTGACGCAGGTATTTTATTTTTTATATTTTGTTGATGTTTTTCGAATATTATAATTATATAAATAGCATATATGTATGTAAATGATAATATAAAGAAGCGTCTACATTCACCATTGTCTGAACACGAGCTAAACTGAAAAGCTCGTTCGGTAGCAGTCACAATATACCATTTCTAATGAAACAGTGGTTGGGATTTTGACCGTCTTTTCTGTGACAATGCGCAGGGGGATGATTAATTGTCCAAGGGGGGAGGGTGGGGTGATCGCTTGCCGGAGTCTGTTTCGGTTTTTACCGCTTTTTGCTCAGTATGGAGGAAATCGTATCTGTTTTTATGGAATCAATTGCCTCACAACTTTACGGATAATATATCTACGGATAATGACGCTATTAATGTATATATAATAACGTAGATAATAACTCACACAAGCTCACGACTATATCCCAATTGGGGTAGGCAGAGGTATATCCATCGCACTCACCTCTCCGACTCTTCTCGTCCTCTGTGGTCCAGTGGTTGAGCGTTGTGCTCACGATCCATAGTGACCATAGATAATCCGTGCATCGGAAGGCACGTTAAGCCGTTAATCCCGGTTACTACTTACTGTCTTAAGTAGTCGTTATATGAGTCATGTCAGGGACCTTTGGCGGCTCAAAAGTCATTATCTTCTCCTCATCAACCCTGACACCACCCTGAACATAGTGACTTTTAATCGGCATTAAATTTAAACTCTACCATTAAACCTGTGCCAATAATATCTACTTCTTTTATAAGAAGCGATTTATGAGACGTAAAAAATAAGTGAATAACTTGGATGATGATGCATCACTTTCACCATCAATGAAAGCATAATAAATCACGGACGTACTTCAACCACAAAACTCCCCCAAATTCATTAACCCAATAAAAGAATTTGCCTCGCCATAAACTAACATAGCCTGCCATAAACTGCCATAAACTTAGTCCAACATCCGCGAGATTCTCCGGTTTATGTCGTATTAGTGAGATGTCACACAACAGACGTTTATACCCCGTAAACCGACCTTCACTTGTTGAGTTTACGGCAATTTTATGGCTGAGACAAATTTTACGGCATATCGTAACGCCGAGGCGTAGAGGCGAGAGTCGCGGGTACCAGGACAACATGAGTTATAGGATTATAGTTCATTTGCAGGTTGATCGTGCTTTGTCGTATTTTTATCGAGCGTTTGTGAGATAGTAGTCTTCATTGTTGACTGTATTTAGTGCTTCACCGAGGGACTTTCCTGTCTACGTTCCTCAAAATCATACCAGGCGGGCATAGGTTATAGTAATAGTAATTACTACTCTACTCCTGCAAACAGATAACTACGATAGCTCTACTGCTTATCTCAAATTCCATAGCCACTTTAACGGCAAATTTTATGTGATAGGCTGCAATATTATCATTGCTTTTCATAAGACATTGCATACAAAAGTATTTTTTTATAGTCGATCATACTAAGGTTTTTGTATCAAGGTAAATGTTCTGGTGTGAGTCAAATAAAAGCAGCATTTTAAGTAAGTATTACTTACTTAAAATTATAAAAAAATAACGATCCCCAACCCTCTTTAAAACCCACTAAATTGCTTAATCAGACGGCACGTCAGACTACGTCAAAACCAAATCTACCAGGCGGGCATAGGCTGGTAATGGTAATTACCGAAACCCCGTTGAAAGACAAATGCCCAGGTACAGAGCACCTCTACGTAACTTATGCGCTCCGGGGTGCCGGTTAATAGCTAATATCGCTGCCTAATGACCATACTCGTCTTGAGCGTAATGTCCCACATGGGATCCGAACTACGAACGCTGTGCGCTTATGTTCGCCCAGTCGCCCTGGTAATTTACGCGATCTTTCACTATTGTAACTTTTGTTTTATTGTCTGTTTGTACGTCTGGCTTGTCTGTGGGGAGTCGTGTTACTTGTGTGTTTATGAAAGGTAATTATTTAGATATGGGTTCTAATATTGAGATAGGCAGACCACAGTAGCACCCACTTTTGGTATCGGATATCTAAAACTACACATGAATTTCTCATTCAAAGGTTAGTTACACCTTTATAGTTGTCTATTTATTGGCCGAATTTAATAGTAAGTGTGAGCTACGATGGTGTATGATGAGGACTGTATTACTATATGAATGAATAACAAATACTTAGCTTACGAGAGAGTTATTCAGATAATGTATTTTCACCAACAAGAACAAGACGTAAGCAAGAAACAAAACCAAGATATAAAAAGAAGAAATATAAAAAAACATATAAAAAGATTATAAAATCTGTGAAGAGTTCGCAACAGTAAGTTAGCTGGTTTCTATGAAAAACCTGAGTTCATAATAGAGTTCTAATCCCGGCTGGAAATCTAAACCACCGAATTGGACTTTGAGTTCAAATTCAAGTTTGAATCGTCTAGATAATTGATACGTGATATCAATTATCTAGACGATTCAAACTTGAATTGGTTTTCAGGATTTGTGTTTCCTGTTAACGGCAATAGGTTCGTTCCCTATAACATGGGACTTAAACATGGCTGGCGAGGAGTGGTGCATACTATTATACACCTAGGTACGGTCACGAGCATTAATATGTATACACTTTGGTACCATGTCACATTAACTTTTTTGACAAATTGAACTGTAAGTCTCACTAAATGTCAAATATGTTAGTGCGACAGAGTCCTAAAGTGGGTACATCATATTGCTCATGACTGTACATTATATTACAATACATTATTCACCTCTGCTTACCCGTGCTATTTCTTAGTTTATAAAATCCTAGGTACATTGACCAAATTAGAGATCTCCTTAGAAAAGGTTTAGTACGATCTTTTAAGTTATACCTGTCATTTTCTTATCCGCCGAAAAAGAAAGGGACGGGTAATCGACAGGCATACAATTTATGGAACACACGTCAATTTTAGGCACAAATCTAAAACAACCTAAAAATTTTACATTGGGCAATAACCCGACAGGATTACGTTGACAGCACATGTCAAACGGTTTGCATACCAGCGAGATACCTATTTGATTCGCCCGGGCTATTCATTCATTTTAAAATGAACATTTGTCAATCATCTGTCCTTTTCCTGTTAGGTGGATAAGAAAATGACGGGTATAACTTAAAATAAAATTAGGATGTGTCTGCAGAAATCTGGTCTATTAGGTATGTTATGTGTCTAAAGTAAATTAGGTACTTAAACAACAACATAAAAAACTTATCTGCAGCAAAATATAAGTACTATTTATTAGAATATTTTCATCTCACTTAACGCTTCATTGCAGACTAACTTTGTATCAAGTACATTTAAAATTTATGAACCCGTGACAGTCAGCGTGCTGCCGGTCTAAATTTAACTCCATTTACACGAAGACACAACATAATTTACTGCAAATAAAATTCATTCACTTAAAAAGACAAAGTTGTAAATCATTCTAAAATTATAACCGAACGGCGCCTAGTGCGACCGTCCGAAAACGCTCAGACGCAGTGCTGTACCGTTCGCAGGAATATTCCCACTTTGGGAAAGTTCCCGGCAATAGAAAGGCGCCAAATTTATGTAAAAAGAGCTTTATTGGAGGGTTAAAAATGCAACATCGAAGCAATTTGGTCGTGTACTAGGTGTTAAAATGTGTGTGGATTGATTATTTCACCACTCGCAAACTGTATTAAAGGAAACGCTGATTGTTTTGCCACTTCGTATATAATTCGGTTTAAGTAGATAATTACAAACGTTACAAACACGTCCGACAATAACAGAAGTTCGATGATTTTTTTTTTTGTTTTGGTTTTCCCCGAAGGGTAAGGCAAAGGGAACTATGCCCATACAGCCATGTCTGACGTATTTTTTTTCTTGATGATTAATGAAATGATGAAAGGTGATGATGATAAAACCTAAGCCCCCACCCTCGGAGTAGACTCCTACTCCGAACCCCAAACGAATTAACTCAAAAGTCCGCATAAACTTTTGAGTTATGAAGCGGCTTCCCGGCACGAAGCGAAAATAGGCAGATACACTTTGTTTATTGAATACTCCAATATAATAACACTCGCGAATGTCTTCCGACTAACTTAATGCGATCATTAACCACAAAACACCACTCCGTATTAATTATTTAGATTACTCAATGAAGAAAGCAAATGTCCCGTTCCCGTTTCCCGCCGAAAAGCCAAGAAGTTCGATGAATACAAAATTAATTTAAAAATAGTAAAGAATTAATATTCTTTTTAACCTTTTTTTTTAAAAGGTATTTTTACGTTGCAATTGTCAACACTAGGTTCAATTCAAGATAAATTATGAAAGTCTAATCACTACATAAACACAGATCTAAAAAAAAACATTTCCTTTTTTTCTATTTAACTTATTTATGAATTTTAATGAAGAAAAAATAAGTCCGACATTTTATCACGTTTTTCACACTTCACAGTGCTTTTGTGCTTTTTCATACAAATTCCACAGTAATTTCGTGTTTTGACGTTTAGTAAAAAGTTGATTTGACTAGTTGGAAACTAGCCTATTCATCTAAAAAAGCAATATTGCTATTTTGCATTTGTTTGCATTGCGCACTTACTTTTTTTTTATTTGCCCGTTCGGGCAGGCAAAGGTAACTTAGCCCATACAGCCTAGTCTTTGGTGATTAATCTTTTTTGAAGTTGCGCACTTACTTTTACATCCGCAAATATCGAAGTGGTAATACTTACTGTTTTTTTTTTTTGATGAATTGCTTCGACGTGGCCATCCCCCAAGAGTGCAAGAAACAACTATTAAAAAAGCAGCCAGTGACAACGGGAACATTCTGGGAAACGCCACATCACTGGTCAAAAATAACTCGTCACGAAGAAATAAAATCGTTTTCTTATACGAGACGTTTTTACGCCTCTAAATTTAATAGCCTATACTATTACAAAGGAATCATTGTTTTTACAAACACACTGATTTATGTGAACGGTAAAAAATGCGTTAAAATTAAGTTTTTCTCGCAGACGGATTGACGGGTCCTGTTTGATGGCAGTTGGAATAATATTTGTTAACTACTGGGTTTTGTGATATATTGGGGATCGGATGGGAACTCCTTTTGATTTTGATGGCTTACGACGGCTGTAAAATGCGCTGTGACATTTAAAATGTGACTTTAAAAGTTTTGACATTCGATTTTCAACATTAGATTTTCGAGTCAATATATACTTACAACTATTTATATTATTGGTAATCAGTGACAATTAAAAATAACGGTTAGAGCGTTGGGTTTACAATCTGGAGGACCGGGTTGGATTCCCGATGGGGACACTGTCGATATCACTGTGTAAGGCCTGATCTGATTGTAACAAAAAGTAAAATGATTGCGTGGTTCGGAAGGCACTTTAAGCCATTATTCCCCAACATCTCCTCACACTTGCGCTGGAGCAGCGTGGTGGAGTATGCTCCATACGCCTGTGCCCGGCGCCGGCGGTGCGGTGTATACAGGGTGTAACGGAACGGGGGTATCAACCCGAAGTGTGCCTACTCTGTCACTATCTACAAATCACATGCGAGAGTATTGGCCGCCTAAATTCATATTTGCATTAGTTATGAGCAATTGAATTCCAGGTCTTCATGTAATAAATTCAAATTTGCACAACACTACGTAGCAATCAGCTGTTCAAGGTATTTAACTTTTGAGTGAACAGCTACCACCTCTTTTATTTATGCCTGCCCTAGTAAAGGGTAAACGTGCCAGTGATGGCCATATTAATCAATATTTTTTAAATTGTTTTGTTTCATCCTTGTGAGGCCAAGATTTCCAGACACAATAGTTAAAAAAACAATGGGCATTGGTCCCGGTTACTGCTTACTGATGTAATAAGTAGTCGTTACATGAGCCATGTCAGGGGCATTTGGCGGCTCAATAATAACCCTCGCACCAGGATTGACGAGGTTGGTTATCCACCTCACAACCAATAGGATAGAACAAGATGTGAACATACATAAATCACGGCTTTATCCCTAATGGACCAGACAGAGCTACAAGTAATTACACATATCTAATATCACACTTACTGCGCTACTGAGATGGGCAGAGTCACTTTGTTGTACAAGTTTTGTCCAAAAATGTAGTCGATTACCTACATTAATAGTTGATAAAGAAATGTACCTTACAATGCATCTCGTCTCCTTGTGTAGTATGCTTTATTTTATGATTACGTAATATCAGGCTCCCTTAACACCGTCATCCAGGTCAAATGGGCATCACACTAGCGGCGAATGCGTTCATGGCTAGCTAGGTACGGGACAGTTTCATTAGAATACTTTCAGAGTTTTGCAGGCCCTAAACAACTACTACTACTCATACACAGTTACCACCAATCACTGACTAAGGTGTGCAAATACTAACACCTCACTTTACAATGGATCAAAGGACACAGTGATTCAAGAGGTAACGACGCGGCGGACGAGTTGGCCAGAAGGGGAACGGGAGGTAACAGCCATCGGTCCGGAACCGATATTGCCGATCTCATTCGGACAGGTCCGCTCGCTGCTACGAATGAGAGCAGCCAACAAACACACCTTTTTTTGACGTGACTTATCGAAGTTTTGCCGCAAATGACATTAACTACTTGGCCGGACAAATGGGGAGCGCTGAAGGCTCTCACCCGGTACAACGTTTAAGACAACAGGCCTGAGGGTGCCCAGTTGGGCGCGAACCTCGGCTCAGGGCGTCGTCTGAGAGGAAAAATATTTGAAAGAATTAAACGACCCTAGTAAGTCGATAGCGATAAGCGCTGATTGAGGGAAGTCGTCGACCACGCCGGCGGTGTCGGTATCGGGGTCCTGAAATGTTTGTTGTCGCGAGCTGATTGGCTGATTCTATGGCTAGAGTAATCGGGTCGTCGGGATCGTATTACATACTTCGGACGCCGATGCTATTCAGTACCGTTCCTAAGCGGGATGTATTCGGAAGCCGCAACTACCAGGGGATTTGGTTGGTGCGGAGCAGAATCAAAAAAACTAATTTGAGCCATTGGGCAATGGTTGGCAGACTTAGGTCAATGTGCAGATTTTCATTGCGATGGAACCACGAACGATTTTGTATTTCCTGTAGACGGTGGATTTGAGAGAGACTCGCGTGAGCGAAAACTACCCCTGCATAGGTCATGATCGGACGGATGCAAGTCGTGTAGATTCCAAAGGGATAATTTACTACGCTTGTTAAGGAGACAATGAACACGGCCCATTACAAACGTGGCGCGATCGCGCACACGTTTGATATGGGCCTTGAAAGTAAGACGTCTATCTAAGACTACGCCGAGATATTTGACTTGCTCCTCCCAAGGGATCGGCTTGCCAGACATCTTGATGACTTAAGTTGACAGCGTGACCGTGACGTATTATAATAGCCCTTTGAAAAGTACACCGCTGCACTTTTCTCCGGGTTTACCTTGATTCTCCATTTGCGAAACTACTTGCCCAAGGCATTGGCGCGTTGGAGAATTCCGGTCATCATAACTCGACCACGGCACGAAGAATAGATGGCTGTATCATCCGCAAATAAAGCTAGTTCGGTATTAGGGTATTTGGGAATGAACAAACACACCAGACTATGAACCACCGTAAATAAATGCAGGCAGGCTAAGTTGGCACTACCCAACATCAATAGTTGTCTCTCCAAAAGAATTCTAAATGTGAAGAGGTCTCCACTAATACAGGTAACAGCTGCAGGTAGCAGGTGTAGCTGTGTGGTCACGGTGATATCAACAAACATCTGTTTACACTAGGTGTCACCGACAAGCCCCTGTGCAGAACCTGCATGGACGAGACAGCGGCCCATGTGCTACTGGAGTGTGAAGGAGCCGCCAACTACCGGGTCCGGCACCTTGGCCAGACGGGGTGCCTCCCTGAGGCGACCGGCAACGTCAGAGGCTTCTTAGAATTCCTTGGGGATTTACAACATAGTAAAAGCAAAATAAATTTCTCAAGTACCGTTGTGACTGCCTACCCCTTAGTGATACGGGCGTGATATTATGTTAGTATGTTCTGATTACTTATGGCTCTGCCCACCCCATTAGGGATACGAGCAGCTGCAAGTGATTGTGTATCTTATTAACGAGACATTAATGTTACGTTTACAACATAGTAAAGACAAAATCAATTTCTCAAGTAAAGTACCTACCTAACATAACTTTACTTTTACTATGACATGGTAAAAGTAATCTTAAAATAAGTACTTTCGTACAATACAATAATACTTTATTGCGTACAAGGAATTAAAAACACATAACAGTATTTTTTTAAATCTTTCTATCGTGTGGGTTGTGAGGTGGATTACCAACCTCATCAACCCTGGTGTCAGGGTAACTATTGAGCCGCCAGAGGCCCCTGACATGACTCATGTAATAACTACTTTCTTACATGAGTAAGTAGTCACCGGGACCAACCGTGCCTTCCGAAGCACGGAATTGCAAATTGCATTGGGACAGTTAATGGGATTTATACCCTGTACCAGGATGCCAGGGCTCGCGAATAGAAAAAGGCACGCTAGTGTTTCAAACTATCGATAGTTCAGTATCGATTATCGATCATAATCATTTTCAACTACGATTTTGATTGGTAGAAATAAAAAAATAGCTTTTCAAAAAATCTAAATCCATGGACTTTTGAGTTATTGAAATTCAGTTTAGACAATCAGCCCACTCAAAATAACCATACTATCGGAGTGTAGCAATACTACTGACTGAGGGCAAAATTATCGATAGTTTGTTATTAATCCGCAACGATACTATCGATTGTATTGCACTTAGGTAATAAAATCGAAAATGTTCCCACTTTCCGAGTTATCAATAGTCTTGCTATCGATCGACTCTCGGTCGGGATAGATTATCGATAGACATTTTTTGATCGGCAAGCCCTAGTGCACCCGAAATTCAAAATGGCGGTGCTGTTAAGGGGAAGTTATCATTAACCATGATAAAAAATATTTTTTTTTTTTTGTATTTTTTTTCCTTCCTAAATTGTAGTCGTGTATTATCCAACAGTGAACAATAACATCACGCCTTTTTCCCATTGGAGTAGGCAGAGACTGCGGAATTTCACTTACCACTACACGCTCGTATCGCTACATGCCCGTACCAAACATACATACATAATATCACGCCTTTATCTCTTATGGGGCAGACAGAGCCACAAGTAATCATAACATAGGTACATAAATAATTATCATGCTCGTACCGCTAATGGGATGTTCTTGTGACTCTGCCCACCCCATTAGGGATACGGGCAGAGTGATAGTATGTCTTATTATTGACAGATTAATTTCGCCTTCTGCTATTGCGCGGGATATTTGCGAAGAAACGTGGCAATTCTGTGTTAGTGCCAGAGTGTGAGCGCGGGTGATCCTTATTAGATAAACGACTTTTTTACTTTTCTAGGTTCAAAGTAAAATACGTACCTACTTTCATAAAATACAATACATTCATTCATTCATTCAAACAATACCATAAAAATATTTTATTGCGCACAAAGAAATAACACACCCTTAAGTACCAGGATACTAGCATTCCAAAAGAGATAGAAACATGCACACGAAAGTAAACTGTCAAATTATTTGTCAGTGCTTGTTTACTATCTGTGGAGTGAAGTTCGAAATTTGGATTTGTTGTGATAACTGTGATCAGTGATAGTTCGAGGTGTCTTTGAGTAATGTAGGTTATTATGAAATGATGATGTGTGTGGGTGCCGGCGATGGCAACTTAAGTGAAGCACGGAACTTGTATCAGCGATTCATAGAAGGTAGACCAGCTGATGAAGCCAGGCAACTGCCTTCACTGCATTGCTTCAGGAAAATGATCAATCGCCTACTGCATTTAACGGGCTCTTTCCACGCGTCATCCGAGACTGGCCGCTCGGCGACCCGTGATCCGGAGTTTGAAGAAGCCGTACTAGCCGTGCAGCCAACCCAAGGACTACCACGCGAACCTTACCACATGCAACGTACGCCCGAGCTAATTCCTGCTGATTATTTACCTCGTGTGGCATTCTGAGAATGGTACCGAGTTCAAGTGGAAAGCTCACCAGACTTTGCTTCGAAAGTGTTGTGGACAGATGAAGCGGCAGGTCTGTGCATCGAACGGGGATGACGACATTTCGAACCTTTCTTGTAAAACGTAAGTCTAATTATTAATTACCTACCTACTTACCCACACTTTCACACTTTTTTTCCTATTTACTATTAAATTAAATACCTTACCTAAACAAGTAGGTAATTTTAACTTATTTTACACGTCATAAAATAATGTGAGAATAGTTGTCAAAGCAAAATGACTCCAATTATTAGATGCTTTAGTGTCATTCTTGTTTGTTACAGTCGCCGACGTGCCGCCGACTCGGATTGTTCCAATCGGCCGCCGACTCCTTTTGACGTTGCCGCCAAAGCCGCCGCCCGCTCGAATTTCGTACCTATCGCGGCCGTGCGAGCGCCGCGAGTACCAGGCGACCAGGACGCGCTAGGAGATTTGTGTAGTGCCAATATTTGAGTGGATTAAGAACAGTGACCTCAATAGTGCTGTGCCGTGTTTTTTACATGCTGGAAATATTAAAATATTTTTTTAACTGAAATTGAAAAAAATATCAAAAGTGTTTTTTTTTAATTGAAATTTTGCAGATAAGATCTACATAAGGTATAGTTTTGTCCCCTTTCGGCTTGATACCCCCCTTCCGTTACACCCTGTATAGGCTATTGTTTTTTTTATGACAATTAATGTAATTGCTATTCTTCCTAGCTACTACGATCACGAGCATTAATATGTATATACTTTGGTACCATGTCACATTGACTTCTTTGACAAATTGAACGGTAAGTCTCACTAAATGTCAAATATGTTAGTGCGACAGAGTCCTAGAGTGGGTACATTATATTGCTCATGACTGTACATCAAAGCATTTCGAAACGCTTTACGCTTAAGTCGCCTATGCTATGGATGTAGCCAGAAATCCAATCGTATGCAAGCGTATAGGCTATTGTACATTATAGCTACAATTTATACTTTCCTGTTACTCTGGATTCCGATACGCTTCAAATCCTAGCCATACAACTAACAGAGCCGCTCTAGATAATTTCAGCTATCTAATCTTTAGTCTCCTATCTTGTATGGTCTCCGGGTACCTTGTAGCTTCTTGTATGGAGAACAATGAGTTGTCGCAATTTGCAAACGCAGCGAGGTTGCCCTTTTACGGGAGGTACTAGGGCCATAGACGGTGCTTGTACAAGACTAGGGTTGGTGTTGCTCGATATAAATGAATAGCAATCGTAACCTCTTGAGAACCTCTTAGCTCCTGGTAATTTAAGGGCGAGTATATTTTCCTTCAAACAGTTTTCTTCTTCAAAACATAAAAAAGGAATTTTTCATCATCTCGGGACATCATCATAATCTAGCATTATATCATTTTCACAGGGTCCGCTTACCTAACCTGAGGATTAGACAGGTCCGGTTTTTTATAGATGCGAAGGGAAAACCAGCAAACACAAGTTAGGTCACATGCCTTCGAAAAACGCACTTCTCGAAGGGCAATAATGTGGGTTTACTCACGAAGCTTCGTAAAAAGTATTTAATTTGACTAGATTATAACTAAAATAGTCTATCGCGTGAGTTCATGTGTGTAGTACCCAATAGAGCAACACGGACCTCCGTGGACCGGTGGTAGTACCCAAACTGCGATTTCGAATTAACTACTTTTATTTCTTCAGCAATCAGATGGCAACGGCAATAAAATTTTACATCCCTTTTAAGACGCTGGAGTCCGGTCACGTTCAAAGTTGGCCATTATCACGTCATTATGCTGCGCCGTGATTGGTCCAGTCCGATCGCCGGCATCACCTGATTGGCGCACGCTGATTACAACTATTACCCCATTGGCTGGTTTTGATTACACGAATTACAATGATTATAGCTTATTACGGAGATTATGTGGATTACCGGCGTGTCTTAGTGCCGAGGGCTTTGTGGGACCTTTTTACAGGGCTGAGAAGGGAAAGTATTTTAATATGTTAACTAGAATGGTATGTGTGGGAACCGTCGCGCAATTTCCTTTTTTAGACAGAGTCTTTACTTCCAGTTACTCTTGTGACTGTTCTAAAAGATTTTTACTGTTTTTGATAAAAAAAAACTCGACAAACTTAAGACATTACTGGCTGATCACCTGATTGGCAAGTAGTCGTTACATGAGCCATATCAGGTGCATTTGGCTCAATAATAACTCTAAAATCACGGTCGATGAGGTTGGTAATCCACCTCACAACCCGCACGATAGAAGAAGCTTAAACCAACAATAGACGGCAACCGTAATCTCGCGTAGAAAACAGGCTAATGCAACAATGATGATACCAAAGCAAATACCGAGACAAACCACTCGAAACCGAATTAAATCGGCCATTTCTAAATTGCTCTTCCGAGTATAAAGCACGCCGCAAAGGTCACGGAATACCCACGAAAAGCGATCCTATTGTTCCGACAGAAAATTACAACGAATTACAAAGCATTATACACAATTACAACGAATACTGCGGACGCGTAATCAAAAACAATTTTGCCAATCACTCGCGCGGACTTGCGTTAATGTCACACGGCACGTTTTCAAGTCGTACATGACCACAAATAGCCCTATTTTGACCTGCCCGCAACGGTTATTACAGAACGAGCCCAAATAGTGGCTGTTTGAGCCAAATGTCAAGTCCTTTTGAATTTTTTAAACGGCACATGCGGTTGCGGTCAGTTCTGATTTTGAATTTGACAATGTGTTCTAATTGCCGCCATTTTTGTTTGAGGTTTCGGAATTTGAATTTGATGGTGAATAGTTTATTGGATGTGTAATTGGAAATTATCCAATTTTTTGTAGACTGACAGGCACAGTTTTGTGGTAGATTTTTTTTTAGGTATCATGAGCGTTGGTCCTGGGTTCGTAGTAGCACCTAGCAAATTAAAATAATACCACGAAATATTGTTACTGAATTTATTTTACAGTCGCGTTGTGGCCAGCGCGTTCGACCCAATCGACTATTGAATATTTATAAACGCACGTCCCATTATAATGTCGACATTTTGAATAATTAACGAGACTTTCCATTACGGAGCGGCGCCCGACTGAAATTGCTAGACACACTTCAGTAAATAACCCCTTGGTTTATGAATAATTAGAATTTCAACCAATGGCTGCGCTAATAGCTTTCAGTATCATATACAATAGAGTTTATGGGAAGACGGATTAGATTGCTAGATAGTGCCTACAATAATCTGTGTAATAAATGTGCGGTGACAAAACTGTTCATACGTATATATCTACTTAACAACAATCAGTTATATTAGAAGAAATAAATTGCTCGTCTTGGCGGGGGCACTACCATGCCCCCAGATCTACACAAATAATTCAATCATATTTCCTAAGACGAACACTAAAAACAATTCAAATCTTTCCGAATTTTTGTTCAACAAATACCAGGAGTTTAATTAAATTTTAAATTTGAATTTGGAATTAATATTAAGAATAAAATCCTTATAAAAAAACGCCACTGTAAAATAACGTCATGTATTTTTTTATTCTTAATTTAAAACTTTTATTTCGTATTCTTCTGATAATCCTTACGAAACTTGCGAAGAGTCTGGATTATTTTCATTACTTGGGAACTCTACTAAACTGGCTAGTAAATAGTTACCAACAAATAAGTTAGCAGACGTATCTGGACAAACCAATTCTCCGCGGACCAGCGCATTCTCTATAACAAAACATTTTCTTTTTTTCCTGAAAAGCAATACCAAACAAAATAGATCACGTACTAGGCTGGCATAAGCAAGAGGCAGGTGTGTTCCGCCACATGAGGCGGAATGTGCGGTAAATTTTCCGGATGCCTTCCCAATGATTTCCTCAGAGACCGCCGGCCCAGATACGGCGGATTTCGATACGATAACGGCTCTCAATTTCTGTTCGCCTGGTACTCGAGATATTGTGGCCACGCCCCGCGCCATTAAATATGTATAGGATAGGTAGGACGGTAGTTGATATTTTTTCTCTCTATAAGGTCCCTTGGGGTCTCATCCTCTGGTATCAATCGGCGATAGTAAGGGCTGTATCTTGACAATAATCTCGCGGTTTCCCGTCTATTTGTTGGGATAGAACAACTCTACCTTCATTCCGGGGATTGGATGGAGTGTGTGAAATATGACGCGTGATTCGGAGACACGTATAACTTGATAATGAGGTTGGGTTTGTGTCGTTCTACTGATGTAACTTGTCGATTTTATGGACACCTCTTCAATGACAGTAAGAAACACTTTGATATAAAATAAACAATCCCCTTGAAGATATGCTCTGGACACCTCAAACAGATAACCAGTCATAACACATAACATAAGTCTAACTGGGGTTTAAAAGTACATCCATCGCAAGATGAACTAAGTACCCACACCCCACCGAGCTTACTGTTAGACCAACGTGATGGTGGTGGGCCGTATCGCCGTCTATAATGGTCGGGCAAAGTGTGTTAGTGATTTCTTTTAATTTATTTTATGAAGTCTACCAGAGTAGTGGTGGTATTCACCGACTATACACAACTTAACGTCCTATCAGACAAGAAGCGGTCTTCGCAATCTACAAAATTTCAACACAGCGAACACAAGACCGCTCTCTGCCTGATACGACCCTAAGGGCCACAATCCCACCCCTTTCCTTAAAATCGCCAACGGAAAAATGTCGGTAAGGTCTAAATGTCAAATAATTGCGCGGACCACGCGCGGCTAAATTATTCAAAAATGGAAGCCACACGCGATTGGAGACTTCCTGCCTCTTCACTCGTATGGTACCCTGGTATCTTGCATTAGTAAATACCCGCGAATGTATGGATTTTTGGAGCTCTGTACTTCGACCATAGCCATTTTTTTTTGTTTTGGTTTTCCCCGAAGGGTAAGGCAAAGGGAACTACGCCCATACAGCCATGTCTGACGTATTTTCTTTCTTGATGATTAATGAAATGATGAAAGGTGATGATGATGAAACCTAAGCCCCCACCCTCGGAGTAGACTCCTACTCCGAACCCTAAACGAATTAACTCAAAAGTCCGCATAAACTTTTAAGTTATGAAGCGGCTTCCCGGCACGAAGCGAAAATAGGCAGATACACTTTGTTTATTGAATACTCCAATATAATAACACTCGCGAATGTCTTCCGACTAACTTAATGCGATCATTAACCACAAAACACCACTTCGTATTAATTATTTAGATTACTCAATGAAGAAAGCAACTGTCCCGTTCCCGTTTCCCGCCGAAAAGCCTTCGACCATAGCCAAGGAGAACTTTACCATTCTGTTCTGTGACAGTAAAAAGAGGAATATGTTAAAGAAAGAACTCTTTTCTTAGCTCTTTGGTCACACCAATGGTGGCCATGAGCCTTAGCCAAGTAGCAAACGATTATGATAATCGACAGTGACAGGGATGTAACGGTATTGACATAAGGTTGACATTTTTACGACTATTCTTCTTCTTCATCGTGTGAGTTATGAAACTACCAACCTCATTGAACCTGGTGTCAGGGTCATTATTGAGCCGCCAAGACCCCTGACATGACTCATGTAACGATTTCAAACTTACATTACTTACTTAGTAAGTAATAACCGAGACCAACGGCTTAACGCGCCTTCCGAAGCACGGATCGTCTTACTGTCGGACAATCAATGTCCTAAGCAAACCACGGCTCACAAAGTGATTTTTATGATATGGCCCCACCAGGATTCGAACCTGGGAACTCCAGGTTATGAGCCCACCTCTTAACCACGGAACCCGTTGTTCTTATTTTGTATCTATTAAGACTAATTTCACTAATTACGTAAGTATTTAAATGAAGTAGTTTAAAGTATCCCCCCCCCCCATACTTAACAATTTGTCTGCAAATAGTTCACCTAATTAAAACCACGTACAAATAGCTTTTTCAACTCAAAACTGTATAACTTCCAAGTACAACTGCAAAACATTAGCAACTCAGGCGCAAGGCGTAAAATACAATATTTATGGGGTAAGGAAAGTCTGCTTGTTAGTGTAATGATCGCAGGCGCAGGTATATTTCGTTCCGCCACTCGCCGCCGGGGGGCGCTCATTTACATTTCTTATAAAATAATATATTGGGAGAGATGAGCCTCTTTTTGTGTAGTTTATTATCTGTAGAACTTATTGGTTTCTTTGTAAACAGAAATTTTATAACAGTATTCAGAACTAATGGAAAAATAATGAAGTAAAAAAACCTCAAAACCTCGTTCAGCTGCTTGTCTTCCCGGGCATGTCGTAAAAACCGACAGAGGGATTGCGTCCTCTAACATGATGGACTAATGTTATGGGCGATAGGCTGATCCCTTATCACCATAAGGTTCATCATATCCATCTTAGGACTTCGTATCAACAGTGGCTGCAAGTTGTCTTTGATTACTTGTGGCTCTGCCCACCCCATTTGGGATTACGGGCGTGAGTTTATGTATGTATGTATGTGTATGTAAAAAAACCTCAAAATAGCAACCTCATCCACTAGATGTGGTAATACTACAGGTGTAAATGTTCGGCAGCTGGTGCGCGGAAATAAAAAGAAAACTAAAGAAATATCACTTTTACTAAAAATATATATATTTTTTTTAACGCACAATTAATAGAAGAACCCACCAACCCGCAGTGGAGCAGCGTGGTGGAGTATGCTCCATACCCCCTCCGGTTGATTGAGGGGAGGCCTGTGCCCAGCAGTGGGACGTATATAGGCAGTTTATGTTTATGTTTAATAGAAGAAGACCATTATAGACGGCGATACGACTCACCCTATCACGTCGATCTAACAGAATTCTTGGTATTTGGTAACTTAATTCATCATGCCATAAATATACTTCTGACTACCCCAATGGGGAATATAGCCGTGAGCTTATGTGTTATGTTACATTTACAACTTACAATTACAACCCTTTCGTGATCACATATTTCCCTACATAATATACATCAATTTCTCCGAGACTCCCTACTCAAGAAAGTTCGCCTACCGCCCGCTAGATGGCGCTGAAACGCGTCCATAGTCAATAGTGCACCGTCAGCGTGACAAGGCACGCCTCGGCTCGTTAGTCTGACACGATTCTGACACGCACCGTGTCACGTTTTTGACAGTTTTTGACACAGACATCGATAGCAAGACTCGTTACCTGCCGGGCGGGGTTGTTTACTTTTCTTTTACTCTATTGTTCTGCTGATAGTGTGATAACGGAGTTTGAGCTTGGAAGCTCGGATGATTGGAAGGGATAGGCTTTCGTGTAGGATGTTTGGCTTTTTAAATGCCCCTTTACAGTGTTTGTCGTTGTTTTGTTCAATCTGAAATGTTTTGAAAAGAGAACTAGATTTCATTCTAGTTTAAATTAGTTGTTTGCTCAATCAACCGGGGGGTATGGAGTATACTCCACCACGCTGCTCCAATGCGGGTTGGAAAATTAAAGACTTATATTTCTTGAATTAGGTAGTTATTATATAAAGTACGTCGACACTTATGCGTGTAAAGAGATTGTATCCACAAAATAACTTGGCATACAATTCAACAGTCCGTTGCCGATATACCTCCAAACTTTATACAAACTAACGTTCGCAAAAGCAATTTCTACAACAACAAGATATTCAAATAAACATGATTCCCAATTTCGCGTCCAATTTAAAATGTAACAGCCGCGGTACCAGGGTATAATGACGTGAAGCAACTCGCAATTTCGGATTCATAAGGCCGCAGCCAGGTGTCGCGATACATCCCGTATTCATAGCCCGATATATCATAGTCCCGCCATCTTAAAAAAAGAAAAGCGAAAGCCCGCCAAATGCCCCCAGTTTCCCGCCTTGACGTGCAATTATAAAGATAATAACGTTTTCACCTCGCGCGCGTTTTTATTTGTTCTCCTTTGATTTATAACAGTTTGCAGAGTTCGCGCAGCGCTCTCAGTTCGCAGACAGATCTACTTTTTGTATCCAACTTTATGCATAACACGCCCCAAAAAGGCGAAGTTGTCTATCGAAAAAACGATCGATGTCATTAGAAAAAACCGTGCGTTCCCACGGGCGCACAATACGAGCAAAACAAGCATAGTCCCGGGCGCGCCGCGCGGCACCGACCCCTGACGCGTAAACTATTTTGATTAGAATGGCATTCCCAAAAAGCAAGACGACTGCTGCGCCGTGGCATTCCTCAACTTGTCACACGGCGACGTTTTTGCGAACGAGCGCTCGCCTTGAAATCTCAATCCCACACTTTTTTCCGAAAACTATAAACAACCGCCGATTTATAGTGCCATACAATTGACAATAATGATTTGCTCGATCGCAGATAGACGGCTGACGTCGAATGGCTTCATTATGTCCCCAGCTCGCCGCGGCGTATACTTAGTTGGCTATGATACAGCTTTCTTAGAATTGATTTTTTCCTCTCGGCGAGTTCCGCGTCGGCCGAGCTAATCATTAATCACGGCTCGTCCGCGGTAACGCAACACCGCGCGAGATAACATTATCGTAAATATAGTTTTACAAAACGACGCACCGAGCGAAACAAAGAATCGGTTCCCAGACACCGGAGCCCGAGGAATCCGCGGCGCAATCGCACAGCATTATCAGAATTTACACCCGGTAATAACGAATAACCTAATCCTCGGGTCAATGCGCGGCTTTTTTTCAAAAAACGAATGACAGTTGAAGCGGGAAAACAAAGCGTCGATCAAGCCCGTTCACTCTCACATAAATCAGGGGGACGTGAAAGAGACAGGTGCAAGCAAGGACGGGCGACGGGCGGCCAGTCGATGTTACAAATGGGCGGAGCGCGGAGCGAGATGTCGACATCGTAGAAACAAAAGAGTGAAAAGGAAATAATAACCTGGTGCAAGGTGCAAGTGGGGGGAGGGCATTATTTTTTTTTTCAGCAGAAAACGCGAAGGCGGTCGGAAAATCTGAAGAAAAAGGTGGAAGTTGCAATGGACTCCCCTATAGTTAATTATAGAGTATTGTACGGGCACTTATTATTAATGTAATGCACCAATTACTGTGTTTAACTGAATAAGTTAATGCCGTGGGCTGTAGCTAGAAATTTGAGAAATATGGACTTGGCAAGTTTTTGTGCAGCTGAATAATGGCGCCGTTACGTTGGGGTTATTATACCGCAAGTTTCAACTCGACAGCAATTTTTATTTCACAACGTGTTTCTTAAAATTAACTGAATTCTAAACACATGCGAAACTTAATAAAACTTAGTTTATAAATTAGTAAAATGTCAGTACACTTTTTACAATATTTATAGCAGCAATTATGATAACTATGGATATATTTATATCCCAAACATACCTATCGAAGTAATATAAATATTACTTTTCCCAATAAAAAAAACACAAAAACCGCGGCATGAAATTTAAATCGAGTATTTTCATCAAAAGGGCCAATCCGGAACTCTATAATGTTACTGAGTAAATACAGATCCGAGTTCGATTCCCGATGGGTTTGGTAAGGACTTTGCAGGCTTTAATCACCTGATTGTCCGAAAAAGTAAGATGATTCCGTGCTTCGGAAGGCATGTTAAGCTGTTGATCCGGCTATTAGCCGTAAAACACCTCCACCGACGCGCATTGGAGCAGCGTGGTGGAGTATGCTCCATACCCCTTCCAGTTGATAGAAGGCTGTTTATGTTTATGTAAATACAGAACTCTATAATATTACAGAGTTCCGCATTGACTATAAGTTCTATGTTAATGACCCCGATTCCTGCAGACACGACCTAATTTTATTTCAAGTTATACCCGTCATTTTCTTATCCGCCAAAAAGGAAAGGGACAGATGATTGACAACTGTTTGAGTTTTAAAATGAATGAGTGAATAACCTGGGCGAATAAAATAGGCATCCCTCTTATATTCAACCTGTTTGACGTGTGCTGTCAACTTAATTCTGTCTGGTTATTGGCCTATATAAAATTATGAAAGGGTTTCTTTTTCTCCCTAAAATTGACGTGTGTGAAGTGTTTATGCCTGTCTATTGCACGTCCCTTTCCTTTTAAGTGGTAAAGAAAGTGACAGGTATAACTTAAAATAAAATTAGATGATGTGTACTGAAATCAGCATCATTATTACAATAAACTTATCACTTATTACCAAGCATAAGGCGGCCTCCGTGCTCCAGTGGTTGAGCGTTGGGCTCCCGATCCGGAGGCCCCGGGTTCGAATCCCGGTGGAGACATATTACCAAAAGCAATTTGTGATCCCTAGTTTGGTTAGGAAATTACAGGCTGATCACCTGATTGTCCGAAAGTAAGACCATCCGTGCTTCGGAAGGCACGTTAAACCGTTGGTCCCGGTTAGTACTTACTTGTACGGTTAGTACTTACTTGAAATTACTCAATTGTATACCAATATTTTATGTTTATTTTTTTAAAGAACGTCTGGGGCCCTGTGCCGAGGTTTTTCTTGTAGCTTCTTTTCCCCGGCTAGGTATACAGGTTGTGAGAAGCTGCAGTAGTTTTAGGCGGATGAGACGTTCGTTATGTAAAAAATGACGATTCAAAGTGTAACTATGTTACCAACTGAATAAAGATATTTTTGAATTTGAATTTGAATTTACTGATGTAAGTACGTAGTCGTTATATGAATCATGTCAGGGGCCTATGGCGGCTCAATAGTAACCCTGACACCAGAGTGGACGAGATTGATATTCCACCTCACAACCCACACTATAAGAAGACGAAGCATACTGCACCAGAATACTGCATACCTTGGTAGTTCTACCCACCTCAATTCGAATTGGACAACGCCAAATTCCCAGACGACCCAAAATTGTGACCCGAGTTGATTCATGAATTAACTTGAGTCACGGTCCCAAGTTCCTTTTGTCCGGCCAAGAAATCAGAATCATTTATTCAACGTAATTATCATGGATAACCTTACTAAAGATCAATGTAACATTTTTGAATTTACGTCATTTCGCAAGGCTGAGGAGAAGAAATGACAAGAAACTGCAACAGCAACACATCTTTTAAATCAATCAAACAAGTTATTTAATAACTAGAGGAACACATTCAATACCATTTAGGTAATCATTAATCTTATAATAAGCTTTTTTACATAAAGTAAGCTTCACATGAGCTTTAAATTTAATTTCTGACAAGTTTAAATTATTACCTGGTTTTTTATTATAAAAAAGTAGTTAATGCCATCTGTGGCAAATCTACAATAAGTCACGTCAAAAAAAGTCCCCAAGTTCCCAGCTACAACTAGCCTGTAACAATGCATAAGTGCGTAATTGAAAATTACAGTAAATAGGCACGAGTAAGCAGCGACAATAGGCATGAGGTAAATAGGTACCTAATTCAATTGAGCAAGCGCACCGAAGCGGCGTAAAATTAAGTGTGCTGTGACAATTTTCAACAATTTTCATATCACTCTCGCGAGTGACATTTGATTACATTATGGCAGTTCACATTATTATTAAATTAGGTTTTTTTTTCGTAAATTGCCGAGGTAATGTAAAGTCAATGTTACACAGAATAAAGCTCACGTCTGTCATGCCTATTGGGGTGGGTAGGGTCACAAATCATTAGAAGAGAACCCTCCGTGGTCCAGTGGTTGAGCGTTGGGCTCACAATCCGGGGACATATCACAAAAATCACTTTGTGATCCCAAGATTGTTTAGGACATTACAGGCTGATCACCTGATTGCCCAAAAGTAAGACGATCAGTACTTCGAAAGGCACGTTAAGCCGTTGGTCCCAGTTACTTCTTACTGATGTAAGTACGTAGTCGTTACATGAGTCATGTCCAGGGCCTTTGGCGGCTCAACAGTAACCCTGACACCAGGGTTGTTGAGGTTGGTAATCCACCTCAGAACCCATACGATAGAAGAAGAGAAGAAGCCTAATTTCCAACTAGTCAAATCAGTTACTTTTTACTAAACGTCAAAACACAAAATTACTATGGAATTTGTGTGAAAAAGCACACTGTGACGTCATAGAAAACGTGATTTAATGTGTCTGATTATTACGTTTTTCTTGATCAAAATTCATAAATAAGTTAAATAGAAAATATAAAATGGTTTTCGTTAGTTTTAGATCTGTCTTTATTTAGTAATCATAATTTCATAATATATCTTGAACTTGACAACCTAATGGGCGGCTTTATCGCTTATAGCGATTTCTTCCAGGCATTTGTACGTCTATTCCGTGCCAAATGTATTCCCGACTGACGTAACATATCGAACCCTTCTGATGTTCAATTAGAACGCAATCCGTCATCGCATGCCGTTTCCGAAATGAAATCAATTACAAAATCACCACGTTTAAGTATTAACCCCTACACAACATAGCAAAATTGGCACCATATGTGTCGTTCACAGCAAAATACCACTCACTGGCAAATCAGAGGAAAATTGCTAGTTATAGCAACTTATAAACGTTAAAATTGGTACCTTACCAAGTTATAATGGAAAAATGAAACCGAAATTAAGTAATAAAACGAAAATTGCTACTTATAAAAGTCGGAAATTACCTAGGGCTGATTGAAATTATTGTTTTGGTAAGTCGGTGACATGTCACTGCGCAATTATCACTTCGCAAATTGGTTGGGTTGTTATAAAAATGTGTAAAGCTCGATTCAGCGTTAAGAACTTAGGTTCCGAATATATGTGTTTCAAAAAATCAAAAGTAAGATGTAAATAAGTAATCACAATATTTGATTTATTTATTAAATAAAGTACTTACTGTCACATGGTTTACATTAAGCATTTACTTATTTCTAATCTTAAAATTATAAAAGGTCTGATGTAGACGACAGGAACGGAGTACATAGCTATATCCATAAGTTTAACCGTGTAACAATCAAGATTATGACAAATGTATGTAGGAAAGTGAGAATACTAAGGAAGGATAATGAATGGGAATTTGATTGTTTATGGTATGAAAGGAGGATGGTTAATGAATGGGACGTAAGGCAGTTTTAAAAAGTTAGAAAGGGGAGTCTTTGGTACTTAAGCGCCAAAAGGTAATTTCGAGAAAAAGCCATTTAGAGTATTTCTTTGTTTTTTTTATCATAACTTTTTACCCATTCGTCCAATTTAGACGACTTCAATGTGAGATTAGGTACATTGTTTTTTTTTTTTTTAATTTTCTACTAAGTACATAATAATTATAACATGAGTGCTATTTTAAAATATTTTGGCGCTTAAGCAATTTTGCTTTTCCAGTGACGATGAGTATTCAGAACATATCCGAAACAAATGAGACTGAAGCCCCACTGAAGAATTGATTTAAAGGAGAAATATGCTTGAGAAATTATTTTGTATATATATTTTGTTGTGATCCCACTGCTGAGCAAAGGCCTCCCCCATGTGTTTCCAAGTATCCCGGTTCTGTGCGAGCTCTATCCATTCTTTTCGATAACCGTCGAGATCATCGCGCCATCGTTTCCGTAGTATACCACGTCAGAATTTGCCTTTCAACTGTTTTAAGACAGTAGTTAACAAAAACTTTACAAAAAAGGTTATTATAAAGTTAATGATTATTTAGAAGATATGAATGCATGGGAGTAACTGTCTGAGAACTGATATTAGGCAGCTAAATTACTCAATTGTATACCAATATTTTATGTTTATTTTTATTTTTTTAAAGAACGTCTAGGGCCCTGTGCCGAGGTTTTTCTTGCAGCTTTTTTTCCCCGGCTATACAGGTTGTGAGAAGTTGCAGTAGTTTTAGGTGGATGAGACGTTCGTTATGTAAAAATTGACGATTCAAAGTGTAACTTCGTTACCTACTGAATAAAGATATTTTTGAATTTGAATTTGAATCTACGGTGTCCATCCTGTGGTACTCAGTGCGTGATGATCTTTGCCCCTACTTAACGATTTTTAAAATACTTAATTTAGTTTTCTTTAGGTTGAATAAAGAACTGGCAAAGGGGTGAGGGGAGGTTGTACACTCAGCCATATGACACGTTAAGCTAGAGGAAATAATGTTTTAGATTAGGTTACTTCTAAGGTTATAAATAAAAATTCTGTAGCGGTTTTCATTCGACCAAAAGGATCTCTAGTTTTCCTGTGAAATCACGTCGTGTTAGTGATAGGCAAAGTGTTTTCCAACTATCTAGTTGTTTAGAAATGATGATTCAGTCTAGGAATTACTTTTTTTTGACGTGGCTTATTGTAGATTTGCCGCAGATGGCATTAACTACTTGGCCGGACAAATGAGGAGCACCGAAGGCTCTCACTCGGTACAACGCTTAAGACAACATGCCCGAGGCTGCCCAGTTGGGCGCGGGCTCAGGGCGTCGTCTGAGAGGAAAAATATTTGAAAGAATTAATCGACTAGTGGGTCGATAGCGATAAGCGCTAATGGAGGGTAATCGTCGACCACGCCGGCGGGTTCGGTATCGGGGTATCTAAGAACTACGCGGACCATGTGAAAACAGGATAACGCTAGGGATATGATACAAAGTTGTGACTGTACCTGTGTAGATTTAAGAGTAATTAAAAACTATAGTTATAACCAATTTTCTTTTTTTCAGGTAAGTGCATCGGTTGAGTATGAAGAGGAAAATATAAAGTAAAGTATTCGGTAAAGTATTCGGTAGTATTCGGTAAAGTATTCAGAAATCAGAATCATTTATTCAACGTAATTATCATGGATAAACTTGTTGAAGGTCAATGTAACATTTTTGAATTTACGTCATTTCGCAAGGTGTTATTTATGGCTGAGGAGAAGAAATGACAACAAACTGCAACAGCAATACATCTTTTTAATCATTGTAGACATAAATTACAAGTTATTTAATAATAATTGTTATGTTGCCGTTGTCAGTCGTCGACTAGAAATAAACAGTAATAATGGAATACTTATGCTTATTAAATAATTTCATTAACGTAACAAATACTTTATTGCACAATCAGGAAAAAACAAAATACAAAATAAAAGAGAAATAGAATTAGTACAATAGGCGGCCTTATTGCTAAGTAGCAATCTCTTCCAGGCAACCTTTAAGTATAGGAGATATTGAATATTAGATATGTGATATAGCGGGATAGTGCAGCATGGGAATACTTGTACATATGAAAATACACTTTCGACTACATAAACTACATAATAATAATACACATAATATTAATTATTATTATAAAATAAAAATAAAATCAAAACTCATAATAAGAAACATACGTAAGTTCGTTAAGTTCAACTAGGCGTTTAAGTGTTCTGAATTTGACCTGGTCCAAACGAACCCGTTACACAAGCGAAACTTAATTAAAAACAACAAAAACATAACACAATAATACTACACAAAATAACGCTGTTGAATACTTAATTATTATAAACACTCAGATCCGAATAAATGTATAAAAGTATGTTGCTAAAAATATCCCGACCAGCCGGGTCTGCATGACAACCGCGCCGCGCGCCGCGCGGATCATATTAAGCGCTTCGACTAATTAACGATACGTATGCTATCTACGTAGATGGACGTCGAACGGCTATTGGTCGAAGGCCTCGATATAATTCGCGCCGCGCGCGCCACGGTTATCATGCAGAGCCTACAGGAGTCAAACCTTTTGACTACAAATTGTCGAGTCATGCAACGAATACAACTTCATAAATAACATCAAGACATAATACAGTTGCAATTAATACAATTCAGATAAACAAACAGACAAGCGAACGTTGAATCGAGATATAATCTCCACTCTACTCGATTCCAACGAGAATCCATATCGAATAACTACGCAATCGAGCACTAGCTTTGTGCGATAAGTACTTTATAAATGTTAGTAGTGGGTTCACCTGGCTTTGTTTGGAGTTTACATAATATCACGGTTCGACGGCCTCCGTGGTCCAGTGGTCGAGCGTTAGGCTCACGATCCGTAGGTCCAGGGTTCGAATTCCGATAGGGACCATTAACACAGAAATCATTTAAGATCCCTAGTTTGGTTGGGACATTGAAGGCTGATCGATCACCTAATTGTCCACAAGTAAGATGATTCCGTGCTTCGGAGGGCACGTTAAGCATTCAGTCGCGGGCTTTTTTTTCAAAGTTATCCACACAATATACTTACTTATTTTAAATAAAAAGACACCGTTGAAGTCTTTTATACTATTTAAAATAAACAACGGTACAAAACATACTCAGGCGCGCAATCGATCAAATCTAAATTAATGGAAGATGGATCTATTGTCTAACCTGTCAGTTTTCCTTCTCCCACAACTGTAAGTGACAGCCCCGTTTGACAGCTGACAACTAACTGTCAAAAGATTGACAGTCAATTTTTTTATTTTTTTGGTTTGGTTTTCCCCGAAGGGTAAGGCAAAGGGAACTATGCCCATACAGCCATGTCTGACGTATTTTTTTCTTGATGATTAATGAAATGGTGAAAGGTGATGAATGATGATGATGAAACCTAAGCCCCCACCCTCGGAGTAGACTCCTACTCCGAACCCCAAACGAATTAACTCAAAAGTCCGCATAAACTTTTGAGCTATGAAGCGGCTTCCTAGCACGAAGCGAAAATAGGCAGATACACTTTGTTTATTGAATACTCCAATATAATAACACTCGCGAATGTCTTCCGACTAACTTAATGCGATCATTAACCACAAAACACCACTTCGTATTAATTATTTAGATTACTCAATGAAGAAAGCAACTGTCCCGTTCCCGTTTCCCGCTAAAAAGCCGATTGACAGTCAATCGGGAAATAGAGTCATAGACAATTATCATTATTTTAAAAGCAAAGAATGCCCTAACAGCCTTCCTAATCCCATAAAATGTAACTAAACATGTAAACGACATTCTAAATTCAAATTAAACCTATTTATCCCTTCTAAAACGGCTATTTACAAGTGTCAATAACCTAAATTGATAATCGTTAAAAACAACATTCATAAAGTGACATTTGATTCCTTTTGATACGAATTTACGCGTCCAAGCCGGGGTCACTCTTTTTATTCTTACATTTTTTTCTGTGTACGTTTTTTATCCCGCCCGGTTCTTTAAAGCTTAAATTTCTGATGTGATCTCGACGTCGCATACCGAACATATTTGATGTTATTTTTTAATCCTTTTTCCTACTCGGCCAGATATAAATTTGATTGTGGTGCATAGTGGTTCGGACGGGTCCCGCACCTACCTCCGTACATCGGTACACGACACCCGGCGTGAGTTACAACGGGCTCATGTCTCATAAAGCCTTGGGAGACGCGAAAGCGTTCCTTTGGAATTTTTCGCGCTTAATCCGGATAATTCCGGTTTAATTCGAGCGTCAAGTGCGTGATATAGTAGCGTGTCGGAGTACCAGGGGCGCATAGATCGCAACGGTCATAGAGCGGTCAGCATATCGCTCTCGCGTCACGTCACGCGTCCAGCCGGCCGGCCGCGCACAATGCTCGCTCGCCCCGGCCTGCGTTATTGTCCAACAATGCGTGAAATTCTCTGACAAACGATGACAGCCGCCCGGCCAGCCTGGTATAGCCGACCTCCTGCAATTTATGATATCCTATTACGAGATTTAATGACACTAAACGTCAGCCTACGCTGTTTGCGTGCGGTCTCGTGCGGATACACTTCCGATGTCCGAAATACCGTACTTAAACTTATGTAGAGAGCGCGGATCCGTGAACAGAATACGGTTAAAGCGAGAGGCAACTGAAAAATTACCATATCCCGTTGTGTAAACAGTTGCCGACAATCTTCCCGTTGTCAGCCAACACAGCGTCCGAACTCGAAGCGCCAAATATTTGCGGTAGTCTCATAAATTGCGCGGCGCCCCGCGCGTCCTACCAGGATAACATACATAATGCGCCGCTCCACGGATCGGTAAACATATTGTAATGGAAAACGCCGTCATTGTTTGCACTTTATGATGTCCTCGTGTTGTAAACTGACGCGGCGGAGATTCGCCACCCAACACCCAGCGCACACACGCCCATATCGCGCGGAAACATTGAGAAAAAGCGTAATCCATCCCTTGGAATTATTGTTACTGATATTCTAACACGAGTAAAGTGAAAAGGAAGACAAATGTTGTAAACTTCGATCATATAATGACTGTCTGTCCAAATGTGTGAGAATGTCAGATGACATCAGAAACATTTTAAACATAAACAGCCTATATACGTCCCACTGCTGGACGTGCCTCCTCTCAATCAACCGGAGGGGGTATGGAGAATATTCCACCACACTGCTCCACTGTGGGTTGGTGGTGCATTTTATAAGACACAAACATTTATCACTTCTGTTCATAGGTAATTTGAAAGTTATTCCAACATAAAAAGGACAAGTTTACGAAGACAATTCCACATATAAACAGTATCCATTCATAACACGGAGTCTACCATTATAAGTTAATTCCAGTACCGTACGCACACAGCCTCTCCTCAGTCCAAGTTATCACCGTCTTGTTACGGGCCTAATCCTGCTAAAATATTCGAAATCCGTCAAAATCGTAAATCGCGCCTTTTGTGCGCGGCTGTATTTACGAGCCGAGTGGAGATAGCCTGAATTAAACTGAATTTAAACCCATTTTATATTAGCTAAGCTAGGTTAGATCGGGTGCTGCGGCTCGGGGAGATAAGAGAATTGGCCTGTCAAGGCCCGGATGATATATTTGACCAACATTTCCATAGCCCCGCTTCGCTCCCCTATTTTCATTTCGTACGTGTTGGCTCCGTATCTATAATGTATCCTTTCTGTTTAGACGAGAAATAAAAGTGCAAAGGGCGGCAGTGTGTTAGTAATTTAATTTAACACGAATTCCGTTACTGTCTAATATAATTTTGCGCGAATTCCATGTCTATATAACATAACTTGCCGCGAATTCTGTTACTAACTTTTTTTGTCTTTGACACACCTTTGTAACTTATCTAAGTTAATGAAACGATTGTGACAAAGGTGAACATTATTGACTGTGATGAAATCCGACACAGTCACATGTGATGACTGTTTTATGAAATAGTTCGCAAATTCCGACCCCTTGACGTTAGGCATAAAGATATGATATGGGATATTGACTAGATATCAATTTATAACCTTTTTTTGACGTCACTTATTGTAGATTTGCCGCAGATGGCATAAACTACTTGGCCGGACGAATGGGGACCGCTGAAGGCTCTCACTCGGTAGATTATAACCAAATATAGATAATACCTCATTTCTCATGATATTAAAGTCGGGATTTCAAGACATGACGATGACTGTCTGGAAAACCTGAAGAAAAACTCTTCGTCGTGCGTTACCACCTCCTGAGGAGTCGCGTTTTGTGTGCGAACGATGTGGCAAGAAATGCCGCGCTGCTATAGGGCTCTATAGCCATCGGCGGCGCTGCGGGAACCCATAGACTCACAAGTGCTGCAAGAATCATTTACGATAGATGCTGTGGCCAATGATGATGCAAACGGCTAACCTCTAGAATTCTCTGCCCGCGAATCTGTTTCCCGATAAGTACAATCTGGACCTCTTCAAGCCAAGAGTGAATAGGCACTTTCTAGGTAAATATGTCCCATCTTCGGACACATCGTCACTTACCATCAGGTGATATAGTGGTCATATTTTTGCCATGGCTCCATAAAAAAACATCTCGGATGAAATCTTAACACTTTTTTAAATCCTCTTCTTGTGCGGTGAAGGAAAACATCGTGAAGAAACCGACATTACCAAGAAATGCGTTTCAGAGGTATGTGACCTAACCTGCATTGAGCTGGTTTTGCCTTAAGCAATTTAGAAGGTCAGAAAGGCTTTCACTTCTGTAAAAAAACCGAACCTGTCAAATCTTTAAGTAAGGTAAGTGCACCCTGTCAATAACTCTAAGGAGATAGATGATGATGATATTATAATACTTTAATTTAGGTAACATAACGGAAGCTCACGACTATATACCTTCTTCTTCTTATCGTGTGGGTTGTGAGGTGGAATAGCAACCTCATCAACCCTGGTGTCAGGGTTATGATTGAGCCGCCAAAGGCCCCTGACATGTAACGATTACTCACTTACATCAGTAAATAGTAACCGGAACCAACGGCTTAACGTGCCTTCCGAATCACGGATCATCTTACTTTCGGACAATCAGGTGATCAGCCTATAATGTCCTAACCAAACTAGGGATCACAAAGTGATTTTTGTGATATGTCCCCACCGGGATTCGAACCCGGAGCCTCCGGATCTTGAGTCCAACGCTCAACCACTGGACCACAGAGGCCGTTAGAACATCCGTCAGGGGTAGTTAGTACATCCATCGCAAGATGAACTAAGCACCCACGCCTCACCGAGCTTTTTGTTAGAACAACGTGATAGGTGAGCCGTGTCGCCTCGGATGCTTCTCAAACATTTTAAACGAAAAAACAATACAATTGGCGCGTTAAAATATAAATATGTATATGTAAATATAATAAGCACGGTTTGCATACGCATTGCGGAGGCTTTGCAGGCGAGATAGTCCGGGACGGACTGCCAAATTTTTAATTATTCAAATGAGAACAAAATGTACACGGCTCCTAGACTATGCTTCACTGGTTTTTAACGCGTTGCCTTTCGGATGGACTGTTTTTGAATATTTAAACTTAACGGATGGGTTATGAATGAAGGAAGATGGAATAAAAAGTAAGTTATTTTCTGCTGGTTTAGACTTACATTGACCAAATTGGACATGTCCTTAGAAAAGGTTTAATTCGATTTACTCTGAACCGGCGTGCGTGTATGAAACGATTGATGAATGTCGAGGAAGAAAGAGAAGTGTGTCAGGATCGAAGCAAATGGAATTCCATAGTCTCTGCTTACCCCGGTGCGAAATAGGCGTTATTTTATGTATGTGTGTATGTTTTGGCGATCTTATTGCTCTGCAGAAATTTCTTTCAAACAACCAACGTGTAGTTTTCATTTTTTTTTAAACACACTTCACTCATCGTAATTCTCACCAGTACAATCACTTTTTTACTATTATTGAACAAAAAAAACCGTTTAAATAACAAATAATTGACGATAAGTGATGTCATTAAGGCGCTATTTATTTAAACATTTGACATATACGTTAATTATATAACAGCACGGACCGCTCTAACCACTACTGGTTAGGCTGACGATCTGGAGGTCCGGGTTCGATTTCCGACGGGGACATTGTCGAAATCACTTTGTGAGACTGTCCTTTGTTTGGTAAAGACTTTTCAGGCTTGAATCACCTAATTGTCCGAAAAAGTAAGATGATTCCGTGCTTCGAGGGCACGTTAAGCCGTTGGTCCCGGCTATTAGCCGTAAAAACACGCCCATCAACCCACATTAGAGCAGCGTGGTGGAGTATGCTCCATACCCCCTCCGGTTGATTGAGGGGAGGCCTGTGCCCAGCAGTGGGACGTAAATAGGCTGTTTATGTTTTTATGTTTATGTCAAAATTTCCAATTAAACATAAAAAATGTACTTGACATAAGGTAATTGCGTTCGTGCTATGCAATAATTATGGAAAGTCTTCATAATTCTCCGATTTAAAGCTCTTTATGGTCATAATTAGCATATAATTTGCATATTTATTGATAATCGCGAGTAAGCAGATAGTTTTTTTTTAAATACACGATGAGAAAAGATCGTATTTCGATGTTTCTGTGTCCTTAAAATGAGATAAATGGAAATTGTGGAATGGAGGTTTATTGCATGTGTTGTCATCCCCAACAATATTATATTGTTATTTTAGTATGGCAATACTTGCCTTTCTTCTAGAATCTGCATAACTAACGCGTATCGTGTGTCAAACATTATAATATAACAAAAAAAAAGTGCCGTTAACAACATTGTCCAGCTGTATTATTCCATCGAGCAGATCATCGCCAATACCTAGATGCCCACAGCATGTATAAAAGCTCGTGAAAGGTATTCCGTAGTAGTAGTCGTGTTTTCGAAGCCGTGAACCCAGTTGGTAGAACGCTTGTGAGGTCGCAGGTTCGAATCCAGCACAGGCCCAAACCAATCATTGTCAAATTTGTTTTCGAATTCATGTTTGGATCTTAAATGATTATCACGCTATCCGTTATCCGGTGAAGGAAAACATCGAGAGGAAACCCACATTCCCGACACATTTATTTTCGGAGATATGTGACCTAACCTGTATTGGGCTGGTTTTCCCTTCGCGGGTTGGAAGGTCAGACAGGCAGTCGCTTCTGTATACAACCCGGACCTGTCAAATCTTCAGGTTAGGTAAGCGGATCCTGTGAAAAACGGGATTACGCTAGGGGGATGATGATTGGGGATTATTTTTCTCATGCATTCCCAGGTATCTTTTTCTGCTTCTTTTATTAGTAACGAAAAGCTCGATACTTAGTTCATCTTGCGATGAATGTACCTCTGAATACCCTATTTGAGATGCAGACGTGAGGTTATGTTGTTTTTTTTTTAATTTAACTTGCGATTGACGTACTTATGAATGCTGCTACTGTGAGTCATTACAAAAAAAAAATCACATATTTCCCCAATTTCCATTGGGATTAAAGTAAAATTAACACATCAAAACCCGGAGTTACAATAAATCTAAGGTTGTTCCCCGCTATAATGGCGCCTGTACATTAGCCGGTTCGGCAGCGACACAATGCCAGCTGATTTATCGCCCCAGGATAAGGCGATGGAAAAGGGATTTCCCAAGGAAAACTTCAATGGAAATAAATTTAAGCCATTGATGGAATTTTAAAGAGATTTTCGTCGCGACGTCATCCTAGCGCAAGTTTTCGAACGGATTCTGAAGAAAACCTTTGTCTATCGACGGAGTTTAAAAAAAGAACGCCTTAAAATATAAGTTTGAATTTTGAACGAAAATAGGATTTATCAATATAAACTTCTTCATATATATGTAAATGTCAAATATAACAAGGAACTGGCATAATGTTTTAAAACAATTTAAATTATCATCGAGTAATTGAAAAAAAAACATTGATTTCTTTTTAATTTCATTTATTTTCTTTTTAATATGCCTTTATTTAATACCTATTTTAAACTTACTTGACGAATGGAAACAATCCTCTTTGGTGTTAACTGCTTCGGTGCAGGGCTCATAAAGTGAATTTGGATAGCACTTTGGCTAAAGTGGAAGGCAAAATATGAACAAAGGCAAAGTGGTTACGATATATGAACGGTTCAAATAGTAGATGATAATATGTACAGGCTGTGAGGTGTACATTGCGCTGTTTACTAAGAGCTTTTATTGGCGACGCGCCAATAGGTTTCCAGATTACTCTTCGACTGTTCCTAGACGGTATATGAAAGGTATTAACTATACGTTTTCCTTCTTATTTTAAAAATAGTAGTTGTAAGTTTTTTTTTTGAGGACTTTTAAATTTTATTTTTGTAAATATATTTATAACGTAAAAAGTAAGTTTTTTTCTTAAACTAAGGCATGTTTTTCCCAATTAAGTTAAAAGCTTCGTCTGTCTATCACGTATGATACCGGGTAAAAAATATTTAAAAAGAAAATATACATTCTTACAACTGGTTTTGTAGTCGGGTAAAAACATAACGACACGTGTCTCGTAAAGTGGTTTAAGCAGTAGAACAATAGGATGACTTCATCTCAAGTATACCTAACGATTAGATGGAAAGAATACCTACTTTTTCTAATCCAACCTACCAGGACCACATAACTGCAGCTAACGTCTTCAATCAGACCAATAGTGTGTCGATTAATGCCTCAAGCACCGGATCACCTCTAACGCGATGTTCATTTTGACGCATGTCATGTCTCTCGACATCTGTCACTTTCTAACGTGCAGGAATCAGTCAAGTGCGAGAGAGTGAAATATGGCATTGTGCGTCCGCAATTTTCGGTTTGCCAAACAAAGGAATTAGAGCGTTCAGCGCAACTCCTGTTGGATTTATGGCGAGCAATGACCGAATTTTCTCTTTTTTTCGTGCATTTTTTCGCATTTTCTGATAGGAGGGTTATTTTTCGTATCGTATGTTATGCCAGAGCGCTTTACGAATATGTAAGAAAGAAAAACGGGCACATTTTTTCGTTGTGGTTGTATTAGATTAAGTGTCAACCTTTTCACCTCAAGGAAAAATATCCATATCAAGTCAATCGTGACAATTTCAACTCCCCATTTCACCGAGCCCGAACCCACAATTTATTTTAATGTTTTTTTTTTCTTGAGCCGATCAGATTACGCCAAGTCTATTAAAACTTCGTACCAGCCAGTCGTACCTTTAAATTCAAACGGTAAGCCATCTGATAATGTTTTAAAAAAGAAAAAAGTTTTGTGGCAGAGTGACTTTATCTATGCCCCGTTAATACTCCAATTAAATTTAAAAAATAAGTGACGTCTGCCTGTTTGACGCTATCTCGCGCGTCGTGACATTTCGTGGATTTATATTTTTCATTTATTTTTAAAATAAACAGCAGCCTATTTGTATTCCAATTTTAAAAATATAATTCATAGACGACAGTGAGATTTATAATAAATGGCTACTGTCTTTAGCCGCCATTTCTAAAAATGCATTTAACCTTTAACATTGAGTATATCAATTTACAAATTTCTCGATTTCTGGACCTCCCACGGGGTCAAAGTGGCAAAGCTATTGTGGTTACATTTAGATTTGAATAAGTAACGGTATGTGGGCAGTATCAGGCCCATTAATGTGTGTCGTTTTAAGTAAACGGGCGTCGATTCGCGCCATCCATCTTGCGCGTATCGGCGTGGTGGTCGTTGATCTCTGCCCACGCATGTCTTCTCCGTGTTTATGATTGCCTGGTACTTTTTCTTGACATGTGTTAAAAAAAGTTAATTTTTTTTGTGACAATATTTAAGTTGACACTTATTCGAACTTTGCCAAGAATGAGGTAAAATACTCATAGTACCTAATGTCTTTATTTTTTTTTTAACTTAAACCTTATTCAATAACCTCAAAAAGAAATGACAAAAAACTATAGAAACGGTACCTACATAATTTATTACAAAACTGTACTCTACACTGTCATTACTAATGCCCAAGCAAAATTAGCGTAATTTTGTACTTACATAAAAAAAATCCAAATAGGAAAACTGTAGACACGACATGATGTTAAAATTCCATTGGTTGTTCATGGGTGCGCGCATGCGCTTACAATAGCGTTTCCATATACGGTAATTACTATCATTATACAACCAGATTATTATTGTGATCGCTCTAACAGAGACGGACTTAGAATATTGGGTGACTTTCTGTTCTGAGAGGTGACCCATAGTTTTTAGGGTTTTGGCCGACTGGCCGATTAGTCGGCCTCAGAAAGCCTAGTCTAGAAAGACTAGTAATAAAGTAGAGTTTTTTTTTTCATATCTTGGCCGATGTACCCACTGTAATGTGGTAATATGAAATATATTTTAACTAAGCCTTCATGGACTAAGGATACAAACCCGTTTCTTCGCGTGACTTGTTGTATAGCCTCAAATGGCATTCAATACTTGGCCGGACAAATGGCGAGCCCGCATTACCTCTTGATCCGTCCCAACAATGCCTATGGGCTCACATTAATGTTAATAATATCTATTTCAATTGGAGAGCGGAACCGATTCTTGAGGAGCGCCTGCAGCGGTGTGGAACGGTAAAAACAATAGTAAATAGACAATGGGAACCCGGATAACTCGCTAGTCTATGGTATGCGAAGAAAGTGGCGCCCCTAGCGGTGGGCGGCGGAACTTGCGCTCGAGTTAATGAAATCGATACGGTTATGGATCCCTGGTAGTTGATTTAGTATTTTAATTAATATCGTCGGACTTTTTATGTTCTTTATAATTAATTAATACAATTATTAGTATCCATCACGAAGCCTATAATAGGCTAATTTCCAACTAGTCAAATCAGCTACTTTTTTCTAAACGTCAAAACGCGGAATTACTATGGAATTTGTATGAAAATGCAACCTGTGACGCCATAGAAAAACGTGAAAAAAATGTATGTATATTATGTATTATTACATTTAACTTTATTAAAATTCTTAAATAAGTTATGGCTTCGAATCCCACTTCTGACAAACCTTTTTGCATTTTTTGTATTGTTTTTCTTATTATTACGTAAATAAAATTTTGCATTAAAAAAAAGCAGAGAAAACGTTTTTTGTCACCTTTAGTGTCTAAGTCAAAGATAAATTATGAAATTCTGATTACTAAATAAAGACACATTTCAAACTAACGAAAACCATTTTCTTTTTTCTATTTAACTTATTTATGAATTTTAATCAAGAAAACCGTAATAATAAGTTCGACATTTATCACGTTTTTCTATGACGTCACTGTGTGGTTTTTCATAAAAATTTCATGGTAATTTGACTAGTTGGAAACTAGCCTATTATTGGTACACTCTCGCTCAATTAATTCCTGGTCTTATGTATTCAAAACTTTTTAAATCCTCTTCGTAATATTAAACAATTTAATAGGGCTTACGGCATATACAATTATACTTTAATACAAAGTTGAGCATCGCAAACAGAGGGGGAACCCATACAAACAATAATGAGAGTTCAACAAATGCACCTGAGCTCTTTTGAATAAAAAAAAAAAATTTAAAATTAATTGTATGTTAGTCCAGCGCCATCTTGTGTAAATAAGTAACACCTGCGCTGATATTTGATGACTTTTTAGAATATTTTCTTGAAAATGTGCCATTATTTTTGATAAAAACAACTATTTGAATAAAGAACGTATTGCAAAAGTGAAATGTTTTTTTCATTTCCATTTACAAATAGGCAGAATACATTACGACAAAAAAATTATAAAAAAAGTGAAGTACCTAAATTTAATATTTTGTAATGAAATAATGAAGCAAGTTAAATATCTACTTCAGAAGTACTGTGTACCTAATATTAAAGAATGTAGGAATAGATACTTATCTGGTCGTTAGCATTAAGCTGTCTTCTTCTATCGTGTAGGTTGTGAGGTGGATTACCAACTTCATCAACCCTGGCTACTATAATGACCCGCCAAACTTCTCTGTCATAGCTTATGTAACAATTACTTACTTATGTAGTAAGTAGTAACCAATCAGGTGATCTGCCTGTAATGTCGTAACCAAATTAGGGATCACAAAGTATTTTTGCGCGATATTTCTCCACCGGGATTCGAACCCGGGACCTTGAGCCTATCGCTCAACGACTGGACCACGGAGGCCGTGGAGCTATAGGTAATGATGTAGATGTATCTATCCATTGAAGAATGCCACCGTCGTCTTAGCCGATTTAACTCGTCTAAACAATAAAGTGGGTATAGAGCGAGAACTTAGTAAATCGGATTACAACCACGCTTTGAGAACCAGCCAACATTAATCCGAAAAAGCGTTAAACAAAGAAGTATTACATCGCAAGACAGAGCGAACAAAGATTCGCATTAAGACCTAAAACAATGGCCGGCGAAAAAGGACAAAACAAAAGGCTTTCCGCCGAAAATTTACGTTTAAAAACAACGTAAATACCTAAGCGGGATCCGTATCTATCCTATTTAGATATTAATCTAAACGAAAAAGCAAAAGCAATTCAAAATAGGCAACAAGCTAACAGAAGGGACGGGCGGCCCGCTCTGTAATTGGCCATTTATCAAACTGCGAAGGGGTTAGGGAACGCTGCTGCCGCTCGCTGCCGCCCTGGTACAAGCTCTCGGGGACTGGCTTACTTAAACGGAACAAACAAACATACACATTTGTATACTTTACAATGAACACTTAAATGGCGGCTGCTTGAGTTCTTAGCGACGAAACTGAACATTTTTAACTATCCTCGACAAACACGTGCTTTTCATATTATTTCATACGACCCCCGAATATCGAATACGGTTCGGGCAATGTGGATGTCCCAGTTCTATTCCCGATGGAGACATTATCGAAATAATTTTGCGAGACTATGCTTTGTTTGGTTCGACACTTCAGACTTGATTCGACGTCCAACACTGTAGCAGCATGGTCGAGTATGCTCCATGAGGCCTAGGCTATTTATGTTAACGGTACAACATATTAGCTGCAAGGCACATGAAGAGTTATGAATTGGGTCGAATATTAGGTTCAAGATAAATTATGAAATTCTGATTACAAATAAAAACAGATCTAAAATGAATGAAAAATATTTTCTTTTTTCTATTTAACTTATTTATGAATTTTAATCAAGATAAACATAATAATAAGTACGACATTTTATCACGCGTTTTTATGACGTCACAGTGCGTTTTTCATACAAATTCCGCAGTAATTTCATGTTTTGACGTTTAGTAAAAAGTAACGGATTTGACTAGCTGGAGACTAGCCTATTAATTATTCCTTATTCTATGCCATTGCTCAAAGACAATAGCGGATTTGGGTAAACGCCAGAAAGGTCCAGCACAATGTCTACCGCGGATCTTATCTACCACTATCCCATCCCATTGTTACTTGAACGATAAGCGCGACACGGCGAAAATATATCGCGTCGAAAAACCAGTCCCAGTAATTAGAAACCATAATTTAATTCGTGCAAAATTAATCTAATAACCAATACAAGCGAAATTTTCGCGAAGTAATCTGAACCCTAAACACACAGGTGGAGTCGAGGGTCAGATTTCGGATAAACTCCATAAAGCTGATTAAGTCCCGGTTTTAAATTCAACATTTTGGGTAATGAAACTTTCTTATCAGCGGCCTCTTGTTTTGAATTACGACCTCGGTTTATTTAGAGGCGACGACGCCACTAACTTCTAATGCCCTGGTACTTTCAAACCTATATTTACATTAAAACTTCACCAAAGAGATGGCGTGATGGACCATTTTATTGACGATGATGGACAGATCACGTTATCATCATATCCTTGTTAGAAATTCTCATCAAAAGTGACTGCAATGTCTCTGTTCACCTCATTATGGATTACACATCCGTTTAAGTATTCAGTTTGTTGCAAAAAGAAAAAGCCAGTAATACACGGCCAAAAACCGAACCTAAAACCCATGAATATCCATCCATCTGTAACGAATTACTTATGCAAAACGGCAAAAGCTTTAAGCTTATCAAATAAACATAAACTGAGAGAGTACGTAAACATAATAACAGAACAGACAGACAATTAGTCACCCCTTGCTCACCCCGTGATTGTCAAAGGGTAAAATCGTCTCTGCCAATCCAGCCGTGTATAATTTAAGCCTTTGTCTATGGTGTTGTGATCGGAAAAGTTAACTTGTAATCTCTATGGTTATGCTTTGTCGCTGGCTAGGGGACCGAACAGATGAGGCTGAATAAGCAAAGACCGTTGTCCACAGCTGATAAATTAGAGAAAAGAAATCGAGGAATGAAATTCAAATTGTCGATGTATTTTTTTTTTGGTCAACTAATTTGTTCGCATTATTGTAATGTACATTTGAAACCTGAAAATATAATGATCGTTACTAACTTCATTAATAAGATAATAAAACGGGTAGTCCAATTAAAATAGACTTTTATTACAAAATCCGAGCATCGAGCCCGGGTGTACTACAAGTAATAAACGAAAAGTTAATACCTTTAAAATGATAATTACAGCAGTTTTGACGCATCAAAATGCATATTTATATCTTAATAACGTTCAAGTTAAACCAGAATAACAAGACGAGCAATAAAAACAGAAACATTGCCTAGTTAATGGAACCGTTCGCATTTCCATGTACTGTAAGAAATACTCGAGACAAAAAAAGTAAAAAACAAAATGGCGATCAAAGAAATGTCACGCGATCTCGCGGCCGCATCTCTATGCAAATATGCTTCTTAATTGCTGTTGATATCTTTACTACGATCTGTGGATGGTTTACTCACATTTCTTTTGAAACAATTATGTTAATAGTTGAGGTTGGGTCGTAATAATTTACAATTAAAGTGGGTTTAATGGCGTCGCTGTGTGGTTGGATGAAGGGTGCGTGGGTCATGCGAGGGGGGCGGGGAGCCGTCATAATCTGCCGTCCGGATTTGCGGCAAAGCCGTGCACTGGCTGCTCAACTTTACTTATAAATTCAGCTGCGTTCACCTCGGGCTGGGAACCTCTACAGGACAAAGCTTTGACGAGAACCGGTGCCTTGCTGACAGTGCTATTAATTGAGTAGGTGCTTCATTTGGCTTGTTAAACAAACGGTCCAGATATACATCAACTCTAACACATATAACATAACATAAACAGCCTATATACGTCCCACTGCTGGGGACAGCCCTCCCCTTAATCAACCGGAGGGGGTATGGAGCATACTCCACCACGCTGCTCCAATGCGGGTTGGTGCGGGGTGTGTTTGATCAACTCTAACAGGAACTGAATTTTTTTTGTGGATTATGTTAAGGTGCGATTTTACAATAAAATACTAGATGGTATTTTGAATGTGGTGGTAGTGGTTTTAAGGATTTGTGCCCGTTTAATGGCAATACGCTTGCCCTATTACATGGTACATAAACATAGCTTTAAGCAGCTTTTAAGTATCTCCTTCCCGGTCTGCTGGAAGAGATATCAACTAGAAATAAGCTGAACCATTTGACTGATTTGTGTTAGTCTAACTGTTTTTATATCTTGTGTACAATAAACTGTTAAATAAATAAGTATGTAAATAAATAAAAAATAACAGCCTCAGTGGTTAGAGCGTTAGGCTCACGATCTGGAGGTCCGGGTTCGATTCCCGATGGGGACATTGTCGAAATCACTTTGTGAGACTGTCCTTTGTTTGGTAAGGACTTTTCAGGCTTGAATCACCTGATTGTCCGAAACAGTAAGTTGATTCCGTGCTTCGGAGGGCACGTTAAGCCGTTGGTCCCGGTTATTAGCCGTAAAAACACCTACACCAACCCGCATTGGAGCAGCGTGGTGGAGTATGCTCCATACCCCCTCCGGTTGATTGAGGGGAGGCCTGTGCCCAGCAGTGGGACGTATATAGGCTGTTTATGTATGTATGTGTAAATAAATAGCTGGCGTCGCGTGGTTGTATATACTATTCACATCTGCCTACCCGTGAGGGTTTAGATACAGGCGTGATGCAGTGAAAAACTTAAAAAGTTCAGCTTCGATTAGCGCCGGAGACAAGTCAATTAGGACGTACAGCATTGTTTTTTTATCTAAATGATGATGTCAATCCGTCATAACCTTTAACTTTAAAACAGCTGGTTCTTCCATGGTACATAAAAAAGGCCTCATGTGTGTTTCTTTCTCAATCCCCAGTAAATTGTCCAATTAGAACGAGTTAATAATAAAAAATGTAGTGGTTGACAGCCCTGTCACTTCGATTGACACCTATAGATACATACATCATAATTCATAACATTATAAAACCACTAGCTTTTACCCGCGGCTTCGCTCCCGTTAAACTCGGGGTGACACGGTTTCCCATTCCTAATGTACCAATGTTTAACTTATTACCTTGAAAACTGCAAAAAGTCCCATATAAAATTTCCCCCCCTCTATGAAGGGGTTGCAAACAGATTTCAAAAAAAAATATGCACGAATTTTTATTAGTCACAAATAATTGAATGCTCCATACAAACTTCCACTCACCATTTTAGGGAAATGAGGGGTTGGAAAGAGACAAAAAATAGCATAAGTCACTCTTCTTTCCCACTTAAAAAATCACGTCAATTCGTTGCTCCATTTTGCCGTGAAAGACGGAGAAACAGACAGACACACACAAACTTTCGCATTTATAATATTAGTATGGATAACTGCTGTATATTTCTGTTTTCCTGGTACAAGCAGGTAATGCCTATACTTAATGTGTTGTGGATAGGATAGAAATTAACTTATCGACGATCTGCGATATTATTTATGACAAATACGTTCTGAATGTTACTTATCATCAGACTTCAATCACAGGATTCCAACTAGCAACAAATAGACAGCAGAAGTGTCACTATTAGAATGAAAAGTATGAGAGGCCTCTTTATTTTCAGATTAAAAAAAACCTGCCAAAAATTTCTAAAAGTAAGGTTTCACCTACTATGTGTGGGACTGCCTAAATAATGCCATTTGCGGCAAATCTACAATAATTCACGTCAAAAAAATCTACGCTCCCTTTGCTTGTCCTGGGGACAAAATAATTAAGACCAAAAAAAGACGGTACCAGAATCCAACCAAATGAATCGATTATTTCCCGAACAACAACAAACAGTAAGGAAATAATCTACGTAGCTCCTCTTTATATTCCTGTTGCCCTGGTACCAGTCATACGTAGGTATTAGAGGAGACGTTCAAATTAATACGACGGGACCAACACCTGCGCCTCGCTGTTTCTTTCCTACGAAATTAACTCGCCGTACTTGCCAACAATGGAGCCCGTTGGGTAACAGGGCCGCATGAGGACCTAGGAGCTAGAGGGGCCATGGATTTTGGGCCACGTTTTTAACCTAGCTATTAGAAACCTTTGTTAGGTAAGGACTTTTCAGGCTTTAATCACCTAATAGTCTGAAAAAGTAAGATGATTCCGTGCTTCGGAGGGCACGTTAAGCTGTTGGTCCCAGCTACTAGCCGTATAAACACCTTCACCAACCCGCAGTGGAGCAGCGTGGTGGAGTATGCTCCATACCCCCTCCGGTTGATTGAGGGAGGCCTGTGCCCATATGTATAGACTGTTTATCTATTAGAAACCATAAAAGCTATAGGTTCCGGGTGTTGAGCCTCGGGTTTTTAGCTACACGTATTGGTTTCGTAAGATAGCATATTTATTAGATAAATAGCCGATCATACTAAGATTTTGAAGCTTTCCTGTGATAAGGAAGGATCTCCTAGCACGATAGTCTCTGCAGGTTACAAATACAGGACGACCTGTTTTCTTTATTGACGACCAATAATAAAAACGGTTCTCGTGCAAACAGAAATATAATATATTTTTACAAGAAGAACATCATCATCATCATCAATTTAAGAGCCACGCTTTTACAAGAAGAACAAAAGAACCAAAATCATTATAAAAGAATAAAAAACTACATAAAAGAGGTAAAACTCTATAAAAAGAGCATTTAGGAGAATGTGCAATATAGCGACGGGGAAGAAGCAAATACTCCTATCTTCTCTGTGTAAGATAGGAGTATTTGCTTCTTCCCCGTCGATAGCACATCTTGCTCATTCTCATAAATACTCTCGCGGAGTTCCGTGAGTCGTAAAGTTTGCGGACGAGTCGAGTGCAAAGTTGAAGTATGAACTATGTGCTCATACTTGTGTGTCGCCTTCCAACGTCTTTCTTCTATTCCGTGTTTAGGACCAGCTATCTAGGGTTCGGGTCCCCCGTACCAAGTCCCTGCCTGGCCCTCCCGAGAAAGTTTTGCACTGTTATTTTTTCCTCCGACTGCGGTGGCTATATTTCAAACTGTCATACTTAATCTTTTTATCAAAGTTTGTTAAATGCTATAAGGAGTGCACCCGTCTGCGCTGTAAACTTTTCATCTGCCCTCTAAATTACATTTGGACTCGCTATTTGCGAAGTTTTGTTAAGTTCCTAATAGCTACTATGTATAAACATAGTTGAGGAGCTCGGTGGCGCAGCGGTAAACGCGCTCGGTCTGCGATTGTTGAAGTTAAGCAACTTTCGCAAAGGCCGGTCTTAGGATGGGTGACCACAAAAAAAAGTTTTCATCTCGAGCTCCTCCGTGCTTCGGAAGGCACGTTAAGCCGTAGGTCCCGGCTGCATTAGCAGTCGTTAATAACCATCGATCCGCATTGGGCCCGCGTGATGGTTTAAGGCCCGATCGTATCCATCCATAGAAAAGGCCCGTGCCCTGTGCGGACCGATGATAAATATAGTAGCTTTTAGGTAGGTACTTACCTAAAATAAAAAATTAAAAATAACAATAATTTAATAATAAGAATATTACATTTAATTACATTTTTCCTCACCTTATGGTTGTCTGGAAGAAATCGCTTTAAGCGATAAGGCCGCCATTTGCCATGTACTTAATTAAGAGACTTTTTGTAATTATTTCTTTTTATTTTGGTGCAATAAAGTGTATTTGTATTGTATTGTATTGTATTGTAAGAATAAAATAAATTTATTGCCAGTAACAATTTACATTTGCTATATAAACTAAGTAATTATGAATAATTTACGACCAAAATTATGTCTTAGCCAATTGTAAATGTACTTCTAGTTACTATAGATTTTTTCTTCTATGAAATAAAGAATAATACTACGTATAGAACGGTAACTCCCCGCCCCGCGCTAATTTGTATCAGGCGCCGAGCTAGCGGTGCCTCACCCCCTCTGGGTTTTACTTTAGTCAAAATGGCCGTAAATCACTAAGGAGTGAGGGGCGCGAACTATTAGTTTCTCTCGCACTTATGCGGTAAGGCAGCACACGGTAAGAATGTAATTTTTGTATGGAGTGTGAAGTTTACACACATAATGGGTCATCTATGTGTCTAAATACGGAAAATAGTGCCCACTACCATGGGGTATGGAGTGTCCGGGGTATGTTTAAATCAAAGTCAAAAATCGTTTATTTTCTATCAGGATCATTAAAATACATTTAATGAAAATATGCGGCAAACCATATGCGGTAGTTATGGCTTCGGAACTTTTTATGGCTAGTGCATGAAACTACTCAGAAACACGGTTGGCGTGTCCCTTCTAATTATATTTCTGTCTCCTTCCATCACACTGAAATTAGTCATCCAAATCGTTGTAAGTCCAACGAAAGCTACGTACAGAATCCGAATAATTTCCAAATCAATACAGCATTACAATGTACAGACAAAGCGACCCGTGCGTATTGTACGGGGAGCAGAAAATCTGTAATTAAAATCCAACGGTTGTTTATTCAGCGTTCGCAATTCGCCGAGTAATACCAGGAGCACAGCAGGGCCTAGGAGCGAATAATTTATATTTAATTTAAACAAGACGACATTGGTATTCGGAATACGAGTGCGTAATTAAAATTCCCGTCGCGGTAACCCCCTCCCCCGCCCGCGCGACAGTTTTCGCGCCAATTTCAACGCGCCCGGAAATTAATTGTGACAGGAAGACGCGGCGGTCACATCCGCCCGCGTTCCGTTATTGCATACACTTGCATTATCGGCCAGTCCATTAAATTTAATAAAATAACATTTACAACCAGCCAGCCTTCATCAATATTTATTATCTGTGTGAAAAATAAAAATGTTTTGAGATGCTTTGACACATTATTAATGTATTCCTAATGACTGAGCACCGGCTATCAATTGGAAATACAAATAATACATTATACATCACATAAAGAAGTAACAAAACGGGATATACTTATAAAATTCAAATACGAAAGTTAGTGAAACTCAATAAAAATATCTCGACAAAATCTTGATTAATAGGAATCGATTAGTTAAATACCATCAGTTGTCACAGAACTGGTTAGTCATCGGTGTAATCGAAACGCGACTCGAATATTTTCCTCGTTAAAACCTTATAAAATGGTTACATCAATTAATAAGTGTCAAGTTTAACATTTAATTAAATAGGTTGGCGATAAAATCGTCATAATCCATTGAGGAGGAGCATTTGCATAAATACGTCGTCAGCCATTTCGAAATTTTGATTTTGGAATCATTAATTTGAATAACGAATTCTAACATTAATATGATCGGAATGGCGCGCATTGTGATCAACTAATCAATTTCCATAATAAATCAAATCATCAATTTGAATGTGGAATTCGTCAGTCCATTGATTCGTTCGGAAACCGTAATCGAGCGTGTAGATTTCACGCTGGCCGGTAACAATTGTCCGATCTCTGTTGGCATCTCCAGTGGGAGACACATTCGTTTTCGCTAAGGGCCTCTAATGGCCTCGCCTGAACTCGACTGGGCCCTTAAAATTTTAACCGTCCTTTTATTTATAGTGGCTTTTGTCTCTCACGATACTGCCTATCGACGAAGTGGATCTATTCGTTATGATTTTGAGTTTCGGAACGCGCTTTCTAACTTGACGCTGTTGATAATACTTTTTGACTTTAACGTTTTTTTAGGATTGTTTTTTTTTAAGTCAAATTGTCGTCGTTTCTGAACGTAATAAAACCGAGATTCGTTCGTAAAGCTTAATTCCTTGTTGATTTATGTACAGGTTGTCATTGCGTTATCGTCACATCTGAGTCGTTAAGTCTAACTGTCGTTAGTCCACTATGTCCGATATGTCGGTCGTACAATATTTCAAGCAATTACTCTGTCTACTTGACACTAGTTTAATTGCTCCAAAGTGACAAAATAACAACATATTTCTTAATTTAACCAGGCTGCTCTATACTAAAGACTTAAGGTAGATTTTCGAAATAGCAATAAAAACAAGTAAAGACAAGATAGTGATATTTCCATGAGTGTCGTTACACTATCATCTCGCCGCTTCCATTAAAATAATGTTTCTCTCAAAATGGCATTGACTCTCATAAGATATCAGGAATATCCACAACTGAGAGCGTCTTCGATCAACGTTTATCTAAAGTATTCTTGCTTTCAAACGTAATAAATTACGTTCTATCGTCGACAGGGTTGCTAATTCCAAAAATCAAAACTAATTTTGTTACACCCATTCATCATTTGGATGAAAAAAAAATGTTAAATTAATGCGATACTTAAGTTCGCATGTCGAACGAATTGATTTTTTCGTTCGTTTCTTTGCCCATTCACCGGATCGGCGAAAATTGCATGCGAACAGCTTCGTTACGAGTGATGCACGCTAGAACCGGCGGCATAATCAAGGGCTTTATCTTTGCATTAAAAAAACAAAGCGCGGCCATTGTTAGTTCTTGGTTAGTTCCGATTGCGACACGGCGATTAAACTACGCGCGCCGCTAATTTGAGTGCGGCTCACGCGAGCACGCCATTACAGAATAAAAAGAGCATTTCCCACCGGATAGAGTTGTCAAGGAATGTCTAGAGATCCGTGACGTCATCAGGTGCCCGCTTAGAATTGTGATCCCTACGTCATTAATTTGACAAATGGCGGCCGCGGACGCCGCGTGTGGCGCTCGCCCCGCGCATTCCGCTCCCAATTTATTCGAATTTAGAACGAGATTTGAGTTTGTTGTTTTTGCGTTAATCCCCCCGCCATTCCGATTATTCCCGTGTTCTTGTTTTAATTTTTATTATTATCACTTGACACGCTGCTATGAAATGTTGACACGTGTGTAAACAAACGGAATCTGCTTTTAGTCGATTTATTTCTGAATTTATTTGACTTCTCCACGGCGAGTTTTTCGACTGCTACAGCGGCGGTATCTCTTGTTTCTGTCAAAACGTCTAATAATTCTCAGTAAACATTACGAGTATGTTGAGCAATCGGTTCCTATTAATCTAATCTGTGTGTAATAGATCCACTAAACACAACCATTTGAAAACGGAATTCGATCGTCGGTAATTTAGATCAAATTGGGTAGGTACGACAAAAGCGACTCTAGATTATGGGTAGAGCTAGCTAAACGTTCGTTTTTCCCTCATATCGAGAATTCTAATTTACAAACAACAAGGAGCGGAGTAATTAGCGACAAGTACCAGGCGATCATAAGACACATGGAACACACTCGACGTCCGCCGCAGCGGCAATCCATCACGCCGGCAAATTAGTTCGCGCGAACACCGCAACGGCCGCCGGGCGCTGCTGTCGCACTCATTAGTGGTCTCTAGCGTATTCTATGTTGGCTATGCTCTCCTGGTATTTAACTGATATTTGTCGTTCAGTTTTATCAACTTTTAATTAATTGTGTTACAAAGTTAATTATTTATATACTCGCGAGTACTCGTGTCAGTATTTTTGCACAGCAGTGTTTAAGCCAAGTTCTTACTTTAAAATCTACTCCAGAAATAATATATGATTATTAATATATTTTTTCTTTCATTTTCTTATAGAAAATGTTCTTTAAAATTGATTTAACTAATATAGGAAAACTTATGTTGTATTACCATCGATCACTTCAATCGTTTTTACCTCCCTAGCAGCTCATAAACAAGGCAGTTGGCGTAACCCTTGCCACGTTTAATGCAGGATAAATTCGGCACGTCAAGCAATCATAGCAATATGGCGCCGGGTCGGGCTATTATCGCGATTGCATGTTGTCCGCGACCCTGTCTCCAGATGGAGCCGTTAAAGTTGCGATCTGTAGATACTTGATGATCTCAAGCAGCCAATATTAAAGGAACTTACGGAAACTGCAATAAACAATCTCCAAAAAAGTTGAAATATTGATGAAATTGCAAATAAAACTACATTGAAACACAAATGTGGAAAAAGCTACAAAACTTCGGGATACCATAGGCAACCAAATGAAAACTTTGCCTGTGATTGCAAATCTTAATTATCATTGATATTCTACAGCATTCGTTCCGCCTTTTTCGTAATTTTCAAAAGTTTGAATACTGAAGTGATAACAAAAATAATGATTATTCTATTATTCAACCAAATAGGCACCTCCTGTTTTCTGGCCACGCGGCTTCAACAACGCGTTTTGACACCATCTGCGACACTTTGAGATATTTACTGTCGATTTATGCCACCGCCTGTCTAATTAGAACACTGTTCATATTTTGTGGACCAATTTCATTTGGACCTCTGCCTGTTTCTCTAGGTGATTAATGAAGAGACCTATCAGTTTTTGAGTTTTACAGGGTATTAAATTCTGATCCTTACTTTAGTATAGGCAACTATGAAATCACTTTCTTGTTTTTAAGGCGCCTAAAAGAGATTCATGCACCCAAGAAACATAATTTATGTAACTAATTACGTTACGACGTACCGTAAACGAGTGAAATGTCACGACGCAATAAAATCTAAAACCACCGGAAGGTCCGACATTGTTGTTAACAACATATGGGCAACGACGATAAATTAAACCGGAGAACTCGCCGATTAATTTACCAAGGCAACATAAAGTCGAAAGCAAAAATCGGGCACATAAATTACCGTAGCGGAAAATGCTTCATTTTAAGGAGTGTAGCTCCTTAATCCTACGGAGGTCTGGTAGCCGGTGGATGTAATTACTGAAAGCAATATATCGCCATCGACCCCCCCGAACTGCCGTGACCCCCTGTGACCCGTGACCCCTTGCTCTCATCACGCGAAATGACTAACGCAACACATGGTCCTCTGTTAATTGTCAAGGGTACGCAGGGTAGTACAGATTTGGACTGTTTTTATTGTAATAACTACGAGGGGAGTGCACTTGTGTTTAGAAAGTGTTTATTGCTCATTAGGAAGTTAGTGACTGCAGATTTTCGTTTCTAATTAAATGCTTAAAAGTTCTTCTGAAAATTGGATATATTTTTAATAACTACTTAGACAGAGTTCCATTTGTAAAAAATAACCCTGTTTTGTATCAATTTCAACAAGTAAGTGGTCACCGGAGTAACAGGATAAGCGCTGGGATAAAGAAGGAGTAAATATTAGTACCAGAAGTCAACGACCAAATTCATATCTATAACACAAAACGCTTCTTTTGACACCTAGAAGTAAACGAAAATCGGGAAAATTACACAGAGACGCGTCATTTCACGCAATAAACTACCAGCGCATCGTTTATATAACTAGTGAGAAGCATCATAAGAATTCAGCGTACAAAGCTCATCGGGAATACCGTCAAGTCGTTCATTCCTGATTGTCCTGATCCCCTGGTTATAATATTTACTGGTCGCACCTATAACTGCCTGATTTAGGGCCGTTTCTATGCCGCCGCCGGCCAGCGGATTTCATGAAAAATATTTATTGTCCGCTAGGGTCCGTATGGATTAGACGTATTTGTACGTGATATCGCCTTTTGTTTTCTTTCTGACGCCGCTGTGGAAATTCTCGGTTATGAAGTCGGATTGTGTTTATTTGATTTTATACGTACAATGTAGGTTGTTTGCGGAGAATTGGGGTTCGCATTGTATTTATTGCTCATTATACAACGTTATCTTAGATTCCTTCAAGATAAGATTAGCGTAGTTAATTTTCCATAGTGTTAAAGTAGAACACTTAAGCTAGATCATATTAATGTCTTTCGTAAGATAACGAGCGCCTTTTGTAATGTTTTGGAACCTATAAAACGAAGACTAGTTATAATCAATCACTGGGGCAGCATACCTCTACCGGATATCTCAAGACATCAAATCGCGATTCGCCTGTCTGTCCGGAGTGGATTTGCGCGATCCCAGGCATTTGTTCGCCGAGCCCTGATTATTCACCCTTTTGACTGCCCGATCGTTCTGTTCTCCTAGTAGTTGCGAGACGTGTCGATTACAAATCTTGAAAGATTTACTGGGATCTTGTTCGGTATAATCAAAGTATTATTTGCACCAAGATGGAAATTGTTTTCCGTGAATAGAACTTGTGCGAGAGACGTAAATGTTTTATAATTCAGCGATTTGTGATGATTGGTCATTAACTGGATTCATAAATGATTTGGAAATTGTCGCTAGAATATTTAGGACTGCGCTCAATATAAGAAGGCACCTTAGAAACACGAACTTTGTCAGAAAAAAGACAAACTTTTCAAAAACTAACTAACTAGCTACAAACGAGCCCCTAACAAAAGTCCGCTTTGTTATCTGCACCGAAAACACTGATGTTTGTCCGCCCACAAACTGCCGACAGGAAAAACAAGTTACTAATAATGAATTATGCGACAAGCCTACTGTTTTGCTGGTATCCTAGTGCGGCCTTGCCGTTATTTATGCTGAGATTTGTGCCTTCAATCTGTTGAAGTAGGTCTTACTGTCTGAGAACTATTATTTTCTTAAAATCTATATGTTACTGACACATTTTCTGTACTTTCTTAGTATAAACACTATAGATAACTAAAACCACTCCTTTACTTAAACCTAAAACAAACTTCTTATCATGTAAATCAAAAGATAAGTGTAGATACAGATTAATTTTCTGGTGCACTGTGATAATTTAAGCTTAGTTTGCCATATAGAACATTGTTACATGTTATTTCGTTACTCGCTATGATAAGACAATCATTTTACGCCTGGAGGCTAAATCAAATCCAGCTTATCAGGAGCAAAAACCACCAGGATGGCAAAATCTTCAAATATCAGTAGCGATTTATCAAGTTTAGGGTACCAGAAGTGCAGCCCTTCGCAGGAGTCCGAGGGCAACTGGCCGAGGGCTATCTCGAGCCGGCTTTATGAAAACTAATGCCTTCATTTGCCGGCGAGCCGACCGCCGATAAGCTATGTCACCCTGGTCCGGGATTACGATTTCGGGATTTACCCCGGACGGGACGTCCCGATAAAAGTTTCGGACTGAGTTTTGAGTCGTGTTTGTAATTTAAATGTTTCGGAATTAAGTGGTTTTTGGTTAGACATAAATTTGACTTTACGTTGCTAAGTTAGACAACATTTGTTACGTGCTCTTTTTATGCCCTTACGATTTGGTATCATGAATAAATCACAAAAAAATTAAATAAAGACGCGAGAGAAATAATACTTGACGGTCTTCATTTGTGCACTGAAAGGGCAAATAAAATACCATCTGGGACGTACAAAAATATCTTAACAGATATTCATTACCTTATTTACCTTTGTCAGAGCGCGAACTATATACCTAGATACCTGCAATCACATCTCACAGCAACAAAACTCATATTTACCTAACTAAACACCGAAACAGCAGTCGCTGGGGCAAGTTGTACCTCGGCGAGTTGGGGCGATCCGAATTAAACCTTAATTAGGGAAAAACGGGATTTATCGCTCCCGGTAATACCTCACTTTCGCCCACCTGCCTCCCCGGCGAGATTGCGTAACTAATAATATTGCGAGCGTTTGTTTTGCTTCGCTTTTAAGAGAACTTGGCGCTTGTTTGTTCAAGTTATTTTGTGGAAAGTTACGCACGATTTATGGAAGTTGTCAATGTAAGAAGAAGAAGGACAAAAGAGTATGTAAATAGTCGACATTCATTGTTCAATTAGATTGATTGGTTTATATTTTTTTAATAATATAATAGACTGAAGAAGACATAGACCTTGTATAACAAATAGACAACCAAGCTCTGTAAAAAAGTCGCCGCATCGCATCTTGTCACAAGCGACGGCATGTAACAACACTACAACCGATCTTACCTTATCTTATTTAGCCTATTCGATCCCACTGCTGGGCAAAGGCCTCCCCTTGATTTTTCCACTCCTCTCAACCAATAACCGATATTGCATTTTATTTGAACAACCATAATATCTTAATATGAGGGAACGAATCTATACTATCTACATAACTTAATGTATACATACGTATTTACAACACGGTTCGGATGCTTTTTCAGAAAACTCCTTAGCTAATGTAAATCTTTAAATTCATTTTTTTTAGGGTGTCAGTGGAAGAAGAATATGGTTCCACTGTCACCTGTGTACACCTCTTCAAAAGGTTTTTTAACTCTTAGGTATTAGGTAAGTATACAATACAATACAAATACACTTTATTGCACCAAAGTAAAAAGAAATAATTACAAAAAGACTCTTAACTAAGTAAATGGCAAATGGCGGCCTTATCGCTTAAAGCAAAGTAAGAAGTAGTTTAAGTATGTGACTTGTTGAGATCAAAAAGGATAAACTTAAATCATTAAAAATATACTACAACATATCTATATATATATGCTACGACTAGATGTCGCGTGGTTCGCTCGCAGCAAGCTGCTCGCGTGTCTTGTTTTCCCGCCATTTTTTTACCGCGATAGAATTTGACCAAGACTAAAATAGGTCTCGTGAAATCAAAAAGTTCTAGCTGCTATAGTTTTGCCAGGCCGAAGGGTGTCTCCCTGATGCGGAGCAGTTTTCCGAGATGACGTTCCGATCACACCCCTATACATATTTTTTACACCCGAGACATTTTCTGAAAAAACAAAAATTTATATGGCGGCCATCTTGTTTTCGGCCATTTTGTTTTTTTTTTCACCGGCGATAAAATTTGACCAAGATTTAAATAGGTTTCGTGAAAACAGAAATGTTCTAGGTGCGATAGTTTCGCCAGGCCGTAGGGTGTCTGCCTGATGCGGAGCAGTTTTCGAAAACCTTGAAGTATACTCGTACTCTACATGACGTTCCGATCAAAACCTTTATACATATTTTTTATCCCTGACGCATTTTCAGGAAAAACGAAAAATTTGTATGGCGGCCATCTTGATTTTCGGCCATTTTGTTTTTTTTTGACCGGCGATAAAATTTGACAAAGATTTAAATAGGTATCGTGAAAACAAAAATGTTCTAGGTGCGATAGTTTCGCCAGGCCGTAGGGTGTCTCCCTGATGCGGAGCAGTTTTCGAAAACCTTGAAGTATACTCGTACTCAACATGACGTTTCGATCACATTCCTCATACATCATTTTTAACCCCGAGGCATTTTCGGGAAAAACCAAAATTTTGTATGGCGGCCATCTTGTTTTTCCGCCATTTTGACTTTTTTTCGTCGGCGAATAGATTTGACCAAGATTTAAATACATCCTGCGAAAAAAAAATTGATCCAGATGTGATAGTTTCGCCAGGCCGTAGGGTGCCTCCCTGATGCGGAGCAGTTCCTGAAGATCAAGAAGTATTTACATACTCAAAATGACCTTTCGATTACGCTACCATACATTGTTTTTGCTCCCGAGACATTTTCTGGAAAAACAAAATTTAGTATGGCGGCCATCTTGTTTTTCCGCCATTTTGATTTTTTTTG